>NC_060144.1:218469258-219719258 GCF_021461385.2 Schistocerca piceifrons | reverse complement strand
AAAAGAAAAAGGACTGGGAAAACTGAAGACAGAGGCATACCTCGCTTAATCAGTTATGATTTCTGAGAGAAATAGATGAATCCTTAAGAAATGTGGCATCAGGTAAATGATGTGACCACCAAATAAGACAAGCGAACAGGAATTTGGGTTAAACTCGCTCTTTCGGAAAGCGATGGTCGTAGCAGGTTCGCGCCCCGACTAGGAGATGAATTTGCTGGTTTCTAATGTGCCGTTTTCTGGAGTGTACCTTCCAAATGCATATAAGGTGATATAAAATAAAACAATGTCTAATGTGCAAAGGTGACTGAAAAAGAAAGTATGAAACTGACTGTATGTCCTAAAAGCTAAATGTCATTATTTTTAAAAATAAAACAAAATAAAAAGCAAGCATCATCTCTACTGGGCTAACGATAATTTTAGCTTGGCCTAGTCGAGAATTTACAACATTCTATGTTCCCAAACGACGGAGTGGGTTCTGATCCCTGGAGGTCAAATAATACATACGACTGGTGGAACCAAAGTTGTCTGTCCCTGAACGCTCCAAGGAAGGCAGTGGAACAAATATCCTTGCACAGACGCCTGTGAGATTGGTAGAAAATCTTATCGAAAGTATTGAGATATTATGACGATACCATTCTTGACAAACTATTTGGATTTACACGTTGACTAAAAAATGTATACAGAAATAAATTCAGTAGATGTCAGAAAGCCCCTGCCACCTCTTCTTTAAAGAATCGAAATGTGGGCTCCGCTTTAAGCAAAACCTAGGCTTTCGCGTACAAGAATCTCAATTTTTTTAATTTTTTTAGTTTTCTGACCGATCTTATGCAGCCCGCCGCAAGTTCTTCTCCTGTGCCTACACCTTCGTCTCAGAGTACATCCCACTTCCTCATTCCTTACATTACCAGTCCACCCAATTTTCAACATTCTTCTGTAGCATCACATCTCAAATGCTTCGATTCTCTTCTGTTCTGATTTTCCCACTGTCCACGTCTCAGTACCATACAATGCTGTTTTCCAAACGTATGTTCTCAGAAATTTTTTCCGCATATTAAGGCCTATGTTTGATGTTAATAGACTTCTCTTTTCGGGGAATGGCATTTTTGCCTGCACTAGTCTCTCTTTATGTCCTCCTTGCTTCGTCCATCATAGTTTATTTTGCTTGCAAGGTAGCAAATTCCTTAACTTAGTTTGTCTCGTTATGACCAATTTCGATGTTAAGTTTCTCGCTATTCTCATTTCTATTACAACTCATTACCTTGGTCTTTCTTCGATTTACTCTCAATCCATATTCTGCACTCATTAGACTGTTCATTCCATTATATAGATCCTGTAATTCTTCTTCGCCTTCACTGTGGGTAGCAATGTCATCAGCGAATCTTATCGTTGATATCTTTTTAATCTCACTCTTGAATTTTTTGATGTATAGACTGAAGAGTAGAGCCAAAAGACCGCATCCCTGTCTTACACCCTTTTTAATCCCAGTAGTTCGTTCTTGGTCTTCCAGTCTTATTGCTCCCTCTTGGTTTTAATACATATTGTATATTAGCCGTCTTTTCCTAATGCTTACTCCTATTTTTCTCAGAATTTGGAGCTTCTTGCAATAATTTTTACTGTCGAACGGTTTTCCTGGTAACAAGTCCTATGAACGTGTCTTCATTTATCAAGAAAAATTCTGGAAACTCAAGTTGTTGTTGCCCATGGAAACAGTGAGATAGGCAGCCTGCAACTGGGACAATGGACCGCGTTAGTCGTTTACTTATACAGATGATGCATCTTACATTTGGATGGTAATGGCTTCACCATAACTAAGAAAAACTAATGGATACAGACTTAGTCGAGACTCTTTTATGTTGTTAATGACTCGGTGAGAAATTATCTGCTGGTGAACCTTGCGGACTGTATGGTCCATGAAACATTTTCTTTTTGGAATTTCGTCCAGAGCTATGCTGGCCACTTTAAGGCGGCCTCCTGGTGGCTCTGAGCCTTCCGGACTGGCTGGTCGTATGTCGGAAGGCGACATAAATACTGTGGAAAGGGGACGTCGTAGAAGTTGCACATTATCTTTGACAAGGATTATTTGTGCCGATTAGCTGTAAGCACTGAGGCTGTCCAACGTAGCTATGGACGAAACGTCAGGAACGAAATACTTTCATCGGTAATGACCATACGACCCAGAAGATGCGCTCCACACATAAACTGGGTACCACGGTTTTCGTATAATAGGTGGCCTGAATGAAAAGAGCTCGTCCCAATTAGCCAGCGAGAGAAACATCAATAGGCCATCGGGACCTCATGTTATTATTCTACCCAATATTAGACCGTGAGAAGGCATGGGATACGATCCTACTTGCAGGGATTTGAATGGAAACAGGGGGGTAGGTGGTAGAAATCGCAACAAAATAAAAGATTTAGAAACTAACACAAAGAAATATACAAGATGTTTCTAAATGAATATCGGGGTTTTAACGCTTTTGGGAAGAACTCGGCTATAGATTCGATGTATGCCGTGTGACAAATGGAGCTCACATTGAACATTTATTAATAGCACTCCGTCGTCAGGCCACAAGTGGCCCATCGGGACCATCCGACCGCCGTGTCATCCGCAGTTGAGGATGCGGATAGGAGGGGCGTGTGGTCAGCACACCGCTCTCCCGGTCGTTATGAAGGCTTTCTGTGACCGGAGCCGCTACTATTCGGTCGAGTAGCTCCTCAATTGGCATCACGAGGCTGAGTGCACCCAGAAAAACGGAAACAGCGCATGAGTGCTTAGTTGGTCACCCATCCAAGTACCGGCCAAACCGGACAGCGCTTAACTATTGTGATCTCACGGGAACCGGTGTATCCACTGTGGCAAGGCCATTGCCCGAACATTTGTAAGGTTTTTGGTAAAACTGTTTGAGTTGCTCTTTCATTTGACATATTCATAACTGTAAGTTTAATGTAATAAATATTATAAACAGTTAAAACCCCGGTATTCATTTATAAACACCCTGTATTCTAAAATGAACATAGAACGACATACTCAACCAAGGGAGTTTCCAGTGACGTAGACCATTCGCACGAAGAGATATAGAAACAGTATTCACCTATAACTAAACGAGTTTATCTGAGAACATTTCAGAGAGACAATCCTAAACCAAGATGAGGGGGGAGGGAGGGGGGGTTGGGGAGAGGGCTGGCAGAACGTGGCGGATGCTGCAGGTCTCGTGTAGTGTCGGAAATACTCGCGGTCGCCAAACGACCTAAACGGCGATCGAATCCGAGCATCACTAAGTGACGACAGTTGAACTTTACAGTAGCATGGCGGAGCCTACCTATGAACAAGAGGTGGTCGTGGGCGTGGCGGCAGATGGTAGATCTTCCAGGAAGGCGTTGCAGAATGGACCAGAGCAGCATTGCTCACGGGTTTCCATAGGTGGTCGGCATCTCACACTAGTATGTCTATGGTTAAAAAAAGTTGTTCTGGTGCCAACTTGCTGATTGGCCAAGCGGCTACCAGTCACCTACTTGGCCATAGGACTTGCCAGAGATTTCCTAATCTGGCGCTGCCGCTTCGTGCGCCTCAAGACCAAGAATACGCTCTGTTTAAACTTTAATCTTTTCAACGGTCGCCGTCATACTGAACAATTTATTAACTCGTCTCAAAATGACAGCAGTCTAAATCTGATCTGAGATATAGATTCATCTGTATGTTGGGACATACTATTACAAGATTTCTTTCGTTTCTGTAATTATTTAGGTGCTTTAGTTCGCAGATGAATCTTTATATACTTCGAAATGAAATCGATATGGAAATTTTGGACAGAGCAACTGTTTGTTCCTCATCAGAAGGTCCCGAATGTGTCACCTGATATCATATTCATTAACGATTTCTCGACTCGTCCTGTGTGTCCGGCCTTACGCGGTCGCCCAAGCGATCTTCACTGCACGTGGCGTTTTTGGGAGCGTTCGAAACAGGATGTGCTAAAAAGAAAAAGCAGAAAATAAGACAATCGGCAGTGAAATCCTTCACTGTATGAGGGTGAGAAGAGTAACGAAACCGAGCAATATTTATCAACACGTAGGTCACTGGTGACGAAATACTTAAGAAGCTTATGCCGGATCTGGGGAAGGAACAGGCCTTAGGATTCTCACACTACTGGCCATTAAAATTGCTACACCAAGAAGAAATGCAGATGATAAACGGGTATTCATTGGACAAATATATTATACTAGACATGTGATTCCATTTTCACGCAATTTGGGTGCATAGATCTTGAGAAATCAGTATCCAGAATAACCACCTCTGGCCGTAATAACGGCCTTGATACGCCTGGGCATTGAGTCAAACAGAGCATGGATGGTGTGTACAGGTACAGCTGCCCATGCAGCTTCAACACGATACCACAGTTCATCAAGAGTAGTGACTGGCGTATTGTGACGAGCCAGTTGCTCGGCCACCATTGACCAGACGTTTTCAGTCGGTGAGAGATCTGGAGAATGTGCTGGCCAGGGCAGCAGTCGAACATTTTCTGTATCCATAAAGGCCCGTACAGGACCTGCAACATGCGGTCGTGCATTATCCTGCTGAAATGTAGGGTTTCGCAGGGATTGAATGAAGGGTAGAACCAAGGGTCTTAACACATCTGAAATGTAACGTCCACTGTTCAAAGTGCCGTCAGTGCGAACTAGAGGTGACCGTGACGTGTAACCAATGGCATCCATACCATCATGCCGGGTGATACGCCAGTACGGCGATGGCGAATATACGCTTCCAATGTGCGTTCACCGCGATGTCGCCAAACACGGATGCGATCATCATGATGCTGTAAACAGAACCTGGATTCTATCGAAAAAATGACGTTTTACCATTCGTGCACCCAGGTTCGTCGTTGAGTACACCATAGCAAGCGCTCCTGTGTGATGCAGCGTCAAGGGTAACCGCAGCCATGGTCTCCGAGCTGATAGTCCATGCTGCTGCAAACGTCGTCGAACTGTTCGTGCAGATGGTTGTTGTCTTGCAAACATCCCCCTCTGTTGACTCAGGGATCGAGACGTGGCTGCACGAACCGTTACAGACTGTTAGTGATATGAGGCCATTGTGATCCAGCACGGCGTTCCGTATTACTCTCCTGAATCCACCTATTCCATATTCTGCTAACAGTCATTGGATCTCGACCAACGCGAGCAGCAATGTCGCGATACGATAAACCGCAATCGTGATAGGCTACAATCCGACCTTAATCAAAGTCGGAAACGTGATGGTACGCATTTCTCCTCCTTACATGAGCCATTACAACAACGTTTCACCAGGCAACGCCGGTCAACTGTTGTTTGTGTATGAGAAATCGATTGGAAACTTTCCTCATTTCAGCTCGCTGTAGGTGTCGCCACCGGCGCCAACCTTGTGTGAATGCTCTGAAAAGCTAATCGTTTGCATATCACAGCATTTTCTTCCTGTCGGTTAAATTTCGCGTCTGTAGGATGCCATCTTCGTGGTGTAGCAGTTTTAATGGCCAGTAGTGTAGTTATTGTGGAACTAGTAGGAAGCGTTAACATGAACATTGTTGTGTGTGTAGAGCCACGTACCGGATAGACTGAAACGACGTTTCTGCTACTGCTGCAGTGGGCTTCCTCTGGGTCTACTAATGGAGAAATGCTTACATTAGCGTGAAGGACTCTGGGAAAGTGCAGTGCACCAAGGTCAGTACTGTCAGATTGGAAGCTCCATATGCTGAGAGTGGGTTAAAAGGCTTGAACACTGCACCCTCACGTTAGCTGCCTTCTCTTCTCCACCAGTGTGTAGGTGTGTGAGCAGCACAGTCTGCACTAACCAACGTGCAGGACTGGATAGCGCGGCTAAGGCGGTGAAAGGCATACTATCCGGGTGGCAGCCGGAGCCGTCCTAACGTGTTTTGTCTGTCTCTCGGAATACGGCGTACACAATTGGCGAGACCGGAAGAGGATGATTTAAGACGATTACAGAAATTGCATAAGTACCGGTCGGCGCGCGCACGCGCGGATTCGCTTTCCATCTTCATCTGCTTGCGAGGCGCGTCCAGGCGCGCTGGCGAGAAACACTCGCCTTCCAGCCGATAGGTCCTGCACACACGCTACCACTCTGCCAATGAACTGGCTTCGGCTGAGTACACGCATCTACATGACTACTCTGCCATTCATACTTACGTGGTTGGAAGGGGCTTGGCTTGGTTCAAATGGCTCTGACCACTATGGGACTTAACTTCTGAGGTCTTCAGTCCCCTAGAACTTAGAACTACTTAAACCTAACTAACCTAAGGACATCATACACATCCATACCCGAGGCAGGATTCGAATCTGATACCGTAGCGGTCTCGCGGTTCCAGACTGTAGCGCCTAGAACCGTTCGGCCACCCCAGCCGGCGGAAGGGGCTTACACAACCGGGCAGCACAACAGAGAAACGAACACCTAAATCTTTCCGTGTGAGGTAAGATTTCTCTTCTTTTGTTGCTATTGTCATTTCTCCGTATGTAGGAATGAGTTAAAAATACAATCGTATTCGGAGAAGAAAGTTGATTGAAGTTTTGTTAAAGGATCTCGCGGTGAGGAAATCACCTTTCTCTTAATTACTGCCACACCAGTTCACGTATCACATCCGTGACGTTCTTCTCCTATTTCCTGATAATACAAAACATGCTGTTCTTTTTTTTCGTTGTCTTCCTATGTGTCACCGCGCAACAGTATTCCCGAAGAGGACGGACAAGCACAATGTAGGTAACCTCTTTAGCATACTTGTTGCATCTTCTAACTGTTTAGCCAATAAGGCATACTCTTTGGTTCGCCTTTCCCACAACATTTTTCATGTGGTGGTTGTAGTTAAAGTTGCTCATAATTGTAATCCTTAGGAATTTAGATGAATCGAAAGCCTCTAAATTTGTGTGGCTTATCGTGTTACAGAAGTTTAACAGATTTTTTTGGTACTCGTGTGGAGAACCTTCCAGTTTTATTGTTTATTGTCAAACGCCACTTTTCGCACCATGCAGATGTCTTGTGTGAATCATTTTACAATTCATTCTGATATTTTTATAACTTTATTGGACGGTAAACGACGTCAACATTTTCAAACAATCTGCGAGAGCCCCTCATATTGTCTCCTAAATCGTTTATGTAGAGGACCTACAGTGCTTTCTTCGGAAACCCCAGATATCACCTCTGTTTCATTCGTTCACTTCCCGCGAGTTACTCCGAACTGTAGTCTCTCTGTCAGAAATACCGAATCTAGTAGCACAACTGTGACGATAATCCACAGGCACCCTGAATTCCTGTTCACATGACCTGTCTGTTCCTTACTGTGTGTGAAACACGGACGCCGTAGGTCTTACATAAGCGCTTACTGTAGGCGAAGAATCCAAACAAATGGTGGGGAACCTGAACAGAAATGCAAAGCAAAACGGATGATTGAAAAGAACGAAGAGAGTATGCAGCAATTAAGGAATAGAGCCTGTTTAGGCAGATTTAAACCAGTTAACAGGAAGTCTATGAGTAAAATTTTAAACACCGATTTTCTGTTTTTTTCCTGAGAGACGTTGATTTTTCTTTAAACGACAACATAATAATACCTTATGCCAATCCTTTATAAGTTTTTCAGCTATTGATTACATACTCGTAGCCACAGAAGGTCGTCACCTACATATATGGCATATGGGTTACACATTTCCGCGTTTATAAGAGAGATATTCATTTGTTCCACGAAAAACTTAACTTGGAGTCTTAACTTAGACTTGTTGTCTACAGCTGTCTAAAAAGCAATCAACTGAATCATTATACGCCATTAATTTGCGGTGACGGAGAGGGCAATACAGAAAACCGTGGGTCACGAAGGAAGGAAGGCGACGCTTAATGGACCGCAATCTGATACCATCGCTACATAAAAGTTCACCAGACCGTTAGAGTTACAGGAGACCAACAACAAACACTACGTTATATGATTGTGGAGAAATCCCATAACTGTAGAATTAATATCCATACATTGCAACACTTCAAAGGTATACACTGTATGCTGTTATCGATTGAAAATAATTGTAACTTCTTTAAAATAAATAAGAAATGTTTGTTCATAAAACATATAACTAACACAAGTCACTTGCTAATATTCCTGTTGGTACGGAAAGGAGTCAGCCAAATAAGCACAGATGTTTCAACAACCTGTCACAGAACATTAATAATCATGTGAAATTAAAGAATTTTCTGCTGGACAATTTCTTCTACTCAGTGAGAAGTATCCTCACACAGATTCTTAAATTTAATGTTTGAGGTAATTTTACAATCAGAGTTAGCACTGTAATACACTATTCTTTAGAAATATTAAGTCTTTTCATCATATTTGTGTTACACGGATCTTCAGAAACACTTTAATAGGAGTAAAGCTTTCACTTTTGCTGTGTCCTTTTAAAAAATTTCAGTTTTCCGTTCTTGTTCGTCAAAATACGGAATTCCCTGTTTTTATATCATGTAATGCATCCCCATGTCCTACGATTTTCTGTTCTTGGACTCCGTGTAGTTACATTTCCAAAATCACTGCATGTCTTCGTAATGTTCATTGTGTATCATTAAGTTGGTTGTGTCATTTTTACTCCATATCATAATTACTGCCATTCTGAAAGTAATTCCAGTGCAGCTTGACAATAAATTTTGGTACGCCACGAAACTACTCGCAAGATTTACGGAAACATATAACCGCCATTTGACTCTATGATACGCATATCATACAGGCAAATGGTGGTTATATCTTTCCGTAAGTTTTATATGACTGTAGCCCCACATGAAGCAAATATCATAGGGCAATAGTGGGTTTGAACATGCTAAGCAGCATGGGGTGCGTCGTAAGAATCCACCCTGCCAGCTTAGTAGAAGACTATAATCCGTGTTTAAGATCACAACGGCCGATGCCAACGAAAGATAATTTTCTAAAGCTAGCAAGTGCGAAGGCTCACAGATGGACTGAAGGCTGCAGGCATAAAGAGGAACTTTTATCCGTTTGCTTCTGAGGAAAGAATGCGAATTACCGACTTGTCGCATACAGTCGACATAAAAAAAGAACACAAAAACAGAACTATCTGTTTCGGGAGCTAAGTCGCAGAGAAATTATCGAATTTCATTAATATGAACAGACGAGTTTCGCGGAGCCTAAATATTCCGTAAACAATATATTATTTTCACGAGAGACAGCGACAGAACAAAACAGATTTATACAGGCTTAGTGTGCTAAATACTGATTTTTTAATTAATTTTTTTCTGATGCGAAACGATACTTGACCTTTCTGGTCTCCTTTTATTTAAAGCAACTGTGAAGCCTGCGGAATGAAATGGGCACTCAGTCAGCACAATTTAACACCACGTTTGATGTTCAAAACAGGGTCCTCTTGAAGGATGGCGCTTATGAATCTTGAAATTTGGGCACTTGTATACATCACTGCCCCAGGAACACAGGAATATTTCAACTGAATTACATCAATTGTCAGGTAGAGATTCTGAAATCAGTCATTGGCATCCGCAGGAACAGATATACATCCCCATCACACTCTTAGTAATTATGAACAGTAGATTGAAGTTGAAGAGAATCGTCCGCAAGAACGAATATGGAAAGAAAGGGGTTACTGCAGTACCGATCAATGATGAGATACGTTTGAAGTTCTCCTAAATCAGCAGACACAGCGATAGGGAGGTGGTGGTGGGTAGTGTTTAACGTCTCGTCGACAACGAGGTCATTAGAGACGGAGCGCAAGCTCGGGTTAGGGAAGGATTGGGAAGGAAATCGGCCGTGCCCTTTCAAAGGAACCATCCCGGCATTTGCCTGAAACGATTTAGGGAAATCACGGAAAACCTAAATCAGGATGGCCGGAGACGGGATTGAACCGTCGTCCTCCCGAATGCGAGTCCAGTGTGCTAACCACTGCGCCACCTCGCTCGGTCAGCGATAGGGAGTTCACCTGAAGAGGAATGGGCACCTATCTATGGGGCAATCACAGAAGTTGGACGGACAACCATAAGTTCAAGGAGAGTAACTGCGAAGAAACAATGGGTAACAGAAGGCTACTTCAACTGACGGACGAGAGAAGGAAGTACAAAAATGTTGCAGAGGAGGCAGAGAAACTCACTTTTGAATGAAATAGATAGGAAGTGCAGAGAACCCAAGACTGCGGGATAAATGCGAAGAAATCGGAAACGAAATGGTCATCGGAATGATTGATTCAGCACATAGAAAAGTCAAAACAGTTGAAAGCGAGGACGTCAACATTAAGAGTGTGATGGGAATTACGCTGTTATACGCAGAGCAGATAGGCTGAAAGAGTACACTGAAGAGAGGAATTGTCTGATGACATAGTCGAAGAAGAAATGGGAGTCGGTATGGTAGACATAGGTAAGATCAAATAAGGCAGAGGGGACAAATAACATCCCTTCTGAATTTGTAAAATCATTACAGGAAGTGGCAATCAAGAGACTATTCAAGTTGGTATGTGGAATCTAGTAAGTACACCACCAGGCTTTCGGAAAAGTGTCATCCACACAATTATTGAGATAGCAAGACAGGTAAGTGCGAGAACTATCGCAGAACCAGTTGAAAACCTCATGTAGCCAAACTGCTAACAAATATAATATACAGAAGAACGGATAAGAAACGTAAGGATCCTTTAAATGGTGCTCAACAGGCTTTAGAAAAGTTAAAGACACCAGAGAGGAAGGTCTGTCGTTGCCCTTGATAATGAAAGCCCGACTTAAGAAATATCAATTCCTAGGATTTGTCGACATAGAAAAAGGGTTCGACAATGTAAAATGGGGGAAGATGTTCATAACTCAGAAAACTAGGATTACGCTGCAGGCAAATGTACCAGGACCTAATAAAAATGTAATTAAATTATAAAAAATGAGTAATGAATAGATGTTATTTGGTTATATAAACGAGGATATACGTCTATATTTAAATATGTTGAATTGGATATTGTGATACTTGTGGATACAGTCCTACAATACTACCATTTAGTTCCCAATCGCAGCTAATTAAACTGGCTTCCTACAGAGTATTTTTTAACATACGGAACTGCTCTCTATCGTTATAAGATTTGCTAATCAGTTAAGACAGTAACTTCTCTTATTTTAGTCTAAGAGGCGATGACGTATGACTTGTTCGTAGCATGCTGTGCAGAAGCTCGGCCACCGTGAACTTATATGGACCTCATTCCCTTGTTTTGTTGCAAGATCCTTTTTCTGTAAGGCTCTTTTGGGACCGAACTTGAAATAATTTCTGATACTCATTTTTCTCTTCTGTAAGCCATCACTTCACTTCATAGAAGTACACACTTTTAACATTAACTTCAGAACAGGACACACAATTGCAATTACACATAATACGAGACGACATTGTCTCCTATCTCCATACTCCATACTGCCCAGCTAACTGACACGACTGACAGTCCGTGACGTCTGCCTGGGCTCAACAACCACAACAAGAAGGGCGATATACCTATCTTATTCAAAGATTATTCGTAACTTCTTCTTAATCCGTGACAGCACCGCTTTCTCTGGCGTACTCACGCTCAAGTTGAATATATCTATACACTATTCCGATTACTTGATTTAACTACATTTTATTCAGAAAATAAAAGCAATTAAAGAAAGAATTGCGTCGATAATTTGTCCTTCAGATCGAGATAAATATTTCTTATCATTGCGACCTAAAGTCCAAGACGGAACAATAAGAAACGAAGAACAAGAAAAAAGTGCTTGGGTTACAAAGGATACAAGACATCGATCTACTCTTTCGTTCCTACTGTTTAATCTGCACATCAATTATACAATGGCGAAAATAAAAGAAAAATTCAAGAGTGGGATTAAAATTGAGGCATAAAAGATGTCAATAAGATTCTCGTACGACGTTGTTATTGTCGGTAATAGTGAAGAATAATTACAGCACCTGATGAATGGAATAAACAGGCTAAGGAGTACAGAATACAGACTGAGAATAAATCGAGGAAAAACGAAAGTAATCAGGAGCAGCAGAAATGAGATTTACGATAAACTTTACGCCAAAATTGGTGACAGCTACATCATACTCCGCAAGCCACTTAATGTGTGTGGTGGAGGGTACTATCGGTAGCACTATCTGAGCCCTCCAGCTCTGTTGCACTCACGACGCTACGGTCGCAGGTTCGAATCCTGCCTCAGGCATGGATGTGTGTGATGTCCTTAGGTTAGTTAGGTTTAAGTAGTTCTAGGGGACTGATGACCACAGAAGTTAAGTCCCATAGTGCTCAGAGCCATTTGAACCATTTTACACTCACGAATAGTGCGTGGGAAGAATGATTGTCGGTAAGCCTCTATATTGGGTCTAATTTCTCGAATTTTTTTCCTCGTGGTCAATGAGCGTGATGTATGTGGGGGGAAGCCATATGTTGTCCGACTCCTCCTGAAAAGTGCTGTACCGATATTTCAACAGCAAATCTGTCAGCGATGCTCGAAGCCTATCTTGTAACGTCTGACAATGGAGTTTGTTTAGTATCTCCGTTACGCTCTCTCGCCAGCTAAACGATCCTGTGATCACGAAGTAAACGAAGTTAAGGAATTCTGCTACGTTGGAAGAGACATAACCCACAATCGACGAAGCAAGGTGAACATAAACAGTAGACCATCAAAGGAAAAGAGAGCATACCTAGCTAAGACAAGTCTACTGGTATCAAACGTAGGCCTTAATTTGACGAATAATTTTCTGAGAACGTAGATTTGTAGCACAGCATTGTATGGTAGTGAATCGTGAACAGTCGGAAAACCAGAGCAAAAGAGAATCGAAGCGTTTGAGATGTGGTGTTATATTGAAATGTCGAAAATTAGGTGCACTGATAAGATAAATAAATGTCGAGGTTCTCCGCAGAAATGGCAAGAAATAATCATCTGTGGAACTCTGATAAGTACCATGTGTATAGAGACCAAAGAAAAGCTTTCATGGTTCTAGAGAGAGCTAAGGTCGACGCCAAGGAAGATGCATTACTTCACGATCATCTCAACAGACAACTGTGTGAACAGGGTCATTATCGTCTAGGAAACAAAATCACTTGCACGGAGCAATTCGTGTGCACTTGTATATATTCTTTATTCGTTTCGTAGATATCACCACTAACTTTTTATTTCAGTTTCATCACAGAATACACCGAAATTTATCTGCTAAACCTTTACAGAATCTCCTCTACGCTTCACCGCTGGAAGAAGACCATTCCCGCTGGTGCTTTCCAAACGCAATCACTTCATGCGCAGGGAACTATCTAAAAGCAGACTCTCCAGACAAAGTCAGTCGATTCCATTGTTTAGTGGTATGTACTTGTTTTGTGCTGCTTATACCCCTCTGGCTCTTCCTTGCATTCGCCTGGATTACAAGACTTTTTGCGCTAACAACTTTACTGTGACTGTTTCTTTTGCAGATCCTGCCGCAGAGGCTTTGTGGGCATTGTATTACATGGACGGAATTCAGCAGTTAATTTTGAGGCTGCGGTCATCTAATTATATGCTAGAATGCTTTCAGTACCCTCCTGTCTCTGACTATAATTTCTTCTTCCACTAATGCACTTTGTAGACCATGTTTTTCCACAACTTCTTAATGATGTAATAACGCTGGCCCGCATCTCGTGGTCGTGCGGTAGCGTTCTCGCTTCCCACGCCCGAGTTCCCGGGTTCGATTCCCGGCGGGGTCAGGGATTTTCTCTACCTCGTGATGGCTGAGTGTTGTGTGATGTCCTTAGGTTAGTTAGGTTTAAGTAGTTCTAAGTTCTAGGGGACTGATGGCCATGGATGTTAAGTCCCATAGCGCTCAGAGCCATTTGAACCATAATAACGCTGGATACAATAGCTGTAGAGACCACTAGTAGGGTTTCAGTTGTTTACACGGAAATATCTGTTAAGCGGGCATTCGACAATTTTCTCTTGTTACAAATCGTTGAGACGCTGCACGGCGGTAGATGAACACGATATTACAACCAAAAAAATGGTAGTGGGGTTTCATAATTCTTCTGTGACAGTGCGAGGCAATAGCGAAATTGTAGCTAAGACAGTTAAGAGAGAAAACAAGCTACAAAAGAAAGTGTTTTCTCGAGGGTGCAGTTCTTTTGTCCAACCTCTATACGTTTTATATACATACTTACTACGCAAGGTGAAGATGATGGCGATGGGTTTGGATCGCTCGACGTAGCGGTCTTTAGTGCCCCAGCACAAAAGAGTTGATGATTAATATCCTATGAAGAATGAGTTACGTACTACAGAACGGGTGTTACTCTGTCAAGCATTGCGCATTAAAAACAGCTTTAGTAAAAGTGGGGAACGTCTCGTCCACAGCGGTTAAAGGAGGGCGCTATTGTACTGGACTGCATAAAATTACATCTGGTCTGTTGGAAAGCAGGTATAGTGCAGGTATACAACCAGCAGGCAGCTCAGGTGAACTTGAATAGCTTGTAGGGCGCCCCTGACGCGAATAATCTGCTTTGCTCTCAACCAGAAACCCCTCCCGGTAACCATCTCTCCCCTTCTTAACCGGTGAAAGAGAAAGAATGAATCGTCGCGAGACCCGGCAGTATTTAACGTCTGTGATATCTTCCAGTTACCCTCATGGGAATATCTGAGACTCTCCAAGTAACAAAAAATCGCTGTGGAAAAGGCGAGGGTTGACGTGACCAGCGGACGGCTTGTGATGGATCACAGGGCTCGGTGGCACGGGTTACACTCGCCAGCGCCGCCGCGGGGTAGCTGTTTTGCTCCAGTTCGTTTATAAGCGATGCCACACTTCACTGGAGTGAGAGTACGTGAGGGGTGGGCAGCAAAATCTGTCTCTTATATGTGTAAGTGTATGCATGAGAAATAGTATGATTTGAAACCTCATGCACCGACGCTGACTCTCAATTTGGCTTCCCTAAAGGCATGTATGTTCTCAGACCGGCTGGTACAGCATAACACACAGCGAGCTATCTTGAGAGACAGGGAGCTGATCCAGATGCGTGTCGAATACGAGCGGTGAATTAACGACCGTGGGCTGGTACACCAACCAGTCTGAGTGTGGTTTTTAGGCGGTTTCCCAAGCTCATTTACGTCATTGCTTTGTTTGTTTTCAAACTCCGCCTCAGAGAATACGACACACAAACTACAGTAACACCAGGATTTACGCTATAGGTGGGACCGAGTGATAACCATGTAAGTATAGTTTGTATATAAATACATACAAATTATATTAGGATAGGACCAGAGGCTAAAAAAAAAACAATGTAATTTAGAAGAAAAATGTTTCATAAAATGTTCAATAATAGAATTACTTATATTACAGTAAAGTATTTTGTATTGCAACAATGTAAACCGAAATTATTGTCACGCGGAAGGTTTCATTTGACCTTGTGATTGAACTGGATCTAACGAATCAGGTTGTTCAATGTATAGCTCTTGCTCACGCATTTCTATACTGAAGAGCCAAAGAAGCTGGTACTCCTGCCTAATATCGTGTAGCCCCCCCCTCCCCCCCCCCCCCCCCTCCCCGTAGCACACAAAGTGCCGCAATACGACGTGGCATGGGCTCGACTAATATCTGAAGCAATTTTGGAGGGAAATGATTCCATGGAAAAAAAAATGGTTCAAATGGTTCTGAGCACTATGGGACTCAACTGCTGAGGTCATTATTCCCCTAGAACTTAGAACTAGTTAAACCTAACTAACCTAAGGACATCATACACATCCATGCCCGAGGCAGGATTCGAACCTGTGACCGTAGCAGTCTCGCGGTTCCAGACTGCAGCGCCTAGAACCGCACGGCCACTTCGGCCGGCCAGGACATGAATGGATGCAGGTGATCAGACATGATGCTTACGAACGTGCCACCTGTTTTATGTATCTAGACGTATCAGGGGTCGCATATCACTCCAACAGCACAAGCCCCACACCATTTTCTTTGGCGCTTCAGTGTATAAGCTCATCAATTGTCAGTCAGCTACTGACTGTAAATCCAGCAGTTCTTGAACAACATTACCATACACATCGAAATTTGTCTGGCAACATTGACAACTTCTTTAATAACATTATCAATTTGATCAGGAACTGGGTTTCGGTGGTGAAAAAAAAAATGGACACAGTTTTCTCCAGACGCGATTTAAAGCTTTTTTCTAAAATTTCATTCCAAGATTGTCGACATCTAAAGCATTGAATTGCTATTAACAGTCTATAACAGAGAGCTCGTTATTTTGTACCATAGTTTCGTGTAGATGGGCAAACAATCGTCTCGTGTAATATGCGCTAAATGTTTTCATGACTTCCTGGTCCATCGGTTGAATCAAGCCGCTTGTATTCGGTGGCAAAAGTACAACCTTCACACGTAGATCGAAATTAATTATTAGAGGAAGAGGAGGATGGTCTGGTGTGTTCTCGATTAATAGTATCACTTTAACTGGCATTCGTTTTAATTGGCAATAACGTTCGACTTTAGGTATGAAGTGAGGCGCAAACAAGTCCTCGAAAACGGAAGCTGTCACCCAAGCTTTAGCATTCGACTTACATATCACGGGTACCCAGCCTGCCAGCTGCATTCGCGCCAACCATCAATGTCAATCGATTTTTGGAGGATTTACAACCTGGAAACATTTCCTCTTCACGCACAATAAAAGTTTTTTAGGCATCTTCTTCCAGAGCAAACCAGTTTCATCTACGTTGAATATGGTTTGGCTGTTACAGCTACCTCCTTTTACTCGTAACATTGCCTTGAGTTTCACTGGGTAGCGCGACGTAGTTTTTATCAGCGCTTGCAGCCTCCCCAGATCCTGCGATGCTTCGCCAATTACGACTGTTGAATCGGCTAAACCAACCGCTACTGCCTTTAACCATTTCACCTTTAGCCGCCTTCACTGCTTCTTCTTTCAGTCTCTCTCTAAAATCAGCTTAGCTTGAGGCCACACACCGTTCTGATCGACAGGACAATTTTTCACTCTTACTGGGTTATGACATCCTAATTGTAAGATTGTTTCCATCAGAGCGATGATACCATGACGTTGATAAAGATTCTTGCCTTCAAAGATGAGCGTTTTTCACAGCTTCGAGAATTTTTTTAAAATCTTTTGTAATTGTTCTGACCGTTGATTCCGGTAGACCACAGTTCTTTACCAACTCACAAAATTTAATTTTTGCATCAAATTCTTAAAATGTTGATTTTATCCCGCAAAGATAATAGTTTTCTTCTCTTGTTTGGATGATGTAGTTACTATCTGTCAATAAAGCCAGCTCCGTGGATGAAACGATTCCGCAGGAAACAGATCAGATCCTGTCGTAATCCGAACACTGTGTGGGCGGAGTGGGGGAATAGCGGTGCGCAGCGTCCAGACACACGAGTCGTATAATTCTGGTCTTGGTAAAACGGGGTAGCGGTAAGTCGGGATATTCCTGTATTAAAATACCATAACACAGAAAACAGTTTCCATGATTTCCATACAGATTGCGCATACGAGATCCTCAGCTTACTTTGGCGAATGTGGCCTCAGGACGAGCCACAAAATTAAACAATTAAAATTTGCCAAATCTTGAGAAAGCGGACTCCGTACTAGACGCTATAAAGGCTGCTAAAAAGATGCTGAATATGTATAATGTCAAAAATAGTGCTATGGAAAGACTAATCAACAAAATTTATCTTGTTAGTGTTTTCTGAGACCCTGAAAGGTCACTGATTTTAGAGATGAAAAAATTCACATCAGAAATGAAAACATTTTCATAACAGACATGTATAGCACACCAGCCGCAAGACAAAATCAATACATTCACTGCGCAATAGCACTGGTAAACAATATATCTGTATGGTGCGACAAGTGTCAGTGACTCTTAAATAATGAAAAGTATGAGGTCATCTTCATGACTACTGAAAGGAGTCCGTTAAATTTCGGTTGACGATAACACACACAAATTAGAAGGCTGTCTGTTCAACTAAATACGTAGGATCACAATTACGAACAACTTAAACTGGGACGATCACATAGGTAATGTTGTGGCGAAGGCGAACTGAAATCCGCGTTTTATTCGCAGAACACAGTTTTACCAAAGAGACTGCCTACACTATGCTTGTCAATCCTCTTCTGGAGTACTGTTGCGCGGTGTGGGATTCGTAACGGATACGACTGACGAATGACATCGAAAAAGTTCAAAGAAGGACAGCTCGTTTTGTATAATCGCGAAAATGGAGGCGAGAGAGTATCACGGATGTAATATGCAAGTTGGGGTTGCAGTCATTAAAACAGAAAAGTGTTTTTAGTTGCAGCGAATAGGGATATATGATCATCGTAAGAGAAATTCAAGAAATCAGAGCTCACATGGAAAAATTTGTGTTCATTTTTCCCGCGCGCTGTTCGGGAGTGGACTAGTGCAGAAATAGTCTGAAGTTGGTGCGATGGATCCTCTGCAAGGCTCATAAGAGTGAACTGCAAAGTCGTCACGTAGATGTAGACGAACAAATTGTCAAAATGCCCCTTAGCGGTAAAAGCAAATTTGTAATATGGAAACATAAAATGTAATGGTTCTACTCATTTCCTGAGTCTACATAAATTACCTTTCAGTGACTTTAAAACATTATCGAAAAGTTATAATTTTTTGTAATGACATATATTAATGAAGGGGCAGACTGACCAAGATCAGATTATAGCCAGACAGGTTACGATTAGTTCATAGCAAACAGTTCGAGTGTTAATGTCTCGAAGATGCATAATTTGGATTTTCAAAACAATGAAAATAATTTAACGGCATTAGTGATTACACAGTAAATGAAACACTGTATTTAAAATTCCATTCCTTTCGGGTGGATAACGAGCTAAGCTGGACTGAACATTTACAGCAGTTACGCAATTCATGTTTTAGGTTTGTAGCTCCGGCTGGAGATGAAATTTTATCCTGGTGTGATGTAGGTAAAATAAATGAAGCATTCATTCAGAAAAAGCAACCAGCTATATTATAGTGTAAAGGGGACTTCAAACGTCTTGTGGAGCCCTTTTCAAAGATTTTGGTATTTTAGACTAATTTCCCATTACGTTTGTAGCTTGATAGTTCTTACGACTAATAAACATTAGTGTTCGATGAACTTCGATTTACGCAACTACAGTAAAAGACATACAATAATATCATGGAGCCACAATTTCAATATTTAGAGTTGATAAGGGGCTTTCATTCTTTGCTTGAAAGCATTCAGTAATCTGCCAGCAGATATTAAACAAGATACTGGTACCCATTAAAAGTTAAAAGAAAAAACTTATCTTGATAGCCGCTTTGCTAGAAATTATCTGATTATCCTCATTCAAAATTGCTACCTTTTCCTCGAACCAGTATGTCGAGTCACATTGTCCATTGACAGAGGCCTATGTAAGGAGTGTTCAAAAGGAAAGGTACGAAACGCCGCAACAACCAGACCGGTTAAAATCTGCATTTATGACTACGTGATAACTTAGTAGATCTCTAGGAATACGAATGCAATGTCGTCACCGCCCACTAAGAAATTCGACGTCCGTGTGTTTGGTCCACTACAAAAGGAACCATGCCAACAATTGACTTAAGTGACTTTCGGTAATCGCGGAAAATCTCAGTCTGGATACACGGAGATTTCAACTGAGCGTTTCGGAAAATAAGAGATAAAAAATGACAAAATGAAGCTCTGCGTAAATCGGTGACGCACTCTTGGCTAATTCAGGTTGTAGGATAATGCCGCCAATGTAAATATCCGGGATGCATTAAGACCACAGACATTTTTAATACGGCATTTATAAAATTAATATCCACGCAAATGGACCACTAACCCTCCAAGAGAAAAGTGTCGCTAGATCAAATCTGTCCGGCTATCACAAATTTCTTTGCCGAAAGATTTGTTTACTTTCAAAGAGACTGAAATTTTCACAGTGATGACACGAACCATCTCGATCTCAAGCTTCTAAGGACGTAGATGGGACGTAAGAGGATTTACAACACACTCCTTAACAACTTAGCTAATGCCCGTCAACTGTTACCACTTGAGCCGCGCGGGATTAGCCGAGCGGTCTTGGGCGCTGCAGTCATGGACTGTGCGACTGGTCCCGGCGGAGGTTTGAGTCCTCCCTCGGGCATGCGTGTGTGTGTTTGTCCTTAGGATAATTTAGGTTAAGTAGTGTGTAAGCTTAAGGACTGATGATCTTAGTAGTTAAGTCCCATAAGATTTCACACACATCTGAACATTTGTTACCACTTGAATGTGCACTCTAAGACAATAAAAAAAAGGCACACCACGAAGCAATTATCTGAACGGGACGTAAATCGGTAGACTTCCGGACTTTTGTTACTATCAGTAAATTACTTGTCTCAGCGTCATCTAAGTAGTATCGGGTGCTTTTTTAAACGTTAACAACAATCACCCTGGCAAACTCAATCAGCAAAATCTATACGGCATTTCCCGTTGGCCTAGGATCATGAAACTGGATAAGAAGCAAGGTTTCATAGTAAAAGAAAACGAAAAAATTCCGCAAATTGTTAATTTGTAATTGTATCACATAAAAAATATTTCTTTCGCCATTCGCTATCCGTCAGTTGTTGTTGATGTGGTCTTCAGTCTTGAGACTAGTTTGATGCAGCTCTCCATGCTACTCCATCCTGTGCAAGCTTCTTCATTTCTGAGTAGCTACTGCAACCTACATCCTTCTGAATCTGCTTAGTGTATTCATCTCTTGGTCTCCCTCAACGATTTTTACCCTCCACGCTGCCTTCCAATACTAAATTGGTGATCCCTTGATGCCTCAGAACATGTCCTACCAACCGATCCCTTCTTCTAGACAAGTTGTGCCACAAACTCCTCTTCTCCCCAATTCTATTCAATACCTCCTCATTAGTTATGTGATCTACACATCTAATCTTCAGCATTCTTCTGTAGCACCACATTTAGAATGCTTTTATTCTCTTCTCCTCCAAACTATTTACCGTCCATGTTTCACTTCCATACATGGCTACACTCCATACAACTTCCTGACACTTAAATCTATACTCGAGGATAACAAATTTCTCTTCTTCAGAAACACTTTTCTTGCCATTGTCACTCTACATTTTACTTCCTCTCTACTTCGACCATCATCAGTTATTTTGCTCTCCAAATAGCAAAACTCCTTTACTTCTTTAAGTGTCTCATTTCCTAATCTAATTCCCTCAGCATCACCCGATTTAATTCGACTACATTCCATTATCCTCGTTTTGCTTTTGTTGATGTTCATCTTATATCCTCCTTTCAAGACACTGTCCATTCCAGTCAACTGCTCTTCCAAGTCCTTTGCTGTCTCTGACAGTGAACCCTTTTCCTCAGGGACGGGGAGTGGTATCAGGTTGCCAGGTACAGATTCGGAGAGTATACTATCAAAACTGCTATCATAGTCATAGATTTGTGAGACATTATCCTGAATTTCTTCTTCTTCGACAATTATTTCGAGCAAATAGTTGGGGAACCAACTCCTGAAGGTAACGTCTCAGGCCTCCTAGCAACACATATATCTGAACTCCTCTACAGTAGAGGAGTAGAGAGTGTAATAGCATCCTATGACCGCCAGTATTAAAATGAATGTTAAGAAAGGTAGGGAGGTTTTTACTTAACAAATGAGCCTAGGACCAAACTCAGATTGTCAGCAGGTCTTCCTGCGTTTAGATGCGATATTCTTGGGTTGCGACTCATGAAACGTCTTACACGATAACACTAAACAAATGAAATAAAATAAAGGCTAAACATCTATCCGAATGGGACGAAAATCAGTAGATTTGATGTATCTGTACAGGCAAACAAATGATTACAATTTCAGAAAAATGTATTTATTCAAGTGAAAAAGCTTCACAAATTGAGCAAGTCAATAACACCTTGTCCTCCTCTGATGTTTATGCAAGCAGTTATTCGACTTGGTGTCGACTGATAGGGTGTTGGGTGCCCTCCTGAGGGATAAAGTGCCAAATTCTGTCCAGTTTGTGCGTTACATTGTCAATGCCCACAATTCTCCAAGCGTTCTCAATTGAGGAGAGATAGGGTAACCTTGTTGGCCAAGGCAGTTTGTGGCAAGAACGAAGACAAACAGTAGAAAATCTCGCCGTGTGAGAGCGGGCATTATCTTGCTGAAATGTAAACCTAGAATAACTTGCCATGAAGGACAACAAAAAAGGGCGTAGAAAACTGTCCACTTACCGCTGTGCTACAAGGGAGACGACATGTCTGTCAAAGGGGTGCTGCTATGAAAGGAAATGACACTCCAGACTATCACACCTTGATGCCGCGCCGTATGGTGGGCGACAGCCAGGTTGGTATCCCACCGCTGTCTGGATCGTTTCGACCTAGAATCTCATTGACTGGAGTAGAATTGTCCTCAGTGATGAGTCCCGCTTCGGACTGAGCTCCGAGGACCAGCGAAGGCGTGCTCAGGGCGGCCCGAACAGAGGTGGGATAGAGGTGTGATAGCTATACGGCCCAACAACCGTGAGCGACGGTCTGGGCAGCCATTTCAGCTACCTTTTGGTCCATAGTTTTGAAGCTGACTCGATCAGATTGCGTTCGAATTGTCAAAACCGCTTAAATTAAATACATTACTGGCCATTAAAATTGCTACATCAAGAAGAAATGCAGATGATAAACGGGTATTCATTGGACAAATATATTATACTAAAACTGACATGTGATTACATTTTCACGCAATTTGGGTACATAGATCCTGAGAAATCAGTACCCAGAACAACCACCTATGGCCGTAACAACGGCCCTGATACGTCTGGTCATTGAGTCAAACAGAGCTTGGATGGCGTGTACAGGTACAGCTACTCATGCAGATGCAACACGATACCACAGTTCATCAAGAGTAGTGACTGGCATATTGCGACGAGCCAGTTGCTCGGCCACCGTTGACCAGACGTTTTCATTTGGTGAGAGATCTGGAGAATGTGCTGGCCAGGGCAGCAGTCGAACATTTTCTGTATCCATAAAGGCCTGTACAGGACCTGCAACATGCGGTCGTGCATTATCCTGCTGAAATGGAGAGTTTCGCAGGGATCGAATGAAGGGTAGAGCCACGGGTAGTAACACATCTGAAATGTAACGTCCACTGTTCAAAGTGCCTCAATGCGAACAAGAGGTGACCCAGACGTGTAACCAATGGCACCCCATATCATCACGCCGGGCGATACGCCAGTAAGGAGATGACGAATACACGCTTCCAGTGTGCATTCACCGCAATGTCGCCAAACACGGATGCGACCATCATGATGCTGTAAACAGAACCTGGATTCATCCGAAAAAATGACGTTTTGCCATTCGAGCACCCAGGTTCGTCGTTGGGTACACCATCGAAGGCGCCCCTGTCTGTGATGCAGCGTCAAGGGTAATCGCAGCCACGGTCTCCGAGCTGATAGTCCATGCTGCTGCAAACGTCGTCGAACTGTTCGTGCAGATGGTTGTTGTCTTGCAAACGTCCCCATCTCTTGACTCAGAGATCGAAGCGTGGCTGCACGATCCATTACAGACATGCAGATAATGCCTCTCATCTCGACTGCTAGTGATACGAGGCCGTTGGGATCCAGCACGGCGTTCCGCACTAACCTCCTGAACCCACCGATTCCATATTCTGCTAACACTCATTGGATCTCGACCAACGCGAGCAGCAATGTCGCGATACGATACAGCAGTCGCGATAGGCTACAATCCGACCTGTATCAAAGTCGGAAACGTGATGGTACGCATTTCTCCTCCTTACACGAGGCATTACAACAACATTTCAAGAGGCAACGCCGGTCAACTGCTGTTTGTGTATGAGGAATCGGTTGGAAATTTTCCTCATGTCAGCACGTTGTAGGTGTCGCCACCGGCACCAACCTTGTCTGAATGCTCTGAAAAGTTTCTTCCTGTCGGTTAAATTTCGCGTCTGTCGCATGTCATTTTCGTGGTGTAGCAAATTTAATTGCCAGTAGTGTAGTTACAAAATGAAACATCCAAAATTCCAAATGACAGCAGGGGCTGGCAGTGTGCATGGGCACTGGGAACAAAAATGGACCTAAAAGAAAGATTCTGTAAGAACGGCATACGAACGTTTGGAGACAGTGTATCTTTAATAACCCAGAGTTAAATTACGTATGTGAGTATTTTGATCTACCTTTCTGGCTTAATTGTCTTATTTTTATCCATTATTATACTTTCTAATTCCCCTTATATTTTTCATAGCTGCATACACCAGAGGACGTGATTAAATCATCGCGAAACGACTCGCGTATAATCCTATATCAAAGGAACTGTTAACAGCTAATGTCGCTACTAGAAGTTTTTTTAGATGATTGTAATATTTTATTTTTATTTTTTGATATTTCTATTATGTAACAGCCGAAACTCATGAATAGGTTGACGAGGATAGATGTAAATTGCCTGGCATATGTCACGTCCCCTCAGGACACGCTCTAGAAAGTGGTAGACCGTTACACCGGAGCAGGACAGATGACGTAACCCTTAAGGATGACGATGACGATGATGGTTGACGCCGACGTTGGAGTTTTGTTCAAAAGTGGTTCAAATGGCTCTGAGAACTTTGGGACTTAACATCTGAGGTCATGAGTCCCCTAGAAGTTAGAACTACATAAACCTAACTAACCTAAGGACATCACACACATCCATGCACGAGGCAGGATTCGAACCTGCGACCGTAGCAGCAGTGCGGTTCCCCACTGAAGCGCCTAGAACCGCTCTTCCACAGCGGCCGGTTTGGAGTATCGTGGCTATTCTGACATGCCGTCAGACACACAGCCAGACCCCCCACAGAGAGCATTTGGCTGGACATTCATTTATCCAGACTAGGAAGGTAGGGGCGGAATTGGAACTCCGATGATTCTAAACAGAAGTTCAGTTTCCTAGCTACCTCGTCGACTCACCCTGCAGTTTTAGCTCAGCAGACGTAAGAAGGACACGCGCTTTGCCCCGTAACGTCTGATACACTCGTCCCACAAACCCGCGTTTACATTGAGCGATGTGGCGCAGGCGTCTGTGTCGACCCCAACAAAAACACGACCGCGGAACACACCAGTCTGGTGAGTCTTCCATATTAACCGTGACGACATCCTGTGTCTACACAGCCGCCATATCGCCGCCTTTGGCGCCTTATCCTTCACAGCCGCCGCTGCATCGCGCTATGATTGCAACGACCACACTGTAGGCTATTGCCCTACGAGAGCGACTGTAACCCAGAGTAGAATGGAGCGCTCCTTACCGTGATGATGCACGTGTTTCGTATTGCAAAACTTCAAAATCGTAACATAAGCGTACCAGTCATTTTGTCTGAAAATTTCCTGATTCAGTTTCATTTGAGCGTCAGAGATGGATGGGAGTTTTCCCTGAAATGTTACTTACTGCGCAGTTTGTGAAGTCATGATTGTTTACCGTTCTGGCAAAAACCATTAAAAGTGGAACACACTTTTGCATCGGCGGTGGTATCTACCGGGTGGTTATAATTAATGTGCAGTTACTTAGAGACATCCACCGTGGTTTGTAATTATTGTGTGGCAGCGGAATTTGGTAGATATTCTAATACGTTGATGTGGAACCGATTTACACTGGAAAAATTAGTTCCAATTTTGACTACCAGGTGCATATCTCGCGCTGCGAATGTAAGAAAGCCGTACATAAATGTTTCCGTATGTAATGGATTTGAAAAGGAATGTGGGCAGAAAATGTCAAACAAATGAGAAAGGCATAAGTTTGATTTTACTATTAACCGTCGCTTACACAGTTTGTTCAATATGAGTATCGGAGAAGTCGACGAGATGCTGTACAGCTAATATGAAAAGTTTTGTTCAGATTGAAAACAAGCATAATCTTTCTGTTTCACAAGACAATGTCAAAAGAGTAACACCAAGCAGCAAAGGGACTTTGTTTTGAATTTCCGCGCCAGTTGTTACAATAATAAATACCGATTACTTACGTCTCTGCAGTGTTAACTTCGCGTAACTTTTATGCATTATCCAATTCTTTATATAGCATTTACTACGAGGGATCAAATATGAACGTGATTTTTGTTCCTGAACATCAACAGTTGGTAGGATTGGCCACGAGCTTCAGCTATGCTTAGGCGTGACCGTTTAAAGTGAGGAGAGCGTGCTGTTAGATATTTCCCGCCGTTTCGTCAGTAACGCTCACGATGTCTGAGCAACAGGTGCACACCTCTATTGCGCAACGCATAATTATTAAATTTCTTGCTCGTGAAGGAGTTACAGCGGCGGGAATTTGCCAAAGATTGACTGCACAGTTCGGTGATAAAACATTATCAAGGACGCATGTGTTTGCCTGGCAGAAAAAGTCCAAGGGAGGACAAGAGCATGTGGAAAATCAGCATCACAGACAAAAACATCCGTGCCGTTAAAGACATTATTCACGACGACCTACGGGCGATAGTATCATAAATTGCACAAAAAGTCGGAATCAGTTGTGGGAGTTGTTAAGCAATCATCACAAACGATCTACAGTTCCGAAAAGTGTGTTCCAGATGGGTCCCTAAAGTTTTGATCGAAAATCTGTAGTTGAGACATTTGGAGGTCTGTCGGACGCTTACAGCGAGCTTTATGTAAAAAGGTTATGCATTTTTTAGTCGGATCGTCACCTGCGACGAAACATGGGTTCACCACTACACTCCAGAATTCAAACAAGCCAGTAAGGAGTGGTGGAGGAAAGGGGAGGCAGCACCAATGAAAGCCAAGTTTCGGTTGTCAGCTGGCAAGGTTCTTTCAACCTTTTTTTCGATCACCGAGGCATTTTGCTGATTGATTTTTTGCATGAGCGACGCACAGTCAGTGATGATTACTACTGCGAACTGTTGAACAAGGCGAGAGTTGCATATCGCCGCAAAAGACGAGACAAATCGATTTGACAGGTCATCCTCCTCCACGACAATGCGCGACCCCATACTGCAGCTCTAGCTGTCTCCGAGATACAGGAAAAGCACTGGACTAAACTTGACCATCCTCCTTACAGCCCGGACTAATCGCTCTGCGATTTCCATTTATTCGGACCGCTTAAAGAAGCTCTAGGAGGGTGACGATTTGAAGATGGCGAGAGTGTGGAAGACTTCGTGCGCAACTGGCTGATGACACGATCCAGTTCTTTTTATGATAAGGGCATCAAAAAGCAGCCCTTTCGCTGGGACAAATGCATTTTCAAAAAAAAAAATGGTTCAAATGGCTCTGAGCACTTTGGGACTTAACATCTGTGGTCATCAGTCCCCTAGAACTTAGAACTACTTAAACCTAACTAACCTACGGACTTCACACACATCCATGCCCGAGGCAGGATTCGAACCTGCACCCGTAGCAGTCACGCGGTTCCGGACTGAGCGCCTAGAACCGCTAGACCACCGCGGCCGGCGCATTTTCAAAGCAGGAGACTATGTGGAAAAATAAATTGTAATTGCCTCGAGTTTTTCAATAAATGAATTTAAATAAAAAATAAAATCTCGTTTATATTTGATCCGCCCTCGTGCTTGTTATTTTTTCCGCATTTGATACTGTCCCCCAATAAGAACTTCTGTATATTTAGCCAGTAATAATACCGCCGTCGACGAGACGTCAAATCCTAATCCTCCTCTCTTCTTTAACTTCCTACGGAAACAAACAGTTTATATGCAACCAAACTAACTTCGCTGTGTATTGTTTCAACCTACGTCTGCTCCAGCAGATCCATTCCTAAACAAAGCTCCACTCCAAAAGAAAGCTGCCATCGAACAATAGCGGGGACTAAATCACTGTGCACACAAATTCGAAAGTCGAAATCGCAGGTATTAGCAACAGCCGCCGCTGTATCGCGAGCAGCTGCGTTAAAAAGACAACGTCTGTATATTAACACGGAACTTGCGACACTCCACGTCTAGGCGCCACTGGACCAGAGCTCTTCCTCCCACGAGACTCTGCTTCCAATGCCGGCCATACTAGCCCATGGTCGTTCTCATCGGTTGTGCCCCTTCTATAGTTCGTAAGAAGCTGCCACCTAGCAGACCCACATTCGTAAAAACATTTGTTGACGATTATACATTATTCTCGGATTTTAGGTGTGCACCTCCCTCTCCGGCCCCCTAAGTCAGTCGACATACGGAATATCAGCTCTGTGCAGGTCTTCCGAAACTCCTGCTGAAAGGAAGGATAATTTGGGTTTAACATTCTGTTCACAACGAGATCATCAAGAGACGGAGCACATTATCGGATTGGGGAAGAAGTCAGCGTGCCTTTCAAAGGAACCATCCCGTTACTTGCCTTTAGCGAGTCAAGGAAATCACGGAAGAGCCCAGTCAGGATGGTGAGATTGCGATTTGAACTGGTGTCCTGCCGAAACGAATTCAGTGTCTTCTTATAACCGTGTTACATTTATACATATTATAAAATTGGATGCATGTATGTTCCACATCTCCTCCTAAACCACTGGACCGATTTCAACCAAAACAGGTACCTATATCCCTTACTGTTAGACAACAATATCTGTGGGGATAAAAGCCACCTCCCTGTCATTTTTCAAGAGATATGACGTCATATACAATGAAATGCGTGAAGAACTGTTGCATCATGCATGACGTTTAGTTTTATTACTTCTGTGCTACTAGCTGTATTCGCAATAAATTTCGCAGACAGTATCCACATATGTCGCCAGATACACCTACAAATTTATGTCACGGACCACACACATTTCAGGAGATATGACGCCATAAACACTGAGATGCTTGAAAAAATGCGCACGGCGTATGAAGTCTTAATGCCTTTACTTTTTACTACTAAGACACTCCCACAGTCGAGACAACTTAAGCAAATCCGTGGCACATGGCAGCCCTTTTCATAGCTTTCAACTCCGAAGCACAAAAGGCTGTAGGCGAAAACTGGAGCTGTGTATAGATCTATGAGGGAGTGTTGTCATAGAAACGTTTACAAAACCGCTTTGTAGAGAGACGAAGCAGTTGCGCCCAGCGTACAGAAACTGTTTTATAATTTCAAAGATGTTTTCACAAATACATGGAAATGAAAGTTTTTCGATATTACGCTACAAACGTGTTTCATATTTCGTTTTGGTTTCTAACTGAAAATTGGAAAAATGAATACCTGGTCAATGCCATGTTTGTCAGCTAGTAGCTATCATAAAAAAGTTTGTTGCACCAAACCACAAAAGTTGTCTTTATTAATCTGCAGCTACTTTCAACCTTGAGGTCTTCATTCGGCAGAACTTCTAAAAATTTTGCCGCGCGGGATTAGCCGAGTGGTCTCAGGCGCTGCAGTCACGGACTGTGCGGCTGATCCCAGCAGAGGTTCGAGTCCTCCCTCGGGCATGGGTGTGTGTGTTTGTCCTTAGGATAATTTAGGTTAAGTAGTGTGGAAGCTTAGGGAATGAGGACCTTAGCACTTAAGTCCGATAAGATTTCAAACACATTTCACATTTCTAAACATTTTCATGTTCAAAATATCATGTCTACAAATTTCAGATGTCTGTATATACTCCTATAAATAAAGAAAAGTGTCCGTTTGTTTGTTTGTAATTCGTACAAATCTACAGTTTTATCTCGATCTTCATGAAATTTTGCACACTTTACCCTCTAGACCAGAGGAAGATCACTGTCTACAGCGTAATTTTTTCCACCGTGTAAAATCTCTGGGGATTGATCGGTGAGAGGATACGGAACAAAAAAGGTCTAATGAGCTTATGTCCGGAAATGTAATATTTCCATGCAAGAGACCTAATGTTGTGTCCGATTCACTTCTCTTGCTAACTCACCTTGTACACAATGGTTCCGTATTCGAATGGAGAGCTTGCCGACATGGTGTTTACTTACGGAAAGGCCAATGGCAACGGGCGGCGGGCAGCATGGTTGTATCAGGAGACATATACCAGACGACAGCAACCACAGCATTCAGTGTTTGCAATAGTGTTTCACCATTGTCTGAGACACGGTCGTTTCAGGAAGAAGGAAATTATGAAGGACGTACCCGGAATGTTCGGACACCAGACTTGGAGGAAAATGTGATTAACACTGTGGAAGGTGATCACCTTGTCCGTACCTGGTAGTTGGCCCGCCAGTGTAGGGTAAGCCAAACGAACGTGTGGGACATTCTCCATGGCAACTGTTACTACCCTTATCACTTACAGCGTGTGCAGGGCTTACTAGCGGAGACTTTCGACGTCGGGAGAAGTTTTATCACTCTTTTCTTCACCAGGCTACCACGATTCCGGGATTTGTGTCATCGATCTACTAACTCACAGATGAGGCCACCCATACGCGGAGTGGTATCTTCAACTTTCATAACAGTGTTCTGTGGGATAGTATGCAGAACCCCAAGGTATGGTGACAGCGAATTATCAGCATCGGTGCAGCTGGAATGTGTGAGCCGGGATAACTCGCGACCATACTTTGGAACCAGTCTTCCTTCCACGTCGCCTGACAGGCCGGAAACATCGGCATTTCTTGCTGATGACTTTGCCTCCCCTGCTGGAAGAAGTGCCGTTGATGATTCGAAAGATTATGTGGCTGCTGCATGATGGTGCTCCAGCCCACTTCGCCGTCAGCGTCCCGACGTATCTCAACCGTGTCTTCCTTGGTCGATGGATCGGACGAAGGAGTCCAGTTGGATGACCTGCTCGTTCACCGGATGTCAGCCCATGTGATTACTGGTTATGGTGCCAATTCAAAAGTATCGTGAATGCAGAGCCCAATCCAGGAGCGGAGACACTGGATCAGTTTATTCATGGTACCTGCGACACTGTTCGGATGCAGCCTGGGCGATGTGGATGTGTAAGACAGAACATGCTATGGCACCTATACGCATGCGTTGAGGCACATGGAAACCATTTTCAATACATGATGCAACTGTGGCTGCATGGTACAGCGCGCATTAGAGCGCAGTCTCTGTAACAATGTCTGATTGAATAAAGGGTCTCTAGCATGAAAACCATGCATTACCGGGCATAAGTTCATTAGAACTTTTTTGTTCCGTATCCTCTCATAGATCAATTCCTAGAGTTTGTACACTGTGGAAAAAAATTGCCCTATATGTAAGATTTCGTAATCTGACTCGAAACATATGTGTGTGTAATATATAAAGGGGAAAGGTTGTTACCAAAAGTCTCTTCACGATCACCTAATAAACTTTTGGTCCGGCGTAGCCTATATGTTCCTCTTTTTTTAATACACACTATACGTATATGCATGTACAGGGTGTTACAAAAAGGTACGGCCAAACATTCAGGAAACATTCCTCACACACAAATAAAGAAAAGATGTTATGTGGACATGTGTCCGGAAACGCTTAATTTCCATGTTAGAGCTCATTTTAGTTTCGTCAGTATGTACTGTACTTCCTCGATTCACCGCCAGTTGGCCCAATTGAAGGAAGGTAATGTTGGCTTCGGTGCTTGTGTTGACATGCGACTCATTGCTCTACAGTACTAGCATCAAGCACATCAGTACGTAGCATCAACAGGTTAGTGTTCATCACGAACGTGGTTTTGCAGTCAGTGCAATGTTTACAAATGCGGAGTTGGCAGATGCCCACTTGATGTATGGATCAGCACGGGACAATAGCCGTGGCGCGGTACGTTTGTATCGAGACAGATTTCCAGAACGAAGGTGTCCCGACAGCAAGGCGTTCGAAGCAATTGATCGGCGCCTTAGGGAGCACGGAACATTCCAGCCTATGACTCTCGACTGGGGAAGACCTACAGTAGAACGATGAGGACACCTGCAATGGACGAGGCAATTCTTCGTGCAGTTGACGATAACCCTAATGTCAGCGTCAGAGAAGTTGCTGCTGTACAAGGTAACGTTGACCACGTCACTATATGGAGAGTGCTACGGGAGAACCAGTTGATTCCGTACCATGTACAGCGTGTGCAGGCACTATCAGCAGCTGATTGGCCTCCACGGTTACACTTCGGCGATTGGTTCTGAAACACGTGTGGCGGCGATGGCGAGGCATTGCAGAGTCTCTGACCAGAGAGCCATTTATCGTAGTTAGTCTGCGCTTGACCGCGCGAGTGTTGCGAGCGGTACGCTAGTAGTCGTCATGCAGAGCAGTCGGTCAGTAGTAGCAGCCCAGTGCAGTTGTGTGATGTAGTCTGTCGGCAGTAGTGGTCTAGTCCTGTCACGGTCGCGAGCGGGACGCAGTCGGCGAGCGTCGACATGGCATTCTGGTCAAGATGCTGAATGAGGTATATTGTTAATGTAGGTAACCATCAGATAACGTAAAGTTTATTTATTGTAATTAATTTTCAACAAGTGCCCCAATAATAATTTTGATTTCAAAGCAATTTTTAACAAAAAAATCATTTAATTGAACCAACGATTTCCTTCCATTTCCCTTAAAGAAAAGTTTCAGTTAAATTTCAAAAAAAAAAAAATATTATTTGCAATGCAGTTCCTCCAAGCCGTGGCCAACAATAAGAGCAGAAATTTGACGAGCAGTTTCAATGAGGTAAGAAATTAATTCTGATTTTTTTTTTTTTTTTGCACAGGGCCAAAGACCGATATTTCGGTTTAATTGAATTTTTATTGTCACTAAGATTTTCTTATCACTGAATTGACTTTCATCATTTTTGTGACAGCTTATACTTTGAGTCAGATTGCGATTCTCATTTTTTTTATTGTCATTAAATTTAATTGCTAGAGAGGTTACGCTCTGGTCCCATTACTATTAAATATTGTCTTTTTAAAATTTTTGTAGGAAGGTTACAGTTCATCCAACAATGTGTCAGTCCCCATTTCAGTGCAAATGTTCTCTTTACGGATGAGGCTTCATTCCAACGTGATCAAATTGTAAATTTTCACAATCAACATGTGTGGGCTGACGAGAATCCGCACGCAATTGTGCAATCACGTTATCAACACAGATTTTCTGTGAACGTTTGGGCAGGCATTGTTGATGATGTCTCGATTGGGCCCCATGTTCTTCCTCCTACGCTCAATGGAGCACGTTATCATGATTTCATATGGGATACACTACCTGTGCTGCTACAACATGTGCCTTTACAAGTACGACACAACATGTGGTTCATGCACGATGGAGCTCCTGCACATTTCAGTCGAAGTGTTCGTACGCTTCTCAACAACAGATTCGGTGACCGATGGATTGGCAGAGGCGGACCAATTCCATGGCTCTCCTGACCTCAACTCTCTTGACTTTCATTTATAGGGGCATTTGAAAGCTCTTGTCTACGCAACCCCGATACCAAATGTAGAGACTCTTCGTGCTCGTATTGTGGACGGCTGTGATGCAATACGCCATTCTCCAGGGCTGCATCACCGCATCAGGGATTCCATGCGACGGAGGGTGGATGCATGTATCCTCGCTAACGGAGGACATTTTGAACATTTCCTGTAACAAAGTGTTTGAAGTCACGCTGGTACATTCTGTTGCTGTGTGTTTCCATTGCATGATTAATGTGATTTGAAGAGAAGTAATACAATGAGCTCTAACTTGGAAAGTAAGCGTTTGCGGACGCATGTCCACATAACATATTTTCTTTCTTTGTGCGTGAGGAATGTTTCCTGAAAGTTTGGCCGTACCTTTTTGTAACACTCTGTATATTCAAACATCTCGAAAAGTGCTTGTCCGATTTACTTCAAACTTCTTGATCGACATGCTTCAAATTTCTACGTTCTGAAGAAATAATGAAAAACCTGAATGAAGAATTAGATGCTCAACAAACGAAATATATCGTAGTAAACGAACCGTAATTACTCCTGTCGCGAGAATAAACTATATCAGGACTACCCGTCTTGGAAGTAGTACCACAAGATTGCGGGATGAGCGAAAGATCGTAATTTGACAGAAACATTATTTCAAACTCTTATTCTGATTAGTTGCCGCTTTTACACACGACATATACAGTAGAATATACACTCCTGGAAATTGAAATAAGAACACCGTGAATTCATTGTCCCAGGAAGGGGAAACTTTATTGACGCATTCCTGGGGTCAGATACATCACATGATCACACTGACAGAACCACAGGTACATAGACACAGGCAACAGAGCATGCACAATGTCGGCACTAGTACAGTGTATATCCACCTTTCGCAGCAATGCAGGCTGCTATTCTCCCATGGAGACGATCGTAGAGATGCTGGATGTAGTCCTGTGGAACGGCTTGCCATGCCATTTCCACCTGGCGCCTCAGTTGGACCAGCGTTCGTGCTGGACGTGCAGACCGCGTGAGACGACGCTTCATCCAGTCCCAAACATGCTCAATGGGGGACAGATCTGGAGATCTTGCTGGCCAGAGTAGTTGACTTACACCTTCTAGAGCACGTTGGGTGGCACGGGATACATGCGGACGTGCATTGTCCTGTTGGAACAGCAAGTTCCCTTGCCGGTCTAGGAATGGTAGAACGATGGGTTCGATGACGGTTTGGATGTACCGTGCACTATTCAGTGTCCCCTCGACGATCACCAGTGGTGTACGGCCAGTGTAGGAGATCGCTCCCCACACCATGATGCCGGGTGTTGGCCCTGTGTGTCTCGGTCGTATGCAGTCCTGATTGTGGCGCTCACCTGCGCGGCGCCAAACACGCATACGACCATCATTGGCACCAAGGCAGAAGCGACTCTCATCGCTGAAGACGACACGTCTCCATTCGTCCCTCCATTCACGCCTGTCGCGACACCACTGGAGGCGGGCTGCACGATGTTGGGGCGTGAGCGGAAGACGGCCTAACGGTGTGCGGGACCGTAGCCCAGCTTCATGGAGACGGTTGCGAATGGTCCTCGCCGATACCCCAGGAGCAACAGTGTCCCTAATTTGCTGGGAAGTGGCGGTGCGGTCCCCTACGGCACTGCGTAGGATCCTACGGTCTTGGCGTGCATCCGTGCGTCGCTGCGGTCCGGTCTCAGGTCGACGGGCACGTGCACCTTCCGCCGACCACTGGCGACAACATCGATGTACTGTGGAGACCTCACGCCCCACGTGTTGAGCAATTCGGCGGTACGTCCTCCCGGCCTCCCGCATGCCCACTATACGCCCTCGCTCAAAGTCCGTCAGCTGCACATACGGTTCACGTCCACGCTGTCGCGGCATGCTACCAGTGTTAAAGACTGCGATGGAGCTCCGTATGCCACGGCAAACTGGCTGACACTGACGGCGGCGGTGCACAAATGCTGCGCAGCTAGCGCCATTCGACGGCCAACACCGCGGTTCCTGGAGTGTCCGCTGTGCCGTGCGTGTGATCATTGCTTTTACAGCCCTCTCGCAGTGTCCGGAGCAAGTATGGTGGGTCTGACACAACGGTGTCAATGTGTTCTTTTTTCCATTTCCAGGAGTGTATTTCAGTCTATGTTTCAGAGTTATTTTTATTATTCAAATCACTATGCCATACAAACGCTTTGGCAGGTCGTGGGTACAGTACCAAAAACAGGTGCTAGACCGCGGGCAGGTCAAAAGACCGAACAGAACCCGAGATTTCCCGAACTGTGACGTAAACTGTTCTAACAGTTCGAGTCGCAAAAACAAACATAATGTCTGACGGGATACCGCAATCACTGGTTATAAAATGATACTTATAATCCGTCCTGATTGCAAAAATGTTTATTCACATGACCGGTTTCGGTTCCTCTCGAATCGTCTTCATATCTGCAATTTCGGTTACAGGAGGAACCCGTCCACACACAGCAACCTTCACATGCTGTCACACATGTGAATTCGACCCGCGCTAAAACACAGACATACTTGAAACAGCAAAAACTGAGCTGAAACAATGAAAGGCGAAGTCTCCAAAAACACAATCAGATATTTGTCGCAAAATGTAACAACAGCTGGCGCAAATAATCATTTTTTGATACAGATGAATATTTATTGATTCGTAGCATTCCGTTGACACCCAGTTATTCAAATATGCCATTCAATTTAAAGCGACTGCAGTTTACATGGGGACTGCATTCGCTACGAGTGTCAACAAAGCACTGGGCCAATCTAAACATCTCCGGCAAAGACGGACACCGCAACTTTTAATCTACCAGGTGATCAAAAAGTCAGTATAAATTTGAAAACTGAATAAATCACGGAAAAATGCAGATAGAGAGGTACAAATTGACACACATGCTTGGAATGACATGGGGTTTTATTAGAACCAAAAAAATACAAACGTTCAAAAAATGTCCGACAGATGGCGCTTCATCTGATCAGAATAGCAATAATTAGCATAACAAAGTAAGAAAAAGCAAAAATGATGTTCTTTACAGGAAATGCTCAATATGTCCACCATCATTCCTCAACAATAGCTGTAATCGAGGAATAATGTTGCGAACAGCACTGTAAAGCATGTCCGGAGCCATCGTGAGGCATTGGCGTTGGATGTTGTCTTTCACAATCCCTAGAGATGTCGGTCGATCACGATACACTTGCGACTTCAGGTAACCCCAAAGCCAATAATTGCACGGACTGAGGTCTGGGGACCTGGGAGGCCAAGCAAGACGAAAGTGGCGGCTGAGCACACGATCATCACCAAACGACGCGCTAGAGATCTTTCACGCGCCATTTGTCGGACATTTTGTGAACTTTGGTTTTTTTTTCTAATAAAACCCCATGTCATTCCAAGCATGTGCGTCGATTTTTACCTCTCTATCTACAATCTGTATATTGAGCAAGCAGTAAAGGAAACGAAAGAAAAATTCGGAGTAGGTATTAAAATCCATGGAGAAGAAATAAAAACTTTACGGTTCGCCGATGACATTGTAATTCTGTCAGAGACAGCAGAGGACTTGGAAGAGCAGTTGAACGGAATGGACAGTGTCTTGAAAGGAGGCTATAAGATGAACATCAACAAAAGCAAAACGAGGATAATGGAATGTAATCGAATTAAGTCAGGTGATGCTGAGGGAATTAGATTAGTAAATGAGACACTTAAAGTAGTAAAGGGGTTTTGCTATTTGGGGAGCAAAATAACTGATGATGGTCGAAGTAGAGAGGATATAAAATGTAGACAGGCAATGACAAGGAAAGCGTTTCTGAAGAAGATAAATTTGTTAACATCGAGTATAGATTTAAGTGCCAGGAAGTCGTTTCTGAAAGTATTTGTGTGGAGTGTAGCCATGTATGGAAGTGAAACATGGACGATAAATAGTTTGGACAAGAAGAGAATAGAAGTTTTCGAAATGTGGTGCTACAGAAGAATGCTGAAGATTAGATGGGTAGATCACATAACTAATGAGGAGGTACTGAATAGGATTGGGGAGAAGAGGAGTTTGTGGCACAACTTTACTAGAAGAAGGGACCGGTTGGTAGGACATGTTCTGAGGCATCAACGGATCACCAGTTTAGTGTTGGAGGGCAGTGTGGAGGGTAAAAATCGTAGAGGGAGACCAAGAGATGAATATACTCAGCAGATTCAGCAGGATGTAGGCTGCAGTACGTACTGGGAGATGAAGAAGCTTGCACAGGATAGAGTAGCATGGAGAGCTGCATCAAACCAGTCTCAGGACTGAAGACCACAACAACAACAACGTCTACATTATTCCGTGGTTTATTAAGTTTTCAAATTTATACTGACTTTTTGATCACCCAGTATGTTTAACACCGTGAATATAAGTGGTCCTGGCGTATGGCCCTTCAACGAGTTTGGAATAGAACGGGCGCCAGCACGCAATGGACAGGAACGGAGGAAGGAACCCGGCCGTGACCAGTTCAAGAAGAACATCCCAGCATTCCCTTCAGCTATGCAGAGAAACAAATGAGGACGACGGGACGGAGAACTCCGCCCCTGAAGAGTACGGGTCCAGTCTGGCATCTACTGGGCCGCCTCGTCCTGCCGACAGTGAGAGAGTGAGTGGAGGGGCCCCGAGGCAGCGCAGTGCATGCGCCCGCGGCGTGCTGTGGTCCCCACGCGAGCTGCTGCCTGCCCGTGGCCAGAAGAGATGGTGGGGTGCGTGCGCCGGAGGGGGGAGGATTTGGCGACGTAGGAGGGGCTGAGGACCATGTCTAGCGGCCGTCTGGCGGAGCCGCCAGTCCGCGGGTTGGTCGGCCAGGCGGCACTCGGCACTCCTGCAAGCTGTGACAGCTCCTCATCTCACCACACCTCTCACCCGCAGCCTCTGCAGACGCCAGACATGGTGAGCGACCGGCCTCGCTCTCGGGACAACCCGGCTGCAAGGCGCAGCTTGGCGGTTCGCAGCGCCTTGCAGCTGGGTGCCCGGAGCCTCATAAGCATGCTCGAACAGTCGTGGGGATGGCGGGCGTCCAAAGCTTTTAATGGCTGTAAACTAGCATAAGGTAGTACTTCTCATTTCCACATTTAAATTTACATTTGTAGTTCGAAGAGACGCTTCAGTCTGGAACCGCGCGACCGCTACGATCGCAGGTTCGAATCCTGCCTCGGGCATGGATGTGTGTTTCATCCTTAGGTTAGTTAGGATTAAGTAGTTCTAAGTTCTAGGGGACTGATGACCTCAGATGTTAAGTCCCATAGTGCACAGAGCCATTTGAACCATTTGTAGTTTGAAGTTCGCTGTGTATCTTGGAGGAAAAGAACCCAATAGCACGTGATGTTTACCAGCTCGGTTTCACAAGCCCCAGGACTCGGGATCGAATTTTTTCCGTTCCCAGATAATTTTAATATTATATTTAGTATGAGTGATGAGTGAGTGTGTAACTTATTAGTATTTAATGGTTCATTCATTATTTTCACAATCTTCGTCCTGAAGAAAGGAGAAAAAACTTTTTTCGTAAGAAGATTTGAAATAAAAGATGGATACACAAGAACTTTCGGACAAATCTTGAGCACATCACATAGACACTCAGGGGTAAATAGTGAAAAGGTATATGAAATGGCACGATCGTGTAAAATCAGTGGATGGAACACTTAGATTCGTTAGAAGGGTTCTGGGAAAATGTAATGCATCTGTAAAGGAAACCGCGTACAAGTCACTACCGTGGCCTATTCTAGAATGCTGTCCCTGTGTTTGGAGTGTTTTTAAATATAAATGACAACAGATATCGAACAAACTTCGAGCGGCGCTGCTAGGATCGTAACAGGTTGGTGTAGCCAATACGAAACTGTAACAATAATGTTCGGGGAACTTAAATGGGATTCATCAAGTTACCTTCCATTCAGAAGGCTGTCGCACTCAGCGTCTGTTATTGATTGACGTGTAAATAATAGATTTCAGCTATCAGTCGTCCTTTCTAAATTTTATTGGCAGATCTGCCAATAAAATTGAAAAAGGACGACTGATAGCTGGAATCTGTTATTAGCTCGGTTATAAGGACGTCCGCCTCCGTAGCTGACATGGGGAGCATACAAACTTCCCCTCATCGATCTGATTCGTGTTGACAGCGTATGTAGGGCACGACTGGGACTGCGAAATACCTGAACAGGAAGACGCAACTCTCAACCGTTTTCGAGAAAATCTTTCTATATGGTCTCTCCTAGCCAAGGAGTCCGTAGGCCAGCGTGTAGGAGTCGAGTTTCACAAGCGCTAGATTTCTGGATCGAAACTTGCTTCTTCCATTCCCACGTGTTTCTAACAACATATATGCATGTTACGCCAGGAGACTGCGTGATTACGAAGAACCGTTTATGGATATAAATCAATTTTTTTCGCGATAGATAGATTGAAAAAACAATGCACATCCAAAAATTCGGCGTCCATTACACGTGTTGTTCATCGCAATAATTATTGTTTTCAATATTTTTATGATTAGCATACACATGATTTTTGCAGTGCTCCGTAGATTACACATTACACTTGTAGATTCAATAATATAAGTAAAATGACTATATTGATCTGTCCGAAAGTTCTTGTGTATCTATCTTTTATTTCAAATCTTCTTACGAAAAAATATTTTTCTCCTTTCTTCACGACGAAGATTATGAAAATAATGAATGAATCATTAAATACTGATAATTTACTCATTCACTCATCACATCATAATAAATATGAAGTTAGAATTATGTGGGAACGGAAAAAATTCAATCCCCAGACCTGGCGCTTGTGAAACGGAGCCATTACACGCTCACCTACGGACTCCTTGGTTTGGAGCGGCCGTACAAAGTATATGAGCACGCCTGAAATTTTCAGAGTCGACTTGCTCGAAAACGAATTAGCGTTGAGTCTTCTTGTTTAGGTATGTTGAAGTCTTAGTCGTTACGTACGCAGCCTATCAGACCGAATCAAATAGGTGTGGAGAAGTTCGCGCGGTCCCCTTATGAGAGGTCAGCCAGTCTGTCTGCCACGCGGAGGACACAGGTTCAATTCCTGGCACTTCCAGGGATTTTACCGTGGTTGGAGACTGGAACGGGATGCTTTCGACCTAATTATGCCTACTGAACAGTGCTACTCACCTGAAAGACGCCACATGGCACAAGATGATAGGGCAGTCGGTCGGCATTTCTCGGCTCTGGGCCTGATCGCAAAATTTAGTTTTTTAGTTTTCTGTTACTAGAAGACCATCGTAAGTGTATCTTGCGTCGAGATCATGACAACAAAATAAAAATAATTATGACGTGCAGGGAGTCATATAGACAATTTTACCATTGTTCAAAACGCAAACGGAATAGAAAAGAAAATCGATAACATTGGTATGATTTGCCCTCCGCCATGCACTGTCCAGTGGCTCTCGAAGTACATACGCAGATGTAGGTCAATGTATAAGTAGATTTAAGCAACGGAATGACAATTTCACTGAGTAGCGGAGGGTATTTTTCTTAAAAAATTCCCTGGAAGATTAGTACCCTGTTGCGGACGAACTTAACGTTTCATGGACAATGTTCTTTCCATCTGCGCTTAGTTGTACGACCATTGACCACAGAAAGCAATGTTATGGGTTTGAGTCCCGGTCGGGAACAATTTTTTAATCTGTCTGGGGATTTGTAGAGTTGAACTGTAAGTTGGACAGTGAGGCGTGATTGGGTAGCTTATCTGGTGCGCGCAGCTCCTACGAAAGCGTTTGGATTCGGCCCCGAGTTCGTTACACAGATTTAATGTCATGAAGACTGAAAAAACCCTTTCCGACCTATAGTGTACCCAGTAAGTTACCTTACAGAGGGGTAAATATAGAACCGCCACTATTTTCCCCCTTTGCCACCCCATTCGCAGATATTACGCGGGGAGAGCAATAGCCGACATTCTTCCATATACGCTCGAAAAGTTTCTAATCGCCCTGCAGAGCGCATTATGCGAGGCGCATGTGGTATGAGATGCTTAGGCAGGTACGCGACCACACGGGGGAGTTGTTGACACGCAGAGCGCGATTCATTATCCTGTTACACTGCACGGTGACTCGTTCAAACACACGAAAGGAATTTCGGGAGTGCCTCAGGGAAAAGCGAGAAGATCACAACAGTTGACGCAGTATGCTAATGGCGCATTGGAAAGTATTATTAGCAGTCGCAGACTTTTGCAGCTGGCGCTGTTGTACAAATAGACGTTAAACGCCAAACATTGTAGTAATACTTGTTCAGGAGAGTGTCCCAGCCTTACTTCGTGATGTAGCTCAGAGTAAATTATTGCTTTTGACTAAACCTAAAAGCGTTGATTCCGTCCACCGTTCAATAAATCACTCGCAAAATGAGGAAGAAGGGAGGCTACATTTAATGAGTGCTGGAGCATTTGGAGCAGGCAAGCGAATGATATTGGCCTGTTTTAAGGAATTCGCTTCAATTGATGCAGGTATGCCTCGAGTACCGAAATCAGTATGGCAGAGCAGATGTTTGAACTCAGTTACACTAGGATACTAATCTTATGTCTTATCGCCTGCGGCACTACGTCTGTAAATCTTTGGGAGAACTTTTTTATCTGAACTAGCTGGGACCGTCGATCTCCTGTACAAATGCAAATCTGCATGATCTTGAAATCCAGAAACAAATTAAATGATATGTCTTAAATACCACATACGTTATTTTTATTTTCAAATAAAGACAAAAATTACACATTTTTTCATAAAAATGTAGACTAGACATTAAAAAAAGCAGTGAGTATTATATATATTAATCAGAAAGTTTCTTTTGAGTTAGATTCATGTGCAATTAGGCAGCTATTTCACAAGCAATACAGAGTACTTCGGCCGTAGTTTTCCCGCTTGGCATTCCAAATTAGGGATTTTCTCTGCCTCGTGATGACTGGGTGTTCTGTGATGTCCTTAGGTTAGTTAGGTTTAAGTAGTTCTAAGTTCTAGGGGACTGATGACCATAGATGTTAAGTCCCATAGTGCTCAGAGCCATTTGAACCATTTGAACCATTCCAAATTAACCAGCTGCATTGTTACCTTTTTATTTGTCATAACCTCTTCAGACTGAGCGCCAATTTCGTCAACTAATCCATCATCACTAATATCATTGTCTACTGTCGAACGAACGGCAATAATTTCGTCATCAGAAATCATACCGTGCCAATGTCATTATCATTTTGCAGCCAGTCATTTATAAAACCTATGCATGGACTTCCTGAAATCTTAGCAGTGCTTCAACGCCAAATTGAGTAGCAAAATATTTCAACAATTCTCTTTTATCCATGGTATGCAGTACATCTAACTTTTGGTCAATGGAAACTACCACCTTCACCTTTTCTGGTGTCATTTTACACCTGTAATAAACTGTACAATCCAGTGTCAACTTGTTAACTGACACCTTACTAGACTCTGTGTACGCCAGTTAGTTGGTTTTAAATTTAACGATTTTCGCGGTAGTTTCTTGATTCTATTATCCTCTGAGTACCAACAATTGTACCGTCACTGTACTAAAATACAAAAAAAGATGCGCATGAACCAGGTAGGACCGGATAAACGAGGTTCCATTACACTAATTCCTCAAGACTCACATGCAGACAACGCAAATGATAGACTTGCTCATTTACCATAAACCAGGGATAGTCCGTATTCCTCCCCAGATACTTCTTACAAAATTTTCAACAGCATGTAGATGTTCAAGTTTGCAGGACTCGTAATGTTGGACTGAGAGCAGCAAGCATTTATTAAGAAAGGTAGAGAAAATGGTCACAGGCTTACTTGATGGGAGGATTTATGTTTCGCTGTAAAACTTGAAATGGCAAATTTGATGAAAAACATACAGTGTTTCATAACGACTTCCAAGGAAGGGTGTTCAGACTTGTCTACAACTAGTCTTCAGCTTGCTAAATGTCCCTTTTATGTAGATTATGTAGCAAAAATTTATAAAAAAAGATAAGTCACGCAGTGACGCACAAGCAATTCCCAAATTTTCATCCTTGTATTAAAGAAATCCCCCCCCCCCCCCCCATGAACCATGGACATTGCCGTTGGTGGGGAGGCTTGCGTGCCTCAGCGATACAGATAGCCGTACCGTAGGTGCAACCACAACGGAGGGGTATCTGTTGAGAGGTCAGACAAACGTGTGGTTCCTGAAGAGGGGCAGCAGCCTTTTCAGTAGTTGCAAGGGCAACAGTCTGGATGATTGACTGATCTGGCCTTGTAACAATAACCAAAACGGCCTTGCTGTGCTGGTACTGCGAACGGCTGAAAGCAAGGGGAAACTACAGCCGTAATTTTTCCCGAGGGCATGCAGCTTTACTGTATGATCAAATGATGATGGCGTCCTCTTGGGTAAAATATTCCGGAGGTAAAATAGTCCCCCATTCGGATCTCCGGGCGGGGACTACTCAAGAGGACGTCGTTATCAGGAAAAAGAAAACTGGCGTTCTACGGATCGGAGCGTGGAATGTCAGATCCCTTAATCGGGCAGGTAGGTTAGAAAATTTAAAAAGGGAAATGGATAGGTTAAAGTTAGATATAGTGGGAATTAGTGAAGTTCGGTGGCAGGAGGAACAAGACTTCTGGTCAGGTGACTACAGGGTTATAAACACAAAATCAAATAGGGGGAATGCAGGAGTAGGTTTAATAATGAATAGGAAAATAGGAATGCGGGTAAGCTACTACAAACAGCATAGTGAACGCATTATTGTGGCCAAGATAGATACGAAGCCCACACCTACTACAGTAGTACAAGTTTATATGCCAACTAGCTCTGCAGATGACGAAGAAATTGAAGAAATGTATGATGAAATAAAAGAAATTATTCAGATAGTGAAGGGAGACGAAAATTTAATAGTCATGGGTGACTGGAATTCGAGTGTAAAAAAAGGGAGAGAAGGAAACGTAGTAGGTGAATATGGATTGGGGCTAAGAAATGAAAGAGGAAGCCGCCTGGTAGAATTTTGCACAGAGCACAACATAATCATAGCTAACACTTGGTTTAAGAATCATGAAAGAAGATTGTACACATGGAAGAACCCTGGAGATACTAAAAGGTATCAGATGGATTATATAATGGTAAGACAGAGATTTAGGAACCAGGTTTTAAATTGTAAGACATTTCCAGGGCCAGATGTGGACTCTGACCACAATCTATTGATTATGACCTGTAGATTAAAACTGAAGAAACTGCAAAAAGGTGGGAATTTAAGGAGATGGGACCTGGATAAACTGAAAGAACCAGAGGTTGTACAGAGTTTCATGGAGAGCATAAGGGAACAATTGACAGGAATGGGGGAAAGAAATACAGAAGAAGAAGAATGGGTAGCTTTGAGGGATGAAGTAGTGAAGGCAGCAGAGGATCAAGTAGGTAAAAAGACGAGGGCTAGTAGAAATCCTTGGGTAACAGAAGAAATATTGAATTTAATTGATGAAAGGAGAAAATATAAAAATGAAGTAAATGAAGCAGGCAAAAATGAATACAAACGTCTCAAAAATGAGATCGACAGGAAGTGCAAAATGGCTAAGCAGGGATGGCTAGAGGACAAATGTAAGGATGTAGAGGCTTATCTCACTAGGGGTAAGATAGATACTGCCTACAGGAAAATTAAAGAGATCTTTGGAGATAAGAGAACGACTTTTATGAATATTAAGAGCTCAGATGGAAACCCAGTTCTAAGCAAAGAAGGGAAAGCAGAAAGGTGGAAGGAGTATATAGATGGTCTATACAAGGGCGATGTACTTGAGGACAATATTATGGAAATGGAAGAGGATGTAGATGAAGATGAAATGGGAGATACGATACTGCGTGAAGAGTTTGACAGAGCACTGAAAGACCTGAATCGAAACAAGGCCCCGGGAGTAGACAACATTCCATTGGAACTACTGACGGCCCTGGGAGAGCCAGTCCTGACAAAACTCTACCATTTGGTGAGCAAGATGTATGAAACAGGCGACATACCCTCAGACTTCAAGAAGAATATAATAATTCCAATCCCAAAGAAAGCAGGTGTTGACAGATGTGAAAATTATCGAACTATCAGTTTAATAAGTCACAGCTGCGAAATACTAACACGAATTCTTTACAGACGAATGGAAAAACTAGTAGAAGCCAACCTCGGGGAAGATCAGTTTGGATTCCGTAGAAATGTTGAAAAACGTGAGGCAATACTGACTTTACGACTTATCTTAGAAGAAAGATTAAGGAAAGGCAAACCTACGTTGCTAGCATTTGTAGACTTAGAGAAAGCTTTTGACAATGTTGACTGGAATACTCTCTTTCAAATTCTGAAGGTGGCAGGGGTAAAATACAGGGAGCGAAAGGCTATTTACAATTTGTACAGAAACCAGATGGCAGTTATAAGAGTCGAGGGACATGAAAGGGAAGTAGTGGTTGGGAAGGGAGTAAGACAGGGTTGTAGCCTCTCCCCGATGTTGTTCAATCTGTATATTGAGCAAGCAGTAAAGGAAACAAAAGAAAAATTCGGAGTAGGTATTAAAATCCATGGAGAAGAAATAAAAACTTTGAGGTTCGCCGATGACATTGTAATTCTGTCAGAGACAGCAAAGGACTTGGAAGAGCAGTTGAATGGAATGGACAGTGTCTTGAAAGGAGGATCGGTTGGTAGGACATGTTGTGAGGCATCATGGGATCACCAGTTTAGTATTGGAGGGCAGCGTGGAGGGTAAAAATCGTAGAGGGAGACCAAGAGATGAATACAAACAAAAAATCTAAGCAGATTCAGAAGGATGTAGGTTGCAGTAGGTACTGGGAGATGGAGAAGCTTGCACAGGATAGAGTAGCATGGAGAGCTGCATCAAACCAGTCTCAGGACTGAAGACCAGAACAACAACAACATTAAAGAAATCTTAAGTATCCTCTTCCGTGGAGATTACAGTGCTCTGTACAGATATATAGGAAGTAATACGCTTCTGTACTCGAATTTCCTTCGGGATATTAAGAGAAGTCCATCCCGTGATGCTTAGTGTGCAACTTTTTACACTGGTGGCTTTTCAGCACTTGCGTGACGCTGATTAAAAAATCGTGTGAGGTATCGAGCAGCTACCCTTTGGACCTTGTCCTGATAAGTCAAGTTTGTTTTGGCTTTTACGCGGAAGAAAAGTTTTAAAGCATTGGTCCGAGTGATGATTTTGTGAGCGACAGCCTTCGTCGGTTAGTTCCTATTTCTTTACGGCATAGATGGCTTTCTTGGAAGCCTCTTTGTGTTTCACTCCCGTAGCAGATCTCTGTGGTTGATCAGCAATGAAAGGCACCAGCAGTTTCAGATGTTTTATTTTATTTTCATGCTTTACGTTAAATTTACTTACGCTGAAACTGCAGATAATAGATCGACTGGACATCGTCTCGTTTTTGTAGCCCTGTGACCACTCTACATACATTCGCGTCCTTAGCGAATAGCACCAAAGACTCTCCAAAGCCATATTATAAATCATTAATTTGTCTTGTATTAAACATTGTCCGTTCTATTAACGGAAGGAACGCCGGTGGTCTAACTGTGAGTTTGTGCGAGATGCCTTTAGTAGCCATCATGTAAGTGACATCCGCGTGTCTGCAGGGATTCCCGATATTCACGACAAACAGATTTTTAGTACTGTGTCCATCCTCAGTAAATGTAAGAGTATTTATTGGAAAAATTGTCGAGCGTCAAAAATAAACAAGAGTATGCAGCGTACTATTGGACAAATATGGTATTTGTACATGCACTTTTATCCGTATGGTTAGAGCATTGTGCTGCATACACTTGTTTGTTTTTGACGCTCACTAATAATACAACAATGCTAATCTTCTGAAGGAGGGCACTAGGTGCCTGAAACAGGTCGAGAAATAAAATGTCTTTTATGCAACTGGTTGCTGATTTATTCAACAAAAATAGGTTATTGTTTATGTCCTTAACACATTCACTATTTCTGCTGAGTTTCTTCTGGTGCCAAAACAACTGACATTGGCGAACATTTTTGTCGCAAATCACGTACGTCGCGTAGATCTGTGAATAATTTGTACTCTCCTTTCTTTGTAAAATTTCGATATCTCATGTTAATCCTGTTGGTAGTGTCACACATTCGTGGAGGATTCTAGCGAACATTATATCGCAAATAATTTTAGGTAGCAGTGGCCTATAAAATTTTTATAACGTATTTAATAATTACTGTTAGTGTGTATACAGTATGTAGTGTCCATTTGCAGTATTTTTCGAGATAAACATACTATTTCTTTGTGGTAATTACAGTAAATTCACTTCTGACTTACGTTTCATACATGTGTCAAATGCTTCTAACAATAGACCGAGCGAGGTGGCGCAGTGGTTAGACACTGGACTCGCATTCGGGAGGACGACGGTTCAATCCCGCGTCCGGCCATCCTGATTTAGGTTTTTCGTGATTTCCCTAAATCGCTCCAGGCAAATGTCGGGATGGTTCCTTTCAAGGGGCACGGCCGACTTCCTTCCCCGTCCTTCCCTAATCCGATGAGACCGATGACCTCGCTGTCTGGTCTCCTTCCCCAAACAACCAACCAACCAACCTCTAACAATAGACTCGTGCGCTACATAAGATTCCTAAAAGCAAGTCTTACACCAAAAGACTTCACCGACAAAAAAAAAGAGTGCATTACATGATGTCTCCTACGTACAGTACAACGAAACTGATTATTAGTTTCCAGAATGAGATTTTCACTCTGCAGCGGAGTGTGCGCTGATATGAAACTTTCTGGCAGATTAAATCTGTGTGCCCGACCGAGACTCGAACTCGGGACCTTTGCCTTTCGCGGGCAAGTGCTCTATCTTTTTTTTTTTTTTTTTTTAACCATCTGAGCTACCGAAGCACGACTCACGCCCGGTCCTCACAGCTTTACTTCTGCCAGTATTCGTCTCCTACCTTCCAAACTTTACAGAAGCTCCCCTGCGAGCACTTGCCCGCGAAAGGCAAAGGCCCCGAGTTCGAGTCTCGGTCGGGCACACAGTTTTAATCTGCCGGGAAGTTTGATTATTAGTTGTAAATTTCACTTTAACTGTAACATTTCTGAAATCTTACAGTTAATTCATTGTTTCGTGTCTTACGAATTTTCCAGCGACTTCTGAATTTATTATTTTTCAGAGTGCTATACCTTCATATTGCCGTCCTTAACGATGATGGCATGTTGACTGATGATGGCCTTGTGAGCTGTAAAACGCTTAACAAGATAAATAAATTCAGTTAAAAATCCTCACTTTGTTTTGTACTTAAATATGAATTTGATCTTACTAAGCCGCGCGGGGTAGCCGAGTGGTTGGGTGCCTTGTCACGGTTCGCGCGGCTCCCTCCCTCGGAGGTTCGGGTCCTTCCTCGGGCATGGGTGTGTGTGTTGTCCATAGCGTAAGCTATTTTAAGTTAGATTAAGTAGTGTGTAAGCTTAGGAACCGATGACCTCGGCAGTTTGGTACCACAAGACCTTACCATAAATCTCCAAATTTTGATCTCACTAACAACAGAAGACTTCATTAATGCATTAATTTCGTTTGTGGAACACTAACTATACTTGAAACAATTACGACGAATCATGTTAGGCTGACAGTGTAATGAAACAGTGTAATACCACATTTTTAATATGCAGTAGTCCAGTCATATTTCTTCTTTCTTCGTTTCGACCAACTAGGGGCCACGTCATTTCGAATGTGTCTTTTTCTGAGCTTTGACTACTGCCCGTTGATCCAGCATTCGTTCCGGCGTTGTTCTTTTTCCTCTCCGGCCCACGCCTTCCCTGTCTTCAACTTCAACTTTTTCTGGAAGCCTGAATATATTTGGAAGAAATTTCCAATTCTCGCTGATCTTTTTCAACTTCTGTCAACCATGTCTATTTGGTTTTCTTATTTTCGAAGTAGGTTAAGGGTCTTATAGATATCCTTCCTGGACACATTCGTGTCACATAGCCAAGAAAGGCAGTCCTTTTCGGAATTGGGTCACTCATCTTCTCCACGTGCTTGGACGGGTTCCTGACCGGAAATGGAGGAAACAAGGTCATACGAACATGTGTCCGGAAATGCACCGTTGTCACGGTAGATGGCGCTGACGAATGACAGTCTCTCTGACCACGTGCCGCGTGTTCCTTTTTTTCTGACTGGCATCGTACTGGAAGCCGCAGAATGGTCCAGTATTCATGTCGGGAACAAGCCGAGATGGTGTATATGTACGGCCAGTAGACGGAAACGATCGAGATGCAGCACTGCTATACCAAAATAAGTACCCTCACCGACACCAACCACATCACAATATTTCAAGACCTTTTTGGGCGTTTTCGTGAGCGTGGGTCCTTCCAGACAGACGAATATGCAGGGAGGCGGAGGACTGTTCGTACACCACAGTTGGAGGGCCGGGTTCTACAGGATGTTGAGACGAACCCTAGTAGAAGTTCCAGGCAAGTGGCCCACCAAATGGCGTAAACGAAAGTACGGTTATGTGTATCCTGAATGACAGCCGCTACTATCTCTGTCACCTACAATCCCATGAAGGCCACTTTGATCAGACGGTCTGTTGGAAAGTGGATGCGATGCATTTCTGTACTATGTTCCGGGACAATCTGATGTCGTTGCACGCACACCGTCCATTTCCGAACACGTATTCATAGAGCCTTTTTTCGTCCATTTCTAGTCAGGAATCTGGCCTTGCAGTTTGTTGGTTTTATCATTGTTCACCCTGTATAATTCGTGGATATACGAGATATTTTCTTTGATGGGAACCAATATCATGATCGCGGTGACTTTAGTACAATTATCGGCATTAAATAAAAGTGAAATTTTTGTTCTCTCGTCGTATATTTCTTTCAATTAAATTCTGTTCTATACTTTGGCAGTTCTCTCTACGTATGATGCGAGTTTCATCGGTATATGTTACTTGTCAGTGACCTATCACACGGAAGTTACTTCTGTCATTAAGTTTTGCTTGCTAGTGTACCTGGAAGCACTTTGTGTATCAAAAGTAAAAATTGGCGGCCAAAGTTAGACTACCAAATCAGTCTACGTTAAGTCATATCAATAATGTGGCAATACATATGTTAAATAATTAAACAATTTGGATAATGAGCAACCCACAATTTTGTTTCTTTTTAGTATCAAATTTCTAGCGTGGAAAGAGCCGAGCGACAGCAAATTAAAATATATATCTTCCTGGTATAAGCACAGTTCTGGAATTTTGTAAGTGTGTAACGATCTAGCATTGTTCCGCATCAGTCCGGAACCACGCGGCTGCTACGGTCGCAGGTTCAAATCGTGCCTCAGGTTTAAATGTGTGTGATGTCCTTAGGTTAGTTAGGCCTAAGTAGTTCTAAGTCTAGGGGACCGATGACCTCAGATATTAAGTCCCATATTGCTTAGTGCCATTTGAAACATTTGAACCACTGCTTCCCAGTGGGAGACATACACGTACATAAATCCCACGATGGAAGAAAATGTAGGAGAACATCGCAAAACACGAAATATATGTGTCCACTGCAGAGTTAGCAAAGTCTGCCGTGAGCACAGACAAGGACCCACGCAGGAGCTGCTTGTAGATGAACATATTATGTAAATTGAAGGTGTGGGGGAGGGACGGAGGGAGGAAGGAAAGGAAAGAAACTGTTGATGTCAACTATTGTGTTGGCAGAAGAGCCAACACTGAGTTACTAGTGGAGGCCGAAATGCACGCGTTTTAGCTCACGAGGGCTGGCGTGAGGAGGGAAGGACTATACTGACGTGAGGTCTGGAACATGACAAGGAATTAGAATTCAAAACCGGACGTAATTAGTTTGATACTTAACTTTAGTCCATTAATGATGAACGTCGCTCTTGACGGTACATGATTCACAATATTATCTGTTCAGAATACATTCATAGTTACTGAAAATGGTGCCTTGCTAGGTCGTAGCAAATGACATAGCTGAAGGCTATGCTAAACTGTCGTCTCTGCAAATGAGAGCGTATGTAGACAGTGCACCATCGCTAGCAAAGTCGGCTGTACAACTGGGGCGAGTGCTAGGGAGTCTCTCTAGACTAGACCTGCCGTGTGGCGGCGTTCGGTCTGCAATCACTGATAGTGGCGAAACGCGGGTCCGACGTATACTAAGACTACCACCTAGCAAGTGTGGTGTCTGGCGGTGACACCACATCAGCTGCATCGAGACTTCATGTGGAATCAGCGGCGGTGAGTGAAAATGTGTGCCGGCCGGTGGTGCCGAGCGGTTCCAGGCGCTTCAGTCTGGAACCACGCGACCGCTACGCTCGCAGGTTCGAATCCTGCCTCGGGCATGGATGTGTGTGATGTCCTTAGGTTAGTTAGGTTTAAGCAGTTCTATGTTCTAGGGGACTGATGACCCCAGATGTAAGTCCCATAGTGCTCAGAGCCATTTGAACCATTTTTTTTTTTTTTTAATGTGTGCCAGACTAGAATTTGAACACGAGATCTCCTGCTTTCCAAGCAGTTGCGTCAGCCACTGCGCCACCTGGACACAGCGTTTATTGCATTTGCGCGGACTATCCCGACACGCCTCTCAGACGACCTACGTTCTCACCTAGCGCCACCTATCCATGTCCTCCGTGCTCGCTACTTTGATTCCCGAAGAAGGTCGAACATCATTGTGCAACCGCGCTGATGGTTGTAGATTCATGCTCCATCGAAGTATATATGTATACGTGGTCATCATTCTTTCGAACATGCCCGGGAGAATAGACACCAAGCATTCATATAATTGCGGATGAACGCTTCGTACACGCCGATACTTGGAGCAAGCAGTGCGGGAGCAGTGTTTGTTGGTCGGGTTGGATTCTGCCCGCACTCCATGCGGCGCAGGTCCCCGCTATTTGGAGCAGCATATGAGCTGGCCGGGGCGCCTACGGACGGCCAGATGCCTCCGTTAATAGCCATCAAGGCACCACTTCCATTGTGCACTCGGCCGGGACCACTGACCTCGTCCACCAGCGGTTTGGCCAGTTCAGTCGCCTCCAGCGCCACCGTGCTGTCCGATTCTCTGCTCTGCAACATACACTGACGTGACGAAAGTCATGGATTTGCGACACGCACATACAGGGTGTTACAAAAAGGTACGGCCAAACTTTCAGGAAACATTCCTCACACACAAAGGAAGAAAATATGTTATGTGGACATTTGTCCGGAAACGCTTACTTTCCATGTTAGAGCTCATTTTATTACTTCTCTTCAGATCACATTAATCATGGAATGGAAACACACAGCAACAGAATGTACCAGCGTGACTTTAAACACTTTGTTACAGGAAATGTTCAAAATGTCCTCCGTTAGCGAGGATACATGCATCCACCCTCCGTCGCATGGAATCCCTGATGCGCTGATGCAGCCCTGGAGAATGGCGTATTATATCACAGCCGTCCACAATACGAACACGAAGATTACCGTGATTGCGTAGACAAGAGCTTTCAAATGCCCCCATAAATGAAAGTCAAGAGGGTTGAGGTCAGGAGAGCGTGGAGGCCATGGAATTGGTCCTCCTCTACCAATCCATCGGTCACCGAATCTGTTGTTGAGAAGCGTACGAACACTTCGACTGAAATGTGCAGGAGCTCCATCGTGCATGAACCACATGTTGTGTCGTACTTGTAAAGGCAAATGTTCTAGCAGCACAGGTAGAGTATCCCGTATGAAATCATGATAACGTGCTCCATTGAGCGTAGGAGGAAGAACATGGGGCCCAATCGAGACATCACCAACAATGCCTGCCCAAACGTTCACAGAAAATCTGTGTTGATGACGTGATTGCACAATTGCGTGAGGATTCTCGTCAGCCCATACATGTTGATTGTGAAAATTTACAATTTGATCACGTTGGAATGAAGCCTCATCCGTAAAGAGAACATTTGCACTGAAATGGGGATTGACACATTGTTGGATGAACCATTCGCAGAAGTGTACCCGTGGAGGGCAATCAGCTGCTGATAGTGCCTGTACACGCTGTACATGGTACGGAAACAACTGGTTCTCCCGCAGCACTCTCCATACAGTGACGTGGTCAACGTTACCTTGTACAGCAGTAACTGCTCTGACGCTGACATTAGGGTTATCGTCAGCTGCAAGAAGAATTGCCTCGTCCATTGCAGGTGTCCTCGTAGTTCTAGGTCTTCCCCAGTCGCGAGTCATAGGCTGGGATGTTCCGTGCTCCCTAAGACGCCGATCAAATACTTCGAACGTCTTCCTGTCAGGACACCTTCGTTCTGGAAATCTGTCTCGATACAAACGTACCGCGCCACGGCTATTGCCCCGTGCTAATCCATACATCAAATAGGCATCTGCCAACTGGGCATTTGTAAACATTGCACTGACTGTAAAACCACTTCGTGGTGAACGCTAACCTGTTGATGCTATGTACTGATGTGCTTGATGCTAGTACTATAGAGCAATGAGTCGCATGTCAACACAAGCACCGAAGTCAACATTACCTTCCTTCAATCGGGCCAACTGGCGGTGAATCGAGGAAGTACAGTACATACTGACGAAACTAAAATGAGATCTAACATGGAAATTAAGCGTTTCTGGACACATGTCCACATAACATCTTTTCTTTATTTGTGTGTGAGGAATATTTCCTGAAAGTTTGGCCGTACCTTTTTGTAACACCCTGTATACAGTTGGCGGCAGTAGCGTGGACACAAGGTATTAGAGGACAGTGTATTGGCGGAGCTGTATTTGTGTTCAGGTGATTCATGTGAAAAGGTTTCCGGCGTCGTTACGGCCGCATGACGGGAATTAAAAGACTTTGAAGGCGGTATGGTAGTTGGTGCTAAAAGCGTGGGACATTCAGTTTCGAAAATCGTTTGGGAATTCGACATTCCGAGACCCACAGTGTCCAGAGTGTGCCGAGAATACCAAAGATCAGGCATTACCTCTCACAACGGACAACGCAGTGACCGACGGGTTTCAGTTAACGTCCGAGAGCACTGGCGTTTGCGTAGAGCTGTCAGTGCTGACAAACTAGGAAATCTGCGTGAAATAACCGTTAGGACGGTGCTGCGAAATTTGACATTAACGGGCTATGGCAGCAGACGACCAACGCGAGTGCCTTTGCTAACAGCACAACTTCGCCAGAAGCGCCTCTTCCGGGTTCGTGACCACATCGGCTGTACCCTACACAACAGGAAAACCGTGGCCTGGTCAGATGAGTCCCGATTTCTGTTGGTAAGAGCTGATAGTAGGGTTCGAGTGTGGCGCAGACCCCACGAAGCCATGGGCACCAGTTGTCAACAAAGCACTGTTAAAACTGGTGGTGGCTCCATAATGGTGTGGACTGTGTTTACATGGAATGGACTGCGTTCTCTGATTCAACTGAACCGATCATTGACTGGAAATAGCTATTTTCGGCTACTTTGAGACAATTTACAGCCAGTCAAGGGCTTCATTTTTATGGATACCAATGTGCCATGTCATAGGGCCACAATTGTTCGCGATTGGTTTGAAGAACATTCTGGACAATTCGAGTGAATGATGTAGCCACCCAGATAGCCCGTACTGAACCCCATCGAACATCTATGGAACATAATCGAGAGGTCAGTTGGTGCAAGATATCTTGCACCGAAAACATTTTCGCAATTATACACGCAGCATGGCTCAGTATTTCTGCAGATGACGTCTAACCAATTGAGTCCATGCCACGTCGGGTTGCTGCTCTACATCGGGCAAAAGTAGGTCCGACACGATATTACGAGGTATCCCATGACCTTAGTGTACACCTACTGCCCAAATGTCGAATGGTATCAAATTTCAGACGTAACGCCTCAACATAATTTGCGTGTTTCTTCTCAGAATTAGTCAACCGATAAAAGTGAATAAGAAAGATTTCGCAGGAGCTATATGGGTACCGGGTAGAATATATAGTAACTATACGGGTACAATGAAGTTTTTGACTACTTGTCCTTTTAGTCGCCGGTGAATCTTTTGGGTTGTATGGTCGTAGTCCATAAAACTTTTTTGTTCCTAACGTTTCGTCCAGAGCCGCTTTGGACACCCTCAGAGGTGTTTCTGGTTCCGTTGATTATAGCCGACGAGTCAGACGTCGGAGAGCGACATAAATGCCATGAGAATAGGATGTGATCGGCAGATATAATCCTTGTCAAAGATAGAACCTAGATATTGAAATCAGTCTGTCAAAACTTATCCATCGACTCTGTAGAGCTACTGTCCACACATCATTAAATTTCATAGCCCTATTATGTACCCGTCTGTCGATGGCTTCCTCATAAAGCCACGGATAACAGTTCGTCATTGGGGAAAAAATTCTGCTTTCGGAATACTTCATGTCGTGGTTTTCGGATTGAAGAGCATGCTCTACCACACCTCGTTTTTCTACTTCCCCTAGTCGTGTTCCTTTACATGTGTATTAACTTTTCTGTTTGTAATTTCAGTTTAGACCTTACCAAACGTACATGGAATCTCACATACACTATAGGCCGACAGAGGAGAGCATTTAGCCGCTAGACATCTGAGAGCTTGTCAAATTTTCTTTGTTGGTCTACAAACTGGTCTTACGCTTCAGTAAAATAGATTAACTTTTAACGAGAGGAAGCTACAGATTGACGTTAGAAGTACAAATAACACATAGGATCAGATGCAAGTCGTCAACAAATTGTGCTGAATCGATCACTTTGTCTGGGAAGCAGAAATTTTGAGTAAGCTTTTGCTTCAGTTTGTGTAAGATCTTCTCTGACAGCCCTTGAGAAACAAGACATCGATTAAACCTATAAGAGCATACTGAACATTAGATACACCAACTGTCTGAGTGTACACTGTTGCCCAGGTGTGTATTAATCCATCTCCTCTATACCTCTCTCTCTATCCACCTCTTCCTCCACCGTGCCTCTGTGCTTCTACTCCTCTTTCCTTTTTCTTTCCATTTACTCCTCATCTATCTGTCCATCTCCTCCTCCCTCCTCTGTCAACCACTCTAAAATAATCCCCTTCCCCTCCCCCTCCCCCTGCCTCATCCATCTCCTCCTTTTCCCTATCTCTGTCCTTCTGCTCTTCCTCCCTTTCCTTGTCCATTTCATTCTTCCCCCCTCTCGGTCCCCCTCTTCCTCTCCCCTCTCTCTTTCTACCCCTCCTCTACTGTTTCTGTCAGTTTCCCCCTCCGCCTCTGTCCATCTCCCCCTCCCTCCTATCTGTCTCCTCTTTCCCTCTCCTTGTTGTCGATTCCCCTCCCCCCCCCCCCCCTCTCTCTCACCACGTTATCATCCCAAAGTACTTCTTTCCAGATAGTGTGTATTATTGGTACCAAGTTTGGTTGAAATCGATCCTCTGGTTTAGGAGGAGCTTTTTACCTGCGTCTCTGCCCACGTACTTACATGTCAAGTATAATTCACATATGTTTAACACATTTGTACAAATGTTTCACCTCTGTCTCTAGCGAATATTTCCCTGCAGTTTCGTTTCCATGCACCTCAAAATTTATGACGTTATATCTCTTGAACTGTGTGTCACACAGCGATGTATTTCTGCAAGTATGGGAATACTGTCTGCAAAATGTGTTGCAAATGGAGTTAGTGACAAAGAAGTAATAAATTAAAAGACTATGCCCGATGCGGCCGTCTCACTGCATGAACATCGAAAATGTGGTAAGTGATAACCTGTTCTTCTTTCATCGTTTTGGAAGGGGGGGGGGGGGGACGTTGGGAGGTGTAAAGTTGGTTGCAAGTCACTAAGTGCTCTCTTTGTCAAACACTGGATGAATATAGTCTGGGTAGTGCGCGTCGGGAGACACTTCTTTTTCACACCTACCCCTTTGAGAGGTAGGTGAGTCTCTAGCCAGAGTGGTTCTTTCCAGGCAGTAACTGGTATGTGTATCAAGTTTTGTTGACATCGATCAGTGGTTTAGGAGGAAATGTAGAACATACATACACTTCCATAATTCTCGTATGTATGGAAGCAAATATTTTATGTTAAGAGCTTTTCCATTTCATTTATTTATTTACGCATTTTAAAACGGGTATTTCAATCACAACTGCAGTTCTGAAACTAACAGAGCAACAATTGCAGTTCTGAAACTAGCTTTACGAGATATGGCGTGTAAAATACATTCTCAAATTATTTTCCTTGTCAGACTTGAGCACAAACTTCGGCTTTGAACGATTTCCACTGCTGGCATCATCAGTAACAACGATAAAGGTCGTGGAAGCTGTAGAAAACTTGGGTTTTTCTCAGACACGAGACGTGCGGTGACATTTTATACAATTCATGCTTTCGGTTTTTGAACGGGAAAACGTAATCTGAAATTTTTGACCCCGTTTGTAACAGAGAAGGAGACAGTTGAGTTGCCCGGTGCAACCCAAGTGCAGTGCGGGGAACAAAAGACGGCAGGAAACGGTAACAGCTGACGGTCATGCATCATTGAGTTGCCAGACGTTCTGTAATGATGATACATACCCCGCGGCGGTTCCCGCCGTTGATTGACCTTGGCTGGAGATAACTAAGCCTGAGAAGCCAACGGCCTGGGTAATCACCGATACTGGTATCAAGTGTTATGTGAGACTCAGAGCTAAGTGTCTGAGGGCTCCTTTGCATTTATTTAAGCGTTTCATGTGGACCACTCTCTCTATAGGGATTAGATGTTGGAAATTCTTGTGAATTTTGCTTGTGAGAAATGTGTTTCGGAAGTATGTGAACTTATGGTGATACTGACTCCTCTCTTCATCATCATCATCATCATCATCATCATCATCATCATCTACGGGATAAGCTCCAGTTCTGGGACAGCATAAGCTATACGATCCATATTCCAAAACTATCCAAGGTGGATTTTGCTTTTCCTAGTGTGCTGGTACGAAAGAGCCTAGCCTCCTCACTGACAAATTTGCATGCTTTTTGAAGAATATCAGCGGCAATTATGAGGCTAATCGAGCTGACCCAACAGGAAAGCTTGTGGGATTATCCATGTCATCCGTTTTACCTCGGTATGAACCGGCAATCCATATTAGGGACAGATGAATAAAAGTATGACTGGCTGCTCTCAGGCGGATTTATTTGATAGTATGAACATTAACTACGGAATAATGGATTCGTTATTATCTAGAAGTATTTATTGATAGATCTAAGATATGCCGTGTGATCAAAAAGTCAGCATAAATTTGAAAACTGAATAAATCACGGAATAATGTAGATAGAGAGGTACAAATTGACACACATGCTTGGAATGACGTGGGGTTTTATTAGAACCAAAAAAATACAAACGTTCAAAAAATGTCCGACAGATGGCGCTTCATCTGATCAGAATAGCAATAATTAGCATAACAAATTAAGAAAAAGCAAAGATGATGTTCTTTACAGGAAATGCTCAATATGTCCACCATCATTCCTGAAGTAGAGGAATAATGTTGTGAACAGCACTGTAAAGCATGTCCGGAGTTATGGTGAGGCATTGGCGTCGGATGTTGTCTTTCACCATCCCTTGAGATGTCGGTCGATCACGACACACTTGCGACTTCAGGTAACTCCAAAGCCGATAATCGCACGGACTCTGGTCTGGGGACCTGGGAGGCCAAGCATGACGAAAGTGGCGGCTGAGCACGCGATCATCACCAAACGACGCGCGCAAGAGATCTTTCATGCGTCTAGCAATATGGGGTGTTTTTTTTTTGTTCTAATAAAACCCCATGTCATTCCAAGCATGTGTGTCAATTTTTACCTCTCTATGTACATTATTCCGTGGTTTATTAAGTTTTCAAATTTATACTGACTTTTTGATCACCCGGTACTTGAAATTCAAGTATCTACACCTGCAGTTTTATGGAATCACAAATGGAACAAATAGACAGGTCTAAAGAGGATGTGAGTAGAGAGGCAGAAGAAAGCAGGGAATGAATGCCGTTTTCAGATATGCGAACAACTGTTATAGGACGTAAGTAGAATATTGGGACCAATATTGCTGCAGTTCGATTCTGGTCCTGTAAACTGTTAGTGTAATCACTTGTGTGCATTCAGTCCTCAAACGTTATACCCTTTTTCGTATCGGCGGAACAGGCCAATTTGTATGGGATCTGCAGCTGTGCTATACGATCGAGGTACGAACATTAGAAAACAACGCTACAAAGAGTATATTCGACCAAGCTATTGCGAATATGTACGCGCATAGAATGTGTTGGACCATGAGTTCAAAGATAGAAGACGGACATATTTCTTCTTAAGCCTTTTGCCAAATGCAGCCCAAACCTTTAGGGTTAAAACTATAAAAGTGGCAGATGACCTAATGTAAGTAAAACTTACTTCGTTGTAAGGAAGTAGTGACTGGAAACGAGTATTTGTTTATTTATTGACATAAACAAATTACTTGAAACAGCAATAACTTTTCCTCGTAGTAACTATTCAAAGATACACACGCTAGCCTTCATGCATGTGTTACAACGTAATCCTTTGGCAGAATGAAAGTCTGTGTTCAAAGTCATTTCCCCCCTCCCAGTGCTAGCACACGTTGTCGCTCCACCAGTATCCATCGCGTAGTATTCTTCCAAATGCTTATTTAAGGGTGTCCATTGATGAGTCTCCTCGGCCACACGAACGAACACGACCCCATCACAATTTTGTGAGTGAACAATTCTTCAGCGACTATGTTGTCAGCTCACTGTGGCTTGAACGACCCATATTATAGAAAGAGATCGATTTCTTCCGGTTAAGACAACTCCTCTTGCAAAACTTCCCTCTCTTCATCCGTTCGGCTTTCCGGACACTGAATCTTGCTGCATCGTACATTAAACGCATGTCTCTAATATCCTGAGAAGAGTCGCTAGCTGTAAACAGTGGCAGCTTCCACCGTGGACACATTACAGACGATTATACATTGTTTTTCGGGATAGCGCCACCAACGTCTATGCGGTACGCAATTATTTCTTATGAAACATAAGTTTACGTACAGTTGTCACTCATGCACTGCTCATTCGAAACATCTACCGTGTGAAATATAAACATTAATTTCCAGCCATTGGTTCGCTACTTCAAAATAATACGTTTAGGGTTCTCTACAGTCGCATCATTTTGATTTTCATGTCAGTTGTTCTCATAGAGTAGATTGTAGAGCACGAGACTGCTCAACCGCTCGGATTTGATCCTTACTAGCGTCCCATGTCCAATTTTTGTATCGCTCTCTTGTTCAGTTTTAGGAAACCAACGAACAACACGTTTGACGACCCCGTTTTTGGCGTGCCGCTTGAATGTGTGCGCGCTACGCCCTGATTGGCTAACTCCAATCCCAATTAACTCGGAAACTGCACAACGTACCGAACTTTTTTATTAACATTAACCTACCCTGCAACACACTCACAATCTTTTATATATACACACATATATATTACAGGGACAAATTTTCGATCACCCATGATAAAACTAAATACTTTTCTTAGTGTACAAACACATCATACAGACTAAACAGAGTAGCGAAATACATATTCTCTCTCTATCCTTAGCCTCTTCAAAGGAAGTACCCTTTGTCCTCAGAACAGCTGCACAAACTCTTGGCGATATGGAGATAAGATTTTGTAGTGCTTTTGCAGATACCTCAGTCCAACACGTCTGTAAATTATTCCATAGATCTTCAACATTAGGTGACCTTAGCCTCCTGACCTCCCTATCATCCAGTAAGAGTTCAGTTACAATAGCTTCAAATATGTTAGCGCATCCCTGGTACATGACATGCAAGAGAATATCCTCTTTAATCGTAGGTCTTCCACAAAGCCTCTCCCAGTCCCGTTGTCCTCTGCGAGTGTCTTCCTGGCAGACGTAGGATTGAAGAGGATATTCTCTTGCTTGTCATGTGACAGGGATGCACTATGTTAACATATTTTAACGTATTGTAACATGTAACAAAATATGGCTATCAGTTGCGGTGTTTTAGCACACCGTCCTTAGATCTTAACTGACGCTGAGGGTGTTAACTCCAATTGTATAAACGACTCATCAGTGGCAAACATCCACGAACTGGTTTTCGCAAACTACTTGTAACAACGATTTTGTATCTCCGACCATCAGCTACCAACTGTAAGTTAATGGTTGGAGACACACCATCGTTGTTAGAAGTAGTCTGGGAAAACCAGTTCGTGGATGTTGGCCACTGATGAATCGTTTATACGACTGGAGCTATCCCCCTCAGCGTCAGTTAAGGCCTAAAGATGGTGTAATGAAGGACCGAAAGTGGTAGCAATATAATAAATAACATCGTAAGGACGGCTATTGGTGTTCCATTTTGTTACATAAGTGAACGGCCAACGTCCGTAAAAATCTCCAATCAGAAGGTTGGATATACAAATACGTATTGTAATCATAGTTATGCATCCTCTGTTGACTGATATTTTAATATGCAGTTGAAGATGGGACATATGTCCTGAAGAAAGGGTAGTCCTTTCTTTTCTAGAAATAAATAATTTTTACAACTGTAGCGTATTTTATCATTGACAGTGTCCGCCTCCCGGCAGCTGAGTGGTCAGAGCGACAGACTGTCCGTCCCAAGGGCCTGGGTTGAATTCCCGGCTGGGTCGGAGATTTTCTCCGTTCAGGGACTGGGTGTTGTATTGTCCTAATTATCATCATTTCATCCCCATCGACACGCAAGTCGCCGGAGTGGCGTCAAATCGAAAGACTTGCATCCGACGAACGGTCTACCCGACGGGAAGCCCTAGTCACATGACATTTACATTTACATTGACAATGATTGTTGCAGGAGTCGTATGACCTTTTTTTGTGATGCGATGCTTCTCGTGGCACATCGTCACCTTCTACAAAACAAAGTAATGCAAGAGTTTAACGTCTTGTCGATATCGACGACGTTAGAAATTTACTGAGGAGGGCAACGAGACAAACATAATCCTAAGGTCTCGTTGAGAAGCAAGGTTAACGGAGACTAAGTAGTTCCTAAATCGGTTTTTGCAGACGTGGATTGGAACCTCTTTGCTGCCGGAAACGACAGCGGCACCTCTGTCCGTATGCCTATATCGCGGCGTTGCAGAACGCTCTGGAAAGTCTCGGGGCAGTGTGTCGGAGTGCGATAAGAACGGAGCTGCCTGTGTGTGTGTAGCTCATTCGCCCTGGCCACGTGCCGCGGTTTTTGCATCGCCGCTGCCTTGTCGGCAGCAGACATCGCGTAGTGACCATGTTCTTGTGACTGCACGGACTGTCGCTGTGTGCCACAGACGGAGTCGGGAGTTTTACAGCAGCCAGCGATCTGTCGACTGGCGCGACGTCGACATCGTCTGTCGTTGCTGTTATCACACTTTATTGATATTAGTCGAGTTAACTGACGGCGCTGATGTAAAGGAAAAGTCGTGGTCACTAGACTAGGCACCGCCAGGTTCCGATATAAAGTGGTTCGCTTTATCCCCCGCAGTGCAAATCTGAGTTCGAATTTTGGAAAATTTACTTTAGGGTCAAAATTACACAGCATCCTAAACTGGGTATTTAGAGAAAAGGAGCCCATAGCTATGTTGCTGGCGGTACGGCGTCTTGAATGAGCAATTCGTATGAGACACGGGTTTCTAACCTGCTGCTTAAGAAGCAACTGCCTGCAACAACATCGTTGGTGGTGCTACCTTGGAAAACGATACACAGCTATCTCTGGTGTGTCCAAGTTCAAGTTTACAGTTCACAGTGCGTTTATCAATGAAAAAGGCCAAATCCCGGAGGATCTTCAAATATCAGTCCTTGCACCAATATCCGAGGAAATAATTTCACACAAATGTGATGATTATCGTAGACTAACTTTGCTAACCCATACCTCCACAATATTGATAAATATCATAAGCAAAAGAATATCAAAAATAATTAATAAAAATGTTGCTGAAGAGCAGTTTGGTTTTAGAAAAAAAGCAGAGAAAATCGAAAAACAAAGGAAGATTTTATGGAGATGATGTTGTACAGCTTTAATGAATGTAAAGAACTGCATTATGCAATACACAGCTCTGACGGTATATTTTATTAGAGATGATCGATTTCAGTCTACGATCAGACCATCATCAGGTCAAAAACCATCTCAGCTATGCACTTGCGTAATTGGAATAACAGTTACTTATGCACATTGTTCCACAATTGATATTGGCTGTAAATACATAACATTATGTCCATTTATCCTCGAGAAGTATATACCAAGGTACGAAATTATCAGATGTACATTGTTCCATTACTGATATTGGCTGTAAATACGTAAAATTATGTCCATCCTACCTTTTTTCGTTTAATCGTTTAAGTGGACAAAAAGTTACGTATATACAGCCAGTATCAATGATGGAACAATGTACATCTGTAACTGTTATTCCAGTTACGCAAATGCATAGGTGAGATGGTTTTTGGACCCGATAGTGGTCTAATCCTAGACAGTAATTGGCCGCATATAATTAAATATACCGTTACAGATGTGTTTTGGATAATGCAGTTCATAACAAAGCAAGGAAAGCTTAAGAATACAGTGTGAAAAGGTCTCAGAATTATTAAGCCAGTGTTGTGCTCTCTCTCGATGTAGAAAAGGCTTTCGATGATATAGACTTGTCTAAACTGATACAAATTTTAATGATCATAAAGTTGGATCGCGTAGATAGGAAAACAACACAGCAGCTTTACAGGAACCAGGCAGCAGTTGCCAAAATATAAGATACTAACACAAATGTTTCACGAGGAAATAGCGTTTGGTAGGGATCCAACCTTCATCATTACTCTTCAACGTATGCAATGTGGATGCAATAAACGGATATAAAGGTATGGTCTAGGAACAGTTATCATGGAGAAAACATAAAAACGCCTACATTTGCAGATGATATATCATTATCGTCCAGAATGTTCTTCAAACCAATCGCGAATAACTATAGCCCGGTGACATGGTGCATTGTTGTTCACAGAAATTTCTTCGTTGCTTGGGAACAAATGGTTCCGAAGTAACCGAAGATAACCATTTCCGGTCAGCGATCGGCTCAGTTGGAGCAGAGGACCCAGTCCACTCCATGTAAACAGAGCCCACATCATTATGGAGCCACCATCACCTTGCACACAGCGTCGTTCACAGCTTGAGTCCATCGCTTCCTGTGATCTGAGCCACACTAGAACTCTACGGTCGCGAGCCCAGCAGAGGCGCTACAGGCGATGTCATGCTGCTAGCAAAGGCAATCGCGTCGGTCATCTACTGCCACAGCCCATTAACACCAAATTTCGCCGCACTAACCTGACGGAAACGTTAGTCGTACGTCCCACAGTGATTTCTGCTGTTATTGCAGTCAGTGTTGCTTGTCTGTTAGCACCGACAACTCTACATAAACGCCGCTGCTCACGGTAGTTACGTGAAGGCCGTTGGCCACTGCGTTGTCCGTGGTGAGAGGTAATGTCTGAAATTTGGTATTCTTGGCAAACCTCTTGACACTGTGGATCTCGGAAAATTGAACCCCCTAATGATTTCTGAAATGGAATGTCCCATGCGTCTAGCTTCAACTACCATTTGACCTTCAGAGTCTGTTAATTCCCATCGAGCGGCCATAATCACCTGAGTACAAATGACAGCTTCTCCATTGCAATGCCGTTTTATGCCTTGTGGAGGCGCAGCTACCGCTATTCATGTATATGCATATCGCTGCCCCTCAATTTTTGTCACCTCAGTGTGTATTAAGAATAGAACTTGTCCTTATACAACCCCTAAGAAACACATACTTTAATTTGTTGCGAATTTGAAAATTTTTTCACTAAATACTTATAAAAATCTGTTGTGGGCTTCCTTTCCCCGCTTGTTCTCAGGCAGGAATGGAACCACTCATTAGCTATTTCTTTTATGCCTAGTGCTTCTAGTTTCTTTAGTAGACATGGGTTCACGAAAATAAGTGCTGCCAAAACGGCAGTGAAGGAGCAGTGTTGCAACATGGCAGTGGAGATCGACGTGCAGTTGTTGCTAGACGTTCAGCGGGCCACAGTTGTCTGCCGTCTATGCATTCACTGTCTCGATTTCGGGCATAAACACTCCACTGTTTCCAGTATTACGAGAATTCAGTTGACTTTGCTGGGTAAACAGCCAGTAGGCAAATGCCCCGAACCTCTCTGACAGTGAGTGAGCAGAACTTTCCACTCTGGCCGCACGAGCTGCCAAGTACCTAATGGCGCCGCTTAAAACGGCCCCAAGGTCAAGTATACGCTGCAGCTTGCAATTACACGGCTGACCGTCTCATCTCTCTTCCGTCTGCGAGTTCGTGAAGCCAGTTCAGCTTTGTTACTGCGATGTAAGCAAGAAGCAGTTCGCCGCTCAGCCGCTGGGCACTTACTGTAGACTTTCTCTACTCGTTTCCCGCCGCGACCAGTCTTCACACGGTGAAAAGGTGCAGTAATTATTAAAAGTTAGAGTACTAAAGCCTCGTAAAATTTACGATTGATGTGGGCACCCATTGGCGTTCCCGCCAATCTGGTATTGTCAGTATAGAGTGTAGAACAGAACAATTTGTACCAGTTTTGTTTGTGACATACCCTAGGATACCTTATAATTGTAATTCCCTACTGCATAAAATATAAATGTCTTCTTTTGAATAAAATGTGTAGTAGCAAGATTTACGGTGGTTTAGTAACAATATAACATTTTCCCCCTTTAGAGTGCTGAGATTAATCGGGTTAATGTGGTACCAAGTCCAAATTAGCATCTACGTGCATATCCATGAAGGTACAAGCGCTTGGTGGAAGTTGGTACTTCTTTTTTACCTACTAATCATTTTAAGTCGGCGATGTGGAGCGGGAGGAACACGGAAGTCAGTAGCAGGGAATGTATGTGGAACTTTATTGGAAGGATTTTGGATAAATCGGCTGCATCTGTTACGGAAATTTCAAATGCTTGCGGTCCTTACTAAATTGGTTTGACGGAGTGCGTCGTAGAAGTTCGGGTACACTCTACTCTCCTCGTAATACAGAGATGCACAGCAAAATGGGTGGTCCGTCCGCAGAGCACAGATCACGTCGAGCACTGCTCAGAGTTCATTCTTCGTGAGAAGATTAAAACAGAGTCCACTCGATTTAGGGAGGTTAACTGAGGACATACCTGAAGGAGACATCGCTGCTCCCGTTTCGTAAGCCGAGTTACTTCCGTGTTGTGCTGTCCAGGCGGACGCAGTTGTTGCTGGTCCTACGCTGTCAAAAATGGTTCAAATGGCTCTGAGCACTATGGAACTCAACTGCTGAGGTCATTAGTCCCCTAGAACTTAGAACTATTTAAACCTAACTATCCTAAGGACATCACAAACATCCATGCCCGAGGCAGGATTCGAACCTGCGACCGTAGCGGTCTTGCTGTTCCAGACTGTAGCGCCTTTAACCGCACGGCCACTTCGGCCGGCCCTACGCTGTCATCAGTTTGTTTAACGTGAGCGTGATCTCCATGACCGAATGGCCCGACGACCACATATTTATGTTTCTACAATTATGTGGTGGTGCCTCAAGTCGAAGCTTTAGGCTACGAAACCGGTCCTGGTTCAAATGGCTCTGAGCACTGTGGGACTTAACATCTGTGGTCATCAGTCCCCTAGAACTTAGAACTACTTAAACCTAACTAACCTAAGGACATCACAGACATTCATGCCCGAGGCAGGATTCGAACTTGCGACCGTAACGGTCACGCGGTTCCAGACTGAAGAGCCTAGAACCGCACGGCCACACCGGCCGGCAAACATGTACTGGAATGGATTGAGAAATTACTGGCAACTGAAGCGGACTGTTTATCCTGTACATATTTTCATCAACTACACATGTTCGCCTGATCAAATATTTTGTCCGATATTTAACGCCAATAATAACAATTTCATGTCGTCTAGTGACCTTAGCGATCGCTCGTTCGCTTCGCATGGAATTCGGATTCTAATCACTTCGTGTATTTTTTCTTGTTGTGTTAGCCCTTAGAGCCAGTTCACTAATTTCCATTTTACTGTCGTCTTTGTATATAAACGTCGCACATTTCTATTATAAATTTTAATTGTTTCAATTCATATGCCTCATAGTTCCATTTGCAGTCATTACACTCCAGTTCGGATCCTGAAACTAGTACAGATCACACACACACAGTAACTGCACGTACAAAATAAAAGAAACACGACCGAGTCGGTACTGGAACCAGCGACTTCTGATAAACGTGAGCCGGCAGGTGTGGCCGAGCGGTTCTAGGCGCTACAGTCTGGAACCGCGTGACCGCTACGGTCGCAGGTTCGAATCCTGCCTCGGGCATGGATCTGTGTGATGTCCTTTCGTTGGTTAGGTTTAAGTAGTTCTAAGTTCTAGGGGACTGATGACCTCAGAATTTAAGTCCCATAGTGCTCAGAGCCGTTTCAACTTTGCATTTGACGGTATAGTGGGAGGCATTTCTGTAAACCACAAGCATTCATATAGCAAATGGAAAATCTCCTCTCATCTGTGAATGACAAATCCAACTAAGGATCAACCACGTGCGGTAAAAATCGCGGAACGGAAAGAAACATAACTGAAAAAAGGAAGTGACTGAACACTTTACTTCCCTCACGATCGCACGTCTTTTGGTGATAAAGATCACAACGATAAACTGAGAGGCCGAGTGTGGATTGGTTTGTATCAATGGGCGAGTGTCACGCTACAACTCGTGGATGGGGAGTTCGATACTCTGTCCGACATAGGATTTCATAATTTTTTTAGCGCATAATTTGTTTTCCATCTCTGGTAATATGGAGAAGTTCACCTACCCGTTAAACTGTAGTTCACATACAAATTGCTGAGTCAGTCGGTTATCAAGTCTAAGGAAGACAACGTACCATGCATACTGAAATCAACCGAGAACCTTTACCTTCGTTTTGAAAGCCCAACATCCCTGAATGGAGTGGGAAAAAAAGGTAAACAGTTCTGATGCCAGCACGCGCCCCACAACTTACGCTGTCTCCTCCAGTTTGATATAGATGTTTATCTATGTTGCTTTCACCATCTTTATTATTTACAGGGTAGCACTCACTTTAATGTGTACATGTGAAATACATTTTTAAGACAAATGAGTAATGGACAAGAGCTGTGCGAGGTGGAAGACAAATCTTGTAATTATTACCGTTGCTTTTGCGTTTTCCTCTGCCTCACACTGCTGTAAGTTGTGGTTTTACAAATACTATAAATATATAGAATCTCGCTATTTTCCTAGCCTTCGCTATTTGACCCGGAAGTGTTTGCTGAAAGGACATTGACTTCCGTAACAAGGACGTTACCGCCGCCAGATAGGAAGCATATTTATAGCGCAGCGAGCTGCTGGGAAAGGCCGCTTCCGAGCCTGCCCTTTGCCCCTTGGCCCTCGAAGGAAGAGGGCTCCACTCTCCACTCGATAAGGCGTCTCCCTCTGATACGGGCTAACTATTGAATCACACATCATTCCAGTGTTAGATTCGCTACTGTATGTTCATGCTTCAAACGCTCTGATCTCCCGCACTGAGTCAGTGGCTAGGAAGTAGGTGCGACAAGTGAACACACAGACTTGACGGAAGAAGTGGCTTCTACAGGAGGCGGCTTACGCAGGGGAACAGGCCTACTAGGGTTAATAGGAACTACATTTCGCATATGGCAGGTGTAGAAGGTGGTCCCAGGAGGAACGGCCACTATTCAGGGAAACGACAGGAACGTTCATTCGTAACAAAAAAAAGTGTAGTAAACATGGGCTCTAAATGCATACCTCAAGTGTTATGAGCACTTCTCCATCTTCGATACTGTGAAACACATCTCCCCTACTGAACAAGTGCTCTTACCTCTTAAGGTTATGCTTTTCAGAGCCCGTGTTTACTAAACAACAAACTTGTTATGGTCCACTCTACCTCCTTCCAAAATATGGAAAGCAAAGACCTTGCAGTAGAAGAGATGTTTAACAGTATCGAAAATGAAAAACTGCTCATAGCTCCTAAGGTCTGCATTTTCGAGCTCATGTTTACTAGGATTTTTTGCTTCGAATGATCGTTCTTGTCATATCCCTGGATACTGACCATTCCTCCTGGGAAACCTGTATTAGTATGAAGGATCTGCGTGTGTGTGTGTGTGTGTGTGTGTGTGTGTGTGTATGTGTGTGTGTGTGTGTGTGTGTGTGTGTGTGTGTGTGTGTGTTTGTGTGTGAGCGCGTGGCCTTTTATGTTTAAGAATATGCTAGACACAAATTATTTCGCACCTATTCATTTTCTTTCAAGCACACATTGCGTTGCTCACAAATTGGATGGTGAAGGAACAAGAACGTGTGCGCTCTGCTTCTAATACAGGTGAAAGCTGTTTTGCACAATCACTGTGGGATGATGTAGCATAAAGCTGAAAATAAGTAACAGAGGTAGTTACAAATTACTAAACACTGCTTCGCCTGAAAATTGGATGTTACTTCGTTTCTTGAATAATAGACAGCTGAACAGTCTTTTAATAAATCTAAATAATAAAAAGAGTCACGAGAGCTTCACGCAGGTGAAAGTAAACTGTAACATAAATATCACAGGAAGCTTTGTCAAACTAATCTTTATATTTGAAAGCGCCAACATGAGACGAATATTTGAAACTGCCCGGTACAGTGGCCTCCAGTAGCATACTGAATGACTTCTAAATATGAAAACGGATTTGAACGTTCTACGGCCTGTCTGCTGAGTACAAAAGCAGGACGTCAAAGGCAGAATGCTCTGGATTTAATAAGCATACATTTTGATGACCGTGCTCACATACAAAGAACACTATCAGCTGTTCTTACTGTACCTGCTAGCGAGACTTTCATTTGCAATGCAGGTTTCACTCCGCTCAACTCTTGAACGCTCACTGGAATAATTAACCTACAATTCAGCAGATAGTTTAAAACTACAACAGTAAAACAGCTTCTCACAAGAAATGCTTTAATTACTTAATACTTACTGAAGCACATGATCTGTACATCATCTTATTTACTTAGAACAACTAAACAATAGTACACTTACAATAATGGTACAGCACCGTCAAAAATTTTCAGTATTTAATACCTACACGACGGCCTATGATATTAGTTCCCTTCAACCACCACCAGTCATTGTGGTATAGCTACGACACAAATGAATGCCTCCAACAAACGCCAGTGTCCAGCTAACTAGACAAGCGAACCCCTATGAAAAGAAAAGAAAGACGGAAGGAAGATTGCGTCCCGTCGACACCGAGGTCATTAGGGGCGGAGCAGAAGCTCGAATTGTATCAGGTATGGGGTAGGAAATCGGCCGTTGCCTTTCAAAGGAATCATCCCGGCATTGCCCGGAGCGAATTAGAAAAATCGAGAAAAATCTATATCTGGAGGGCGAGACACAGATTTGAACCGTCGTTCTCCCGAATTCGAGTTCAGTGTGCTAATCAATACGCCACCTCGCTCGGTCCTCCGGAAAGAATAAGATATCATTCTGCCATAATAAAGGTCAACAAATAAGTCAAAGGTACGATAAGAAATCCTGGAATAACCTTTCTCTTATAAAAGGACGTTAGCAAAGCTCTGCAGTAGTCCACCCCATTCCCTCAAACGTCAGGAAAGAAACGTACACTACAAAAATAAAGATAAAAAGTCTTTGCTGCGTATTGTATTGTATGTTAACTGGGGACCTAGAAACGACGGAGAGGCTCCGTCCCCGCCGCAGCCGCAGTGGTCCACAACCCCACGACGACTACCGCAGTCCACTTCACCCCTCCACCGCCCCACACCGAACCCAACGTTATTGTGCGGTCCGGCCCCCGATGGACCTCCCAGGGAACGTCTCATACCAGACGAGTGTAACCCCTATGTTTGCGTGGTAGGGTAATTGTGGTGTACGCGTACGTGGAGAACTTGTTTGCGCAGCAATCGCCGACATGTGTAACTGGGGCGGAATAAAGGGAACCAGCCCGCATTCGCCGAGGCAGATGGAAAACCGCCTAAAACCTTCCAAAGACTGGCCGGTTCACCGAACATCGACACACATCCGCCGGGCGGATTCGTGCCGGGGATCGGCGCTCCTTCCCGCCCGGAAATTGCTACGTGTAGATGTCAGCAGTATCAAAGATTGTCAAGAACGTCTTCATGATACTCATCGCACAGCAAACTTTCGTTTCCGACCTCGAAACTTTTGAGAATGAACTTTTCAAGGAAAGGATTATTTAATTCACACCCTTTATGCCACCCCCTAAAGCCTTTTAGCATCGATTCTAAGTGGCGGTGTATCTGAAATGTTTTCCTCGTATAACAAAACACCATGATTTCAACGTTAGGTTCAAAAATGGTTCAAATGGCTCTGAGCACTATGGGACTTAACCTCTGAGGTCATCATTCCCCTAGAACTGAGAACTACTTAAACCTAAGTAACCTCAGGACAACACACACATCCATGCCCGAGGCAGGATTCGAACCTGCGATCGTAGCGGTCGCGCGGTTCCGGACTGACAACGTTAGGTGTCGCGGTTCTGACCTCCATCGCAGAGGCGTCACTTGAAGGAGCGAAATGTTAGTAATAAGTCATGTGACTCGTCCAAAATGGCGGTGGGCAGAATTGTGGTGAAATTTGGTGCCAGTGTGACATCATTAATCCGCCTAACACCTGACACGGATTTCTTAACTCTGGTTTGTTTTTCGCATGCGTTGACACTTCGCTGGTTCAAGCGCGCATTTCGATCCAAGTACAGTTATTATTGCTACTCAAAGTCATTCACAAATATATTAAAGCGAACAGTACTTCACACCAGAACTATAGTGCCATACCCGTCAGATCGCTGAGGTTGGCAGCAATCTGAAACAGAGGATAGTCGACACGACGTGTTCCGAATGGCAGCCAACTTATCGCGCCCTTAATATAGCTAATCTATTGGGGGTTCGTATCATTCTAATTTATGTAGGTCACCAGCTAATAATAAGATCGGTAGACACGGTTCCCGAGGTGCCACCACAATGTGTCAATATTGGGTCTTGCGCCAAAAAGTTTGACGGAAACTGCTCTACACCTACTTGCTCGTCGGGATTGCGTACTGTACAATCTTAGAAACAGGAGTACAGTACATGTATTCCACTGTCAAAAGTATCAGAACGACTGTCGTTCATAACCTTCGACTCGCATATTCCCGCACAATATTCTCTTACTTCTAACCGATACTAATAGTTCAAATGGCTCTGAGCACTAAGGGACTTAACATCAGAGGTGATCAGTCCCCTAGAACTTAGAACTAATTAAACCTAACTAATCTAAGGACATCACACACATCCATGCCTGAGGCAGGATTCGAACCTGCGACCGTAGCAGCAGCGCAGTTCCAGACTGAAGCGCCTAAAACCGCTCGACCACACGGCCCGCTCAAACCTATACACTTACCCTCCTCCGTCATCTCTGAAAGTTTGTTTCATCATCAGGAAACACCCTTTATAAATTATAAGCAGTAACGGTCATAAGATAACTTTCCCTTGGGGCAATCCCGAAATTACTTTTACATCTGTCGGTTTTGTTCTGATAAGAACGATAAGTTCTGTCTTCAAGAAAGTCCTGAATCCCATCACAAATTTGGCCCGACATTTGATAAGCTCCGATTTTATTCACTAAGTGACAGGAACTGTATCGGACCTTATGGAAGTCGAAGATTACGGTATCAACTTTAATGTTTCCTTACTTTAAACTACATACGATGAGAATTTAACATTAATTATTTTCATTGCGTAGGTAAGACCATTATAAGCTGAATACTTTGTAGGAGGCCAAATAAATGTTTGATTTTGTTTTAGATGAGCGCCAGGCTCCTTACGTTCATCATTTTACGAAATAAAGTCCAGGCCAGATTTCACATATCTGCCCAAATGGTATCGCTGAAAATATCTGCCCTCTCGCAAATTTGAATTACTGAAATACTCAAACTCAAGTTAAATAAGGATTTGAAATGATTTCGTAGCCTCTGCTGAGAATGAAAATTGCAAAATAACATAATATTTAAATTTGTCGCGTAATGGCGGCCAATTGTTGCCAGTCAGCGATAACGGCTTTTGGGCGTCGTAGCCGCTGAAAAATACTAATTAATCTCTCTCTTCAAGTGAAACATTAAGATGAGGTGCTTGCATTATCTTGAAATAATAACATGAGCTGTTTTTATACAAGTATTTTAAGCAATAATTTACATACACACCTTAACATCGTCTAGAAGAGAAAACAATAACAACATCTGCGAGCGTTAAGCGCTACACACAATCTCTATATAACAAAGGAAGCAGAAGAAGATCGATTTGTTTTGTTCATCTTATATATAGTTACACAAAGATATAAATATTTTATTTCAATATATTTTTTACTGCGATAAGGTCTTTTTCTCATCAGAGTAATTACGTTACAGTTTTTAGTAAATAATAATTGTACATTTCTTCATAAATGTCTCTGAAGTCTTGATTTTTTTATGTTATTCACGTTTTCTATATGCACTGCACACGCACTGTCCATAAAAATCGCCGAGGGACACTACACAACCTGAGCGCCTTTGTCTACCGCACTGTGCATGTGACGGACGAACAGAAAGAGCTGCATTTCGTAAGATCTTTATTTGCGGAATCCACGATCAGTTTTATAGCAGAGATTTTCGTTCTCAAAATACATTATAGGAGGGGGTACCCAAAAAAAGGGAATTGTTTTTTAAAAGCTATGTATTTTCAAATTTTTTACAATACAACCTAATACCTTTCAAAATACTCTCCATTAAAACTAATACGTTCGTCGCACCGGTGCTTCCACTATTCGAAACATCTTTTGCAGTCATCTTTAGAAATGGCTGACAGCTCCTCCCTCGTTTTTTCTTAACTTCTTCAATGTTGTCAAATCGGTGTCCTTTCATGCCCCTTTTCATGCGTAGAAAGAAAAAAAGTCACACTGACCAGGTCAGGTGTGTAAGGTGCGTGGGGTAGCGAACCATGCCAGTTGTAGCCACAAACTGTCTAACAGAGTTGGCTGTAAAATTACCAAATAAGTAGTAACCAGTCGCAAAATCATGTTTTCTTTACTTACTTTTGCAAATCGGTTTGAACTGATTAACAGCCATCATCGGTGCTTTCAACGAACATGTTCCCTGAGTAGTAACACTGTCTTAAGCAGAGGTCAAACATAATTGAGTAGTAACACTGTCTTAAGCAGAGGTCAAACATAATTGAGTAGTAACACTGTCTTAAGCAGAGGTCAAACATAACTGAGTAGTAACACTGTCTTAAGCAGAGGTCAAACATAACTGAGTAGTAACACTGTCTTAAGCAGAGGTCAAACATAACTGAGTAGTAACACTGTCTTAAGCAGAGGTCAAACATAACTGAGTAGTAACACTGTCTTAAGCAGAGGTCAAACATAACTGAGTAGTAACACTGTCTTAAGCAGAGGTCAAACATAACTGAGTAGTAACACTGTCTTAAGCAGAGGTCAAACATAACTTTATGTTTGACCTTTGCTTAAGACAGTATTACTTCTCAGGCCACATATTCGTTGAAAGCACCGATGATGGCTGTTAATCAATTCAAATCGATTTGCAAAAGTAAATAAAGAAAACATGATTTTGCGACTGGTTGCTGCTTATTTGGTAATTTTATGGTTTACGGTCGCTGCACAAGTTGGGAACCACATGGAGCCCACCATTCAGAGCTGGCTGTCTGTGCAGGTGTGTTGTCGTGTTGGAAGAGCAAGTCTCCTGTCTGCAAACAAATCGGGTCTTTTTTGACAAATACAGGTGCACAATCTTCTTAAAACTTATTAAAACGGTCTGTGAGCACAAGCTCTCGAATTTCTTCAATATTTTCTTCGATTCGGACAGTTGATGGGCGCCCAGAACGAGGTTTATCATCAATCGACATGTCGCCATTTTTAAATTGAGCAAATCACTCGTCCACTTGCGTTTTATCCTTAGCGTGATCTTGGGAAACTTCACGTTGTTCACTTAAACTTGCCATCATAAAAAACGAAACAAGAACAAACCAGCGCTAGCAAAAACAAACACTGCAGATGAACATAATAAGCCAGGTCGGCAACGCAGGCGGCATTGAACTGGCAATGAGTTACGCTATGCACACCTAGCGATAGAAACGTGTACTACACAAGCTCCCCCCACGGCAATGTCAACTTTTTTTTTTTTTTGCGTACCCCTTCGTAATGTGGATAACAAAGGAAGACGTTGGTGCATTACAGTGAGTCAGGAAACAAGCTCCAGGAATGAAGTGCTTGTAACAGAGTAATTGTCTTCTTTGCCTTGACTCCTACGTGAACCGTTGTCTTATAATCGCGGAGGCAGCTTCTCTCGGCTGCTCGTGAGCGGAGGCAGTCAGTCGTACGGTTGTCGACGGGACGCCGCTCTGCAGCAATGGGAGCAGAGGAGCCGCGCGAACTCTTGAACCCGCGACCTATTTCTGCGTCGGCCGACCACACGGAGGCGGCGGTCGCGGGACCAGCGTCCGCCGAAAACCGCAGGGATGACAGCTGCAGCGCCCGCCTGTGCTGCCGCCAAACGCTGTCGCACATCACACTGTTTTGGAAACGGCATCGCTCACCACAAGTATTCTACATCCGAACACACAGGATGTTCTAAATCTCGAGGGCCGAAATCGTGCAGTCTGTAGAGTTCTATAAACAGAATATCTTGAGATAAGGAAGAAGTCATCAGAAATGAATATTTCCGGCAGAACGATGTCTGGAATGTGCAATGTGTGCGATTTCCTAGCTTGTAAACTGCCTAAATTTCGTAGCAAGCACCTGCCTGCCGCGTCTACTAGGGCAAGAAAAAAAGGAATAAAAGTGATATAGTGTTAATACTTTCATCCTTCTTTACCTCCTCTGCATTACTGCAGATGACGTGTCACTGAGCACATTTGTACTGTGCATGCAGTACACGTGAGGTGTCTAGTTATTTCCACTGCCCTGTGTGGAATGCATAAGTTCTTGTACACTTCACTAACCTGCTGTCTTCATGATGATGATGTCCCCAGCGCAGAAAACAGCACGCACGTCGTGGATTCTTTTTCTTGAGGCTGAAATTAACTTCGCAAGGAACTGCTGCTACGAATAAACTATAACTCATTTGGGATGCCACTCGCGTTTTCATTGATATAGACACGAGAAACTATTCTTGATCACAACGTATTGAACATATCTTTCCACAGTCATTATATCTGGCTAAAATAACATGAATTACATCCTGCCACAGACAACATGTCTGTCTACTGGAACGGTCAGAACTGGAGAGCCGGACTGCCCGAGACACTTCGCGCGCCAAGCCAGCAAGGCGTGACCCGAACGCCGCCGAAGTGCATCGGCAGTAATATCATCAGTCTTTTGTTTTAGTATTACTTTGATTTTAATAATTTTGAAATGACTGATTGATAGCTGGCTGTTGAGAGATGTTTATTTAGAAAATGAAGTAATTTGCATGATAGGTTTAATTAATAATAGCAACTAAAGTTTAACGTTTTGGCTCCCTACCGCTGAACACAGCAGCCAATCACAGAGCAGCAGCATCATGCAGGCGGTCTTTCTCACGGGAATGGTACCGAATCCAACATCTGTCACCAGTACCTCATCCCACATTGCGTCATCTCTATGCTTCTTGCTTCTCCACTGCCCTGGGAATAGCTTCCTGGAGCCTAATATGATGGCTGAATAACCCAGAAATATTACACTACGTCAGTGGTGTTAGTTTGGGAAAAAAATACTGAACAGCCTGTGGTGTTTCCTAGGTGGGGCTCACCACAGTTTTACTGTTGATGATAGGTGCCGAAAGTGGAGCGTTACTTGTTAGAATTACCAGACATGCAGTTACACTGAGGTGACAAAAGTCATGGGATAGCGATATGCACACGGCGGTAGTATCGGGTAGACGTGACATAAACGGGCAGTGCATTACGTGAGCTATCATTTGTACCCAGGTGACTCATGTGAAAAGTTTTGGCCGAGCAGTTCTAGGCGCTTCAGTCTGGAGCCGCGTGACCGCTACGGTCGCAGGTTCGAATCCTGCTTCGGGCATGGATGGGTGTGTGATCTCCTTAGGTTAGTTAGGTTTAAGTAGTTCTAAGTTCTAGGGGACTGATGACTTCAGATGTTAAGTCCCATAGTGCTCAGAGACGTTTCAACCATTTTAAAAAGATTTCCGAAGGTACTATGTCTGAACGACGAGAATTAACAGACTTTGAATGCGGAATGGTAGTTGGAGCTTGACGCATGGGAAATTACATTTCGGAAATCGTTAGAGAATTCAATATTCCGAGATACACAGTGTCAAGAGTGTGCCGAGAATTTCAGGCATTACCTCTCACCACGGACAACGCAGTGGCCGACGCTTTAACTTAAAGACCGACAGCAGCTTAACGATCAAGAGGAGCGGAGCTTACGTAGAGTTGGCTGTGCTAACACACAAGCGACGCTGCTTGAAATAACTACAGAAATCAATACTGGATACACGACGAACGTACAGAGCGGCGAAATTTGGCGTTAATGAGCTATAGCAGCAGACGACCGGAGCGAGTACCTTTGCTGACAGCACGACATTGCCTGCAGCGCCTCTCCTGAGCTCATGATCATATCAGTTAGATCCTAGACGACTGGAAAAACGTGGTATGGTCAGATGAATCCCGATTTCAGTTGGTAAGAGATGCTGGTAGCGTTCGAGTGTTCCGCAGACCCCATGAACTCATGAACCCAAGTTGTCAACAGCGCACTGTGCAAACTGGTGGTGGCTCCAGAACGGTGTGGGCCGTGTTGACATGGACTGGGCCGGATCCTCTGGTCCAACAGAACCGATCACCGACTATAAATTATGATCTCCTATATTGTGACCATTTTCAGCCACCCAAGGACTTCATGATCCCAAACAACCATGGAATTTTTATGGATGACAATGCGCAATGTCACCGGGACACAATTGTTCGCGTTTGGTTTGAAGATCATGCTGGACAATTCAATTTTGGACACCCGTATCGCCCATTGTGAATCCCATCAAACATTTATGGGACATATTAGAGAGATCAGTTCGAGCAAAAAATCTTACACCGTCAACACTTTCGCAGTTATAGATGCAGCATGGCTCAGTATTTCTGCAGGCGACTTAAAAAAAAAAAAAAGGTTTGAATGGCTCTGAGCACTATGGGACTTAACATCTGAGGTCAACAGTCCCCTAGATTTAGAACTACATAAACCTAACTAACCTAAAGACATCACACACATACATGCCCGAGGCAGGATTCGAACCTGCATCCGTAGCAGCAGCGCGGTTCCGGACTGAAGCGCCTAGAACCGCTCGGCCAAAGCGGACGGCTGCAGGGGACTTCCAGCGACATGTTGTGTCCATGCCAGGTCAAGCTGCTACCGGGCAAAAGGGGGGCCGATACGGAATTTGGAGATATCCCATGACTTTTGTACCACAGTGTAATGTATGGTGCAGCAGGATATTATGCCCGGAAAACCGGAACCGAATGAATTTACTGATATATGTTTAGTAATAATAATGATTTTCATCCCAATCGGCAGAAATTTGCCGCCGTCGATAGATGGAAACAGGGTCATTCAAATCATAGCGTGATAGACAACGTTTTCAAGAAACACCTGCTTACCCAATAGAATTTTAGGGGATAAGAAGATTGACTATCAAATGTACACCTTAATGAATACAGAGTGCAGTTTGCTGATGGATCTGCAGTTATATTCATATAATAATAAACTGCGCAAGTAACTGGACAAGAAAAAAACAAAGATTAGTTCTCTCAACAGATTACGTTATAATGCATGCACAGAAAGTGGTTGTCGTCACTGTGCATCGACTCTATAAATATGATTTGTTGCTATAAGGTGTAACTTGCATGTGTCACTTTAAACCTAAGTGTTTATGATCTTTTATTTGCTCCCGGCGTATTAGTTTATCGAATAGTCAATGGTTGTGCCGACTGTTTTGTGCCCATTGAAAAGTACGAACCGTCAGTATATCCGTGGACTGTAAGTTTTGACCAATACAACTCCCTATAGGATTACGTGACACTCTTTTAAACACATTGTAAATGTAAATTCGACCGCAAAGGCCTTTAGTACACTGTATTTTGACACGATTTCCTCGGAGACGTTTGGAGCGAATAACAGGTGGGTGTCTCAAGAAAGCGTTTGGCAGAATGGGTAGAGGAATCAAACTGAAATTTATGCAAAATACTAAGTTCCGATAGCGGTGTAAATATTTTAAGCTTGTAAGTCAATGTGATCAAATGGTATGACCATATATGACACTTTTTTTATACTTGGGTGCGCGGAAATCGAGACGTCGCGGGATCGACTCCCGGAGGGATTACTTACTTTTGAGTCTTATCATTTATCGTTATTAACAGCTCTTGGTGATGGAACTATGACGTTACTTCAACGATGCATAAACTGATAACGGAGAGCTTTCTGTGTGAAGAGTGGACATCGAAAAGAGTCACGTGAGGATGCTGTTGCTCCCATAGCCATTGTGCGGAGTAGGCGTCCCCGGTAATCGGGTCAGCGGTGGCCATCCGTGCAGAACATCCTCACGGACACTTTCACATGAGCGTGCTCTGCGTGACTTCCATTCGAATCTCGGCGCTCTGCCACAACATGGATCGGCTGGCACGTGTTCTTTGCAGTTTTCACTGCGACTGTCTTCCCTTTCACTTCTAGCGAGTATGTAGGGCGCTGCGTATTCATGGACACTGGCTGGTCCATGTGTCGATGTCATCAGAGGTCTTCCTTCAGCATTGCCGATATTTCGCATAGAACTGAATGAGACCAGATCGTATAGGCTAAACCACAAAAAAGAAAGTAAGGGAATAGTTTACGGATCCAAGAGCTCAGATTACAAAGGACGGGGAAAGAAATCGGTCATGCTCTTTTCAAAGGAACGATTCTGTCATTCGTCTTCGATTATTTAAGCGTGCAAACCCAGATGTGGTGGGTTGTGGCACTTCTTCTGCTTAATAAAAGCAGGTCTTTCGGTCCAGACTGTACGCTAATTAGGTTCCTTTCAGAATATGCTGATGCAATAGCTCCATACTTAATAATCATACACAACTGCGCACTCGACGAAACATCCGTACCCAAAGACTAGAAAGTTACATAGATCACACCAATATTCAAGAACAGCAGTAGGAGCAGTCCACAAAATTACAGGCTCATAACATTAACGTCGATATGCAGCAGGGTTTCGGAACATGTATTGTGTTCGAATATTAGGAATTACCTCGAAGAGAACAGTCTACTGACAAACAGTCAACACCGATTTAGAAAACATTGTTCTTGTGAAACACAACTAGCTCTTTACTCATACGAAGTGTTGAGTTCTATCAGTAAGGGATTCAAACTGATTCCGTGTTTCTAGATTTCCTTTAGGCTTTTAACATTGTACCACACAAGCGGCTTGTAGTGAAATTGCGTGCTTATGGAATATCGTCTCATTTATGTGGCTAGATTCGTGATTTCCTGTCAGAGATGTCACAGTTCGTAGTAACTGACGGAAAGTCACTGAGTAAGACAAAAGTTATTTCTGGCGTTCTCCAAGGCAGTGTTATAGGCCCTCTGCTGTTCCATGCCTGTATAAACGATTTAGGAGACAATCTGATCAGCCGTCTTCGGTTGTTTGCAGATGATGCTGTCGTTTACCGTCTAGTAAAGACATCAGCAAAACAAAATCGCAAAACGATTTAGAAAAGATATCTGTAAGGTGCGAAAATTGACAATTGACAATAATGAAAAGTGTGAAGTCATCCACATCAGTACTAAAAGGAATCCGTTACACTTCGGTTACACGATAAATCAGTCAAATCTAACGGGCGTAAATTCAACTAAATACATAGGAATTACAATTACGAACAACTTCATTGGAAATAACACATAGAGAGTGTTGTGGGGAAGATGAACCAAAGACTACTATTTATTGGCAGAACACTTTGAAGATGCAACAAATCTACTAAAGAGACTGGCTACACTACGCTTCTCCATCCTCTTTTGGAGGTCCTTAGCAGACGGTATTAACGGACTACATCAAGAAAGTTCAAATAGAACAGTACGATTCGCATTATCGAGAAATAGGGGAGAGAGTGTCACTGACATGATACTAAGTCGTCTTTCGTTGCGGCGGAATCTTCTCCCGAAATTTCAATATCCAACTTTCTCCTCCAGATGCGAAAATATTTTGCTGATAGCGACCTGCATAGGTAGAAACGATCATGATCACAAAATAAGGGAAATAGGAGCTCGCACGGAAAGATGTCGGTTTGCGTTTTTTCCACGTGCTGCTCGAGATTGGAGTAATAGAGAATTATTTTGAAGGTGGTGCGATCAACCTACTGCCAGGCACTTAAGCGTGATTTGCAGAGTATCCATGTAGATGTGGATGCAGAACATTAACTTAATTTTCCGTCAGTGTTTAACAGAACCGGATAACAATATTAAGTGGAGGAACACTTTATTGATGTTCTGCAAAATATTTATTTGATTACGAAGCGGCTTTGGGCTTCTTAGGGGATCGTCAAGTGACAACCGTATGTCGCAGCCAAAGGCACAACGACGTGCGACTAGACATGTATTACTTATCTACACCCACATACATAGTCCGCAAGCCACCGTTTCGGTGGATGGTAGAGGCTACCCTATACCACTACTAGTTATTTACTTTCCTAGCTGCGCGGTCAGCGAAGCGGATTGCTAAATGAAATGAAGGGGCCCGGGTTCGATTAGTGGCCGGCTTGCATATTTTGTCTGCTCTGCGACTGGGTGGTGTATTGTCCTTACGTTCATACCGTCATAATTCATACTCCAATACTGAGATGGTTGAGTGGGCACGGTCCGAAAGCCAATAAAAACTGAAAAGGAATTGTTTCGTGTTCCATTCGCAAATAGAGTGAGTGAAAAACGACTATGTGCCTCCGTGCTACTCCTAAAGTCTATTACCTTCGTTCTCGTTCGTCGAAATCTGCGTTGGCGGTAGTAGAATCCGTTCTTCAGTCAGCTTCAATTACCGCTTCTTTAAATTTTCGCAATAATGTTCTTCGAAAAGAACGTCGCCCTCCAGGAATTCTCATTTGAGTTCTCGAAGCATCTCCACAATATTTGCGTTTGTTCGTTGCTATAGGTAACAAGTCTAGCGGCCAGACTCTGAATTTCTTTGATTCCAAACACTCGGGCGGTGCTCAATAATGGTTCGCACTAGTTCCCTATATGCGGTTTTCTTTACGGATGAACCACACTTTCCTAAAATTCTCCCAATAAACCGAAGTCGACCATTCGCCTTCCCTATTAAAATCCTTACATGCTCGTTCAATTTCATATCACTTTGCAAAGTTAGGACTAGATCTTTAATCGAAGTGACTGTGTCAACCAGAACACTACTAATGCTTAATTCGAACATTACCGGTTGCTTTTTCCTACTCATGTGCATTAACTTACGTTTTTCTACATTTAGAGCTAGCTGCGATTCATCGTACCAACTAGAAATTTTTTCTAAACCATCTTGCATCCTCCTACAGTTACTCAACGAGAACACCTTCCAGTACAGCACAGCATCATCAACAAACAGTCGTTGATTGCTGCTCACTCAGTCCGCCAGATGATTTATGTAGCCTATACTGAAAATAATAGCGATCATTTCACATTGCCCTGGGGCACTCCTGATGATACACTTGTCTGTGATATTACTGATACACTCAGAAGATTATTGAAAGAGAAGGTAAAGTCACACAACACATATAACTGAACAAGGAGCGAAGCTCCAACCCAGTCTTTTTTTTATGTAGTGCTTCCTCCTTCTTCAAGTGTTCGTATTTACTTGTTATATGCTCTTGCTCGATGCCTCAATTGTATGTGGTTAGTTTCTTCTTGGTATCTCCACATCTCTCTTGACCCTTCGATCTTACCAATGTCGATAATTCATTATTATATTGGGCTTTCTATTTTCATTCATTCTTGTGACATTGTCTCTCCGCTTATTTCTAAACTCATCTGTACTTTAACGTCCTAGTTCTTGTGTGATTGTTGTATTCGTTATTATATCAAATATTCTGCATGCAGCTACTTTTTTTCAAAAGTCTCATTCGACAGATTGCAATGTTTGTTGGTTTCCCGTTGTCATTGTCCAAATGTCACTGCCGTAATCTGCAGTTGGTACTTTCACTCCTTTGTAGAACTTTATTAGAGTTTCTTTCCTCACTTCTTTATCCAGTGTTCTCTATATGGCTCCAGTAATGTAACTGAATATTTCAGGTTTTTTTTCGGGACGCCATTTTCATCTGTGAAGCAGACGATGTATCCAATAAGCTGAATTCATTCTCTCTTCCTATTTTCTGGTCTTTTATTAAAATTTCTCTTAGGTCTAGGTCTTGACATTTAATATCTATGTTCATGATATTTCGAGAAAATGGCTAAAAGAAATAGGTTTTCACCATGCTTTTAACCTATTGAATCACCTAACAACAACATTTACTGTTAAAGGTCAACTTCTCGTAGCTAACAGAGAAAACGAAGTCCGGTTACAAATCATGTATAAGATGTGCTGTTTGTGTTGTGGTCTTCAGTCTAGAGACTGGTTTGATGCAGCTCTCCATGCTACTCGATCCTGCGCAAGCTTCTTCATCTCCAAGTAACTATTGCAACCTACATCCTTCTGAATCTGTTCAGTGCATTCACCTCTTGGTCTCCTTCTATGATTTTTACCCTCCACGCTGCCCTCCAATACTAAAGTGGTGATCTCTTGACGCCTCAGAACATGTCCAACCAACCGATCCCTTCTTCTGGTAAAGTTGTGCCACAAATTCCTCTTCTCCCCAATTTTGTTCAGTACATCCTCATTAGTTACGTGATCTACCCATCTAATCTCCAGCATTCTTCTGTAGCACCACATTTCGAAAGTTTCTATTCTCTTCTTGTCTAAACTAGTTGTCGTCCATATTTCACTTCCATACATGGCTATACTCCATACAAGTAATGTATAAGATAAATCCCCATAATGTTTAGTTTTTCTGATACTGTAGCCCACGAGGGGAAATTTCGTATTGAAGTCATATCTCTGGCTGATTATTAATTACAGAGAAACTTACAGTTTAGTTAAATCAAAAATTATGTTTTTGTCCAACAAAATGGGGTAAAGCCTCGCAATGTATCACTTTGCCTAACATAAGATAAACGTGGATAAAAATTGATGACTGCATAATAAAAACATTTGAACTAACTCTTTTTAAAAATTGTTGAACTGTAGCCAAGTTACCCAACACAATACTGAACTGAAATGTCTCGTAAATTTGAACATAATGCTTAAAAAGACTTATACAAAAATAAAACTTTCTTCTTCACAAAAGGAGGATAAGTAGCGTAACCCGTAAAAGATGAATTAATGATGCTAAGCTATGTAGGTACGTAGTAAATAGTGTGTGTAACTTGTAGGTCCACTGACTCTTCTTGAAAACCCAGGCACTTCTTCTTCGCCTTCTTCGGCTACTTCTTCGCTAAACATGAAGTAATCTGAGCTACTGTCATGATATAAGCAGCGTTAAACCGTCTCTGAAGAATAATCAACTGTCTGTTTGACCCCTTTCTTCATTTTTTAAGACTGATATAATAAAATCTCGCTTGCGTCGTTTTGTTTCTATAGCACGCACTTTTCTTTGTTTGGCACGTCTTTCCTTCCCAGTACAAGCTTTTCGTTTCCTATGCACGCTTCTCCCATTCGTTCTTTATTGGGTGTCGACATTAGAAGCACAGATTTCAAAGATTTGACGAAATGTTTCCCATAAATCTTTATTTTAGACAGTGGAATTCAGGTGAGATAACCTCTCACAGTGTGTGTTGAATGTCATCCGTTAGAGGGTTATCACAGAAGAACTGCCGTCACATTGTTGGAGCCGTGGGGATTTAGTTCAAAATACTTGTGGGGATCTGCCCCCTTACGCCATTTTTCTGAGTAATGCGCCACTGTTGATTTTGGGGACCAACTAGAACAATTATTTCCGCGCTTACATAAAGTAGTGTCAACGGGCAATTCACTGATTCTTCTTTCGAACCCCTACACTGTACAATTTTCAAGTAAAAATATCAGCAAAGTTATGTGTAAGTAGTAAAAAACAAACTTAAGCAACCTGCCGAGATGAACTTTCATGAAACAATAAGTTACTTCAAGACAAACCCGTCACGTAGTGGGCATCTGCTAATCGATGACAGTCAGTTTAAAAACTCTGTGTGGGTTTTTACCCCACATGGGGCTTAACCCCCACCAACCTTAATATCTAAATAGTCGCGCGTCATTTTATTTGTGATTGCGAAATTGATTTGTCGCCTGACAGTGAACTAAGAATCCAATAGCCGGTTCGTGATCATAGAAATAATGTTTTGCAGAAGATCAGGAACTGTATCCTTTTTGATATGTTGTTGTTGTTGTGGTGGTGGTGGTGGTCTTCAGTCCAGAGACTGGTTTGATTCAGCTCTCCATGCTACTCTATCCTGTACAAGCTTCTTCATCTCCCGGTACCTACTGCAACCTACATCCTTGTGAATCCGTTTAGTGTATTCATCTCTTAGTCCCCCTCTACTATTTTTACCCTCCACGCTGCCCTCCATTACTAAATTGGTGATCCCTTGATGCCTCAGAATATGCCCTACCAACCGATCCCTTTTTCTGGTCAAGTTGCGCCACAAATTTCTCTTCTGCCAAATTCTATTCAATACCTCCTCATTAGTTATGTGATCTACCCATCTAATCTTCAGCATTCTTCTATAGCACCACATTTCGAAAGCTTCTATTCTCTTCTTGTCTAAACTATTTATCGTCCATGTTTCACTTCCCTACATGGCTACATTCCATACAAATACTTTAAGATACGATTTCCTGACACTTAAATCTATACTCGATGTTAACAAATTTCTCTTCTTCAGAAACGCTTTCCTTGCCATTGCCAGTCTACATTTTATATCCTCTCTATTTCGACCATCATCAGTTATTTTTCTCCCCAAATAACAAAACTCATTTACTGCTTTAAGTGTCTCATTTCCTAATCTAATTCCCGCACCATCACTCGATTTAATTCGACTACATTCCATTATCCTCGTTTTGCTTTTGTTGTTGATCATCTTATATCCTCCTTTCGAGACACTGACCATTCAGTTCAGCTGCTCTTCCAGGTCCTTTACTGTCTCTGACAGAATTACAATGTCATCGGCGAACCTCAAAGTTTTTATTTCTTCTCCATGGATTTTAATTCCTACTCCGGATTCTTCTTTTGTTTCCTTTACTGCTTGCTCAATATACAGATTGAATAACATCGGGGATAGCATACAACCCTGTCTCACTCCCTTCCCAACCATTGCTTCACTTTCATGCCCCTCGACGCTTATAATTGCCATCTGGTTTCTGTACAAATTGTAAATTCCCGCTAGCCGGCATGGCCGAGCGGTTCTAGGCGCTTCAGTCTGGAACCGCGCGACCGCTATGGTCACAGGTTCGAATCCTGCCTCGGGGATGGATGTGTGTGATGTCCTTAGGTTAGTTGGTTTAAATAGTTCTAAGTTCTATGGGACCATTTTTTTGTAAATATCCTTTCGCTCCCTTTATTTTATCACTGCCACCTTCAGAATTCGAAAGAGAGTATTCCAGCCAACATTGTCAAATGTTGTCTCCAAGTCTACAAATGCTAGAATCGTAGGTTTTCCTTTCCTTAATCTATTTTATAAGATAAGTCGTAGGGTCAGTACTGCCTCACGTGTTCCATTTCCACGGAATCCAAACTAATCTTCCCCGAGGTCGGCTTCTACCAGTTTTTCCTTTCGTCAGTAAACAACTCGTGTTAGTTTTTGATATTACCCTTCATAATTCAGTGAGTATTCTTTTATATTAACATGATATGGGCATTTTTTGATGCTGTGGTATCACAATAGCCCGAATTTCTGAAGACAAAGAGAGGCCGGCGTGGTCACACAAAGGAACGGCGAAAGTTTGACGTCAGAGGGGGGCCAGCGGCTGAAGCATTCCGCGAACGGGCAATTGGCGCAGTTGTCGGAAAGGAGCGGTGCAAGGTGAGGCGTGTGGCGGCGCGCGGAGCTGGCCGGGCCCCCGCCACGTGGTCCCCCTGCAGGCAATTACGGCGACCTTCGGAGGCACTTCGGGAGACGCCGCGGCACGGGGGACCCGCCAGAGCCCCTCGAAGCGTTCGCCCTCGCCCCTGCAGTCTGCAAACGGGTCTTCTACTTCGTGCCCTGCCAACTACACTAGCGACCATTAACGTAGCAACACCGTGCAGGCGTCATGTTAAAAACATCCGATGGGTACAAATTGCCATTTTAGTGCAATCGCAAAAAAAAGGGAGTAGCTCCATCTCCTTTCTGTACATAATGAAAAACTGCGCAGCGGATTTGTCATTCAGAAATCGTATTTGAATTTTATTGTTTGGAAGAAGATTGTCTTGTATGTTGTATGTTAACCGGGTACCTAGAAACAATGGAGAGGCTCCGTCCCCGCCGCAGCCGCAGTGGTCCACAACCCCACGACGACTGCCGCAGTCCACTTCACTCCTCCGCAGCCCCACAGCGAACCCAGGGTTATTGTTTATTGTGCGGTTCGGACCCCGGTGGACCCCCCTCCCCCCCCCCCCCCCCCCCCCGATATTTTGCAGTGACCCACCGCGATGATCGACGTTTCCTGTCCGTCAGTACACGACGTCTGCCTGGTGATTTAGTTTTGGATGTCCCTTCACGATTTCACTTCACAATCATATCACCAACAGTCGATTTGGGCAGCATTAGAAGAGCAAAAATATCCTCGATGAATTTGTTACTCAGGCGGCATCCGATGAGAAGTCCACGTTCGAAGTCCCTGACCGCTCCTGACGCACCATCTCAGCTGTTACTGCTCCTCTGCTCACAACACAATACTCCCTGCTTTCCTTCATAGTGGCCGATCCTCCTCTCGAGACGTCTAGTAGGCAATTCTGCATCGTTTGCGGTGTCCTGATATTTTTGATCAGACAGTCTACAAGCTGAATAAAAGTAGGCAGAGGACTGATCCTTGTGGAAGGCCATACTTTTGTTTTCTTGTGAAGCAGATGCTATGTGTACTTGGAACTCCGGCCGGTGTGGCCGAGCGATTGTAGGCGCTACAGTCTGGAACCGCGAGACCGTTACGGTCGCAGATTCGAATCCTGTCTCGGGCGTGGATGTGTGTGATGTCCTTAGGTTAGTTACGTTTAAGTAGTTCTAATTTCTAGGGGACTGATGACCTTAGAAGTTAAGTCCCATAGTGCTCAGAACCATTTGAACCATATACTTGGAACACTTGGTCATTTAACACACTCTCGATTAGGCGAGCGATTGGTTTGTGAGGAACTACACGAAGAAACTTGAATATCATGCCTCCTCTCCATACTATATTGCAGACCACTGATAAGACAATAAAATGAGGCGCCACTTTAAGTTTTCTCTGAAATTTATGCAAGTTTTAGATAATTAACTGTGAAGATATGACAGATAGTCCTTACTACCAGAGATGAAGTGGACCTCTTGTGGAAACTCAACAATTCAGCTATGGCCAATACAAGACTCTGCTACACTGGTTGCCACTCTTTGTTCACCAATGTCTGTACAAGATTTAGGCACTGATACTGGTGCTGAGTAAGGGTTCGAGGAGACCAGACAGCTAAGGTCTCTTATTCACCCTCCAGAATAGAAGCACAGTACCCTTTCAGTCCACCTATAGAGTAAATTCTGCGTGCAAGTGTGAGAAATTGTTCTCAATGTTTGTGTAGCATGTATCTGAGGCGGAATGTGGGAACCAGCCCAGTATTCACCTTGTGGGATGTGGAAAACCGCCTAAAAACCACATCCAGGCCGGCCAGCGCAGCGAACCCTCGCCTTCAATCAGCCGGGCTGATTCGCTCCGGCGGTCGCGTACCTCCCCGCCCCGGAAGCTGTCACGTTAAAGTGCGCGGCTACCTGGGCGGGTGCTTATCTGGTTGTAGCTCCCTCTCAGTGCTCTGTGACCGCGGACGGCGAGTAACGCGCGGGCGCGCCTGTGTGTTGCAGATGTGGAAGCTGTGCCTCCGACTGCTCGCCGTGCTGGCGGTGTGCCTGTGCACGGCCACGCAGGCGCAGTCCGACCTGTTCCTCCTGTCGCCCAAGCGCAGCGGCGCGCCGCAGCCGGTGGCCCGCTACTGCGGCGAGAAGCTCTCCAACGCGCTCAAGATCGTCTGCCGTGGCAACTACAACACCATGTTCAAGAAGGCTTCCCAAGGTGAGCACCTGCCAGCACTCTTACACAGCCCGGGGTGAATGGCCTCTTTCCTCAAGGTGTGTCGCAGTTGTGTCTAAAGAGCGGACGCTACCCAAAATGTAAACATTTCGATAAAACACCTTTTTAGCCACAGTTATAATGATGAAATTTCTCTTACATATGCAAAGCAAAGGGCTGTATTTTAATGCAAAAATATAGTAAAAGAGCCTGGAGGAGTAGTTTGCTACAAATACTGATCCTTAAATTTTTCAGTGCCTTTTTATAAAAAGCCATAACTGAATTTCCAATAATGTACTCAATTTAAAAATATTATTGTAGAGTCCTATGAGGGTCGTAAGATCACTGAACTGCACAGACAGATTTCTGTTCACAGTTTCATTGTATAAAAAGTTTTAATTTTGTGGACTCGTTGGTGTGGTCTTCAGTCCTGAGACTGGTTTGATGCAGCTCTCCATGCTACTCTATCCTGTACAAGCTTCTTCATCTCCCAGTACCTACTGCAACCTACATCCTTTTGAATCTGCTTAGTGTATTCATCTCTTGGTCCGCCTTTGCGATTTTTACCCTCCTCGCTGCCCTCCAATACTAAATTGGTGATCCCTTGATGCCTCAAAACATGTCCTACCAACCAATCCCTTCTTCTAGTCAAGTTGTGCCACAAACTTCTCTTCTCCCCAATCCTATTCAGTACCTCCTCATTAGTTATGTGATCTACCCATCTAAACTTCAGCATTCTTCTGTAGCACCACATTTCGAAAGCTTCTATTCTCTTCTTGTCCAAACTATTTATCGTCCATGTTTCACTTCCATACATGGCTACACTCCATACAAATACTTTCAGAAATGACTTCCTGACACTTAAATCTATAGTCGATGTTAACAAATTTCTCTTCTTCAGAAACGCTTTCCTTGCCATTGCCAGTCTACATTTTATATCCTCTCTACTTTGACCATTATCAGTTATTTTCCTCCCCAAATAGCAAAACTCCTTTACTACTTTAAGTGTCTCATTTCCTAATCTAATTCCCTCAGTATCACCCGACTTAATTCGACTACATTCCATTATCCTCGTTTTGCTTTTTTTGATGTTCAGCTTATATCCTCCTTTCAAGACACTATCCATTCCGTTCAACTGCTCTTCCATGTCATTTGCTATCTCTGACAGAATTACAATGTTATCCGCGAACCTCAAAGTTTTTATTACGTGATGACTGGGTGTTGTGTGTTCTTCATCATCATTTCATCATCATTGACTCGCAAATCGCCGAAGTGGCGTCAACTAAAAAGGACTTGCAATACGGCGGCCGAACGTCCCCGCATGGAGCCTCCCGGCCAACAATGCCATACGATCTTTTCATTTCATTTCAATACCCACTCCGAATTTTTCTTTTGTTTCCTTTACTGCTTGCTCAATATAAAGATTGAATAACATCGGGGAGAGGCTACAACCCTGTCTCACTCCTTTCCCAACTACTGCTTCCCTTTCATGCCCCTCGGCTCTTATAACTGCCATCTGGTTCCTGTACAAATTGTAAATAGCCTTTCGCTCCCTGTATTTTACCCCTGCCACCTTCATAATTTGAAAGAGAGTATTCCAGTCTACACTGTCAAAGGCTTTCTCTAAGTGTACAAATGCTAGAAACGTAGGTTTGCCTTTCCTTAATCTAGCTTCTAAGATAAGTCGTAGGGACAGTATTGACTCATGTGTTCGAATATTTCTACGGAATCCAAACTGATCTTCCCCGAGGTCGGCTTCTACTAGTTTTTCCATTCGTCTGTAAAGAATTCGCGTTAGTATTTTGCAGCTGTGGCTTATTAAACTGATAGTTCGGTAATTTTCACATCTGCCAACACCTTCTTTCTTTGGGATTGGAATTATTATATTCTTCTTGAAGTCTGAGGGAATTTCGCCTGTCTCATACATCTTTTGCGCACTCAAAATCACAAAAAAAAATTTTGCACTCAAAAACACATATTTCTTTGCAAACATTTGCAGAATTTATTTAAAGGATATTATATTCTTCTGTTCCAATGAGACAGCGACATGTTTTGAACAGCTCCTCCAAATTTTATAGCCTTAGCTCATTTAGGCCTACCTCTTGAAAAAAGGCTTCTGATAATGCAAAATATATAAAACACAGAAAATGCAGTTTAAAGATTTTCTCCGCTCGTGAACTGAGTGTTTTGTTGTTCTTATGTTTGCATCGTCGTAACTGACAAGAAAATCGTCTCCAGTATGCTATCATATCGTCTTTTCGTTACTGAGATCGCTGAATGGGAGCGACCCGAAACCCAATAAAAAAAGAATTGCATTTTTAATTCTGTTCGTGTATAATCTTAAAATGACAGTTCAGTTCCTGGTTAATGAACTTCGATGTGACGAGGAAAATAGCACCGAAACTGGAAAAAAACCACATCGAATCTGCCAAATAACAGCGAATACGACAAAAAACCACTGACTATGGCAAAATGCAACAGGGAATTTGGCAAGAGAGCGATACTGAATTTGGTAAAAAAAACACCAAATCTGGCAAAAAAACCATTGAATTTGGTAAAAATACAACATCGAAACAGGTAAAAAAACAAAAAACTGAATTTAGTAAAAAAATAACCCCGAATTTGGAAAAAAATAATGCCCAATTTGGCAAAATAACCACCAAATGGGAGACAGAAAAAGAAGGGGTAGGGAGGAGATTAGAAGTTGAAAAAATGTTCAAATGTGTGTGAAATCTTAAGGAACTTAACTGCTAAGATCATCAGTCCCTATGCTTACACACCACTTAAGCTAAATTATCCTAAGGACAAACACACACACCCATGCCCGAGGGAGGACTCGAACCTCCACCGGGATCAACCGCACAGTCCATGACTGCAGCGCCTTAGACATTTGAAGTAAGGTAACTACAATATTACGAGGAGCGTCCAATAAGTAATGTAACACTTTATTTTCTCGCTCGATTTCGGTTGAAGAAAATGCGGAATTTGTTGTGCAACATCTTGCAATATTTCCGTTTCAGCCCCTATGGTATCATGAAGTTCCGTTAGGTGGCGGCGCTATTTAGGCTTTCATCTGCGTTCTGTGTTTCCCCATGAAGACACTTTCGATGTTGTTTATTATATAGCTACCAGTTTCGGTGATTCAGTACACCATCTTCAAGCCTTAATTGACGAAGAGCGGGTGAACTACAATCGTATATACAGTCGTATCAATGACCAACATCCATGAACTGGTTGCCACAGACAACTATAACAGCGAGAGCTGGTAGTTAATAGTTGCAGGCACAACACTGTTCTTACGATAGTCTATGGAAACCAGTTCATAGATATTGGCCACTGATGGGATTGGAGTTTATCTCCTCAGCGTCCATTAAGGCCAGAAGATGGTGTATTGAATCACCGAAGCTGGTAGCTGCATAATAAATAACATCGGAAGGACTGCTGCTGGTGTTCCATTTTACTATGTCGAATGAGAGTGTCCGCACGTTCTAGCACTGCAGGAGTCACAGCTAGGTGCCGCTGGCCGGCACACGGCAGATCGGACAGGTTCGCGCTACCTTATTGTGATGGTGACAGACGCCTCGCCCAACGACACACCGTGCTTTTGTTCGCTGCCAAGTCTCCGTAGAAATTCTACAAGCGCCTATGAATATCTGCGATGCTCCGGTTTTCCGTCACAACAAACTCAGTGACTGCTCTCTATTTGGTACGCACCTCCATTAGAGACGCAATCGACAAGGCTGCGTGTAGCGCCGCCACCTAACGGAACTTCCTGAAACCATAGGGGATGAAATGGAAATATTGCACGATGTCCCACAACAAATTCTGCATTTTTTTTTTTTTTTGCAACCGGAATCGGCGGAGAAAAAAAAGTGTTTCTTTACTTATTGGACGGTCCTGGTAGTATAGTAGTTACCTTACTTGGAATCTCGTCCCTACCCCTTCTTTTTCTATCTCCTATTTGGTGGTTATTTTGCCAAATTTGGCATTATTTTTTTCCAAATTCGGTGTTATTTTTTACTAAATTCAGTATTTTGTTTTTTTACCTGATTCGATGCTGTGTTTTTACCAAATTCAATGCTTTTTGTCAGATTTGGTGATTTTTTTACCAAATTCGATATGGTTCTCTTGCCAAATCCTTGTTGCATTTTGCCATATTCAGTGGTTTTACTATCGTATTCGCTGTTACTTGGCAGATTCGATGAGGTCTTTTTTTTGTGCTATTTTCGTCGTCACATCGAAGTTAATTAACCGGGAACGGACCTGTCATATACACGAAGAGAATTCAAAATGCAATTCTGCCGGCCGGAGTGGCCAAGCGGTTCTAGGCGCTACAGTCCGGAAACGCGCGACCGCCACGGTCGCAGGTTCGAATCCTGTCTCGGGCATGGATGTGTGTGATGTCCTTAGGTTAGTTAGGTTTAAGTAGTTCTAAGTTCTAGGGGACTGATGACCTCAGAAGTTAAGTACCATAGTACTCAGAACTATTTTTTTTGAAAATGCAATTCTCTTTTTTAATTGGGTTTCGGGTCGTTCCCATTCAGCTAACTCAGTAACGAAAAGACAACATGATAGCATATTGCAAACGATTTTCTTGTCGGTTACGACGATACGAACGTGAGAACAACACAACACCCAGTTCTCGAGCGGAGAAAATCTACGACCCGGCCAGGAGTAGAACCCTTTCGGTCGGCAGGTAGCTGCGCTGACCGCGCAGCTACCAAATCGGAAAAAATCCACTCGTGACATTCAACAGCTGTGAGTTGTGAATATCAGTAAACTGTCGTCCTCAGATTTAAACATTTTTACACGGCAAAATTATACACTATTGGCCATTAAAATTGCTACACCACGAAGATGAGGTGCTACAGACACGAAACTTAACCGACAGGAAGAAGATGCTGTGATATGCAAATTATTAGCTTTTCAGAGCATTCACACAAGGTTGGCGACGGTGGCGACACCTACAACCTGCTGACATGAGGAAAGTTTATAACCGATTTCTCATACACAAACAGCAGTTGACCGGCGTTGCCTGGTGAAACGTTGTTGTGATGCCTCGTGTAAGGAGGAGAAATGCGTACCATCACGTTTCCTATTTTGATAAAGGTTGGATTGTAGCCTATCGCGATTGCGCTTTATCGTATCGCGACATTGCTGCTCGCGTCGGTCGAAATCCAATGATTGATAGCAGAATATGGAATCGGTAGCTTCAGGAGGGTAATACGGAACGCCGTACTGGATCCCAACGGCCTCGTATCACTAGCAGTCGAGATGACAGGCATCTTATCCGCATGGCTGTAATGGATCGTGAGGCAACGTCTCGATTCCTGAGTCAACAGATGGGGACGTTTGCAAGACAACAACCATCTGCACGAACAGTTCGTCGACGTTTGCAGCAGCATAGACTATCAGCTCGGAGACCATGGCAGCGTTTACCCTTGACGCTGCATCACAAACAGGGGCGTCTGCGATGGTGTACTCAACGACGAACCTGGGTGCACGAATGGCAAAACGTCATTTTTTCCGATGAACCCAGGTTCTGTTTACAGCATTATGATGGTCACATTCGTGTTTGGCGACATCGCGGTGAACGCACATTGGAAGCGTGTAATAATGCACGACCTCATGTTGCAGGTCCTGTACGGGCCTTTCTGGATACAGAAAATGTTCGACTGCTGCCCTGGCCAGCACATTCTCCAGATCTCTCACCAACTGAGAACGTCTGGTTAATGGTGCCCGAGCAACTGGCTCGTCACAATACTCCAGTCACTAGTCTTAATGAACTGTGGTATCGTGTTGAAGCTGCATGAGCAGGTGTACCTGTACACGCCATCCAAACTCCGTTTGACTCAATGCCCAGGCTTATCAGTGCCGTTATTACTGCCAGAGGTGGTTGTTCTGGGTACTGATTTCTCAGGATCTATGCACCCAAATTGCGTGAAAGTGTAATCACATGTCAGTTCTAGTTTAATATATGTGTCCAATGAATACCCGTTTATCATCTGCATTTCTTCTTGGTGTAGCAATTGTAATGGCCAGTAGTGTAGTTACCTGACCCGTATCCCTTGTTTTTCTGTCTCCCATCTGGTGTTTATTTTGTCAAATTGGGCGTTATTTTTTTCCATTTGCGGCGTTTTTTCTACTAAATTCAGTTTTTTGTTTTTTACGTAATTCGATGTCTTTTTTTACCAAATTTATTGCTTTTTTGCGGGATTTGGTGTTTTTTTCACCAAATTCGATATCGATCTCTTGCCAAATTCCCTGTTGCAGTTTGCCATATTCAGTTGTTTTTTGTCGTATTCGCTGTTATTTGGCAGGTTCGATGCGGTTTTTTTCCAGTTTCGGTGCCATTTTCGTCGTCACATCAAAGTTCATTAACCGGAAACTGAACAGTCATTTTAAGATTATACAATAACATAATTAAAAATGCAAGTCTCTTTTTTTATTGGGTTTCGGGTCGCTGCCATTCAGCCATCTCTGTAACGAAAAGACGATATGATAGCATACTAGAGACGATTTTCTTGTCAGTTACGACGATACGAACGTAAGAACAACACAAGGCCCAGTTCTCGAGCGGAGAAAATCTACGACCTGGCCAGGAATAGTAGCTGCGCTGACCCCGCAGCTACCAAATCGGACAAAATCCACTCGTGACATTCAACAGCTGTCAGTTGTGAATATCGTTTCGAGGAGACGCGAGTACTAGCGGCCACAAGCGGATATTACGAAAGGCTCTACAGGGAGGCAACCGAAATCGCTAAACATCCTAATAATTTCAATCGAAAGGAGGAGGGCGTGAAATTAAACGGTATAATGATGCCGGCGTTAAAGAATATGTGTACCACTCGTCCACTACTGGGTGATGGCAACGGCGATCGACGGCAACGGACAGCGGCCAATTGCACTGACGTTTTCAAAACACGTGACGTCACGCCGCGGCGCGGGAGCGCGTGGACACGGAATTTAGCAGCAGTCAGTAGCGAGCCAGTGGGTGTGTTGGACTAGCCATCGAGCTAAGACGCCTTGAAGATGGCTCCCGCAGACGGGGACGAAACGTTGGGAATTGACACAGAATTCATCAACCGACCACGGTATAACAGCCCCGATAATTGTAATGGACATATCAGTAAACTGTCGTCCTCAGATTTTAAACATTTTCACGCGGCAAAATTATAGATTTCACGATACCTCGTAAAGATTCGCCTTATTTCAGTAAAAACCGCTAATCTCGCGTTATCTTTTCCGCGAAGTTTTCTTGTTAGTTACTGTAGAGTAAGGCACTAGGTGGACACGGGTTGTGATGGTGACGCGGTCGTGTTGCAGATGTGTCGGACGCGGAGTCTGAAGACAACTACTGGAGCGGGCAGTCGGCCGACGAGGAGGTGGAGGCGCCGGCGCTGCCGCCGTACCCCGTGCTGGCGCGGCCGAGCGCGGGCGGCCTGCTGACGGCCGCCGTCTTCCGGCGGCGCACGCGCGGCGTCTTCGACGAGTGCTGCCGCAAGAGCTGCAGCATCAGCGAGCTGCAGACGTACTGCGGCCGCCGGTAGTCGCCGCCACCGTCGCCGCCACCGTCGCCGTTCCACCGCCGTGCGCCACTTATTTATTGTCCCTGCACGCCGGGGCGGGCCAGACCGCGAGGCCAGCTGCCGGCGGCAGGGGGGCCGGCCGAAGCCGCGCTCGCCTCTCGAGGGGGCGCCCGCGCTTCCGATCAGTATTATTCTTCTTATTTCGCATTTGTTTTTACTGCAAATTGTATACGTTTCATGTGATTCGTAAGACGAAAGTTGGTACAAAAAAAGCGTTCAAAACTCGTGAAAATAAACTTACATGTGCACAATAAAAAAAAAATGTTCTGTATGTTTCTTACCTCTCCTGTTCCCTGACTTTTGTACAGCGTGATTTACACTTCTGTTTTGATATTGATTTCTCTGATTTTCCATGAATAAATAAATAAATAAATCTTCGCTGCCTCTCCGCTCTTAATACATGCGCTTGATGATGATGAAGTCCCATACTTCTTTACAGAGCGTAGGGGAACGGCGCGCCTTACGAGGCAAGGTCCTAGTGGAGGTGGTTTGCCATTGCCTTCCTCCGACCGTAATGGGGATTAATGATGATGATGAAGACGACGCAACACCCAGTCATCTCGAGACAGGAAAAATCCCTGACCCCGCCGGGATTCGAAGTCGGGAACCCGTGCTCGGGAAGCGAGAACGCTACCGCGAGACCACGAGCTGTGGACAGTACATGCACTTACAGGGTGCCAATTATTGAATTATATAAAAAATCGTAAATCAGTTGCAATCTCTGGGGTGCACACACTTTATTCAACACGTAAACGTCACTACAGATATTCGGATTCAGGTTGTGACACGTTCGATATGCCTGCCAGCACTGGCGATGATGTGGCGCAGACGAATAGTGAAATTCTGCATGGCCCGCTGAAGCGTCCGAACATCGATGCTGTAGATGACGTCCTGACCTGCTGAATGGCTTTTCTCAACTCAGCAATGGTTTTGGGGTTAATGCTCTACACTTTGTCTTTAATATAGCCCCATAAAAAGGAGCCGGCCGGTGTGGCCGAGCGGTTCTAGGTGCTTCAGTCTGGAACCGTGCGACTCCTACGGTCGCAGGTTCGAATCCTGCCTCGGGCATGGATACGTGTGATGTCCTTAGGTTAGCTAGGTTTAAGTAGTTCTAAGTTCTAGGGGACTGATGACCTCAGATGTTAAGTCCCATAGTGCTCAGGGCCATAAAAAGGAGTCGCATGTGTTCTGATCCGGAGAATATGGCAGCCAATCGAGGCCCATGCCAGTGGCCTATGGATACCACACAGTCAGAATGCGGTCCGCAGAGTGCTCCTCCAGGGCATCAAACGCTTACTTCGATGGGGTCGAGCTCCGTCTTGCATGAACCACATCTTTTCGAAAACAGCGGGGATAACGGGGATGAACTCATCTTCCGAAACCTTCACGTGCTGTTCGATGGTCACCTTGCCATCAAGGAATATTACACCGATTATCCCGTGACAGGACATTCCACACCACACCTTCACCCATTGAGGGAGGAGAGACTTCTGGATCGCGAAATGCGGATTCTCAGTCCCCCAAATGCGCCAATTTTGCTTATTGACGAACCCACCCAAATGAAAGTGGGCTTCACTGCTAAATATATACTAAGATGGTATCTGTTCTTTCAGACATGTCCGAAAGAACAGATACCATCTTAGTATATATATATATATATATATATATATACACTCCTGGAAATGGAAAAAAGAACACATTGACACCGGTGTGTCAGACCCACCATACTTGCTCCGGACACTGCGAGAGGGCTGTACAAGCAATGATCACACGCACGGCACAGCGGACACACCAGGAACCGCGGTGTTGGCCGTCGAATGGCGCTAGCTGCGCAGCATTTGTGCACCGCCGCCGTCAGTGTCAGCCAGTTTGCCGTGGCATACGGAGCTCCATCGCAGTCTTTAACACTGGTAGCATGCCGCGACAGCGTGGACGTGAACCGTATGTGCAGCTGACGGACTTTGAGCGAGGGCGTATAGTGGGCATGCGGGAGGCCGGGTGGACGTACCGCCGAATTGCTCAACACGTGGGGCGTGAGGTCTCCACAGTACATCGATGTTGTCGCCAGTGGTCGGCGGAAGGTGCACGTGCCCGTCGACCCGGGACCGGACCGCAGCGACGCACGGATGCACGCCAAGACCGTAGGATCCTACGCAGTGCCGTAGGGGACCGCACCGCCATTTCCCAGCAAATTAGGGACACTGTTGCTCCTGGGGTATCGGCGAGGACCATTCGCAACCGTCTCCATGAAGCTGGGCTACGGTCCCGCACACCGTTAGGCCGTCTTCCGCTCACGCCCCAACATCGTGCAGCCCGCCTCCAGTGGTGTCGCGACAGGCGTGAATGGAGGGACGAATGGAGACGTGTCGTCTTCAGCGATGAGAGTCGCTTCTGCCTTGGTGCCAATGATGGTCGTATGCGTGTTTGGCGCCGTGCAGGTGAGCGCCACAATCAGGACTGCATACGACCGAGGCACACAGGGCCAACACCCGGCATCATGGTGTGGGGAGCGATCTCCTACACTGGCCGTACACCACTGGTGATCGTCGAGGGGACACTGAATAGTGCACGGTACATCCAAACCGTCATCGAACCCATCGTTCTACCATTCCTAGACCGGCAAGGGAACTTGCTGTTCCAACAGGACAATGCACGTCCGCATGTATCCCGTGCCACCCAACGTGCTCTAGAAGGTGTAAGTCAACTACCCTGGCCAGCAAGATCTCCGGATCTGTCCCCCATTGAGCATGTTTGGGACTGGATGAAGCGCCGTCTCACGCGGTCTGCACGTCCAGCACGAACGCTGGTCCAACTGAGGCGCCAGGTGGAAATGGCATGGCAAGCCGTTCCACATTACAGCATCCAGCATCTCTACGATCGTCTCCATGGGAGAATAGCAGCCTGCATTGCTGCGAAAGGTGGATATACACTGTACTAGTGCCGACATTGTGCATGCTCTGTTGCCTGTGTCTATGTGCCTGTGGTTCTGTCAGTGTGATCATGTGATGTATCTGGCCCCAGGAATGTGTCAATAAAGTTTCCCCTTCCTGGGACAATGAATTCACGGTGTTCTTATTTCAATTTCCAGGAGTGTATATATAGTTAAGGCTCACCGGCCACTTGACCATTTTCTTCTTCCGTGTGAATGCACAAACAGTGCCCGAACTCTTACGGGAATCGGCAACGCGCCGCAATTAATGAGTATAATGGGCGGGGGCACTACGAATGTAGTGCGGGACAATACGTTGAGAATGTGGGTTTCGCGGGAGGGGTGCCAGAGATAAATCCCTGCGGTCACGCTATCCTCTGTGTCCTCGGTGGCTCAGATGGATAGAGCGTCTGCTATGCAAGCAGGAGATCCCGGGTTCGAGTCTCGGTCGGGGCACACATTTTCATCCGTCCCCGTTGGCGTATGTCAACGCCTGAAAGCAGCTAAGGGTGTTCATTTCATTGTAATTTCACTGCTGAACCAAAGTGCATGCGCATACTAATTCCCATCATACCCCGTGGCCAGCCGTGCAGTTTGAACGTCCTAATGCAAACCATTCAGAAGTAATGACGATTTTATTTCATATCTTTCAATAATTGTCACTCTGTATTAAGCACTTTCTAAGAAAAACAGTTGTTTGGATCTAACGGTTGAATACTGCAACGCAACTATTAAAGTAAATCTTGTGCAGTAGCTCTGCCTGAAACCACACTGTTAAAATACTCTGAGCGAACTCTATTCCCATTAACACGAATAAACTCCACAATGACTCATCAAAACATAGCACAAAGTCATCACATTGATGCAACTTATTTTTTTGTTCATTACAAAAATTGGGAGTGTAGCCAGAGCTTATAAAGTACCAGCGACCCTCCTCCGCTACACATGGGTAGCACAAGCTATCCACAATTGGACACTTGAGTATATGAATAATATGTAGTGATATACACAAAAGTCTCCTCATGAATCAGTCTACCTATTAGTGAAACCTTTTCAAAATCACAACAGTAGTTCCTGGGATTAGCATTCACACACAGACACAAAAACGCGGCAGGGATCTTTAATTTATAGTATGTACAGAGTTTGGTGAAGCCTCGCCACTCTCTGGAGTTGCGGCAGCTGTTTAGTTTACTGCTTTTCCGCCGGATACCGCCTCCTCTCGAGCTGAGCAGCTCGTATCTCCCATCATTAACACGAGATGTCACTCCAAACGTCAACCAAATATGGAACAAAGAATGTTTACAGTTAACCAATGTAAAAATAAAACAAAATATTTACGCAAATAACCAAGAGAACACACTCATAATTACTACAGGCCATAAATTACGTACACAAACCTTCCTCATGGATCGCTATATCTGTTAATGAAAACAGTACCAGAATCGCTACAGCAGTTCATGAGATTAGCCTGAACATCAGAGAGACTAACGATTCAGGGGACTTTAATTTATAATGCGAATATATTTGCACTTTGTTGCACTCATTTTGAACGGAGAAGCGTCTAAACTGTTCGGGAACATCAGTTTCAATGTTGCACTCATTTTGAAGCGAGAAGCATCTGAACTGTTCGGGAACATCAGTTTCAATGTCTCTCCATAATTTGAACATGAATCCAATGAAAACTTACTGTTTACATCATTCAAAGCCCAAATTGCTACGGCTTTTGTAAAATTGACTCTTGTACGAAATGAGTGAACTATTCGTCGAGCACGTTTTGGCATATAAGCACCAACTGTCTCAGTTCTTGCTTGAAATTTCAGTTCTTGCTTCTATCTTACTGGTTGGTTGGGTTTCTATTTTACTTGTACTAGCAACTTTCATTTCTTTCTTTTGGGGACCTGTAAAGGCAAAAAATGTTTTTTAGCGAAAACTAGTCCTCTTTCATTTTAAGAAAACTCATATGAGCTTTTCTTCTAGAATGGTATGCTACAGCTTGATGATCCATGTTGGATGATACATTTTTTTGTATGTTGCAGTAAGCTTGCAGACTAGTATGTCCTTTTCTAAACCAGCCAACAAATTTGAGGTTGATTTCAGACTCTAATCATCGTCCATTGAAAACGATTTTCTTTGATGATAGTTTCGTAACATATTTGAAGAATTTTGCTTTGTTAAATGCGAAAGACAAGTCTAACCATACGGTAGCTGGTTCCCTCTGAAGTTTCTCTCAGGAAAGCTAGTGCTCTAACGATCTCATGCGGTAAAGCGAATGATTTGTGGCCTTGGAGCCGAAACGAAACACATCTGTTGAAATTTTACTTTCCTATTCGCTGAGGTATTATGTTTTCAACCATATAAAATAAGAACTTCATACACTGCAAGACTTTGTCATAACGATGAAAATGATAACAATTATGTTAATAATTGATACACAACTTTAAAATATACTTCGTTTCACAAATTATAACAAATATAACGAAGATAAATGTACGAAAAACGAAAAATACAAAAATCCGCAAGCATAAGTTTCCTCCAAAGTGTCACTGGAAGGAAAGAGCATAGAACAGGTAAAATCTTTTCGACACTTGGGGACTTTAGCACTGGAAAACGGAAGCTGTGTCGAGGAAACAAGTAAGATGTCTATACGAAAAGAATATGCCAAGTTTAATGACAGTAAAAAATATTTAGTGTTTTTTCTGGAGTTTATTACTAATGGTAGTGCATCGCGGACTGTTTGTAAGAAAGATTAACAATTCTTGTATAGTTTTAAAATGAGATTGTGGTGTGAAATTTTTTTAAATCGAAACAGAGTGACAGAATGCAAAGCTATCAATTGCGTCAAAAATGTGCCGGGAATAATAAGAATAAGGAAAACATCTTGAAGAAATTCTTGCTGCGTGGCACCATCAAACGGAAGATTGCAAGAAAGAGAAATGAAGCAGTAGGCATAAATGTTTCATAAGATTAATCAATGAAGTTACAAGTAAATTAAATGAAATGGGAAACTTCCAAGCGATCTCCGCAGTAAAATTTGCTACAGAAGAAGAAAAAGAAACTAGATGGCAAAGGAAGGACGAAAGGAAGGTTTCTACCTTGGGCTTTTAGTAGCAATCATCTCAGCATTTATCTGGAGTAATTTGGAGAAGCTATGAAAAAGAATACCCAGGATTTCTTTAGTAAGTAAATAAACTGCAATTTGATTTCATTTGATATGTTAGAGCTGGAGGACTCTGTCACAATTTGAAGCTTTTAAAAGTATCTGCACAAACATTGAGAAAATGCGACGTTCCTGCGCGTATCAGAATCGGCCCGTTGCTTACCTACGTGGATATCCATCGTTATGTTTCTATACGTATCTGCAAGGACGGGTCTTCATTTATGATGGTTATGCTAGTAATTATATTGTCAAATACTCTACCACTGACCGAGCGAGGTGGCGCAGTGGTTAGACACTGGACTCGCATTCGGGAGGACGACGGTTCAATCCCGCGTCCGGCCATCCTGATTTAGGTTTTCCGTGATTTCCCTAAATCGCTCCAGGCAAATGCCGGGATGGTTCCTTTCAAAGGGCACGGCCGACTTCCTTCCCCGTCCTTCCCTAATCCGATGAGACCGATGACCTCGCTGTCTGGTCTCCTTCCCCGAAACAACCAACCAACCAACCACTCTACCACTGAGTAATACCCCATCATACATACTCTGCTGGCCAACCAAAACGAACCCCAAGAAGGACCAGAGATATTACAGACAAATTGAATTGGGAGATAACACTTTGTACAAAGACCACATGACTGGGAATACGGCCCTATGTGAAGTGAAGAAGATGATGAAACCACTGTTGAGTGTTGTCACCATTACTGGCTATAACTGCTGCTACACATCTCGGCATTGAATCAAAGAGTATCTGGAATGTTGTTGGGGTATAGCAGTCCATGCTGTTTCCACGTATTGCCAAAGTTGACGTGGTATAGCAGCAGGTCATCGACCAGACGTTTTCGATAGGTCAGAGATCGGGAGAACGACGAGGCCAAGGCATCAATGCAATCCAATGAGCGACGAAGTCTTAAACACTGCCTGCTACGTGTGGTCGCGCACTATTGTGTTGCAATATGGCCGTTGGCTAGCTCAACACTTAAGAGATATAACGCTGGCTGGTTAGTCTACCGGCGATGCGTACTACGGACTGCGGGAGTGGAATCCCGTACCACCCCAAACCGTCATACCGCGTGCAGGACCACTAAGGAGCAGAACGACGAAGTGTAAGGCAACAGTTCAACAGTCTCTCACCATGATGTCTCCAGACTCTAATCCGACCATCGTGGTGGTGCACGCACAGTCGGGATTCGTCGATAAAAACAATGTCAACTGGGTCCCCTGTTTCAGGAACCTAGGCAAATATTTTTGTAAACCACATTGAACAGATCATTTTCACAAAAATAGTAGCAAAAGAATACGACATATTATATGGGTTCAGGTATATGGATAACATCCTTTGCTTAATAGATGAACCACAAACAAAAATTGAAAAACTACATACTGACATCAACATGATACACAAAATATAAAATTCACAATTGAAAGAGAACAGAACAACCAGATTAACTTTCTGACTATAACAATAAAAAAACAAAGCAATAAGTATTTGTTTGAAATTTACCATAAAACCACAGCAACGGACATTATCATTCCCCAATCCTAGAACCACCCACACGCACAAAAGCAAGCAGCACTTCGACACATGCTCCATAGACTCAACACAGCACCACTCACCAAAGAAAGCTACCGAAAAGAACTGGACACAATAAAGCAGCTAGAATAAAATAATAGTTACAATAATAGCACAGTCACAAAGCTAAACAACAAAATTAAAAGTAAAATAAAAGTAGAAAGCACCAAACCACAGACAACAACACAACAGAACCAAACACAAAAACGCAGTCCCATAACGACTACACAGGATAATTAGAAAAGATGAAAGAAAACACAAGATGGTACACAATGACAGTCAAACACAAACTCATCCATAAAATCACCATCATTTTCAAAAGACAGGGAATAAACATAGCAGCCGGCCGAAGTGGCCGCGCGGTTCTGGCGCTGCAGTCTGGAACCGCGAGACCGCTACGGTCGCAGGTTCGAATCCTGCCTCGGGCATGGATGTGTGTGTTGTCCTTAGGTTAGTTAGGTTTAACTAGTTCTAAGTTCTAGGGGACTAATGACCTCAGCAGTTGAGTCCCATAGTGCTCAGAGCCATTTGAACCATTTTTGAACCGGTATCGCAACTGATGGTCACGATCGCTAGTCGAAAAGATGGAGCTAGCTGCTGCGTAAACAGCCCTTACCGCCTATGAAAGCAATGCTGTGTTGCCTTGGTGTGTGACTCTTTCGGACATGGATTTCCATCCGAAATTTATTTTTCTCCTGCATGCTGAAATACACTTGAGTTGTAGAGGGTTCCAGGAGAAAAATAAACTGCTGATAAAAACCTGCATCCAGAACCGTCATCCACCGCCTATCCCTGTGATGTTCTGTAGTGTCATTGGATGACGTTTTTTGTCAAGGGTTCCTGTGGTCATTTTATTCCTCAAGGCACCTTCCATAAGCCGCTGATGTTTGTCGGTGTAATTTTGTAACATCCTGTATACAGGGTGGTCCACTGATAGCGACCGGGCCAAATATCTCACGAAATAAGCGTCAAACGAAAAAACTACAAAGAACGAAACTTGTCTTGCTCGAAGGGGAAAACCAAATGGCGCTATGGTTGGCATGCTAGATGGCGCTGCCATACGTCAAACGGATATCAACTGCGTTATTTTAAAAATAGGAACCCCCATTTTTTTATTAAATATTCGTGTAGTACGTAAAGAAATATGTTTGTTTTAGTTGGACCACTTTTTTCGCTTTGTGATAGATGATGCTGCAATAGTCACAAAGATATGGCTCACAATTTTAGACGAACCGTTGGTAACAGGTAGGTTTTTTAAATTAAAATACAGAACGTTGGTACGTTTGAACATTTTATTTCGGTTGTTCCAATGTGATACAAGTACCTTTGTGAATTTATCTTTTCTGAGAACGCATGCTGTTACAGCGTGATTACCTGTAAATACCACATTAATGCAATAAATGCTCAAAATGATGTCCGTCAATCTCAATGCATTTGGCAATTCCTCTCAACAGTGAGTAGTTCGCCTTCTGTAATGTTCGCACATGCATTGACAATGTGCTGACGCATGTTGTCAGGCTTTGCCGGTGGATCACGGTAGCAAATATCCTTCAACTTTCCCCACAGAAAGAAATCCGGGGACGTCATCATTTGTTGCAGGTCGTGGTTGACATTTCACATGTGGCTGAACACTTCGTGTTTCCTTAAATAACGTAACTATCCGGCGAACGGTCCGGACACTTGGATGATGTCCAGGATACCAAGCAGCATACATAGCACACGCCCGTTGGGCATTTTGATCACAATAGCCATACATCAACACGATATCGACCTGTTCCGAAATTGGTAAACGGTCCATTTTAATACGGGTAATGTATCGCGAAGCAAATACCGTCCGCAATGGTGGAGTGTTATGTGATACCACGTACTTATACGTTTGTGACTATTACAGCGCCATCTATCACAAAGCGAAAAAAGTGGTCCAACTAAAACATTCATAATTCTTTACGTACTACACGAATATGTAATAAAAAAATGGGGGTTCCTATTTAAATAAACGCAGTTGATATTCGCTTGGCGTATGGCAGCGCCATCTAGCAGGCCAACCATAGCGCCATCTGGTTTCCCCCTTCAAGCTATACGAGTTTCGTTCTTTGTAGTTTTTTCGTTTGATGTTTATTTCGTGAGATATTTGGCCTGGTCACTATCAATGGACCACCCTGTATACTGAGCAGATATCAACAGTTCTCAAACTTCCTAATTTGCATTTATGGGGGAAATGTTTTTGCCCTACTGACAAGAAAACTTGCTGGTGCCCCTGGCCAGGTGTCAGACATTCACAATGCTAGTGGAGATTCTGCTGTCGTATGGCGACCACAATAGCTTCAGGATTACCAGATTCTAATCTTGTTTGGCAAAGACGTGGCTCACTTCAAAGGTGCATCTCCATGTACAATTTGAACAATTCTTCTTGACCTCTAGGCCCATAGCTCTGAAGTGGTAGATTGGCAGACTTTAGGACATTATTTTTATTTGCCTGGCCACTACCAGACATTGATATCTGTCAACCTTGCATTCTACCCATAATGTAGTGAATTTTAGCTGTTGATTTGTTTCTTTATTTGTTTCAAAATGAGTGTTGCAGCAGTTCATGGACTCCTTTGAGAAGAATGTGACATAAATGGCCTGATCTGCTAGTTAATTTCATACAGTTAACCAACTACTGGTATATTTTGTTCTCATGCTTTATTTTGATCGAGAAAGTGCATGTGACAAAATATTTGCAGTGTAGAGGATGTGGTTTTTGCAATGAAGATCTGTGATGAAAATAATTGTACAGTATAAGCTTACATTTTGTCTACAAAATCATACACTGAATAAAATTACCACCACACCCATGTGTCAAAATTACCATGCCTTACACTGCTATGTGAAGGAGCCATTGTGTGTGAAGCAAGTATGTCTTTCCCATTAAGTGGTGTAAAAACCCATAGGCATTTCCCAACCACCAAACACCTTACCACTCTTTCTTTACATACATCCAAAAACAGGAGATTTCAGACGATTTTGCGAACATGTATTGAAACAGCAGGTCTGAAAACGTTTATGATTCACTTATAGATTCTCTTGGGAACATATCCATTATGGTATCAAATTACTTACATATTCTAGCTGAGAGCTATACTGGAAGCAGAGACTTCTCTTATAGCATGGGTTTTTATTTGGCAACATAAATATTTATTTCTGGGTACATGCTGTTTTCATGTGCATTTGAACATCAAATTGCCCATATCCTTATTTTATTATAAAACTTATTACGTCATCTTGGTACAGTGTATAAAAACAAGAACCATGGTTTTACAAAATTATACAATTAAAGTAAATTTTTAGCCACTAAAGCCTGTTACTAAACACTGTACAAGTACAAAACCATTTGATTTGCCATAGAAACCATATCACGTAAAATGAAAGTATAGTAACTGAAAGAAAATGAAACTTGTACATTATGACAATGGATAATACAGGGTGACATACATTTAAGCAGTGACAACTGTGTGAAATTTCATGTACAGCACAGCAGTTACAGGTGAACAGGTGACTTTCATCATTTATAATGAATTATCTTGAGATGAATATTGTGTTGTTAACAATGTGGATATTGAAAATATGTGTTATGATCAATAATGAATAAAAATAATGTATACCTAAGAACAGTTTATGATTTTTTAGATGAAACCTTGATTAAGTTCAGTTCTTGAGCAAGTAAAAAACCCGCCCCAAATCTAAAGCACTCCCTGAATTAAGTGATGGAAACATTTTCAGTCAAAATCAAGTTAAGTAATGTTGTTTTTAGAGGACAATTTTAGATAAATTTAATAAAATAATTCTATTTGCATTTTTTAAAATATGTTTTCACAATACTTCTCTCTTCTTGAAGAACATGGTACATGCATAACTCACATTCAGAGCAAGTGTGTGCAGTCAGTAAATAAAGATTTCATTAACTTTCTGGAGGTCTTCTTGATGGTGTTCAATGAATCCTTTCCTTTTATAACTATAAAAATCTAAGAGGGGATTATGGATAACGAAGAGTGTTCAGATTTCAAGCGTGAGGAAAAGAGAATTTCATATGGAGACAAAAGCCAATCTAGACCCAGCATTCTTAAATTATGTAAAGCAATATAAAAAAAATCTTCGATAAAGTAGTCAGACAAGCCAAAAAATTGGCAAATAATAATTAAATTTCAAATGCTAAAAGTAAGTCTAAGGCATTAAAATAGGTATCAAAAAAGGCAGAAAAACAAAACTCGAACTAGTAGTTGCAGGTGAAACTGGTTTGGAACCTACGCAGATCTATGAAGCTTTTAACAAGCACTTCACAAATCCATGTAAAACTGTATTCTCACTAGAACCAACTGACATATATATATATATATATATTTTTTTTTTTTTTTTTTTTTCCTATCGACCTGCCAGCGCTTTTGTTTGGTAAGTCTCATCATCTTTGTTTATATATATATATATATATATATATATATATATGCACAACAAAAAGATTCACACAATTGTAGCTTTCGGCCATTAAGACCTTTATCATCGGTAGACACACACACAAACACACAAACGCAACTTGCACACACGTCTGCAGTCCCAGAGAACTGAAACCACTCTAGGACTGCAGACATGTGTGCAAGTTGTAGTTACGTGACTGTGTGTGTGCGTCTGTGTCTGTGTGTCTACTGCTGACAAAGGCCTTGATGGCTGAAAGCTACAATTGTGTGAATCTTTTTGTTGTGCATATCGCGACTCAGCATCTCTGCTATATGGTGAGTTGCAACTTTCCTTCTCTGGTACTGTTACATTCCATCCTGGATTTTCCATTGTTTTATTTATGTTTTAGTTTATTTACTGATGTATATAGGAGATAATATAGGTTGCAGTGAGGAAATGCGTACCAACAACCCATTTCAACATTTGTGGAAATATTAGTTCTCTCTAACTATGGTTACCATATTCTGAAACCCCAAAATGAAGGCATCCTCAATGCGACTGATAACCACACTTTTAGGACAGTTCTACTCTGAATTTCAATAAGAGGGCAGAATAAGGTAGCCATTTCTTATGTCATATCACATGTAGCAGCGCTACAATGTTTTTGTTTTAAATAAAAAAGTGGGACTGCAGTAGCATTACTAGTACAGTTGTATGTTGCCAAATGGCTATGTCACATACAAAACAAACAAAATAAAAAGAATTACATACATCACACATACTGGTACCAACATTACTCTAGAGCCCATGTCCAATATATATATATTTTCCACTTGACTGAATCTTGTTTAATAATTCTTTTTGTTCACACAAATATTTAAAAAAGTCTTTGCAATTCAAATGTCTAAAAGTAAATTTTACCATTGCAATCACTTTAACAGATTCAACTGTCAGCCTATTTCTCTTCTGCACCCACTTTGCCTGTGTGGAGAACAACCTCTTGACATAAACACTATGGGCAGGCACTGCAAAAAGAAATATGTAATTTCATGAAGAAGCAACTGGATGAAGATAATAGACCACTAAAAATAGCTACGTTTATCACACAAAAATAAACTGGTAAGTGAAAACAGGGGCGGGTGGGATTGGGAACTATTACAGCCAAGGGAGGGGACATCACAGCTATCCCCAAGCTGAAAAGATCAAAATATCTATTTTAAGCTATATAAATCTATATTTTTGGTTGCACTGTTTACTCAGTAACAAATGCTCTCTCTGATCTTGATGTGAAGTTAGTTAGGATAAATAAGATAGTGCCTTATGGTATTGATACTCCTCAGCAAAAACCAGTTAGAATAATTAATGCCTCCAGAACAAATGTTTTTAAGAACAGTTTACAAAAGATGACAGTGGATGTAATTAATAGTGAACCAATTGCTAACATAAAATATAATCTGTTCCTTGATAAAATTCATATAATTATCTGAAGACAGCTTTCTGTATAAGGAAATCAGGAAGGACATTAAACAGCTATGTAAAAAGCTAGGGATCGCTATAGTGGTTACAGTATCTTGTAAAGTGAGAAGGGAAATGTAACCATTGACAGAAACAACTGGAGATCCTTTTGTAGTTGCACACTACAAAATACTACTCAACATTACTACAAAAGGTTATAAAAAAGTCAAAGAACATGCACATAATGCCAGAAACCAGTAATTCTAACAACAGAGCTAAGGCTATATGGAATGTAGTGAAATGAGACAGAGGACAGCCAGCCACAGAACAGGCTAATGTTGCTACTGAACTGAATGGAAGAGCTATAGATGATGAGTCACAGGTAGAAATTCTGTTCCGCAATCATTTCTTGAATATAGTGGAAACTATAGGGACGAACAGCTCAAGAGACAAAGCACAGCAGTATGTTGAAAAAGCAATTGGCATAAAACGCAATCATAAAATGAAGAAAATTATATACCACCAAAAATAAAAGTTCATATGGGTTTGAGGTGTTTCCAGTAGAGTGCTATAGGTTTGTTCCCATATAATAAGCCCTCTCTTATCTTAAATATGTTATGCATCACTTATTCAAGGTCTTTTTGCAGAGAGATTGAAATATGCCCTTGTCTAATGCTTTTATAAGAAAGGTGATAGGAGAGATGTCAATAACTGCCGATCTGTGTCATTATTGACATCATTTTCCAGAATTTTTGACAAGGTGATGTATTCCTGAATACTAGCTCATCTTTGCAACAATAATATCTCCTGTAAACAGCAGTTTGGGTTTCAGAAGAGTTGCTCTACCAGGAGTGCCATTTACATTTCCAGTCATCTAATTTTATGAGCATTAAATAAAAAAATTAAATAGTTGGTATTTTTTGTTACTTTCCATGGCATCTGACTGAGTGAATTACAATATTCTCCTATACAAAGAGAGGTTTTATGGTACGGTTGGTATACATAACCAATGGAAACACCACATCTAATCAAAACAATGTAAAATGTTGTTCTTAGTAATTCAAATAATGTAGTCCAGGGACATTATTCTGACTTGGGAGAAGCAAAAAAAAAAAAAAAAAAGCCAGCCGGAGTGGCCAAGTGGTTCTAGGCGCTTCAGTCTGGAACCGCGCAACCACTACGGTCGCAGGTTCGAATCCTGCCTCGGGCATGGGTGTGTGTGATGTCCTTAGGTTAGTTAGGTTTAAGTAGTTCTAAGTTCTAGGGTACTGATGACCTCAGATGTTAAGTCCGAAGAAATGGCAAACACTGTTCTTAAAAGTATCATTGACTGGTTTTCTGTGAGTCATCTCACCTCCCGATTTAAAAAAGACACAACATACTCTGTTTTGCATGTCAAGGGGCACCACACCAATAACACATGGTAAGAAAACAGTGAATAGGATGGAAATGTCAAAATTCTTAGGTGTACATATTGTTGATCATTTAAACTGGGGAAACACATTTTGGTTCTCCTAAAACAACTTAGTTCAGCTACATTTAAACTTGAAATTGTTACAAGTGTTGGGAAGAGACAAATCAGTAAGTGCACATATTTTGCATATTTTCATTCAGTAAAGTCATATGGAATAATTTTCTCTGGTAGCTCATCTTTAAGAGTGCTTAGTAGAAATGGGGTACACAAAGCTGCAACCAAAATTTTGATCACTTACACAATGATGTAAAATATCTTACAGACAGCAAAGTAATATTTGAAAATAAACCGAAAAAGTTTGCCCTCAATGACTCCTATTCCGTAGAAAAATTTCTATTATTGTGATGTGTAAGAGGTGATGGGTACTAATTTTTATGTCAGCAAACATTTCCCTATGGGCTCTACCAGTATTTTAGTATCTTCATTAATTGATGCATAAGATCAAATAAAGTGCTCTTACAAGTCGTGTGAATACTGTGCTTCATAATTTTGCACAGCTTGTATAACACAGTACAGGTGTGTATTTCACAATGCAGTTCCTATCCAATAAACTCAATCTTTAAATCAAGTTAACATTCACCAATCATTTTCATCTTTGAACCTATCCATAATCTGCTATGAGATCATTGCATACATAACCTGAAAGATAAAACATAGACTCAGCCGCACCCAGTGCTATTTAAGCAGTAATTTTCATTTTCTCCCATGACTAAATTACATTACTGAAAGTATTTATGCATAAAAGTGAAATTTAAGCAACCTGTGTAGCATACATAAGAAAATACCATACACATTTATACCATTACTTGGGCAGTCTGCTCTCAATGAAGAATGAAAAGGACATTAAATTGTGTATTGCAACTGTCATGCAGTAATTTTCATGTAAAACTATTTTATCAAAAGATAAAATGTCTTAGCTGCTAGCTCTCATTGAGCAATCCATAACTAAAGATTGACTTTAGGAATGGATAAGCATGCAAAGTTCCTCAGAACTGTCAGAAAATGCAGTCAGTGTGAGGAATGTCAACATTATCTTCATATGGGATGTTTTAATAATCCTATATAAGAATTTATTTCAGTAATATCTGTAATGCTGTAAATATCACTACCATTACACTATACTGGAGAAAAGAGGTATTAATCTTGAAACTTGTAACTAATTGGGCACTACCACAAGAAGACTTAGCAATTTTGCTATCCATAGTTTACCAGCTCTATGTTGTTCATGAAGTTTATTATAATGAATACTGGTACAATAATGCAGTTTAAAGTATGATACAAAACTGGATACCTACTATATAACTTATTAAATTTAAGAAGTAGATTACAATAAACTTAACAATAATAACACAACAATAAAGTCGGTATTAGAACACAGTGTAGTTAAAAAGCAGAGTTGCTGCTATTTTCATGGAACTGAGTTCCAGCTCAGAGAGACACTGTTCAGTCACCAGAGAAGTATTCCTTAGTACTGTACAAAGGTTGCTCTTTTAATTTACCCAAAATTTTAGTTTTAAATTGCTCCACTAGTAATGAATGAATAGCCTTAAGTAAAGCATTAAAAAGTCTTAAGGCCATTCTTGGAAAGCTCATACATCATGGCCTATCTGTATGAGGCTCTGTTGTTGAACCTCATTTCTCCTTCCAGCCAGTTTCATCTCAGACCACACAGGTTAAGAGTGAATGCGTCACTTCAGTATTTCAAAGTTCACTGAAAAAGATATATGTTGAAGTACACAGGCCGTTTATCAAAAAACAAAATATTTTCACTTTCTCTGAATTTGCTAAATCATTACAGACCTATCTAAATGATGATGTATGTGAAACTTTCTTAATCATCATCATCATCATCATCATCATCATCATCATCCTTCAAAACTGATTATGCCTTTCAGCATTCAGTCTGGAGCATAGTCCCCCTTATAAAATTCCTCCATGATCCCCTATTCAGTGCTAACATTGGTGCCTCTTGTGATGTTAAGCCTATTACTTCAAAATCATTCTTAACCGAATCCAGGTACCCTCTCCTTGGTCTACCCCGACTCCTCCTACCCTCTACTGCTGAGCCCATGAGTCTCTAGGGTAACCTTGACTCTCCCATGCGTGTAACATGGCCCCAACATCTAAGCCTATTCGCAGTGACTTTCTTAACAAAAGGGGAAAAATGCAGTTAAAAATAGATAGAAAGCTGAGATTATTTTTTATGAAAACCTTGGTCACAATACTGCCAGGCATGATTAAGACATAAAACACTTCTGAGACCCCCCCAAAAAAAAAAAAAAATAAAATAAAATAAATCCCACCACGAGGCATGGACTTTGCCATTGGCAGGGAGGCTTGCATGCCTCAGTGATACAGATAGCCGTACCATAGGCACAATCATAATGGAGGGCTATCTGTTGAGAGGCCAGACAAATGTGTGGTTACTGAGGAGGGGCTGCAGCCTTTTCAGTAGTTGCAAGGGCAACAGTGTGGATGATTGAGTGATCTGGCCTTGTAACATACACCAAAACAGCCTTGTTGCACTGGTACTTCGAACGGCTGAAAGCAAAGGGATACTACAGTTGTAGTTTTTCCCGAGGACATGCAGATTTACTGTATGGTTAAACGATGATGTGTCCTCTTGATCCGGGGGTAAAATAGTCCCCCATTTGGATCTCCGGGTGGGAACTACTCAGGAAAATGTCGTTATCGGGAGCAACAAAACTGGAATTCTACAGATTAGAGTGTGGAATATCAGATCCCTTAATCAGGCAGGTAGGTTAGAAAATCCAAAAGGGGAAATGGATAGGTTGAAGTTAGATATGGTGGGAATTAGTGAAGTTTGGTGGCAGAAGTAACAAGACTTCTGATCAGGTGAATACAGGGTTATAAATACAAAATCAAATAAGGGTAATGCTGGAGTAGGTTTAATAACTAAAACAAACATAGGAATGTGGATAAGCTACTTTGAACAGTGTAGTGAATACATTATTGTAGCCAAGACAGACACAAAGCCCACACCTACCATATACGTATAAGTTTATATGTCAACTAGCTCCAAAGATGATGAAGAAATTGAAGAAACATATGATGTGATAAAAGAAATTATTCAAATAGTCAAGGGAGATGAAAATTTAACAGTCATGGGGGACAGGAACTCAAGTGTAGGAAAAGGAAGAGAAGGAAAAGTAGTAGGTGAATATGGACTGGGAGTGAGGAATGAAAGAAGAAGCTGCCTGGTAGAACTTTGCACAGAGCATAACTTAATCATAGCTAACACTTGGTTTAAGAATCATGAAAGAAGGCTGTATACTTGGAAGAGGCCTGGAGACGCTGGAAGGTTTCAGATAGATTATATATTGGTAAGACAGTGATTTAGGAACCAGGTTTTAAATTGTAAGTCATTTCTAGGGGCAGGTGTGGACTCTGATGACAATTTATTGGTTATGAACTGTAGAGTAAAACTGAAGAAACTGCAAAAAGGTAGGAATTTAAGGAGATGGGACCTGGATAAACTGACAGAACCAGAGGTTCTAGAGTTTCAGAGAGAGCATTAGGGAACAGTTGGCAAGAATGGGGGAAAGAAATACAACAAAAGAAGAATGGATAACTTTGAGAGATGAAATAGTGAAGGCAGCAGATGATCGAGTAGGTAAAAAGATGAGGGCTAGTAGAGATCCTTGGGTAACAGAAGAGAGATTGAATTTAACTGATGAAAGGCGAAAACATAAAAATGCAGTAAATGTAGCAGGCAAAAACGAATACAAACATCTCAAAAATTAGATTCACAGGAAGTGCAAAATGGCTAAGCAGGGATGGCTAGAGGACAAACATAAGGCTGTAGAAGAATATATCACTAGGGGGTAACATAGATACTGCCTATAGGAGAATTAAAGAGACCTCTGGAATATCAAGTGCTCAGATGGAAAACCAGTCCTAAGCAAAGAAGTGAGAGCAGAAACATGGAAGGAGTATATGGAGGGTCTAGACAAGGCTGATGTACTTGAGAGCAATACAGGGTGTTTATAAATGAATATCCGGTTTTTAACACTTTATAATATTTATTACATTAAACTTACAGTTATAAATGATATGTCAATGAAAGAACAACTCAAACAATTTTTGCAAGAACATTATAAATGTTCAATGTGAGCACCATTTGTCACATGGCACACATCAAGTCTATAGCCAAGTTCTTCCCCAACATTGATAAGTGTGTCTTCAGTGATTGTAGCAACAACATTAAAACTCTGATAGTCATTTATAAACACCCTGTATTATGGAAGTGGAAGGGGATGTAGATGAAATATGAAATGGAATATATAATACTGCAAGAAGAATTTGACAGAGCACTGAAACTAAGTTGAAACAAAGCCCCAGAAGTAAACAACATTCCATTAGAGCTATGGGTAGCCTTGTGAGAGGCGGCCATGACAAAACTCTACCATCTGGTAACAAGATGTACAAGGCAGGAAAAATACCTTCAGACTTCAAGAAGAATAATAATTCTAAACCCAAAGAAAGCAGGTATTGAGAGATGTGAAAATTATTGAACCATCAGTTTAATAAGTCATGGTTGGCAGATACTAACACAAATTCCTTAGAAACGAATGGAAAATATGGTAGAAAGCCACCTCGGGAAAGATCAGATTTGATTCCATAGAAATGAAGGAACACACAAGGCAATATTGACCCTATGACTTATCTTAGAAGATAGGTAAAGGAAAGGCAAACCTATATTTCTAGCACTTGTAGAATTAGAGAAAGCTTTTGACAATGTTAACTGGAATACTCTTTTAAATTCTGAAGGTGGCAGGGGTAAAATACAGGGAGTGAAAGTCTATTTACAATTTGAATAGAAACCAGATGGCAGTCATAAGAATCAAGGGACATGAAAGGGAAGCAGTGGTTGAGAGGGGATGGCAGTCATAAGAATCAAGGGGCATGAAAGGGAAGCAGTGGTTGAGAGGGGATTGAGACTTGGTTGTAACCTATTCCCGATGTTATTCAATCTGTAAACTGAGAAAGTAGAAAAGGAAACAAAAGAAAAATTGGAGTTGGAATTAAAATCAATGGAGAGGAAATAAAAACTTTGAGGTTTGCCAATGGCATTGTAATTCTCTCAGAGACAGCAAAGGACCCAGAAGAGCAGCTGACTGGAATGGGCAGTGTCTTCAAAGGAGCATATAAGATGAACATCAACAAAATCAAAATGAGGATAATGGAATGTAGTTAAATTAAATCATGTGATACTAAGGGAATTAGATTAGGAAATGAGACACTTAAAGTAGTAAATGAGTTTCGCTATTTGGGGAGTAAAATAATTGGTGATGGTCGAAGTAGAGAGGATATAAAATGTAGACGGCCGATGGCAAGGAAAGCATTTCTAAAGAAGAGAAATTTGTTGACATCAAGTATACATATAGGTGTCAGGAAGTCTTTACTGAAGGTATTTGTATGGAGTGTAGCCATGTATGGAAGTGAAAATGGGCAATAAACAGTGTAGACAAGAAGAGAATACAAGCTTTTGAAATTTTGTGCTACAGAAGAATGGTGAAGATTAGAAGGGTAGATCACATAGCTATTGTGGAGGTACTGAATAGAATTGGGGAGCAGAGGAATTTATGCCAAAATTTGACCGGAAGAAGGAATCAATTGGTAGGACACATTCTGAGGCACCAAGGGATCATCAATTTAGAATTGGAGAGAACTGTGGAGGGTACAGAATGGGTAATATTTTACTTTGCAAAAGGTGAGAATTTTTTTAGTGAGGCCTATCTACACCCAAGGTCAAAAAAATCCTGGACACTTAAACATTTAAAACTTTGCTGACACTGGTTTATGTAAAACTAAATGAGCATTTCCGAGTCAAAACAACTATGTCTTACAGTGCTGTAAGTGAGTGAGAAAAACAATTTTTGATTTCAGTCAAGCAGCTTACAACAGAATTAGAAGTAGAAAATGCATGTTAGCGTTATGCCTTTTTGTTTCTTATTTTTTCATAATTTTTTACTCACTTCTGCCTCAATTTTACTTCTTTATGGCATTCCATCCTACTCTCTTCAGGGTTTGAAATGTAAGGCAAAGAGTCCAAAAGCATTATTAGGCAGTCAGTTGATTGTTCAAGATTCTTTTACACTGAGGTAAATTGAAATTTCATGTGGCTAGGGCCTCCTGTTGGGTAGACCGTTCGCTTGGTGCAAGTCTTTTGAGTTGATGCCACTTTGGTGACTTGTGTGTCGATGCGGATGAAATGATGATGATAAGGACAACACAACACCCAGTCCAGAGAAAATCTCTGACCTGGCCAGGAATCGAACCCGGGCCATTAAGTAGGACATTCCATTGCGCAGACCACTCAGCTACCAGGGGCGGACTACACTGAGGTTATATCTCAAATACATCAACTGCTATGCAAGAAGTCTGTTGGAAGCACAGACTGTAACAGTCAACACTGCAGTGCTGAAAGGAGTTCATTTGCTTTTTCATCTACTCCTTATTGAACTTGCATAGCCGGTGCAGTTGCATCTTGATAAGGACCATCCAACAAGAGCAGCTCTTGGAAAATGGGAACTGCTAACTGATTTTCTGATGGTGGCATTTGAAAACATTTGTTGGACCATGAGGTGTTGTCAATCAGGCAATTGTTTTATTTTGTGGCTCATGAGAGACATTAATTATTTGGCCAAATCAGCACTGACTGCCATACAACATTGTTATATTAAGACACAGTTTAAACCAGGAATCACTGGAATCAGTTATGACTACCACTGGGGTCAATAATAAATAGAATATGTTCACAGAAATTCTGACTGAGCACTTAAATAGAGCCATGTCATTACAAAGAGGGAGTGTCCAGAAAAATCAACCTTCAAAATCAAAACCTGTTACCTTAGATTTTAAAAGAAAAGACTTGAAAGAAAAATGGAAAACACGTATAGCTTACCCAGACTGACTAACTCAAAGATACGTAAAGAACTCTACAATCAGTACAAATGTAAGTACTGCAAAGAAGTCAGGAGATTAAATTTAGAAATAATCAGCCAACAGATATGAGGTTCAGATAATGTTTCAATTGTAAAAAAATCAGAAACAATGAAACAAAAACTAAAATTAATAATACACAATTACCTGTGAATAATGAAGATATCTCTGATCCCCTTCTAGTCAGCAATATTTTTAATAATTACTTCATAGATGCTCTCGAACATGATGTCTCTATGAAACAGGATATACAGCACACATTTGAGTACAGTAACAAACAGAACTGCAGTACACCACCCGCAGTAAGCAAATATGACATTCTGCAGCTTATTGATAGCCTCAGAAACAAAAAAATCAGCAGTGTTAGAATAAATTTCTCCATATCTATTGAGGAAATACAAATATAAACTAATGAAACTACTAGTTCGTCTAATAAACTGTGTTTTCATAGACGGTTGTTCCCTGACAAGTTGAAACTCGCTGTAGTTAAATCAACACACAAAAAGGGGGAACTAAAGAATGTACAGAACTACAAATCCACTGCCCTAATCTCAACTTTTAGCAAATGTATGGAGAAAATAATATTATAAAAATCCTGGAACATTACAACAATGCTGACATATTAAGAAATTTCCAACATGGTTTCAGATGAGGTCAAAGTAGCATGTCAGCAGCAGTACAATTTGTCCCTCATGTACTTGAAAAAATGAATGACAAATCCCAAGCAGTAGGAGTATTCCGGGACCTATCAAAGGATTTTGATAGAGTACATCATGATGTGTTCTTATCAAAAATTGCAAAGAGTGGTGTCACTGGAATACTCATGCAGTTGCTAGAAACATATTTAAAGGGTTGACAGCAGTGCATGGAGATCATGTACTTTAATGGAGAAATACTGGAGGGAAAAAGGTCAAATATAAGAAATACACATTTTGGTGTTCCTCACGGTTCCATTTTAGGTTCAGTCCTATTCATATGCTATGTAAATGATTTCCCAAGTTCTCTTGACAATAAGCAATTGTTCACTGCGTATGCAGACAATGCATCTGGTGTCTGCTATGCAGACAGTGAGCCCAGCGTAGTTGAAGAGATACATGACTTTTTTGAAAAGGCAAGAGCTCTCTTTGAAAGAGAAAACCTAAAAGTAAACATAGAAAAAATTAATATTATTCATTTTAAACCAAGTGGTTCAAGCAGACAAAACATTGTGATTAGTGAAATTCTACCAAAAACTTGTACAGATTGTAAATTCTTGGGTTTATGCATAGATGATCGACTTTCATGGAAGCAACAAGCTGATTATGTCTGTAAAAAATAACACCCAGTCTATATGTCTTAAGAAGATCATCACTGTATCTTAATTCTGAAACCCTAAGGACTGTATATTATGGATTAGTGTACCCTTTCTTGTTTTATGGAATAGTACTGTGGGATGGGACATGCCAAACCAATAGAAAAGGGTTTTCACACTGCAGAATTGAGCCTTGAAGATCATAGCAAAAGTAAAAGCAGGAACTTCTTGCAAACCCCTATTCATTAGACACAATATTCTCACAGTTTATGCCATGTATATACTAGTAACTATAATGATAGTGAAAGAAGATACTAAGATCACAAAAAAAATATTCACAACTATGAAACAAGGCATAGAAAAGACCTGCATACTGTTGACAGAATATTAATTTTAACAGCAAAAAGCTCCTTTGTCAAAGGAGCTGTTTTTAATAACTTGTTACCAAATGAAGTTAAGGTATTGACAGGGGATACTTTTAAAAAGCAAGTCAAGCAGTGGCTTATCCAAAACTATGCTTATAACTTAAATTTATCATGAATTATTATGTATAAGAAATAATGTAAACTAAAAAATGTAATTGAAATACTTTATACTTAGTTGAAAAAACACATGCATGTAAATTTACATGTTATGAGTAATAAATTGAATTGAATTGAAATGAAGTTGCTCTCAACCAAGTCTTCTAGGATTACTGAGCTCTCTGCATCCTAGGTACAGTAACAAGCTGTATTGCATTAACTGTTCTTGCAATGTATGTGCAGATTGAATTCTTATCACTGGCGTCATAGCAGGCTACTCTTTTCTCTTTTGTAAATGGACCTCTGCTACTGTACTTCTACTCAGAAGTAAGACTTTAATGTTTTGTGGTACTTTTTAAATGGTCTGTTCTATAGCATCTCTTATAATATCAACAGCTTTGTGCTGGTGATAAAATTTTGTTGCAAGATGTTTACAAAAACCTCCTACCTCATCACACACATTTTTACAATGCCCTGTTGCCAAAATTCTCAGTTTTCTTGTCTTTATTTCCTGTAGGGTGTATTCTGAGCTCATAAAGCTGAAACTAGTTCTTAAAATAAGGTGTTACACATACAGTCATATACACATATTTTTAAAAAAGTGTGCTTGCTAGAGGCTTTTTCATAAATTATTATCATGTTGACAGCACAGTATGACTTTTCACTGTCAGAAATGAGATTGTCACTGAAAATAGCTTAACAATGTGATGTTCCAAGGAAGCGAGTAATATGTGTGAGTACTGTCATTTATAATGTCTGCCAGTGGTAACTTCGAACTTCATTCAAGAAGTAACAGACCAGTTCTCAGCAAAATCAAATCATACACAAAACACTAAGGATGATGATTCTTATGCAAGTTCAGAGCTGCTTATAACAAATGGAAGAAAGCTGAAAACAGTGTTGACAACATGCTTGTTTTGTACTAGAAATTCGACACTAGATATGCAGAATGATGAAAAATTTTCAACACTTCACACACACAAAAATTAGGCGTTCTGATTGCACCAACTACTAACACAGTAACCAAAAAAATATACAATACAATTCTTATAAATTTTGTGATAGCGGCGTTTGAGTAAATAACTTGTAAAAACTCAAAAAATGTAATGTTCTAAATTTTTGTGAGCAGGTATTTACAGAACACATATAGCTGGAAAATAGAGGATATTGTTAATGGTTAGACCAGTTGTGCGTGGTAATGTAACCAGAAAGTTAGCATTCTGTCTCTTTCCAAACTAAGAAAAAACTTGAGAATTAGAAAAAAGTCTGAGATAGTTGTATTTTCTTCTTAAATTTCTAAGTTAAAAGATATCCCATAAGTGTATATGTCAACAAAGTTTGAACATACTAAGACGGATCTTTAAAGCAAAAAACTTCCAGATTTGCAGTATTTTTGGTTTATTAGTTGTATATTTTTTGTTATCTATTGTATTAAAAGTTATTTACAAAATATACATTTTCACAAGGCCACACGATTCAAAAAAAATGAAGAATATATGAAAGTATTTTTTTCTTAACACATATCATACAGAAGAGAAATTCATGATAATGATTTGATATACACAGTATGATCTGAGATGAAGTTGCCCCTCTGTAGGTCTAATGATTTGTCTTTGCGTGAATGTGATAGTTGAAAATATAGTAGCTGTAAACAGCGAGAACTCCTAATCTGGAAAAAAAATTTGTTCACTGTGGTCATAAACACTTTTAAATTAAAGGAGACCCTCACCAAAATGCAGAAGTGTTCAGTTTTCAATAGACACACACAAAAGGAAGAAGACCTGCTAGTTTTCATGAGTTATCCTTTGACAAGCTTCAATTAGCTCATCAAAGGATAACTCCAAAAACTAACATGTTTTCTTTCTTTTGTACATGTAGTCCAGGCAAATTAAGAAAAATGGCAGAAAAATTTATAAAGTTTTGAAGCTTTGGGAAAACACTCTTAGAGGATAAAGAAGTAAAACCCAGAAAAGTTCCCTCCCCTATCGGGAGAGCTTCCCCTCCTGCATTCCTTAATGTAATTTGTTTTCTTTTTTCCAAACTTTACGAAAAACAGTTCAGTTAGTGTAGTTATCTATATGACAGAAAATATTTCTGGTGAAATTCTGTTCAGATAAGGTCAAATGCATGTTTAAACAAGGTATTTAGTTTATGAGTGCTAAAATGTGTAGCTAAGGAAAAGTGAAATTTATTTTAAAGCAGACTTTTGTTTATACACGCCAGTTTTGCATTATAATGTTTCACTTAAGACTTATGCAATTTAAAGTATTGGAATGAAAATCATTTTTCACGAAAATTAAGGATTACTGTAAAGCCATTCAGCAATTACTTTTGTTAGAGTAGATTTACAATCATATGCACAGCATGTAGACAATGAAAATACCACAATATCTACGAAAGAAATAAATTCTTGTAAATATTTTTTTTACATAAAATCAACAGCCAGATCTTCTGCCAAATCACTGTGAGGCACATTAGTGCAGCTTTGTCCATGACAGTATTTGCACATTGTTGTGCAATGTAAGTCAGCCTTCACACATCCACACTTTCTTCCACACCCTTGAGTGCAGGTGTTTGTTTCATGTGAATTGGGGAGAGGGATGAATTTGATTTCCTCCAGCCCCAGTTTCTTGAATCCAAGTTGTTCCCCAGCCATAGCTGGACTTGTAGGTAAACTCAGTAAGAATGGAGGCGTCCTGCATCAGCAATGGGTGGCAAACGAGAGAGTATGACAGCATTGTTTTCCTGATCCACAAGTACATTAAAATATTTAAATTGAATGGCATTTAAGTTATCATCAGGACTCTCTACTTATTTTGTGTAGAGAGAGAGAGTATAAATTTCTCTCCTGCTTTTGCAATGGTATCAGGAGAGGAAACAGGATCATTGAATATATGTGGAATATTACGAAGTTGGGGATACTGGTTGAATAGTTGGAAAACTTGCAGCTTTCCTTTCCCAAACATTGCTGAAGTGCTGTCGCAACCACTTACTACATGAAGAAACAGTACTGAATTTTTGCATTCATGAATGAGTGAGGAGTTATGTATGTCTTTAGATCTGTAATACCTTGTTCTGGCGCTACCTTTACTTTCCTTCATCAGGATTATGCCTGTGCTGTCAAGAGCAAGAGCGATAAGTAGCACAAGAAGATCTACATCTTAACCCATTATAATCACTTGCTGGTAAAATATTGAGGCATTTATTGCTTTTGCAACAATTTCAACATCTGTATCGTCATCTGCAATCCTGGTTTCGATACCAAAACTGTCAAGTTTTTGCACAAGCTGTGTAATAAACATTTCCTAATTGCTGAGGTTACTAAGAAAGGCAGACTCTGATTCACCCCATAACGTCTTGTCATTAAGGAAAATTTCTCGTGAGGTCTGCTTCACCATCCGCCTTTAGCATTCAATAGTTTTTATGTTCAGAGAGCTTTCTGAATATCCAACAAATATAATAGCAACATCATCTTTATTATGTCTCTGAATATAGACTATTAAGGTTTTATAAATGTTACCAAAAGTTCCATTCTCTGGCCACACACTGTGGTGGATAAGAAACCCTCCATCTACAACAAAGAACTTTGATTCATTATTGTCAGTATTCCTTTCAGGTACATGATTGAAAAGATTGTACAGTGATGACTTTTTTGTATTTTCCTCATCAATCCACTGCTGTCAAATGAGACACAGGTACACATTCATATGTGAAGCAATCCTTTAAATCATCAGGTGTATGAAATGTGCACAGTAGCCTCTGAAATAACTGAGTTGTATCTACTTCAGTTATATTTTTTCAAGCCTAACAGTTGACATGCACATTGTCCTCATGTTGAACCACTTACGCTTCAGAGAACCAAATTTTGGTGAGACAGTAATTATTGTTCAAAGAGATTCTTCACCAACAGACACAGCTTTGTAGTAGTTTACTTCCTGAAAAGCTACTAATCCAGATCCTAATGAATGCAATTGCTCCTCATAAGGAAATGGAGTGAGTTGTTGCAACCATAGCTGAAATCTTCTGTGAATTTTCTCATCAGTTTCTATCCTCCCAATCCTCATTTCAACATTTTGATCACTCAAAATCGAATTTAAATTTCAGAACTGATCCATAGCTTCACATACGTGATGGGCTATTGGTAAACCCCAAATTCATCTCTTCAACACACTATTGGTGAAACCCCTTCTGTGTGAAACACCTCCAACACTCTTCAGGTTCTTCATAAGCGTTTGTTCTATCATCATGTTGGTCCATACTCCACACCAATACTTATCAGAGCATCAAACCGTGAAGAAACTATCCTTGGTGAATTTAGTGAATTCCATGGGTTTCATGGTTTCTTTCAATTTTTCCACATCCTAGAGGTACAAATGACATGCCTTAGCATAAGGAAAGTGTCTAGTAGCATGGAATATTGGGAGCATAGCTCTCACACATTCTGTATAGCGCTCCCAATTCCCCGTACACTCTGCTTGGATGAAATGGTATGTCAAGATGACAAGCTGAATGTATTTCATCCATAACTGGCAAATTTTTCCTCTTTGGTTAATATCATCTATTGTGTTGATAAATTTATTTTTCAGCTTTTCAATTACTTGATCTTTTTCCAAATCGACAAAAGATCCACCATTTCCACTCACATCAAAATTATAGTCTTTAATATGTTGCTTCTCCTCCTCCATGCCTACATTTCCTCCAGTATTATGATGTAAAGAGCACACATGACTGCAGAGTGAGCTTGAATTGCCCTCATGTATGCATGACCAGAAAGTATATGGTGAACAGAAGCTGAAGTATATACAGTCTCCAAAAGCTGAGAGAGTCCACTGTCTCTTATTAAGGATCCTATTGCTCCTAGAAAAGACATTATCAAGTCAAAGCCTCCTAATCAAATAACTATGTTATTGAAAAGCTCTTTCCCTCTGTTAGCCTCCACTGCAACTATATCTTTAGCTTTCATGTAGAGTGTTTGATCAAACTTCACAATACATGTTTACTGTGTGGTCTTCTTACTCTCTGTGATGGGATAAGTTAAAGCAGTTGAAATAGTGCCATAATCTGTGGGCAGGTTGTTGATGGATGGAAGTGCTGATACATTTGATTGCATATAAGGTTCTCCAGTTGTGGTTTTCTCCATAAAACCTTGTCATGATGGAATAAAAAGCTATAAAAACTTTCCAGTCATCCAAGTAAAATCGTGATTGGTAGACACTGTTGGTTTAGTGAATGACTGTTCTGAGTAGACATTTTGCAGAACAATTTCTTCAATACCAACTTTATTCTGCCTTTGGACTGTTAGCAGACTGATTTTTGGGCACTTGCTGTTTCAGTAGAGCTCGGCATGTCAGAGTTTCATTACTTTCTGATGTTGTATCACTCTCCTTGGAGTCACACACATGATTCCACCCATAGCATGGAATGTACCTTTGCCCGTTATTGTTGCAATATTGAAGTCAACGTTATCAAAAACTAATTGTGAGGACAAATCATTTTAAATATTTGGTTTCCAGAACTGAAAGGCAGAAGCCTCAAATAAAGTCACACGTGACAAAGCAAGCTGGGATAATTTTAATTCCCCTCTTGTTTTGTCATCTGCTTCCTTAAATTCGTTTTGTTACTTTTAACTAATAATCATTAACATATGTGAATATAATCAACATTTCCAAAAAGAGAAAGATTGGCCCTCAATTTTAAAGTAAATAACACCAGATCTAATTTTGTGCTTATTTTTGTGGTCTAATTGATTTTCTAATTTATTTTGACTATTACTAGTTAGTATCTTTCATTATAGGGTGAAATCAGTAATTTTTTGTAACTTACCGTATTTACTCGAATCTAAGCCGCACTTTTTTTCTGGTTTTTGTAATCCAAAAAACCGCCTGCGGCTTAGAATCGAGTGCAAAGTAAGCGGAAGTTCTGAAAAATGTTGGTAGGTGCCGCTACAACTAACTTCTGTCGTCGAATATATGTAGCGCTACGCAGGCATGCTTCGCAGGCACAAAGACAAATACTAGCACAGAAACCTCTGCGTCAGTAAATAAAGAAAAAAAAAAGTTGGAAGACGAGCTTTTTTTCTCCGCCCCGAGTTTCGACCACTGCATTTTCATACATTCTCCAACGAAGTAAATACAAATTCCGTATTGTTCCTCTTCGAACGTAGCAGCATTTCAATGTACAACGAAAATCCGACTGGCAAGACTGTTTGGGATATTTGTCAATATGGCCAGCTCTGCTTTCTGAATTTTTTCCCAACTGTGAGAAGAAATGGTTGCTAATAAGAACTTTTATGAATTGTGAATCACATGCAGTATTCTCTTCACCATAAGAATAATACGAATATAAACTTTTGCCATGTATTCTTTCGTGTTTGCTACTATCTCACTTAAATCCTGTCCGCCTAATAAACTACGAAACTAGAGTGAGACAACAGCAGACGCGGAAGAATATACATACCATGTCATGTTTATATTCGTATTATTCTTATGCCTAATAGTGATAGTCAGAAATGAAGCACGGCAATTGATTAGATTTTTAAATCTAAGATGACTCCAATTTCTGTGCATAATGTAATGTACTAAAGAGGCGCCTGCAAAGATTTTCAAACGGAAAAAATTTTCGCTAAATTCTCGTTCAGAACATCTTCTATCATACGCAGTCTATTATTTGGTTCTTGTTGATCATTATCAAAGAAAGCAGCAGTGTACGTAGCAACGAATAGCAGTCTCTTGCCATTGTTTCGCTAATGAGACGATTCCTCTCTTTGTTTTTTTTTTTTAATTGTAAGCGGCGGTAGCGTGCACAAAAGCAAGCCATGCCGCGAGCGGCGACAGGCCGTAAACCCTCATTTTCAGAATGCGACAAACAATGCATGACACAGTACAGTAATGCATTTTCAGCTCTGAGTGACGGAAACACCTATAACAAAGAGAACTGCACTTGTCAGATCAAAGAAAAATAAGCAATCAATTCAAACCAGACGAAGCACGTGAAAAAGGAAGGGTACCCGTATAAATACGGACTGAGCGCCTGACGCATAACAGCGGCTACCTGGTAAAGCTTAACTGCTAAGCTTACGACTCGAACCCAACTACTACAGCTGTATCGTCATTCATTCAACCTAAATTGTGTCTCATATTACAATGGACCAACTTTGTTTCGATTTGGAAGTGCGGCCTAAAACTTTTCTCTCCCCTTGAATTTCGCGTCTCAGATATCAGGTGCCGCTTAGATTCGGGAAAATTTTTTTTCCTCGATTTCGAGTCTCATTTTTCAGGTGCGGCTTAGATTCGAGTGCGGCTTAAATTCGAGTAAATTCTATTGTGGACATGTAAACAAATATAAATTCTGTAATAATTGTAAACATTTGGAAGACGAAATGCTAGTAATCTTAAAGTATCTATTTGGCTTTACTCAAAAACATGTTAGAAAAGCCAGCCCTGAATTAATTCCAAAGTAATTAACAGTTCTGTCAAAACTATTGTTTATGTAACTATATATGTTAATTTCATTACTTAAACAAATAATCGGCTTAACCCTTGTTAAGAAGACACAATTTTTTTATGTATTCAGTTAATTGAGTGAGTTAAGTTTTAATTATAATTTCTGTAAATTTAACTTCAAATAACATGTAGTTTCAGTACCGATTATTGTGATGATATATAACAGCCCGATTTTTGGTCATGAGACAGCCAGTCCACGGCTGAGTTTCTGACGAGTAACCTGTGGTGGTTAGAACAACAATAATGCTTCAAATTAACTGTTAAACAATTAAGCCATGTGTATAAACAGTATAGTGTTTGCTCCATATGTACCTGATTATTCTTCAAGAACTGTGAACTTTGTGGTTAGTTTTTACTGCTCATAGATGTCCAACAAGAAACTATTGTAGCAATTGATTGGCGACTCCATAGTGTCCTGTGCACTACGACCAGATAATGGGTATACTTGGAAGGAGAGACAGCATTGGTCGTATATTTTTGTTTATTATCCTCAAAACCGATTTTCGGTCACTTAGTGATCATCTTCAGTGCTGTAATATATAACTTAAATTAGTAAGCACTGGTGTCAATAAGCTTACGGCGATCACATAGACTGAGCTCAGTCTATGTGATCGCCGTAAGCTTATTGACACCAGTGCTTACTAATTTGAGTTATATATTACAGCACTGAAGATGGTCACTAAGTGACCGAAAATCGATTTTGTGATAATAAACAAAAATATACGACCAATGCTGTCTCTCCTTCCAAGTATTGTAGCAATATCTGGAGTTTCACATGCTAACTATTAATGAGGCTTATCAAAAGCCAAACAATAGTGCACTGGCCATATAACTGTGTATTATTAGGGGGATGTGAACAGTGAAATTAAAGTACTGTAAAATGTATCTGTGCGTATGTCAGCTAAATCATTTAAAGTCACTGTTGGAATCCACACAACCCATTTTTCAGCCAGGACTTCGACGCCAAGGACAACAAAGAGAGAAATAAAAGCAGGAGGAACCGCTACACACAATGCTATATGAAGAGCAGAAACCCATATTTGAGGCAATTTCAAAAATGTTTTTTGATCCCACTTGACGAAACAAGTACACTGCAAGACCAAGTTGCAGTGGGGAGATAAAGGAATGAGGCCTGGTAGCTGACACAATCGTGAGGAATATTGCAGTACATTTTTTTTTTAAAGGTAACTTTTCACCACCTTTCTTTCTTGACAAAACCATACCCTTCACAAATTCGTGTAAAGGGTCAGGAACCATAACTTCAGCATTCTCTGTCAAGTCATTCATATCTGCATAATCAGCAAAACTGTAAAGAGTCATTCTTGTATCTTCACTGCTACAGCTGCTTCTACTATTCTCTTTCTCTCATCTTTTTTCATTAACAGCTCATTCATTGTACCACTGATTCAGTAGTTTGTGGCCACTGCGATGAAAACATTCAACTGGGATTTTTTATTTTTTTGGCATAGTGGCATACAAGACCCCATCACTGAAGTGTTGAGTCAGTTTATTTTTCAGAGCTTTTATAGTCATTGTCTCTCCTTCTGGGAGACATTCATTAATTTTCTGCAACAAATCGAGAAGTGAAAGTGGACATTTCTCTGAACTATCTACAAATTTGCATAATTCTTGGAAAGTGGCATCAAAGTTGATATCTTGGTGTTGGCCTCTTTTTCGAACAGAGGAGGTGTTCGACACTAATTTAGCATAGCAATCTTTATGATAACGGGCTTCTGCAGCTACTAAACACAAAACACTGTTGATGCATTCAGGAACCATTCTGCTGAAATAATCATCACATTTCTCTGCTTTGTCAGGCAGCATACATTTCACAGTTAAAGAGCATAGTCCAAACACTCCACAGTGTTTGTGGAGTGGTTTTTTTTCCCACCTTTATGTCAAACTTTTCAGCACATATGAAACAGTCTTTTTAGAAATTAAATGGATGAGAGGAAGAGGATCACAAATTTTTACCATGTGGCTGTGCAACATTCTGATTAATCAGTTTCCTTATACACTCCTGGAAATGGAAATAAGAACACCGTGAATTCATTGTCCCAGGAAGGGGAAACTTTATTGACACATTCCTGGGGTCAGATACATCACATGATCACACTGATAGAACCACAGGCACATAGACACAGGCAACAGAGCATGCACAATGTCGGCACTAGTACAGTGTATATCCACCTTTCGCAGCAATGCAGGCTGCTATTCTCCCATGGAGACGATCGTAGAGATGCTGGATGTAGTCCTGTGGAATGGCTTGCCATGCCATTTCCACCTGGCGCCTCAGTTGGACCAGCGTTCGTGCTGGACGTGCAGACCGCGTGAGACGACGCTTCATCCAGTCCCAAACATGCTCAATGGGGGACAGATCCGGAGATCTTGCTGGCCAGGGTAGTTGACTTACACCTTCTAGAGCACGTTGGGTGGCACGGGATACATGCGGACGTGCATTGTCCTGTTGGAACAGCAAGTTCCCTTGCCGGTCTAGGAATGGTAGAACGATGGGTTCGATGACGGCTTGGATGTACCGTGCACTATTCAGTGTCCCCTCGACGATCACCAGTGGTGTACGGCCAGTGTAGGAGATCGCTCCCCACACCATGATGCCGGGTGTTGGCCCTGTGTGCCTCGGTCGTATGCAGTCCTGATTGTGGCGCTCACCTGCACGGCGCCAAACACACATACGACCATCATTGGCACCAAGGCAGAAGCGACTCTCATCGCTGAAGACGACACGTCTCCATTCGTCCCTCCATTCACGCCTGTCGCGACACCACTGGAGGCGGGCTGCACGATGTTGGGGCGTGAGCGGAAGATGGCCTAACGGTTTGCGGGACCGTAGCCCAGCTTCATGGAGACGGTTGCGAATGGTCCTCGCCGATACCCCAGGAGCAACAGTGTCCCTAATTTGCTGGGAAGTGGCGGTGCGGTCCCCTACGGCACTGCGTAGGATCCTACGGTCTTGGCATGCATCCGTGCGTCGCTGCGGTCCGGTCCCAGGTCGACGGGCACGTGCACCTTCCGCCGACCACTGGCGACAACATCGATGTACTGTGGAGACCTCACGCTCCACGTGTTGAGCAATTCGGCGGTACGTCCACCCGGCCTCCCGCATGCCCACTATACGCCCTCGCTCAAAGTCCGTCAACTGCACATACGGTTCACGTCCAGGCTGTCGCGGCATGCTACCAGTGTTAAAGACTGCGATGGAGCTCCGTATGCCACGGCAAACTGGCTGACACTGACGGCGGCGGTGCACAAATGCTGCGCAGCTAGCGCCATTCGACGGCCAACACCGCGGTTCCTGGTGTGTCCGCTGTGCCGTGCGTGTGATCATTGCTTGTACAGCCCTCTCGCAGTGTCCGGAGCAAGTATGGTGGGTCTGACACACCGGTGTCAATGTGTTCTTTTTTCCATTTCCAGGAGTGTATTATGTTCCTTAGCATATTATCATCATCATACCTTATGCACTTAAATTAGTCCAGTGTTCGGTAGAAGATTATGAGCCCCATCCTTCTGTTTCTTGCTGACGCGTATCAGTTTTTCTAAGTCCTTCATCACTGTTAATGTCTCTCCTTCTGAAACAGACTTACCACAAACAATACAGGTAGTAGGGTCCAGATCTATTGCTTTCTCAGTCCAGACAAAAAATGAGACTAAGAAGAAGCTCTTCATAACACCATAAATTTATGAATACTGCCACAAAAACAGAACTCTCTGGCACTATTTTGACAGTTTACAACATTAACTCAACTGAACTGGACATTGGGTAGGAATAAACGGCAGCTACAATAGTGGTAGGGGTACACTGAGTGAATGGGAAGGGGAACTTGTGCCTATTGACAACTCAATTATTTTGCTTTTCACTGAGTGGTCTCATATTTACATTTTACAAGAACTTTCCAAAAACATTTATAGTAGTCAGTTTAGTTGTTTGCTTGATGTAATGATCCTCGTAGCTTTCATTTGGAATGAAAGCACATTCTTACAGTCCACATGGTAGCCCCACAACAACAGACCATAGCTCATGTGGCTGCAGAACTTTGCATAGTGTAGACTGTTAAAAGTATTAAGGCCAGGTCATTTGAACAGAATATAGTCAAACTTTCCAAAATGGAAAAATTGCAGGAAACCTGCAGGTCATAGCTTCAGGCTGGTTGTCTCCAATAACTGCAGTGCTTTGGATAATATGGACAAAATAATTCAGACAATTCAGTAAGTTTGAAAGCAGTGTGACAATGTATGGCATATGATGCTTTCTAAGTCTATGAAGAAAATTTTTAGATGAAGAAGGTCTTATTGCTGCATAGTAGCCATGGTGGTGCAGGGGAGGGGGCGGGGGGTGGGGGGAGGGAATATCAGAACAGTACTTAACTCTGGGAAGTGATTACCAGGTAACTAATATTTTTAGACAAATGCAGGGATTAACAATTTGATGTGATAAAAGCAGGGAGGCAGGCAACAGATTGGATCATAACCTTCATCAAAAAATTAAGGATGACATCAGGCACATTTCTGAGAATGCTCCTCACACTAGTGTGAAAATCATGGAACACTTTGAGTGTTGTGGTGAACCTTGGATGGTGTGTCCTATGGAATACGTTAATCCAAAGCTTGTATAAGCATACAGGGGTGAAGGATGTTCATCACTGATGAAGTGCCTCTCACTTGGCTGCATCACATGCCATTGTTCACAGCAGAATACTTCTAGAAAAAGGATATCTGCATGACTAATTGCTGGAAGCATCCAGTCTAGCCATATCACAATCCGTCATATACCATAATGTACCATATTATCCCTGGGCTCTTCATAAAGTAAATTCAGCCAACAGTCAGAGCTACAAGATGCTCATACTTACAGTTCGAACATCTACCAACAAAACAGTATACTACTACTGCCTTCAACAAATCCAAAGATATCTTAAAAAATTACGTTTCATGTTTACTACTAGTACATCAGAAATCACATTAATAAAAAGTGTCACTTTATGACATCCATACTGGAATATCAAAGGACAGCTGGAATGCCAGCACACTTGTTATACATATCATAACATGAAATGCTAATTAAATAGGCACCCTAGCTGCAAGCAGGCATTGATACACTTCATTGGGGACATGTTGAAAATGTGTGCCCCGAACGGGACTCGAACCCGGGATCTCCTGCTTACATGGCAGACACTCTGCCATGTAAGCAGGAGATCCTGGGTTCGAGTCCCGTTCGAGGCACACATTTTCAACATGTCCCCAATGAAGTGTATCAACGCCTGCTTGCAGCTAGGGTGTCTATTTAATTAGCATTTCATTTCTAGCAAAGCTGCATGGTCATCCACGGTATCTGTTCTTTCGGGAAGAGATACTACCGTCATATATATAGTTAATATCATAACATCACATAAAAAAAGTCAAAATCAAACAGATTGATCTTGATGGAAAAACACAAGCTCATTTGTAGTCCTGCAGCTAGCAGTGTTTTAACCTCCATAATTCAATGGGAGACAATTTCAGTCAAGTTATGCAGAGTTAACTGAGGTATCTTCTGGTCTGTGGAGACCTTAATGTTGATTTATGTCAGACAATATTGATTAACGGTACCTACAGTTATTAATGTCCAGCTGTGATTTATTGTCAAAAGACTTATAAACCACCCTCTTATGGAGTATCTCTGTCTGGCATGGAATCTGCGTCAGAGAGGACTGACATAAGACATTGATAAAGTTCAAAGAAAGGCAGCTCCTTTTGCATTGTCATGAAGTAGGGGAAAGAGTGCCATGGATAGATATATGAATTGGGGTGGCAGCCATTAAAACAAATGTGTTTTTTTGCTGTTGCAGGACATTCTCATGATATTTCAATCACCAACTTTTTCCTTAGAATGTGAAAAGATTTTATGCTGCTTACCTATAAATGTATAAATAATCATAAGAAAGTAAGAGAAATCAGAGCTTCCTCAGAAAGATTTAAGTGTTCGTTTTTCCTGTTTGAGAGAGGAACAGTAGAAAAATAGCTCGAAGGTGGTTCTATGAACCATCTGCCAGGAACGTAATTATGAATTGCAGAGTAATCATGTAGATGTAGATGTAGACTTAAGGTATTTGCCAAAGTAAAATTTCCTGTGATGATTGAAGAACATACTGGTAGTGCCACACATACTTACAACCAGTTTGCATTGATTTAGCTGTAAAACCAAGTTATCTGCACATGAAGGGTCAATTTGAAATATGCCAGGGTGTAACAGTTAATTAGCAAATACTAAACTATGTTTCTTGGCAAAGCAGTACCTGTAAAAAAAAATCTGCAAATAACTGCTCCACCAAAATTTTCTGCAACTTGCTGAGTTCTTGACAGTGTAGCTTTTTATTTGGTGGTGTCAAGAGAAATTTCAAGAAATTCAGCTTGACACAATGTTCTCTTTCAGAATACATATTTATAGCATAAAACTGTATCAAAACTTACGTCCAAAAAACTGTCAGAGAACTGAAACCCTTATGGCTGATCTGCCACTGTTTATGTCATCCATTTTTAGGAACAGAAAATTTATGAGTTAGAAACAAAAACTTGCTGGTGTATACTGACTGGTCTCAACTAGTTACACATTAATTTGTTCCTCTCACATTGCAACATCAAGTTTTACACAGTTTTTAGTATTGAAATTCATAAAATATGTCCGATAACAATGCTTTTTATTAAGTAGCCTATGTCATGATGATTATTAGTTGGAAAAGTTCCTAATCTTTGCAAGAGTTTATTCCATAAATACTAATGGAAAGCTACTATCACTTCTTCTAAGAGGTATTCTGGAATTACAAAATAAGAATCACTTATTTTTATGTTTAAAGTATCAATTAGTAACATTAAAACCAGCAGAGAGATATTTGTATGCTTGCTAAAGCTGAAACAAGATCAGTGACAGTATATAAATTAGTATAATATATTGAGTTCTAAAATAACCAGATGAATGAAATAAGATTGTTACAAAATTTATACAAGCCTATAAATGTAACAGCCTGAGAATTTATTTTGACACTTCATATCATACTTATCCTAACAATCATATATTGGTATGCTTCAACAATGTATCGCAGATGAGTATCAGATACAATACTCTGTCAAAAATTAAGCTTCAATCAATTCCCAGAAACTTAGTATAAAATTCCCCCAAAAAATTTTAATCAGTGCAAAATGACATTCACTTCAGTGAACATAAAATGTTACAGTAAGTGCACCAGAACAAATATGCAAAAACTTTAATCAGACTCAAAGCATAGATTAGCACAAAGATTCGAATTTAAACCTTATCCATTTCCATATAATTCGAAAAAGAAATAAATGAACCAATCACACAAAATTATAAAAAAATGCATTCTTCTGCATTATATGCTTATTTCATTGCTTCATTTGTGGTAACACATACTTCCAGATACATTACATTCCTCTGGTGCTCACTGGCACACAGTGTTCAATAATTTCTGCAAACACATACAATTGACTTCTAGTCACCATTTACCATTCCAACATACACAGTGTAGTGTATTAAGAAACAGAACAGGAAACAATTATACACAGTTGATGCTCAAATGCCCAGATATAATGCTTATATTGAATAGTCTCAAATTTGATTATTATTACACAAATACAGTTTCATAGACAGTAGCTTTCTAGCAAGATAAGTTTTGGTCAGTCCTATCAACATGGGTGCACAATTTGCTCAAATGGCGTATGTGATTAATGTACACATTCTCAAATATCACTGCCAAGACACAACAGAAGTTAAAACAGTATGTAGACACCATGATAATTAGTTTGTGTGTTCAGTTTCTCTGCATATTTGTATATTCATTTTTGCAGTACACTTTCTGTTTCCTCATGGTACTCCATAACATAAAATATTGAAATATTAAGTAATAAAACATTTTGTTCAGAAGGGGGAAACACTGTGGAAGCACATGTTTTTGTGCCAGAGTACCTCTCATGTCAGCAAAGGGACATTTATAATAATAAAGTAATGAAATTAGCAATTAATAAATTCCTCCCTTCAACTTCTCAGTATTGTACAATAGTGATCACATAAGTAATGGAATACTGTGCAGGTAAATGCTTTTGTGTTAATATTCCTCACATTGTTATGTAATAAAACTTCTTACAACAACAAATTGATATGCTCAGTGTGCAAATTACACAGTTACAACTATTAATCCATTCAATTTGCAAAATTTTCAGTTACAACTATTAATCCATTCAGATGCGTCTAAGCAATACCTTACATACATTTTTTTCAGTTAACTCCTTTTTCTATACATCAAAGTTACACTACAGTAAGTCAACAGCTATCCTTTACCATAGCTCATCCAAAACAACCCTCCTTTCAAAATCCCTTAAATGTATTGTGTAAATAGCATTCATTATGTCTGCAATACAAATATCCTTTTGACATACCGTATACTGAAAGTGTACTCATGACTCAACAGCAGGCTTGTGTTTCAACACATCTGTGACCTCCCATAAACTATTCACATAAGTTTTGCAATTACATACCTCTCAGAATGCAATAAAAGTTAAAATTGTGTTACAAATGCATCTCTCGACAAAAAAAAAAAAATGAACTCAAGTGTACATTTGCAAGTGTACCACTGAGGCCAAGTGTCTTTACCATATTAAAATGTGAAATACCATTGTAGTAAAATACAAGAATACACAACAAAAACCAAGCAAAGTGGCACAGTAGTTAGTACACTGTACTCACAGTCGGGAGGATAATGGTTCAAACTCGTGTCTGGCCACCCTCATTTAGGTTTTCCGTGATATCCCTAAATTGCTTCAGGCAAATGTCAGGATGGTTCCTTTGAAAAGGCATGGCTGCCTTCCTTCCCCATCCTTCTCTAATCCGATGGGACCAACAACCTCGCTGTTTGGTCCCGTCTCTCAAATCAACCAACACAACAAAACTCTCTAATGATCCTTGTCCCTGAACATTGATCTTATAATATGTGAACAGTGAACAACACATAAATACAAGAAAGCAGGAATGAACATATCTGACTAGAACATTGGCTAAATGGTATCACAAACTCCTGTGACTCCCATCACTCAGACAATCTTTTTTGTTAATTATTCAATATCTCATTGCATAGATTCTATGGTTGTTATGATAAAAAATAGGTAATTCATGTCTCATCAATAAGATATTTCTCATAACATAACAGGCTATACTTTCAGTTCTCTTAAAGTCACTTTTTAGTTTTGTGTATTGTATAACTATTTCATGAAAATATATTTGAGATATTTCATTGATAAACTTCAATGACTTCTTTGTAATAGTCTCCCAGACACTCAGCATCTTGATGATAAAAACAACAGTGGAAATTAGTATTGATCATATTCATTGTGTACCACTAACTTCATCTTTCCTTTACCAGTAGCATAGAAATCATGTTAAACAGCATACAATCACAATATGCATCTATAAAGCAGCTTCATATGAATAATGGGTGCATTGGTTCAAAACACAATTCATCTCCTTCTTACTCATCTCAACTGAACCACAAAATTATGCACAGGAAGAACATAAAGTATTTGACATACATTTGCAGCAATATTCTCATTACAGCATAGCACCTTTTAACAAAGTAATTCTCACATAATAATTTTTTTAACCAAAGTAGCATCCTTATCTCTCATCAACCTAAAGAATCATAGCTATTAGCATCAATAGCAGATCATGGGTGTGCTCTATTTTTTTTTATTTTAATTTTTTAAGATTGCTAGTATAACTGACTTACTGATTTCAAGCATAAAATTCTGCATGCATAGCCATGTATTCACATCAAAAGAACTCAGCACAGTTCAGTTTTAAACAGTGTACATACATAGATTACTTAATATGTAGAATCTACTCCTTCAACAAACTCTTCTAATGCCAAGTAAAATGTGCCTCACCTGTGTAATATTTTTTGTGACATAATTTTCAGTGTGCACAGGGTGAACATTAATAAAACTAAGAAACTACAGAGACTTATTCCTGACTGGAAATGGAGGAAAAAAGTCCTATGAACATGTATCCAGAAATGCATCATTGCCACCATAGATGGTGCTGATGAATGAAAGTTCATCTGACCATGCCATGTGTTCCTTGTGTGCTGTAGGCTGTGTGATTCAGCAGCAGAATGGTCTGGTATTCACGTCAGGAACAAGCCAAGATGATGTTAGTGTACAGCTAAGCAGATGGGAAGGGTGAAGAGGCAGCACAGCTATATCAAAATGTGTACCCTCACAGACACCAAACACATCGTACAACATTTCAAGACCTTTTTGGGTGTTTGTGTATCATGCATCCTTTCAGACAGACAAATGTGCAGTAAGGCGGTGGACTGTGCATACATCAGATTTGGGGAGCACATTGCATGATGCATGATGCCTTTCCAGACACATGTTCATAAGACCTTTCTTCCTCCATTTCCGGTCAGGTATCCATCCCTGCAGCTTGCTTGTTTTATTAATGTTCATCCTGTTTATGTGTTTGATATTGTGTCAGTTTGGGGGCAATCTAAAAGTTATATTATTCATGAAGAATCAAACTAGCCAGTATCTCTAGAAATTCTTTTTATTGCTAGGACCAGTTTCAACAAATCTATGCTGTCATAAAGTTACAAGATCCAATTATGATGGTGTAGCTCTGTAGAAACCAGTCATAGTAATAAAAAGAATTGCTATCAATCTTGGCTAGCTCAATCCTTCAAGAATAATATTTCAGTATATAGTTGTGTAGTTGATAAACTCATAGGATACAAATAAGATGAAATTAATGCAGAAAACAAATAAATTTTCAGTACACAGATTGAGATTCTTTAAACTGATTATAAAAATAACTTCTCTATGTGCTTTAATCTGTTTCCTTCCAAACATGTAAAATGACCATAATTCCACAATACTAGTAAAATTAAAATTGGAATTCACAGGTCAGACATCACCAGCAAGAATAGAGTAAAAAATAATCAGAGACTACCTGAACTATCAGGAGGCTACATTACAGAAGTAAATGGTACAGGGGTGGGTGCCCTGAGACTGCCACACTCTTAATGTACAAAGAAAACACATTCACTGAGGGAATATTGACACTGTTGTAAAATAAAAATTATATATATCACACTTTATGTGTTCATAAAGTAGTATGTAAAAGATTTCTAATTTTCCACTCCACATCATATGACAGTTCACTTTCTCTCTGCTTTTCTGTAAGCCTTTATTTGTACTGCAATCCTTATCCCAAATGTCTTTTCCTTGTTTTACAATTAATTGAATGGTTTATTTCAGAAACCAGTCAAGTGCCAAAACCAGAAAACAATGTGTTAATGGTGCCATATTTGTCTTTGAGGGTAACTGCACATATCAGTGCAGAAAGCTGTTAAATATATTCAACTGTTGTCTGGCATTACGTTTAATTTCATGTTTAGATCAGAAACCAGTCAAACGACTCTGTTTGACTGCTTTCTGCCGTAAACTGTAGGGACACTTTACGTTTCTCTGTTGTCAATTGGTACTCGTGTTCTGAATCAACAATAGTTAAGTAGAATACTGCTTGCATAAACAGATGAGTCAATATTTTAAACATAATGATATACTCACCTCCTCACAGTATGGTTTCAGATCCAGCCTTTCTACAGCCATATATCTGCTGTACAAGCTGAGGAACAGTGTCAGTAAAGAACTTCTGTTATATGCATATTTTGCATTCTTCCATTCACACCTGAGTGATGGAATACTATCTTGGGGCAATACTGTAGGCTCAAAATTAGTGTTTATATGGCAAAGGAAAGATATAAAGTGCATATCAGAACTTAGCCCATATGAATCATGTCAAGATAATTTTAAGAAACTAAATATAACGACAGTGCCTGGCCTGTATATTTACAACTGCCTTGTATTTGTTAAAGAGAATCTGAGTAAATTTGACCTAAGAAGGACAGCTCATGACCATAACATAAGAAGTGGATGAACAATTAATATGCCATTTGCTAGGCTTGCAAAGACACACAACAGCTACAAATATCTTGGCCCTGTCTACTTCAATAAATTACCTGAAAATGCCTACACAGTGCCAGTAAATAAATTTAAAACCAGTCTTTTTAGGTGGATCAAAAGTAGAGCAATTTACTCTGCTCAAGAGTTCCTTGAGTACGTGACAAATGACCCACTTTCCTTATGAGAATGAACTATAAATTAACTGCAAACTGTACAAATGCCACACTGTGCAACTATTTTATTACTGTTTCATGTACTTATCATTAATTATCTGTTTGACTATTTATTTGTCATTCCCTGCTCATTTATGTTGTAATTGATCTATTAGGAAACTTCTTGTTGTTATTGACATTTACACAAATATGTATTCCATCCATCTTGAATTATTACATTGTAGTTAATAACATTTGTCATGTCGAAGTTTATGTTGTTATTATTGTTGTTATTATTATTATGTTAACACTGACAACACCAATTGTATGTAATTATGCTCAATGGTGGAATAAAACATTTGTAATTGTATTTATTTGTATTCAAATGTTTTCATTGTCATCACTGATCAGTCAGCTTGAGCTTTTTGAGTAAATCTGTTCTTCTTTTACAGTGTTCATAAGTCTGTGATAACAGTAAGTGTATATCAAAGTGAGATGTCTACAAGTCCAGAAGATGAACCTCAACACAAAAGGAAACAAGGAGTAGTAAATGATGACTCGTGCAAACATAATTGTATTTGGAATGCAAGGGTAAAAGGAGAGGGTTATGTTTCTTACTCCTACGAAAAAGAAGTCCAGCAGTATCATTTGTAAGTGCAATGCAAATTGCTATTTAAATATTAACCAGGATGTCATTAATGAAATGTGGAGATATTTTCATCTTTTGAAAATAAAATCTGTCAAGATATCTATACTCAGACTTTGACTGAGATTAATGAAGTTAAGTGTAGAAAACAAGCTCCAGACAAAAGGTTAGGCAAAGAAAGTGGTAGGCATACTAAAGGCAGTTTTAAAAAAATCACTCTTGCAGATATAATGTAAATATTGGCAGTGTACTAAAACACATTTGCAAGAATGTGTTTATGGAGATCCATGGTATATATCATAACAGATTAGGTAGAATTTGTCAATTAATGCAATGGCAATGCTCTTCCTGGCAACACTTGTGTACATATCCATGATCGTATCAAAATTTTGAATTTAAAGAAACCCACTATGGTGGGCAACACAAAAAGTATTTGGATGCTCATTTAAATGTCACAAAACTTCATGAGATGTTTATTAATGGCAACCCTGACTTAAGAAATACTTTCAAGTACCATTTTTACTGTTCTTATTTTCATGAAAACTTTGGTTACTCATTCGGTCAACCACAGGTTGATGTAAGCAGTCAATGTGAAAGCATAAATGCAAAATTGAAGGATAGATAATTGAATGATAATGCTAAATGTATGGCAGCCGCAGAGCTCATTGAACACAAAAGGATGGCCAAAAAGTTTTATATTAGTATGAAAGAAGCATCTCAAAGTGATGACTAAGAAACTGCCGCTTAATGTTACATGCAAAACTTGCCGCTCCTGAATATTCCTGTTCAGGAAATTTTTTACATGTGGCAGTTATGCATCAATGTTTTTAGTATCCATGATTTGAAAACCAACAAGTCCAAAAGCTACCTTTATCATTTTGATTAAGGTAAAAAGTCTCCAGATGAGGTATGAAGTTTTTTATTGAATTACATAGAGACTGAAATATCCAGTAGAGTAAAGAGATGAACTCATTTTAGTGGTGGTCCATTGGGACAGAACAAGAACCACACAGTTGTTAGAATTTTGATGAACGTCTGTGACTAAGGGCAATTTTACAGTATGACCCACAACTTCCTTGTTCATGGTCAGCTGTATTCACCAGGTGACAGAGACTTTGAGGCTATAAAGTGTACCATGAAAAAAGTGGATCAAATTTATATACCAGAGCAACATATGGAGCTTATACCAAAAGCCAGTAAGACAAATCATTTTACTATACACAAAGTTTCCATCCAAGATATCAGAAGTTTCAAAACATAGTGGCCTCAAGCATACAAAAAGGTTACAAACTCAGACAAAACTTCTGGTAGAGGTGTTCCTATAGTCCAAAATGAGAATTTCAAGATATCCACATACAAACAATTTTGTTACAACAGTAATACACCTGGAAAAGTGGTAGTAAAGCCGCATATTGATGGATTCATTCAGTCAACTTTCACATTGCTGAAAACACAGCCTTCCTGACTCACCTACCAATTTGGCCTACCCTTTCAGGAAAAGTAAGTTTATGAATAATATAATATATCAGGCAAATCACACAAAAATTACTGTTAGGTGTAACTATTTTCTTTCATTCAAACATTTACCTAAAATATTGTAGTGAAGTCTGAAACAATATATCTTGGACATTCTCCATTTGTGTTTAGGTCTGAGCCCTAATTCCTTCATTATTGCTTTAGGTTTCTATCAATATCCAGAAGCTGCCAGACCTAAATGCCCTAAGACCTTACCTGGTGGGGTATCATTAAAAATTCTGTCCTTTTCCAGATATAGGAGTTTTATTTGTAAATCCTAAAAATAATGAGAATTATACCATAAAACTACATTTGGTTTACTTGTTTACTGCAGAAACCAGTTAAGTAAAATTTTTTTGTTCCATTGACAGCAATGTTAAATAACCCAATACATTTTGTCTTTGATACCATGATTTGCAACATATACTACTTTCAGAAATAAATACCAAAGTCACTACCAAAACAGGTAGTATGATGGTAGAGAGTTTTTTGTGTTTTCCCAAAATGGATAAACTTGGTGCTTGACTGGTTTCTGAAATAAACAATTCAATTAATCTGTAAGCATTTGGATGAGGATTTGATATTACTTCAAATGGCTCAATGTGTATCTCAAAAAACTTTTTGATAACTTTACTAACTGCTCTAGATCTTTCATTGATCATCACAAGAACCAGTTCTCCAATTCTAAATTGTGTAAGTTTTATTTTTCTGTCATGTCTCTATTTTCTTAAACTGTACTGTCATTCCATCATCCTCCTAACAGTTTCTTCCCTTTCCTTACTACAGCCCCTTTCTATGACTCCAGTTCTTTTTTTTGTAATTTCCTCTCAACAACTCCTCTTACGATCAATGGATTATAGCATTCACTGCAACCCCTTTCTATGACTCCTCCAGCTCTTCATTTCCTGTAATTTCAGTGACACCACTTTCTGAAACTGAAATCCAGTAAGGCTTTGGGAAAAATGGTTCATGAACTTTCTTTCTTTCTTTTTTTTTTTCAATTCCCTTTTTGTTCATGGTCATCATAACTTTTGAATTCATCAATTTACAATATCCATCCTCATCAAGTTCCTCGTCACTACTGTATACATAAATTGCATGCCCCCTGCCTTCATTTTAAACTGTCACTTTTATTTGATTAGCTTCACCCCTACTGTTTCACACTGACAGTATTGTTTTCCACTACATCACTCTTTGGGTTTGTAAAAATGAGTTCCTCAGTTCCTCAACTAAAACATACATTTGGTTTAATAATTCAATCAGTCTCCAATCATAAGTCCTCACTAAGCATCCTCATACAGTACACCACAAATTTTACTCTTTTACTGTGCCTCCCAGTAGCTATGTAATCTTGACACCAGCAACAGTTAATTCAACAAAATTCTTATTATATTTAGTTCTGTCTCTAGGTTCGTCAGAAATTTCACAGATTGTACTGCCAGTGTCCATCAAACAATTACCTTCCCAGTTAGCAGTTTTAACAAAGCGGTAAGGATTCCCATTCAGCTCCGCATCATCTCTACCTTCTTTTTCAAATAACAAATCATCTGCTTTCATCACTGAAGATCACGGTGTGCCATTCCATTTATTTATTATTTTAGTCCTCCAAATCCTATATATATAGAATATATACAAGGATATTGGACATGGTTAGGTATTTACAAGATAAAATACAGTTTGTATTGCAATCCTAAGGACTAGATATTGAAGTAATTTAGCAAAGATTCATACATACAACAAACATTACAGGCAACATACAAAGTAGAATATTAATAATGCATCTTTATTTTTGTTGTTTGGCTTTTGTATATTCTGTCAGACTGTAAAAGCAATGATCAATTAAATATGCCTTTACTTCAGCCTTAAAACTACAGAGTTTACCTATTGATTTAATATAGTTAGGTAGATTATTGAAAATCTTTATCCCAGTATGTAGTGTGCCTTTTGGCACAATGATGTTCTCACCTGTTCCATATGAAGGTCAGATTGTTGCCTTGTATTGTGTGCATGTATATCTTCATTTTTTAATAAGATATCTGGGTGTCTATCGATATATTGTTTGATGAAAACCGATGTTTCGTAGATAAAAATGCAAGGAAGAGGAAGAACTGACAGTTTTTTGAATACGGGTCTGCATGATTTCGTATTGTTTACCCCTTCAATAATTCTTACTATTCTCTTTTGCATCCTGAAAATTTTAATATTTGTTGCTGTATTGCCCCAACGATTATGTCATATTTAATTACAGAATGCACATAGGAGTAGTATGCATTTAACAGGCTGTCTTTTCTCCAACAAGTTTTTAAGATCCGTATCATGTAACAGGTTTTGCTTAGTTTTCTTTGCAAATATTCAATGTGTACTTCCCATTTTGTGTTGTTCTGGAGCCAGAGTCCCAGAAATTTAGTGCTGTCAACACTTTGAAGAACTATGTCCCTAAGTTCTATTTCTATATTTGGGTGGTGTCTTCCTTTTACATTATATAAGTTCAGTGCTACTGTCTTTTCTTTGTTTATAATTAGCTTGTTGTAGCTGAACCACTGTTCTACACTGTTCATTATTTGGATAGTGGAGCCTTTAAGTTTTTGTTCTGTTTTACCACTAATAAGGAAGCTTGTATCATCTGCAAATTGGAGGGTAGTTTGGCAATGCTTGTTGTACATAAGATCATTGACATAGAGGAGAAACAGAATGGGTCCTAATACTGATCCTTGAGGGACGCCATATTTCACATTTTCATCTCCTGAATAGTAGTAGCTGATTTTGTTATGGTTAGTATATTGCACTTCAACCACCTGTTTGCGACCACATAGGAATGTCTTGAGCCATTCATTGGATATACCTCTAATTCCTAATTGGTCAAGCTTCTGCAGTAGGGCATTATGGTCAATGACGTCAAAAGCTTTAGATAAAGCAAGACATATGCCTGTCACAAACTCACTTGCATCGAGTTTAGTATAGATTTCATTAAGAAATTCAAATATTGCACTTTCAGTTGAATAGCCTTTCCTGAAGCCATGCTGCAAAGGAGAGAGAATTTTATTTTTATTTAGGAAATCAGACAATCTCTTATAAAAAAAACTTTTTCTAAAAGTTTTGAAAATACAGGCAGTAGGGCTATTGGTCTATAATTTGAAACACATTCTGGATTTCCTTGTTTGAACAGTGGTTTCAGTTTTGCTGTTTTTAAGCCTTAAGGGAAGGTTCCTGATGCCAGTGAGCTGTTGCACAAGTTTGTCAAGGGTTCAGCTAAGGCAAGACAGCATTTTTTAATAAATGCATCTGGTATTCCATCAATTCCACATGAGTACCCTGTTTTCAAGGTTTTTCTAACTGATAAAATTTCTTCAGTATTTGTGGGTGAAAGGAACAAAGATGTAGACACATTTCTCACACTATTGCATGATGGAGGTGATATTTTGTTGTGTTCTTCCAGTCCACTCACCAATTGTTCACTTATGTTTGCAAAATATTTGTTGAAGGTCCCTGCAATTTCTGTTGGGCAAGAAATATTTATCCTTCGTAACGTAAGTTCATATTTTTATATTGTTTAGTTTCACTTGTTGTTTGATTTTTTATAACTTCCCATATAGCTTTAGATTTGTTTTTTGAATTTTCAATGTATTTGTCATTTGCCATTGTTTTAGCTTTCCTTACAACATTTATGAGGATCCTCTTGTAATTCTTCAGGTACAAATGAAATTCAGGAGGCATGTTCTGTGTCTTTGCTATATCATGTAATCTTCTTTTCTCTGCACAAGAGATTCTAATACCTGTTGCAATCCATTTGTTCTTTTTGAAGTTAGGTTGACATTTTTGTTTTTTTAATGGAACTGCAGCTTCAAAGTAGTACATGAAGATTTCTATGATTTTTCAAACTTTTTGTTAGTATTTTCACAAGTATACAATTCATACCAAGTTTCTTCACTTAGTCTCTGTACAAAAATGTTTATTTGTATGTTAGTGAATTTCCTTGCTTCTTTTACAAGTTCCTCTTTCTCAGTTGTTTCACTTGGGGTGTGCAAAGCAATAAACTGTGCATAGTGATCACTGAAGCCAGTATTAAGATTTCCAGGACAGAAATTGTGATTTACATTTGTGTTTATTAATATTTAATCAATTGTTGAGCTAGTTGTCGGTGTAACTCTTGTAGGAGAGTCTATGGTGGCTTTTGTGTTATATGTTTCCAGTAGGGTCATCAAGCTTTGCTGGTTTTTTGAGATTTCTTGAAAATCAACATTAAAATCTCTACATATGATCACTGTTTTGTTGAAGTTTTTTATACTAATTAAAGCTGCTTCTAGTTGATGACAGAAATCATTTAAGTTCCCATCAGGGCTCCTATATACACAAATGATTATTAATTTTAATGCAGAGAGTTCAACTGCAGATACTTCAAAAACTTTCTCTTCAGCTAACAGTTCAATGGGTTTTATGTTACAATAATCAATGCCACTTTTAACAAATATACATGACCCTCCATGACTGGATGTAATTCTAGAAAATGATGATGAAAGATTGAAGTCTGCAAGTTTTGTGACTGACATTGCACCTTTAGGCAGCCAGTGTTCAGTTATACACATTACAGAAGCGTTTTTTAGCTCATCAGTACATAAAATTTCAACTTCACTTAATTTGTTTAGCAATGATTGGACATTTTGATGAATCAGCATGAAATTAAAGGATTTGTTAGGCTTTGGCATATTGTTAGACTTTGGCATATTTAATTGATCACTTACCTTTACCTTGCCAATAAAAAATCATTCAGGTGTGCTGGAAGTACTGCTTTTCTTTTCCCAACTGCACCTAATCTTCTATTATCATCTGCAGCAGAATTTTCTTCTGTGTCTGGCTCCCCTGGTAGTTGTTCAGCTGCTGATCCTACTGTTGATAATATTGCTGCTGGTGTTAGAGCTGGGTCTGCAATTGCACAAGTGATCCTCTGATGCACATCGATCCTGTGGTGTGAGTGGAAGATGGGCTAGTGGTGTGCGTGCCCATAGTCTCCCTGCTAATAACCTGTTCACAACAGTTCATGTTGAAATAATCTAGGCTCACAAGCACTCTTATCCATGCTGTGGAAGCTGTACAATCTGCCACTGCTCCCCTTACAAAAAGACAATCCTGATGGGCATCTGTTCCATGTGGACAGGGTGTGTGAATGTTCATGTGACCACTAATACCAGCATTGTTGCACAATTGATGCAGCACATCCAGCTTGTGTGGAAATTGTCTAAAGGACTATCCCACCATTTGCAATTCCACTAACTGACCCCTTTCAATCTTGCTCACTAGGCTGTAGTAAGGACTAGTTCATCTCCATGGCATGTTTGCCTGGTGACTCCTCATTTGCACCACCCTAAGCCTTCTGGCTGTGAGCACTCCCTGTTTAAGAGTAGACACAGATGGCCCTCTGGTAGCTGTGGCACTATGACATCTGTTGGAGAACAGATTGAAACCATTGTCAGTACATCTGCAATCCTCCAGGTGGCATATGCCATCATCGAATCAAAACTGACGTCGTCTTTCCAGGTGTACTAATTTTTTTTCTTGTAGTGTATAAACACTTGCACTAAATTTATTTTTTGGGCTAGGGGGAGATGGTCTTAACTTGCATGGCACACATACACCAGGCTTTAATAAGACAAATATAATTTGGAACATTATTAACTAGGAAAGAAACAGTGATTAAAATAAAATTAATCTCCCATAAAATGGCTCTAGCAGAAAGGTGACACCCTCAAATTGAGTTATTACTTTCTCTCAGTGGCAGCAAATGTTACACCCACTAATAAACAAAATACTGATGCATTAGATTTACATGTATACACAACATCAGTAGACATTAGTCTTATTTATTTTATTTATTTATTTAGCATCCGTGTCATCATACAAATGATATTGGACTTAAAAATACAATTCGTAAGTAGATTACAAAATTCATCAGGGCATTAAGAAGCAGTAATTTTATTGGCTATAATAGTGTTTCTAGCAAATGTTAATATTTTGTGCTGTGTTGATAGGATTCCCATTAAGCTATCTTTATAATCAACAGTCAGGGCATATTTCCTGACAGACTTATGACTAGTAAACGTTCTGTAGTCATGCTCATTTGTAAAGCTGGAAATAAAGCACATGTAATTATGACTATATTTTACTCCTTCCAGTCTTTTTGAAACTGCTTGAGAAAATGGTGTATGGTAGAATATTGGCTCATTTAACTTAGAATAGCCTGTTAACTGATCTCAATCTGAATTTCATAAATGAGTCTTCATGAAGAAAATAATACAAGATCTCACAAATGAAGTCCCATTTATGTTAAGCGAGAGAAATTACCTTGGGATAACACTAGGATCAGCACTGGGCCCACTCTCATCCTTAACCCACATAAATTGCTTTTCAGTGACTTTAAAGGATAGTTGAAAAGACTACAACATTTGCTGATGACATAAAAATACAAATCTAGTGTCCAAAAATATAACTGAACATGTCTGCTGTTAGTTCACTTAACAGTTCAAGTATTATGTCATCCAGAAATCTTTCCAGGTTGTGGGATACATCATTTGTTTACAAATATTGTTTATTTTTGTGTGTGTGCAAGCATGCATGCGCACTCATAGATGAACACATCCACAGCTTGTGGTCTAGCAGCTGGTGTTGCTACCTCAGGATCACAGGGTCCCAGGTTTGATTCTTGATCATGTTGGGGATTTTCTCTGCCCAGGGACAGGGTGTTTCTGTTGTTCTCATCATCATCACTCAGTGTTTAGATTGGACTAGAGAGAGGCAGAGAGAGAGAAAGAGAGAGAGAGAGAGAACACTGACTTAATCTTGCATAAAATACAGAAATGTTAGCAACAGTAGTACATTGAATAAATGATTTTTGGCTTCGTATACAAAAGAGCTTGCACTTCTTGCAGCAGCAGATTTTGCACTTTGGAGAGATAATCTGCCCTCATGGCTTTGCTTGAGAAACTCACAGCCTTCCCACAGCAATGCACTGAGGCATTCTAGGGCTAAGCTGTGCAGGATGAAAATGGAGTGTATCTGAGTTTTAAGGAAGCATGAGTCAGAGATTTAGTGGAGGAGATTGCCTGGGAGATTTGCTTGTGAACAAGATCTATGAGGTACCTTTGGGGAGGGTTTTGATAGGGGGTTGAAGGATTTGATGCTGAGTCAATTATATTTGCCATGGATGCCTAGGCTGTAGAATATGGAACTTGCTCTCCAACGTATCGTCACATCCTGGACTTATTTGTTGACAATTGTCCCATTCTTTGGCAGTTTTTCTTTATCTATTTGCTCAATATTTTCAAAAAATTTCAGTTATGTTTTCTATTTTTTTAACAGTCATTTATCTATGTCTCTCTGCCACTCCCCCCCCCCCCCCCTCCTCACTCTCCCTCTCCCTCTCTCTCTCTCTCTCTCTCTCTCTCTCTTGAACTCTTCATTTCCTTTCCCATTTTCCTACCTTTTAATCCATCTTTGCATCTCATCTGTCCTTCTAACAATATTATGATAAGGATAGATTGCTACTCAGCATATAGAGAAGATGTTGAGTTGCAGAGAGGCATATAACAGGAGATGTCGGTGATAGCTCTCAAACTCTTTATATTTTAAATCTGAAGATGGCTTAATTTTGGTCAAAACAAGATATAGCAGTAAAAATATTATTAGCTTAGAACTTATCTTCCTTAAACTATTGTAACTGTAAAAAGAATTTCATACAGAGAAATTGGTGTTGTACAGAAGTAGGGGTTTGTTCAATTCCATCATCCCAAGTAGTTACCACTGTCCAAGGCAAATAGTGAGTATCTTTTAGTGACAGTTATCAAAGTTGTGTAATGTTGAATCAGAAGCTGAGTCATAGCACAGGCAGATAATCAAAATTGAGTTACAGTAAGGCACAGTATAATGTTACTCCAATCATTTACTGTGCTCTCTACTTGATTACGAAATATGATATATTTATTGCTCATTAGCATGTTTCTGCAACATGTTTCATGTGCAGATTTACCAGTGTCATTTGCCAGGGAAAAGATTGAGCTATTTGACCAATGGGACTATAATTCATGTGGTTCTAGTTTCAAAATACAAGGTATATATATGTTATTTAATTATTTATATCTAAAAACAAAGCTGATGTGACTTACTGAACGAAAGCGCTGGCAGGTCGATAGACACACAAACAAACACAAACACACACACAAAATTCAAGCTTTCGCAACAAACTGTTGCCTCATCAGGAAAGAGGGAAGGAGAGGGAAAGATGAAAGGATGTGGGTTTTAAGGGAGAGGGTAAGGAGTCATTCCAATCCCGGGAGCGGAAAGACTTACCTTAGGGGGAAAAAAGGCCGGGTATACACTCGCACACACTCATATCCATCCACACATATGTGACTTTACACATTTGTGTGGATGGATATGTGTGTGTGCGAGTGTATACCCGGCCTTTTTTCCCCCTAAGGTAAGTCTTTCCGCTCCCGGGATTGGAATGACTCCTTACCCTCTCCCTTAAAACCCACATCCTTTCATCTTTCCCTCTCCTTCCCTCTTTCCTAATGAGGCAACAGTTTGTTGCAAAAGCTTGAATTTTGTGTGTGTGTGTTTGTGTTTGTTTGTGTGTCTATCGACCTACCAGCGCATTCGTTTGGTAAGTCACATCATCTTTGTTTTTAGATATATTTTTCCCACGTGGAATGTTTCCCTCTATTATATTATTTATTTATTTACATGTCAAGTTCCATGGGGCCAAATTGAGGAGCAAAACTCCAAGGTCATGGAATGTGTCAGTGCATGAAATTGCAACAAAAAGTAATAACATATAAAAATAAAATGTTTAAGTAAAGGCAATCAACAATACAACAAGAATCAACTTAATTTTTCAAGGAACTCCTCAACAGAATAGAAGGAGTGACCTATGAGGAAACTCTTCAGTTTCAATTTGAAAGTGCTGCTAAGATTTTTGAATTCAAGTGGTAGCTTATTGAAAATAGACACAGCAATATACAGCACACCTTTCTGCACAAGAGTTAAGGAAGTCTGATCCAAATACATGTTGGATTTCTGCTGAGTATCAGTTGAGTGAAAGCTGCTTATTCTTGGGAATAAGCTAATATTGTTAAGAAGAAATGACAGTAAGGAATATATTTATTGAGAGGCCAATGCCAAAATATCCAGACTCGTGAACAGGGGTCAACAAGAGGTTTGTGAACTTACACCACTTATTGCCTGAACTGCCCATTTCTGAGCCAAAAATATCCTTATAGAATGGAAAGAGTTACCCCAAAATATAATATCATATGACATAAGTGAATGAAAATAAGCAAAGTAGACTAATTTTTGTGTTGAATGATCACTCATTTCAGATACCATTCGAATAGTAAAAGTGGCAGCATTAAGTCTTTGAACAAGATCCTGAACGTGTGCTTTCCACGGCAGTTTACTATCTATCTGAACACCTAGAAATTTGAACTGTTCAGTTTCACTAATCACATGCCCATTCTTTGAAATTAAAACATTTTTAAGCACTTTACAATACTGTTTGTAATGGGCTACTGTAGCTTCATCGTGACTACTTCTAAAATTTTGATCTAATTCCCATTTTGTTCTACATGATATCCTTGTCCCATTAGTCAGGCACACAGGCTGCCTATTATTGCTAGAACCCCATGTAGAACATTCTAATGGAAAGCAACTCTCAAAAAGCATGAGAAATGTGTCAGCAAAAGCATTATATTTATCATCTATGTTATCAGCACCATAAACATCGTGCCACTCTTGCTCCTTGACAAGGTTTAGAAAAACACTCTATTGCTGTTGGATTAACTTTCCTACATAGTACGTAATTATATTTGACATTTGTTTGAATACAAAAGCCTTTTAGTGTTAAAATTTGTCCATCATGGTCTGAAAGCCCATTCACCCTTTTACTAACAGAATACCCATCTAGTAATTAAGAATGAATAAAAATATTGTCTATGGCTGTGCTACTGTTCCCATGTACCCTAGTTGGAAAAAACAGTCTGCATCAGATCATATGAATTTAGGAGGTCTATCAACATCCTTTTTCTTGCACCATCATATGCAAAATTTATATTGAAGTCATTGCATATTAGTAATTTCTGGTACTTCCTACAAAGTGAATCAAGATCCCTTTCTAGTTTGAGCAGAAGTGCTCTGAAGTCAGAGTTAGGGGACCTATAAACAACAACAATTAGTAGTTTCAATAAATTCAACTGCCTCTGCATAACATTCAAATATGTGTTCAGTGTAGTGCCGTGATATGTCTATGGACTCAAATGGAGTACTGTTTTTTACATACATAGCCATCATATATATATCAGTACTGAATATTTGCCAACAGAGATACATAGTTCATTTGCCCCAACTATGAGAATAACTTATCTATCAACTAGTGCATTATATGCAGGTTCTCTGCTAACATTTCACTCTCAGTTAAGAACACAGATCAGTTGCATATTGTCATCAGTGATCTATCTGAAAGTGCTTTCAACAATATGTTTACAAAACACCTGTTAGAGTTTTCTGTGTATGTTACATAGAGCGGCCTGATTACAGTGAACATTATCATTTGTGATGCAGTTAATAGCACTCTTCATTCTTTGACCTCAGATAATTTTTAGATTGTGTGACTGATACAGTTGTGGCGCCAATGAAATCGACACAAACGTCGATGCATCCATCTTTGAACTGAGCTAAGATTATCTTTGGCCTCTTCTGCCATGTTCAGTCCTTTGTGAGCCTTTGATGTGTTTAGGTGAATAAATAAACTACCGTTAAATGGGTGTTGTTTGGTGTAACCAACCCGGACTTCCAAGTCCTTTGTGAAATAAATGGATATCCACACAATAATCTTACTGCCAAATTTTGCTGATCGATATTTTCTTTATTTCAGATGTATGATTTCAGAAGATAATCCTAAATATAGTAGGTGGTGACAGCAAAAGTTCCAAAGCCTTTCCCTAGGACATCTCTGAAGTTACTTCTATATCTGTTGATAACTCTCCATCCAAGATAAGATATTGCATCCACCCTAACAAAAACTCCTCAACCCAGATACAAAGTTCCTTTGAGGACTTATGTGATAATACTTTTGTTAATTAGCGTTTGTGTGATACTGAGTCAAATGCTTCTCAGAAGGCAAGCAATACATATACATCTGATTCCTTTGGTACATGGATTTCAAGAAGTCAAGTGAGGAAAGCCCAAGTTGGGTTTCCTATGACTAGTGTTTTCTGAATGCATGCTGTTTTACATGGAGAACATTATTATGGCTGTGATACTTCATTGTATTTGAATTCAGAATACATTATAATACTCTACACCATACAAAACATGAGCAATGGAGTTCAACTACAAAATGAAGATAGAGTATAATGGATAACTAATTCATCAGTCAGTTCTAAATTTCTCACTATTCTGAAGAAGTTTAATGGAATATGTGCCACTGATGCCATTAAAAAGATATTGTACACTAACATTTGTTAATCCCATCGAAGTGGTAATTCACACTAATTGCTTCATTCCATAATTTTACTCCTCACCTCTACATCTACATGCATACTTTGCAATCCACTGTATGATGTATTGTGCAGGATACCATGTACCACTACTAATCATTTCCTTTCTGGTTTCCTCCAAAATTGGAGTGAGAGAAAAACAATTATTTGCCCCTGTACAAGCCCTAATCAATCTTATCTCATCTTTGGAGTCCTAAGACAAGATGTACGTTCATGGCAGTAGAATCATCCTGTCATCAATTGCAAATGCTTGTTCTGTAAATTTCTCAGTAGTGTTTCATAAAAAGAACACTGTTTTCCCTCCATTTATTTCCATTTGAGTACACCAAGCATCTCCATAACAGTCACATGTTCATCAGACCTACTGATAGCAAATCTAGAAACACACCCCTGAATTGCTTTGATGCCTTTATTTAATCTGATATGGTGGGAATCTGAAACACACTAACTGTGTAAAAGAATGAGTCATGTAAGTGTTCTGGAAGTAGCCTTCTTTGTAGAAGAGCTACACTTCCCTAAAACTCTCCCAATAAACCGAGGTTGACTATTCGCCTTCCCTGCTACCATCTTTATGTGCTTGTTCCATCTCATATCACTTTGCAATGTTACAAATTGATATTTAGTTTATGAGACTGTGTCCCACAGGACCCCACTAATACTGTATTTGAACACTACAGGATTGTTTTTCCTACTCATCTGTGTTATGAGAGTCAATCACAAAATAACATGTCCCCTTTTTTTGTCAACAACATCAAATGCAAATACATACATTGAAAACCACAACATTGGTGATTAATTTAAGATTTTCAATATAATCCCATCCATTTCCACAGATTTGGCCCACATTTTAACAAGGACATGTATTCTAGTGTGGTAAAATGTGTGGCCTTGCTTCCAAAGCCATTGACATATGGACATTTTCATGGCCTCCTTATCTTCAAAGTGAGTTGTAAAATGAGCTGCTTTTAGTAGCTTGACAGATTTAAGTTTGATGGTTCCAGGTCAGAGCTGTGTAAGAGATGACGCAAGACTTCCTATTCAATTTTCACTATCTCTTCAGTAGTTTGATGACTGGAGTGTGATCCTGCATTGTCATGTAAAAGAACAATATCTGCCATAGCTTTCGTTTGACAAACTTCTGTAGACACATTTTAAGCTTTTCAGAGTTCTGACACGTTACATAGAATTTATCGTGCATCCAAGCTTCAAGAAATCAACCATAATCACACCCTCTGCATCCCAGAATACCGTAGTCATAACTTACCCTGCCAGTCACAGTTTTAATTTTTTCTTTTCCAATGAGTTTCTGTGATGCCATTCCACCGAATGCCTCTTTGATTCTGGTTAAAAGGAAAAAAAGAAAAAGAAAAAAAGAAAAGAAAGAAAGAAATGTTTCATCTTCCACCACAACTTTTTCCAGGAACACCTCTCCCTTCAAACGGAAATGCTGCAAGAGCTGGGAGGCAAGTGTTTCTATTGTCTCTTTATTCTGGTTGTTTAACATTCTTGGTACCCTAGTTGCACAAACCTTTTAGTATCATAACTGATGAAGAATTGTCAGCACACTGTCTTTTTGAGGGAGGTAATGTGACACAAATCATCTGCAGTCACCCCGCAATCAACACAAATGATGTCATCATATCTGAATGTCATGTGGTGTTACTGTAGTCACCAGCCTACCACTTTGCATTTCATCAGATGATGGTGATGGGTGCTCAGCTTCATTTCAGCACTGAACCCATCATCTAACCATGCTGATAACCACTCTCACATCATCATACACTTTTTCAGTCTTTCATAAATACAAACAGGCATTTCACTTTCTACATTCAAGAAATCTATCACAGAATTCTGTCTACTATGAACATCAATGTTGAACTTTTGCAAGTACTGGACTCTGTTAAAACAGAAAGTTATGACTGCAGTGGATTAGAATAGAATCTTTTCAGAACAGCACCAAATTTAAATTTCTCACTTAGTGAATTTCATTTAAGGAAAAAAAATAGGAGGCATTACTTTTTGACTGATCCTAGTAGCCGGCCGGTGTGGCCGAGTGGTTCTAGCCACTTCAGTCTGGAACCACGCTGCTGCTACGGTCGCAGGTTTGAATCCTGCCTCAAGCATGGATGTGTGTGATGTCCTTATGTTAGTTAGGTTTAAGTAGTTCTAGGTCTAGGGGACTGGTGACCTCAGATGTTAAGTCCTATAGTGCTCAGAGCCATTTGAACCATTTGATCCTAGTAACTTAGATTTTGCTGCATTTAGAGCAACAGCTGCATTTAGAGCAAGCTATTCATCACGTCAAATATAAATTATGAATTTAATCTTCTTCCTGCCATACCATCTGCCAATATAACCTGGTTTTCTGTTGTTAAGGTATGACTCCTTTCACAGAAAGCTACTTTTACATCTGTCGATGACTCTCCACCTAGGACAGCACGCTGCATCTTTCATAGCAAGAAATCCTCAGTCCAGTCTCATATTCTCCCTGGTACCCCATATGATCATATCTTTGATAATAAGCATAGTTGTGACACTGAGTTAAATGCTTTTCGGAAATCAAGAAATACTGCATCTGCCTGACTGCTTTGATCCATGGCTTCCAGGATGTCGTGTGAGAAAAGTTTGAGGTGGGTTCCACATTAACGATGTTTCAAAATGTGTGACTTTCTAAGGGACCAAACTGATCTGTGTTTCATATGATCAATGGTTATGATGGAGGTGTTCCATTTTGAGATATCTCATTATGTTTGAGTTGAGAATTTGTATTAAGGTTCTAAAAGAAATGAGTGTCATGGATATTGGACAGTAGTTTTGTGGATCACTTCTGCTACCTTTCTTGTAGACAGGTGTTACCTGTACTTTCTTCCAATAACTCAGATCAGATATTTATCTTTCTTTCCTTTCTTCTTATCCTCCCCCCTCCCCTTCGCCACCCCCCCCCCCTCTCAATCTCTCTCTATAAGAGAACAGTGATAGACTGTAGTTAACAGAGGGGCTAACTCAGCTGTGAATTGGTTATAGAAGCTGAGAGGCATTCCATTGGCCCACTGAGGCTTTGTTCAGTTTTAACTGTTTCATCTGTTTCTTAACGTCACTGACACTAGCATCTATTTTACTCACCTTACTGCTGGATTTTCCTTTGCAAGTGAACATTTGAAAACAGAGTTAAGCATTTCTGCTTTTGCTTTTCTACTCTTAGCTTCAGTTCCAGTCTTGTTGATGAGTAACTGGACTGGACACTAACTCTGATGCCACTAATAGCCTTTATGTATGACCAGAATTTCTTTGAGTTTTGTGAAAGATTATTTGACTTGAAGGCTTCATGCATTGCGCTCTTGACAGCCTAGCACATTTCATTCAGATCTCTCTATCTATAGCCCAATGCTTTGTTTTATACCTATTATGCAGTAGCCCTTGCTCCTTCAGAAATTTTTTACAGTGACTACATACCATGGAGATCTTTCCCATTATGAACTGTCCTAGTGGCTACATATCTGTCCAATGCATGATCAATTATTCTTTCAAACTTGAGACATAGTTCCCCTACATGCTCCTGTCCTGAGTTAAAAGTTTCAAATTCCTCATTGAGGAATTACACTACTTTTTGTATGTTTAATTTGCTGAACACATAAGTCCTTCTGTTCGTTTTAGTTGTCCTCTGTTTTTGGTATTCATTGTTGCTACAACTGTCTCATGGTCACTGACACCAATTTTGATGTCAATTTCCTCAAGGATGTCAGACCTTTTTGTTGCCATTAGATCTAACATACAAGGTGATTTTTTCCACTGTGTGTGAATTCTAGGGATTGATTGATGAGAGGATATGGAACAAAAAAGGTCTAATGAACTTAAATGCTTGGTTTTCATGCTAGAGTGCACTTATTCAATCACACATTGTCACAGATACTATGGTCTATATGCACTGTACCATGCAGCACAGTTACAGTATGCATGGTTTCCTCTTACAGGGTCATACTGTTCCTCATACATCATCCCCTAGCACTCTCTCCTGTCATAGTAATTGGACATGTTGTGTCTGATTCATTTCTCATGCTGATTCACCTTGCAGTAGATGTGATACAATGTTGTATGCAATGGTTCTGTATTCAAATTGAGAGCATGCCGACATGATATTTACTTACAGAAAGACAAATGACAACAGGCAGCGGGCAGAAAGGTTGTATCAGGAGACATATCCCCACCAACAGCAACGACACCATTCAATGTTTGCAGCAGTGTTTCACCATATGTCTGAGACAAGGTTGTTTCAGGAAGCAGGCAGTCATGCAGCACGCACCTGAAATGTTCTGACACCAAACTTGCAGGAAAATGTGATTAACACTGTGGTAGGCAGTTGCCGTGTCAGTACCAGGCAGTTGGCCCACCAGTACAGGGTAAGCCAGATGACTGTTTGGAACACTCTCCATGAGAATTGTTGCTATCCTTATCACTTACAGCATTTTCAGGGCTTACTAATGACAGACTTTCCATATCGAGACCAGTTTTGTCACTGGTTTCTTCACCAGGCAACCATGATTCTGGGATCTGTGTCATCCATCCTATTCACAGATGAGGCCACTTTTACATGGAATGGTATCTTCAACTTTCCTAATAGTCATCTGTGGAATAGTATGTACAGCCAGCCCCCATAGTATGGTGACAGCGAGTCTTCAGCATCAGTGCAACTGAAATGTGTGGACCATGATAATTGGTGACCATATTTTGGGACAAGTCTTCCTTCCACATCGCCTAATAAGCCAAAGACATAGGCGTTTTTTGTGGGTGACTTTGCCTCCCCTGCTGGAAGAAGTGCCATTGATGTTTCGAAGGGTTATGTGGCTGCTACATGATGGTGCTCCAGCCCATTTCGCCATTAACATACGGACACTCTCAATCATGTCTTCCCTAGCCAATGGATCAGATGATGGGGTCCTCTTGTGTGGCCTGCTCATTTGCCAGATCTCAACCCATGCAATTTCTGGTTATCAGACCATATAAAAGGTATTGTGTATGCTGAGCCCATTCCAGATGTGGAGACACTGGAGAAGCATATTCATGCTGCCTTTGACACTGTTCAGATGGAGTCTGGCTAATGTGAACGTATGAGACAAAACATGCTACTGCACATACCTGCATTCATTGAGGCACATGGAAACCATTTTGAACACATACTGTATCTATGGCTGCATAGTGCAGTGTGTATTAGATTGCAGTCTCTGTGACAATGTATGATTGAATAAATGGTCTCTAGCATGGAAACCATGCATTTCCAAATGTAGGTTCATTATACCTTATTTGTTCTGTATCCTCTCACTGATCAATCCCTAGATTTTGTATACTGTGGGAAAAATCACCCTGTATTTCTATTGTCAGAGGGGTTGTGAAGTATCTGTCCTAGATAGGTTCCAGGGAAGGCATTTAGTAACATTGCACACGATGCTTTGTCAGGCCCACCACTAATAAAACTGCAAGTATCCCATTTGATTGTTAGCTGATTAAAGTCTCTTTGATAATTGTAGTATCATTGGGGAAGTTATATACAAGCAAACTGGGGTTTTCTCTAAAGTTTCTGGTTACATCAGGAGGAGAATCTGGTAGTCATAGAAGGACCCTACTATAATTTTTCACCCACCTTTGATACTGAGTCCTACTCAAACAATATCATACACTGGTTCAGCTTCTATTTTGATGTATTTGAGTTTCTTGTCTATTGCAACAAATACACCAACTCCATTTACCATTTCCCTACCTTTTCAGTACATGCTTAAGTTTCCCCCAAAAATCTCACCACTATCAACTTCACCTTTTAACAAGCTTTCTATGTCTAATGCTATGCGAGTTTCAGTGTATTTTAGGAGTGCTTTGAACTCTGGCACTTTGTTGCAAACACTTCAGCAGTTAATTACTGAGGTTGTGATACCTTCATCTGCAGGAGGCATTTCTTAGGGTCTTACACTGATACTTCTGGGTTTCCTACAACTATTGTTATCTTGACTCAATGGAGAGTCACCTAATTCCACACACAGAAATGTACTTGGGCAGCTGGTTCTGATGTGCAGTGCACACCTGACCTGTTTAGGGGGACAATACAACTCTCAACCTTATGGTAAAAGTCTAGGAAGTCACAGTCTAGCTTGTCACAGAACCCTCAGAGCCTCTGGTTCAAGCCTTCCACTCAGCTAAGAAGGGGGCCATGAACTGTTCTGGGAATAATGATGCAAAATTTGAGTTTTTTTGAAACTCCATGAGCAAGGCTGATATTCTAACTCTCTCTGCTAGTATGTGGAATGATCCAAGCATGACCTCGGAGCCCAGATGACATATATTATTTGTTCCAACATGTGCCACAATCTGCAGTTGGTTGCATCCTGTTCCTTCAAAGGCCACTAGAGTGTGCTCAATGAGGCCTCCAGACATACACACTGAGAGTGTTGATTTTGCTTCCCACACCTTGTTGCCATGTTACTAAGGGGTGCCATTATTTGCCCTACATTTGAACTGCCAATGATCAAGACTCCTACCCTTCTGTCTTTGTCTCCTCTTGACACTGGCTCAGTTTCAGTTTCTCAAACTTGTTTCTTAGAGGGGTCAGTATAGCATGCTGAGTCCTCCTTGGTCCCTGTCTGTCCTGTTCAGGACACCTAGACCCAACACTGCTATGCCACTCACAGTCAAGTGGACATGTAATGATGGCATTTGTATTTCCTGCAGGAGAGACAGTGTCCACAAGAGAGGATAGAATTTAAAGTACCTTTAGTATCTATGGTACACAACTCTTGGCAGCCCTTCCAGCACACCTGTTATGTCTTCCTTTGCACACTGTGTAGTTATTTATTGGATACAGGAGTGAGGAGCAGATGCCAATTATGAACAGAGAATTTAGATATTAATCTACTCTACATGTAATATCAAATAGTAAAAAAACACATAACTTTCTTGCAGTAATTCCAGCATCACTTGCTAAAAGTTGATTTGGATGTAGAAATATACATGGTGACTCAGGAGGAAAGGTACATGCTTTGAGAAGTGATAGTATTAGTGATTCTGAACAAAAAACTTCATATGGACATATGCCCTATTCTGAATGGATTCCGAGATAGAACACATTTAATATCACTTTCTTATATTTTTCTTGAATAACTCAAAAACTGCACCCTCCAGTGAAAACATGTTGCAGTACAAAATTAAACTATATTAAATTTCCTACAAGGAAGGTCCTATTCATTTTTTCTCTACAACTAATAGTTTGTGCGAAGAGAGTGTGAGAATGTTGAAAAACTTGGTCGACGCACATGTGCTGTAGCTTATGTAGATTTTGTAGGCCAATTTGAGGTAGCATATTTAGGTAGCAAGTTGAGATGAACAGTTTTGATATGGACCATCATGTCACTCTCCAATACAATGTCTTTTCAGAAGATGCCAAGCCATGGCCTATATGAAATGTTTTTCGACTGACAAACACACAAAAATGGGCTCAGTGCATGAATGATCAAACCAACAGCTGGAGCTCTGGAGAGGGGATGTTTACATCTAATTGGTGACAGCATAATCATTCATGGCAGTGCCCTTGTGCCATGATGGCAACCATAGAAAATGTGGCTCTGTAACTGGCAGCACGTATATTTAAAAATATGACCATCCTGGTTGCGGCTGATACCACAACACCCATTCACAACAGCTTCTATTCAGTTGACAGTAGTCATGGTGATTTCCAGATGCTTACAATTAGTCACCAATTCATCCTCTGCCTGAGGACAGCAAACACAGATGGGCTGCATTATGCCTGGCACAATATTTTACAGAATGACAAGCAATTTATGACTGATGCAGTATTTTACAGATGGTAAAGAAATGACTTTATACCAAGCTTTCTGACCCTCATCTAATTTATGAGTATTTTGTGAGTTTCTTTCATGAACAGGTATTACTTTCAGGAAATACATCTAGGCTCATTGACTGTTTAAAATGTTTCTTTTTTACACTGTTTCTTGTGTCATAAAATAATTACGGCATTATTCCATTTTAGGGGAATCATCTTCTTTCATAAACATTCTGTTAACAATTTTGCAAGTTCCTTTTGTATTACTTTGCTTCCAGCTTTAATCAGTTCTACTGAAATACCTGATACCTTTACTTTCTTCATGGCTCATGGTTCTCTGCTGTATTTTATAATAACATGCATCTAGCAACTAACAGTCAATGCCTAAAATGTCAGCTAATGTTAAGGAGCATTTTAAGAATGTAGTTTTCCTGGTGAGTAACAAACAAAATTAGTTGTAGACAGTAATACAGGATGTATCAAAAAAAAAAATCTGATTTTAAAAATCATAGCTATTCTGTTATTTGAGATTTGTGCATGAACAATGTACTGTTGGAAAGTGCAAACTCTCAAGTTTTACATGGTTCCCACTATGTAGCAGCACTGTGTGCCCACTTCAGTTCTAGTAATAGTGGTGTTGGGCTAACAGAAAGTCCAGGTCAGGAATAACTGTTCTGCATGACTTTCATACTAGGTATGCTGTGGATCCTTCCACAGCACAGAGCATTAGACAATGGAATGAACAGTTCCAATAAACAGGTTGTTTTTGTAAAGGCAAATCACCAGGCCATCCCCAAGTGTCTGACATAGATGCCAAACGGATCCGCTATAGTTTCACAAGGAGTCCGCAGAAATCTGTTTGCTGTGCAGCTCGGCAGCGCAACACATCCCAGATGTCCACCTGGGATGTGTTGCATTGATGTTTACACATGAAAGCATACAAAAGTCAGCTACTGCAAGCTCTCCATGAAGGTGATACACAACAACATGTGGAGTTCTGTAATTTCGTTCTTGGCAAGATGGAGGATGACAGTTTTCTTCCACACTTAGTGTTTAGTGATGAGGCAACATTCTATTTAAATGTAAAGATGAACGATCATAATGAGAGAATATGGGGTACAGAATAACCATATGAAGATGTACAACAAGAGAGGGACTCTCCAAAATTTGATGTGTTTTGTGCATTTTCATGGATAAAGGTGTATGGTCCATGTTTCTTTTCTGAGAATACTGTTACAAGAAGCACATATCTCAATATGCTTCACAATTTTCTTTTTTTTCCCACAGTTGGAGACTGATTCAAATGAGTTCATTTACCAGCAGGATGGGGAAGAGTGGGAATTTCTAAATCAAAGGATTACTGAACAATGGATCGCTCACACTGGATCAAATGATTCAGCCTTACATTACTGGCTTCCAAGGTCAGCGGACCTGACTGAATGTAATTATTTCTTGATGCGGTTTATAAAAGAATCTGTTTATGTGACTCCATTACTAACAACAGTGAATGAACTGAGACATCGCATAGCAGCAGCTGAGGAAGCTGTAACTCAAGACATGCTCACTGCAGTGTGGGAACAATTTGAATATCACATGGACATATGCCATGCATCTCAACGGGGGCATATTGAACACTTATGAAAAGGCATGAAAATTTTTTTTGTGTTTCCTGTTCATCAAAAAACAAAATTCATTGCATATGTTTATTAGTTTCAGGAATATAGACATGTCATATTTGGTGATTCTTTTTGATACACCCTGTGTTTTAAGACGTGCTTTAATTTTAATTGACATTAGTAAATCTGACCCTGAGCTAATTATTGTTGGCTGCTTATATAGTGGCAGAGGGTAAGTAGTGTTGCCATTAGGGGTTAGTGGATGTGGAATGGTGGGGGGGTGGGGGTGGGGGGGGGGGGAGTGGATGTTTTAATGTTTGTCTTCTGTTAGTGACAACTAGGACAACTAGTGGGTGTGCGCAACTCGTACTGATCACCAGCTACAGTATAAAGTTTCACAAGGAAGTAATGTGGATTCATGAATGCTCATTACAGAGACTACCATCTACATATACAGTACTTATTTGTATCAAGGAACATTACATTAATTAAAGCAATTGTAATACAGTGCATTGAAAAAAGAAAAACTCATATAATGGAAAATCCAGGATGGAATGTAACAATACCAGAGAAGGAAAGTTGCTAATCACCATCTAGCGAAGATGCAGGGTCGCGATAAGCACAACAAAAAGATTCACATTATTGTAGCTTACATTAATGACTTTGTCAGCAGTAGACACACATACACACACACTCATGCAAACACAACTTGCTCACACGCCTGCAGTCTCAGAAAGCTGAAACCACACTGCGAGCAGCAGCACCAGTGCGTGATGGGAGTGGCGACTGGGTGGTGATAAGGAGGAGGCTGGGGCGGGGAGGGGGATGGATAGTGTGGTGGGAGTGGCAGACAGTGAAGTGTTTCAGTTTAGATGGAGCGTAGGAGAGAAGGTGCAGAGGAGGGAGGGGGTAAGAAGTGGAAAGGAGACATAAAGACTGGGTATGGCGGTGAAATGATGGCTGTGTAGTGCTGGAATGGGAACAGGGAGGGGGTTGGATGGGTGAGGACAGTGACTAATGAAGGTTGATCCCGACCTTATAATCCTACCTGCAGACAAAGGCTCCACCACTGTTGTATTGAACCGCAAGGATTATGTGGCAGAAGGACTCCATCAGCTGTCAGATACTTCCACCTACAAACCATGCCACAGTGATCCAATTGCAGTAATCCAGCAGGATTTCCAATCACTACTCAAATCCTTAGGCCCATCCCAGAACGTCTCCCCAGAGTCCATCTCTCTACTTACCCCTGCTGCTCCCCACACTCCAACCTTCTACATGCTTCCTAAAGTCCATGAATCCAACCACCCAGGATGCCCCATTGTGGCTGGTTACTGTGCCCCCACTGAGAGGATCTCTGCTCTTGTTGACCAACACCTTCAACCTATTACCCGGAACCTATCCTCTTATGTAAAAGATACCAACCTTTTCCTCAACTGACTCTCCACAATTCCTGTCCCTTTACCACATGGTGCCCTGCTTGTCACTATTGATGCCACCTCCCTGTACACTAACATTCCTAATGCCCATGGTCTTACTGCTATCAAGCACTACCTTTCCAGATGCCTTATGGATTCAAAGCCAACAACCTCCTTCCTAGTCTCCATGACCAACTATATCCTCACCCACAATTACTTCTCCTTTGAAGGCACTACCTACAAACAAATCCATGGTATGGCTATGGGCACCCTCATGGCATCATCCTATGCTAACCTATTCATGGGCCACCAAGAGGAATCCTTCATAAAAACCCAGAATCCTAAACCCCTCATCTGGTTCAGTTTCATTGATGATGTCTTTGCTATCTGGATTGAAGGTGAGGACACCCTATTCAAATTCCTTCAAAACCTCAACAACTTCTCCCCCATTTGCTTCACCTGACCCCACTCAACCCAACAAGCCACCTTCCTAGATGTTGACCTCCACCTCAGAGATGGCTGCATCAGTACCTCTGCCCATATCAAACCTACTAACCGCCAGCAATACCTCCACTTTGACAGCTCCCACCCATTCCATACCAAGAAGTCACTTATGTAAAGCCTAGCCACCTGTGGTCATTACATCTGCAGTGATGAGCAGTCCCTCTCAAAATGTACCAAGGGTCTCACTGAGGCCTCCACTGACCGTAATTATCCTTCCATCCTTGTACAAAAACAAATCTCCCATGCCTTATCTTTCCAGTCTCCCACCACCTCCCAAAGTCCCACAGTCCAACCACAAAGGAGCATTCCCCTCGTAACTCAGTACCATCTGGGACTGGAACAACTGAATTACATTCTCTGCCAGGGTTTTGATTACCTCCCATTGTGCCCTGAAATGAGAAATGTCCTGCCCACCATCCTTCCCACCCCGCCTACTGTGATATTCCACTGTCCACCGAACCTACACAATATACTCATCCATCCTTACACAACCCCTGCTCCCAATCCCTTACCTCATGGCTCATACCCCTGTAATAGACGTAGATGCAAGGCCTTTCCCATACATCCTCCTACCACCACCTACTCCAGTCCGGTCACTAACATCATCTATCCCATCAAAGGCAGGGCTACCTGTGAAACCAGTCGTGATTTAGAAGCTAAGCTGCAACCACTGTGCAGCATTCTATGTAGGCATGACAACCAACAAGCTGTCTGTCCGCATGAATGGCTACCAACAAACTGTGGCCAAAGAACAAGTAGACCACCCTGTTGCTGAACACATTGCGAAACATGATATCCCTCATCTCAATGACTGCTTCACAGCCTGTGCCATATGGATCCTTCCCACCAACACCAGCTTTTCTGAATTGCGCAGGTGGGAACTTTCCCTGCAATACATCCTACATTCACGTAACCCTCCTGGCCTCAACCTTCATTAGTCACTGTCCTCACCCATCCAGCACCCTCCTTATTCCCGTTCCAGCACTACACAGCTGTCATTTCACCACCATACCCAGTCTTTAAATTTCTTTTTATTTCTTTCCTTTCCGCTTCTTACCCCCTCCCCCTTCCGCACCTTTTCTCCTACCCTCCGTCTAAACTGCAACACTTCACTGTCCGCCACTCCCACCATATTATCCCTCCCCCTCCCCCTCCTCCTTACCACCACCCGGTCGCCACTCCCATCATGCACTGGTGCTGCTGCTCGCAGTGTGGTTTCAGTTCTCTGAGACTGCAGACATGTGTGCAAGTTGTGTTTGCGTGAGTGAGTGTGTGCGTGTGTGTATGCATGTCTACTGCTGAAAAAGGCCTTGATGGCCGAAAGCTATAACGGTGTGGATCTTTTTGTTGTGCCTATCACAACTCAGCATCTCCGCTAGGTGGTGAGTAGCAACTTTCCTTCTCTGGTATTGAAAGAAGAGAAAAGACATTCAAAACGGTTACCAAACATTTGAGACTGTGTTTTATATTTCATGAAGTATTTAATGATAAATTCAGTTACTGTTATTAATCAATTAATCGTCTACTCATGAAGGCAACAAAAAACACTTCATTGGGTAATTACAGTGTCAAAGCTTCACAGGTGCTGAGGGTGGCAGCAGTCTGAAATGGAGAACAGTTGACATGAAGTGTTCTGACTGGTGCTGAGTTTCAACAATCAGTATTTGAAGACCAGCAGCCAACTTATCACACCCTTACTACACTCAATGCTCATAAATTAAGGATAATGCTGTATCATGGCGAAACAATGCTCTGGTGGTTGGTTTGTGAGTTTAAATCACCTCAGGGTATTGCCATGCAGTGCATTTGACCTGCAGTTGTCACGGTGTTGCTGGCAGCAGTACACATATGCAGAGGTGTGTTGGTGCTTGTCAGAGTACGGTGCAGCGAGTAAGTGTGCAGATGTTTTCAGATGTGCTAATGGTGACTGTGTGTTGAAAATGGCTCAAAGAACACACATTGATGACGTTATGAGGGGTAGAATACTAGGAAATCTGGAGGCTGGTCAAACACAGCAGGTCATAGCATGAGCCCTCTGTGTGTCACAAAGTGTGATTTCAAGACTATGGCAACAATTCCAGCAGACAGGAAACATGTCCAGGCACTACAGTATGGGACGTTCACAGTGTATAACACCACAGGAAGACTGATATCTCACCATCAGTGCCCACAGATGGCCACAGAGTACTGCAGGTAGCCTTGCTTGGGACCTTACAGCAGCCACTGGAACAGTTGTCTCCAGACACACAATCTACAGACGACTGAACGGACATGGTTTATTTGTCTGGAGACCTGCAAAGTGCATTCCACTGACCCTTCGTCACAGGAGAGCCAGTAAAGGCTTGTGTCAAGAACACAGTACATGGTCATTGGAACAGTGGTCCCAGGTTATGTTCACGGACGAGTCCAGTTATAGTCTGAACAGTGATTCTCACTGGATTTTCATCAGGCTGGAACCAGGAACCAGATACCAACCCCTTAATGTCCTTGAAACGGATCTGTATGGAGGTCATGGTTTGATGGTGTGGGGTGGGATTATGATTGGTGCATGTACACCACTGGATGTCTTTGACAATGGAACTGTAACAGGACAGGTGAATCGGGACGCTCTTTTTGCACCAGTATGTCCACCTTTTCAGGTGTGCAGTGGGTCCCACCTCCCTCCTGATGGATGCTAATTCATGACCATTCTCCACTGATCTGCCATCGTGGAGGACTACCTTGTAACAGAAGATATCGGGCGAATGGAGTGGCCTGCCTGTTCTCCAGAACTAAATGCCATAGAGTACATCTGGGATACTCTCAGTCGATGCATTGCTTCATGTCTTCAAACCCCTATGACATTTCAGAAGCTCCAACAGGCACTGGTGCAAGAATGGGAGGCTATACCCCAGCAGCTGCTCGACCACATGATCCAGAGTATGCCAACCTGTTGTGAGACCTGTGTACATGTGCACAGTGATCATATCCCATATTGATGTTGGAGTACATGTGCAGGAAACAATGGCGTTTTGTAGTACATGTGTTTCAGGACAGTTTTCTCAACTTATCACCAATACCATGGACTTACAGGTCTGTGTTGTGTGTGTTCCCTATGTGCCTATGCTATTAGTGCCAGTTTTGTGTAATGCCACATTGTGTGGCACCACATTCTGCAATGATCCTTAATTTATGAGCATGAGTGTATAATTAGTCTATTGGGGGTCATAACAAACTAATTTATGCATGTTAACAATTAATAATAAGGTCAGAATATATGGCCTGAGGTGCCACCCCACAGTGTTAGTATTGGCTCTTGAGCAAAAGAGTTTGATGACAGCTGCTCTAGAGCATCAACCAAAATTATTTTTCATCAGTTACTCAGACATGAGGGCTACAGGGCATGATACTTGAGACCCTAAACTGTATAGATGGTTTCAAAAGGTTGATCCCATGCCTGGGGACCTTCCCTTGTTAGACTCTGTACTGGGCTATCCCCTTTCCAACTTGCCCACACCGAGAGCCTTCAAGAATGACCCGTTAAGTCCACCATTCACTCACAACATTAAATTACTTATCTTAGTCATCTTTACAAGCATTAATCACTGCAGGTCAAGAATGACTAGTTAAAATTGTAGTTACATGGGCTAATGTAACAATTAAAATAATCAATTATTGATAAAATAACATAGACTGATAATATAACATAGACTGTATATAAGAAGGGTAGAAGGACGGATCCTCAACATTACAGACCAGTATCCTTAACATCGGTTTGTTGCAGGATTCCCCAACATATTCTCAGTTCAAATATAATGAATTTCCTTCAGACAGAGAAGTTGCTGTCCATGCATCAGCACAGCTTTAGGAAGCATCGCTCCTGCGAAATGCAATTCGCCCTTTTGTCACATGATATCTTGCGAACCATGCATGAAGGGTATCAGACGGATGCTATATTCCTTGACTTCCGGAAAGCGTTTGAGTCGGTGCCCCACTGCGGACTCCTAACTAAGGTACAAGCATATGGGATTGGTTCCCAAGTATGTGAGTGGCTCGAAGACTTCTTAAGTAATAGAACCTCGATGGTGAGTGTTCATCGGAGGTGAGGGTATCATGTGGAGTGCCCCAGGGAAGTGTGGTAGGTCCACTGTTGTTTTCTATCTACATAAATGAACTTTTGGATAGGGTGGATAGCAACGTGTGGCTGTTTGCTGATGATGCTGTGGTGTGTGGGAAGGTGTCATCATTGAGTGACTGTAGGAGGACACAAGATGACTTGGACAGGAATTGTGATTGGTTTAATGAATGGCAGCTAACTCTAAATATAGATAAATGTAAATTAATGCAGATGAATAGGAAAAAGAATCCTGTAATGTTTGAATACTCCATTAGTAGTGTAGCGCTTGAAACAGTCACGTCGATTAAATATTTGGGCATAACATCACAGAGCGATATTAAGTGGGACAAGCACGTAATGGCAGTTGTGGGGAAGGTGGATAGTCATTGTTGGTTCATTGGTAGAATTTTGGGAAGATGTGGTTCATCTGTAAAGGAGGCCACTTACAAAACACTAATACGACGTATTCTTGAGTACTGCTCGGGTGTTTGGGATCCCTATCAGATCAGATTGAGGGAGGACATAGAAACAATTCAGAGGTGGGCTGCTAGATTTGTTACTGGTAGGTTTGATAATCACGCAAGTGTTACGGAAATGCTTCAAGAACTTGAGTGGGAGTCTCTAGAGGAAAGGAGGCATTCTTTTTGTGAATCACTACTGGGGAAATTTAGAGAACCAGTATTTGAGGCTGACTGCAGTAAAATTTTACTGCCGCCAACTTACATTTCGTGGAAAGACCACAAAGATAAGATAAGAGAGATTAGGGCTTGTACAGAGGCATATAGGCAGTCATTTTTCCCTCTTTCTGTTTGGGAGTGGAGCATGGAGAGAAGGTGCTAGTTGTGGTACAAGGTACCCTCCGCCATGCACCGTATGGTGGATTGTGGAGTATGTATGTAGATGTAGATTTAGATGTAAAGGGATAGATAAAAGAATCTATACACACATAAAAGGATTTAACTTTTACAAGCTTTCAGAGCAAATAGCTCCTTCTTCTGGCAAAAGGATAGAAGGGGAAGGAAGAGGGGTGAGGTAAAATGACTGGAGAGGTTTAGAGAAAGAGGTACTGTTCAAAAAAGTCACCCAGAACCCTGGGTCATGGGAGACTTACCGGCCGGGATGAGAAGAAAAGACTGATTGTTGGAGACTGCACCGGACGAGATTTGAAAACCTGAGAGCTTAAAAGTGGAAGACAGGGTAATATGCAGACAGAGATTACTACTAAAACATCATGCATGAGTTAATAAGAGTGAAAAGTTAAGTGCATTGTATGTAACAGATATGGGAGGGGGGACGGCGAAAAATAGACAAGTCAGAAAATGAAAGTTGTAGGAAACTAAAGTGGTGTGAAGAAAGGAGTAGTTAATGTGAATAAATGCTGAGACAGAAGGAATTAACGTAAATTAAGGCCAGGTGGGTGGCAAGAACCAAGGACAAGTTTTAGTGCTTGTGCCACCTGCGGAGTTCTTAGAAACTGGTGCCTGGAGGAAGAATCCAGATGGTGCGTATGGTGAAACAGGCACTGAGGTCATGACTGCCATGTTGTACAGTGTGCTCTGCAATAAGATATTACATGTTGTCTGTATACTCTCTCTATGCCCATTCATCCTGACTGATAACTGGGTGGTAGTCATGCCGATGTAAAAGGCCAAACACTGTTTACATATACCAGCTGTCTTATATGCCAGCTGTTATGCAAACACCTCTGTTATATACAATGCACTTTGCTTTTCACTCTTATTAACTTGCGCATGACATTTTAGTAGTAATCTCTGTCTAGCATATTAACCCTTTTTTCCACCTTTAAGCTCTCAAGTTTTTCAAATCTCGTCTGGTGCAGTCCCCAACAATCCATCTTTCCTTCTCATCCTGTCTGGAGAGTCTCCATTGACCCAAGGATCTGGGTGACTTTTCTAAATGGTACCCCTTTCTGTAAACTTCTCCAATTCTCCAGTCCTTTTCCTTCACCCCTCTTCCGTCTCCTTCAACTCTTCTGCCAGAAGAAGGGGCCACTGGCTCCAGAAGCTTGTAAAAGTTAAAATCCTTGTGTGTGTGTGTGTGTGTTTTCCACTGCTGCCGCTTGGTGAGTAGATTTTTAATCTATCCATTTATATCATAAAATTGTATTTATATGGACATAAGTGTAGATAAAGTCTTTAGCATTATTAGAATAGTTTCTTGATTATTACAATATTAAATACTAATGCTAGAATTTACTTGTCCTGGCACTAAATCTAACAAGAGATTGGCTGTATCTGTCAATGCTTCAGAACTATGCGGCATACTCTCAAAGCTTTCCCACTCTCCCTGTCCATATGGCATGACCACTTATTACGTGCAAAGTTGGTAATCTCATTTTGCTGTCAGCTCACATAGCTATAAGATGGTCATTGCATTCATGTATGTCATCTCCTCTCTGCTTCTCTTGAATACAGTTTTACATGAAGCATACATCAAAAGAACACACATTTGTTAGACACAATAATATAATTTTGCTGAAAATAAAGTCATAATATTAATATTGTTTATTACAATATTGTAATCCTCTAAACAAACCTATCTCAACACAGGTGACACATTACTTACATTTTTATTCAGTATAAGAGTAGCTGCCTAGCATATTGATAAGCTAAGCATGATTCCTGATGATGCTCTGCTACACATCTGATGGCACTGTATCACCTGTTTTGTTTTGGCAAGCCAGTAATGCATACTTGACCATGGCAGGAGGTGTCATTCAATTTGTTGCTCCTTGCAACAGAAGCCACTAACCTGCAACTCAACTCTTGGTGTGCCTGGAAGTGCTCAACTGTTTTGACAGTTCTCACGCTGCAGCTTAACAATACAGATTGCTCTTTCCTATAACATGAAATATAAAACATTTGTGCCCAATGCCAGAAAACATTACCAGTGAATTACATGAAATGAACTAATTTTTCAAGCATCTTCTATTAAGTAAGTTTCCCTATCTCATTTCTCTGCAAAATCAACTGTGTCTGTGACATGTGAGGGTTGGTGAGTTTGACTGGTATGTGTTGACAATGCTCACACCAGTTTATGATGCACACCACAGTATCTTGTCAGTATACTCCCAGTTTTCATGGCATCACCACTACAAAGTGTGTCTGCTTGTGAGCTGTGTTCTGTAGTTTATTTTTTTGCGGCATAACAACTGTCCACTGTCAGTACCCACCAGGAGTTACCTCTGTCTGTGGGGAAGGCTGTAGGAGCATTCAATGGTTCAACGTTGATGTGTACAGTTTCTCAAAGAGCACAGAAATATGCTTGATGAACAGTGGACAGGGAGGCCAGCTACAGCAAAATGTGCTATGGTGATGATGCCATTATTGCAGTTCACAATATTGTGGAGGAAGACTGTCACATTGCCGTCAAGAACATTCTAATGTGGCTACCTCCTAGGGTTCCAATTTGACACTCATCCATCACAAACATCCTGACAGATGATCTTTCTTACCCCAAAGTCTGTGCAAGATGAGTGCCACATTTTCTGAGTGATGTTGACAAGCAGCAACAAATGGATTAGGTCAGAATGCTTCTGGAAATGCATCAGAGAGTGGGGGATCTGCTCTTCAAATGGTCTGTCACAGGGGATGAGACCTGGGCCCATTATTCGCCTCCTGAGACAATACATCAGGGCACAGTGTGGAATAAACCTGGCAGAAGTGCTCCAAAACAGGCAAAGATCACCCATTTGTCAGGAAAAGTAATGGCAACCATCTTTTGCGGGTTGTCATTGGGGGCTTTGCTCATTCATTACCTGGGTCACAACATCACAATGAATGCAGAGGATTACTGCAATCTTTGAGGAATCTACAAGCTACCATAAAATGGAAATGCCCTGGACTCTTGTCTCACAAAGTTCTCTTCTTTCATGACAATGCTTGGCCTCATACAACTCAGATGACTTAGGCAGAGCTCAGAAGATTCAACTGGGAAGTGTTTCCACAGCCTCCATATTCACCAGATCATGCCCCAAGTGATTTTCACATGTCCCCCAACTCAAGGGTCTTCTTGGAGGAAAGCACTTCAACACCAATCATGAAGTCACATCAAAAGTGAACAGCTGGTTATGAGTACAGGATGTGATCAGTTACAACACTGGTTTGGAAAAACATGTGTCACATCACCAAAAATGCTTGAAAAAACATGTCAACTACGTGGAGATGTAACAGAAGCATTGTATGAAGTCAATTATTACAATGTGATAAATTGTTTGTAATGATTTTTTTTTATAAAATAAGGAAACTTACTTATTAGATGCCCCTCGTACAATAAACATCATACTAATATCCACTGAGGTGATAAAAGTCGTGGGGTAGCGATATGCGCATATACAGATAGTGGTAGTATCATGCACACAAGGTATAAAAAGGCAGTACAATGGCAGAAGTCATTTATACTCAAGTGACTCATGTTAAAAGGTTTCAGAAGTGACTATGACCACACAATGGGAATTAATGGACTTTGAACACAGAATGGTTGTTGGAGCTGGATGCATGGGACATTCTGTTTTGGAAATCATTAGGAAATTCAATATTCTGATATTCAGTCTCAAGAATGTGCTGAGAATATCAAATTTCAGGCATTACCCCTCACCATGAATTACGCAATGGCTGACAACCTTCACTTAACGACCAAGAGCAGTAGCATTTGCATAGAGTTCTCAGTGCTAACAGACAAGCAACACTGCATGAAATAACTGAAGAAATTAATGTGGGAAGTATGATGAACATAGTCATTAGGACAGTGTGGAAAATTTTGCGTTATTGGCCTATGGCAGCAGATAACAAACACAAATGTGTATTCTAACAGCATGACATCACCTGCAGTGCCTTTCCAGGGCTTGTGACTACATCAGTTGGTTCCTAGATGACTGGAGAACCATGGCCTGGGCAAATGAGTCCTGGTTTCAGTTGTTAAGAGCTGATGGCAGGCTCTGAGTGTTGTGCAGACCCCACTAACCTATTGCCTAGGTTATTAACAAGGCACTGTGCAAGCTGTTGGTGTTTCATAATGGTGTAGGCTATGTTTACATGGAATGAACATTGAACCAAAAGTCATCATTAACTATAAATGGTTAAGTTCAGCTACTTGAAGACCATTTGCAGCCATTTATGGACTTCATGTTCCCAAACAACAATGGGATTTTTATAGATGACAATGCACCATGTCACCAGGCCACAATTGGCCATGAGTGGTTTGAAGATTCATTCTGGACAATTCAAGTGAATGATTTGGGCACCCAGACTGCCAGACATGGGACATAAATGAGAGCTAACTTCATACACAAAATCCTTCAATGGCAATGATTTCGCAATTATGGACAGCTTTAGACAGTGGCTCCAACAACTTGTGGAATCCAAGCCACATTGAGATGCTGCATTATGCCAGGAAAATGCAGGTCCAACATGATATTAGGAGATATCCAATGAATTTGATACCTCTGTCTAAATTCTGCTTAATTTCTTTAACAAGTAATTAATGTCATTAACTACAGCTTCCCATTTTACTATAAGCATGATATAATGGCATCAATTGAAAGGGCTATTCTCTCTTTACCTCAAATCCGTAAACATTACTCTGTTTATCTCTTATAATCAATTGTTCCATACATTTCACCTCTATTTCTACTTTATTCATTTTTATTCTCATGTTCTCACCTACAAAATCTACATTTGACTTTTATTTATAGCTCTGAGGCTCACTCTTTCCCATTTTATCATCATATTCATGCACTGTACTTCCACTATAAATAATCTTCCTTAATGTCTCATTTTTGTTATTTTCTACTACTTGATTCATTTGGTCATTTTCAGTATTTAGCCCCCTATCAATCACCATATTTTTCCCCTTAACAAATTCAGAGTCCATTTTGTCTAATTCAATTACTTTGTTCACAATGCTTGTGAATCTGTATTATTTGTTGAAATGCATGTAATGTCTCCTTACATTCAGTTTCCATTCTTTTATTCACATTACACTTCTTCTTTCACCTTCTGATTCTGTTTTTCTCAAGCTGTTATTTGCATTTTGTTTCCCAGTCACCTTAACTTAGATATCATTGAAACTTCCTGGCAGTTTCAGAGACTCACCTACTTCACCTACTTCAAGAATATTATTAGATTTACGATAAACTAAAAAGATAATATTACCATCAATATCATATCATATTTTCTTGAACTGGCATCTCATCGCCCATATTCTCATTATTAGAAATCATTTTTGCTTATTTACTGATATCAATAACTTGCAAAATACATTAATCCAAATCCAAAAATTGCAAGATGAATTCTCACAAAACTAAATCAGGAGATTTTTTCCTCACACAATCTTGTGTCACTTGCATTACCTCTGCAAAGTCATGTGCCGACCTCTGCCACCATGAGGTTGAAGCCATACATGCCAAACTGTCCAACTGGCTCACCTCTATGAACTCACAGAACACCGACTCCACCAATCGCCACACTCTGAGCCATTCACACCATCCAATGTGTGTGCCTCTTGGCTGCAGGATTGAAGCCACACACAAATACTATTTGCCAGCCAAACCCCTGCTGACAGTCAGTACAGCACCTCTCTCAATCATCACCTTCAGTTCCATTTGGATGATGTCCATTGCAAATGCCACCTGCACTTTGCTGTTCCACTATATATGCCATCTCATCATCAGAGTGCTAGCTGACAGTCACACACAGTTTGCAAAAAGGCTTAATGTTCCACTACTGCTACCTGAACTTGTATGCTGGTGATAACACTAATATTTCATTGCATATAACATTCATGCAACATGTCATGACAATCCATTACAGATTCCATATTTAATCATTATTCCACTTTCCAAACTAGTATTTACATTTATTGTTCATAGGTATTTTCACAGTACTGTTCATAAGATAATTTTCCATGCTACTTAACAATGAAAATTGAAAATCAATGTTCTCTCACAATATTCAGTTTTCAACATACTCTTTACCTTATGTAATATTCACTGTTGCAAATGATTTTTATCATGCCAATTAATCACTGTCTAGTTGCAGTTTCCTTCCAAGCCTATTAATCACTGTCTACTAGCACTCTGCCAATATTTGTCACATTTAATATTCACCATTCAAAATTAATTTTGTCACACCATTTAATGACTGTTGAATGGCAGTATTCCCACAAGGGATGCCAAGTGTGGCGCGTCCTCTCCTGTCCAATAAATGAATGAGAAGAAATGCTCCTACCATGACACAGTAACACTGGATGTTTCAAAAATGAATATAATTTATTACATTGAAATTACAATTATAAATAAGACATCAAATAAAAGAGCAACTCAGACAACATTTTTTCTACACCTGTGTGCATGCACATGCACTGTTTCCTGTGCCTTCTGTTAGAAAGTATAAGTATCAAAGAGGATGACTAGTGAACAGAAGGCTTTCTATGTTTTCAGTTCGTAAGGACTGATTCTGTTGTTACAATGCAACATGCATTCTACATTAAGTTCCATTGTAATCCTGCAAGTGATGTCATCAGTTTGAAGACAGTGGCTGTCTTTGCAAAGGGAAGAGTACAAGATGAGTAAGAGTGAATAACACTTTGAATGAGTGAGAACCTCTTTCACACGTAACCCTAAAAATCAGTTTGGAAGGCTAGTTGTATACTAGCAATTCTGGTTATGTCTATGTGGAGACTTTTAAGGTGATGCTTACATCTGTGTCATTTTTTGTAGTAGTTACAAGCTCTTTAACTTTTTGGACTATGGTTTCCTTGGCAACTTTTCAAATGGAGTATTGCTGCATGAGAACGAGGATTTTCTGGATCATGTCATCTTCAGTCAAGAATTGACATTTCACTTAAGTGGAAATGCAAATGTACCTCATTTGTGCATTTGGGGGTTAGAAGATGCCCAGAAGATGGTACAGGTGCAGCAAGACTCCCATAAATTGAATGTTTTTTGTGCTGTATGCCAGTGGTAAGTTTATGGGTCATTCTTTTTTTTTTACAAAGTAACTATAACTTGTTTTTTATCTTGATGCACTAGAACCATTGCTTTTTCCTCAGTTGGAAGAAGCTGAACCACAGAACTTTATTTGGCAGCATGATGGAGCACCAACTCACTGGCATAACTCAGTATGTGGTTAGTTAAACAATGCTGTACCTGACTGCTGGTTCGGCTACAAGGGGCTGGATGACAGGGTTTGTTTTGCATGTTCACCCAGTTTGACACCATGCAATTTTTACCTTTGGGGGCTCATGAAGGATTGAGTGTAAATGCCTCAATTAGACTGCTGATCTATCTGACTTAAGAAACAGATTGCAACACTCCTTGGCCTCAGGTCTGCACAGCATTTACCATGATATTTCTTTCAAAGAGGATACAGCTTAGTTACTGTCCAATTCATTGCCAAGGCTGATGATATCAGTGGCAAATTAAATGTTTAAGTTCCCTCCTACATTCCTCTCAGAAGTTTAGGTATGGCATCACTTCCTCAGACAGATATCATTCATTTTTCTTAATCAAATGAGAGACCATTATTCTAGTTGGTATTATGTGGGATCCTGAACTGATCCACATTTCTCGCTGATATTTAAGAAATATATCAAGACACTATACATCAACTTCAATCTCTTATATGGGCCATAAATGGTTTATATCTCCATAGATCTCTCCTCTCTGTATTAAATAAATTTTTCAGAAATCTGTATCATCATTAACTGATGTTTACATTGTCACTGCAAGTACACTGTATTCAGATTTTGTAAAATAAAGAAAATAAAGCTTTCTTTTCATATGCTTTTATTCACTGATGATAGACTCCCATAATAATTACTTTGTCTTTCCTTTGAATTTTCACATTTTTTCCCCTGTGCTGTGAAACTGTTTCAGGCCCTCACATAAGTTTGAGTATGTGAATATCTATCACATTCTACCATAATCATGAGTGCTTCATTATTACATGTCATTTGTTTATACAGGGTGAGTCACCTAATGTTACCGCTGGATATATTTTGTAAACCACATCAAATACTGACTAACCGATTCCGCAGACCGAACGTGAGGAGAGGGGCTAGTGTAATTGTTTAATACAAATCATATAAAAATGCACGGAAGTATGTTTTTTAACACAAACCTACGTTTCTTTAAATGGAACCACATTAGTTTTGTTAGCACATCTGAACACATAAACAAATACATAATCAGTGCCATTTGTTGCATTGTAAAATGTTAATTACATCCGGAGATATTGTAACCTAAATTTGACGCTTGAAACCTCCGACGTTCAGTTGCGTGTTGTAACAAACACGGGCCTCGGTCGGCGAGCAGCATCTGCAGGGACATGTTTACGATGACGACCGTGTTTACGAGTGTGGCTGTAGTGCACTGTTGTGGTTTGGTCTAGCTGTCACAGTGTCCGCATGTAGCGCTTGCTGCTATTGTTATTCTGCATTCGTCTCCGCACGCAGACCAACTGTAGTACACTGTGTTACCAGACGTCTGTGATAGTGTAGTGTTGTAGGAACTGTGACCATGGTGTATTCTAACTCTGAAAAGGCGGAGATGGTACTCATCTATGGCGAGTGTCGACAAAATGCAGCTGAAGCCTGCAGGGTGTATGCAGAACGGTACCCGGACAGAGAGCATCCAACGTGCCACACATTGCAAAACATCTACCGCCAGCTGTATGCAACAGATATGGTCGTAGCACTCAAACAGGCCCATCACAGGAGAAGCGGGTGCAGTTGGTGTGTTAGCTGCTGTTGCCATGAACCCACAAATCAGTACATGGGACATTGCAAGAGCTGGTGGACTGAATCAAAGTAGTGTCATGCGCATACTGCATCGTCACCGCTTTCACCCGTTTCATGTGTCGCTACATCAGCAATTACATGGTGATGACTTTAATCATCGAGTGCAATTCTGTCAATGGGCACTAACAGAGAATGCATTGCAGTTCTACCTGTTTACCGATGAAGTGGGTTTCACAAACCACGGGGCAGTGAATCTACGGAACATGCATTACTGGTCGTGGACAATCCTCGCTGGCTCAGACAGGTAGAGCGAGGTATGGTGCGGAATCATTGGCGACCACCTCGTTGGTCCTCACTTCATTGCAGGGGCCCAAGCAGCTGCAACATACATTGCTTTTCTACAGAATGATCTGCCAACATTGCTCGAAAATGTCCCACTGGAAACGCGTCAACGTATGTGGTATCAGCATGATGGTGCACCTGCACATTCCGCAATTAACACTAGGCTGACCCTTGACAGGATGTTCGACGGGCGTTTCACAGGACGTGGAGGACACATAAATTGGCCAGCCCATTCTCCTGATCTTACACCTCTGGACTTCTTTCTGTGGGGTACATTAAAGGAGAATGTGTACCGTGATGTGTCTACAAGCCCAGAGGATATGAAACAACGTATTGTGGCAGCCTGCGGCGACATTTCACCAGATGTACTGGGGCGTGTATGACATTCATTACGCCAGAGATTGCAATTGTGTGCAGCAAATGATGGCCATCACATTGAACGTCTACTGGCCTGACATCTCGAGACACGCTCTATTCCACTCCGTAATTGAAAACGGAAACCACGTGTGTACGTGTACCTCACTCCTCATGGTAATGTACATGTGCGTCAATGAAAAAGACCAATAAAAAGGTGTTAGCATGTGGACATAATGTGCTGTTCCAGTCTCTTCTGTACCTAAGGTCCATCACTGTTCCCTTTGGATCCCTACGTAATTCGGTGCTCTCCGATACACACGATCGAACAGCGGAGGAGTGGTACTCAAGCGTCAACTTTAGGTTACAATATCTCCGGATGTAATTAACATTTTACAATGCAACAAACGGCACTGATTACGTATTTGTTTATATGTTCAGATGTGCTAACAAAACTAACGGGGTTCCATTTAAAAAAACGTAGGTTTGTGTTAAAAAACATACTTCTGTGCATTTTTTTATGGTTTGTATTAACCAATTACACTAGCCCCTCCCCTCACGTTCGGTCTGTGGAATTGATTCGTCAGTATTTGATGTGGTTTACGAAATATATCCAGCGGTAATGTTAGGTGACTCACCCTGTATATGCCATTACAAATGTCCTGTGTCTATAAGTTGTTGTTGTGTGAATGTGTGAGAGTTCTGCTTCAAAGGAAGAGCTTTGTCTGAAAGCTGAAAATATTTCTAATGTTATTTTTTGTTGTGTCACTCTGTGACCCAACTCTGTCTCTGTGCAATGAATAACAATCCATCATTTCCATATTGTTGTTATTCCATCCTAGACTTAGCATCATTGGATTTGTCTATACATCTATTTTTGACTTGTGGCAGCTATATATTATGAAGTTTTCAGATTTCAAAGTAATTAGATCCTTACAACCATCCACTTTTAGTTCAATACTCGAAATTCATCATCTTCTCTCAGTTCAGTAAATCATGCATCGTACAAAGCATTTCAATGCTGACCTTACTGACACAGATTCAAAGTTTCTATGTGTTATTATGGATCCACAGGAACCCTACATGTAATTACACTGAGAATTATAATAAATTATTTAGAATATTCATCTCATAAATAACACAGTGAGGAAATGCACTATGTTCAGTCAGTTTGGACTGAGTAAATGCTAGGAACAATCTAGTTCTTTGTTTTAGCCTTTTTCACCAAAATTCATGGTCACCTTTCTAAATACCTTCTCCGATGACATTTCTGTTTACTATTATTGAAATTTGTTAATGAATCAGGAAAAGCTTCTACTAATGTTAATGAAGTACAAGAGCAGGGCAAATATCATTGTAACTACTTTTTGCAAATTCCAGCCCAGTTGGCAAATGTGACACACACAAATGAAAAGGTGAGGTGGGAACTACATGTGTGGACATTGGAGAACACACAGACATTGTCCCTCACATATATGTTATGGCAGTGTACTGGACAATACTGGATTCATGGTGCAAAATGATTGCATCACAGCACACAAACAGTTGCATGGCAAAACTGGGTCTGCCAACAATATGATAGGCACTGAATGCCATTTGCATCACTATTTGCCACACCATGTCCCAATCAGGTCATCTGTTATTTAACAGCATTAGTAATGTCCACTTACTATGTAGTGGTTCCTTTACCTTCCATATAAGATTAAAGTCACAGGGCAAAAGCTCAGGAAAGTACAATAAGTGCTCCAATTCTTCCCATTCCCAGAATTGCAGTTGTTACTATACAGACTCTGCATTATGTGATTTTGTCTTTTCATGCAATATGATTACCCTACCCAGAAGATTTAGACATTTCTCCTGGATGCCATGTTGTACCTGTCACATCAGAAAGTCCCTGTAATACCCTGTGCTCATTGTTCTGCCATGTGGAATGAAGTGGCACACAGTGACACCCCTAACGTCATATGTGATTAACACCAACAATATCATGGGGAAAGAATTCTGATGGAATTTCTGCTATGCTGGTGATCTAGCATGTCATATTTCTGTGGACTGACACCTGAGCTCTGTTGTGTTAACCCCTCACATATGTAAAAAGTATCAGATTGCTGACTCACTCTTCTGACAGCAATGACACTACATCTGTTTCTGTGTCAGTACTTGTTGTCATATGATGAAAGAAATACATTAAGAATTTGAATTCTGGTACTTATCTGGTTGATGCATCAATCTGCTTCTGCTCTCTCCCACTGTTTTCATAAGTTGGGCAGTGGGTTGTTTAAATATTAAACTGGACACTAGATGTTTTCCATATGTTTATTTAAAAAATCCATGCCATATCCTCATTACTGCTGTATACCAATCAACATTTATAAAAACACAGTTTGTTGTACAACATTGCCAAGCATCAGAGCATAACAAGCTACTAGCTCCCACCACTGATGTCACTGTCTGATTGACCGACAAAATGCTTCCCATTTGTTTTTACACAAAAACAGATGCTTTCTGATATGTGGGTAATGCCAAATTTACCAATCAGTTCAACAATTTTGTTTTAATAATTTTGATTCTTAGGTTTATATGACTGTTTAGTTCATTGTATTTAGTTTTTATAATAAAGCAGATAACAAAAAATATAAGAAAAACCAGCTTTTTTATGTCTTTAATTAAGATAATCAAGTCTAATCATTAATTGATCTTTGAATCAATGTGTAAGAGATGTGATTTAGTAACACAAATGCAGTTGTGCAAAAATTTCTGTAGTCTGCATGCATTAATAAACATTTAATAAAGTTAGAACCCATTCTACTTTTTCTCTGAACATAAATACAAAAACTGTAGAGAAATTATTTTATAGAGATATGGCATTTTTCTATTATGTGATAAAATTGGTTTAATTGTAGTGTGAATTACACCTCCTTGCACTGATAAAGTCATTAGTGTTGGTTTGTATTCCTGATTTGGTCCAAATTTGGAAACACAGTCGTAATGTGAAGAAAAATAGTATGGTATCAATCTCATCATTAATGGTAAAATAATGTGTTTTAAGGGCTTGTATCATTGTAGGTGCATATGCCCTGACCAAGAATTAATCTATGGTAATTTTTTGTGACAGGAACTAATCACCATCCTGTTGCCAATGTACTAAGTAGTTGGAGCATATTGTATGCATATCATTTCCACCATTGAACTTCCATCTGTTCATGTGGTACAAAATGCATTGCAATTTCCCACAGTTGCTGTTCTGTCCACAATATCCCGTTAATGATGTGCATCTTGATGGCATTTGCCCTCTCTATCCCCAGTAGTGTTCACTGCATGCCTTCCTCCAGGAGATGCCCAATGATGGCACATGAAATATCAGTCTGCACACTGACGAGTCATCCCAGGTATTGCTGATAATTGGTTGCCACATGTCCTTGTTGAAACTTTCCTATCCATTGTGCTACTTCGTGGTATGGAAGGACATTATCCCTAATGCCTTCCAGCAATTCACTGTGACAGTCTCTTGCATTTCTCCCTTGGAGAATGACTATTTTGATATATGTGTGCTGCTCAACACGGGTTACTTTCATCTTGCAGGACACTTCCCACACACCTGATTTCACAGTACACTCTGTGGTGCTACTACCAATCACAGAGCCATCTGTTATTGTGAATACACAATATGCCTGCATAGCTTCCAAGTGAAAAACAGCAGCTTGAGATGTGCTCACAAAACAGAAATGGATGCAATGCCTTTTGCCCAACCCTTGTATTTTGGACATAGACTCTGCAGTTCATCCTCTCCTGTGCAGTCCCTAAATAACTGGATATTAAATTAAATCAGTAAATTCCTCATTCTTCTATATTTCTTACAATCTACTGCTACCTCTCTCACCAAATTTTTAAGTCTAGGTAGCATGGTGAATCTTCCAAAAACATTTTACTCCCCTCAGAATCCATTTGCTCAGATGTATTTCACTGTGTGTACTATGTACTCCACTTTGTCATACTTTAGCAGCCCATTTTAATTTGAAAATCTTTCCAGGGGACAGCACTATAACTGCTTTCATCCCTTTCATCAAACTTTCCCATGGTAATCCTTTCACTTCACAGAGTGATGGCCGGCCGCGGTGGCCGTGCGGTTCTAGGCGCTTCAGTCCGGAACCGCGTGACTGCTACGGTCACAGGTTCGAATCCTGCCTCGGGCATGGTTGTGTGTGATGTCCTTAGGTTAGTTAGGTTTAAGTAGTTCTAAGTTCTAGGGGACTGATGACCTCAGAAGTTAAGTCCCATAGTGCTCAGAGCCATTTGAACCATTTGAACAGAGTGATGTTTTCCAAACAGATAGTTTAGAAGCTTAACCTTCAATTTCAGATCAATATTTGATATGAGAAAATTCTTTGTGTTGAAGAATGGTTCATTTATCTCTTTGATTCATTTTACATATCATTTTTATCATGTTTTCAGTGTTATTTTATTTCTCAGTAAATTAGTACATTTAGATTGTCAATCTCCTTCTAGTTATTTTTCATGCTTCCTAGAATTAAAATAGACTTAAAAATAAGCTTTTTTCAGGACATTGAACAGGTGGAACAAAAGGTATCAACACATGGAACAGCATTTACAAAAACAAGCACTCCAATCTTACGAACGCTTAGTAAAGATGACGGTCAGTTAAATGATCTAATATAGTACAGTATGTAATAGAGGCAACTAACAGAATATCCTGTGACTGCTGCTTCTCTGTTAACAGTATCAGTTTTGTCAACTGTATCGTTATGTGAGTAATCTTGGAGTATAGTACAATGTCCTACATATCTATGACTCCCATAGGCAAGGGCGTCACCAGCACTAAATTGTTGGGTGGGAACGACTATAGAGAAGGTATAGATCCACTTGATAAAAATTGCAAACATTTGGATCTAAAACCTTTTTTTGCAGCCTTCTGGATGCCTCACTCCATATATTTCAGTAGCACTTAAAACTCATAAGGCATACCAATTTAAGCCTGGATTAAAATGTAGATTGTGGTTACTGAGTATAAAAAAGTTATATAACGTTCAGACTTAAATTTATCAACGGTGTGTGTATGATTATTATGGATTACACCAAAACAATCACGAAAACGAATTCAATGGTTTTTGAAACTAAATTCTGCTTACTTAAAGTTTTGGTTACACGACAACCAACCGTCATTAAGTACTTAAGAAAATGCATTATTAACAATCAGCTGTTTATCATAAATATATACCTCTATCGGTTTCTTGGTCACAAGCAATGGCCACAGGACATAAGATGAAAAACATCAGGTGGAAGCATACTTCACAGTCCGTATAGGCTTACTCAGTATCAAAGTTATCACAGTGTAAGTCCACCCTCCACTTTCACTATGACAGCTCTGATGTTGTCTGAGCCTATAAGGACCATGAATATGCTTTCATCTAACCTGCTTTGACCTTGCATCATGTGATTATGGTTTATGACCAAAACAGGTAGGTACATATGTTTAAAATAACAGCTGAAGGTTAATAATGCTGCCTGTTAAATTCTGTTTGATTCATCACTTGTAGCCACACCAACATGAGTCATTAAAGCTATGAATATTGTCCTTTTTCTATAATACACTCCTGGAAATGGAAAAAATAACACATTGACACCGGTGTGTCAGACCCACCATACTTGCTCCGGACACTGCGAGAGGGCTGTACAAGCAATGATCACACGCACGGCACAGCGGACACTCCAGGAACCGCGGTGTTGGCCGTCGAATGGCGCTAGCTGCGCAGCATTTGTGCACCGCCGCCGTCAGTGTCAGCCAGTTTGCCGTGGCATACGGAGCTCCATCGCAGTCTTTAACACTGGTAGCATGCCGCGACAGCGTGGACGTGAACCGTATGTGCAGTTGCCGAACTTTGAGCGAGGGCGTATAGTGGGCATGCGGGAGGCCGGGTGGACGTACCGCCGAATTGCTCAACACGTGGGGCGTGAGGTCTCCACAGTACATCGATGTTGTCGCCAGTGGTTGGCGGGAGGTGCACGTGCCCGTCGACCTGGGACCGGACCGCAGCGATGCACGGATGCACGCCAAGACCGTAGGATCCTACGCAGTGCCGTAGGGGACCGCACCGCCACTTCCCGGCAAATTAGGGACACTGTTGCTCCTGGGGTATCGGCGAGGACCATTCGCAACCGTCTCCATGAAGCTGGGCAACGGTCCCGCACACCGTTAGGCCGTCTTCCGCTCACGCCCCAACATCGTGCAGCCCGCCTCCAGTGGTGTCGCGACAGGCATGAATGGAGGGACGAATGGAGACGTGTCGTCTTCAGCGATGAGAGTCGCTTCTGCCTTGGTGCCAATGATGGTCGTATGCGTGTTTGGCGCCGTGCAGGTGAGCGCCACAATCAGGACTGCATACGACCGAGGCACACAGGGCCAACACCCGGCATCATGGTGTGGGGAGCGATCTCCTACACTGGCCGTACACCACTGGTGATAGTCGAGGGGACACTGAATAGTGCACGGTACATCCAAACCGTCATCGAACCCATCGTTCTACCATTCCTAGACCGGCAAGGGAACTTGCTGTTCCAACAGGACAATGCACGTCCGCATGTATCCCGTGCCACCCAACGTGCTCTAGAAGGTGTAAGTCAACTACCCTGGCCAGCAAGATCTCCGGATCTGTCCCCCATTGAGCATGTTTGGGACTGGATGAAGCGTCGTCTCACGCGGTCTGCACGTCCAGCACGAACGCTGGTCCAACTGAGGCGCCAGGTGGAAATGGCATGGCAAGCCGTTCCACAGGACTACATCCAGCATCTCTACGATCGTCTCCATGGGAGAATAGCAGCCAGTATTGCTGCGAAAGGTGGATATACACTGTACTAGTGCCGACATTGTGCATGCTCTGTTGCCTGTGTCTATGTGCCTGTGGTTCTGTCAGTGTGATCATGTGATGTATCTGACCCCAGGAATGTGTCAATAAAGTTTCCCCTTCCTGGGACAATGAATTCACGGTGTTCTTATTTCAATTTCCAGGAGTGTATAAATGGATTTACTTGCTCGTTAGTATATCCTACAAACAATTAATTTTTAGTGCACAACTGCTTTCAGTAGTGTAATTACACTACTGGACATTAAAATTGCTACACCAAGAAGAAATGCATATGATAAACAGGTATTCATTGGACAAATATATTATACTAGAACTGATATGTGCTTACATTTTCACTGAATTTGGGTGCATCAATCCTGAGAAATCAGTACCAAGAACAACCACCTCTGGCATTGAGTCAAACAGAACGTGGATGGCATGTATAAGTACAGCTGTCCATGCAGCTTCAACACGATACCACAGTTCATCGAGAGTAGTGACTGGCGTATTGTGACGAGCCAGTTGCTCAGTCACCATTGACCAGACGTTTTCATTTGGTGAGAGATCTGGAGAACGTGCTGCCCAGGGCAGCAGTCGAACATTTTCTGCATCCAGAAAGGCCCATACAGGACCTGCAACATGCGGTCGTGCGTTATTCTGCTGAAATGTAGGGTTTCACAGGGATTGAATGAAGGGTAGAGCCACGGGTAGTAAAACATCTGAAATGTAACGTCCACTGTTCAAAGTGCCGTCAATGTGAACAAGAGTTGACCCAGATATGTAACCAATGGCACCCCATACCATCACGCCGGGTGATACGCCGGTATGGCGATGACGAATACACGCTGACAATGTGCATACACCGCGATGTCGCCAAACACGGATGCGACTATCATGATGCTGTAAACAGAAACTGGATTCATCCGCAAAAATGACGTTTTGCCATTCGTGCACCCAGGTTTGTCGTTGAGTAGACCATCGCAGGCGCTCCTGTCTGTGATGCAGCGTCAAGGGTAGCTGCAGCCACAGTCTCCGAGCTGATAGTCCATGCCGCTACAAACGTCGTTGAACTGTTGTTGTCTTGCAAACGTCCCCATCTGTTGACTCAGGGATCGAGACATGGCTGCACGATCCGTTACAGTCATGCAGATAAGATGCCTGTCATCTCGACTGCTAGTGATACGAGGCCTTTGGGATCCAGCACGGCGTTCCGTATTACCCTCCTGAACCCACCGATTCCAGATTCTGCTAACAGTCATTGGATCTCGACGAACGCGAGCAGCAATGTCGCGATACGATAAACCGCAATCGATAAACCGACCTTTATCAAAGTCGGAAACGTGATGGTACGCATTTCTCCTCCTTACACGAGGCATCACAACAATGTTTCACCAGGCAATGCCGGTCAACTGCTGTTTGTGTATGAGAAATCGGTTGGAAACGTTCCTCATGTCAGCACGTTGTAGGTGTCGCCACCGGCGCCAACCTTGTGTGAATGCTCATTTACATGTCACAGCATCTTCTTCCTGTCGGTTAAATTTCGCGCCTGTAGCACGTCACCTTCATGGTGTAGCAATTTTAATGGCCAGTAGTGTAGTTACGCGTTCAACGGCGTCATTTGTTGTCAACTAACAATCTAAAAACTGAAATAACTTTTAAAAAATATTGGAGAGGGTGGAGATCACTGTCTCGCGACCCCTCCCCTCCCCCGGCGGTGACGCCCTTGCTCCACAGGAAGACAAACTCAGACTAATTATAATGCAAACGGAGCAATTTAAACAGTCATTCTTATTGCGCTCGCAATGCGAATGGAGCGGGCAGAGTCGCTAGTTGGTACAGTGGGCAGTACCCTACAGATGTGGATGCAGAGGGCCTAGTCGCTGCCGGTGGGGCTCGAGCTGCGGCGTGCTCGGCGCCGCCAGTGGGCGGGCGTGGCAGCGTACGCGGCGGCCATGGCGGCGCAGCAGGGCCGCAGCGTCTCCTCTTGGGCGATGCAGCCCAGCACGCCGCCCACACCGCCGCCCACCCGCCGCTCAGCGGCCGCTGATGCTGACGCTGACGCCGAGTCTGCCTCTTCTTGGGCTTCCTTCTGCCACTGCTCCCTGAAACACCAGCCCCCGCTGTAGCAGCTTCCTTGGCAGTGCTGTAAACTTAACGACTACATTTTGTGATGTACAGGGTGATTATAATTAAAGTTAAACTTTCAAACCGCTGTAAAAATAACACTACTGGTCAGAATGACGTCAAATTGCAATGAATGTTATCGGAGAAGGGGAAAAACGTATAGCAGAAGAAAAATAAATAGTTTAAAAATGTAGCAATAGATAGCGCTGTAAGCATCATAATTTAATAATGGTCGACTGCAGATGAGAAATGAATCATACAACAATGCCTAAGGTGTACGTTTGACGCTAAACAAACAGGTGTGATACTGTTAGTTACATAAGCCCATCCACCACAGCAGGTCGTATCACATTGGATGGGAAAAATCGATTTTTAATTGTCCTGAGGCTAAACACAGCATAAAAAGCATCAGTAATCATATTGGATTATTAATTTCCCTGTGACTGGCGCGAAACATGTTCAATATGCTGTCCACCGGTTTCTGTGACAAGTTGAAATCGAGAAACAGCATGTTCCACAACTCATCGGAGTGATTCCGGAGTCACGATCAGAATGTGTTGTGCAATGCGTGGGTTCAGTGGAGCTAAGTTTCTAATCGGAACACAGAATACAACATCTTTCATATAGACACACAGCTAGATGTCACTCGGATTAAGATCAGGTTATCGGGACGGCCAGGCTGTAGGGAAATGGCGGCTGACAATTCTAGCATTTCCGAAATGGCGCTTCAACAGCTGTTTAACTGGATTTGCAATGTGCGAAGGTGCGCCATCTTGCATAAAAATGATCCATCCACACATCCACGCTGTTGGAGAGCTGGCATGACGTGGTTGCGCAGAAGACACTTGTAGTGCTTACAAGTGACGGTACATGTAACAAGTCCGGAAGCACCTATCTCTTCGAAAAAATATGGCCCTATGATAAATGATGCCCGTAAACCCACACCACACAGTGACTTTTTCAGGGTGATGTGGCACTGATTGATCTGCGTGTAGATTCTCCGTTGTCCATATTCGACAATTCTGTGTATTGACGTATCCTGTCAGACGGAAGTGGGCTTCGTCTGTCCACCAAACCTTTCACGGCCAATCATTGTCCACTTCCATGCGAGCAAGAAATTCTAAAGCAAAGGTATCTCATGCTGGCAGGTCAACATGAAGCAACTCGTGCACATGTGTAATTTTGAATGGATACCGGTAGCAAAGAAGGATGTTTCGTAGGATTTTACGCACCGTGCTCACGGGTATGTCTAATGTTCGGGCAATTCTGCAGGCGCTACGCGTTTGCACACCACCACTCGTATCCTCCTGCTTTTCTGTGGCCACTACTTCCACTGACGTCGAATCAGTTCGTTTCCTCCCTCTATCACGTTGCACACCAAAAGAACCCGTCTTTTCCAAGTTCCAAATCATTTTATCCAGACCCGCGGCAGTCATTAGACCAACGCCTTTTTTCAAACCCTTCAGTGTCCGGAACTTTTGCAGAGCAACGTGTGCACAGTCATTATTCTTGTAATACAGCTTTACAAGCAGAGCGCGATCCTGCATTGAGACTGTGGTATCGATAGTTCCGATGCCACAGTGTAGGTGCACGCTGGTAGGTTGGCTCTACGAGAGCGGACCAACTACGCCGACCACGGCGCCCTCTAGCCGACGCTATGGAGCTCAACGAGCGCCGCATTGCTTTCTCTCCATTTCATCATGAGCAGACGGTCTGGATACATCGCTTCTACTTCAGAGGGTGTTGGCTCGCCATTGAGACTTTGTACTACTTACGACGGGAACACGGCTTCGCATCTACGTGCTCATCATCGCAAAGTTATGTAACCACGTATTAACTTGTTTTTGCCTATAGTAAAAGTGCTTTTACTTTACACGCAGTACCGAAGTGTTTTACCTCACCTGCTCCTATTCGCTTCCTTCATTCGGCCTATTTTGCAGATCACAGAAGCAGACCCACGCGCCCTCCAGGCGGGATACAAAAGAGACAGTCATGGCGAACGTTGCAGACGCGAAAGGGGAAAAAGCCGTGTACCCGGCGTGTTCATACCAAGTTCAGTGGGTCGTGCGCATGACAGATCTTTTCATTTAGGTATTCTGACACATGCAGCGCCATCTATTTGTCAATTTTCACACTATTTTTTTCTTCTGCCATACGTTTTCCCCCTTCTCCGATAATATTTCGTTGCAGTTTGACGTCATTCTGGCCAGTGGAGTTATTTCTACAGCGTTTTAAAAGTTTAACTTTAATTATAATCACCCCGTACTGGATGTCTCTCCTAAGAGTCGTCAAGCGCATTCTCTCTCGTGTTTCAGCAGATAGTAATTTTATTTTGCGATACGTAGCTGTTATCACCTCAAACAAACCCTGGTCATCTGTCTTACATGCAGTGTTCAGTGCCGACAGAACGTGTCGGTTAGATTCCCATCATGAGCAAAACAATTTTTAAAGCTGAACTTTACATTACCATTCCACAGAGCGGTCCCAAATTAGTCTATAGGCTGATTAAAATTACTCGGTAGTTGGCACTCCACAGGCTGGAGCTGGTTTCCTCCAATCAGAGTGCTCAACGTCACGCTCGAACCGTTCGCCGTTGCCAAACTACCACAACAGTCTGGCTTTCTTTCTTGTTGTGTCTGGATCCCGAGTCCTGTATCTGCCCCTTTAATTTCATATTTCACCACACATGATAACCATAAAACACACACACATACACACACACACGGCGCTAACGATATACACGCGTTTCATACATAGCAATAACCAAACACAGCTAGTTCCATCCGCACAAGACGCCATCAGCGTCACATATACAGTTATTATAGTCACGGAGATCGGCTTCCGTTAAAAAAGCTTCACACGACCGTACCTGACGCAATTTGAGTCATAAATGGAACAGCTGGAAGTACAGTAATGTCGTAGTGTAGTGGTTCACGTATTACCTTTGTGTTGAAGGTCTTGGATTCGAAACTCGTTCCGGTCGCTGTGGCCGAGCGGTTCTAGGAGCTTCAGTTCGGAACTGCGCTGTTGCTACGGTCGCAGGTTCGAATCCTGCCTCGGGCATCGATGTGTGTGATGCCCTTAGCTTAGTTAGGTTTAAGCAGTTCTAAGTCTAGGGGACTGATGAACTCAGATGTTAAGTCCCATAGTGCTTAGAGCCATTTGAACCATTTGTTTTTAAATGGTGGAAAGGGGCCAAAATAAGCGGCTGTCAGTCACACTCGAACATACAACTTTATTTATTTGACCAAACATAACAAGAGCCAAAAAAATTTTTAAAAAACACAGCATTAATTTGCCGGCTGAATGCGCCATACAATCTCATGCCTTAAGGGCAAGACCACATTAATTTAAAATTGGCTGAAAGCCAATAACTTAAGACTCAAACCAAAATCATAAATTTAAAAGGCAAAAGGACTTATCTTAAATCAGTTCTTTCAATTAGGCTGAAGACCCAAACAGTCTCACACCTTAACAGCAAAACAACTTTAATTTAAAAAAAAAAAAAATCGGCTGAAGGCCCATCAGTTAAGACTCAAACCAAAATAAATTTTTAAAACGCCAAGGCCTTACCATAAAACAGTTCTTTAAATAAGGCTGAAGAACCAAACAATCTTACGCCTTAAGGGCAAAACAACCTTAATTTAAAAATCGGCCAGAAGCCATACAAATACAAACAACAAGAACAAATAAGAAAAGGCAGTACACCCAACGGCGCTCAGAAGTTTCCGAGGGTCGGCCTGGAATTCAAACACTAACGCTTGCTTCTGTGAGACAGGCAGTCGGGCCAACCATTCTCGATCCGACGACAACCCAACCGCCAACCGACAGACAGTCAAAGGACCCACCAACAAGATAACTTCCGCTCCACCCGACCAGCACGCAACAGGGAGTTTAATGGAACAACGTAGAAGGTATTGGCGCCCTCTACCAATTATGCATTGAGCTGTCAAACTACACTTAGTGCTGGACAATGACAACACGATGAGGAAAATACACTGCCTGAATCTACGTCAACGCCAAGGACAGGTAACCGCAACGTTAACGGCCAGAAGGCAGAAGATTCCGCTGGTGCACTTCAATTCAAAATAACCGAGTACAGTTAAACTCCACCGGAGGGTGGCTAAAATTTGCCAACTCGAAAACAAACATTTTTGCTCGCAGGAATGTCTCAACAGTCAACAACGAAATCCGAATGACTCAACGTGAACAGTCGTGACTTGCTGGTAGATTAAGTCAAAACTCAACTTTCGTGTCCAGGATCGGTGAGCCACGGACCTCGTAGCGTTGGGAACAGCACTACACACTCCGACCGCGCGTGGACGCCGCCAGCGGCCTCGGCCAAACCACGCGCCGCGGAGATTTCCTCGCTGCTCCACGCCAACCGACCAACTGCTCGCACACACCACGACCGGAAACTATAAGCGCCAGGCCATAGATAGTACAAGGTGCGAATATCGATACACACCGCTGCTGCCACTCGCCCGAGAGAGAGGATAACAGCATAATCGCGATAACCGCGGGAGACTAAACACAGAATAGCAACCAAGGGTTAATGCAAGGCATAACACGAGTCAGCCACGGCTCGTTAAGGTCTGCTTGTTGCCAGGAGATCGAAGACGTTACCCTCACGAGTTGGTACTCTGACTACCTGCTCAAGGCGATTTTCGGACAAGACATCCAGAACAATGCCACACGATTCACTGTCTCTGGCACCAGTTTTTATGGCATGACACTCCCAGTCTATGCCCAGCAAGTTGAAGTCACTCCCTATTACAACCGCATGATCAGGAAAATTACTAATGATGTTCTACAACTTCAGTCTGAAGCGCTCTACAACTATAGATCCTGACCCAGGTGGTCTATAAAAACACCCGATCACTATTTTTGACTGTTCTTTGATACTTAATATCATCCAGATTAATTCACATTCAGAATCCGTGATAACCTCCCTAGATTTTCTAAAAAAAAAAATTCTGCAATAAACACGCCGCACCATTGGCGACTACCCTATCCTTACGATAAACATTCCAATCTGAACTTATGATTTCGTTGTCACTGAAGTTTCAACCAGCTTTCTGTTCCCAATACTATCTGTGCATTATAACCTTCACTAAGCGATATTAATTTTGGGACCTTTCCATAAATGCTCCTGCAGTTTACAGAATCATATTAATCTTTTCTATCTCTGATCTGCGAGGACCAAGATTCTCTGAGGTCGCTGTGGCTGATTTAAGAGGCGAATCGTCTTTGATCGCAAGGGAGGAGTTCTCTAACCTAAAAAAGCCCCATGTGTACGCCACACGTACTATGCTACCCTAGCAGCCGCTTCCTGTGTAGTGCACGCCTGACCTATTAAAGGGAACCCTACAATTCTGCACCCGAAAGAGGAGGTCGAGAAAATCGCATTCGATACCGTCGCAGAGCCGAGGATGGCCTCAGAACCCAAGCGGCAGGCGTCATTCGTGCCGACACAAGCAGCCGGCTGCACCCAGTGCGCTCGATTGCTGCCGGCAGGGTCTCCTCCACTTCACAGATGAGACCTCCCGGCAAACATACCGAATGCACACTGGAATTCTTTCCTGCCTTGCCTACTATCTTCCTCAGGTGCTCCATCACCCGCCTAACATTGGAGCTCCCAATGACTAGCATACCCGCCTTCTGTACTTGTCTGGACTGGGCGGGAAAATCGTCCGCTGGCCCAACAGGAGAGGCATCCCGTGCTGGGTCAGAGTTACCATAAACACTAGGCAGCACCTCGTACGTGTTGCTAAGACGTAGGGAGCCAGCTGCACGGCCTGCTCCCTCCTTCGCCTTCCACCCAGTGACACGAGAACCCACCACTGTCTGCCACCCACTCTGGAGTGAGGACGGACAGGTCAGATGTTGCACATTAGAAGCCGCAGTGACGTCCGGGCCACCAGGGGATTCCAGTGGCACCAAAGCTGTCGCAGGTCTCGTCACTGGCGCCCCGACGTCACCGCAACTTTGAGCATTAGCTAGAAGCTAGTCGACGGTAGCCAATGCAGCTTCCAGCTGTTTACGGACAGCAGCCAACTCTCCTTGTATCCCCTCACAACAAGCACAGTCCCTAGCCATATCGTACAGTGTGAAGAAGAGATATAAGGTCTCAAATGGGGCTACTGAGTTTGAAAATCTACCAAAGGAGAATAAAGTAACACTAAAAGTTTCTGTGCAGATTTATCACTGTACTCTGAGACCGCAATCTACTAAACAGAAATAAATTTCTCTACTGAAGTTGATGTAATTACAGATACCTGTTATTAGAAATCATGTTTGCCGAAAAGTTCCTGCACGAGACAAATATTCAAACTAGAATGCACTGATTTAAACTGTGTGCTGTCTACTAGCACAAAATTAAAACGCAGTGGCGTGACGGAGTTTCTGGCGACGGGAAAATTTACGCTGGGAAGGCTGCCTTCACAAGAATATTCACAAGACTTACGCAAAAACGAAAACTACTATTAAATGTTCTAACCACTAGCCTACACCGTCAAATACACACGTACAGTTCACTTTTCAGAAGCACGTGAACAAAAAACAAAGACTAATCTACAGTTTATAACACAAATGCCGCTGCTGCTCTGCCGCGCGTCCTCTCGGCTCGGCGGCTGCCGCTACACTGATTGTTCTCCTAGACTGAGAAGATTACACACCTTTTAGTGCAGAGCTAGCTTCGGTGCAGTAAAATCGTAAGATTTAGCAGCAAGTCGACAAAGATTCGATTTTTCTAGTAATTCAAGTATGGTATTAAATAAGCATTTATTTTACCATTACGTTACTGAATTTGTTCACGAAAATAAACATCTGAACAATCTAATAAGTCACTCTATCTTAAATACAGTAACTTCCACACCGTCAGGATTTGGCCACTTTCGGCATCGTTCTGTATGTGCACACAATTAATTTGTTTCCTAACATATCAGAGTTAGAGAACTGTCATTAACAAACTCATAAGTTCTTAGTCAATCAAGTTTCCCTTGTTTCCAGGGCTCTCGGGTGTCCAGCTGGATGCGATCGTTGAAGTCCCACGATATTTCGGCGAATAACCTTTCCGGCATCATCAGGTGGTTCTGATGGTGGGACTTCTACGATCGCATCCGGCTGGACACCCGAGAACCCTGGAAACAACACATACGCCGGGAAAGCTTCCGATCACACAAGTTTCCCTTGGTTGCTGCAATAGAGGCGAGTGCTTATCATAAATAGGAAGTTAACAATGAAGTGAATTCATTTTGGTGGTAAAAATCAAAAATTCCGCTCTGGATGGTTCTATTGAAGACGACTTCCACAATTTCCCTGTCTAATCTGCAGTCCGAGCTTCTGATCCGCCACCAATGGCCACGTTGCCGATGGAACGCTACATTCTGTTCTTCCTTCCGTCTCAGTTGCACCCCTTCATGTCAGGCTGCGGTTTGTGGTGCTCTAACGTAGCAACGTTTCCAGAATGATAGGAATGACTTACACTTATTTCGGCAAAATTCTTCTGGTATTGATTGCCCAACGCAATGGTTTCAGCACATCTCTGCCATCACAAGTGCGACCTTGGTTACACTGTACTTGGCAAATTATAAAAACTTCGAAAATCACAGCAGTAGTAAATAACTACGTCTAAATAGTTTTCCTGTTACTGTAGTTATGTTTTTCACTTTAAATACAATTTGATTGTATAAGAATGGTTCGTTTTAGATAACTACAGTTTCCAGACTCACATCCATCTGAAAGAGTTTGTGTCTTCTATAAACTCGTCATTGAAAAGATACCGCATTCTATACTACCCACTATCGGTATTCGGGCAGTATTAAGAACAAACATTGCGTCATATGGTTTCTTTTGTTGTACTGATGTCGTGGGTTCTATCCCAAACGTTTCTTCAGTGTCTCATTGAGTATGGGGATGTTGCGCTGTTGACAATATTCATCCATAGGATGAGCACGTAAAACTAGACGACTGTTTTAGGTTCCATTCTATAGAACAACCTTCGGCGACCTGCTGTTCAGCACGACACAGATCAGACTAAAAGCTGTTAAAGCATGCACATGACATTTAATTGTCACACTAAATACTCACCAGCAGCCTATTTAAATAATGCTGACAAAGTGGCAGAAATGTTTCGGTGTCATAATTTAATAATCCTAATAGTCCGGTAAAATGTTGGGAGGTACATTTTGGAATACGACAGATACAATGTTTGACTTCGTCAACTATGTGCTTGGTACAAACATGCCCAGCAGTATGTGTCGGGTACATAAAAACATACAGCTATGCTGGGCTGGCTAAGCAGAGCCGCTTTACTAAAGAAGTAACGTCCTGAAACTTCCTGGCAGATTAAAACTGTGTGCCCGACCGAGACTCGAACTCGGGACCTTTGCCTTTCGCGGGCAAGTGCTCTACCATCTGAGCTACCGAAGCACGACTCCCGCCCGGTACCTACAGCTTTACTTCTGCCAGTACCTCGTCTCCCACCTTCCAAACTTTACAGAAGCTCTCCTGCGAACCTTGCAGAACTAGCACTCCTGAAAGAAAGGATATTGCGGAGACATGGCTTAGCCACAGCCTGGGGGATGTTTCCAGAATGAGATTTTCACTCTGCAGCGGAGTGTGCGCTGATATGAAACTTCCTGGCAGATTAAAACTGTGTGCCCGACCGAGACTCGAACTCGGGACCTTTGCCTTTCGCGGGCAAGTGCTCTACCATCTGAGCTACCGAAGCACGACTCCCGCCCGGTACCTACAGCTTTACTTCTGCCAGTACCTCGTCTCCCACCTTCCAAACTTTACAGAAGCTCTCCTGCGAACCTTGCAGAACTAGCACTCCTGAAAGAAAGGATATTGCGGAGACATGGCTTAGCCACAGCCTGGGGGATGTTTCCAGAATGAGATTTTCACTCTGCAGCGGAGTGTGCGCTGATATGAAACTTCCTGGCAGATTAAAACTGTGTGCCCGACCGAGACTCGAACTCGGGACCTTTGCCTTTCGCGGGCAAGTGCTCTATCATCTGAGCTACCGAAGCACGACTCCCGCCCGGTACCTACAGCTTTACTTCTGCCAGTACCTCGTCTCCCACCTTCCAAACTTTACAGAAGCTCTCCTGCGAACCTTGCAGAACTAGCACTCCTGAAAGAAAGGATATTGCGGAGACATGGCTTAGCCACAGCCTGGGGGATGTTTCCAGAATGAGATTTTCACTCTGCAGCGGAGTGTGCGCTGATATGAAACTTCCTGGCAGATTAAAACTGTGTGCACGACCGAGACTCGAACTCGGGACCTTTGCCTTTCGCGGGCAAGTGCTCTACCATCTGAGCTACCGAAGCACGACTCCCGCCCGGTACCTACAGCTTTACTTCTGCCAGTGCCTCGTCTCCCACCTTCCAAACTTTACAGAAGCTCTCCTGCGAACCTTGCAGAACTAGCACTCCTGAAAGAAAGGATATTGCGGAGACATAGCTTAGCCACAGCCTGGGGGATGTTTCCAGAATGAGATTTTCACTCTGCAGCGGAGTGTGCGCTGATATGAAACTTCCTGGCAGATTAAAACTGTGTGCCCGACCGAGACTCGAACTCGGGACCTTTGCCTTTCGCGGGCAAGTGCTCTACCATCTGAGCTACCGAAGCACGACTCCCGCCCGGTACCTACAGCTTTACTTCTGCCAGTACCTCGTCTCCCACCTTCCAAACTTTACAGAAGCTCTCCTGCGAACCTTGCAGAACTAGCACTCCTGAAAGAAAGGATATTGCGGAGACATGGCTTAGCCACAGCCTGGGGGATGTTTCCAGAATGAGATTTTCACTCTGCAGCGGAGTGTGCGCTGATATGAAACTTCCTGGCAGATTAAAACTGTGTGCCCGACCGAGACTCGAACTCGGGACCTTTGCCTTTCGCGGGCAAGTGCTCTACCATCTGAGCTACCGAAGCACGACTCCCGCCCGGTACCTACAGCTTTACTTCTGCCAGTACCTCGTCTCCCACCTTCCAAACTTTACAGAAGCTCTCCTGCGAACCTTGCAGAACTAGCACTCCTGAAAGAAAGGATATTGCGGAGACATGGCTTAGCCACAGCCTGGGGGATGTTTCCAGAATGAGATTTTCACTCTGCAGCTGAGTGTGCGCTGATATGAAACTTCCTGGCAGATTAAAACTGTGTGCCCGACCGAGACTCGAACTCGGAACCTTTGCCTTTCGCGGGCAAGTGCTCTACCATCTGAGCTACCGAAGCACGACTCCCGCCCGGTACCTACAGCTTTACTTCTGCCAGTACCTCGTCTCCCACCTTCCAAACTTTACAGAAGCTCTCCTGCGAACCTTGCAGAACTAGCACTCCTGAAAGAAAGGATATTGCGGAGACATGGCTTAGCCACAGCCTGGGGGATGTTTCCAGAATGAGATTTTCACTCTGCAGCGGAGTGTGCGCTGATATGAAACTTCCTGGCAGGAGTGCTAGTTCTGCAAGGTTCGCAGGAGAGCTTCTGTAAAGTTTGGAAGGTGGGAGACGAGGTACTGGCAGAAGTAAAGCTGTAGTTACCGGGCGGGAGTCGTGCTTCGGTAGCTCAGATGGTAGAGCACTTGCCCGCGAAAGGCAAAGGTCCCGAGTTCGAGTCTCGGTCGGGCACACAGTTTTAATCTGCCAGGAAGTTTCATATCAGCGCACACTCCGCTGCAGAGTGAAAATCTCATTCTGGAAACATCCCCCAGGCTGTGGCTAAGCCATGTCTCCGCAATATCCTTTCTTTCAGGAGTGCTAGTTCTGCAAGATTCGCAGGAGAGCTTCTGTAAAGTTTGGAAGGTGGGAGACGAGGTACTGGCAGAAGTAAAGCTGTAGGTACCGGGCGGGAGTCGTGCTTCGGTAGCTCAGATGGTAGAGCACTTGCCCGCGAAAGGCAAAGGTTCCGAGTTCGAGTCTCGGTCGGGCACACAGTTTTAATCTGCCAGGAAGTTTCATATCAGCGCACACTCAGCTGCAGAGTGAAAATCTCATTCTGGAAACATCCCCCAGGCTGTGGCTAAGCCATGTCTCCGCAATATCCTTTCTTTCAGGAGTGCTAGTTCTGCAAGGTTCGCAGGAGAGCTTCTGTAAAATTTGGACGGTGGGAGACGAGGTACTGGCAGAAGTAAAGCTGTAGGTACCGGGCGGGAGTCGTGCTTCGGTAGCTCAAATGGTAGAGCACTTGCCCGCGAAAGGCAAAGGTCCCGAGTTCGAGTCTCGGTCGGGCACACAGTTTTAATCTGCCAGGAAGTTTCATATCAGCGCACACTCCGCTGCAGAGTGAAAATCTCATTCTGGAAACATCCCCCAGGCTGTGGCTAAGCCATGTCTCCGCAATATCCTTTCTTTCAGGAGTGCTAGTTCTGCAAGGTTCGCAGGAGAGCTTCTGTAAAGTTTGGAAGGTGGGAGACGAGGTACTGGCAGAAGTAAAGCTGTAGGTACCGGGCGGGAGTCGTGCTTCGGTAGCTCAGATGGTAGAGCACTTGCCCGCAAAAGGCAAAGGTCCCGAGTTCGAGTCTCGGTCGGGCGCACAGTTTTAATCTGCCAGGAAGTTTCATATCAGCGCACACTCCGCTGCAGAGTGAAAATCTCATTCTGGAAACATCCCCCAGGCTGTGGCTAAGCCATGTCTCCGCAATTTCCTTTCTTTCAGGAGTGCTAGTTCTGCAAGGTTCGCAGGAGAGCTTCTGTAAAGTTTGGAAGATGGGAGACGAGGTACTGGCAGAAGTACAGCTGTAGGTACCGGGCGGGAGTCGTGCTTCGGTAGCTCAGATGGTAGAGCACTTGCCCGCGAAAGGCAAAGGTCCCGAGTTCGAGTCTCGGTCGGGCACACAGTTTTAATCTGCCAGGAAGTTTCATATCAGCGCACACTCCGCTGCAGAGTGAAAATCTCATTCTAAGTAACGTCCTCATGCCAGTTATCGAGTGTGACATCAAAATTGAATCAAAGAAAGGTAATGACTAAGTACGAGAGTGTGATTTAATAAATATGTTTTCAGACACAGTCAGCTTAAAAATAAAAAGTAAAATTTTTTAATACACGAACTAAACTTTTAGATGTGTGAATTACAGAGTTGACAGTCAAGGATACGCATTGCATTTTGTGTTTCTGTAGTACTGTACAGTGGAACCTCGCATAGTGAGCTTAATTAAATTCACAATCTTACCCATAATGGGAAACACTCGTTAAGTGACACAAAAAATGGTTCAAATGGCTCTGAGCACTATGGGACTTAACATCAGAGGTCAACAGTCCCCTAGACTTAAAACTACTTTAACCTAACTCACCTAAGGACATCACACACATCCATATCCGAGACAGGATTCGAACCTGCGACCGTAGCAGCCGCGTGATTCCCGACTGAAGGGCCTAGAATCGCTCGGCCACAGCGGCCGGCTAATTGAAACAATTTATCCCATGTAAATGAATGTAAAATACACTGAAGTGCCAAAGAAACTTGTATAGGCAAGCGTATTCAAATACAGAGATATGTAAACAGGCAGAATACGGCGCTGCGGTCGGCAACGCCTATATAAGACAATAAGTGTCTGGCGCAGTTGGTACAACGGCTACTGCTGCTACAATGGCAGGTTATCAAGATTTAAGTGAGTCTGATTGTGGTGTTGTATTCGGCCCACGAGCGATGGGACATAGCACCCTCGAGGCAGCGATGAAGTGCGGATTTTCCCATACGACCATTTCACGAGTGTACCGTGAATATCAGGAATCCGGTAAAACATCAAATCTCCGATATCACTGCTGCCAGAAAAAGATCCTGCAAGAAAGGGACCAACGACGACTGAAGAGAATCGTTCAACTTGACAGAAGTGCAACCCTTCCGCAAATTGCTGCAGATTTCAAAGCTGGGCCATCAACAAGTGTCAGCGTGCAAACCATTCAACGAAACATCACCGACAAGGCTTTCGGAGCCGAAGACCCACTCTTTTACCCTTGATGACTGCACGACACAAAGCTTTACGCCTCGCCTGGGCCAACGACATTGGACTGTTGATGACTGGAAACACGTTGCCTGGTCAGACGAGTCTCATTTCAAATTGTATCGAGCAGATGGATGTGTGTGCGTATGGAGACAACCTCGTGAATCCATGGACCCTGCATGTCAGCAGGAGACTGTTCAAGCTGGTGGAGGCTCTGTAATGGTGTGGGGCGTGTGCAGTTGGAGTGATACGGAACCCTTGATATTTCTACATTCGACTCTGACAGGTGACATGTGCGTAAGCATCCTGTGTGGTCACCTGCACCCATTCATGTCCATTGTGCATTCCAACGGACTTGAGCAATTACAGTACGACAATGCGACACCCCACACGTCCAGAATTGCTACCGAATGGCTCCAGTAGCACTCTTCTGAATTCAAACACTTTCGCTGGTCACCAGACTTCCCAGACATTGACATTATTGAACACATCCAGGATACGTGGCAACGTGCTGTTAGAAGAGATATCTACCCCGTCGTATTCTTACGAATATATGGACAGCCCTGCAGGATTCAAGGTGTCAATTCCCTCCAGCACCTTCAGACATTACTCTAATCCATGCCACGTCGTGTTGCGGCACTTCTGCGTGCTCGCGGGGCTATTAGGCAGGTCTGCCGTTTCTTTTGCTGTTCAGTGTACGATAATGCATTCCATGTAAGAAAAAGTACTAAAAATTTTATCTCATTCATGCCACTTATTCAAAGAAAATTTTACATGCAGCATATGTACCTTATTATTCAAGATACATAACTAATTCTTTTTTACTACCAATCTATCTATAGTAATTTGTCCTGCTGACGCTTCAACGTTTTGCGAAAATGTGACACAGCATTATCGTCAAATAAATTTGTAGCACGCGTAGCCACTGCTTTATAGGGGGCATGATTGTCAATGTACAATACAAGCGATTCCCATGCTTTCGACATTTATCTTATTGTTCCAGAAGATTGCTGTTTTGCTGTTACTACCTACTCCTCCTCCTCTGAAGAACTCCTCTCCACAGCTTCTTGCTGTGAATCACACTTCAGCTCCATACGCTCTTCGGTGCTTGGCTGTGATCTTCCACAAGTTCATTGATATCATTGTTATTCACTTCCAGTCCCATGCTCTTGACCAAAGCCACAATCTCGTTGACTATAGGCTCCCCAAGTACTGACTCAAATGCGCCCAAAGCTTCTTCCAAGCAGAAGCAAGAGTTCTCTTGGTAACGCCTTCTCACGCCTTTTCGATCTATCATCTTGACGCAGGCAACAATGTTGAAGTGATATTTCCAAAACTCTATGATAGTGAAATTGGTAGCTTCAGTCAATTCAAAGCAATGCTCGAAGAGTGCTTTAGCGTAGAGCTTCTTAAAATTATGGGCGTTGGGAGGCAGAAATTGAATCTTGATGAATTGAAATTGTTCAAGGCGATGGTATTGTAGATCTGGAAAATGAGCATGAGCGTTGACCATAACAAACAAGACATGGAGTGGCAGATTCATCTCGAGCAAATATTTTTTCATCGAAGTACCAAACACTTCACTGATCCAAGCACAAAAAAGATCACGTGTCACACAAGCCTTGTTGTTGGACCTCCACATCACATTTAATCTGCTCTTCTGGACTTTATACTTCTTGAAGGCTCCTCGAGTTTCTAAATGGTAAACAAGCAGCGGTTTAATTTTCAAATCGCCGCTTGCATTGGCACAGAGTACAAGTGTGAGTGGTCTTTGAGTGGCTTGCGATCGGGTAGTGCATCCTCCTCTGCTGTTATAAAGGTACGCTTCGGCATCTTTTTCCTGAATAGACCCGTCTCGTCATAACCAAAAACCTGTTGCGGCGGATAACCCTCAGTATCTACGACCATATTGTCATGTAGAAGAAGGTGTGAGTAGATGAACGGCGAACACTAACTTCACTTAACGAAGGTTTATTCAGCACTTGCACATACAAGATAGCGGAGCGAACTGCCTCCGGCCATAACACATACGGTATATATATAGCTACAGAACATTCCAGAACAATGGTTCTTGCCATTTGTGGATACTTCTAGAATGTACCAGAATCGAATACAGAAATTAAAATTTCACAGTTCACGTGAGCTTTGAAGTCACGACCCTCCATGCAACAGCCTAGTATCATAACCACTACACTACAGCGACTGTGTTACTGAGCTTTTTCTGCGACAATATTGAAGTTGCTGATGAAGTTCTCTGCTGCCTTTGTGTCAGAGCTGGCTGCTTCGCCGTACCTCACAAGACTGTGGATGCCTTTTCTTCTCTTAAACTTCTCGAACCACCCACAGCTTTCATTAAACACTTCTTCGGCCACTGATGATCCTTGCGTCTTCTTAACTAGGCCGGCGAAAATCATTCTCGTCTTCTCACAGATGTTCTTGTTAACAGTGCCGCCTTGCAATTGCTTTTCATTTATCCATAACACAAAAGACATCGTCCAGAATACGAAACCGTTGTTTCGATATTCTTTGTCATTCCCTTTGAAGCATCTAATCCCTTAATCTTGTCCATGTTCTTAAGGATGGTGCAAATAGTTGATGTAGACCAAATTTATGTGCTTGCTAAATCAGCAACGCTCACACCATGTTTGCGTTTTTCGGTGATTTTACGTTTCATTTCTAAGGTCATTTACTTTATGTTCTGGTCGTCTTCTTGTAGCTTTATCTTCTGGGACATTTCTACGAAGGTTATTAAAATTTGCATGCAAAAAAAATGCTGTGTAAGATCGAAACGGAAAGAGCGCTAAACGCAGGCTGCAGTACGTAGAAAAGACATTGTTCATGTGCCGCTGCCGACGATGAAGGTATTCATATTGTTGAATGTTTCCCACCATCGCGCGCGAACGGCTGGTGACGTCAGACTAAGTCGTCGTAACTCACTATGCGAAACATCGCTCGTTAAGTGAGTCATTTTTTTAGAATTTGTTTTGCTCGTTATGGGAATTGCGCCTAAAGGGCGGTGCTCGTTAAGCGAGGTTCCACTGTACATCTAATGTGTCTACCTCGAGCGCCTGCAACACCGGCCACCCGCGGAACGAATCTGTAAATCGGGCCCCGGACCGAGTAGGAATTACACTACTGGCCATTAAAATGGTTACACCAAGAAGAAATGCAGATGATAAATGGGTATTCATTCGACAAATATATTATACTAGAACTGACATATGATACATTTTCACGCAATTCGGGTGCATAGATCCTGAGAAATCAGTACCCAGAACAACCACCTCTAGTCGTAATAACGGCCTTCACACGCCTGGGCACTGAGTCAAAAAGAGCTTGGATGGCGTGTACAGGTACAGCAGCCCATGCAGCTTCAGCACGATACCACAGTTCATCGAGAGTAGTGACTGGCGTATTGTGACGAGCCATTTGCTCGGCCACCATTGACCAGACGTTTTCAATTGGTGAGAGATCTGGAGAATGTGCAGGCCAGGGCAGCAGTCGAACATTTTCTGTATCCAGAAAGGGCCGTACAGGACCTGCAACTTGCGGTCGTGCATTATCCTGCTGAAATGTAGGCTTTCGCAGGGATTGAGCCACGGTTCGTAACACATCTGAAATGTAACGTCCACTGTTCAAAGTGCCGTCAATGCGAACAAGAGGTGACCGAGACGTGTAACCAATGGCACCCCATACCATTATGCCGGGTGATACGCCAGTATGGCGATAACGAATACACGCTTCCAATGTGTGTTCAACGCTATGTCGCCAAACACGGATGCGATCATTATGACGCTGTAAACAGAACGTGGATTCATCCGAAAAGATGACGTTTTGCCATTCGTGCACCCAGGTTCGTCGTTGAGTACACCATCGCAGGCGCTCCAGTCTGTGATGCAGCGTCAAGGGTAACCGCAGCCATGGTCTCCGAGTTGATAGTCCATGCTGCTGCATACGTCGTCGAACTGTTCGTGCAGATGGTTGTTGTCATGCAAACGTCCTCATCTGTTGACTCAGGGACCGATACGTGGCTGCACGATCCGTTACAGCCATGCGGATAAGATGCGTATTATCTCGACTGCTAGTTATACGAGGCCGTTGGGATCCAGCACGACGTTCCGTATTACCCTCCTGAACCCACCGATTCCATATTCTGCTAACAGTCATTGGATCTCGAACAACGCGAGCAGCAACGTCGCGATACGATAAACTGCAAACGCGATAGGCTACAATGCGACCTTTATCAAAGTCGGAAACGTGATGGTACGCATTTCTCCTCCTTAGAATAGGCATCACAACAACGTTTCACCAGGCAACGCCGGTCAACTGCTGTTTGTGTATGAGAAATCGGTTGGAAACTTTCCTCATGTCGGCACGTTGTAGGTGTCGCCACCGGCGCCGAACTTGTGTGAATGCTCTGAAAAGCTAATCATTTGCATATCACAGCATCTCTTCCTGTCAGTTAAATTTGGCGTCTGTAGCACGTCATCTTTTTGTTGTAGCAATTTTAATGGCCAGTAGTGTAGCTTTGCGGGTCCCCCGGTGTACGCAAACTCTCATCGGTGGCTACTAGACAGCCTCATTCGCGTTATCAGAGGTCGCGGTATCTACGGTTCTACTTTTCTCCTCACATCACGTAACGAGACATAGCACTGTATCCTAGAGCGAGCGTATTATACCGCGCCGAGATGTGGGAGGTGATCACATCGAGTGAGCAGCTCCTGGTAGCAGCCGAGGCGACGTTCACAGTCCGCCGATCGCGAACACGTCGACTCCTGGCCTGGAAGTTTTCACGTCATCGGCATCCCAGACCATTACGTGCTCTTCGACAGTAGTCATCCAGACTTACTCGAGTAACTGTTTTGTTGATGAACTTTTACGGCAAGGTCGAATTTCCGTCTTGCGTAGTGGTATTAAGTTGTGTTTGAGCTGGAACAGTTTTCTGATTTCATTTTTTTATTGCGGGCCTCAGAAGTGGCCAGTAGAGTGGTTACTTTGGGCGTCTGAAGAATCTGTTTGATTGGCAGTGAAACTTGTAATAAAATTCTTATTAGTGTGTTAGAACTTTTTTTTTCCTGTCCATAGCCAGTGAACATAGCAACATCATTGTTCTGATCTACTTTTGTCTATATGCACTGTTTGCGTAATATTTGCTTAAGTGTAGGGTTACCTTTACACTTGACTGTTAACTCTGTAATTTTTACCTGTAAAAATTTCTTTAGCGTGTTCACGGCGTAATAAGTGTATTAAGTAATTTTGCTTTTAAGCACAGGGTTGAGTGCAGTATAGCGCCGCGTGTTATTCCGTATCCAACATGTACTGTTGGCTGTGCTTGTAGCAAGCACATCCAACATGTACTGTTGGCTGTGCTTGTAGCAAGCACAGTCAACGAAGTCAAACCTTGTGCTTGTCGTATTCCAACACGTACTTTGTAACGTTTCATAGGGCGATTGTGCATTTTAAATCACGACTCCGGTACTTTTCTGCCACTTCCTGAGTATTACTTCGGAGACTGTGGTGAATATTCGTTGTGACATTTACACTATCTGATCAAAAGCATCCGGACGCCCCTATGTAACGAAGAATTGACCAACCTATGTCACGAGAAGCGGATTCGCCAGCTTATGGATTCGAACCTGCGACCGCAGCGGTCGCCCGGCTCCAGACTGTAGCGCCACTCTGGCCGGCAGTGTAGTTTCGTCAGTAGAAAAGCAGTACCAAGTCAGAAGAGCTCAGTGACTTCGAATATGGACTACTCATTGGATAGCACCTGAGTAGCAAATTAATCAGGGACATTTCGTCCTTTCTAAAGCTGCCCAAGTAGACTGTTGGTTATGAGCCGTGCGTGGCTCTTGTTCATGCCATATCTCATTTGGCGTCCTGATTTTCACTGTACTACCAGCTGGTTATGTTAATTTCAATTACTGGTGTCACTGAGTTGCCGCCTTGCCTGCCCGTGAGCGGCAGCAGCGGCGCTTATCGATATAAGCCCTGTCGTATTATCTTTGCTGACTGCTATTACTTCCCGGTTGTCGTGTGTTCGGGTGAGTTCGGATCTGGCAGTGAGCTGGGAGGCGCTAGCAGTGCAGTTCGGACCTGGCAGTGTGTGAGTTGGCACGCGACCCAAGTTCAGTCGGGGCGCGGCAGTAGTGAGGTCTGGACCGCCATGACTCGCCCGGCGTTTGCCGACACACATGATGCGAGTGGCGACGACTTTGGTTGGTCGTCGGTCGGTCGTCTTGCCGGACGACGTGTATTTGGCCGGCGATCGCTTATGGGTTGGCTGTGTGTGCCGACTCGTGATTCGTCCCTGTTATTGTACAGTCACTGCCGTTAGCATTGCCTAGTTCTTCGTGCAAGTGTTCGTGAAACTGTGTGTATTTTGTGTGATTTTGATTGACAAGTTATTTTAAATGTTGTCGGCGTACTGGCTCTGAGGGGGTCGGTCGGTTGGCGTGGAGCAGCGAGGAATTCTCGCCGGGGCTTAGTTTGGCCGGGGCCCGGTGGCGGTCTCTACGCGGTGTCGGAGAGTGTGGCGCTGTTCCCACTGCTACGAGGTCCGTGGCTCACCCACCCTGGACACGAAGGTTGAGTTTTGATTTGACCTACCAGCAAGTCAAGACTGTTCACACTGTGTCATTTGGAGTTCGTTGTCGGCTGTTGGGATATTCCCGCGAGCAACAACGTGGTTTCCAAGCTGAAAAATTCTAGCCACCCTCCGGTTGAGTTAGACTGTATTTGGTTATTTGAATTGATGTGCACCAGCGGAGTCTTCTGCCTTGTGGCCGTTGACGTTCCGGTTACCTGCCCTGGACATTGATGTAAATTTCAGGCAGTGTAGTTTCCTCATCGTGTTGTTGCTGTCCAGCACGGTGTGTAGTTTGACAATTCCGTGTGTGATTGGTTGTGGGCGCCAATATCTTCTATGTTGTTCCGTTGAACTCCCTGTTGCGTCCTGGTCGTGTGAAGTAGAAGTTATATTGACGGTGGGTCCGCTGACTGTCGGTCGGTTGGGTTGTCGTCGGATAGTGAACGGTTGGCCCGACTGCCTGTCTTACCTAAGCGAGCGTTAGTGTTTGGATTACAGGCAGACCCTCGAACGTCTGGGCGCTCTTGTGTGTACTGCCTTATTTTTTTAAAAAAATTGTTCTTGTTGTTGGTACTTGTACGGCTTCTAGCCGGTTTTGTGTTTTAAATTGGAGTTGTTTTAGGCTTTTAGCCTAGTTTAAAGTACTGTTTCACGTAAGCCCTTTGGAATTTTAAAATATTTTTGAATTTTAAAGTCTTCGGCCTTCAGCCGATTTGAATTTAAGTTGTTTACTTCAGCCTAACTAAATAACTGTTTTAACATAAGGCTTGCCTTTCAAATTTCTGATTATGCTTGCGTTTTAAGTTATTGGCCTTCAACCGTTTTTAAATTAAAGTGGCTTTCAGCCAGTAATTAAGTCCCAAAGATTAAAGCTGTTTGTTTAAAAAAAATTTTTGGGTTCTTGTAATTTATGATCAAATAATAAAGTTGTATGTTCGAGTGTAACTGACAGCCCCTTATTTTGGCCCCGCTCCACAATTTATTCTATCTGTCCTGTCCTGCGGGTTAAGCGGGGCATTGCAGGTTACTTGACTGTGAAGTTGAAACTTGAAATAGCAATCACTGCTAACCCATGACCAAGCAAACCTCATGTGCTGACGGACAAGGACCGTCAAAAACTGCAGGAGGTGCTTGTAAAAAATCGCATGAAGTCAGCGGAAGGAATCACTCGCGAGTTCCAAAGTGCTACTAGCAGTCCAAGTAGAATGATGACTTTGCGTGGGTAGATAAGAAGAATGATCGAGCAGCTCTTCATAAGCCGCACGTTTCTGTGCTACGCTACCCTTGAGGTGATGTGAAGAACGACGCCACTAGACAGTGGAAGTCTGGAAACGAATAATTTGGAGTGAGGAATCACGCTATACCCTGTGGTAATCCGAAGGACGGGTTTGGGTTCGGCAAATGTCTGGAAAACGTTACCCGCCCTCATGTGTAGTGGCAGCAGTGAAGTACGGCGGAGCTGATGGTACGCTGACGGGGCGTTTTTCGTGGTTATAATGCGATCCACACACTTCGCTTAAGGAAATGCTAAACGCGAAAGTATAAACGAATTTTACGGCATTGTGTACTGCGTACGGTAGTGGAACATTTCTGAGACGATGATTCTACATCTAGATCTACATCTGGATTGTTTGTATCAGTATGAAAATGCAGCCTGCCATAAAGCACCATCTATGAGACAATGGTTTGTGGCCAATAGCGTTCTCAAAATGGACTGGCCTGCCCAAGTTCCCGACTTAAACCCAATGGAATACCTTTGGAATGAGTTACAACGTCGACTTCGCTCCAAATCTCAGCGTCCAAGATAACTACCATCTCTCTTTTCGGCTCATGAGGAAGAATGGGCTATCATTCCTCCACAGACATTTAGACACCTCAGTGAAAGTCTCCCCAACAGAGTTCGAGCCGTCATAAAGGCGAAAGATGAACACACCCATATTAATTTTCATAATATATTTGCTGATACTTCGCATGTTTTATTAGGATTTAGCCTACTCTGTGTCGTGTTGAAGAGCATGTCACTTTAGAATATTCGTATAGGATGAGACCGGTCGTCGCTAATAAATGCACCAAAATACCAGCTGTGATGGCTTCCTTCATATTAATCAGCATTAGAAGTACAACATTATCAAAATTATGTACTTGGTTTATCTTCTTACTTCCTTTTAGCTCACGCTCATCTGTAACAGAGCGATATTACTCTGTACAAGTGCCCATCATAATGATTATCATAATAGGTGAGAGGAAAGATTTGTAAGCCATCTCTACCAGCATCTTGTTCAAGTTAGCAATTTTAGATTCCAGATTTTTTCGTATCCCTCGCTACTTGAGCACGGAAGTGCCATTCACTTTGGTCAGTAAACGCGTAAGCTGCTTAATTGGGACAGTCGTTACGGAATCCAGACGGGCTGTACTTACCTGTGTTGCGAGCGGTACGAGGCGTACAGCTGCCTCCATCGTCTCGACGCCTCGAGCAGGCCCCCAGTCCTCGGAGGACAAACGTCAGCTGCCTCTCCACCTGCTGAAGGACCCGCCTCGGGCTTCTCCTGCACAGAATGTCGGCGACACTGATACCTAAACGAGACAGCTAGCTCTCACCAGCAAATACAATGTTGAAACTTCCTGGCAGATTAGTGCAATGTTATTCAGAAGTACCTCCTGGGTTTCAAAAGATGACTGAGCGAATTCTACAAGTCATACGGAAAATACACACATCACTGGTTAGGTTAGAGCAAGTTCTTAGCTCACATTACAGATTATCAGTACGGGCACAGTTCGTGACGAGGCAAACTTCTCGTCAGGTCAGACGCACAATAAACCATAATATCAAAAATGACTTCAATAAGCCCCCCCCCCTCCCCCCCGCACCACGCCACTGCCCTGAGCATCAAAGAAGTAGTAAACAATTTGAGTGATTTATCACAGTACCAAATAATGAAAATTCGAGGTTGGAATATCAACAGTATTACGAAAAGAATAGATTGTTACTCTGCGTAAAGATGACCTGCAGAGTAGCAGACAGGTACAATAAAAGACTGTTACACACTGAGCTTTAGTTCAAAGCTTTCCTCAGTTAAAAAAAACACACACAAACAAGCAATCACACCTCACGCGCCCATGACTGCTATTTCCGGTCGCTCTCTGATTACGATGAGTAGCAACCGTTTTGTGCTACTATCCCAGTATCTTTCATTTCGTGTCCGACTACAAAAAAATGTTCAAATGTGTGTGAAATCTTATTGGACTTAACTGATAAGGTCATCAGTCCTTAAACTTACACACTACTTAACCTAAGTTATCCTAAGGACACACACACACCCATGCCCGAGAGAGGAGTCGAACCTCAGCCGGGACCAGCCGCACAGTCCATGACTGCAGCGCCTAAGACCGCTCGGCTAATCCCGCGCGGCTATCCGACTACAAAAACAAGAAACAATACCTAATACCACCAAATGCCAGACAATGTACTCATAGCTCATGTTACGTCCATGTTGCAGTAGATTCACATAGCACATCAAAAGTATATAAAATCACTGCCCAATTTTAAATTCAGACAGTTTAATGCACTGCTACATAAGCTCGTCCACACAACGTGCGGTTTTTGTGTCGATTTGCACAATGGAATGTTGTTGTAAGGGACAGAACAAAGAGTGTTAATAACAACAGCGGGGAAGAGGCTCGGTGTGTGTTGCGCTCACCTGCCATGCGCCACGCACGCCCTTGCGCCTGCTGCGGAGCGCGGCTGCCAAGTTGCCGCACACCACTCCCCCAGACGTCAGAGCGCTGGGCGAATCTCCGTCTGCCGCTGCGACACCGCCTTCGTCTGCAACCACACAACCCGCAACTGTTTCAGCGTCCACAGCAGCAAGTGCTAACTGGCTGAAAGTAAAACATCTACCCGTCATAGAACTTTCTTACTGATATGAAGAAGGCATCTGTTCTGGTGGGCGAGCGGTGACGCTCGGGTCTGGCATTCGGGAGGACCTGGGTTCAATTCCCAGTCCGGCAGTCTTGACTGAGGTTTCCTTAGTCACTCCAGGCAAATGCCGGGACTGTACCCTTTCGACGACCCCCCTTCCCCCCCCCCCCCCCCCCCCCGATAACTTGCCGGCATGGTAGCTCAGCGTGTTCGGTCAGAGGATTAGCTGCCTCTGTAATAAAAAAACTGAGTTAACCGATCAACGACGAACTTAAACGGGTGTCTTACGAAGTCCGCCCCGAGCAGATGCAACGAACGAAAGCAAACAAAATGAGATTTTTTAAAAAATAAAATAAAATATATATAGAGCGTCTGCCATGTAAGCAAGAGATCCTGGCTTCGAGTCCCGGTCGGGGCACACATTTTCGACTGTCCCTGTTGATGTATATCAACGCCTGTCAGCAGCTAATGGTTTTGATTTAATTGTAATTCCTTTCTTACTGAAGCTGTTGAAGGAAGGTAGGCTTAACAACCTGTAAGAAGTATGTGACACGCATGTAACAGTGTTATATCTTGAATGCGACAGAGGCCGTAAGCTATAAAAACAAGGTCACGTATCCAAAGATATTACACTTGAAAGATATATCCACCATGTACACAGGCTTCGAGGTTAATGCCAAGATCAACGCTTAGTATCCCGGCAGGTCCCTGGAACCCCATAATATGCTACGACGTCATTCAAATAGGCATAACCAGAGTCCTACTGTTTTTATTGACATTTTGAAACCGAGAAGGAAAAATAAGAATGGACGATCAAGGACGAAGTGCTCGGGCTATGGGAAAAGGATGTAGTGTTTCGCCCCTACTGTTCAGTCTACACACCGGAAAAGCAACAACGAAAATAAAATAAATTTTTAAGAGTGGAATTAAAATTCAGTGATGATAAGGTTCGCAGGTAACATTGCTATTCTCCGTGAACGTGAGAAGGAATTACAGGATGCGTTGAATGGTATGTACAGTCTCATGAGCACACACTATGGATTGGGAGTAAACCGAAGAAAGACGAAAGTGACGAGGAGTGGCAGAAGTAATGTAAGATTAAAACTTAAAATTGAAATTGAGATCACGAAGCAGAAGAAGTGCGACAATTCTGCTAAAATTATTTTCATCATGGCAGCGACAACAGCAACCGTTACGAAATTGTCTCGAATGAAAAACAGCCCACAGTTGCACTAAATTCTGTTTATTTTAAACCTTGACCATGGTTTCTGCTAAAATAATATAGCCTTCTTCAAAAGTCATACACACTAATAAATGAGAAATGTCTTAGCTGGGCTAAGTCCCATAGTACTTAAAGCTATTTGAACCATTTGAAGCAGAAACCATGGTCAAGGTTTAAAATAAACACAATTTAGTGCAACTGTGGGCTGTTTTTCATTTGAGACAGCTCTGCTAACAATAATTTCTAAGCAAATTAACGCATGGCAAGCTGAACAAGAGGGACACAAAGAGCAGACTAGCAGAAGCAGAGAGGGCATTCATGGTCTAAAGGATTCTACTAGTATCAAACGTTGATTTTAATTTGAGGAGCAACTATCTAAGAATGTACGTCTGGAGCACAGGATTGTATAGTAGTGGATTGCAGATTGCAGGAAAACCAGACAAGAAGACAATAGACGCGTTGGGGATGTGGTCCTGTAGAAGGATGTTGAAAACGAGATGGAGTGATAATATAAGAAATGAGGATGTTCTCTGCGGAATCGGAGAGGAATTTGAAGAAAACACTTTGTGTTCTGCCTTACGGCAGGTCTTGTCATGGGGGAAGCCTCGTCAGAGAGGTCCTCATCATGAGCGTCTAGGGAAGTGGTTCCAGTAATGGTTTCCTGTTGCCTTCCAGTGATGATGATGAAATGATAATGAGGGCAACACAACACCCAGTCCCTGAGCGGAGAAAATCTCCGACCCAGTCGGGAATCGAACCCGCGCCCCTTGGCGTGACAGACCACCGCGCTGACCACTCAGCTATCAGGGCGGACTGCAGGGTGATAGGACGTATGGTAAGATATGAAGGTATAACTTATTTTTGAGGGAGCTTTTGAGGGTAGAACTGTAAGAGGAGGCAGAGGCTGAAATACATCCATGAAATATCTGAGGACATTGGGTGCTAGTGCTGCTCTAACAAGGAGATCACACAGCAATTGGACTTTTGCAATTTTTTATATTTATGGTACGTGAAGTACAGAACTCAAATATTAATAACACAAATTAGTTCCGGACAACTCCCAAAAATAAGACCAGTCAGAAGATTGATGACTTACAAAAATAGCAGAGAAAATAACAGTGGCCCTACTCCTAATCCTAGAGGGATACCTGACGTTATGTCTCTCCATTGCGTGTTTTGTGTTCCTCTCACTAAGTGCTTTGACGACTTGTACTATAAGGGGCCGTCGAATGAAAAATGTACACCCACCGCAACGGGAGCATGAAATTGTTCCATTCAGACGCATGAAGACATTTATCCCACTGGGAGATGAGACGATCAGTGCCAATTTCCTACAGCGTGGTCGACTGCTGACGGCTCCACAACTACACCCGCTCTTGCATTTCCTCATCCGACTGAAACCGATGTAAATGCATGTCTTTCTTCAGGTCGCCAAATATGTGAAAATCACGCGATGGAAGATCATGGTGATACGGAAGATTGTGCAGTGCTTCCCAGCCAAAGTACTGGAGCGTAGACTTCGTACGATTGGCAGTGTGGGGCGCAGCCATTTTTGTGCAACAGGATGATTCCATCTGACAGCATTCCGACTGCCCAAGGGCAAACGGCAAAGCCAAATATCAATAACTCTGCAGGCAAAGAAATCCAAAGCTGTTTCCTTCCGATAAGCTCATTATGACCTTCTTCGACTGCAGATGCCCTCTTGTTGTCGAGTTCCTGGAACGTGGAGCCACAATAAACGAGCAGTGCTGTGAAGAGACTTTGCAGAAACTGCAACGCGCTATAAAGTCAAAATGTCCAGGAATGCTGTGGGACGGAATCATTCTGTAGCACAGTAACGCCCGCCCCCACACTGCCAATTGGATCGAGGCTACACTTCAGCGGGGAAACACTGCAACATTCTCCGCACACTCCTATTCTTTCACCATGTAATTTTCACGTCTTTGGCGACATGAAGAGAGATGCCGTGGCGCGCACAGTCACAGAAACTCAACGGTCGGCTACCGCGGCAGAGTTAAGCGGCGCCGGCAACGTAGTACCGGCGCGTTCCTCCAGCCGGCGCTAGAAGCGTTCCCGGCAAACATTCAATCAGCCGCGAACTACGAATGCGCACAAGCCTTTTTCCGGCGCGGATGGTCACACGATGATATCACCATCCGCCAATCAGGGACCGCCAACGGCCGCCAATCATCACTCCGGAATCAGCGGAGGAAGACTGGCGCCGCCGGATTAAATACCCGGAAGCAAGGAAAGCAAGCGAGATGCCCTCCTCCCCTCCATCTACCCCTCCTACCAACTTTGATCCTTCCTCCCTCTTCCTGTGTTTGCGCCTTTGGGCACCCTCCCTCCCTTCTCTCCCTCTTCCCTCCCTCCTCTATTTCTGCCCACTCCACCCCGGGGCTTCCCCTCCCCTGTCCCTCTACTCCTCCCCCCATCTCCTCAGCCATTGGCATCTTTGTTCTCCTCTACCCCCCCCCCCCTCACCCTTCTTCCCCCCTGCCAACATCAGTGTCTCGTGTGTGCCGTCGTGCTTAGTGTTCATTGTTCATCGTCGCACTCCATCGTTCACCTGTGCCATCGCCATCTTCAGTGTTTGTGCGTCGTGTCAACGGTTTGTAGTGTGGATTATCATCGAGTGTGAACGGCTCCGTGTTTGTCTTTATGTGTCTACTGTTTTATTACCCACCGTTATGTTAGTTATGTGTATTCTTTCTGTTGTTTATTTATCTATTCTATGGCTGAAGAGCGGCGTCACATGCTGCTGACAGCCAGCCTGTTTGTACGGGTTTGAAAATAACAATAAAGAAAAAAAAAAGAAAGCGAGCGTATTTCGACCCGGCACGTACTACCGCCCCAGCTGGTCCCGGCGGAGGGTCGAGTACTCCCTCGGGCATGGGTGTGTGTGTTTGTCCTTAGAATAATTTAGGTTAAGTAGTGTGTAAGCTTAGGGACTGATGACCTTAGCAGTTAAGTCCCATAAGATTTCACACACATTTTTGACTGCCGCCCGGAAGAGTCTCCGACGCAGCCGGAACGTCCAGGTGCCACGTCTTCGCAACGCTGGCCAACTACCTCGGACTTCGCGCCCGTCTACTTCCTCGGCATCCACCGGAAAGCGTCAAGAGAAAACCAGACACAGGAACGTAAATTCAGTTCAGTTGCTAATATTTCAATTCAATAAGATGGCTTAATTCTTTGGCTTGTTATAAAATTTTGGCAGGAGAAGAAGCTTTTTGTTTTCGAAGGAAGTTTATCTTCTTGTAAAATTAAGCGGTGGTCTTGCTCCACCCAATAAAAAATTTTTTGTTCGCAAATGTGTGTTAATCTGTGGATATAACAAGAGACATGCGTGGACATGGGTTTCAGCTGAAACTTCTTACTAAAAAAAATATTTTTACTTACATTGCAATAACTGGGAGAGGGTGAAACTTCTACATTATTTGATCTGAAACTGCAGAGTGAAATTGACTATACTGTCTCTTTGCTAATTTATCATTTCAGCACTGACCCACAATATCCTAGTGCAACACAATCTGACCGCTTTAAAATTAACTCAAAAGAATGATAACCTGACTTCAGATAATTAATACAAAAGAATGACTGAATAAGAAGAAATCCTTACAATAACCCATACATATCATAAGGCACTTAACTCACAGAAAATGTTCATTACACGAACTACAGCAATGCAGCAAACACCTATAAAGCCAACTACATTTTACCTTAATCAAGTGACAACCAGCACAAAAAAATTGTGTAATCATCAGTAATAAATCTCCATGACGGATACACATTCAGACCGTCCACTCGCGCTAATACTGCAAACCTCCAACACCGCTAATTGTTAACCTCTAACCTCCATCACTGCTGACTACTCACAACCAACTTCCATCACTGCTGGATGTTCACCTCCAACTGCTAGTCCGACTAGCCACAGAGTCTCTTATAAAGTGCGCACAGGGGTGTCAGAGTTATTAACGCACAGCGCTACATAGCGCTGCCAACATACAAACATATAGACAGCCTACTTACACGGTCAGACGAGGAAGAGCGAGAGTCGTGTAGTTGCAGATCCGTCAGCGACAGACTCCATTCTACAACACAGGAATTGGTCGTCTCGTCTCCCAGTGGGACGAAGTCTTTAACGCGTATGGTAACTACACTACTGGCCATTTAAATTGCTACACCACGAAGATGACGTGCTACAGGCGCGAAATTTAACCGACAGGAAGAAAATGCTGTGATATGCAAATGATTAGCTTTCCAGAGCATTCACACAAGGTTGGCGCCGGTGGCGACATCTACAGCGTGCTGACATGAGGAAAGCTTCCAACCGATTTCTCATACACAAACAGCAGTTGACGGGCGTTGCCTGGTGAAACGTTGTTGTGATGCCTCGTGTAAGGAGGAGAAATGCGTACCATCACGTTTCCGACTTTGATAAAGGTCGGATTCTAGCCTATCGCGATTGCGGTTTATCGTATCGCGACATTGCTGCTCGCGTTGGTCGAGATCCAATGACTGTTAGTAGAATATGGAATCGGTGGGTTCAATAGCGTAATACGGAACGCCGTGCTGGATCCCAACGGCCTCTTATCACTAGCAGTCGAGATGACAGGCATCTTATCTGCATGGCTGTAACGGATCGTGCAGCCACGTCTCGATCCCTGAGTGAACAGATGGGGACGTTTGCAAGACAACAACCATCTGCACGAACTGTTCGACGACGTTTGCAGCAGAATGGACTATCAGCTCGGAGACCACGGCTGCGGTTACCCTTGATGCTGCATCACACACAGGAGCGCCTGCGATGGTGTACTCAACGACGAACCTGGGTGCACGAATGGCAGAACGTCTTTTTTTCGGATGAATCGGATGAATCCAGGTTCTGTTTACAGTATCATGATGGTGGTATCCCTGTTTGGTGACATCGCGGTGAACGCACATTGGAAGCGTGTACTCGTCATCACCATACTGGCGTATCACCCAGCGTGATGGTATGGGGTGTCATTGGTTACTCGTCTTGGTCGCCTCTTGTTCGCATTGACGGCACTTTGAACAGTGGACTTCACATTTCAGATGTGTTACGACCCATGGCTCTACCCGTCATTCGATCCCTGCAAAACCCTACATTTCAGCAGGATAATGCACGACCGCATATTGCAGGTCCTGTACGGGCCTTTCTGGATACAGAAAATGTTCGACTGCTGCCCTGGACAGCACATTCTCCAGATCTCTCACCAACTGGAAACGTCACAATACGCCAGTCACTACAATTGATGAACTGTGGTATAGTGTTGACGTTGCATGGGCAGCTGTACCTGTACACGCCATGCAAGCTCTGTTTGACTCAATGCCCAGGCGTATCAGGGCCGTTATTACGGCCAGAGGTGGTTGTTCTGGGTAGTGATTTCTCAGGATCTATGCACCCAAATTGCGTGACATTGTAATCACATGTCAGTTCTAGTATAATATATTTGTCCAATGAATACCTGTTTATCATCTGCGTTTATTCTTGGTGTAGCAATTTTAATGGCCAGTAGTGTAGTTTTGAATGGAACCACTCGACCGTCCCATTGCGGCGGGTGTCGATTTTCATTCCACTGTCCCTCACACATCAGGTGGACAGATTTAGATGGTTACGGTATAAGTCCCCCTAGGATGATGAGAATAATACAGTTAGACTCACCTGGCAGCCGCTGGTAGGTGGGTAGGCAGGGCGCCGCGCTGAAGGGACGCCGCTGTCCTCTGGCCGGGCCGCGGCTGCCCGCCGGCTGCGGCTTGGCGAGTACCAGCGCGGCCGACGTCGCCGTCTGTGGCCGGACACCAGAACCGCTGCCGCCCGTCTGCCGCCTCTGTTGACATCCCCATCACCTCCTCACAGCTATCGCGCTACGCTCCTGCTGAATGTCCAGGGCCCGACCGAGCGAAATTTGTGTCTGACAGGGCAGCACTGCATCCTGGAAACATTCCAGCAACACTACGAGGGGCGTTCGACAAGTAATGCAACACATTTTATTTCTCGGGCGATTTCGGTTGGAAAAAAGCGGAATCTGTTGTGGGACTTCGTGGAATATTCCCGCTTCAGCTTCTATAGTTACATTACGTTCCGATAGACGGACGAGCTGAACGTAGTCTTCAGAATGGCAACGGAGATGCGTTCCAAGCAGAGAGGTGTCATTGAGTTTCTTTGGGCGGAGAACAGACATTCACAGACGCTTGCAGAATGTCTACGGACATCCGGGCAGTGAACAAAAGCACGGTGAGCCGTTGGGGGAGGCGTTTGTCATAATCGCAACAAGGTCGCGCAAACATCTACATCTACATGGTTACTCTGCAATTCACACATAAGTGCTTGGCAGAGGGTTCATCGACCATTTTCATACTACTTCTCTACCATTCCACTCTATAATGGCGCGTGGGAAAAAGGAACACCTAAATCTTTCCGTTCGAGCTCTGGTTTCTCTTATTTTGTTAAGATGATCGTTTCTTCCTACGTAGGTGGGTGTCAACAAAATATTTTCACATTCGGAAGAGAAATTTGGTTACTGAAATTTCGTAAATAGATCTCGCCGTAAAGAAAACCGCCTTTGTTTCAGCGACTGCCACCCCAACTCGGGTATCATATCAGTGACACTCTCATCCCTAATGCGCGATAACACGAAACGAGCTGCCCTTCTTTGCACTTCTTCGATGTCCTTCGTCAATCCTACCTGGTAAGAATCCCACACCCCGGAGCAATATTCCAGCAGAGGAAGGACAAGTGTAATGTATGCTGTCTCTTTAGTGGGTTTGTCGCATCTTCTAAGTGTTCTGAAAACAAAGCGCAGTCTATGTTTTGCCTTCCCCACAATATTATCTATGTCATCTTACCAATTTAAGTTGCTCGTAATTGTTATTCCTAGGTATTTAGTCGAATTGATAGCTCTTTGATTGGTGCTATTTATTGTAAACCATAAAATTTATCGGGTTTCTTTTAGTACTCATGTGGATGACCTCGAACGTTTCTTTGTTTAGTGCCTATTTCCACTTTTCGCACCATACAGAAATTCTCTCCAGGTCATTTTGTAATTGGAATTGTTCGTCTGATGATTTTACTAGACGGTAAATTACAGCATCATCTGCAAACAAAATCAAATGGCTCTAAGCACTATGGGACTTAACATCTGAAGTCTTCAGTCCTCTAGACTTAGAACTACTTAAACCTAACTAACCTAAGGACATCATACACACCCATACCCGAGGCAGGATTCGAACCTGCGACCGTAGCAGCAGCTCTGTTCCGGACTGAAGCGCCTAGAACCGCACGGCCACAACATCTACATCTACATCTACATTTATACTCCGCAAGCCACCCAACGGTGTGTGGCAGAGGGCACTTTACGTGCCACTGTCATTACCTCCCTTTCCTGTTCCAGTCGCGTATGGTTCGCGGGAAGAACGACTGTCTGAAAGCCTCCGTGCGCGCTCTAACCTCTCTAATTTTACATTCGTGATCTCCTCGGGAGGTATAAGTTGGGGGAAGCAATATATTCGATACCTCATCCAGAAACGCACCCTCTCGAAACCTGGCGAGCAAGCTACACCGCGATGCAGAGCGCCTCTCTTGCAGAGTCTGCCACTTGAGTTCGTTAAACATCTCCGTAACGCTATCGCGGTTACCAAATAACCCTGTGACGAAACGCGCCGCTCTTCTTTGGATCTTCTCTATCTCCTCCGTCAACCCGATCTGGTACGGATCCCACACTGATGAGCAATACTCAAGTATAGGTCGAACAATTGTTTTGTAAGCCACCTCCTTTGCTGATGGACTACATTTTCTAAGGACTCTCCCAATGAATCTCAACCTGGTATCCGCCTTACCAACAATTAATTTTATATGATCATTCCACTTCAAATCGTTCCGCACGCATACTCCCAGATATTTTACAGAAGTAACTGCTACCAGTGTTTGTTTCGCTATCATATAATCATACAATAAAGGATCCTTCTTTCTATGTATTCGCAATACATTACATTTGTCTATGTTAAGGGTCAGTTGCCACTCCCTGCACCAAGTGCCTATCCGCTGCAGATCTTCCTGCATTTCGCTACAATTTTCTAATGCTGCAACTTCTCTGTATACTACAGCATCATCCGCGAAAAGCCGCATGGGACTTTCAACACTATCTACTAGGTCATTTACATATATTGTGAAAAGTAATGGTCCCATAACACTCCCCTGTGGCACGCCAGAGGTTACTTTAACGTCTGTAGACGTCTCTCCATTGATAACAACATGCTGTGTTCTGTTTGCTAAAAACTCTTCAATCCAGCCACACAGTCGGCCATCTGCAAACAGTCTAAGGCGGCTGCTCAGATTATCACCTAGATCATTTATGTGAATCAGTAACAGCAGAGGGCCTATGACACTACCTTACGGAACGCCAGATATCACTTCTGTTCTACTCGATGATTAACCGTCTATCACTACGAACTGTGACGTCTCTGAGAGGAAATCACGAATCCAGTCACACAACTGAGACGATACTCCATATGCACGCAATTTGATTAATAGTTACTTGCGAGGAACGGTATCAAAAGCCTTCTGGAAATCTAGGAATACGGAATCGATCTGAGATCCCTTGTCGACAACACTCCTTACTTCATGGGAATAAAGCGCTAGCTGTGTTGCACAAGAACGATATTTTCTGAATCCGTGTTGGTTATGTATCAATAAGTCATTTTCTTCAAGGTGATTCATAATGTTCGAGTACAGTATATGCTCCAAAATCCTACTGCAAATTGAGGTTAGTGAAATGGGTCTGTAATTCAATGGGTTACTCCTATTTCCTTTCTTGAATATTGGTGTGACCTGTGCTATTTTCCAGACTTTAGGAACAGACCTTTCGTCAAGTGAGCGGGTGTATATGATTGCTAAGAAAGGCGCTATTGTGTCTACATACTCTGAAAGGAACTTGATTGGTATACCATCTGGACCAGAAGAATTGCCTTTCTTAAGTGATTTGTTTCGCAACACCTAAGATATCTACTTTTATGTCACTTATGCTAACAGCTGTTCTGGTTTCGAATTCTGAAATATTTACTTCGTCTTCTTTCGTGAAGAAATTACGGAAAACTGTATTTAGTAGCCCCGCTTAGTGAGACCATCATCGGTAACATTTCCATCGCTATCCCGCGTGCCAGCCAGTGCAGACAGCTGTGATTCCTGCAATGTCGGAACGGACGGACACCCTCATTCGACGTGGTCGACGTATCACAATCAGACACCTCACTGCTCAAAATGGCTCTGAGCACTATGGCTCTGAGCACTATGGGACTTAACTTCTGAGGTCATCAGTCCCTAGAACTTAGAACTACTTAAACCTAACTAACCTAAGGACACCACACACATCCATGCCCGAGGCAGGATTCGAATCTCGCCGCCTAACGTAAAATCATAAAGAGCAACGAAGGATCATTTGTGTAGAATTGCTTGCGGCTTATGCGTCGAACATCGTCACTTAGAAATGGAAATAAAACGGCAATCCTGGAGTGGCGTCACACCAGCTTTCGTCCGAAGTAGTTCAGAGCCGCATCCTCAGTTGGTAAAGTCATGGCGACGGTCTTTGTGACTCTGAAGGGGTTATTCTCTTGAATGTTCTCCCTCACGGCGCAACTATGAACTCTGAAGTGTACTGTGCTAAGCTCTGGAGACTGACGGAACGACGTCGCCACAAAAAATGGAAACAAACTTCTCCTTCTCCATGACAACGCAAGTTCTCAAGCAAGTTTTCGCACCCGAGAGGAGAGCACTAAACTTCATTGAATTGTTCTCCCTCCTCCACACTACTGCCCTTATCTCGCACATTCCGACTTCCATCTGTTTGTCCCAATGAAGGATGCACTTCGTGGGATTCAGTACGAATATGATGGATATGTTATTGATGCAGCAAGACGTTGGCTCCGATATTGACCAGTACAACAGTGCCATGCGTGCATACAGGCTGTCCCTGTAAGGTGGCGTAAAGAATCCGCATTCAACCGAAATTATGTTGCAAAACAGGGTTTTGTAGCCAAAAGAGTGGAAAATGGTATGGTGTATTTGAATCCTGAATAAAACCAACCTGCTTTAAGAAAAAATATTTTGCATTACTTATTGAACGCCCCTCATTTGTCGTAGCCATTGTGGTTACACATTTACCTCTATTCCTTCTCCGGAAAAGAAAATAAAACTTTCTCTTTAAGGTCATGTTTTTAATTTGTCTTGCGTCCACAGACTCTTATTTGTTTACCTCCGAAACACAACACGGCAAGCTGTTGCCGTAACTTTTTACACACTTTTCGCTTTCTGTGGCTGTAACTAAAGTACTAATTGCCTTATGGGATGGGGTGCACACAAGAGAATTATCAGAATCATTTCGAGAGTAAATGTAAAATTATAGATTGTCACTCAATGGCAAATTAAATGTAACCAAACAGAACGGTTATAACAAATCAACCAGAGTGCTATAAAAGTGAGGAAGTATTAAAAATAGTGAAATAAGCTGCAAAATGTGAATTGTTTAGCGGAGGACTATTAGAGGCGGGAATATTAGGCTTAGCAATCAGGTGCATCGACGGCAGATAAAAGGCTGACGCAATATGCAGTACCCAGCTCACAGCCTATGATATGCTATTATGCTGTTCGGAAGAAACAGACAGTTGGTTTACTTTGTCCAGAGTCACCGCTCGCTAACCCGCATCGTCAGAAACGCGTATTCAGCGCTACATCTTCAGCGGACCCTTGATAGTCAAATACATTAGTCAGTCACTCTTAAGGTTCAACAGCCTCCTCAGGAAAGATGCCACTACAGCGGATGTGGCTGTGTGTGGAGAGAACGACTTTCAGTAAAGCGCCGTAGTAATGGTCTCCAGTCCGAAGACATTTGATGCAGCTCTCCACTCCAGTGTATCCTCTGTAAACCTCCCTGTCGCTGGACAGCATTTTAACCTGCTCACTGTATTCATCCCATGCACTTCATCTAAATCCCCCTCCCCCCCTCCCCCCGCCCCGTCCGCACATACACACCTGCTTCCATCGCCAACCTTACGATTTCTCGAAGCCTCAGTATGTGTCACTCAACCGAGCGCTTCTTTTAGTCAAGTTGTACCATTCATTTCTGTTATTTCCAATTCTGTTCAGTATCTCCTAATCAGTTACTCGGTCTACTCAACTAACCTTCAGCATTCTCACTCAACGCCACATTTCAAAAGCTACTCTTTTCTTCTTGTCTGGACTGTTTATCGTCCACGTTTCAGTTCCGTACAACGTTCCTTTCCACACAAATCCTTCAGAAAGGACTTTCTAACACTTAAATTTATATCCAATGTTTACAAATTTCTCTTTTTCAGAAATTCTTCTCAAGTTATAGCCAATCTACATTTTATATCTTATGTATTTAGGACATCATCAGGTACTGTGGTGCCCAAATAGCAAAACTCACCTACCATTTTTAGGGTCTTGTTTTCTAATCTAATTCCGTCAGCACCGTCTGCTTTGATTCTACTGTATTCCATTATCCTTGAATTGTTTTTGTTAATGTTAATCTTACATCATTTGAAGACACTATCCATACCGTTCAACAGCTCTTCCAAATCATTTCCTGTCTCTGACAGAATTACGTCATCAGCGAATCACAAAGTTTTTATTTCTTCTCCCTGAACTTTAATTCCTTCTCCACATTTTCTATGGCTTCGTTTACTGCTTGGATAACATCGAGGATAGGCTATAACACTGTCTCTCACCCTTCTCAACCACTGCTTTTCTTTCATTTCCTTCGACTTTCATAACTGCCGTCTTGTTTCTCTACACGTTGTAAATTATGTTGTACCCCTGATACCTTCATAATTTCAAAGAGAGTATAACTGTCAACATTGTGAAAAGTTTCCTTCAAATCTACAAAATCTATATAAATAGGTTTGCTTTCCTTAATCTATCTTCTAAGATAAGTTGTAGGGTCAGTATTGCCTCGTGTGTCCCTACATTTCTCCGGAATCCAAACTGATCTTCCTTGAGTTTGCTTCTACCATTTTTTTTTTCATTCTTTTGTATATAATTCGCGTTATTACTTGGCAACCATGACGTAATAAACTGATAGTTGGCTAATATTCACACCTGTCAGCACTTGCTTTCTTTGGAAATAGAATTATTATTTTCTTTTTGAATTCAGGGGTATTTCGCCTCACTCATAAATCTTGCACACTAGATGGAGTACTTTTGTCATGGCTGGCTCTCCCAAAGGTAGCAGTAGTTCTGACGGCACATGTCGTCTACACCGGGGGGCCTTGTTTATACTTAGATCTGTATCTGTCACACCTCTATCAAGTTCCACTCACAGTATCACACCTCCCATCCAACCTTCATCTACTTACTTTTCCATTTTCCATTTTATTGTCTTCCTTTGTATAGCCCTTCTATATGTAGCCTCCAGCGTTCTCTTTGTTGCTTAGTACTGAATTGTCGCCTGAGATCTTGGATATTCATAACGCTTCTCATTTCTCCAAAGGTTTCATAATATTCGTTTAACTTGCTGTTTGAGCTCTAATTTTTCAGAATTTTTTTGTATGGTCATTTCACGAGATGTTTGCGAGCGTAAATAATATGTAATCTGACACTTTTTGGAGCGTACGGTTTCGGAATTTTAACAGTAAACTTCTCCGTGCTGTGGATCGCCTCTTATGTCTGCTACTAATATCTGAAGCATCTCCGTAATGTTCTCGCAGCAACCAAACGAAATCATGACGAAATACACCTATCTTCTTTGGATCTTACCTATCTGCTCCATTAATGCTACTTGGTAAGGAACCAAAACTGTTGAAGTGCTTTTAAGCCACTTCTTTGGTGGCCGAATTGCTTTTCCTTCAGGAAGGTAATACGGAACGCCGTGCTGGTTCCCAACGGCCTCTTATCACTAGCAGTCGAGATGACAGGCATCTTATCCGCATGGCTGTAACGGATCGTGCAGCCACGTCTCGATCACTGAGTCAAGAGATGGGGACGTTTGCAAGACAATAACCATCTGCACGAACAGTTCGACGACGTTTGCAGCAGCATAGACTATCAGCTTGGAGACCACGGCTGCGTTTACACTTGACGCTGCATCACAAACAGGAGCGTCTGCGATGGTGTACTCAACGACGAACCTGGGTGCACGAATGGCAAAACGTCATTTTTTCCGATGAACCCAGGTTCTGTTTACAGCATCATGATGGTCACATCTGTGTTTGGCGTCATCGCGGTGAACGCACATTGGAAGCGTGTATTCGTCATCGCCATAGTGACGTATCACCCGGCGTGATAGTATGAGGTGCCATCGGTTACACGTCTCGGTCACCTCTTGTTCGCATCGACGGCACTTTGAACAGTGGACGTTACATTTCAGATGTGTTACGACCCGTGGCTCTACCCTTCATTCGATCCCTGCGAAAGCCTACATTTCAGCAGGATAATGCACGACCGCAAGTTGCAGGTCCTGTACGGGCCTTTCTGGATACAGAAAATGTTCGACTGCTGCCCTGGCCAGCACCTTCTCCAGATCTCTCACCAATTGAAAACGTCTGGTCAATGGTGGCCGAGCAACTGGCTCGTCACAATATGCCAGTCTCTACCCTTGATGAACTGTGGTATCGTGTTGAAGCTGCACGGGCAGCTGTACCTGTACACGCCATCCAAGCTCTGTTTGCCTCAGTGCCCAGGCGTATCAAGGCCGTTATTACGACCAGGGGTGGTTGTTCTGGGTACTGATTTCTCAGGATCTATGCACCCAAATTGCGTGAAAATGTAATCACATGTCAGTTCTAGTATAATACATTTGTCCAATGAATACCCGTTTATCATCTGCATTTCTTCTTGGTGTAGCAATTTTAATGGCCAGTAGTGTATGTGTGTTCTGCATCTCCTTCTAAATCACAGAATAGATTTCAAGTCAACTTGGTAGACAAATCACTTACTGTCTCGAAAGAACCACCGTGAGGGTAAGAACCTCTTACCTCTCAAAGTGGTGGGGATGGGGTGAAAAATAAGCGTAGCTCATGATGCACAAATACGCAGATGATATCCATCCAGTATTTGATAATTAGAGTACTTGGTGCCTTGCAACCAACCCTTCACAAAATGATGAAAGGAAAAATGCCGCTTGTTATATGTTCACTGTTACCGCTGTTACCCACAACATCGGGCATTGCCTTGTGTCACTTCTTTACCACTAACTCCTTTTGCAAGACATTTTGCAGAAAGTATTCGGATATACTACGGAATGTATTTATCAATGTGCGACACATATTGCAGGAAATATGACGCTATAAACACTGAAACGCGTGAAAAACTGCCGCATCATGCACGACGTTTCAATTTATTGGGTCTTTAGTACCAAATCTATCCACAACAAATTTCGCAGACACTAACCACACATACCACTGGATGTACCTGCTACATTATATCACTGTACGGCACGTAGTTCACGAGTTATGACGCCAGAGACATTTAGCCGAGTGAAAGCGAAAGTGCAGGGCGGAATTCGCTAGAGATACTGTTGAAATACGTACATAAATATGCGTGAAATATGTAAGCATAGGCTTTGGCGACCATTTTCCCAATCAATAAAATTCTTCTGGGTCTGTGACGGCATTGTTAATGTGTAAACTACTGACGTTTCGGCCACTATCGCAAGTGACCTTCCCCAAGACGTTTTCTTGAAAAATAGAAAAATACCCTGAGGAAGGCCAAATGTAATAGTGGCCGACACGACCGAGGTGTACACATTGACAATGCGGTCACAGAACCAGAAGAATTTTATTGAATGCATGAAATATATGTGACAGGTATACGCAAGGAAAGCCAGGGATAGGAATCTCCCCCTAAACCCCTGGATCGATTTCAAGCAAACTTGGTACACGTTACTTACTGTCTGGAAAGAAATATTGTGGGCTATGAACCAGTAACCTCCTATTGGGTTAATGTAATGTCATGTGACCAGGGCCTCCCGTCGGGTAGACCGTTCCCGGGTGCAAGTCTTTCGATTTGACGCTACTTCGGCAGACTTGCGCCTCGATGAGGATGAAATGTGATGATTAGGACAACATAACACCCAGTCCCTGAGTGGAGAAAATCTCCGACCCACCCGGGAATCGAACACGGGCCCTTAAGATTGACATTCCCTCGCACTGACCACTCACCTACCGGGGGCGGACCCTAATGGGGTGGGGTGATAACTTGGAGACAGAAGAGAGGAGAAGGATATGGACAGACATAGAGAGGGGAGGAGGAATGGACACAGGTAGGGGGAAGGATGATAAAGATTTTTGTTTTTTGGGTTCTCAAAGGCGTGGTTATCAGCGCCGCTACACACTCCCAGTCTTTGCTCATTCTGGTCTCGCCACTTCGTGAATGATGACAAAATGATGAGGACACACACAAATACCCAGTCCCCAGGTGGAGAAAATCCCGGGAGTCGAACCAAGGACACTGTTACGCAGAGACAACAGCGCTAACCACTAGACCACGAGCTGCCGACGGGGAGAAGGAGAAGATGGACAGAAAGGAAAGAGGGTGAGAGGGACTGAGGGACGGGAGGGAGGAGACGAACAGAGAGGAGGGAGGAGGAAAGGTACAGAGAGAGAGAGAAAGGAGGAACACAAAGGAAAGAGGAGGAGATGGACAGAGCGAGGGGATGGAGGAGATGAACAGAGAGGGAGGAGCAAGAGATGGACGGAGAGAGGGGGAGAAGAACGTCAAGTTAGAAGGGGAGGAGATGGACAAAGGAGGAAGAAGCAGACTGGCGCAGGGGGGAAGGAGCAGATGGACAGAGAGATGGGGAGGATCACATGGACGGAGAGAGGGGCAGGAGGAAATACATAAAGAGTGCAGGAGGAGGAGGAGGAGGAGGAGGAGGATGAGATGGGTAGGTAGAGGAGGAGGAGGTGGACAGAGAGAGGGGGAAGGAGGGGCTGGACTGACAGAAGTGGTGGAATAAATTCATACCAGGGCTACTCAGCTAATATGTAATAAAAACACCTGAGCCGTAGTGAAAATTGCTGTTTTGAAGAGCGCGCCACAGCGCGTTGTGTGAAGCAGGCGCCCTCCGTTTCTGGCGGTGGCGCCGCTGTGGCAACAGCTGCTTTGGTGTCTCCCCCTGGTGGGACAGGGGAAAAGTTGCCTGTTCACGTGCATTTAACGCTTTCGGGAGGACGACAGTTCAATCCCGCTTCCGGCCATCCTGATTTAGGTTTTCCGTGATTTCCCTAAATCGCTCCAGGCCGATGCCGAGATGGTTCCTTTCAAAGGGCACGGCCGACTTCCTTCCCCGTCCTTCCTTAATCCACTGAGACCGATGACCTCGCTGTCTGGTCTCCTTCCCCAAACAACCAACCAACCAACAAATGAGCATTTAAGGGGCGCTATGAGCTAGGGTTAGTCAGTCAGTCTGAGTTGGTCAGCCAGGGCAGTCTGGGCGAGTCCGGTCAGTTGGTCAGCCAAGTTAATCTGGGTCTGCCTCTCGTCCGCATTGGTGAGACGGTTAGTATCTGTCGGTCGTCCGGAGTGCTAGTGTGTGTTAGGCCGCCAGTCTGCTCGAGTTTGCACAGGCAATGGGCATTGGCGGTTGGATCGATCGGTTGGTCGGTCGCGCACTGGGACACAATATGACTTGTCCGCCTGGAGCGTCGGCGCATGTGAGGTCGACACGTGAGTCCAGTGGCTGAGCCGTATAGCGAGGCGTAGTGGCTCCGCGGCCAACACGAGAGCAATGCCGTACGTTAGTAGCTGCCTCTGTCATGTTTGTCGGATTCGGTGTTAACGAATTTATAGAAGTAAGGGCCGAATCCCTGAAACATGTTTTTATCTTGCCTATCATCTTGCGAGGCGGTGCATGTGTAACGTAGATCATGTTGTACACTTTATGTAAGTCTGAATTTCATGGGTTTTATTTAAATACTCATTTTTATAAAGTTGCCACTCTTCCACCGTAAGAGCCCTTTTAAAAACAAATTGCACCTTTCGTGGAAAATAAGTTCTTAGTGTGAGTGTTTGCACCATTTACATCCCTCTTACGGGGTGTATAGTTAATGTGTTTGTGTGAGTTGTTAAAAATTTTAGTTTAAAGTAATCTGGTGTGTTGCAGATTTGCGCCAGTGTAGTTTTTCAGAGGTCTCCTACTGTACACAAAAAAAAAATTATTCTGCCTCTGAATAATTGTAACTTGATATTTCGAGGGTGCTTTTTTGCTTATAATTTTAAAACTGTTTTGAAAAAGCCTTTAGGAATAAATTCACATTTGTTAAATTGTCACTTGATATTTCGAGGGTGTTTTTCTGCTTGTATATTTTAAATCTGTTTTTGAAAAGCCTTTTATGAATAAAATTTCCATCGGTTGAAATTTAATTTGTTTCCATCAGTTACTCCTTGGCAACTACTTCCACGCTCACATAGTGTGTTAATGTTCTTGATGAATCGCTAGTAAATAAAGTAAAGTCTTTAAGAAAAGATTTTGAAAGTAAAATTTTTCCGGTTCAACACCGTTATGTACCTCTCAAATAATTACGTAATGAGTCTACACTTAATTGTGCCCAAACACCTGTACCACTAATATGGCAAAGTGACATTCTGATCCCAAGTTTGTCAGTGCTTGGCTACCTGCCTACCTGTGATACGACGCCTGCGCTGGCCGCGGTGCTGTCGGCGTCCGCTGCGCACGTAGCTGCGTCGGTGCGCCCCTCCTCGTTTAGAAGCTGGTCCGTAAGTGCGTCGTCTTCCCCACCACCGCCGTCGCCATGGCCAGCACGCTCTCCACCTCCGTCGCTATCTCCGTCACATCCGCTGTCTCCGTGGTCGTCGGAATCTGAATCTGCGAACAGCGCGTGAAGGTTTACCTCAATACTCCCAATCATTTACAAGGGAACTACAAGCAGTCCCGAACCTTTAAGATGGTACAGGAGTCTATATTATGAGATAAGAAACCAACTGTTGGAAATAATTTTTAGTTTTTTTATTGGCAAAAACGACTTAAACCTTGTAGCAACATCTTGAACTTGTAACAAGTTTTCAAAGTGACTGCACTCTCAGTGCGTGCATTACAACATAACCTAGCGACATAATTGAACCCTGAAATCAAAAATAGTTGCCCCCATTCCTTATACACATTGTTTATTACTTGTAACTGCTGCTTCACCACTACCCTCGGCACTATATTGTTCAAAGTGTGCATTTCATAGGTAAGACAAGGGGTGTTGTATTGGTTTCTGGGTATCGATCTGTTCATTTTCTTGTTTAGTTTTGTATTGGTCTTTTCATTTGTTTTTGCGACGCGATATTGGTCAATTTCTATTGTAATTTTCGCGACGGGGGGGTATCAGTTTGTTCACTTACATTTTCTAGAGAACAATTTTACAAAACATATTACATATTCAAGACATACTGTTGGTTGGAACAGCGACCTACACATTCAGAAATAAATCGTTTGCTTTTGTCTATAGCCCTATCTCCAATTTGTCTAATGACTACAGATGCCGCGCGGGGTAGCCTAGCGGACTAAGACGCCTTGTCACGGCCCGCGCGGCTCCCCCCGTCGACGGAATGAGTCCTCCCTTGGGCATGGATGTGTGTGTTGTCCTTAGCGTAAGTTAGTTTAAGTGGTGCGTAAGCTTAGAGACCGATGACCGCAGCAGTTTGGTCCCATAAGACCTTACCACAAATTTCCAAAATGACTACGGATTTCTGAACCAGCTACGATCATCAGGCCAGGACATCCTATGATCAAAAACATCTTTAGAAAACGATTAGGAAATATTTTTCTCTATGGTGGCTAATGTATGGTACAAAGTGCAACCTTAAAATACAGGCAGCTTCTTATGCCTGCTGCACAACCGTCGATGTCGCTAAGCCAAGTTCTCGTATCATATACTAACAACAACGAATCAATGCAATCCTTTAAATAGGCGTAAACTGAAGCAAGAAGAGATAATGAAGATTTTTCTTATTTCTTAAAAATGAATCAAAGTGTAAAAGATCTAAAAATTAATATCGCATAAAATATGGAATGCAGGGAATTAAATATTAAAACATAAGGAATGAAAAAATCCCCATACGCGAAATTATTCTACCTCTATCAGGACCCATATACGATCCAACGAGTGGTCATGCTGAATGCCTATGCTGTCTATGGCGACAAGCCGCAGCCTGTAAGTATACGTCTCTCAATATAGCAAACTACAACAGTAGAACAATATACAATTGCAGAGGTCGATAGAAACAAGTATTTAGTGAATGTTTCATGTCATAAAACAGTGTATTTTGATCATGGTTAGATAGTAATTGCGAATTGTGTGCGCGAAGACTGTAGCATAATAGTATGGATTTGGAGAGAATAAACGTCGACATATGTGATATCTGTGCGTATGAACTGGCAGGAAAAAGACTCAATCTGTGATGAGCTGCTGGGGAGGAAGGTGCAGCCTTTGCTTTATTTACTTTGAGGAAAAAGCTCAGCTGTTAGTGTGGGAGGTGCATGTATTGACAACTACATATCCTAAAGTGCGTGTAAAATTACTTGCGAATTTTGGTATTTGGCTGACCAGAGGGGAACGTGACGCCATTTCCAAGGAAACACCAATGGAGAACCGCCTTTACCTACCATGGTGCCAGCACTTCTGCTAATCAATCGCCCCTGTTGCCACGTAATAATCAAACAATATCACGTGGTCTCACGCATTAGATGCATCAACGTTCGTCAGCTCTCGTTATAAAGTCGTATTTTCTGGCGTTAAAGTTTTCCGTTGTCGTCAGGTATTGTGAAAGATGTTTTGTCTTGGTGTTGTATTAATAACAACATTGCAGTACATCTGAATACGAGATGTCCAATAAAAGTGTCGTCCAAGAGCTCATTCGCCGGCTGGGAAGATAACTTTCTGCTGCAAAACATTCCTCTGAATTCGACAATAGCAATGGACAAAACGCCATACAACTCCGTTGTGATGGATAAAGCTCCAACAGTACAGTGGAGGAAATCAGATATTTTACTCTGTGTACAAAGAAATGTTCCACGAGATAAAGTTGAATTTAGCAAGTATAAGGTGAAGTTAATGGAACTTGTAGTGCTGTACAAGCTAAAACTTCACACTACCGAGTCGACGAACTGGCTAATGGAAAAGGACACAGTTTAATCAGCCTTCGTCCGTATCATGCTCATTTAAATGCTGACAAAGAAGCCACTGCAGATGTTATACGACAGAACTGGTCTTGAGTAGTTAGCGAGGTCATTACGTGGCATGTGCTGGAAACCATTACGTATTGAGAAACATATCTGCTCTGCGAAGATTTTTACGTGAAAACTCGTAAACAGAGGAAAGTGGTACTTCCACTCGTATTTTTTAATGAATACCGATGTCAGTGATATAACAGATTGAAGATCATTCTTGTACTTTACAAAGTCGACTAAGGTTTTAATATCCACAGTCATATGTGTTTCTCATGTCTAGAGAACCAGCAAACGTCACCATCTCGACGCAAACATCACATCACAATCGATGTTATGGCAATCAAATAAGGACGGAAAATGTGTGGAATGGCATAATACTTCGCAGTCAAACAAGAGGCTTCTGGAACACTCAGCCCCGCCGGACTGACGACACAAAGAGAGAGAGAGAGAGAGAGAGAGAGAGAGAGAGAGAGAGAGACGTGTAACGACTTAACGACTTGTCTCACTACAGGCCCAACAAAGAAGTGTAACGTCACTGATCACACCACGTCACAGTCGAACAAGAGCCTTTTGGAACTCTCGGACCTGCTGGACCAGAGACACCCAAAGAGAGACAGACTTGTGATGACTTGTTCAAATGTTCAAATGTGTGTGATATCTTATGGGACTTAAGTGCTAAGGTCATCAGTCCCTAAGCTTACGCACTACTTAAGCTAAATTATCCTAAGGACAAACACACACACACACACACACCCATGCCCGAGGGAGGACTCGAACCTCCGCCGGGACCAGCCGCACAGTCCATGACTGCAGCGCCTTAGACCGCTTGGTTAATCCTGCACGCTGTGATGGCTTGTCCCGCTACAGTCTCCAACCCTGACAAAGAGTGTGACGTCACGGATCACGAGATCTCTCAATCAAACAAGGGTATCAGGAATTTTCATTCATTGTTTCAATCTCATTTGTTCATTAAAATTCTCTTTCATGTTCGCACACCAGCCTCATCGTACGCTCAAAACCCAGAGAGAATGACATCATGACTCCCAAACAGTCAACCGGTCACTTTACGTGGGGCAAGAGAGGGATGGGGGGAATTATCGCCCGGTGCAAACACTCACGTTATTGAATCTTCTCAAATTTCTACGTAATTATCAGAGAATACTCCCAACACACGCAATCACATTGGGTGCCCAACAGCAGCTGAGTATTAGTTCGCTATTCACCAGCCCATAGGGCGACACGGTGAAGTCAGCTGCACCCTTGTACCCCTCCTGACCAGTTCAGGAGGCTCGCGTCTTACGCTAGAAGTGTCATTTCATTCCAGCGACCGGCCACCGCTGCCACCCGCCCTGACACCAAGCAGTCGTCCTACAACTATAAATGCACTGAAATTGTAGTTTTCCACGTCAGATCTACACCTCCCTTACGACCGGGTGTAGTCGCACTCACATCATTTTCTTTGCACATGTCAGAACACTGACCACCGCACCTTTACCATCCAACTCATACACGTTTCAGACAAGCAATGCAATTATAGTTTATATGTGTATAGTGTCCGAAATAAGTAAGCTGTGTCCACATTCACAATGGCTAGGTGCCTCGATTCTTCTCATCTCTAAGAAATTATTTAACATTTAGGTCTTCCAGCCAATCAGATTCGAGAATGCACTACTGGTATTTTCAGGTCAGCATTTCTGGAAGGTGCTGCATCGCGCCAAGACTCTTTCAAATTTTGCAAAGCACAGGCGTCCCGCGCTACGTGATAATCAACAGCGTTCCGGCGGCCGAAAGGGTTGGAAAGAAATCACCAATATGGTTTGGTGTTCTGTAGTAGACAGCGCAGTCGATAGTGTGACAAAGAACATGTAAGGATCTGCTTGGGAGAGCCGCTGAGAGGACGTTCTGCGGCTCCATGATGTTACAGCCGTATTGACCGCTGTGTTGGTACACTATAATGGGTCCTTGCATTGGTATATTGTGCAAATTTTTATGGTCGGATATACTCGTCAGTGCGTTGAAATCCCAATTCCCCACGCCAAGTCTATCCTCCCCTTATGCCTAGACCTACGTAATATTGTACAAGAATAGTAATCTGACCACACACGTCTGGTGACATGTTGGAACACTAACCGCAATAACTTTACGTTCCAATAGCATAACATTTCCGACAAATAATGCGATTATCATTTGTAGGTATAGGTACAGCGTCCGAAAAATTATGGTATGTTCACTCTCACACCATCTGGGTGTCGTTTTGCACGGCCTACCATTGCTTCCCAGTAACAAAACCCTTACCACCACTTCGTCGTTATCACACATTTGTCGAGGAATAAAGAGCGTGAATACAATTATAAGGCCCTCATGTCTTTTATTTATGTTACGTACATTCTTGCACGATAGCTGGCGTATGCCTGAGCAGGGAGAACTGATACACTTGATGTGGAAAAACTAACTTACAACTGTTCAGCAAACTTCTACAAGAACATCACCTAGCCCCCCCCGGCACACACCAGACGTCTCATCCCCACGATATGTCTCGATTTCGAGCCACTTACACGAAATGGTTTAACATATAGGTCTCCCAGCCAATCAGAATCAAGAACAGACTTTATATTCTGCTCGTGGGATATCGTAAGCAAATGGATCGGCCTCCAGGTTTCAGCATGAGTGTTGCGTCATCATTCCTTGATGTGATAGATAGTGACTATTCGTATATTCACATCCATACACTGTCCGCCCCAGTAGCTGAGTGGTCAGCGTGACGGATTGCCGTCCTCTGGGCCCGGGTTCGATTCCCGGCTGGGTCGGAGATTTTCTCCGCTCAGGGACTGGGTGTTGTGTTGTGATCATCATCATTTCATCCCCATCCGGCGTGCAGGTCGCCCAATGTGGCGCCGAATGTAATAAGACCTGCGATATGGCGGCCGGACCTGCCCCGCGAGGGGCCTCCCGGCCAATGACGCCAAACGCTCATTTCCATTTCATTTCCATCCATACACTGTCCTTGAGGTATCACCGGATTGACCCACAGTTCAATGGATGGCATGTACGTTGGAGTCCAGTACTCACATGTACCATACAGTTTTGAATCCTCAATGCACTTCCGTTACTCAGAGCCTGTGCAGTAGAGAGAGGAATGAAGTGGAATGATTTTCACATACACAAACTATCATATATATACTCATTCTTCAACCTTTTTTGTCGTATTTTTCCTCAATTTTACGCATTTTCCAGCAATTTCCCAATTTTACTAGGTTTTCGCATTTACCCACTTCAAAATCACTGCTCTCGAAGTCTTCTCACGTCAACAAAACGGCTGATCGCTTCGATCTCGTTATACTATCAGCCAATGACACTGTAGCACAGTTCTCAATTTCTGTATCATTGTTTAACCAATACCTCCATTACTTTGCGAGTGCTATATGAACATGGATATATCGTAAATCCTCTTGCACTGCCCTCATCATGTGACACAAATACTTTTTCATAGTGTGGGAAATAGAAGGCTTGCAAAATAATGTATTATGTGCTGTCATACTGCGCTGTTTGAGCTTCTTGATTAAGGCTCAGCTCATGGTGGCAATGTATTATGAGCGGTGCTCTGTCTTCTACAACGTAACACTCCTTGCATGCCCCAGAGCAACAGAATTGTGATAATTTACTATGTCCTCTCTTGTAAATCTTGCTTCATACTACACATTACTCATCACAAGTAAATCAGCCCATACCTCAACAGGAATTGTTTTTAGGACATATTTCCGTCTGGGAATATATGATACTTAAATACCATGAATATACACTGCCTGAAAAACAAGTGAAGTATCCAGAAGACATGGACAGGCTTCAATAAATCATCTTAGATGTACACACCTTTGGTAAGTATAAAAATGATTAGACTTGCGGTTCAACGTGACAACTGAAATGGCCATCAGAGTGCATCGGTGCTGTTTGTGTCTAGTGTTGTTCCCTGGGATGGTAGGATATATAAGGGCTGGGACAGCATCAGGTGTTGGGTGATCGCAGTGAAAGACACGGAGATGTACATACTTGTGTCACTCAGCATTTTGAGCATGTGACAGAGTTCAAAATCGGCCTCATTGTGAGTCTCTATTTGGACAGATGGTGGGATATCCAGATTTTTGGGGCATCTGGATGTCACAGTGGTCTGTTGTTGGTCTGTTAGGCGATGTGACGGCAAGCGTCTTTGTTGTTAAGGTTTCAGTCGACCATGTCTGACCACCACAAGGGAGGATCACCATACTGTGCACCAAGCACATCATAACACTGTCAATCTGTGCCTACCATATAACAACAAGTAGTGGGGTCTGTGCAACATTCTCTGTAATCCTACATCATTGGTCAGAAACGGCAGCAGCTAGACTAGGGAATTACTGTCCCATACATATGGCGCCATTAGCACCACAATACAAACTGCTGAGTTTGTAGTGCTACAGTTACCATGAATCATGGACTGCTGTTAAATGGTGTGGCACTGAGTTCTACGATGAATCGTGAATCTGTACTACCTTGATGAACATCGTTGGAAAGTATGTTGTCTACGTGGGGAGAGGTCCCATTCTTTCAGTGTTTTGGACAGGCATAGCAGTATTACTCCTGGCATCATGGAGTGGGGAGCTATCAGGTATGACTTCAGGTCACGGCTGGCAGCTGCTGAAGGAACTGTGACGGCACCATGGCATATCACAGACGTCCTGAGCCATCAAATATTATCTCCCATGTGACAGCATCGTGGTGTCACAATAATGCTCATGCATACATGACATGTGTCTTTTGAACAGTCTGCATAAAGTTGACGTATTCTCATGGCCAGAATGATCCCCAGATCTGCAATCAATACAACATGTGTTGGAATAACTTGTACGTCAGCTCCATCACAGTAGCACCATCTGTGTCATCAAGGATCAGTTACAACAGCTGAAGAGTTATGAGATATCTTGCCTCAGGAAAGGATACAACTTCGTGGCACCCTTCTCAACCGAATCAGTGTATGCATCCAGACCAGATGGCGTGAAACATCATACTAATAAGTGGACTCACACTGCCAAGTTCTTAGTAAATTTGACTTAATTTTGTAATCACTGAAACAACATCAAATGCCCTCTCATCCCTGAAGTTTCGTTACGTTTCCTCCGCCCTTTCTGGGTGTTTCAGGATTTTGGCAGGCAGTTTATTTACATTGTTGGTCTGTGAAAGATAATAATAATAAACATAAAAATTTCCATTTGCTTATCGAGCGAAGTGGCGCAGTGGTTAGCACACTGGACTCGCATTCCAGAAGGACGACGGTTCAAACCCGCGTTTAGCCAACCTGATTTAGGTTTCCCAGGGTTTCGCTAAATCGATTAAGGCAAATGCCGGAATGGTTCCTTTGAAAGGGCACGGCTGACTTTCTTCCCCATCCTCCCCTAATCCGATGGGACCGATGACCTCGCTGTTTGGTCCCCTCCCCCAAACCAACGTATTTATCATTTGTATGAAGTTACCTTTACGCTTGAATATATCACTCCATATTGAACGACATTCTATGTTCTGTTTGCTGGGAACTCTTCAGTTCAGTCACAAAATTCGCCTGATGTTCCATAGCCTTGTATTTTGTTCACTAGGCGGCAGTGCAGATCTGCACCGACCACATTCTGGAAGTCACACAAACACGGCATCAGTCTGGACCCTGGTAACTAATGCTTTCTGGGTCTTAAGGACGAACAAAACGAGCTCAGTTTCACACGATCATTGTTTATGGAACCCGTGTGGATTCTTACAGATACTTTTCAGTCATCAGGTCAGTCCAGACACAATCACTTACCTAATCAAAATCTGCTGCGTACTATGCATTACGCTAATATTTGAAGGCTGCAATGCTTTGGAGCGACGTAGCTGTTGCAGAGTGGAACTGGCGTACCCTGTTGCTGCAGAGGCAGCCCGTCGAGCTGGGGCAGATTGGGCAGCAGCCGCGCGACGTCCCTGCGGTAGGTGTTGACAGCCGCGGCCGGGTTCCCGGACAGGTGGAGGCTCTGCAGGCGCCGGCAGCAGGCCAGGAAGCCGACCCCGGCCAGTTCACACACCGCGTTCCTGTAGAAAACACCAGCTGCTTTCACGTCGCACTCCCTAGACCTAAATCTGTAACTGGACTACTGTAGTGTAGAAGCACAATATTTCGTTACTTCCTATCCTATCTGGTGTTGCAATTTGTATGGCCAACAGTGTACAAATACCGGGTGATCAAAAAGGCAGTATAAATTTGAAAACTTAATAAACCACGGAATAATGTAGACAGAGAGGTAAAAATTGACACACATGCTTGGAATGACATGGGGTTTTATTAGGACAAAAAAAACAAAGTTCACAAAATGTCCGACAGATGGCGCTGGACAGCAAAACGTCACTGACTGCGCATGACAATCGTGTATAAAAGGAGCTATAATGAGAGAGAGAATCACCTCCTGCAAACTCAATCCTCCTCAACCGCTTGTCTCGGCCATCCTCTCCCACCCCCACCTGCTGCCGCGCCTGTATTCCCTTGTCCCACCCGGTCTCTATCTCTCCACCCTCCCTACCCTCTCCCAAGGTGGCTTCCGCCAGCTCCCCCCCCCCCCCCCCTGATGATGTCCTCCTCCCCTCCATTTACCCCTACTATCAACTTTAATCCTCCCCGTCCCCACTTCCTGTGTCCTTTCCCTTAGGCACCCTCCCTCCCTTCTCTTTCCTTTTCCCCCATCCCCTCCCTCCACCCCTCTTCCCCCAGACTTCCCCTCCCCCTTCCTCCCTTCCCTCTATCTCCCCTGCCCATGGCATCTGCTCTCCCCTCTCCCTCTCCCACCCCCCTCCTCCTCTCTTGGTAGGTCCCCGGACTCATACACAGTTAGTGAACATTCGCGCGCTGGAGATCAACGCCTCGTGTTCTGTGTGTGCCGTCGTTTTGTGCTTAAGTGGTTCAGTGTTATTCGTTTTGTGCACCTACGTTCACGTGTGACAATTTTCGTCTATGTATGTGTCCGAGTGTCTGAACAAATTTTATCTTGGAATCTACACCTGTGAACGGCTCCATGTATTTTAAAAAGTGTTTGTCTCCGTTTATATGTCCACCATATTTTTATCTCACATTGTCTTCATTTGTATCTTTTGTGTCTCTCTGAGGCCAAAGAGCGGCGTAGTATGCTGCTGATGGCCTGCCTGTAAACAGGTTTAAAACTGACAATAAAGAAAAAAAGAGAGAGAGAGAGAGAATCAGATGCGCCAGCAGTCGCAGCATGTTGACGTTACCTGAAAAGGCGACTTTAGTGAAGCTGTATTATCAGAATGGGGAATGTGCTAGTTCAGCGTTACGACCCTATCGCCATAGGAAGGAGATTCGAACAGGTAAAGGCCCGTTGACAAATGCAGCTGTGGCGAGAATGATTTCGTAGTTCGAAGCCATGGGTTGTTTAGATGATAGACCCCATAGTGGCCGATCGAGCACAAGGCGTAATGCTGCTGAGACAGTCCAAGAAGAAATGGAGACTGTAACGGGTTCGTCTATGCACGGGGACGTCAGCGCTCGTGCAGTCGCACCGGCATTCCATACACTACTGATTGGTTGGCACTTAGGCATACACTCCGATGCTATCCATACAAAATCGGCATCATGAACTGTTACCTGGCGATTTAGTGAAGCGGAGGGCATTTGCAGTGTGAGCATTTCATAAGATGGCGGAAGATGACGATTGGTTGAGTAACGTGTCTGAGGTGTGGGGTTGATCTGTTATTCTGTTATTCTGCGCAACGGATTAATCTTAGATGTACCCTTTACCCTGTGGCTCCTGCAAGGTGCAATTTCCACCTCCACACTACTACAGAAGTCAGACAGACGCTCCTAACGTTCTAAAGAGAAATGCCTGAAAAACTTTCAGCAATAAATATCTTCTGGAGTCGTCCGCTGTAAGGAAATGACACAAAAATTCACAAAGTTTCTTACATAACTAGTGGGATATTTGGGTACTCGAGTAGTGCTAGTTAGTGTAAGAAAAACATGAAACTAACGAAAGTTATTATTTATTTTGCAAAAATTCTGAGAAATCACAATGACACTTTTGCAATTGAACAGGTTATATCCTCGTTCTTTTCGGAATGTGAAGTTACCTCTCAAGGATAGGATTTGCTAATGAAATTTCTATACAAAGTTTGAGATGGTTGTTGACTTGGCAGAATGGCTGAGAGGCGCGCCTACTCAACTTGAATAATTATCCTTTAGAATGTCGCTAGGTACGGTAGAGGCTGTCGCGTGTGAAATGCAGTGAAGTGTACTGTTGTGGAGCAAATATGGGGCTCGCAATAGCTGTAGCGCACAATACCGTAAGCTGTGATGACAATTGTCTGCGCCGCTCACTGCTGACAAATAAGATAACTCTTGTTCTATCTGGATTGACCTTTGCCAATCAAACTCTCCCTATACCTTGATGAAGTCAAGGATTCCTATTTGCCCCTAGTCTAACTATTAGCATGGTGCACCTGTCAGATAACCAGTCCACCACGATGCTATTTACAATTCGCTCACAGGCGTTTAACTATAACTCGTCCATTCACAATGCACAATAAGTGTGTTGGCCAACACAGTGAACAACACTTAATCACAAGGACTCAATATAGAGTAGCACTTCGATTCACTCTCGACAGAGGTGCTCTCCCAGTGAAGTACTGAGGAGAGACTTGTTCCTCACTCCAAGAGCGACAACAGAATGGCACTTCTCCATGCCAGACGTGAAGAGGTATATCTTTCGGTCTCTTCCATTATTCCTTCAGCTCAAGGCATCAGAAATATCACAATCTGCATTGCTCTTCTAAAACGGAAGAATGACGTTTCGTTTAAGGCGACCAATCCGGAAACCTGTAGCATTGACGTTTGGCATTTGCTGTCTCCCTGTGAAAATCTCTGAAACTGCATGCTATGTGTAAAGAATGTATAGGCTGGCCGGTCCCACAAAACGTAGCGGAATTTGCTTTTAAGCCAAACACGGGGTTGTTCCCCCCTTTCACTCGGGCCCATGCAGTCCGCTACATGGGTGGTCACTGGCCGGCATAGGCTGGATCATCCTCTCCCGAACTAAAAGCTTCTGTGACCGTCGTGTCTGGAAGGCATGTGTGTATGCCAGCCTTGAGTATTTCAACCACAGTGCGCTTACTTGTTAATTGCATATTGTTTACATGAATTCATACAACATTGACTTTATCTTATCGAGTTTCGGTTCGAATGAAGCGTCCTGATGTACGGAATATGATTGTGAGCGCGGAATATGTAAGCAATGAAGGTCAGGAGACCACAACGTCTTACATACCTCCCTCCTTCTGACAAAATTTTTGTCTGGGGTTTGTCAATGCCGAGGAAAACATTGACAAAGTCAAGCAAAAATTGTTCTTTTAGATTTTCCAATAAACTTTTCTCAGCTATTCTTCACAATTTTTTTCTAATGATTTCTTTATAGCTATTGTTTCCATTTTTTTAATTCTACAATTTATGTTTTGTTGTTAGGCAAATATAGGCTTTACAAAGGTTGTTATTCTTTGTCATTGCCAGTAAGTGTCTCTATTTTTCTTTTTCATTTCCAAAAATTTGTTTTTACAATATTAATTTTTCTAAATTCGTAAGTATACAGTGTATCATGTTTTAGTGTGGTTATATCTTTTCTTTAGTTAAGCTTTCGTAAATGTTCACAAAAGCTCTGTTGTGTTACTTTGTTTTATTTATTTAGGCATCATCTTCTTCTCTATGTGTCACTGGTTTTTTTTGTGTAAGAATGAAGAAGCGTTTCCTCTTAATTCTATCCTCGGTATTAATATTATGACCCCAAAAAGGTGTTTTTGAATGTTACTCAAAGAAGAAAAATCCTGCAAAAATCCTTTTCTAATTTTACATATAAAAGAAATAAATAGACTTTCCATGAGTTTGTGAGATTATGTAACTATACTAACTAAGTTTCTTTGAAAAAGGTTTAAGGTATCTATAAATTGTGGACTTTACATACATAATAAAAATAATTACTTTTACAAGAAAGGAAAAAGGTACTTTTACAAGTATTTTCTTAACACTACAATTGTGTTTAATGTCTTTTATTTTTTTTATTTTTATTTTTTTTTTTTTTTTTTTGCTGTGTCAGATCTGTGCTCGATGATCCCCACTGAAATGCTGTAAGGCGTCGACTCATTTGTATGGGTGTCACAAATCATGAGAGGAGCACTCTAGCATGCGACGCCGGGTCTTACTTGTTGACATTGTCATCATGGAGTGGTACTTTTAACTGATGATGATGACTGTGGTTTACTGCATAAACAGTGATGTCTTGGTACTCCTTTGCTGTCACACCTGGGATGGTGTGATAGTTCGACGATTGTAGTTGACTACCGACGATCGTCACCCAATATTGTGCTGTGACATCTTGGTACTTCACACCTGTTTTGGTATGGCAATTTGATGATGTGGTAGGGAGAATACTGTTCATTTTGCTGAATCTATTTCTAGATAATGTTGGTTGGTACTACTTAATATTCCGTTTGCCGTTCGCTTGTATTTGTTTGACGATTCATGGTTTATTTTTGGAGAGGTGGTTGTAGTAGTTACTATGCCTCAAAGTTCATGGAAAGACGTTTGTAGCAATTTGCTTTGTAGAATAGGAAAGAAAGGTATCTTGCTGTCTTTTGCCCTTCTTCATCTTGCATCTTCTGTTTTTCTCTTCTTTCTTGCATTCTTCTGTTCTTCTTGGGCTAGGAATATGTGAATTTTAGTGTAGGAGTGATATAGGATTTGTAGAATCTGACTGCCTTTCCAACTGTTACTTGATGAGTTTGTAGAGCTTAGTAATTTTTTGTACCTTCGTTGTCGTCTCGTCATATTGTGATTCTCCTCACATTCTTCTGTTGTGTAACAGTGTTGTGACATATGAAATGTCCATGCTGCACGTTGTTCTCCTGAAGTCCAACCTGGTTGCAACCTGCATTTCCAGTGTGGCGTTGGTCTTCATGTTGTTGTTATTGCCATAAGTGCTTTCTCAACAAGTCTGTACCCTCTCCGTCGCTATCTCGCAGCATCTGGTGTTAAGGGAGCTGGTGATTGGTGTTGGTGGCGATATCCCTCTGACGTGTAGAAATATTTTTGTTTTACATATATTTGTTATTTACAAAAACTTTACCATTGTTTGCTCTGATCTTAAGGATTTGGGAGTATGAAATGATTCCACAAGATTGGAAAGATGCTTGTATTTCCAAGATCTATAAAGGCAAGGGTGACATATCAGACTGCAGCTCCCACAGGGGCATTTCTCTTCTCTCAGCAGCGGGAAAAGTCCTTGCCCACATAATTAACACCTGGTTAACACACTTTGCAGAAAAACTGCAACCAGAGACCCAGTGTGGCTTTCGCCCAAACAGAGGCACAGTGGATGCCATATTTGTTGTCAAACAAATGCAAGAGAAAAGCTTAGAGCAACATCGGCCTTTGTTCATGTGCTTTGTAGACCTGGAAAAAGCTTTCGATCGTGTCCCACGGGAAGCTCTCTGGATCATACTAAAGAAAACTGGGTGCCCTGACAAAATTGTCAGTTTGATTCGGCAGTTTCATGAAAACATGATGGCAAAAATCCGCCATGAGGACAAGCTCTCAGAACAGTTTCCCGTGACATGTGGTGTAAAACAAGGCTGTGTTCTGGCTCCCACACTCTTCTCACTTTACTTCGCAGTTGTTATGAGAGACGCGACCAAAGCCTGTAGGAATCAAATTAGTCTCGACACAAGGACAGACAAAAGTGTCTTCAACATCTCTCGCCTCAGAACAAAAAGTCGTATAACCAAACTATCCATCTTAGAGATTCTCTATGCGGATGATGTATGCATGATGGCTAATTCTTGCGAAACTCTTCAGACTTACATAAATCTGCTAAATGCCTCCTGCAGAAGATTTGGCTTAGCCATTAGCATCACTAAGACACAAGTTCTCAAACAGCCACTTAGAGGTCTTAATGCAGATGACTCCAGTATTGAGATAAATAACAAACCCTTGCAAAATGTGTCAAATTTCAAATACCTGGGAAGCCAAATTAGAAGTGACAACAGCCTGACAACGGAAATCGCAGCGCGTATAGCCAGCGCAGCCTCAGCCTTCGGTAAGCTTAATGACCGAGTATGGAAATCACATGATCTCAAACTACAAACAAAAATTGCAGTCTACAAAGCAGTAGTATTATCCACCTTACTCTATGCCTCGGAAACCTGGTGCTGTTACAAAGCTGAAATTAAGAAGCTCGATAAATTTCATCTTCGATGTCTGAGATCAATTCTGCGCATCAAATGGGAAGACCGTGCCCCAAACACGGAGATTTTGCGCCGCGTGAAACTGGCTGGTATTGAAGCTTTAATAATGAAACATCAACTGAGATGGAGTGGTCACATAGTACGCATGGATGACAGTAGGCTACCTAAAGCGGTGTTCTACTCGCAGCTCTCGTGCGGGAAGAGGAGGAAAGGTGGTCAACACCTGCGATATAAAGACACCATTAAACGCCACCTTGCAGCCTGTGGCATTCCAAGCAACCGTTGGGAGGAGCTAACATTGCGCTGATCGGAGTGGCGATCAACTGTACATAAGAGCATCGAACAATTCGAGCAAAAGCGTCTAACGAACCTGGATGCTAAAAGAGAGCTCCGAAAATCTCAGCTCAAGCCTGTCTACACGTATACTTACAACTCTGCTGGTCAACTTCACTGTGCTTCATGCAACAGGATATTCAAAGCGAATGGCTGAGAGGCGTGCCTACTCAACTTGAATACATCTACATCTACATCTACATTGATACTCCGCAAGCCACCCAACGGTGTGTGGCGGAGGGCACTTTACATGCCACTGTCATTACCTCCCTTTCCTGTTCCAGTCGCGTATGCTTCGCGGGAAGAACGACTGTCTGAAAGCCTCCGTGCGCGCTCTAATCTCTCTAATTTTACATTCGTGATCTCCTCGGGAAGTATAAGTAGGGGGAAGCAATATATTCGATACCTCATCCAGAAACGCACCCTCTCGAAACCTGGCGAGCAAGCTACACCGCGATGCAGAGCGCCTCTCTTGCAGAGTCTGCCACTTGAGTTTATTAAACATCTCCGTAACGCTATCACGGTTACCAAATAACCCAGTGACGAAACGCGCCGCTCTTCTTTGGATCTTCTCTATCTCCTCCGTCAACCCAACCTGGTACGGATCCCACACTGATTATCCTTTAGAATGTCGCTAGGTACGGTAGAGGCTGTTGCGTGTGAAATGCAGTGAAGTGTACTGTTGTGGAGCAAATATGGGGCTCACAATAGCTGTAGCACACAATACCGTAAGCTGTGATGACAATTGTCTGCGCCGCTCACTGCTGACAAATAAGATAACTCTCGTTCTATCTGGATTGACCTTCGCCAATCAAACTCTCCCTATACCTTGATGAAGTCAAGGATTCCTATTCGCCCCTAGTCTAACTATTGGCATGGTACACTGGTCAGATAACCAGTCCACCGCGATGCCACTCAAAATTCGCTCACAGGCTTTTAACTATAACTCTGTCCGTTCACACCGCATAATAAGTGTGTTGGCCAACACAGTGAACAACGCTTAATCACAAGGACCCAATATAGAGTAGCACTTCGATTCACTCTCGACAGAGGTGCTCTCCCAGTGAAGTACTGAGGAGAGACTTGTTCCTCACTCCAAGAGCGACAACAGAATGGCACTTCTCCATGCCAGACGTGAAGGGGTATATCTTTTGGTCTCTTCCATTAATCCTTCAGCTCAAGGCGTCAGAAATATCATAATCTGCATTGCTCTTCTAAAACAGAAGAATGACGTTTCGTTTAAGGCGACCAATCCGGAAACCTGTAGCATTGGCGTTTGGCGTTTGCTGTCTCCCTGTGAAAATCTCTGAAACTGCATGCTATGTCTAAAGAATACGTAGGCTGGCCACTCCCACACAATGTAGCGGAATTCTCATTTAAGCCAAACACGGGGTTGTTCCCCCCTTTCACTCGGGCCCACACTGTCCGCTACACAGGCGGTCACCAGCCGACATAGGCTGGGTCGTCCTCTGAAGGGACCAGCGTTCCATTGTGCGGTTTCTCTCTCGAACTAATAGCTTCTGTGACCATCGTGTCTAGAATGTATATGTGTACGCCAGCCTCCAGTAGTTCAACCACGGTGCGCTTACTTGTTAATTGCATATCGTTTACATGAATTCATACAACATAGACTTTATCTTATCGAGTTTGGGTTCGAATGAAGCGTCTTGATGTGCGTAATATGATTATGAGGGCGGAATATGTAAGCAATGAAGGTCAGGAGACCACGACATCTTACACGTGTTGTGGACCGACGAAGCTCATTTCACGCTCCGAGGGTCTGTCAACGCCCACAACTGCAGAATTTGGGCTACCAAAAATCCTATAACTGTCGTGGAAACTCCATTGCACGACGAGAAAGTCGCTGTATGGGTTGGATTTAGCACATCTACGGTTATCGGGCCTTTTTTCTTCGAGGAAATGGGTGATTCTTGTTTTGTAACTGCTACCATGACAGGTGAGAGGTACGCCGATATGTTACAGAATCGCATCATCCCCAGCCTGGCTGATAAACACCTGCTGGAACGTACGATGTTTATGGAGGATGGCGCTCCACCCCATATTGCTATATGCGTGAAAGATCTCTTGTGTGCATCGTTTGGTGATGATCGTGTGCTCAGCTGCCACTTTCATCACGCTTGGCCTCCCAGGTCCCCAGATCTCAGTCCGTGCGATTATTGGCTTTGGGGTTACCTGAAGTTGCAAGTGTATCGTGATCGACCGACATCTCTAGGGATGCTGAAAGACAACATCCGACGCCAATGCCTCACCATAACTCCGGACATGCTTTATAGTGCTGTTCACAACATTATTCCTCGACTAAAGCTATTGTTGAGGAACGACGGTGGACATATTGAGCATTTCCTGTAAAGAACATCATCTTTGCTTTGTCTTACTTTGTTATGCTAATTATTCTTTTTCTGATCAGATGAAGCGCCATCTGTCAGACATCAAAAAATGTGTTTTGTATTTTTGTGCTTCTAATAAAACCCCATGTCATTCCAAACATGTGTGTCAATTTGTACCTCTCTATCTACATTATTCCGTGATTTAGTCAGTTTTCAAATTTATACTGACTTTTTGATCGCCTGGCAGTTAGTCACTCCTCATATTCGTAATGCGATTGGTGCACTTCCAGAAATAACTGTCTGTAGTGCTCTGCATGATCGAGATTTTTTGTAACGATCTTTACATGATACGTTCTTGAAATTATAAGAATAACCATTTAGTAAGTCACAGGGTCTGTATTTTAGCTTTTCTCACTTGAGATTGTTCAGTACATCTGTGAAACTATTACTGTTAGGAAACAAATTCTTTTCCGTCTCGATTATAGGGGCATTGTTGTACAGAACAGTAAGACATCGAGAGCTGTGCATCATCATCATCCATGACAAAGAAATATGGCCGGCCAAAGGTGCTTAACCCATTATATCGCAGAATTAATTCTTTTTTATTTTGATAAAATTTCAGATCCACTACCCACATGGGCTATTAATCACATCATGAATATTAATTTCTGATGGTGGCCTTAAATTCATAAATTTTTTCATATGATATATCGTACAGTGGGCAGTAAGGAGTAGTATTCCTTACACAATTTTGTCACAACTAACATGTTGACATTTTCGTGATTACCATTCATTACACGAATAAATGAAGAAAAAGTACAATAATAATTTGCAAGTATTGTAATGTTCGTTTTATTTATATTTTAAGGTTACGTTATTTATTTATACATGAAGTATAAATGGCAAATTCATATAGTAGAACCAACAAAATAACTCTACTGTATTATATGAATTAAGTAAGACATTCTAATAAAAAAGGACAAATGACAAAAATAATAGTTTATTAGACAACTTAGTCTTCTTAGCGCCGGTGGTACAAAATGAAACATCGTTTCGGATGGAGTCCCACATTGCATTTTTACACAGTGAAATTTTGTGTTTTTTACCACACTGTCCACCTCTTTCTTTGTGTGCTCTGCTCAACAATCATGTGTCCAGCATTATCATTCTTGTGCCCTCTTGCACCTGCGACAGAAATCTTGGCCTCACACATCTTGGCTTTTCAATTTTGGTCGAAGTCAGAAATGAAAGTACAATACGTCTGATAAATTCCAGTAAGCTTACATTGTTATTTAGCTGCCGGTATAGGATCCATGTATTCACAAAAGCACCATTTAAGCAGAAACTGATGATTGGCCAGTACTATTTCCTTGATCTTATTCGAATACTGTATAGACTTCGTAGATAGTCAAAAAGATCTACTCCTCCCATAAGGCGATTATATTCCTGTACAAAGGAAGGCTGTGGTACGGAAACCTTTCTTGACTCTCTACTCTACCTCAAGCATGTACTTTCACCTAATACACCTTAATCCAATACATTTGTCCCCAGAGTCACTTGACTATTATCGTTCCATCTTACCAAGTGTGATAGAATTCTCTGTATCATGTAACACATGAGTGGTGCCTTCTTTATATCATATCTGGCATGGGCGCCTTTTCCAAGCGGTCGTTTCTCGGGGTTCCTATGCATTTGATTCCATTTGAAGTAAGAGATTCAAGTAGGGGCAAAGAGTTAAAGTAATTATCAATGTACACTGTGCTATTCTGATGTAGCCTCTTATAAATTGTTTCATAAAGTGGTGGCCATAATAAGGCTCCATGGCCTCATCGAAAGGGAAGTTTGTCCCTAGAGGCTCTATGATGTCTTGAAATTTCATATTTGGATGTGAAATTAATGGCTGTCTCTTATAAACTTTATCACTTTTTTTAAATGCTGTCGTTATCATTGACGGAAGAATCTATAAATTTTGTTAGAAGTATTTCTGGAGATGTATTTCGAACAAGGGCATTGTTTGTGTCAGGTCTGATCTCCCAGTACATATGCTCTATGCATGACCTTACAATGTCCAGATAACAGCAAAATGTATTTATAGATGTCATCGTGACTTATTTGTATGTTGTGTCCCTTTCGAGCAGCATATTTTACTGTCTCTCTCGTTAGAATCTTAACCAAATCAGAATCAAAAACTTTACCAAAAAGATCTAGCGGAGTCGAGTTTGATGTGCGGAGACGTTCGATTATTTCAGGTGTAGGATCACGAGGTACCTCAAATTTTTGTGAAGAGTAGTCTTTCTTCCATCCAGTGTCTTGTTTTCCTAACTCGGGACCTCGATCGTGATACGGAACAGCAGGTATTTTCCTCTTGAGTGGATAAAGATGTAACATTTTCAACAAGGCCATCAGTATTTACTGATCTTATCGCTGCAGTTTATGCCAGAACCTTCTTCCCTAAACCAGCAACAATGGGGGTTGTCCTTCTGCATCACTACCTGCATCATCTTTATCAGTGTCCTCACCATCATTTGGCAGAACAAATACGATTTCAAACTCCTGACATGTATAAAATATGTCAGACAAATTGCATCATCTTCTTCTGTGGAGAAAATGATATTTAGAACCTCTTCTGGTCCCTCTCCTTTTCCAAATTGTATCTGAAATAAATCGGACAAGTTGCGAAAAAATGACCCCTTCTGCCCAGCGTATGATATTTCATACGTAAGTACCACTACAAAGCAAATAAAATACTCTTTTCCAATTTGTGCTTATATATTGCATTTAGGTGTTCAGATTACTAATCCATAATAATATGAGTGAAATTATGAACCTACACATCATAATTTTATTATTACTTACCGCCTGTCCATGACGAGAAGCAGCAGAGTCAATAGCGCTACAACAAATGCTTTCCACCAGGAAATAAAAAATCCTGATCTCGACTGCTACTGATAGTTTCAACAACGGACTTTCAAGCTAACAATATAAAAGATATATTTCAGTTGTTGACAAAGAGCTTCTGAAGACAAATATGCCTGAGAAGAGCAAGCGTATGATAAATCGTACGATAGGATGTAATGGGTTAAACGGTCTGTGACGATACTGGCGAGGCGCCACCGTTCATTGTCTCTGAAACCATTCATCACGAGGGGATAAAGCTAGTTAGAGGTGACTAGGCCTCTGTATTGAGACTGATGACCTGTTAACATCCAGTGTCGTTGAAGTTATCTGCCATGATGGAATTTAGTCAGCCACAGCTATCTAGAGCCCCTGTGCTGAGACTACTGGGCCACCACTACAAACTATCCAATATTTAGGGTACCAACGACATGACATTGATAGGTACAAGCGTGTCAGCCTCGATGCTGAGACTGGTGGATCTCCATTTTTTTCATTTTCTGCCTCCAACATTATGCATAATGAAGGGATAAAACTGACCACAATATCTTCATTATCTGTGCTGGTGTTCGTTAGCTGGAAACTACCATCCATCATCACGGATCACAGTGTATATAGCCTCTGTGCTAAGGCTGGTGAGTCACTATTATATTACTGACGCTATCCACCAAGAGTTGTTAAAGTTGGCCAAGGTGTCTGAAGCCTCAGTCGCCACTACTCATTCGCCGGCAGCTTCTGAGAGTGAATCAGGAATGTGGATACAGCCCGGAATGTGAGATATTCCTTCTTTATCAAACATTAATTCGTAGAGTATTGGCTATTTCCCAGGTACAGGTACTTCATATAGTTGATTCCCCAACAATGAAAACAACATTCCTATATCTCCCAAAACCTATGAGGTCATATATCATTGATGTAACGCAAGACCTTGGGACATTTAGTGCAAAACATATATTTTTACCACCTGGTGTTAGTTTCCCCAGCCACATTGGTCACTGAAGAGGCTCTCAAAATTATTTTATATTTATTGGAGAACAAGAGTTACATTGCCTAACTTAAATTTTACAGATTATTATTTTATATGAACTTTAAGTACCACAGACAGACGATCAGGCACGTGGTACATAAATTTAACGAGTAGCTGCCCTAACTGTTCCATGGCACGAAAACAGGTGCTCATTGCAGCTGCAACCAATCGTCTTGCGATGACTGTAGTGATCTACACATATTAAAACGTTATATGCCTTGAACTGGTACAGTCTACTCCTCAGTTACTCTATGTCAAATATCATAAAAGAAAGAAAGCATCACACAAGATATCACCCAAGGCAAGCCTTCCCATGTGCTTTTATGGCTGCGTGAAAGACATGGTGTTGTTGGTCTGCTGCGTCTACGATGGTGCATTCTTTACAAGAATCTTACAACTTTAGAACGGAGTGCAAGATGCAGATTTCCAGGTCAATATGTTTTTGTTGTAGTCTTCAGTCCTGAAACTGGTTTGATGCAGCTCTCCATGCTACCCTATCCTGTCCAAGCTTCTTCATCTCCCAGTACCTACTGCAACCTACAACCTTCTGAATCTGTTTAGTGTATTCATCTCTTGGTCTCCCTCTACGATTTTTACCCTCCACGCTGCCCTCCAATACTAAGTTGGTGATCCCTTGATGCCTCAGAACATGTCCTACCAACCAATCCCTTCTTCTAGTCAAGTTGTGCCACAAACTCCTCGTCTCCCCAATTCTATTAAATACCTCTTCATTAGTTGTGTGATCTACCCATCTAATCTTCAGCATTCTTCTGTAGCACCACATTTAGAAAGCTTCTATTCTCTTCTTGTCCAAACTATTTATCGTCCATGTTTCAACATATCAGCAAATAATGTGTAATTTTGTAATTATTTTAGAGGAAACATTTTAAGGCGTGTTTTTAGCGTAGGAAAGAAGTAGTTACTGAACAGCAACGTAAGTGTCTAACAAAGAATTCGATTATCTGAACAAAGGTCCGAGTTCGCTAATCCCAGCAGAAGTTGGAATGTTTCACATCAGGCATAAGAGCGAAGTCTCCTACAGTAAGAATATAACAGTCTGCTCTCTCATACAGCATTCTGAAAAATTTGCACTTTTGATTGGCCAACTCGGATCTTTGTTCCGATAATCAGTCACTGCTGTTAACTATTTGGTCTAGTCCTATCGGGCTGTAGGCAGAAACGAGCGACACTTGCTGCCCAGAGATGCTGCTTTCCCTGGGGCTCAGCGTGAAAACTATGGGACAGCCAATCCCAACAATTAACCACACCCTGTCTGATAACGAGGTTCATTAAAGCACTCCAGTGTAAGTCCCCCTTCTCACTTTTACTTTTGTCTCAAAGTGACTAAAACCCAGAAAATGATCCTGAGAAAATGGAATTGGCGTGTTATTGTTTTTGAAAGATAGTTTAAACACTTCTGAGTAGGTTGTTAGATAGTTTTACGAAGGGTAACTACAATCAATTTAGCTCGTTAGAAATGAACAATCCAATTAGCGATAGAAGGAATCTTTACGTATCTAAATTAGACTGCTTGACAATTGTCAAGGAATAGCTGACAGTTGCTACATGGCAACCGACAATTCCTGCAGAACATCAGACCGATGATAGTACAAGGAAATGCAGAGGGTGAGACATGTTAACTGCATCGAAGCCTGTGCACGAACGCTCTGTAAGCATTCGACAATTCGTGCAGTACGGTGTTCAACGAAGGTTGTTATGTAACCGATTATGCGACATTCCGTGTGGTAGTGTAACATATCTGCAAGACGTTATTTAACTGCTTACGACCGTGGAATAGTAATTAGACGGCTGAATGCCCGCCGAGAATTGTATTGTAAAGTGTCACCTAGCGATTAAGAACAGCCGCTGAGGGTGGAAATGCTAGTTGAAGCGTGCCGGTGGTTGTAGTCGGACCACCAAACTGAAAGAGGATCGATATATAGCCCTATTGGCGAAAAGGAACAGACATCTCACTCCTTGGCAGATAGCTGCAGACCTTGCAACCGCTACCAGTACACGTGTTTCTGCCATAACCATTTCGTGGCGATTAAATCGGGCTGTTTTGTATTCTTGGAAGCCTGTTAAACGCATCCCACTTCATCGTCGAGAAAGAGTTCTTTGGTGTAGGGAGGATGTTGGTTGGGGCCAGCAACAGTGCTCAGAGTGATGTTCTCCGACGAGTCCCGCTTCACTGCGGTAAGTTATTCTGGCCAGCAGTTAATTTGAAGAAAGAGGGGAACACGTTACATACCACAGAATGTTCATGAACGTCATCGGTATGGCGTAGGCGTTATGGTGTGGTCAGGCATTATACACAATGGCTGAACACCGCTGCATATCTTTGGTCGCAGTACCGTTACACAGTGATACTGCAGGAGGGTTATTCTGGACCATGTACGTCTGTTTAGGGGTGCAGTAGCTTTTTCTTTACGGACGACAACGCCCGGTGGGACAGGACCGTTGAGGTGCCGGACACACTGTAAAGTGAAGATACTGAACATGTCGAATGGCCTGCGTGCTCCCCAGCCCTACACCTACAGAGCATGCCTGCGAAGCTCTTGGCAGACGTGTTTCTCAACGAACAGCCCCCTCCCCAAAAGACCGTGCGAGAACTGAAAACCACCTTGGGAGAGGAGTGGAACGGTATTCCCCAAAGACTTCTCTACGGTTTGGTAGCCAGCAAGCATAATACAGTAGTTTCAAAATGTGCACTGGTGCCCGAGGAGGGCATATTCCTTACTGAGAGTCTGCAATCGACTTCTATGTTGGGAGTATGTGTGTGTTAAACAAGAACGTTATTGACGTCATCTTAGTTTTCCAGATAGTTAAATCTGAACAATTTTTCGTTATAAATATACCACTGCACCTCCGCTACGTATGTACAGTGTTTCGTGTCGTCCATCAATGCATGTGATTATTCCAGTCCACCAAGTCTCTGTATCTTAGCAATTGTCAAGCAGGTATATTCCTACAGCTGATATATGAAGCCTTTTAGTTTTATTTATTTAAATCTTGTTTGTGAAGTAAATTCAGTACTTGTAAATGACAAGTAATTACAGGAAATCAGCTCATTGAGCTGGGTAGCATGATAATGTTAATAAGCCATGGGACTTACTTTATTAGTGAGGTGAGCAATCAATTTACATCTGCATCGAGGTATGACGTACATACTCCTCATATGTTTGTATTTCAGCAAACACTCTGCGGATTACGTATGTCACAACTGAAGTAGCTTTGCCTTAGATGGTATCGGTACAACGTACTTGTGGCTGATTGTGGGTGTACCGAGTCACTTGTTGGCAGTGACATTAGTGGGACAGATGGCAGAGTGTGAGACCTACCGTCGCAAGTCGAGCACTCTGAGGCGCGGCAGGAAGGCGGCGGGGCTGACTTCTGAGACCCTATTGTTGGGGGCGTGGAGCTCCCTGAGGGCGGCGAGTCCACTGGTGCCATCCAGAGAGTCCAATCCACAGCCAGCCAGCCGCAGCAGTTGCAGCGAGCCCAGCCCGCAGCCCAGGTCCCTGACAGCACAACAGCACCAGCTCTCAGACCAACTCTGATTTGGTGTTACATTATTTGAAGCTCCTGACAAGGAATGGTGCGTCACAGGTACATTCTTAAATGTTTCTAAGACTTCTGATATTGATTCCATAAGATTCTACAAGGTCTAGTCACATTAACGTGGCCACCGCCTCTACACGACATCAATGTGCAATAACCACTCACACACCGCAGATGGCAGCACTATCCATTTATTTAAAGCTTGTTGTGAGGCCGTGGAAAATAGTGTAGACATTGTTTAAAAGCGGGAATGAAAAGATTTATCTGCTGTTCAAAAGGGTATCATCATTGACTTTCCGGCCAAGGGTGCAAGTATTTCAGAAAGGGCTAATTTTGTAAACTGTTTGTATGTTACTGTGGTTAAAGTGTACCATGCATGCCAAAATGGTGCTATCCACAACCAGCGCAGAGCCAACTGTGGTGCACCACGGGACATAGATGACTGGGTGAAAGACAGCTGCAGAGATGTGTACAGACGGATAGATGTGCAACTGTTAAACAGTTGACTGCCCAGATGAACCTAGGGGCTATCAACAGTGTCTCCTCAACGGCCCTTCAGCGAACATTGCTGCGTATGGGCCTCCGCAGCAGGTGTCTGTTTCATGTGCCCATACTGACTGCTGTTCATGTATGCATCTGTTTTTGGGGACCATGTCCACCCATACATGCAGTCTGTGTATCCTCGGCACAATGGCATCTACTAGCATGACAATGCAACGTGTAACATGGCTCGCAGTGTACGTGTGTACATTGACATGCACCAGGCTCTGTTGACAGTGCTCCACTGGCCATCAAACTAACCGGATTTAAATCCAATCGATAATCTGTTGGATCACTTCGATCGAGCTGATCGCGCCATAGATCGTCAACCGAGAAACCTAGCACAGCTGGCCACGACACTGCAATCAGCATGGCTCCACATCTCTGCCAGAACCTTCCAGAGCCTCACTGACTCTTTCTGCTTGTCCCGCGCTGCAAAAGGTGGTTATACACGGTTTCGACAGGTGGGCACAATAATGTGACTGGACAGTGTACTAAATAAGCTAGAATCATTAGGAATAACGGGTGTAACTAATGACTGATTCTGACCATGACTACCAGACAGGGAACAAATAGTAGAAATAACACAAACTTCAACCAAGACAAAACTTTTAGAAAAACTCTTATTAGGACCACAGTATAATAATACAGGAGTTCCTCAGGGTACTACTTTAGGACCAGTACTGTTCCTGATATACAATGGTGACTTTTCCAGTAACACATGTCATGGGGAAAATTGTCTTTGCTGACGACAGCAACATATTCACGGGGAAAACAAGAGAACTCCTTGCAGAGAAAGCAAACGAAACTCTCAAGGCAGTTTACAGCTGGTCACTCTGAAATAAAGTTACATCCAATATAAATAAAACAAACGGATTGGCTTACAGTTTGAAGATGGAAAATGACATTGTTGAATTAAATGTAGGTGGTACTTGTGTAGACAGTGTAACAAACACAAAAATTATGGGAATATGTATAGATTTTCAGCTGAAATGTTGTGAAAACACGATGTACTTGCAGACAGAATGTCATCAGCCTATTGTGCCGATGGAGTCCTGTCACCATTGAGTGGTAGCCAGTGTGTTTCGGTTACATACTATTCACATACACAATCAATTTTTAGCTACGAAATTCTTCAATGGGGAACAAATGCATAAAATATGAGCACGGTTTCCAAACTACAGAAAAGATTCATAAAAATAACAAGCAAAATCATTAATCGCCGTCGATGTAAAGATCCGTCCAAAACATTGAAGATTTTAACATCATGTGAGTTTATTTTCCAGTCAGTTATGAACGGCACAAACTAATCTGTCCATGACAATGGAACAACAACTAGAATGAACATGCATTTATCATGAAAGAATGGACATAATACTCAAAATAACATTTACTATCAAGGAATTAAATTGTGCAATAAACTGCCCTAGGAAATGAGAGAGATAAGTAAAACACACTTATTTTGAAAATCAGAGCCGGCCGGTGTGGCCATGCTGTTCTAAGCGCTTGGAACCGCGTGACCGCTACGGTCGCAGGTTCGAATCCTGCCTCGGGCATGGATGTGTGTGATGTCCTTAGGTTAGTTAGGTTTAAGTAGTTCTAAGTTCTAGGGGACTGATGACCTCAGAGGTTAAGTCCCAAAGTGCTCAGAGCCATTTGAACAATTTTTTTTTAAATCAGATAAAAATTTAGTCTTAAGGAACATATTCTTTGTACTGAAGAATTACACAGAGTAGGGGTTAGGTACAAGATATAACACAAGCAATAATAATAACAGTAATAGTAATAAAACAGCTGTGTCATTTTACACCGAAATTTTGCCCTGTAATGGTTTTTGTCTCTGACGGAAACCTTAATCCAAGGCTTTACAATTGATGATAATAACATATTATCCTCTTCCTGAGTTATTATGGATGGCTGATGACACAGTTTTTTAGTTAAGCTAATGACAAGTTTCCAGAATGAAATTTTCACTTTGCAGCAGAGTGTGCGCAGATATGAAACCTTCTGGCAGATTGTAATCGTGTGCGGTACGAGACTCGAGCTCGGGACTTTTCCCTTTCGTGGGCAAGTGGTCTACCAACTGAGCAGACCATACACGATTCACAACCGGTCCTCACAACTAATGGAAAGTTGCGTACACAAAATGGAATCCAAACAGAGTGACTGTGGTCATCAAGAATGCAGGTTTACATTTTTAAAAAATGTGTGTATTGCGTGTGTGGTGATCGGTGTTGGGAAATGAATGAACAATATTGACTTTTTACATTACTAAATAATTTATTTGCTAAACACTACTATACGGTAGAGATAAAGTAACTGAGATTGCGATGATTTCTACACAATGATATTGCATTCGGGATGATGGAGACTCCAGTCTCCATCTGGCCATACTGACGTAGGTTTTCTGTGGTTTTTCTAAATCACTTCAGCCAAGTGTCAGGACCATTCCTACTACAACCCCACAACCCATATTTATGTATTATATTCTTGCTTGTTCTTTGGCTGTAACTCCACGACACGTCCAATGTCATAATTTTAATAGTAAAGACACTACTACGACTGTATCTAACAGTGACTGAATATCCCCTACCGTCCGAAGTATCAATATAGTCTTGGTCTCTAACCGATACCGCAGATAAACTGTGCCATTCGTCACTTAAATTCTCACCTAATCTATTAACCATTACGATTATTCTGCGCCCACCTTTGCGTGTTCACGTTTCTCACTTCGGGTTACGCTCTGGACGAATTTATAACCCTCTACGACAACCGTCGCTATATTGTGGACTTTGATTCTGTTCAGCTGTTCACTACCTGAACTCTGTTGCCGCTGGCAACTCGGAACGAGATATTTGTTTCACTGGCCTCGCATCATCATCTGTGCGCGAGATCACGGGCTTTGTTTCTACATACATCTCAGCATGATAAAAATAATGTCTTTAATCAATGACAGTCAGTGATGGTGCGTCTCCCCTGCTCCCAATTCATCTAAGAAGTGGAACCCAAAATGTGATGCTTTCATGTGCGGCGTTGGAAGAATCTGACTCGATTTTACTTACAGACGTGAATCAAGCAGTCAGTTTGATTACAGATTAAACACGGCTTACCACGTGGATATAGGTGAGGAGGAATGGCTGTATCACAGTCATAACAATGATAGAAGCCCAAATTTCATTCATCAGTTGAATTGTATTCTTCATTTATCTTTACAAACGAACAGAGAAGACCACCTCATCTGCGATCTTGGGTCTAGCAAAGGTGGGTGAGAATAAGATTTGACAGATCATATTTGTATCAGTATTTGGATGATTACAAATGTTGATGGTTGACTGAATGGAAGAGGAACCGTGTGAGGTGCGGGAGCCAGGAAAAGGACGCAGTTCTTAGAATGTGAAGAAGACGCTTTGGAACATGTAGAAATCTGTCCAGGAATAGGAAACCATGCAGTTGCCAACTCAGTGCAAGCCGACCACATGAAAGTTTGGTGGGTCCTGCATGGTGACCACCAATGTCCATTCCAGAGTCAACCAATTCAAGTGATAAGACACCCTGATATCGAAGCGAGACAGCAATTCTCATAGTTGTTCTTTCATCTGTGAGCTGCTGTCCCCAACATTCCAATACTGTTGATGCTTACTAATGAGTCATATCATTACACGATCCAGTCCCGTTAATGTGACCACCGCCTATGTTCGACGTCAACATGCAATAACTGCTCACATGGGGCAGTTGACAGCACTAGCAGTGGACAATATATAAAGCGTGAGGAGCGCACGTGGGAAATAGTGCAGTCGTTGTCGGAATGCGGAAATGGAATGTTTTATCTGACGTCCAAAAGGACACGATCATTGAATTTCTGGCCAAATGTGGGAGCATTTCTGAAACGGCTAAGTTTGTAAACAGTTTTCATGCCGCCGTGTGTCACTATGCATGACAAAACGGCGCTATCCACAAGTGCCGAGGAAACTGTGGTGCACCATGCGGCGTAGATGACAGAGGTGAAAGACGGCTGCAAAGATGTGTACGGGCAAATAGACGTGCAATTGTTGAGCAGCTGATCACCCAGCTGAACCAAGAACCTATGAACAGTGTCTCCTCAACGACCCTTGAGCGAACGTTGCTACTTGTGGGCCTCCTCATGAGGCACAATGTTCATGCACCCATGCTGACTGCTGTTCATCGGCGACAAAGGCTGGAATTCGCAGGACAGTACCGCAGCTGGACGTCCAATGAGTGGCAACTGGGAGGCTTTCCACATGAATCGTGTGTTATGCTCCAACGGACGGACTGCCATAGGTGGGTATCGTTTACAGGGTCTGAAAGTAAGTACAAAAACCAGAGGAGGTAGCATTATGGCCTAGGGAATGTTTTCGTGGCATTCCCTGGGTGATCTCATTATTGTGGATGAGACAATGGAACGACACATACAGGGTGTTACAAAAAGGTACGGCCAAACTTTCATGAAACATTCCTCACACACAAATAAAGAAAAGATGTTATGTGGACATGTGTCCGGAAACGCTTAATTTCCATGTTAGAGCTCATTTTAGTTTCGCCAGTATGTACTGTACTTCCTCAATTCACCGCCAGTTGGCCCAATTGAAGGAAGGTAATGTTGACTTTGGTGCTTGTGTTGACATGCGACTCATTGCTCTACAGTACTAGCATCAAGCACATCAGTACGTAGCATCAACAGGTTAGTGTTCATCACGAACGTGGTTTTGCAGTCAGTGCAATGTTTACAAATGCGGAGTTGGCAGATGCCCATTTGATGTAGGAATTAGCACGGGGCAATAGCCGTGGCGCGGTACGTTTGTATCGAGACAGATTTCCAGAACGAGGTGTCCCGACAGGAAGACGTTCGAAGCAATTGATCGGCGTCTTAGCGAGCACGGAACATTCCAGCCTATGACTCGCGACTGGGGAAGACATAGAACGACGAGGACACCTGCAATGGACGAGGCAATTCTTCGTGCAGTTGATGATAACCCTAATGTCAGCGTCAGAGAAGTTGCTGCTGTACAAGGTAACGTTGACCACGTCACTGTATGGAGAGTGCTACAGGAGAACCAGTTGTTTCCGCACCACGTACAGCGTGTGCAGGGACTATCAGCAGCTGATTGGCCTTCACGGGTACGCTTCTGCGAATGGTTCATCCAACAATGTGTCAATCCTCATTTCAGTGCAAATGTTCTCTTTACGGATGAGGCTTCATTCCAACGTGATCAAATTGTAAATTTTCACAATCAACATGTGTGGGCTGACGAAAATCCGCACGCAATTGTGTAATCACGCCATCAACGCAGATTTTCTGTGAACGTTTGGGCAGGCATTGTTGCTGATGTCTTGATTGGGTCCCATGTTCTTCCACCTACGCTCAGCGGAGCACGTTATCATGATTTCATACGGGATACTCTACCTGTGCTGCTAGAACATGTGCCTTTACAAGTACGACACAACATGTGGTTCATGCACGATGGAGCTCCTGCACGTTTCAGTCGAAGCGTTCGTACGCTTCTCAACAACAGATTCGGTGACCGATGGATTGGTAGAGGCGGACCAATTCCATGGCCTCCACGCTCTCCTGACCTCAACCCTCTTGACTTTCATTTATGGGGGCATTTGAAAGCTCTTGACTACGCAACCCCGGTACCAAATGTAGAGACTCTTCGTGCTCGTATTGTGGACGGCTGTGATATAATACGCCATTCTCCAGGGCCGCATCAGCGCATCAGGGATTCCATGCGACGGAGGGTGGATGCATGTATCCTCGCTAACGGAGGACATTTTGAACATTTCGTGTAACAAAGTGTTTGAAGTCACGCTGGTACGTTCTGTTGCTGTGTGTTTCCATTCCATGATTAATGTGATTTGAAGAGAAGTAATAAAATGAGCTCTAACATGGAAAGTAAGCGTTTCCGGACACATGTCCACATAGCATATTTTCTTTCTTTGTGTGTGAGGAATGTTTCCTGAAAGTTCGGGCGTACCTTTTTGTAACACCCTGTATATGCATGTCCACTTCTACTCGGCATGATGGTATCTACCAGCAGGACAATCTAACATGTCACACAGCTCGCAGTGTACGCGCGTGGTTAGAAGAGCATAGAATGATTTTACCGCACTGCCCTGGTCACCAGTGTCACCGAATTTAAAACTAATCGAAAATCTGTAAGATCACCTCGATCGGCATATTCAAGCCATGGATCATCTGCCGAGAAACCTAGTACAGCTAGCCACGGTACTGGAGTCAGTGTGGCTCCATATCCGCGTGGGTACCTTCCAGAAGCTCGTTGACTCTCTTCCTGGACGTCTCGTGCTGCAAAAGGAGGTTACTCTGACTTTTGACTGGTGATTACATTAACGTGACTGGACAGTGTACAAGCCAAGTGCATTTTTAACTCCCGCAACAGGCACGGGTTGTCGAAAATCCAAGCACTATCACTAAAAAAAGTTGTCAGTTGAGATTGTCAGCGCACATTTCGACCACAGCTGTTGTAGACCACCTTATTGAGAGCCACACCTGGTTTGAATAGTGCACGGTCTATACGAACTTTCTGGCTGGTGTTCCCTTGCAGTTGTATGCTTAGTACGTGATGTCAGCACGACGGTGCTCTGTCGCACTTTGTTCACCTGACCAGTCATCTCCAAGGAGATAGTAACTGGATGTGGATTTCCAGAGGTTTGGTGTGTGACGTCTCCTAACCTCAAGTCCCAAGATTTTTTCCTGTGGGGGTATATACAGGCTATTGTGTCCTGTAGGACTAGTTGATGAGTTAATCGAGAACATCTTTACAGAGTTTTGTTCCGTACGAAGGGAACATGGAACCTTACAGAGACAGAATATGGTTCAGCGTTACACGTTCCGTAATGAAGCTGATGGTCGCAATTTTCATCATTTACTATAAAGTAATTTTGCTACTGTCCGGCCCCGGTAGCTGAGTGGTCAGCGTGACGGAATGTCAATCCTAAGGTCCCGGGTTCGATTCCCGGCTGGGTCGGAGATTTTCTTCGCTCAGGGACTGGGTGTTGTGCTGTCCTAATCATCATCATTTCATCCCTATCGACGCGCAGGTCGCCGAAGTGGCGTCAACTCGAAAGACGTGCACCAGGCGAACGGTCTACCCGACGGGAGGCCCTAGCCACACGACATTTCATTTCATTTTTCATTTTGCTACTGGGAACTGGGAGACAGGGTTTGATAGTTTTGTTTGACTGCAATTGTGAAGCAAAATTGCTCTGGTAATTTACTTAGCCTGAGCTAATAGTTGAATATTTTGTACTGGGCCTCAGTTTTCGAGTTAGTCAAGAAAAACGTACAAAAGTGACCTTGCAATGAACGTCCATCCCCACACTCATCCTTCACCAGTCAGGGTTTCCAGTATGTTGTTCGTGACACTCTCTCTTACCACTGTGCAAAAATTTCCGACTACACCAAGTATTCCCGATATTCGATCTTTCCATATCGTTATTAATTTAAACAAGCCCGTCAGGATGTTGTCGTTGTTGTTGTTGTTGTGGTCTTCAGTCCTGAGACTGGTTTGATACAGCGCTCCATGCCACTCTATCCTGAGCAACCTTCTTCATCTCCCAGTACCTACTGCAACCTACATCCTTCTGAATCTGCTTAGTGTATTCATCTCTTGGTCTCATTGTAAACGTTACGCTAAGAGTAGTTACGTTGACAATTCGATCCAAACTTGACCCTTGTATGTATGTACTGCATTGTATGTTAACCGGGGACCTAGAAACGACGCCGCAGCCGCAGTGGTCTACAACCCCACGACGACTACCGCAGTCCACTTCACCCCTCCGCCGCCCCACTCCGAACCACTCATTCAGGGTTATTGTGTGGTAAGGTCCCCGGTGGACCCTCCCAGGGAACAACTCACACCAGGCGACTGTAACCCCTATGTTTTGCGTGGTAGAGTAATGGTGGTGTACGCGTACGTGCAGAACTTGTTTGTGCAGCAATCGCCGACTAGTGTAGCTGAGGCAGAGCAGACCGCATTCCCAGAGGCAGATGGAAAAACGCCTAAGAACCATCCACAGAAGGCCGGCTCACCGGACCTCGACACAAGTCCGCCGGGCGGATTCGTGCCGGGAATCAGGCCCTCCTTCCCATTCCGGAAAGCCGTGTGCTAGACCGTACGGCTAACCGGTCGCGCCTTAACTTGACCCTTACAAGCACAGTAGTTTCGTAGTTGGATGGCCTGACGAATACAACTATATAATCGTATATTTTATGCAGTTAAAATTCACAATATTGTTAGGGAAAATTAACACAAACGTCAATTTTGCGATCTGTATGTGCTCGACTATACCGATGGCGTAATAAGGCCAGTCAATGAAGACCCTAAAACGGCGAATGTGAAAAATAAATCATGCAGTTGTACATATTTGTACAATGGAAGAAGGGAGTGGCGTGAACATAGTAGAAATCGTGACCGGTGGGGGCTGAGTGTGACCGTAGGGGTGCATTTGAAGGTCTCTTTGGTGTAGGTTTTTTTGTTTTCTAGTGAAATCGTATCCGAATACAAAATTTAATTACATTAAAATTTACATAAAAAAGGTCTCTTTTATTTCTGTTTAGGGATGAGAGTTTGCGCTTAGCGAGCGAGAGAATACGAAAATCTAGCGTGTGATTTTTCAAGGGGAGATATAACATTGCGGGTTGCATGAAACGAGATCGGTAGGGGAATCTGAATAGCCGGCCGCGGTGGTCTAGCGGTTCTAGGCGCTCAGTCCGGAGCCGCGCGACTGCTACGGTCGCAGGTTCGAATCCTGCCTCGGGCATGGATGTGTGTGATGTCCTTAGGTTAGTTAGGTTTAAGTAGTTATAAGTTCTAGGGGACTAATGACCATAGATGTTAAGTCCCATAGTGCTCAGAGCCATCTGAACCGGAATCTGAATAACCTTGTGTAGTAGTATGCATGTGTTCAAATCAAATTAAATGTGTGTCAAACCTTATGGGACTTAACTGCTAAGGTCATCAGTCCCTAAGCTTACACACTACTTAACCTAAATTATCCTAAGGACAAATACACACACCCATGCCCGAGGGAGGACTTAAACCTCCACCGGGACCAGCCGCCAAGTCCATGACTGCAGCGCCTTAGACCGCTCGACTGTACATGTGAAACAGTGCAGAGAATTAATACGCGTCCGCTAACGAACGTTTCCAATTATTATGCCAGTAGTTTGGCGCGCCGCAAATCGCGACTAGTGCGTAGATTCAGTTCAGGCCCGTTTCGTGCAATACCGAGGTAACCAAGGAATGGAGGAAAGGAACGTTCCAGCAGCATTGAAGTCAGAAGTGGCTACCCAGTAACAGTGGCTTCCGCCGTTTTTACAGATATCTAAAACATTTTTTATTTATTTAGTAACTAAGGCATCACGTGATAAAGCAAATCCAGAACGCTTCCTTCCATTTCGCCGCCCGCGAAACAAGTGAATATGGCCAGACAGCGATGACTGAGGTTAGACGGAGGCAGAGTGAGGTGATGTACACCACTGGCCATTACAATTGCTACACTAAGAAGAATTGCAGATGATAAAGGGTATTCGTTGGACAAATATATTATACTAGAACTGACATGTGATTACATTTTCACGCAATTTAGGGGCATAGATCGTGAGAAATCAGTACCCAGAACAACCACCTCTGGTCGTAATAACGGCCTTGATACGCCTCGTCATTGAGTCAAGCATAGCTTAGATGGTTTGTATAGGTACAGTTGCCCATGCAGCTTCAACACCATACCACAGTTCATCAAGAGTAGTGACTGGCGTATTGTGTTGAGCCAGTTGCTCGGCCACCATTGACCAGACGCTTTCATTTGGTGAGAGATCTGGAGAATGTGCTGGCCAGGGCAGCAGTCAAACATTTTCTGTATCCAGAAAGGCCCGTACAGGACCTGTAACATGCGGTCGTGCATTATTCTGCTGAAAAGTAGGGTTTCGCAGGGATCGAATGAAGAGTCACGGGTCGTAACATATCTGAAATGCAACGTCCACTGTTCAAAGTGCCGTCAATGCGAACAAGAGGTGACCGAGACGTGTAACCAATGGCACCCCATACCATCACGCCGGGTGATACGCCAGTATGGCGATGACAAATACACACTTCCAATGTGTGTTCACCGCGATGTCGCCAAACACGGATGCGACCATCATGATGCTGTAAACAGAACCTGGATTCATCCGAAAAAATGACGTTATGCCATTCGTGCACCCAGGTTAATCGTTGAGTACACCATCGCAGGCGCTCCTGTCTGCGATGCAGCATCAAGGGTAACCGCTGCCACAGTCTCCGAGCTGATAGTCCATGCTGGTGCAAACGTCGTCGAACTGTTCGTGCAGATGGTTGTTGTCTTGCAAACGTCCCCATCTGTTGACTCAGGGATCGAGACGTGGCTGCACGATCCGTTACATCCATGCGGATAAGATGCCTGTCATCTCGACTGCTAGTGATACGAGGCCATTGGGATCCAGCACGGCGTTCCGTATTACCCTCCTGAACCCACCGATGCCGTATTCTGCTAGCAGTCATTGGATCTCGACCAACGCGAGCAGCAATGTCGCGATAGGACAAACCGGAATCGCGATAGGTTACAGTCCGACCTTTATCAAAGTCGGAAACATGATGGTACGCATTTCTCCTCCCTACACGAGGCATCACAACAACGTTTCACCAGGCAACGCCGGTCAACTGCTGTTTGTGTATGAGAAATCGGTTGGAAACTTTCCTCGTGTCAGCACGTTTTAGGTGTCGTCACCGGCGCCAACCTTGTGTGAGTGCTCTGAAAGGCTAATCTATTGCATATCACAGCATCTTCTTCCTGTCGGTTAAATGTCGCGTCTGTAGCACGTCATCTTCGTGGTGTAGCAATTTGAATGACCAGTGGTGTGTGCACTGTACCTGAGCGAGGAGAGGCAGGACCCGTCCAGGTTGAGCTCCCGCAGCGCGGGCACGTACAGGCTGAGGCGCTGCAGGCTCGTCTCGCGGGCGATCACGCGCAGCTTCAGCTCCCGCACCGCGGGCAGCGCCTCCGTGCCAGCCACCTGCCGCTGCACTCGACACACGGAGTGACACGTCAGTAAGCATTCGCCGGGCCCCACTGCTCTCTGCTAAATATCAACTATACACTACCAGCCAGAAGTTTCCGAGCTCAACTATGAATTTGTGGTTAAAACAGGGATATGGTATTCAATATTCAATCATGCGCCCGTTATGGCCTCTGTCGTGTATTTCACGCGTTGTTCGCATAGAGGGGAGCTGATGAGTACCCGCAACAACACTGATTTGCCTTTACCTCATACGGTTCCGGTCGACTAGGCCTCGTTACTTCAGCTGTAAGTGTAGCAATCAAACGTTCAAATGTGTGTGAAATCTTATGGGACTTATCTGCTAAGGTCATGAGTCCCTAAGCTTACACACTACTTAACCTAAATTATCCTAAGGACAAACACACACACCCATGCCCGAGGGAGGACTCGATCCTCCGCCGAGACCAGCCGCACAGTCCATGAGAGCAGCGCCTCAAACCGCTCGGCTAATCCCGCGCGGCTGTAGCAATCAGTTCACATTTGTTTACAATACATTGTTTACATCTTCTAATGTGTTTGTATATCTGCCCACGTGCACACTACAGGGTGTATCAAAAAGAATCATCCAATTTGGCACGTATATATTTCTGAAATTAATAAACATACACAATGAATTTTGGTTTTTGATCAATGGGAAACTCAAAAAAATTATTTTTTTTCATACATTTTGATAGGTGTTCAATATGCGCCCCTTGAGATGCATGGCATACGTCAATGCGGTGTTCAAATTGTTCCCACACTGCAGCGAGCATGTCCTGAGTTATAGCTTCCACAGCTGCTGTTACACGACATCTCAGCTCATTCATTGTTGTTCGTAACGGAGGCACATAAACAGTCTTCTACAGAGTGGAGCAGAAGAAACGCATAATTTTCACTATTGAATGGCTGGGACACGGTTTGATAAAAATAATAAAAACAAGCATTAAGTGATAGATTTTTTAATGCAGTTTTGAAATATACATACTTTAATTAGGTTCGAAAAATAATGTGTTGGAGATGACGTCCTTCTTGCTGGATACAAATTTGGAGCCTCTCCCCAAAGCTACTCATGGCTCTCTCCAACATTTCATTCGTCACAGCTTCAATTTCCTCATGAATGGAATTCTTCAGGTCATCGATTGTGCGGGGTTTGTTCATGTAGCCTTTTGATTTAAATATCCCCACAAAAAGGAGTCGCATAACGACAAATCGGGTGAGCGAGGGGGCCAGTAAACATCACCCTATCTCGAAATAACATGTCCCGGGAACATTTCCCGAACCACTTCCATAGATGCTCTCGCCGTGTGAGCTGTGGCACCGTCCTGCTGAAACCATATTCCTCTCAAGTTGTGGACGAAGAAAGTTGTTTAAGGTTTAAAGTAGCGGCTGATGTCACAGCAACTGCAGTTCCTTACTCTTTAAAAAAAAATAGGGTCCAACAATTCCCATATTTGAAATGCAGCACCACACATTTACGTTTAAACTGTGAAGAGGTCTTTGGTGTAATTTATATGGGTTCCCCAGCGCCCAGCACCGACAATTTTGAACATTGACGTAAGCGTCTACATGGAAATATGCTTCATCACTCATGAACACTGTAGCATCTGCATCTTCCGTAAATTTTCGTCCATTACGGGCCAAAACTCTCTGCGCTGTACAAAATCCCCTTCACTAAGCTGTTGGACGATCATTATCTTGTACGGGTGAAACTTAAGATCATCATGTAAGATGCAGCGAAACGAACGGCGTGACATACCCAGCGCTACAGCCTGTCGTCTAGCCGATCGTTTCAGACTAGCAAGAAATGCCGTTCTCACTCGGTCTACATTTTCCGGAGTACGAACTGAGCGGGGAAGACCAGGTGGTTTCTTTTTCATCACAGATCCAGTACTTCTAAACGCTGCAACCCATCGGAATACGGTATTTCGATCAGGCACTGTACCTCGACGTCCAACTCTAAAATTTTGACGGAAAAAACATTGCACTGTGACTACGGAATCATTGTTTCCAAAGTACTGCTCGACAACGAACACGCGATGCTCTACACTCCAATGCTCCATAGCGACTGAAACTGCATTGTATGGGCAGTCTGCCAACATTCATTCAAGGTCAATACCCCCTCTTGTCGCCGCGTACTAGCTGTTCAAAAAACATGCGTTTCCTCTGCTCCACCCTGTATAAACCCCCCACAAGAAATAATCACATATAGTCACGTCCGGTGACCTTGCAAGCCAGTAATGGAAGGCTGAATCATTTGGTCCAGTGCGACCGATCCATCGTCCAGTAATCCTGTTGTCGTGTCCTGCCCACTCGTCTAACTAGGGTACATAGGAAGCTGTTTTCCTGGGTAGGTAGACAACAATTCAAGTAATCATATTCATGGTTTTTATTACACTTAAGTAAATTGACAATACTTAACACTGCGTATTTACAAACATGGTCCGCTAGCAATTGGCGACATGCAAATAATCAATGTCCTTCGATATATACTATTTCCATGCAAGCAAATAATACAGTTCACAATTCACAGCTAAAGCGTTGATATCACGGCTCGTCTTCCACTGCGCCCGCGGCTTTGGTTTGTTTGTTTGCTTTTTTTGCGGCATTTTGTGTCCAAAAAGTGATTTATTTCTTCTTCTCGAGTGTGTATTCGCTTGCAAAGGGACTTGGGCTCTCTGTGGGCTCTTGAGTCCTTTGAAGGTGTTGGTTAGGTAGTTGTACGAGTGAGTGACAGTAACTATTTACACGTAAAATACCGAATGACTGAATATTATATCATCTTTGATGGTCCTGTGGGGACACAATAATGGCTCGAGGCACTTTCTATTTGTGCCAATGTCGTGGTAGGGCCTGGCCTACATTCACAAGATGGCGGTCATTTCCCCGATACTAGTCTAATTTGTGGAAAAGACGAGTTGTCTGGTCTTCTCCAGGACGTATTTTTCTCCAGTCAGCTCGTGTATTTCTCTCGTTCAGGCCCACCCTGGGGCGCCTTGGCTCCACTTCAAACACCTATTTGGTAGGGTTGCAAACTACGTATATTAGAGTCGCCGAGCTGTACAGCAGGGAGGGCTGTACCGTTGCTCTATAAACTTTTAATTTCGTTGACGGATTTAGATTCCTGCTCGGGAAAAACGGCGTGAGTGACCGGATCATCTTCATACTATTCAATTTTCTATCTTACATGTGGGGCAAAAGTCATCTCTTTATCCATTATCACTCCCAGGTATTTCGTCGTCGTAGTCCAGGGTATTGGCTGTCCATTGATGGCAAATCACGTCCTCAGTTCCGGCCGTTTCTTCGTAAACAGTATTGCTGCGGTTTTCATAGTGTTTAGGGTGATTTTATTGCTCTTTATCCATTGTTCGGTGACGACAAGTTGTCGCTGCATCCTGGTGACAAGTTGTTCGGTTTTCCTTCCAGAGACTAGGGAGGCCGTGTCATCGTCGTACAGACTGGCGGTGACGTATTGAATGGTGGCAATGTCGTCAATATACAAATTAAATAGGCATGGCGGTATCACCGCTCCCTGTGGGATGCCAGCTGAGACAGTTTTCTTCCCATCTATTTGTACAAACAGACGCCTGCCGTGAAGAAAATTATCAGTCAGCTTGATGCAACAGTCGGCGAGACGAATTTGACGGACTAGTTTGACTATAAGCTTGTCACGCCACACCCGATCATATACCTTTTCGATATCTAGGAAAACTCCAACTGCGGAGTTCCGTCTATTCAGGTTGATCTGTATGGACTCCGTTATGCGAAGCAGCTGAAGCACCGCCGATAACCGTGGCTGCAAGCCAAACTGTTCGTGGCAGATAATGTTACTTTCTTCCGCACAGTCTTTGAGACGCTGTAGCAGCACCCATACCAATATATTGCCGAGTGTGGGCAACAGACTAATCGGGCGGCAGCTGTCTGGCAACGTTGGGTTTTTTCCTCCTTTGGGAATAGGGATCGTCTTCAGCGTCTTCCAGCCTGCGGGGAAGTAGCTGTTGACTAAGTAGCTATTGATAATTCGAGTTAAGAGAACGTTGGCCTTTTTCGGAAGATGCTTAAGATCAGCGTTTGCCACAGAGTCCTTGCCAGGCGCCGAGTTGTTCGTCTTCCTGATGAGTTTTCTAACTTCAGCAGGAGTACTAACAGCAGGCCTCTGTTTCGTGGGTAGTTGAAGGAAGTCGGCGATTTGTTCTCGGATACGGTCCTCTCCCCTTGCGTCCTCTGCAGCCTGTGGCGGCTGAGCTGTCATGTGGTGTTCAAATACGTCGGCATAAAATTCATCTTAGCCAAGAGAGTCATATGTAAGGCCATCGGGGCCGCGTATTGCTCTCTTTAGTGGTCTCGGTTGGCGTAGTGCCCTGGCAAGTTGCCACTCTTCCCTAGTGTGGAGAAACATTTCGCCCATCTTTGTTTCCCAGAGGTCTTGCCTCCATTCTTCAGCTCGGCGGCGTAGTTCCTGGGACAAACGATGCATCAGCCACCTGTCTCCTGGATGTCTGTATCGTTCGGCCGCGGCTAGGAGGAACGGCGCTTATACACTACCGGCCATTAAAATTGCTACACTAAGAAGAAATGCAGATGATAAACGGGTATTCATTGGACAAATATATCATATTAGAACTGACATGTGATTACATTTTCACGCAATTTGGGTGCATAGATCCTAAGAAATCAGTACCCACAACAACCACCTCTCACCGTAATAACGGCCTCGATACGCCTGGGCATTAAGTCAAACAGAGCTTGGATGGCGTGTACTGTTACTGCTGCCCATGCAGCTTCAACACCATACCACAGTTCATCAAGAGTAGTGACTGGCGTATTGTGACGAGCCAGTTGCTCGGCCACCATTGAGCAGACATTTTCAATTGGTGAGAGATCTGGAGAATGTGCTGGCCAGGGCAGCAGTCGAACATTTTCTGTATCCAGAAAGGCCCGTACGGGACCTGCAACATGCGGTCGTGCATTATCCTGCTGAAATGTAGGGCTTCGCAGGGATCTAATGAAGAGTAGAGCCACGGGTCGTAACACATCTGAAATGTAACGCCCACTGTTCAAAGTGCCGTAAATGCGAACAAGAGGTAACCGAGACGTGTAACCAATGGCACCCCATACCATCACGTCGGATGATACGCCAGTATGGCGATGACGAATACACGCTTCCAATGTGTGTTCACCACGATGTCGCCAAACACGAATGCGACCATCATGATGCTGTAAACAGAACCTGGATTCATCCGAAAAAATGACGTTTTGACATTCGTGCACCCAGGTTCGTCGTTGAGTACACCATCGCAGGCGCTTCTGTCTGTGATGCAGCGTCAAGGTAATCGCAGCCATGGTCTCCGAGCTGATAGTCCATGCTGCTGCAAACGTCGTCGAACTGTTCGTGCAGATAGTTGTTGTCTTGCAAACGTCCCCATCTGTTGACTCAGGGATCGAGACGCGGCTGCACGATCCGTTACAGCCATGCAGATAAGATGCCTGTCATCTCAACTGCTAGTGATGCGAGGCCGTTAGGATCAAATGGTTCAAATGGCTCTGAGCACTATGGGACTTAACATCTGTGGTCATCAGTCCCCTAGAACTTAGAACTACCTAAACCTAACTAACCTAAGGACATCACACACATCCATGCCCGAGGCAGGATTCGAACCTGCGACCGTAGCAGCCGCGCGGTTCCGGACTGCGCGCCTAGAACGCTAGACCACCGCGGCCGGCGCCGTTAGGATCCATCACGGCGTTCCGTATTACCGTCCTGAACCCACCGATTCCATATTCTGCAAACAGTCATTGGATCTCGACCAACGCGAGCAGCAGTGTCGCGATACGATAAACCGCAATCGCGATAGGCTACAATCCGACCTTTATCAAAGTCGGAAACGTGATGGTACGCATTCCTCCTCTTTACACGAGGCATCACAACGACGTTTCACCAGGCAACGCCGGTCAACTGCTGTTTGTGTAAGAGAAATCGGCTGGAAACTTTCCTCATGTCAGTACCTTGTGTGAATGCTCTGAAAAGTTAATCATTTGCATTTCACAGCATCTTCTTCCTGTCGGTTAAATTCCGAGCCTGTAGTACGTCATCTTCGTGGTGTAGCAATTTTAATGGCCAATAGTGTATTCTCTTCGTACAGGGACCGCTCCTATCGTGGTGTCGTCCTAGTCAGCATACTATTGTCTGGCATCGTCTCACAGCCTTCTCTGATGTAACGTTTCAAGCCGACGTGCTGGCGCTTGATGTTACGTCGGAACGCCTTTGATTTAAAAATTCCTGCACTTCCATATGCCAGTGTGGCGGTGCCTCATCCTGTTGGTAATTGAAGTCGTTCGAACAAGTCTCCAACTGTGTGAAAAGAATGTTCTCAAGCACATCGAGATAAGTGCTTCCTGTAACAATGTTCTCGGCAAAGAAAAATGGACTATACAGCTTTTCCTATAAACTGCACAAAACACATTAAATTTTGGAGAGTCTCTCTCATGTTGTACAACTTTATGTGGTTGTTCCATATCCAATATTCTCAAATAATGACGGTTCACCTTTCCATTTAAATGAAATGTGCCTCGTCACCAAATGCCAAGTGTGGAAGAAGCCTGTCATCCTCCATCTTGCCAAGAACGAAATTACAGAACTCCACACCCTGTTGTTTGTCACCTTCATGAAGGGCTTTCAGTATCTGAATTTTGTATGATTTCACGTGTAAACGTCGACGCAACGCCAGACGGACATCGTAGGCACGTTGCGCTGTCGAGCTGCACGGTGAACGGATTTCTGCGGATTCCTTGTGAATCTAAGGTAGATGCGTTCGACGTCTCCGTCAGACACTCGGGGACGGCCCGGCGATTTGCCTTTACTCAAACAACCTGTTTCTCGGAACTGTTCATGCCATCGTTTAATGCTCTGTGCTGTAGCAGGATCCACACCATACCTAACACGAAAGTCACGCTGGACAGTTGTTCCTGACCCTCACCGCGCAAAGCATAGAACACAAAATGCTTTCTGTTGACCCAACACCGTTTTTACTACAACTGAAATGGACGCGCACTGCTGCTACCTCGTGTGAACTCGGGAGTTTGCTCTTTCCAACAGTATGTTGTTCACCTGCATATCTCAGATAACATAATAGTTATGATAATCAAAATACCCACGGGTGTACTGCCGGTCTACAGTGTCCAACGGGCACATTATTTCGGCGATCATACATGTCGCCATCATCAGGTGAACTGACGAACTGAGCTCTTGTGAACGTGCCGGCACGGAGATCCGTACGCTATGGCTGCTCAGAGGGAACTGGGTTCGGTCGCGGCGGCGGCCGATTTAAATACCCTCCGCCCGCGGCGCGCTCCTTCCGCCATCCGCGCCCCGCGCCACGGTCGCGCGGTGAAACAGATGGCGACGGCGACTGAGGTGACGTCGGTGTGATGGCTCTGTCCGCCGTGGTCGTCACAACTATACGTTTGCTCGATTTACTCTTGATTAACCCAATCGCTGGTTCCCAAGCCTTGCTAAGATTATAGCCACAGTCACGGTTTATGAGGTCGTCATTGGTGCGAATTTCGAAGGCCTCTCTAACAACGCTGTCCCATTATCTCGACGTCTCTACCAGAATCCTCGTGCGTTCATATTCCATAGCGTGATTTTCCGACAAACAATGTTCAGCGACCGCCGACTTGCTCGGATACATCAGTCGAGTGTGCCTCTGGTGTTCACGGCATCGATCCTCGACGGTACGCATCGTCTGACCAATATACGACTTACCACATTGACACGGAATCTGGTACACGCCGGCCTTCCTCAAACCGAGGTCATCTTTGGCGCTCCCCACCAGTGCACGAGTTTTATTTGGAGGACAAAACACAGTTCCGACCCGGTGTTTCTTCAAAATGCGGGCGATTTTCCCCGAGAGTGCGCCTGTATATGGAATAAACGCAGTGCCTACCTCCTCCCTCGTGATTTCATCCATCTCCACAGGTTGTGCTGTAGTGGTTGGGCGGAGAGCACGTTGAATCTGCCACTCTGGGTACCCACTTTTTCGAAATACAGTTCTCAGATGTTCCAATTCCTGGGGTAGACTCTCTGCGTCAGAGATAGTGCGCGCCCTAAGTACTAGAGTTTTAAGCACCCCATTCCTCTGTGAAGGGTGGTGGCAGCTGTCTGCGTGCAAATACAGATCAGTGTGCGTTGTCTTCCGATACACCCCATGACCTAGGGTGCCGTCAGCCCTTCTCTTGACCAAGACGTCAAGGAAAGGTAATTTACCCTCCGATTCAGTCTCCATAGTGAATTTGATGTTGGGGTGTATGGAGTTTAGATGTGTAAGGAAGTCAAGGAGTTTATCCATACCATGTGGCCAGATGACGAACGTGTCGTCCACGTAACGGAAAAAGCAAGTAGGTTTCCATTAGGATGACGACAGGGCTTCCTCCTCGAAGTTCTCCATGTACAAATTCGTCAGTTCACCTGATGATGGCAACATGTATGATCGCCGAAATATTGTGCCCGTTGGACGCTGTAGACCGGCAGTACACCCGTGAATATTTTTATTATCAAATACGCCGGGAGAAGCTCAAGAATCACATAATAGTTATGATTCTTTTCATTCGGATGATTCTTTTAGATTCACACTGTATATAAACTTCTAATGGGACAGAAGCAGCAGATTGGAATTGAAAAAACGTGCTGTAATTATGGTAGCTCTGCATCAGGACGGCTATTCTACAGCTCGCGTCACGTAAGACGGCGCTTCCGCGCATAGTGGTGGAGCAGCGAAGGGATGAGAACTGCTCATGCGCGACAGCAGAGAGCAGGCAAACAAAGTCCACGTTGCCGGACTGCAATGTTGTGGACAACAGTCAGACTCATTTTCCTACGGTACATCACATTATACGTTCAAATTTATGAGGGGGAACAGTAAATATTACAACCAATTTCGATCAGTCGCCATGAGAGATATATTATTCACATCTTGACGACGTGCGTCCACTGTTCCACAGATTTACTCTGTGTGACATCAGGAGGCGAGAACAGTTGACACAGATTTGTGAGGACGTGAAGTACAATTTTTCTCAACATGAAAATTGTCTAACGATGACATCATTGAAACTGCTTGCTATAATTATTATTTATTGCAATTTGAACTGTATTGTAAGTATAAATTTAATACACAACAAAATTAACTTCAAGCACAAACCGAAATCATTATATTTGCTTGACAACTGCTTCTACTCAATAGAATTTTTAAAACTGTGTTTAAGGGGTGTGTGTTGATGTGTTTGACTGTAGTTAAGTGTAATCACTGTGCATAAAAAAGAATTAGTGGTAGAAAAGACTAATGCAAAGACTATTGTAAAAATGATCAGTAAGCTTTCATGTTTTTCGCTGTTAACAGGCATTATGAGTGTAATCTAACTCGTTCGATATTACAGTGAGAGACTGCATTTATAATCCACTGAACAAGCAAACAATCTGTGAATAACTCCAGGAAACGATATCCGATAACATCGAAAACGGTCGATATCTCGACAAGTAACAGTTACCGGCTTTATCCAATTCGTGTCTTGAAAATGGCAGGGGTTTACGTGTGGAAATATCGGTCTTTTGACGAATTTATTCAGTAGCATCTCGCTTGTTATTAGAGCAACAACGTGGTGGGAGAAGCTTAACTTCCGTGTGAGTGTGTTGGTGTTTTAGCCAGGACCCCCTGCCTGCATTTTATATAAGTACACTGGTGTCCAAAATTAATGCAACAAACGGAAATTTTGCAAGGTAGCGTTTATTTTGCCACAAAACAGTATAAATAGATGATAGTAAAGTAGAAACAGTGTAAAGAATATAGAACGTAAATAACTGCAAAATGAATAACAGTAGAAAAAAATGCTCTTCCTTTTTTTCCAAGTTATCGGATTTGCACGCGCATTCCGACAACTGGTTAATGTGCTCAGTATGGGGTGTGGACGCCTCTGGCAACAATACAGGCCTGACAAAGACGGGCCATGCTGTGAATGATGTCATCAATCTCATTTCCAGACAATAACGCCCGTTCTTACCGCAGAGCTGCTCCCTAGTCTTGGATAGTGGTTGGTGGATGCTAACGTGATGCAGTGCGTCTTTCTAATGCATCCCAGATATGCTCTATGGGATTCAAATCGAGAGAGCGAGGAGGCCACGCCATGCGTGCAATATCTTCCGTTTACCAGAAAACATCAACCACCCGTGCTCTATGAAGTCGAGCATTATCGTCCATCAATACGAAATCTGGGCCAAAGCAACTCGCAACAGTCGCACACGAGGTCCCAAGATCTTGTCGCGATAACTGGCAGCAGTTAAACCTTGCCTCTTCACCAGCATAATTTCACGAGAAGTTGTTCGAGTGGTCAATGTAATCCCTGCCCACACTCTTTGGGATTCCACCTCGGTATCGGCCCATTTCAACATGTTCAATATGTATTCCCCAGATGCGAATCCGTCAAAAATCACTCTACGTACCAAGTCGGGGCTCATTCGTGAAAAGAACATTTGTCCACTGTTCGACCGTCCAAGTGGCATGTTGACGATTCCACTTCAGATGTTCCCTTCTGCGTAGACGAGACAGAGGGAATGAAGACCACTCTACCGAAGCCTTCGGTACACCGTTTGCCTCGATACAAGACGTCCAGTGGATGCTGAAAGGTCAGATGCCTGTTGCCGTGCAATACTAAGGCGGTACCGTCATGCCCTTAAAACCAAAGAAGGATCCTCTCTTTCTGATGTCACACGCGGCTGGCCTTCCCCTGGTCTTGAAACACAGTTTCGGTCTCTATAAACCGTCACCACATCCGAGAAACAACAGAACAATTCACATTAAAGCCATCGGGCCACATAAGTTTGCGACTGTCCGGCTTCCATTCTTCCTATGCCCCTCCACCAATATACACAGTGACTGTGGATGTGGGACTAATCGGCTGGATATGGGCCCTGACGTCATCGTTGGCGTGGTTGTCTGTTGATTGGAATGCCACCTTTCATGCAGAACACAATCCTAAGGTCACATGTTGGCAGTTCGTATGTTTACATCGTGAATTAGACACAGGACGGACAAATAGTGGTTTGTTGCTTTAATTTTGGATACTAGTGTACAATTCAGATTCATTGACTACAAACAGTGAGTTTATGCGATGAGTGTTCGTGTTGGTCCCCACAGACATCGAAGCCATATTTACTGAAGTCCAGCTATACACTGGGGAGGCCCTCTGTTTAGTGTGATGCGTGTAACAGTTGCTTCATATTGTTTTTTGTACCGAACATTATTCGTACGGAACGCACGTGTGGGCTCAGAGCTAAATTACATACTTCACAGAACAGTGAACGAAAGACAATTCGCGAACTGTAATTCTTTCTGTTGCATTATTATAGCAACATTATACACCGCCCAATCGCATACTGCACCTGACATTCACGAGGAAGTGAAGAGTATGAGAGCAGCTGCAATCTCATGTCTCAACAGAGCAACTCCGCATCCGTGAACATGGCTTAAAGGGATGCATAGCGGCCAAAAACCTTTATTATGCAAATATAATAAGGTGAAAACATTCAAATGGGCGCAACAATATAAAAACTGGAGCATGCAGCAATAATGCAACATACACTACTGGCCATTAAAATTGCTACACCAAGAAGAAATGCAGATGATAAATGGGTATTCATTGGACAAATATATTATACTATAACTGACATGTGATTACATTTTCAGGCAATTTGGGTGCATAGATCCTGAGAAATCAGTATCCAGAACAACCACCTCTGGCCGTAATAGCGGCCTTAATACGTCTGGGCACTGAGTCAAACAGAGCTTGGTTCAAATGGCTCTGAGCACTATGCGATTTAATTCTCAGGTCATCAATCGCCTAGAACTTAAAACTAATTAAACCTAACTAACCTAAGGACATCACACACATCCATGCCCGAGGCAGGATTCGAACCTGCGACCGTAGCGGTCGCTCGGTTCCAGACTGTAGCGCCTAGAACCGCACGGCCACTCCGGCCAGCAAACAGAGCTTGGATGGCGTGTACAGGTACAGCTGCCCATGCAGCTTCAACACGATACCACAGGTCATCAAGATTAGTGACTGGTGTATTGTGACGAGCCAGTTGCTCGGCCACCATTGACCAGACGTTTTCAGTTGGTGAGAGATCTGGAGAATGTGCTGGCCAGGGCAGCAGTCGAACATTTTCTGTATCCAGAAAGGCCCGTACAGGAACAGCAACATGCGGTCGTGCATTATCCTGCTGAAATGTAGGGTTTCGCAGGGATCGAATGAAGGGTAGAACCACGGGTCGTAACACATCTGAAATGTAACGTCCGTTGTTCAAAGAGCCGTCAATGCGAACAAGACGTGACCGAGACGTGTAACCAATGGCACCCCATACCATCACGCCGGGTGATACGCCAGTATGGCGATGACGAATACACACTTCCAATGTGTGTTCACCGCGATGTCGCCAAACACGAATGCGACCATCATGATGCTGTAAACAGAACCTGGATTCATCCGAAAAAATGACGTTTCGCCATTCGTGCACCCAGGTTCGTCGTTGAGTACACCATCGCACGCGCTCCTATCTGAGATGCAGCGTCAAGGGTAACCACAACCATGGTCTCTCAGCTGATAGTCCATGCTGCTGCAAACGTCGTCGAACTGTTCGTGCAGATGGTTGTTGTCTTGCAAACGTCCCCATCTGTTGACTCAGGGATCGAGACGTGTCGGTAACGTGATGGTACGCATATCTCCTCCTTACACGAGGCATCACAACAACGTTTCACCAGGCAACGCTGGTCAACTGTTGTTTGTGTATTAGAAATCGGTTGGAAACTTTCCTTATGTCAGCACGTTGTGGGTGTCGCCACCGGCGCCAACCTTGTGTGAATGCTCTGAAAAGCTACTCATTTGCAATCACAGCATCTTCTTCCTGTCGGTTAAATTTCGCGTCTGTAGCAAGTCAGCTTCGTGGTGTAGCAATTTTAATGGCCAGTAGTGTATTATTCATGGATGAACCTAAGGTTGAAGTATTTGGAAGCTATCGGCGAATGATTATTCGTTGACTTCGTGGAGAACGTATCAAGAGCCAGTGTGTGATGCCAACTGTGAAGTATGGAGGCTATTTTGCTTGTGGTAAGGTCGGTGACCTAGTGGGAATTATGGAACATTGAAGAAGGGAGGCTGTCACACGATATTTATCAACAACGCAGTTCCATCTGGCAGTAGACGTATTGGTCGTGATTTCGTTCTGCAGCAGGACAATGATCCAACACACGCTCCTAAATAGTGCGGAGGGTATGTCAGGAGAACAGAGAAATTTGGGGAATTGAGAAATATGATTTGGTCAAATCAGTCACCCAAGTCAGCCACCAGACTTAAATCTCATTGAACACATGGGATGAACTTGAAAGGGATGTCAGAAAACTGAGGGCATCTAATGTTGTATATGTGTGAAATAATTCACAAATGTGTTGGGCTGCAATAACTGCAAAAACGCAACAAAATCTTATCTCCAGAATGTCAAGAGTTTGTGCAGCCTTTCTGATGGCAAAGGGTGGATGCTCTGAAGAGACAAAAATCTAAAGCATGTTGTACTGTTCTCAATTGTAGAGACAGAACATATTTATTTTGTTGGTCTGTTTTATATTGAAATAAAGTATATAGTTGTTACCATGGGTAATTGCAAACGTTTGACCAGTAGTGTATAGAGTAGTTCACCAGGAACGGTAAATACTTTAGGGGCAGCTGGATGCATTTATGGAATTTTATGTGCTCATTAGAGGAGATGCTGTTATGGTCTAAATGTGTTTTTCATGGTTATGGCGTCGTCTCCTATTGCAATTGAGAAAACACTAAATGCGGAAGGATATGAACAAATTTTACAGCAATTTGTAGTGTGTACGACAAGAAATAGTTCAGAGACTATGATTGATTGTATCAGCATGACAATGTCATAAAGCAGGATCTTTGAGGCAGTGGTTTTGAGACCATAACATTCCTGAAATGGACCAGCTTGCCAAGAGTCCCGACCTGAACCCAATGAAACGCCTCTGGGACAAGTTAGAACGTCAACTTCGCTACAGTCCTCAGCATCCAACAACACTATCTTCTCTGGTTTGGGCTGTTGACGAAGAGTGGGCTGATATTCCTCAATAGACGTTCAGACACCCCACTGAAAGTGACTGCAGCAGAGTCCAAGCCTTATAAAGGCAAAGGGCGATCGCTTGTTAACATAATAATTGTTCTGTCAGCATCAAGATATCCACAGAGAAAACCACAGTAGCTAAATGTCCTCACGATACCTATATTAACAAGGAATTCAGCGTTTACGAGTTCTATGTGTATCCTGGAGCATATGCTAAAGACAGTGCGGTATACGAGGGTAATACCAAAAGTAAGGTCTCCTATTTTTTCATAAGCACATAGACCTGTTTATTTCTACAATGGTTTACGTCAGTTTACAGCTTGAACAGTTAGCTATTTTTCGACATAATTGCCATTTCTGTCGATGAATTTTTGGAGACGCTGTGGCAGTTTTTGTATGCCCATGTCATACCAGTTCGCTGCCATGCTATTCAGAAAGTTATGAACCTCTTCTTTCACCTCGTCGTCGGAGCTGAATCGCTTTCCGACCAAATGTTCTTCTAACCTAGGGAACAGGTGATTGTCACTGGGCGCCAAGTCAGGACTATAGGGTAGGTGTGTGATTATGTTCCACTGAAACTGTTGCAGGAGAGCAATGGTTTGCCGAGCGATGTGTGGGCGAGCGTTGTCACGGAGAATGTGTACGCCCTTTGCTCAACGTTCCTCTTCTTCGGTTCTGAATTGCCCGTTTGAGTTTTTTCAGTCTCTCACAGAACCTGTCGGCGATAATTGTGGTCCCAGTGGGCATAAAGTGGACCAACAATACCCCTTCCCGACTCCAAACTACGGTTGTCACGACGTTACCGGCAGATTGTGTTTGTTTGTATTTCCGCGGCTTTGGCGAAGAAGGATGCCGCTACTGGCGTGTATTGTTGCTTGGTCTCAGGTGTAAAGTGGTATGCTCAGGTTTCGTCACCCGTGACAACTGAGTCCAGAAAGTTGTCCTGTTCGGCTGCAAGGCGGTGAAGAAATGCGGGGGAAGCATCAACTCGTTGCCGCACGTGGTCCTGTCAGCATGCGTGGCACCCATCTTGCGCACACCTTCCGGTAGTTCAATGTTTCCGTTAAAATTCTGTGAGCGGTGCTTCGGGAAACCTCACGAACCAACGTGCTGAGATCATCCAGGGTGATCCGCCGATCTTCACGCATGCTTTGTTGAACCGCCCCTTTGTTCGTCGTGAAGTTTGGTCCAACCAGCTGCAAACTCTCTACTTACGAACATTTTTGACATCCATGCACGACTCACCACACACTTCCGTCAATTGGTGATGGATTTCAATCGGCGAAGTGCCCTTTGCGCTCAAAGACCGAATAACTGCGCGCAATTCGCACGTGGCGGTAATATCCAACAGGCGCTCCGTTCTCAAAACAGCTGCCAAGCCAAGACAGCGCTTCAGCGCGGCGTGCGCATGTTTACACACAGCGCGTGAAGCACTCTTCATAACAGTGTGACCAACTGCCACACAGAGTTCTGTACTTTTAAAAAAAATAGGAGACCTTACTTTTGGGATTACCCTCGTAATAACAATAATAGCCACTGTGTCAGATGGTACACTGCTCCTTGTTACTGGGCATTCCCTCACTGTCCGCTCTTACATGTGCACGTCGTTCTAGTGATGGCAGCAATATATTTGATATTGGCGTTTAAAGTCATGCACGGAGGTAATAATCGCTCATAGATCGTAACTGAAACAGAAATTGTGTTTTGTATGAACTTGTTAATAGAGATCCTAACTGTAACAATTATGTACGCTTATCAGAAGGGAAGGGAACAGTATGAAATAGACTGAAGTGCGGAACAGTGACACAGCAGACACCACTGCCTACCTCATACAATAATGTTAGCTAAGTATCATTGGCTGCAACAATAAACAAATGACTACCGGCCGATGCCTTTCGATTTCTAACGATTCAGGTCTAGGCAGCTGACTGGTCAGTTATCTCACTTGTGTGGTGAGTTTACCAAGAGGTCTGGCAACGTGTGGTCTAGCGGCAGCACGTCTGGAGCCCCTGGCGGCGGCAGTGACGGTGGCGGCTCCTGGTGGGGTGGCAGAGAAGTAGTGGGGGTAGACGACGAGGAAGAGCCGCTGTTCGCCGCCTCGCCTCCTTCTCCCTCCATGGCTTCCTCGGACTCTGCACACGGGACTTCGTCCTGGGCTGCGTTGCGTGGTGACATCCTTTCAGCGTCTGCGTGAGTGCAAATTTCATTCTCCAGTTGGTTCAACAACGAAAAAAAATTAGTATAATATCAACACCATAATACAGAACAAAAGCTAACAATCTCTGAAACTTTCAACATTCATGTTATTTGTCAATCTTTTCTTGAACCACCCTCGAAGATGGGATACAGTACACAGATCACGACACAGCTGTCCTGAAAGCCATTCCACCACACACTATATCTTAGCATCTCGCAACCTCCTTGGGCTGTAGAAGCCTGACTATTAGACGTTGCCACTTACCAACTCTGTTCACTATCCACTACAAAACACCTCACATCCACATACCTAACGCCAACAGCAGTCGAACTCTTACTCAAAATTAATCCCGCACCAAGTGGAACCTTATAACCTTTGACGAGCTGGATCACTTCCTGCGTGCCACTTCCTTCCTACCTTCATCTGTCCGCATTTCACCGAAACTCATCTATTCTCAAGGCCCCATACCACACCCAAAAGCTCTATTACTCCACGAGCCCCGTAACACTGTACCACTCCTTCCTGCAGACTTATGACTGTGATACACTTACTGCAGTGTCGTGCTAACTAGTGTTGTGGAGGTAGAGGGGATGGCGGGGGCGGCAAGAAGCAGCCCTATTATTTCATCTAGTGTGGATTAGATCAAAAAGTCAGTATAAATTTGAAAACTGAATAAATCACGGAATAATGTAGATAGAGAGGTACAAATTGACACACATGCTTGGAATGACATGGGATTTGATTAGAACCAAAAAAATACAAAAGTTCAAAAAATGTCCGACAGATGGCGCTTCATCTGATCAGAATAGCAATAATTAGCATAACAAAGTAAAACAAAGCAAAGATGATGTTCTTTACAGGAAATGCTCAATATGTCCACCATCATTCCTCAACAATAGCTGTGGTCGAGGAATAATGTTGTGAACAGCACTATAAAGCATGTCCGGAGTTATGGTGAGGCATTGGTGTCGGATGTTGTCTTTCAGCATCTCTAGAGATGTCGGTCGATTACGATGCACTTGCGACTTCAGGTAACCCCAAAGCCAATAATCGCACGGACTGAGATCTGGGGACCTGGGAGGCCAAGCATGACGAAAGTGGCGGCTGAGCACACGATCATCACCAAACGACGCGCGCAAGATTACTAAATATAGGGTGGAGCGCCATCCTGCATAAACATCGTACGTTCCAGCAGGTGTTTATCAGCTAGGCTGGGAATGATGCGATCCTGTAACATATAGGCGTACCTCTCACCCGTCACGGTAGCAATTACAAAACCAGAATCACGCATTTCCTCGAAGAAAAAAGGCCCGATAACGGTAGATGTGGTAAATCCAACCCATACCGTGACTTCCTCGTCGTGCAATGGCGTTTCCACGACAGTTCTAGGATTTTCGGTAGCCCAAATTCTGCAACTGTGGGCGTTGACAGACCCTCGGAGCGTGAAATGAGCTTCGTCAGTCCACAACACGTTACTCAACCAATCGTCATCTTACGTCATCTTTTGAAACGCCGCCGGCCGGAGTGGCCAAGCGGTTCTAGGCGCTACAGTCTGGAACCGCGCGACTGTTACGGTCGCAGGTTCGAATCCTGCCTCGGGCATGGATGTGTGTGATGTCCTTAGGTTAGTTAGATTTAAGTAGTTCTCAGTTCTAGGGGACTGCTGACCTCAGCAGTTAAGTCCCTTAGTGCTCAGAGCCATTTGAACCTTTTTTTTTTTTTTTAATGCCCACGCCGCAAATGCCCTCCGCTTCACTAAATGGCCAGGTAACAGTTCATGATGCCGATGGATTTTGTACGGACAGCATCGGAGGGTACACCTCAGTGCCAACCAAACAGTAGTGTATGGAATGCCGGTGCGGCGTGCGACTGCACCAGCGCTGACTTCCCCGTGCATAGACGAACCCGCTACAGTCTCCATTTCTTCCTGAATTGTCTCAGCAGCATTACGCCTTGTGCTCGGTCGGCCACTACGGGGTCTATCGTCTAAACAACCTGTAGCTTCGAACTTCGAAATCATTCTCGCCACAGCTGCATTTGTCAACGGACCTTTAGCCGTTCGAATCCCCTTCCTATGGCGATAGGATCGTAAAGCTGAACTACCACATTCACCATTCTGATAATACAGCTTCACTAAAAGCGCCTTTTCAGGTAACGTCAACATGCTGCGACTGCTGGCGCGTCTGATTCTCACTCTGATTACAGCTCCTTTTATACACGATTGTCATGCGCAGTCACTGACGTTTTGCTGTCCAGCGTCATCTGTCGAACATTTTGTGAACTTTGGTTTTTTTTGTTCTAATAAAAGCCCATGTCATTCCAAGCATTTGTGTCAATTTTTACCCCTCTATCTACATTATTCCGTGGTTTATTAAGTTTTCAAATTTATACTGACTTTTTGATCGCCCGGTACATCGTTCAGCAAAACTGTTAAGTACTATATGTATCACCGACAGCATGGGAAGGTATACTAGGCAGTCAGTGCCATTTTGTTCTACTATGAGAATCTATTCATTAACATGCAATATTAAAAGTCATAAATACAGGCCTAATTTTACAAGTCCTGGTTCTTGAAAACAAATTTGTTCTTCTAGTTTTGAGCAGGCATTAGTTCTACTTTGCTATGTGACGAATTATGAACAAGAGTTCAGATTTACTGTACACTGCAACATCATTTGGTCACATATAAACCTATTATTATTATTACCTTTGTAGACACAGAAAGGCATTTGGAAAAGTTGTCTGGCAGGAGACGCGCAGAATGTCAACGAAAGCATATCCAGAACATAAAGACATTCATAAGAACGAAGTGCCTGTGTTTCGGAATTTTCATGCGGAACAAGAACCAAAAACTAGAAAAGGCGTGGAAAAAGAACGTGCTCTCTCTCCTCTTACAGTCAATGCTTACACCAGGATGCTGTAGGCCAAGTTTGCGAAACGATTGAACTTGGGATGAAAATTAATAGACCGGCTGCTGATGACATTGCTCTGGTCACAGAGATGAACGAAGACCTACAAAATTTCCTCAGCAAATGAAAAGGGTTTCCAGTAATCTGTCTAGTATGAGAATAAACAAGAGAAAGACTAAAGCGGTAGTATTCAATACTGAAGAAGAATATGAACAGGTGAGTATGAGCATTGGACGAGATGACTTAGAAGGGGTAGAGCAATTGGCCTAATGTGGAAGCAGAATCACAAGGGATGGTAGAAGCCAGGAAGAATTTGTGACCAAAATATAGGAGGCCAAAATTGCTTTTAGTTTGAGAAAGAACTTACTCAGCAGCAAGAATATCAGCCTGGAAATAAGGAAACGGGTCATGACAGTGTTTGTTTGGAGTGCAGCTTTATATGGGTGCGAAACTTGGACACTAGGAAAACAAGAGAGAAGACAGCTAGGAACCTTGGAAATTTGGAGCTGCAGAAAGATTTTGATAATCCTCTGGAGAGATACAGCTACCGATGAAGAACTGTTTAGAAGAATACAGTATACAAGATCTCACGGTGCGCATCCACACGAGTAGAGACAAACTCATATGACATGTTTTAAGACGCAGTAACTTCATGGGAACAATAGCAGAAGGAGGTAAAGAAAAAAGGAATCGCTAGGGACAACAAAGGATATCATGCATGCAGCAGATTATGAGTGATACCGGGTATGCTAAGTGTGCAGAAACGAAGAGGAAAGGAGGAAAGTAGACAGAAGAGTGAAAAAGCTTACTGCTGTAACCAGTGACAGGTTTGAACGCTGCAGAAGAAAAAGAGAAGTACTACACGTGTTAAAATACAGGGAGGTTATAATTTAACTATCGCTGCTTGGCAGGGTCCCCATGAACAACGAGTGATCGCACTACAATGAAATTTCGTGGAAACATTTGCAAGGACATGTGGAAGAGAAATAACGAATATACTATTGAAAGAAACACATTTTAATTTTCACATGAGAGGATAACATTTGTTAATTGCGTATAGTGTTTACGTTCCAGGTTGCTCAGTTTGACGACCATTTGCAACCAGGACAGCTGGAACCGCACTAGAGATCCATCTCACAACTGTTCACAGCACTTTTCCACCGGTGAACCATGGAATGTTAAGCTTTAGTGACATAGCTCTCGCACTGCTTGCCGTCGGCCTTTCCCTGGAGCGATTCACAAATCGCCAGTTAATTAGAACTTCCCAGTCGCATTCTTCATTCAACCCCAGTGAGAAAAAGAGGACCTCTCTATATGCCTTTTATGCGTCGATTCTCGAGAAGAGCAGCAGCACTATTCTTGTTGTGTTGATGAAGCAGCTCTACAAATAAAGCCCTTCTCACCTTGTCCAATCCCATGTTGGCTGTATGCAACTGTAATGCACACTGAAGCTTGTGTCTCAAACCTATGTCGCCGTACCAGTACCGGCGCCTAGCGGCAAGTAATTACACTAACACCACTAACAACGCAAATCCTGCAGCACGCAGTTTGAACATCTTTCCTATCAAGTCGGGTAACCATACGGTAAATAGTTTTCTGGCTACATAGGATCAAATAGCGAAAAGTTAATTATAACCAACCTGTATATTGTTTTGAGCCAATTCTTAACTTTATGCCAATAAGACCTAATTTATGACGCTTATGAACCGAGATGCACCAAGGCGATCCTGCACCCTTGTTACAACTGCCAATCTGGGTTCCCCCGCCCCCATCCCCCCCTCCCCCCTCCACACTCACACACACGCACACAAAAAAAACATTTCAGCAATATTTTCTACACAGATTTAGCTAGTTTTACGATTTTGCAAGTAGGTTTAATAACAATGAAGTATTATTGAAAACTAGTACTTAACTGAATTATACTGATATAAAATACTGCACACAACAAATTAAACGAATGATTTTAGTAAACATATCACAAGTAGTAAAAAGGTTCTAAAAATTTTTTAAAAATTAAAGTGAAACGGTATCGTATTGTTTATGGAGCAACTGTACATTGATCTTAGTCTGATGTATAAATAAAGAGCACATATAAGAATCCTACTTGACTATTTCATCAGACATCTTGCCGAAGGAAAAATACACCAAAAAGACGTTACCAGTTTCCCAGCACATAAATTCACCAATACGACTGGGGGCAGATTCATTGCAGTGTGTCAACAAGAGAATTTGAAAACCATATCGACCTCCTTGAGGAAAAATTTTCGAAAGCAAAAGATCTGCAGGTATTCCATACAACTGCTTGATAAGTATCGATTCCATCACGTTGCCATCACATACAGTTCAGAGACGAAAGGCACGACGTTCAAGTCCACAGAGGTGTAAACTTCGATCGGATCGCTATCTTGTTCTCATCAAAGTTAAATTTGCTCCTACAGAGCACAACTCGAAAGTGCTCACGATGGGAAAAATTACACAAAAAGGATCCATGAAAATAAGATAGATGAGGAATGGGAGAAGAGAAAGACAATCAGCTGGGACTGTTTAAAACTAAGATTATACAGAAAGTAAAAGCGCTAACCCACAGAAGACGAACTTAAAACAACCTTGGTGGGGCAGTGTGTGAAAATACTTGGGGAGAACGAAAGAGCTCGTTCCAGAAATATAACAGTAAACTATGATCCCAGAATAAACAACACTTTTTCGACATAAGAAAGAAGGCGGCAACATTAAACAGACAGACAAAGTCGACATACGTGAGTGAACCATAGTAAAAAATGATTCAAATGGCTCTGAGCACTATGGGACTTAACATCTGAGGTCATCAGTCCCCTATAACTTAGAACTATTTAAACCTAACTAACCTAATGACATCACACACATCCATGCCCGAGGCAGGATTCGAACCTGCGACCGTAGCGGTCGCGCGGTTCCAGACTGAAGCGCCTAGAACATCTCGGCCACATCGGAACCATATTAAATTACTGAAAATAACTGCAAGGAAATCAACATACGTGGCTTTTGCGGGATATTCAGTTGGAGGATCCGTGGCTACACACAGCAGAATCTGTGCTTCAGAAAGCAGAATTGTAAACTTGCTCTGACAAATCACGATAACTGCAGGGAGCTATTTCAATACCTCTCTGAGCTATGCAACTGCCCAGAACCAGCTTCAAGATTTCCCAGGGAGCTTCCTCTAGACACACACACATACACACATGCATAGAATCTCAACCATTACCAATGATGAAATCTAGAAAGATATCCTTGGGACATTTAAGGGAAGAAGGCATCATCTCCGAGTTACTGAAATACACAGCGACTAACACACCTGAGGGACTTACACAAATCATAAGCGTTGTTTGGCATACAGAAAAACACCCAGGTGATCGGAAGCACACACTCATCCATCCAGTCCATAAGAAAGGTCACACGATAAACGTAAATAACAAGAAAGGAATCACTCTCCTTGAAGTTACATATAAGATATTCTCGCATGTGTATTCCAAACAACGCTCAGCACATCTTAAACATAAGATCGACGAATACCAAACGAACTCTCTACCACGGTGCTCGCACGTAGAACGGGTTTTCAACCTAAAAACAATACCGAATTTTGCAGCAACCGGAAATAGCTCAATCATCTACAAGTTCGTCGACTTCAAGGAGACATGCTTAATTGACCGATGGTTTCTGTTTGATATAGAAGAAAGACAGGGATTAGACTCAAAGACACTATGTCTCATTAACTAAATACTCACGGACATGAAGTCCGAATTAATGATCCTTCTATAGATATACACTCCTGGAAATGGAAAAAAGAACACATTGACACCGGTGTGTCAGACCCACCATACTTGCTCCGGACACTGCGAGAGGGCTGTACAAGCAATGATCACACGCACGGCACAACAGACACACCAGGAACCGCGGTGTTGGCCGTCGAATGGCGCTAGCTGCGCAGCATTTGTGCACCGCCGCCGTCAGTGTCAGCCAGTTTGCCGTGGCATACGGAGCTCCATCGCAGTCTTTAACACTGGTAGCATGCCGCGACAGCGTGGACGTGAACCGTATGTGCAGTTGACGGACTTTGAGCGAGGGCGTATAGTGGGCATGCGGGAGGCCGGGTGGACGTACCGCCGAATTGCTCAACACGTGGGGCGTGAGGTCTCCACAGTACATCGATGTTGTCGCCAGTGGTCGGCGGAAGGTGCACGTGCCCGTCGACCTGGGACCGGACCGCAGCGGCGCACGGATGCACGCCAAGACCGTAGGATCCTACGCAGGGCCGTAGGGGACCGCACCGCCACTTCCCAGCAAATTAGGGACACTGTTGCTCCTGGGGTATCGGCGAGGACCATTCGCAACCGTCTCCATGAAGCTGGGCTACGGTCCCGCACACCGTTAGGCCGTCTTCCGCTCACGCCCCAACATCGTGCAGCCCGCCTCCAGTGGTGTCGCGACAGGCGTGAATGGAGGGACGAATGGAGACGTGTCGTCTTCAGCGATGAGAGTCGCTTCTGCCTTGGTGCCAATGATGGTCGTATGCGTGTTTGGCGCCGTGCAGGTGAGCGCCAAAATCAGGACTGCATACGACCGAGGCACACAGGGCCAACACCCGGCATCATGGTGTGGGGAGCGATCTCCTACACTGGCCGTACACCACTGGTGATCGTCGAGGGGACACTGAATAGTGCACGGTACATCCAAACCGTCATCGAACCCATCGTTCTACCATTCCTAGACCGGCAAGGGAACTTGCTGTTCCAACAGGACAATGCACGTCCGCATGTATCCCGTGCCACCCAACGTGCTCTAGAAGGTGTAAGTCAACTACCCTGGCCAACAAGATCTCCGGATCTTTCCCCCATTGAGCATGTTTGGGACTGGATGAAGCGTCGTCTCACGCGGTCTGCACGTCCAGCACGAACGCTGGTCCAACTGAGGCGCCAGGTGGAAATGGCATGGCAAGCCGTTCCACAGGAGTACATCCAGCATCTCTACGATCGTCTCCATGGGAGAATAGCAGCCTGCATTGCTGCGAAAGGTGGATATACACTGTACTAGTGCCGACATTGTGCATGCTCTGTTGCCTGTGTCTATGTGCCTGTGGTTCTGTCAGTGTGATCATGTGATGTATCTGACCCCAGGAATGTGTCAATAAAGTTTCCCCTTCCTGGGACAATGAATTCACGGTGTTCTTATTTCAATTTTCAGGAGTGTATAACCTGTGATGAGTGGCGCAGCAAAGTCATGTAATAAATCGATTTGACTGGTATAACAATTATGCGAGGTTTGTTCAGAAAACAAACGAACATTTTAAATTATGAGCCAACAGAGACACACGGACGAAAAAAATCGCAACACCAAGAAGGAGTTGTCCGACATAAACGAAAGCTGGTAGGCGTGTTCTACATCTGAGAGAATACGTCTATTCAAATTTCGCGCCAGTTGTGGAAGAGTGGCGCTAGTAGTGAAACTAAGAGGGTGCAAATCAGATTTGCTTTAAATACAAGTTGTAACGGTTGTGAGCATTAGTATGAGATTGGACGTGGTGAGTTGATGCTAGTCAAGAATACTTTTAAGGTGACAAAGACGCTTTTATCGACACCTCGCCGAGTTTGAACGAGGTCGTGTAATAGGGCTATGAGAAGCTGTACGTTCCTTCTGCGATACTGCAGAAAGACTTGGCAAGAACGTAACCACTGTACTTGATTTGCGGAAGCGGTGGTTACGAGAATGTACGGTCGCAAAAAGACCGTGCCCCCGACGGTCACGTGGCACTACCGAGGGGGAACACCATCGTGTTCGGTGTGTGACTCATGCATAATACCACACTTGCAGCAGCAAGCTGAGTAGCAGTTGACACCAAAGTGACACAACAACGAACTGTTACAAATCAGTTACTTCAAGGGCAGTTCCGAGCCAGACGCCCTGTAGCGTGCATTCCACTGACGCCAAATAACCACCATTTGCTATTCAGTGGTTTCAAGCGAGAGATCGTTGGAGGTCAGGGTGTGGGTTTGTTGTGTTTTCTGCTGAAATCTGGTTCTGCCTCAGTGCCAGTGATAGCCATACGTTGGTTGGAAGGGGGCCAGTTGAGGTCCTACAACCAACCTGTCGGCGTGCAAGGCACAGGGGGTCTTCACCTAGAGTTATGGTCTGGGGTAGGCCTACATTTCTTTTAACATAAGGAGCACTCGCGTGGTTATCTCACGCACGCTGGCAGCAAATTTGTACGTGAATCTGGTGATTCGAAGTGTTGTGCTGCCATTCATGATCAGCATTCCAGAGGGTTTTTTCCGACAGGATAACGCTCGCCCACATACTGCTGCTGCAACCCCACATATCAACAGAGTGTCGACATGTTGCCTTGCCATCCTCGATCACCAGACCTGTCTCCAGTTGAGAACATATGGGACATCATCGGACGACAGCTCCAGCGTCATCCGCAACCAACATTAACCGTCCCTGTACTACCCGTCCGAGCCAACAGGCATGGAACTCCATCCCAAAACTTGACATTCGGCACCTGTACAACAAAACGCATGCACGTTTGCACGTTCGAATTCAACGTTCTGGCGATTACACTGGTTATTTAATGGATCAGCATTCCACATTTGCAATGGCTTATCTCGCGCTTATATTACCCTGTGATCTCATTACTTTACGTTAATTATTTTTTGGTGCTGCGATTTTTTCTCCAACTGCATTTAGTGATTTGCAGTTGGCAGCATTACCCTGCACGTCACCTCCTTTGTAACCGCGTCTTTTTTGCAGTGTTGACATCTCGTTTTCTTTTTGGTTATTTGAGTGCATCTTGTTTAAGTGATAGTAGCAATGTTTAAATTATACTATTTTGTGGAATAAGGACGCAACGTAAAATTTTGCGTGAAACTGTGGAAAAGTTTTACAGGAGCGTTTCAACTTCTGAAACAAGCTCTGGGTCGTACGCAATGTTGCAAATTATTTTAATGATTTAAAAGTGGTCGTCAGCCAATTGAAGAGGAAACTCACCCAGGAGGGTCTTCCACTTCAACTGATGGCTCGCACGCTCAGAAAATCAGCGATAAACTTATTGACTGTTTTGCAACAACCTTTACGTCACTTGAAAAGATTCACAAAAAGAGACCAGAGTTGTGGCGAGACAACTCATAGTCCTTGCACCACGACAATGCGCACGCACCCTCAGCTATGTTAATTCGACAGCTTTGTGCCAAAAATGAGATGACTATCCCTCCGCAGCCTCGTTACTTGCCAGACTTGGCTCCTTGCGATTTCTTCTTACGCCCGCAATTACAGTCAGTGCTGAAAGTATCCCGTTTTCATAGTATTAATGACATCAAAGCAAATTCGTCACATAACTTTGAGACCATGACTGCTTCGCGAAATGGAAACACATCCCGGCAAACTTTCAGAACAGGGGAGGGGACGAGAATCAATAATCTGACATATTAATAATAAAATTTAAAAAATTAATGTAAAAACATTTATCAACAGAATTTTTAAGGAGGAAACTTACATGCGTCAACAAGAGAGCTAAGACGATGGTACAGGTCGTCTATGCAAGTTAATGAAAAGCCTATACGGTTGACAGCAAGTCTTGGTACGCTGGTACGAGTGTCTTGCTAAAGTTCTGAGAGAAATAGTGAAACCATGGCATTGCTTTTTCATGTTCATGACATCGTGGGCTTTGCTTACTCAATGAGTAAAGTTATTGGGCATTTGGCTGTTCTTTTCGGGTCACTCTACAAGATGTTGATTACTACCTGGGATTTGAACTCAAGAAATTTGACAAATATATTCAAATGAATCAGTATGCAGTATGGATATGGTATGACTGATGCAAAGCAATTGTTCAACTGTGTGTGAATTCCTACGGGACCAAACTGCTTAGGTCATCGGTCCCTAGACTTACACACTACTTAAACTAACTTATTGTTAAGAACAACACACACACATGCCCGAAGGACTCGAACCTCCGGTGGGAGGGGCCGATGCAAAACAATTATCTTTACCAATTTCATCACTGTGGATAGAGAGTGAATCATCTCCTTCTAGTTTTATTGAACAATATCTCGAAATAGTTGTAACTTTATGTAGGTCTACTTGATTAATGGTACAAGGCCAGTTTTATTGTATGCTGTTAATGTCGCTTCGAGAGTCAAGTTTCACCGACACAGTCGCACTTTGCATTGCTGAAACGTATACTTAGGTTAGTAAATTAACAATTTTGGATGGAATTAAGCTCTAGAAGAGCTCATAGTGATGAAACGTATACTGATGCTTATCGTGTTGTGGAAAATACACACGGCAATCAAAAAGTGGCATTTTTGTCAAGTTTCAAGGTTTCAATAGAAGCTGAAATTGTGGCTGTAAGTGACGATTACGAATCACTTATGTACCGGTAGCTAGATTAGTTTTTGAAAGAAGTTACAACTGTTGATGCGTTCACAGTAACTAATTTACTATTACAGACAGGACCATCACATTATTAATGGATCAGGGTTTTATAAATGATCGAACATACACACACGATATAATTATGTTCGTCTGTTCCTTAAGGAGAAGAAGATTAGAGTGTGTTATACACCAACAATCAACTGGTGACATTATTACGAAAAAGTTATCATTGTCGAAGTTACAGGTAATGACAGAACTCGTTGGAATGATATAAAATTTTGCAGAAGAGTTTTAAACCATTTGTGTCATCAGTGTTGCTGTGTACTATGTGTGATCTAAAGTATCCGGACACCCTCAAAAACATACGTTTTTCATATTAAGTGCATTGTGCTACCACCTACTGCCAGGTATTCCATATCAGCGATCTCAGTAATCATTAGACATCGTGAAAGAGCAGAATGGGGCGCTCCACGGAAATCACGGACTTCGAACGTGGTCAGATGATTGGGTGTCACTTCCGTCATACGTCTGTAAATATCCCTAGGCCCACTGTTTCCGATGTGATAGTGAAGTGAAAACGTTAAGGGACACGTACAACACAAAAGCGTACAGGCCGGCCTTGTCTGTTGACTGACAGAGACCACTGACAGTTGAAGAGGGTCGTAATGTGCAATAGGCAGACATCTATCCAGATCATCACACAGGAATTCCAGACTGCATCAGGATCCACTGCAAGTACTATGACAGTTAGGTGGAAGGTGAGGAAACTTGTATTTCATGGTCGAGCGGCTGCTCATAAGCCACACATCACGTCGGTACAAGCCAAACGATGTAATGTGTAAGGAGTGCGAACATTGGACGATTGAACAGTGGAAAAACGTTGTGTGGAGTGACGATCCACGGTACGCCGTGGTATGATCGTGTTTTTCATGGAGGGGGCTTGCACCCCTCGTTGTTTTGCGTGGCACTATCACAGCACAAGGCCTACATTGATGTTTTAAGCATCTTCTTGCTTCTCACTGTTGAAGAGCAATTCGGGGATGGCGACTGCATCTTCCAACAGCATCGAGCACCTGTTCATAATGCACGGCCTGCGGCAGAGTGGTTACATGACAATAATATCCCTCTAATGGACTGGCCTGTACGGAGTGTTGATCTGAATCCTATAGAACACCTTTGGGATGTTTTGGAATGCCGAATTCATGCCAGGCCTCACCGACCGACATCGATACTTCTCCTCAGTGCAACTCTCCGTGAATAATGGGCTGCCTTTCCCCAAGAAACCTTCCAGCACCTGATTGAACGTATGCCTGCGAGAGTGGAAGATGTCATCAAAGCTAAGGATGGGGCAACACCATATTGAATTCTAGTATTACCGATGGAGGGTGCCACGAACTTGTACGTCATTTTTAGCCAGGTGTCCGTATATTTTTGATCACATAGTGTATCTTCACATTCTTTTCATCATGAGAAACGGTAATATGGAAAGTCTCTGGTGTAATTCTAGGGCGGGGGGAATCTTATGGGTGCCCAACGGCGAGGTTATCAGCGGTGTAATTCTAGTTGTTTAGAAATAAATATCGTGTCCTAATTATTAGTCGGCTATAATATTACTGGATCTGAGAGTAAGAAGGCGCATAATCGGGTTGAAATTGTATACACGACTGACTTGAAAGCGTTGGCAGTGCGATGCGTTTTCGTTATTCACCACTGTACTTGTGTACTGTAACGTCACCGTGTGTTTCCGATAAAGGCCACATGAAATAATATCGTGGCTGTGTAGTAATCGCGTGGTTCACTGCAGTGCTTTGGATGAACGAAATACATATTGTACTTTAATCAGCGTATCATATTCTAGCAATTGCAAAAGTTACTGGTGCAATATGACACATTGTCGTACCATAATAAGCTAGTCATAAGGAAAGTATAAGCAGGACTGGAAGCGATAACAGTCACAAGTTAGTATGCACATGTGCGATGTTCGCGTCATTTCTCAACAATACAAGTACCATTATGGTTACTTCCACTTACCTGCTACGTAGAGGCAGAATGATCAGCTTTCTGTTGTGGCGAACGGCGCGATCGAGTTTACTTGCGCTGTTTGCTGCCGAACGTGTCGTCTTGGCAACGCGGTACAGCATAGCAACGGATATTACCCGAGTAGCTATTTAAGCAGATAAACTCTTAAGTCTTCGGCGATTACTTACACAGTGGTAAATTGTAACAGTCACTTAAAGCCGAAATTAAACAGCAGTAAGACGAAAACTCAGAAAACCAAAGGAATAAATCAATATGAAATCGTTTTTCACGGCGAGTTGAACCAGCTCATCCGACTGAAAACGCGATAACTTTATGTTAATATAATAAAACAAGCTTCTTTCTCGTCAGTGTGCCTACAAAACTTTGCAAGGTAATGAAGGATACTTCAAGACTTCACTGTCTAATTCATGTTGAGTATGACAGTGTTCTTCGTGTCCGTCGTGCCTTATTATTCCTGTTTGTCTACTGAGTGAGGATTACACGAAAAACGTCCCCTAGTTTCTATGAAGTTATTTCTTTGGACAATACACGACATCCCACGCAGGTGGGGGGGGGGGGGCACTGAGGTTGACTATTCGTTTGATAATGGATGAGAAGTCAGCCATCGTTACAGAGCGGAAAACGCCCCGCGCACAATTACGTCTTGGGGGGGAGGGGGAGAGGGGGGGAGGGGGGATGTTTGGTCTTGGCGCTCGGTTCCTATTTCAGTTAGGAACACGGGGTAAAAAGATTTTGGTTTAGTCAGAACCAGCGGCCACTTGTATAGCCACTCGAATATCTGCATTATTGTAATGTGTTACAGCATATTAAGCAAGGTTTGAAAGAAACTAGAGCGGGCGCCCAGGCAAATTGTGCAAATCGATTAATTCCTTTCGCAAAAGGTTTTAATTTGGCTTAAATGAATGATCGGTTAATGGTACCATTCGGATTCTATGAGGCGTATTTGTATAGTAAAGTCCGATTATGCGCAATATGGAAACCACTGTGAAAATCCTATGGAACTTTGCACAGATGTGTTGGGCAGTGTCTTTAGTGTACCTGTAGATCGCTTCATGTCTCTCTTTTCAGTTTAGAGCGCAAAGTGATGACGTAGAAATACCTAAAACAACAGCGTCTCCCGCCAAGTGGATCCAATGAGGGATTTCGCCTGAAGCTATGTAGCCTATGTGACATAAATGCCATGCGTTTCTTTCTTCAAGACAATTTTCAACCGCATTCTGCAGGGGCAATGAAGACGCTCCTGTAGCGTTTTTGATGGGAAGTGTTTGATACCCCACAATACAGCCCTTAATTGGCTCCCCCGGAGTTCATTTCTGCTCACGTGAAGCACTGGCTACGAAGACAACATTTTGGCACAAAAAACGAAAGGCAGACCAGCGTAGAGAACTGGCGGAAAGCACAGGGGCTACTTTCTGTGACGAGGGTATTGGAAAGTTTGTGCAACGCCGCGACAAATGTCTAAGTGAGTGACAGCTGTTTAGAGAGGTAGCTGGAAGGTGTGGCTAATGTTGCCAATAAAAAAATTTTTGATTTTCACTGTAGTTTCCATTTCGCGACCGATCAGACCCTCCTTTCCGAACAGCCCTTGTACGTGCAAAAATAGGCACTATCGTTCCGATTTCACGCGCGGAAACAGTCACCCTTAAATAATTCCGGATGGTCAAATTTCGTCCACCCGTGTCTTTCACCGTTGTCTAAGATAAGGTCGAAAAAAAAAAATCTTGCTTCGTTTGGATTTTACGTGTAAACAACATGTTTTTCTGCGAGGTTTTTGAAATGCGCCACTTCTGTACCTTCAACTCGTACGAATCGGTTCAATCTTTGCACGAAAGTAGATAAATGGATACAGTCAAAACGAATTTTTTCATCCAATATTATTTATCTGTAGTCGAGATAAGATGGTTTCAAGTCGAGCTAAATGCAACACGTAAATTTCTTTTTACGTGTATTGAATGAATGGAAATGCTTTAAAGTGAATCAAATAAATGAAAGATGCATTCTTACGATATAACTGGAAAATCGCTTTCAAAACCCTAGCTTCATTCGGATTTTATATGCAAAAAACATGTTCTTTGTTAGTTTTTACTTGTGCCGCTTCTGTTTTGTAACAAGGTAGAAAAATACATTTAGTTAATGGTCGTCCCGGTTTTGTGGACGCTTTATCCATTGCCACACTATAGTGGTCTATATAGTTGCACATAAAATACACGTAATATCCCGTTTTACACGAATAGCATGTGCTGAACCGGTAAAATGATAAAGATGATAATATTCTTGCGGTAACTATAAGAATCGTTTGCAAAAAAACTTTCATTGTTCGCGTTTTACGTTCGAAAAATTATGGTTTCCGCATTTAACTATGAGTCGTAGAAATGCGCTGCATTTTAAACGCTGCATTTTGATATAATTTTAAAAATCTGGTTATTAAAACTGGCTATCGTGTCGTTGTTTATACGTTAAAGGTTTAATTCACAAGTGGCTTAAAATCATTGAAAAATCTTTTGACTTTCAAAACAATGCATGTACAAAACCAGAATTATGCCCACCCACATACGAAATGATATACTGTTTAATCGAGCGTTTACTTTATCGATGACTACCCAGAAAATTAAACTAACCTGAAAATTTCCGTAAAAACAATTGTCAAAAAAAGTCCACTTTACTTCTAACAAATAGAAAATATTTTACTGCGTGTTCTTCAAAAACTCCTACTACGCTATCTTGCAGAAAATTTATTTTCTGACATAACAAGTTGAGTTCGTCAACTTTCGTACAGGTCTGAAAAGTAGACAGTATTTTGTTGTACATGCACCGTTTCGCAGTTGCTCTGCTTATTTCAGACACACATACTCATATTCACATTTAATTCGAACAGGTCGTTGCAACGTTTCGCGTCAGAATTACTCACGTGAGTTTTCTAGCGGCGGCTTCTCAATTTTCGGTTTTTATTATTACGCACTTTAAATAAACAATGACAAGAATTTTAAGATAAGAGATAATAATATGATGTATGCTTTTCAATAGTTTATTATTTGTTGCGCGAATCGTTCAGCTTACGATATAGTAAGCTTTTAAGTAAGTTCATCTACGTAATATGGTTATATCGTAATTTCATCTACGTAACATAAACTATTTACAGACGCTATTATCGTAAACTTCTTACAGTATTTAATATTTCGTTCAACATTGCATTCATATTGATTGTTATTTTGTGCTCTGTATTAAGTATTTATGGTTATTTTTCATACGTTTCATATACAGTCTCATGCATATGTCAATTAAATATGTATAACTATAAAACAAGAAAATTAAAGAAACAATAAAAATTAAAACAAATTTTAAAAATTAAAAATAATGTAACAAAATAATAAAAAATAAAAATATGAAAAAATTCAAAAATAAAAACCTCCCATCGGCATGTGGCCTTGACGTGGTGGTGTAGCTTGTATGCTCTGAGGACACAGTAGGCTATACTGGATAGGCTCAACCGTACCAGGCAGGTCTAGTGTTCAAATTACGGTAGAATAAAAGTTGAAAACCAGAATGAAAAACGCTCCTGTCACAGTACAAAAAAGGCGAATATGTCCTAGGCAGAGTTAGGCATTTAAAAGAAGGAAACTAGCTTTTTGTCTTATCTGGCAGCTTCAGGGGAGTCTGATGGTTGTTTGGTTCAAAATTTTTGATTTTTATTTTTTGCACTTTTTTGTTACGCGTATATATGGGTTTAAAATGGTTCAAATGGCTCTCAGCACTATGGGACTCAACTGCTGAGGTCATTAGTCCCCTAGAACTTAGAACTAGTTAAACCTAACTATCCTAAGGACATCACAAACATCCATGCCCGAGGCAGGATTCGAACCTGCGACCGTAGCGGTCTTGCGGTTCCAGACTGCGGCGCCTTTAACCGCACAGCCACTTCGGCCGGCTATTTGGGTTTAAATTGATACCAAATTTATTAATTTATGTTGAGTGGTTTCCGTTTTACAAGCATTTTAGTAAAATCCTGCAACGCACACTTTTCATGAACTCAGCCTTCTTTTCACTCGCTAGTGACTACTTGTTATAGTACAGCTGTTTGAAAGCTTAGTTGGCAACACTGATGAAATACTGTTGGCAACAATGATGAAAACAGCTGCCAGTTTACTTTGTTGTTTTCAGTTCTTCGCTTTTGGTGATTGAAAGTGAAGTTTGTTTACGATATTCGTATTTCAGTGTTTAGATCTCAGCAAATAAGTTTATATTATGTAAAAATTCCGCGAATACAAAACAAGAAAAGAAAACGTGAGTTCAGTGGGGGGAGATGTAACCAAAAACAGTTTTTGCATCGTGGTGAATCTGAAGTGGAAGTTCATTGTGAAGGTGAGCCTAGGCCTAGTACTAGTACTGAAGCTGCTTGTGCTTCTAAAACAAGCTCTTCTTCTAAGAAGCTCACACGTTACTTGGCTAAATATGAGATATATGGAAAAGAAGAAGTCTGCTATTATATTGCTAATATCAACAGTTTAGGCTAGTGAGCCAAATTCCGGTGTGTGTAAAATGTAAAGGACCCCTTACCGTCTCTACTGGAACCAGGTTAGGCTTACAAGTACCGATAGTAATAAAGTGCAGTGACTGTTCTTTTGAAGTGTCCACTACTAATTCTCGATGCTTACCAGACTCTAAACAATCAGAAGTGAATGTTCGATTAGCCTACACATTCCGATGTATTGGAAAAGGTGAAGAAGCGGCGAAAACTTTCTGCAGTGTAACGAACTTGCCGACTCCGCCAGCTTTCAAATATTACAATTAGACGCTTCGAGATGCTGCAAAAGAGGTCTGTGAAGAGAGTATGAAGGCTGCTGTTGAAGAAAGTGTCGGTGAAAACGATTGTAATAGAGACTTGACAGCAATATTTGACGGATCGTGGCAACGTAGGGGCCACACTGTAACTACAACAGCAGAAAACACAGGCAAGGTAATTGATGTTAAAATTTTATCCAAGTATTGCAGATGCGAAAATAGAATGACCAACAATCATGATGCTGATTGCCTAGCTAGGTACTCTGGAGTAAGTGGAGGCAAAAGAAGTTGTGGAAATTTTCCAAGAATCGCTGCCGAAAACAGAGAGCGGTACAAGTATTATTTAGGAGACGGGGACAGTGCTTCTTACCCTAAGGTTTGTGGGGCCAAACCATATGGTCCCAACTTCTCAACTGAGAAATTGGAATGTTTCGGTCACGTACAGAAGCGGATGGGTAGAAACAGAAATTTGGGAAAATAAAACGTTCCGACGGCAAAACCGTCGGGGGTCGTGGCCGCCTTACTGGTGAGGCTATAAATCAAATAAAACTATATTATGGTCTAGCTATAAGAAGGAATTCTAAAAAAACTCTAAAAAAAGGACATGAAGGCAGCGGTCTGGGCAGAATTTTTTCATTTGACGGCTACCAACGAAGACACATCTGGACACGGCTAAGGCCCAAAGGTGAGACAAGCTGGTGCAAATTCCGTAAAGCCCAAGAAAAAAATGAGCCTTATGACCACAATGACCACACTCATCTTCCTTTCGCTGTCATGGAACAAATAAAACCCGTATTTAATGACTTGGCCCATCCTGACCCCTTGCGTAAGTGCCTACATGGTGGAACGCAAAATCCGTCAGAGTCGTTCAATAATGTTGTATGGTCGCAGCTACCAAAAGCAACTTTTACTTTGATGACTACATTTCAGTTAGGAGTGTACGAAGCTACTACAAGTTCCAATGAAGGAAGTTTAGCAAAGTGTAAAATTTTGAGTCATCTAGGCATATCTCCAGGCAAGAACTGTGTCAAGTTTTGAAAAAGGACGACGAACTTCGGATTAAAAAAGCGGACAAAGCTGTCACAGAAATTGAGAAAAAGTGTCGCCAGACCACACAGCAAGCAAGAAGAAAGACTGAGGACCAGTTTGAAGAACTAGAAGATCCAGATAGACCTTCATACGAAGCTGGAATGTACTAAAGTAAGAATAAAATCATTGTTTAATAGTCTTATCTTTATTTGTGTTTCCCTGACAACTGTGTTTTTCAATGGTTTGGAACATTTTTCTTGGCTACTATTAATTTTATCAAAAGGATTTTTTAAAAATTGTTCCTTATTTGTTAGTTGTTGATTTCAACTGAGGAAATATGAATATCTTTTAAAGAACTATGGTATAAATTTCATTAAAGTAAAAAATTGCAGTTTTTATGGCTACTTTAAAACATATTTTTTAGATGTAAGTTATTATTTTTTAGACTTATCAGTTTCAAATGAAGATAAAGATATAAGGAACACAACAAAAAAATCATGATAATATGTCAATTGGTTAGGCCGAGATAGAACCATGTGACTCCCCTTCAAACCCATTTAAATCAAAACATTTTGGCATATTCACGCTTTTTTGTGAGTTATCTCTACTTTCCCAGCGCAGTGCACTCTCTTACCTTCAAAGTGTTGGCACACCTGCATCTTGCAATTTATAGGCAAAAGTCCCTGATGCTGAGCAAAAATCCAGAAGATTTGCCAACCACAATAAACAATATATAACATCCTATGGTTAAAGAGCGTGTATGTAACAGGAAAAACAGCTTGAGGGATTAAATTTCTGGCATGGATTTGTTCCTTTCGGGACGATAAAACAATTTGATTGATTCCTGGGTGGGAGGGTTGATTTTTTTATCCTCATGGGGACCAGTTCTCCCCCAAATCCACCTCCTGTTACACGTATGGTCAGTCGTATAAGGACAAATAGATGCAAATTTATGTGCTTCTTAGAGAGCGGCAAGTGCGAGAATTATCGCACAATCAGCTTAACAGCTCATGCATCCAAGTTGCTGACAAGAATAACATACAGAAGAATGGAAACGAAAATTGATGATGTGCTAGATGACGATCGGCTTAGCTTTAGAAAAGGTAAAGGCACCAGAGAGACAATTCTGACGTTGCAGTTGATAATGGAAGCAATACTAAAGAAAAATCAAGACAGGTTTTTTGCCGACCTGGAAAAAGCGTTCGATAATGTAAAATAGTGCAAGATGTTCGAAATTCTGAGAAAAATAGGGGTAAGCTATAGGGAGAGACGGATGATATACAATACGTGCAAGAGCCAAGAGGGAATAACAAGGGTGGACGACTAAGAATGAAGTGCTCGGATTAAAAAGGATGTAAGACAAGGATGTAGTCTTTCCCCCCCTACTGTTCAATCCAAACACCGTAGAAACAATGACGGAAATAAAAGAAAGGTTCAAGAGTGGAATTGAAATTCAATGTGAAATGATATCAGTGATACGATTCATTGATGACATTGCTGTCCTCAGTAAAAGTGAAGAAGAATTGCATGATTTCCTGAATGGAATGAACAATCTAATGAGTACAGAATATGGCTTGAGAACAAATCAAAGAAAGACGAAAGTAATGAGAAGTAGCAGAAATGAGAACAGCGAGAAACTTAACATCAGGATTGATGGTCACGAAGTAGACGAAGTTAAGGAATCCTGCTACCTAGGCAGCAAAATAACCAATGACGGACGGAACAAGGAGGACATCAAAAGCAGACTAGCGCTGGCAAGAAGGGGCTTCCTGGCCAGGAGAAGTCTAGTATATCAAACATAGGCCTTAATTTGAGGAAGAAATTTCTGAGAATGTACGTCTGGAGCACAGGATTGTATGGTAGAGAAACATGGACTGTAGGAAAACCGGAACAGAAGAAAATCGAAGCATTTGAGATGTGGTGCTACAGACGAATGTTGAAAATTAGGTGGACTGATAAGGTTAGCAATGAGGCGGTTCTTCGCAGAATCGGAGAGGAAAGGAATTGTGGAAATTACTACGAGGAGAAGGGACAGGATGATTGGATACCAGGGAATGATTTACATCGTACGTGAGGGAGCTGCAGATGGTAAAAACTGTAGAGGAAGACAGATTGTAATACATCCAACAAATAACTGAAGACGTAGGTTGCAAGTGCTACTCTGAGATGAAAAGAGGTTGGCACAGGAGAGGAGTTCGTGGCGGACCGCATCAAACCAGTCAGAAGCTCGATGATCCAAAAAAAAAAAAAAGCGAATGGGATACATTACAATAATCGGGAGTATTAATAGACCCGAAAAGGAAATTATCTGTTGACGGCACTACTGAGTTACATGTGATTTGTCTTATTCAGTTAGTTCACTCCATGCTAAGTGCAAATACTCAGAACTACTTAAAATACTTCCTGAATTGACAAAATCCACTCTTACACAGGGAGAAATCAAGCAAGATTTTAAATGGTTCAAATGGCTCTGAGCACTATGGGACTCAACATCTTAGGTCATAAGTCCCCTAGAACTTAGAACTACTTAAACCTAACTAACCTAAGGACATCACACTCACCCATGCCCGAGGCAGGATTCGAACCTGCGACCGTAGCAGTCCGCGGTTCCCGACTGCAACGCCAGAACCGCTAGACCACCGCGGCCGGCCAAGATTTTAAACATTACATTGCAAGCAGCAGTGCCCCTCCAGTGCCCTCAAAAGTCCCATGTTAGATCCACATAAACTAAATTTCACTACACAAGAATTCAATTTCATAATGAATCATAATATAATTCGCCCTTCCAAATCCCAGTAGCCTAGTCCTCCTCTGCACATGGTAGCAAATCCGCGTGGTGAGCAGCGTGCGTGTGGAGACTACCGAAGTCTCAATAACGACCGGATCCTTCCTGATCTCTCCCCAGTTCCGCACATAAATGCTGTAACTCCATACTTCTGGACAAGAAACTATTCTCTACTGTAGATCTCCTGAAAGTATATCACCAAGTTTGACTAGCTGAAATAGATAAGGAAATGAGTGTCTTGATAACACCCTTTGGACTTTATGAACGCAATTTCTCGCCATTTGGCCTCAGCAATGCATCGAGTACCTTTCAGAAATTTACTAACGAAGTTTTGAGAGAGTTAGATTTCTGCCTTGCATATCTAGATCACATACTGATAGCTTCCAGCTTGTAACCTCCCCACACGAAATATTTTAAATGAGTTTAAATATGAATAATGAATGACTCTAATTCACATTTAACCTCCACACAAAATTTGTTTCCCATTTGGTGTAAGCTCGAAACAAAAAAATTCCTAAACCTCGTAATAAAAAATAAATTCAGTAACCTGGTAAAATTTGGACGACAGCAGTGCTGCGTCATGGCCCTGTAAGATCATTCTGAATAAAAAGCAAAAATTCTTACCTCAATAAAAACGGCGAATATATCTGCTCTTACTTAACATTTTTCCGGCACAGCTCCGTGCAATGCTGGCCTATACATTTGTGATAGGAAGCAACTGATTTTTTTGAAATGAATGCTTTTTTTAAAAAAAAATACTTTATATTACAAAATTTATTATTAGGACATTTTTTTAAAACATTTGGATGACAGTTCAGATACATTACTAGATATGCGCGAGGCTGCTTTTTATCTTATACAATAATACTCAGGCTCCGGACTCCCGACCAGAGCAGACTCCAGACAAGCGCAGACAACCTCAGACTAGCGACCAGCAACAACTAACTGCTACAGTTACACAGTTCGTACTGCAGTCAACACTGCTCTCTGGTCAGCGATTCTCATATCGCAGGCAGCGCATACCTCTTACATAACCCTCCACTGGGGGGGCAAAAATTTGGCAGCGATGGTGAGTCAATTGGACTTGCCATGAGCAACAATTTTTTCTTATTTAACTAAGTTTACAGTCACAGAATATATACATATATATAAGTGCAGAACATGAAATAAAATATAGTGCACATGCACTGAGTACAGAACATATCAAGAAATCACAAAATGTATACGCAATGAGTACAAATCATATTAACAAATGACATAAAGTGCACACGCACTGTAGTACAGGACATATCAGGCAATGACAAAATGTATACGCAATGAGTACAAATCATATTAGCAAATGACATAAAGTGCATACACACTGTATAATTTTTTTGCCATTTTACAAGAACTAGGATAGGAAAGGAAGGATTGCATCATGGTTGTAGCACAGTAGGTTGCATGTAGCTGCACTGAAAGTCCATATCTTTCTACAGAAGCACAACACCAAGTGAGACAATCTGAAGTTCTCTTCCTTGAAGTATTAATCAGTGTAGCCAAGACACTGAAATGTCGTATTAATATTCAATGTTATCATTTTGGTAGTACATTAGGTACACCAAACAGTGGGACCATAATAACATCTCTATCGCTCAAGGTGGTGGACAGCATGTCGTGTCAACACCACGTTCTTGTAAGGTACACCAATGTAGAATTACTGCAAAAACCAAATATAGTGCTCCATGATCATGAGGATAGACAGGACAAACGGATATTGCAGTAATTTCTGGTAATTATGTCAGAAGGTGAAGGACATTAAGTCTTATGCCAGTCATCATTGAGAATTACACTAGTCTATCAACTGATTTGAATAATTGGTGGCACTCATCGCCTAGTTACTGAACATTTCTGTACTATGTATGAAGTATTACAGAATAATGTTCATAAGTCATCTGATTATAGTGAACATTGGCACTCATTGGCCAGTTACAAACCATTTTTATGCATTATTCAAAAGTGATCATTCAAAACAAGAGTTAATTAATGGCATACTATTTACATAATTCAGCTAGTTATAGTAATCATTGGCACTCGTTGGCCAGTTACAAACCATCAGAAGTCATCCTTCAAAACAGGAGCTAATGAGTATAGCATCAAGCTACTAGTATTCATATATATAGCATGTAAGTGACATAATACAAATATAAGAAACAGTGGCATTCATTGGCCAGTTACTAAACATATACCAAGTATTGAATATTACAAAACATTTTTCGTCATTCAAGTGACATACGACATATTTAAAATGTAACACACTGTAACTATTACTCAAGGTCTGTGATTAGCAAACATCATTCAGTATTACTCAGAACTCTCTTAAACTGGTAGCATTATTTGGCACTGGTAATACTTTTTTTTGTGCTAGCAGTGCATTGCGTTGCGATCGATAATTAATTGCTGGGGCATAACAATATTTGCTTTTGACTTATTGCTGCAAATGAGGATAGGTAACGTCATTCGTCATGAGTCAGCTGTAGCAAGGTTATGAAACAAGTAGAGTATATGTGATCACATTCATGAATGACACACACAAATGGGTAAAAAAATGCAAGTACTAGAACAGGTTTAATGACCAACTGCTTATAACACATTAATTTCATGAATAGCTTCTCCTGGAAAAAATACAAAATGGATTATTAAGCTGAAAGAAGAAACGCATATTATGCTGAAAAGTAGTGAACTTTGAATTAACAGGTAATGAAATGTGTATTCAATATATATGTTCTCTAGCTGTCTTTTCCAAAACCTTCAGTCATTATACCATGCGACATAAGACATACTGTCAAAACGAACTGCAACAAATACTTAAATAACTACATAGCATTTCTTAACTAACAGTAAATATATAAACTTCATTATTATCCTCATCTGCAAAGAAAAACTTAAAAGTGGTGCGTTTAGTGGCCATATAAAATTTATCACTATCATCACCTATAAACAAAAACTTCATTATTCATATCACCATAACTTCATTACTATCATCACCTGCAAAGAAAAACTTCATTATTCATAGTACCATATTCTTCATCACTATTCATCATCATTCATTATCATCTGAAAAAGACACTTCATTAATCATTATTCATATTATCATTTACTTCATACAACTATTCATAGTATAGAGTTCCTTATTTCTAGCATATTTCATCACTAAAACTAAGATGTGTAGTTCTGTCTGACAGCCTGCATCAATCTCCTCGTATTCTGAAAGAAAGAATTAGTTAAGACCGCTATCATACGATGTGTATAGTACGTGTAGTTCTGTCTGACAGCCTGCATCAATCGCCTCGTATTCTGAAAGAAAGAATTAGTTAAGACCGCTATCATACGATGTGTATAGTATATTCTTGTTAATGCTTGTTAATTCTGATCCATTTATTCTTCGTGACGAGGTATTGCATCTTCTTTCGTTCATTCCGAAGGTGAAATTCCCATTTCATAGTAATCCACTGTGGTTTGTTTATTTCTTGCTTTCTGAAAATGGTGAACAATGATTAATCTCTTGCATTTAAATCATATACCCATTAAATAAAAACTGGTTTCTAGTGATATAATTGAGCATACAGCATAGTGTGACAGAAAATGTAATATGTCAAAAACATAGACAGTGTGCAGGTGCAAAAATGTACACAGAGTATCACAATGTAGCAGCAAAAAAAAAATGTAAAATAGTCAGGATGTTGAGATATCATAAGGCAAAATGTCAAAGTCAACTGGTGTTTGTTATATCTTAAAGATTTCATAGTGCATACAAACGAAACAGGAAAACAATCATACATACATGAAGAATGGAAAATGTGCACGGTTTGATGTGTAACGACAACAAAAGCGACTTGCTAACCTTACCTTGCCGGGCACTTGCCAAGAAAAAATACGATAATCATCAGTAAGTGTTCATATAAATAATTGCATCATTGGTCATATAAAAATCAGGAAATGGCATTACAGTGTGATAAATCATAAGGTATATTCATTTAATAAAGGGTTTAATATTGGAGACATGGTGATTGCCTTTACTTTTTCTGGTTCTCAAAGTTTCGACGTGTACTACATTGGGGTGAGGAATGCTGCGAATTCGATATGGACCTGCGTATAGAAGCTCAAATTTACTACATCTACTTTTTCCTCTATTAGATAAATAATTTGTGCGTACTAATATCTTCTGTCCAATGTGAAAGTCACGGCGTGTACAAACCTGTTTTTGCTGTCTTCTCCGGCGCTCTGCAGCACGTTTGATGTTGTTCAGCGCAATGTCAATTATTTCATGGTGTCGTAGTCGACGACATGTAGGAAAGGTTACTAATTGTTTAATTTTGTTAGGTGGTTCAACATTTTTCAGTATAACAGTCGGAGATCGCATAGTAGATTCATTTGGTATGGAATTAATTACATCCTGGAATAAGAGTATGTATGTGTCCCAATCAATATGTTTTTTATGGCAGTATATTCTACACAGTTTACCAATTTCTTTCATTAGTCGTTCACAAGGGTTCGAAGAAGCATGGTACCTGGATATATTGATCGGAGAAATGTTTCTAGCTCGTAACATACGTGTCCATATAGCAAATCGAAACTATGATCCATTGTCGGCAATTACTTTCAATACATGCCCTACATGGAATAGAAAATGTTTTACAAATGCTTTCGAAATAGTTTTAGCAGTAGCTTTGCGTAACGGAGTGAAGGTAACAAATTTTGAAGTGAGTTCAACAGCGACAAAGATGTAGCAAAAACCTCTATTAGTTCTGGGAATCGGACCAAAAATATCTACAGCGGCCATGTGTCTCAATTTAACAGGTACAATGGGATGTAATGGAGGAATATGTGAAGTCGTGTCTGACTTAGCTTTCTGGCAGATTTTACATGACGCTAAAACTCGTCGAATACGTTTCTCCATGTTGGTAAAATAACAGTTCTGTCTCAGTATAAGAAAACATTTTCTGGCTCCATAATGTGCGTAACTTAAATGAGTATACCAAATTAATTTGTTAACATGCTCGTCAGGAATACATAATAACCAATTGTTGCTGTCAGGGTGAGAGCGGCGAAACAGAATATTATTCCGTACAGTGTAATGGTTTCTAATGATAACATTATTCGTATCTTGCCATAGGTGTTTAATTTCTTTCCATACGTTTTCTTTACTCTGCTCTTGTGCTATATCTTGTAATGACGACGAAATGAAATTTTCAAATGCAACTTGTTGAATGTACATGACGCTGAAATTTGCTTTGCAGAAGTTGGTTGCGACGTCTTGCTGATTGTTGCTGAGAGAACGGGATAGTGCGTCTGCTACAATATTTTGTGTACCGGGAATGTGAACAATTGTAAAATTAAATTCCTGTAAATAAAGTTTCCATCTGCTTAATCTGTCGTGTGTAAATTTAGCGGAAAGTAAAAACTATATCGCTCTATGATCTGTGTAAACGGTCGTATGTCTTCCATAGAGAAAATGCCGAAATCTCGTAAATGCCCATACAACACATAATGTTTCAAGTTCTGTAACAGAATAATTGCGTTCAGCAGGTGACAGAATGCGACTCGCAAAGGCGATGTTTTTAATTACTGTAGTACCATCTTCTTCAATTTCCTGAAAAATGTGTACGCCTAAAGCGGTGTTAGAACTATCGGTAGCAATGCAAAAATTTCTAGTAAGATTTGGATGTGATAAAAGTGGTGCGTTCAACAAAGCTTCTTTCAAATTTACAAATTCAGAATGTGCTTGGCTATCCCAGGACCAAATAGTGTTTTTACCCGTCAATTGACATAATCTAGGGGTGTCTAAAGCAGAGTAATGAATAAATTTACGAAAAAAGTTAATTAAACCCAAAAAGCTGCGTAGTTGTTTCTTCGTCGTAGGAATAGTAATGTCATGTAAAGTTTGAAGTTTTTCCGGGTCAGTCGCAATGCCTTCTGCTGAAATTACATGTCCAAGAAATTTTATAGAAGTTTTGCCAAAGTGCGATTTACTGAGATTAACTGTGAGTCCTTGTGCACGAAAAGTTCGCAACAGTTGTTCAAGAATCAGATTGTGTTCAGACCAGTTAGCTTCTGCAATAAGAATGTCGTCTACGTACGTTGTGATTCTGTCTTTAATGCAAAAGTCTGTATCGGATGTCATCAAAAGTAATAACATTTACGTGAACAACATTCTGCGTGTCAAAAGTAGTGCTTATGTTGCTGAAAGATGCAACCTGTACTGTATCTGGTCAAATTCTATCTGACGTGCTATTATTTGCGGGAGGATGCTGTGGCATTTCGACTATTTGAACTGTTCTGTTATTTCTTCCTGACGTATTACGCTCGGGATGATATCTACTGTCTGGTTCATTCACGAAACTTCCTGGCAGATTAAAACTGTGTGCCCGACCGAGACTCGAACTCGGGACCTTTGCCTGCAAGGTTCGCAGAAGAGCTTCTGTAAAGTTTGGAAGGTAGGAGTCGAGATACTGGCAGAAGTAAAGCTGTGAGTACCGGGCGTGAGTCGTGCTTCGGTAGCTCAGATGGTAGAGCACTTGCCCGCGAAAGGCAAAGGTCCCGAGTTCGAGTCTCGGTCGTGCACACAGTTTTAATCTGCCAGGAAGTTTCATATCAGCGCACACTCCGCTGCAGAGTGAAAATCTCATTCTGGTTCATTCATGATAATCTGTTGTTGCGGATGATTTTGTTGCTGGTAACACCGACTGTTATTAAACGTACGCTGAAAATTGTGCTCATTACTTTTACGTCTGTCATAATAGTCATTTCTATACGGTGCATTGCGATATGAGCTGAAATAGTGTGTTTTCTGTACGTCCTGATTTCCTTGTTGCTGTGCATTACTATTTGTTGGAGCTGACGCTATACGTGTAGACGGCGAAACATTAAAGCTTGGTTGACCTTGTACATTACATTGTTGGTTAAGTATGCTAACCGGCTGGCTTTGATGCTGTTGCGGTGAAAAGTGTCTATTGTTACCAAAACGTGGTTCCTGTTGCTGATAATTTTGACGATACTGATAATTAAAATTTTGTCTGTTATTAAAATTCTGGTGGTTGTCGTTCCTGAAGCGTTTATTAGCTTTGCTATTGAAATAGCGTGGCTGATCGTAATTGCTGTATGCTTGTTGACCTGGGTTATTATGTGAAAAATTTTTGTTTATGAAGGAGTAATCTGATTGCTGAACTTCCAAAAGCTGTAACAGATCTCTGAATGCCGAAATATTTTCTTTCTGCTGTCCTGTTAAAAGTGATACTCTTAATGATCGTGGTAATTTAGAAATACATAATTGGATAAGTGCAGATTCACTGTATGGCTCACTTAAGTATTGGTTTTGTTGGACCATGTGTTCAAAAAATTGCGTGACAGTGGGAAAATTTGAGTTCTCATAATTCGGTAAACTAATTAATTGATCCTTGATTCCGCACTGTGTCGTCTTCGACCAATACGCTGACAGAAAAGCATTCTGAAAGTCTTCTACTGAAATAGCATTGTCGCGCGATCGGTCTCATACAAGTTGCCGGTTCGCCTTCCAAAAAAACCGCAAATAAATTCAAGTTTGTGTGTTACGGGCAAAGTCGGTGGAAAAGCAAAGCTAAATTGTTGTATCCAATCCAAAGGGTGGATCTGTGTTCTGTCATTTTTAAATACCTTAAATTTTCTCATGGATAGGAAATGCTTGTAATCAAAATTATCGTCTCTGTATTATAAAAACTCCTTTCTTACTAGGCTAATTACTGTTTAGCTCTACAGGGCCTTTATACTGAAATGTTTCCCCACACCACCTAGTATTGTCTTTCTATGTGTGTGAGTAACTGTATGTTCACTGTTGTGGGTAAATACATACAGCGTACACAGGGCGCTGTGTGAAACTGATAGCGATTACACGCTTCCGATGTTGTAGAAATCTGCTCCAGATGCTGCAGATACCATGTTGAGCTGAAAGTGGTAACCAAAGTGGTAACCAAAGTACGGAGAAATATTCTTTGGGGCTCTGTTGCATAGCAATCAGATTGCTTTCAGTTCTGAGAAATGTCCAGTTACTATTGTGGATTTGAATGATCCATGAAGTGACTTCTTTTCCGAAGAAAACATCGAACTATTTCACTAGAACTGAACGCTCCCGTCGGAACTGTTCTCAAGCTGGTGTTTATTAGTAAATCACAATAGCAGTATATCGCTGGGTGTATAATAAGACGTACCTTCTTGAAATGAACAATATTTTATTGTTCTATTAACTGATTTCCTTCCATATACACTTATATTTTACAATGTGAATCAAAAACTCGCAATGGCGTCGATTTTTTACACCACAAGAATGGCTCTCCTCTCCTAAAATTACTCCTAACAAGAACAAAAAAACTCTATATCCTAAGTATAATTATGTGAGCGCTGACCGCCACAGAGTAATAAACAATATCTTTGTCTCTCTCTCGCACTGTCACAGCAAGTTACGCTGCATGATACATCATAGTATGTCTGAACCGGTTCAGGATTGTATGAGAATCTATTTGTCCGTGACTGTTCGGAATCTAACTCACGTATTCTCTGTAAATTACCTAAATTATACTGGCTGTGTGAGTCTGACAAATGTTCGGAGAGTGGCATATGCTGTGATGTATTAAAGGCTGAAATATTTTTCATCTCCGTCACTTCGTGCTGTAAAGATGACAATTTTCTACGTAATGTATTATTGGATGAATCTATCTCACTGATCGTCTGCTGTAAATTTTGGAATTCAGGTGTTTGATTAAACGAAACTGGTGAAGTATCGTCAGATTTGGTGTCATTATTACTTTCGATAACGTCAATACGACTGGCCAATTCATCATATTTTTCAGTCAGCGCTTTTACCTGATCATGGTTTTTAGTATCGCAAGCATTAATTTGTTCTTGTATTTTACGCGTGGTTTTGTTCAACTTTTTAACACCTGCTTTGATGGCATCGGGATCCTGAATTAGTTCTAATTGTTCAAGTCTGTCGATCACTGTCTGAAAGTCTACTGTGTGTGTCTCTGTTTTTGCTTTAAGATCGGAGATTTCATCATGCAGTTCGGTGTTCAACTGTTTGATAGTATTAATTTCGTCTCATACTGTAGCAATATTGTTATCTACGTATGTTTTTGCTTTCGTAAACAATTCACGTTTATCTTCCTGTCTCTATGCAGTAATTGTTTCCAAGACTTGTCGCTTTACTTTATTCTGTTCCTGTATAAATTTACGATACCGCGTTTCACTGTTTTGTAGGTGGTGATTAAAGCGTTCGTCAATTTGGCTGTTCTGTTGGTCAAATTTCGCATCTACTTTTGCATCCAGTGTGCGTGAAAGTTCTGCTGACATTAATTTAAACTCGTCGCGTAACTATGTTGCGTTTTCAGAGCATTGTTTAGCGACTGCACTAATTTCGTCTCTAAGTATATTAGTTGTGGCTGCATGTGTCTTACTTAATTCTTGAGCCACAGATCTAATTTCTTCACTACTGCTCCTAGCACAATCCTTAATTTCCTCACGTAATTGTTCTTTAGTATCATGACATTGCGCGGCAACAGCTGTAATCTATTCAATAAGTTGTTTGAAATTGTTATCTTGCTTATCATTCGACTGTTTAGAATTGTTACCTAGTTTTTCATTAAGCTGTTTGTAATTGTTGTCTTGTTTTTCATTGTTTTCATTAAGTTGTTGTTTGAGATTTTCATTAAGTTGTAGCAATAATGCCATAACTTGATCCATGCCAATATTACCTACTCTATTCTCTGTGCTGTTTGATGGCGTACCTGCAATTGTCACGTTTTGTGTAACCATTTGGTCATTCTGTGATTCTCGAAAAGGTTTGCCAATCGGGTGTGCACTGTGGGTCACTACCTCGGAATCAAATAAATCTGACGTATTTTGACTACATTGTTCATCTTCGTTAGAAATAACTATCTGTTCACTGTGTAACTTTTGCAAATCAGGTATGTTAAACTGGGCAGCGTTCATTGTAACAGAACGTGCCGCGTCATAAATTGTTACATCTACTCTGGACATAACTGCATTAGTTTGCTCATCATTAGGATCAAAATCAATGTTAGTGATCGGTACGCACTGATTGTCTGTAAATGGAGGATTATCATTATTACACTGAGTGTCGCAAGTATTATCGGTCAAATTATTCGATTCGGCTATCTCACTCATTGCACATCGCGATGTACTGTTAACAGTTTTCCGCGGCATTTTTCACAAATTAAAATTAAGCACAAAAATGAAACAACGACAAAGCAAAAAAAAAAAAAAAAATGGAAACAAACACAATTACAACAAAGAGCAATAAACTGCCGATGATCTGTGAAAGAAAGAGTGACAAATTAGTAAATGCGTTGCGCCAGATGCAAACTACATTTAAGTAAATAAGAGCAGATATATGACTACTTCTCAGAAATTCACAAAGAAATACGATCCTGGCCGGAAGTCGCCAAGTGTAACCTCCCCACAAAATTTAATAAAAAAAAAATATTTATTTATTTGGTTAATGATTCTAATTTTAGTGTAACCTCAGAACAAAATTGGTTCCCATTTATAATCTCCGTGCAGAAATGCATTCACATTTAATGTACCCACAAAATTCTTTTCTCATTTAATGTAAGCTCGAAACAGAAAAATTCCTAAACCTTGTAATCAAAATAAATTCAGTAACCTGGTAAAATTTGGACGACAGCAGTGCTGCGTCATGGCCCTGTAAGATCATTCTGAATAAAAAGCAAAAATTCTTACCTCAATAAAAACGGCGAATATATCTGCTCTTACTTAACATTTTTCCGGCACAGCTCCGTGCAATGCTGGCCTATATATTTGAGATTTGTGAAAGGAAGCAACTGATTTTTTTTAAATGAATGCTTTTTTTAAAAAAATTACTTTATATTACAAAATTTATTACTAGGACATTTTTTTTTAAAACATTTGGATGACAGTTCAGATACATTACTAGATATGCGCGAGGCTGCTTTTTACCTTATACAGTAATACTCAGGCTCCGGACTCCCGACCAGAGCAGACTCCAGACAAGCGCAGACAACCTCAGACTAGCGACTAGCAACAACTAACTGCTACAGTTACACAGTTCGTACTGCAGTCAACACTGCTCTCTGGTCAGCGATTCTCATACCGCAGGCAGCGCATACCTCTTACAAGCTCTCCAAAAGAACACATTTAACTATCCTGTTAGAACGATTGAATAATTTTGCTTTAAGGGTTAACGTCGCAAAATCTGTGTCTGAGGTCCAGAAATCAACTTTTTAGGTCCTGTGATCACTCCAGGAGGTACCAAACCAGAGCAAAACGAGTACAAGCGATAACTAATTTCAAAGTTCCAGGAACTGTGTCACAATTACGTAGTTTCTTTGGCATAATGAATTTTTACCAGAGGCATTTGGAGCATGCCGCAGAACATCAAGCAAATGATTACCTTTTTTAAGAATGTACTGGCCTTTGGCATTAACCTTGTACCCAAGAAGCGAGTAACTACAGATGTGGAATAAAATATCATATATACAGCATAAGCATTAGAAATTACATTAATTCCAGGTAAACTTCATGGTACACTTTGTACATTCACACACCAAATACAGTTCATATATCACACCTTCTTCTCCTTGGAACCTTTGTGTCTGACGTATAGCTGGACATCCGCTTCTTGCAGAAATCGGGTAATACAACATGATTACTTGAACAACACCAAGATAAACGATAACAGAAGCATTCAGTGGACAGAAGAGGCAACAAGACATCGAGAAGTGCGATGTGGACCTCGCTAATGCATCCGTTTTAACATTCCCAAATGTAAATTATGGACTTGCGTTATTTGAGGCTGCTTCTGATTCAGCATCTGGTAAAGTACTGCAATAGAAAGAAGATGAAATACGGAAACCAAATGGTTTATGCCACAGAAAGTTCTCGCCATCCCAGAAGAAATATTCAACACACGAAAGAGAACTTCTCACCGTGTACATGGCAGTAAGGTATTTTAAATACGTCCTTTAAAGAAGTTTATTCGCAGTGTAAACTGACTAATGTCCTTCTACGCATGCTTTTAAACAATGGAACGGTAAGGCAATCTCTATGCTGTTGCGTCACCTACAATTCATATCACAGTTTACGACGGATATTAGACACATTTCGGGAAAAGAAAATACTGTGGCTGACAATCTATCCAGATTGGAAGAAGTAGTACCAATTGATTACTAGGTTTTTAAAAAACCATTGAAAAGGCAAGATCGCATAAAATACTTTTTTATTCAAGACAACCGGTTTCAACAGTCTTAGCTGTTATCTTCAGGTCTTAAACATCTTTTTGTAATAAAATGTATTCATTTTACAAAAAAAAATGTTTAAGACATGAAGGTGACAGATAAAACGTTTTATGCGAGCTTGGCTTTTCAGTGGTTTTTAACAATTAAAACAGATCGCCTTTCAGTACCCTCATAGTGAGAAAATTCAATCCGATTTCGAGAAGATGGCAGATTCTTCAGTGAGTGATGAACTCGAGAAACATTGGTCTCGTCCTTACATCACATCACAGTTTGAACAGCATGAAACCCCTGGTGGACGTTTATTATGGTGTGATGTATCACCAAGTAAAATTCGTCCTTATATTCCTCAGCAATTTACAAATTCAGTTTTTCAGCCTTACCACTGTATGACACCCTGGTATGAAATCTTCTGTGAAGTTACTCATTTGTAGGTTTATTTGGTCAAATGTAAAACAAGATATCTAAAAACTGGCGATATCATGCACAGCATTCCAAAAGAAAAGTGACTAGACGCACTAAATCTGTAACTGGTTAGTTGCCCAGCACAAATGGACGATTTAAGGTGGTACACATCGATCTAATCGGCCCACTGCCTCCCTCCGACGAATTCATATACTGTCTAACGTGTACTGATCGGGTCAATGATTGGACAGAATATTCTTCTACGTGTTGGTCGAGCAGAAACAGTGGCACGAGCGTTTTATAGCTCCTGGATCACTAGATTTGGAGCATCTAACCAAATAATAACTGACCAAAGATCATCGTGCCACTAGAGCTGTACCGTGCAGTAGCTCAGATTTGTGGTTCTAAGTAACACAAACTATGGCATACCATCCACAGTCAAATGAGAAATAGAGAGATTCCATCGAACAATCACATGGTGAAAATAAATGGAGAAGCATTATTACGACAACTCTCCTAGGATTGCACTGCTTTGTGAAAGTAGAAAGTAACTCAGCTGCTGAGGTGGCGTATGACACGACTCTAACATTTGCCGGTGATTTCAAGGTCAAAAAGTAGATCTGTCAGCATCTTCGACCATAGATATTTATGGTCGAAGGTCATCATTCACTTCTCAGTGACGTCAGTCTGCTCCCATAAGGTAAAGGAAAAACCATTCATCAGTAAAGAACCGTATAATAAGACTCACATATTTCCGAGGAATGGCGAAGTTAAAGGCAAAACTAGTGTCTCCCTACAAAGGCCCCACTGAAGTTCTGGAGGCCGGCCGGAGTGGCCGAGCGGTTCTAGGCGCTACAATCTGGAATCTGGAACCGCGAGACCGCTGAGGTCGCAGGTTCGAATCCCGCCTCGGGCATGGATGTGTGTGATGTCCTTTAGTTCGGTTTAAGCAGTTCTTATTTCCAGGGGACTGATGACCTCAGAAGTTAAGTCCCATAGTGCTCCGAGCCATTTTTTTATTTATTTTTCTTTTTTAGTTCTGGAGCGAAGTATACAATGTCTCACTACTCACTACACAGGCTGAAACCTGTCTAATTCATTGTGAACATAAACACCAGTGATCTACATGAAGACTCTGCAGTACACTTCATCTGTAAATAATTTACCCATACCTCCAAGAGTCTCACTAAAGGAAGTTACCCAATTTGGTAGAGAGATGAAATCATCCGAAAAGTGTAAGTAATTGTATTACACACTGAAGGGTAAGGCTGATGTAGAGTTATGTCTACGTTCAGAATCTACAACTCTATAAGTACTTATTCTTTGCGTTAATCTTACATTTTAAGCAAATGACATTTGAAATGCATAGTTTAAGACGAGATCTAGATATCGATTGTTCTGTTTGTAGTGTGTGATCCTCATCTTTGTAAAAAAAATTGAAATTTTCAATTAATATTTTGAATTTAAAATACTGCATTTTTTGTTTAACCGTACTACAGGACCAACAAGTAATACTCCACTATTCAATAACACCTCGCAGAAGACGCTGAGTAGCACTGTCACCGCCGTGTAGCTGTTATGATAATAGCCTGTAGCATCGAGGTCCTTGAGTTCAAAACTCACCTAAACAGCAAAATTTTAATTTTTATATTCGGTTCGAGTACATTCTAGAAGTATCCACAAATGTCAAGAATCATTGTACCGGAATGTTCTATAACTGTATATATACCGTGTGTGTTCTGAGTGGAGGCAGTTCGCTCCGCGCTCTTGTATGTGCAAGTGCTGAATAAACCTTCGTTAAGTAAAGTTAGTGTTCGTCATTCATCAAATTACACCTTCTTCTACGTGACATTATTCTGGTGGAGACGCTGTATATTGGAACTTGTGATAGCGCACATTATCGACAGCATAGTGGCTCCCATCAGGCCACGACAGAGCCGCCGTTTACGTAACGAGAAACCAGAGTTCGAGCCATATTCAACAGATTGCAATCTATCGGAGACAGAAGAAGAAGAAGAAGAGGACGTTACGATGACAGCAACTATGTGCCACCACATGAGATATCCTTCCGGGTTCTCTGGTGACGATGGCCAAGATCCACACAAGTGGCTGGACATCTTTATTACATACTATTATACAAAGTCATACCACCAACAATTTTACATTTCATATCAATACCTCTACCACGAATAAAAATGCAAATATTATCATCATGTAAAAGTTTACAGGACTTCCTAGTCCTAACACACAATGGTTTATCAATAAAGAGATTTGTAGAAGTTTCTCCAACACCACGAACTTGAGACATAGTAATCATGAATGTCCGATAACTCAGTACATCACGAGGAGGTACTTGCTCCAAAGACGTAGCCAAATTTAACAAATGGGATGACACCGAGTGTTTGGCTAACGTATTTTTCTACTTGGAGGGCACTGCCAAGCAATGATATGAGAACAACGAGGAGAAGTTCACAAGCTGGGAAGTATTCCAGGCGGAAACGCGCAAGTATTTCGGCGACACACGACGACAGAAGTGCAAGGCTGAAGATAAATGAAAGTGAAGGGCACAGCGTCCAGGAGAAACTACAGCATCCTACATTCAAGACGTCTTGGAGCTGTGTAAAATAGTGGATCTTAGAATGAAGGAGGAGGATAAGGTTGCACATCTCACGAAGGGTGTTGCTGAGGACATGTATGAAGCCCTACTGCTGAAGGAGGTTTCGACAGCAGACGACTTCATAAAATGGTGCCAGTATATCGAGACAACACATCAAAAAAGAATTACACGCAAGAAGTTTGAATGGCTTCCAAATGTCGTATCGATGTCTGTGATGGAGGGAGGAACTGATTTCACAAGTGTTCTTCATCAGATAGTGAGAGAGGAAGTTCAGAAGGCACTTGGATTGCACGGCGAGCAAAAAACCGAGACGCTTCAAGAGGTCATAAAGGAGGAAGTGGAAAAGACATTGAACCCAGTCTCTCATCCTTCATTTCCCTTTAAAACGGTGAAAAAGTCGTGACCCAGGCGAAGTTACATTCCTACAATGCCGCATGAGGAACCTGTTTGGGCACCAAGGAAGACTGACGTCTGCAGGACCCAGGATAACCAACCAGTATGTGTCCACTGCGTACGACCGGGAGATGGGGTGCATTATTGTCGAGAAAGGAGGCGGATATTTGATGACGCCCGCACCAAAAGACAGCAGACCGATCTTAGCCAACGGCAACTCTGGGACGACGAAGATGAACAAGAAGATGTGGGTGCTGGACGACGTAGGTCACCATCTCCGCAAGTTAGCCGCTGGAGAGGACGCTCCCCAACACGCTGATCAAGGCCTCCATCGCCATTTAGAAGCTCCAGCCCATCACCTAGTCGCCGCAACCTGGTAAAGGTTGCGACCTTCCTTGGAGGTGAGGCCGCCGAAGAGAAAAATCCTCCGCCGTCGATTACTACAAAAAGATAGGAAACTACGTCGATCTCCTCATTGATGGCCGACCAGCCCAAGCTCTTCTGGACTCTGGAGCATCATATTCAGTCATTTCGGAGAAATACCGTCGCCAGCTGCAGAAAACCATATTCGTCGACAACTGAAGGTGGCTAATGGGAAATATGTAAAACCTACAGGAAGATGTGTCATTTGTGAATGTATAAGTGGCCATATACAGCCCTTAGAATTCATCGTCCTACAAGAGTGTAGTCATGACGTCATTCTCGGATGGGACTTTTTAAAAGCTTCTCATGCAATTATAGATTTTGGTCGCTCGAAGGTTATGCTAGACGAGATGAGATACTATGGACATGAAGATGCGCATCCGAGTGTGTGGAGACCATGTGTGCTGGATGAAGTGATCATTCCTGCAGTCAGCGCTAGTAAGGTAACTGTCATGCGTCATGCCACGCATCAACCCATGGATCTTGTAGTGGAATGTAAGAGAAGCATACCACTGAGAATAGCTTGATCATCTCAGCTTATGTCGTCTCGTTTAAGAACGGATTCGGTGAATTTTGGATAGTTAACTGTCACCGAGAACCGCAGATCCTTCCAAGACGCATGTGTGTAGCAAACGCAGAGCCATTAATTGCTAAACAGCTGAGCATTATAGAACCCCCCTATGCCGAGTCTGTGGATGAAATTGGCGCTACCACTACGAGACAAGATCTTCTAGCTCGACTGTCACCAGATCTCACTAAAGAACAACAGAAGAAGCTACTTGTCATTCTTCAAGAGTTCTCTGAATGCTTCAGTCCACAAGTGAAGAGCAAATTAGACAAATCGATGGTGAAGCACCAGATTAGCGCTGGAGACCATCAACCAATAAGCCAGAGAGCATACCGTGTGTATGCAACAGAACGTCGAATAATTCGCGACGAGGTAGAGAAAATTATGAAGAATGACATCATTTAGCCTTCGCAGAGTCTGTGGTCGTCACCAGTGATTCTCGTCAGAAAGAGGGACGGCAGTTGGCGCTTTTGTGTTGATTACAGGAAGCCTAATAAGATAACTAAAAAGGACGTTTATCCTCTTCCAAGGATTGACGATACACGAGATTGTCTGAAGGGGACTAAGTTTTTCTCAACCAGGGACATGTACTCGGGATAGTGGCAAATCGAAGTACATGAGGCTGATAGTGAAAAAAGTGCATTCATCACTCCTGAGGGCTTGTATGAGTTTAAGGTACGTTTGGTTTGTGTAATGCACCAGCAACCTTTGAACGGATGATTGATAATCTTCTAAGTCACCTGAAGTGGACGATGTGTCTTTGTTATTTAGATGATATTATAGTGTTCTCAGAGACATTTGATGAACATATAAAAAGACTGAGGGCCGTTCTTAAGTGTCTCCAACAAGGCGGACTGAAACTTAATCCAAGAAAGTGTTTCTTTGGAGCAAAAGAAATCAAAATAATTTGACCTTGTGTCAAACGAAGGTGTGCGGCCAAATCCAGGAAAGGTGAGATCTATAACGGAATTTCGTATTCCTAAGAGTATTAGAGACGTGAGAAGCTTCTTCGGATTATGGTCTTATTGCCGTCGCTTTATCAAAGACTTTTGTATCAAAGTCAGGCCACTCCAAGAGGTGTTAAAAGTCGATGCTAAATTTTTTGGGGTGGTGCTCAACAAGATTCTTTCGATGTGCTGCGAAAAGCTCTGATGACTGACCCTGTACTTGGTCGGTATGATGAGAGAGCACCTACAGAACTACACACAGATGCCAGTGGGTATGGGATCGGTGCCGTTCTGGTTCAAATTTCGGTTGGAAAGATAAGGTTATAGCGTATGCTACTAGGACACTTACAAAAAAAGACAGAAACTACTCAGCTACAGAAAGAGAATGCCTTTCTGTGAACTGGGCCATGTTCAAATTTCGACAGTATCTCTATGGAAGGCCATTCACAGTTGTTACACACCTTCATTCACTTTGTTGGTTGACAGGTCTTAAGGATCCAACAGGATGACTCACCAGGTGGGCACTACGCCTTCAAGAGTATGACATTACCATAGTGTACAAAAGTGGAAGAAAACACCAAGATGCCGACTGTCTCTCAAGAAACCCTGTGCAAGACCATCAAGACTTTGATGAAGATAGTGACTGTCTCGCTGCACTCCAGGATCTCTCTGATGAGCAGAAGAAGGACGCCATATCATCTCAAAGTAAGCTTGCCTTAAATCGGTCAGAGGATGTGAAAGGACAATTTAGGAGTGTCTGTCACTATGTGTTGCACTGTCGAGAGTGCCAGAGGAGAAAGGCAGTTCCTCAGAACCCACCTGGCCTACTCATACCAATTCCACCAGTCGAAACGCCTTTCCAGCGTGTTGGGATAGACCTCCTCGGACGATTTCCAACGTCTGCTAGTGGCAATAGATGGATTATTGTTTGCACTGACTATCTGACACGCTATGCCATTACAAAAGCCTTGAAAACAGCCGAAACGTTCGAGGTAACCAAATTCATCGTGGAAGACATTGTATTAAAACACGGTGCCCCAAGGCCGTTAATTACGGATCGAGGGAAAGTTTTTCAATCGAATCTTGTGACAGATAAACCGTCGATGCAACATTACTCATCACATGACGACTGCCTACCATCCGCAAACTATCGGGCTTACTGAACGCCTTAATAAGACCTTGGCCGACATGCTATCAATGTTCGTCAATGTTGAGCAGAGCAACTGGGATGAGGTGCTACCTTTCGCGACATTTGCCTGCAACACCGCCAAACAAGACACCACAGGATTTACGCCATTTTTCCTGGTGCATGGGCGTGAGGCGACTACGACGATGGACACTGTGTTTCCGTTACATCCTGATGACGTGGACGACGACTACATCGGCCAGGTGTTAACCAGAGCTGAGGAAGCTCGGCATTTAGCTCGACTCCGCACGCTGCAGGCTCAAGAAAGTGATCGCCGAAGGTATGATGCGTGCCACTGCCGTGTTCCCTACCAGCCTGGTGACCTCGTGGCCGAGCGGTTCTAGGCGCTACAGTGTGACACCGCGCGACCGCTACGATCGCAGGTTCGAATCCTGCCTCGGGCATGGATGTATGTGATGTCCTTAGGTTAGTTAGGTTTAAGTAGTTCTAAGTTCTAGGGGACTGATGACCTCAGAAGTTAAGTCCCATTGTGCTCAGAGCCATTTGAACCATTTGGTGACCTCGTTTGGATCTTCACTCCTGTTCGGAAGGTTGGTCTCTCTGAGAAGCTCCTCAGGCGCTACTTTGGACCTTATAAGGCTGTAAAACAATTGTCTGATGTTACTTATGAAGTTGAAGATTTCGACTCGACACAAGACGACGGAAGGTCAGAGATACGGTCCCCCCCCCTTCGAATGGAGCCCTATAAGGATCCTGCAACCCAGGGTAAGTTCGAAGCTCCAGCGACAGGCAACAAGTGGAAAGGTGACAAAGAGCGTAGCGGCAAAGAAAGTTCTAAGAAGATCACCGCCAGGGCGAACATCAGTCATCAGGAGTCGGAGTACTCAGGATCGATGACTCGTTTCTGGACTAGGAGGACATAACACCAAGACGCTGTTCTCTTAAGGAGGGAGCAATGTCACAGAAGACGCTGAGTAGCACAATGACCATCGTGTAGCTGTTATGACATTAGACTGTATCATGGAGGGTCGTGAGTTCAATACTCACCTGAACTGTAAAATTTTAATTTCTGTATTCGGTTCGAGTATGTTCTAGAAGTAACTACAAATGTCAAGAATCATTGTACTGGAATGTTCTGTAACTGTATATATACCATGTGTGTTCTGACTGGAGACAGTTCGCTCCACTCTCTTGTATGTGCAAGTGCTGAATAAACCTTCGTTAAGTGAAGTTAGTGTTCGTCATTCATCTAATTACACCTTCTTCTACATGACAATATGCACCCAAAGAGTCAGTGCCATTTGATTTAACTGGTTTATTTCACACAGTTAGGAAAATGCAATTTAACAATAATGAGAGCAAACAAGGAACTGTCAAGCAAATGGGCAAAGACTAAACCTAATGACGATAGGATGTGTCTGTAGTTCAAAGAACAGTCTTAATCTGAAGTTGATATGCTTCCCACAAAGCTCCTCCCCCTTTCCTCCCTCCTCCCCCTCCATGGTATAGTGGATCTCCTAGAATGTGCAGGTATTTGTAATGCAGTCATTGACCTGCTCTCATGTAAGCTAATGACATCTCCAGTGTTTCTTGTGGGCTTGCTGTTGCGGTGAGGATAACACTGGGATTGCATGGCCAGACCCACCACTGGTTTGACTCAAAGTTGTTAACACAGAGCCTTCAGTTTCCTGACGTTCTAAAGGGGTGTCTTGTCTCAGTAAATACGCCAGTTTTATCCATTTGAGTTACCCTGGAAACAGCTCGTCATTACACATTACCTGAACCATATGATGATCACATCTTAAAACTCTGAATGGAACATAATATGGCGATTCAAATGGTAGGCACAATGCATCAGTTCCTAACATTATGTGACAGCACATTCTTAATTCTTTGTGTAAGAAAACTTTCTATTTCATGTGGTGGTACAATGATGAAGCTCATAGTTAGGATATTTGGACTATGATTTACTGCAGCAAATAGGGCAGTTCTGTCTCCACTGGTAGCTGATGTGTTGAAAAATATTCTGATGGAAGGCATAATGTTTCTCCATAAACCAACTCTACTGTCAATGCCCCAATGTCTGGCTTACATGCTGTGCAGAGAACCAGTAAACCAGTGGCAGTGGAAAGTTCCAACTGTTTCCAAGCATATAAGCATAGCTTTTAATGTTCTAATCCAGTGCTCTCTCCATCATATTGCTTGCCAGCTGGTAGCTTGTCATATGGTGGTTTTGGGTACTGCTCGACTTGGACAGCTCAAGGAAAAAAATTGACTCGAACTGCCATTCCTGATCCACATTGACACGAGCTGGTCTGTCAAAATGGGATATCCAAGCTGTTAAAAAAAATCCTTGCCATCGTCTCTGCAGAGATGCCACCAACTGCGATCACCGCTGCCCATCAAATATTATTTGAGCTGCAGTAAATATGTAGTAATATCCATCTGACAGCAGTAGCTGACCCATGAATCTATATGGACATGGGATAAATATGTTTTTGTCTCTGGTAACTCCCTCACTGTCTTGAGTACATGTCTGTCTACCTCACACCTGCCGGCATGCTACACATATTCTCGATCATTGACAACAGTCTTCCTTTAAACTGGGCCACACAAACCTCTCCATCATCAGGTCGCACAAACTTACTGCCATTTGATCATTGAACAGACTCCCATATGGAAGACATGGTAATAAGAATCCCAGACATGGACAAACAACTGAAGGAGTTGAAAACAAATAAGTCAGCAGGGCCAGATGGGAACCTGATACAGTTTTTGAAAGTAGTCTGTGGCATTGGCACCTTACTTAGCTTGCATTTATTGTGTATCTCTAGCCCACCACAAAATCCCAAGTGACTGGAAAAAGTGCATCGTGGCTCCTGTGTGTAGGAAGGACAAAAGAATGGACCCAAAAAATTACATCTCTATCATCGGTTTGCTACAGAATCATTAAATGTATTCTCAGTTTGAATATAATAAATTTTCTTGAGACTGAGAAGCTTATGTTCATGACTCAGCATGGTTTTTGAAAGCATCACTTGTGCAAAACTCAACTTGTCCTTTTTCTCCATGATATACTGTGCACTATGGATGAAAGGCAACAGGCAATTACATGTTTCTAGATTTCCATAAAGGGTTTGACAAGGTGCCTCATTGTAGGTTGTTAACAAATGTACATGCATATGGAGTAAGTACACAGAAAGTGAGTGGCTCCTTATTAACTAGTAAAAATCAGTATATTGTCCTTGACAGCGAGTGCTCATCAGAGACAAGGGTATCATCAGGAGTGTCGCTGGGAAGTGCGATAGGACTGCTCTTATTCTCTGTATACATAAATAGATTGGCAGACAGGGCAGACATTTTGGGAAAGCATGGTTCATCTGTAAAGGAGACCACATATAGGATGCTAGTGCTATCTAGTCTTGAGTACTTAAATGTTACAGAGATGAACTCAAGTGGGTGTCTCTGGAGGGAAGGCGGCATTCTTTTCAACACCAATGAGAAAATTTAGAGAACTGGCATTTGAAGCTGACTGCAGAATGATTCTGTTGCCTCCACATACATCGTGCATAAGGGCAATGAAGATAAAGTACAAGAAATTAGGGCTCATAAGGAGGCATACAGATAGTCGTTTTTCCCTCATTCTCATTTTGAGTGGAACATGAAAGGAAATGACTAATGGTGGTATGGGGTACCCTCGGTCATGTGCTGTAAAGTGGATTGCGAGTATCGATGCAGATGTAGCATAATGCCAGCTTTTGTGTTAGGATGGGCAAGATTATGGATACTGTCAACAACTGTTCACACAGCGTTTCAGGTACAAAAGCTCTGGGAGTGGATCTGGAAACATCACAAAATAAGGACCTCAGACCTAATGAACATAGTTTCTTAAGTTGCAGAGCAGATGACCTGTTCTGTAAATATTATTGGAGCTGTCTATCAGTCGCCTGATGGCCTATAATTAATGGGACACAAGATGGCCAAAGTTCTTAAAAACCACTTTTCTGCCTTTTTTATGTATCTTTGTCTGTTGTAACTGGCTGATAGAGTCTAACTGGTGTAGAAAATAGCTATCCCTAAGCTTGCTAAAAGCTGTCTGTATAAATTACGGATGGTCTACCCTCCCTCCTGTGACGACGGAAGTGCACGTGCCTCATATATGGCTAACAACTCCTTGTTTTATGCACTCCACTTCGTCTGATCCTTTGTGAGCTTGTGGGAGAAAAAAAGAAACAATGGCTTCTAGCTATTTCTAACATACTGGTGGAGAGCTACACCAACAGCCTGCTGGCTACCATCTACCACTATCGCTAACAGTGCATCTTGGACTGGGTGGGACAATAGAACTGCTTTCAATAAACTTGCCTTTACCTTTTCAAATGCACACTGAAGTCTGTGCAGTCAATGGCAGGTGACAACCATCTGTGGTGTCATTACCTGACAGTGCTACCATCAGTGGTACCCGAATTTCTATAGTTTCCAGTAGGTGTTGTTGATAAAGATCACAATTCCCAGGAATCTTCTTAATGCTAGAAACCTGCTGGGCATGGTAGATCCTTAGTGATCTTGATCTTCTCCTGTAACAGATATATATTGGCTGCAAAAACTGTATACCCAAGGAATGTTACCTGCTTCTGGAACAGAATATGTTTTCCTTCATTTATTATTAGACCATATTTGCATATCGTGCTGAACACTACTGTGCAATGTTCCTCGTGTGATGCTGCTGTATGAGCAAATATCAGGATATCATCCATATAAATGAAAGGGGAATTAAGTTCCCTTAAAACCTCATCTACAAAGTCCTGCCATGTCTTGGTGGCATTTTTTAAACTGAATGGCATACATAGATGATCAAAAAGACCTAATGGTGTTATTACTGTGGTCTTTGGTATATCCTCTACCATTAGCTGATTAGAAGCATTTTTACAATATTGGCCATGCTGAAGATGGTAGCTCTGGCTAGCACATTTGTGAAATCTCTAATATTATGGAATGGATAGCAATCTGGGATGGTACATGTATTTAATCCATGATAATATCCACTGGGCCTTCATGTACTGTCTTTCTTTTTTTTTTTTTACAAAATACAATGGTGATGCCCACAGGCTGTGTGATGTGCATATAATGCCATCTTGCAGCATCTCTTCAAACTCTGCTTTTGCTGCAACAAAATGATCAGGTGCTAATCTTCTCAGCCACAGAGAGATTGGCTGGCCAGGTATCATCTTAATATGGTACTCCATGGTATGCTGCAATTTACCTATTTGGCTGTCAACTTCCTGTCTGGTCTCCATTCAGTCGAGATACAAGGAGAAAGATGGAGTTTGTAGCATTTCTGCCTATAGTACCTGTAATGACTTCACTGTCCACTGTAATCTGCATTGAACTGAGAGTTATCTCCAGCCTTTGTTGAGTAATAAAGTCAGCTCCAAACATTGTTTCAACCACATATGTCAGTGCAAACTTACACTTCAACTTCCTGCTGAAACCCAGGTCCACTTCCAACTCACAGTTACCACATGTTATAGACAGTGGCAGCTGCTGTGTAAGAGCACAAGAGCATGGGAACACTCTAACTTTCAAAAACTTGCGGATTTATTGGTTATTTTTCCTTGAATGCTGTTGAAATGTAACATAGATGCTGCAAGCTGAAAAATGCGGCACTTAAATCTACTATGCTACTGCTTGTCTAGACTCTGTGAAACATGGCATCAGGATCGCAAGCACACCTTCAGTTGCGCACATTTTAATACGATTTTATGCATGCGCAACTCACATGACGTAATTGCCTTAAGGGCCAAATACATATGGATTTGATAAACAATGTGCACAGCTAGCCCTCGCCACTCAACTATAAGATCACCTCAGTGCCACCAGGTGGTAGCACACAGTGGCAGATTTTTGGGTTGGGGTTGGGTTGTTTGTGGGAAGAGACCAAACTGCGAGGTCTTGTGCCCTTTCAGAGGAACCATCCCAGCATTTGCCTGGAGCGATTTAGGGAAATCATGGAAAACCTAAATCAGGATGGCCGGACACGGGATTGAACCGTCGTCCTCCCGAATGCGAGTCCAGTGGTCAGATTTTTATCCCTGTTTGTTCGCTATATATCTTGCTCAGATATGTTAATTCCCTCACTATGTACTGTAGTAAAATTAGATCAGACATCAGTATATATTAAAGTTGTACTGACAGTAAACCTATTTTGTGGGTTTCTGAATGAGTTATACTATATTAAGTTATGAATGTTATCATACAGTAATCCATATGAGGCACTGGGAATCATAAGGGCTTAAACCACATCATCATCGATTCTTATATTGTAGTATTTTTAACTTCTGAAATCTGTTGATCTTGTGGTGAGTCAGGTTTATCTGTGCTGTAGACCCACATTGTGTATGAAAATTCATGGGAAGATGTATCACTGGTTTCTCGGATATTCACTTAAAGTTGAGATTGACAGTGGTGTTTTTTAGACCCTTATGAATTCCAGTGCCTCATTTGTGCTCTAGTCAAGTGACCATGTTGGTAGACATTACTACTTGAGTTTAATCCTTTCCACAAATGGCATTTTGTGTTTGAAGTTGGTTTTTTACTGTGCAGGAATAAACTTTTGTGTGCAGTGTAAAGACGAACTATGTTGATCTATTCCAAATGTTAACAGAAAAGTAAAGCTATGAGAACAGGTCATGTCTGGGTAGCTCAATCAGTAGAGCACTTGCCCACAAAAGAAAAAAGGCAAAGAGCCCGAGTCAGAGTTTGGGTCTGCCACACAGCTTTAACCTGCCAGGAAGATTCACAGCAGCACACATTACACTGCAGAGGGAAAATCTCATTCTGAGAACAGGGGAGTAAATTACCAAGAAAAGTTAGCCGCAAAGGAACAACAGCCCCAGAGAACAGATGCTTTGATTGAGAGAGGGACGAAATCAAGGAAGTGTGGCTACAAGAAAACATTTGACAAGGAAGTGTACAGTTAGTACAAGCTGTTGTTTGGGTGCAGCATAAGAATATCTGATTTTCAGCCTGGAAGTAAATTCATGAACTAATACATTTGTTAGCGATCCTGTAAATTTGTTCAAAAAAATGGAAAAGCACGAAAACTCCCACTTACAAAAAGATGCCACTTAGGCTGTTTGGATGTATGCGAAGAGACATGCATCTTGTGGCCCAATTATTAAAATACCATTGGGAACAGCATACTGTATTGTGCTGCTTCCATCATGCCATTTTTCTGTCTACTTGCCTCTTCTGGAATGACAGATGCCCATCTTCTTTGTTTCAGTCAGTGTGAGTCTGCTTATCAAATTCCAGCATGGACAACTGTTTCCACAGCAGGTCTATTTGGCATAGTAAACTTCTAGGCTATTTGCTAACATTTATTTGCTGCTCCTTCTGTATAGGAGCTGCCTTTTTCTCAGCTGACAACATTGCCTATTTGCATTACTACCAGAGTGCTTGCTCGATCTGTCATTGTGTACATTTTGTGTGCCACTGAAAATACAGAGTTGATGTCACTTCTCTCACTCACTTTAGATCAGTGATTCCTATCCTTCCTTAGACTGTTACCCGTGAGTTTAATTAGACATTAGCAGTACCCCCCCCCCCCCCCCTCACTCACTCTCCCCCATATTGTGTGTGTGTGTGTGTGTGTGTGTGTGTGTGCATTATACTTACTTTTCATAAACCACTTCATTGCTGCACTTCTTACTTCTGAACTGCCAGAAATTGGATGACTTGAGGCTGTTAATGCTCTTTGTATAACAACTATAATAATAATAATAACACTGTGTATAGCACTATAGTAGCCCCTTATCTAGTTACTGCTGTGTCATGCTGTCAATTAATTTAGTTATCTGTTTCGAAGTGAGTAATTAAGGAATTTCTAGACTGCTGCAGCTACTATCTAAAACTTGGAGAGCCCTTTTACCTGATATTTAGCATCTGTTATGTACATGGCTCATTTTTATCATCAGCGATGGACTGGACAAAGCACAATATATATGTGCAGTGGGTGGACTATGTGAAGAATCTATAACCTCCACTGTGTTAATGTTACTAAATAACAGAAAGTAATTATTGATAACTTATATAATCAGTATCAGAGTCTTACAAAATTGTGATAATAGTAATGATCACTCGAAATCATTTAGTTTTGTGACTGAGACAGAATCAAATTGTTTAAATTTCACCCTTCAGCAAATTTCATTTTACCCTGCAGGGGGTAATTACCCTGAGGTTTGAAACCACTGCTTTAGATAGTGCCTCTTCTCCAGTGACACTCCTCAGGTGACACCAGAACTCTGATGCCATTTTATGGCCAATTTTGTCACTCCATATTATCAGCTGCATGCATTGCTCTTATGATTTGCACATTCAGCTGTCTAGCATTTTCTTCAAATGCAGACGATGCTGCTCCGAGATTGGCTTCAATATGCTATGTGGCTTCAATATGCTATCTGAGGTCATTGCTACAGCCCAGGTGTCTAAACTACTAACTGCTACAGTAAACTTCATGTTGTTGCTGGTAACATTGTTTTGCATAAATGCTAAGTTCAATATCATGTACCAAAACTCTGGTTTTTCCAGCACAAACTTCAGAATCTGCACTCTGATTCATGGGTTAGAAACTGTGAAAGATTGTCGAGCAAACTGCTTTTCATGTTTTCAGCCTCTCTCTTATCTGCGAGGATTATGTCATGTCCTTTTGCATCCCAATTTGAGCTTGAAGGTTATCTATTTGCTTTTAGAGATCTTGTTGCAGCCGTAACAGTTGCATCATTGTCTGAACCTCTTCAATGTTTTGAAGAGAAGTCACCATTTGGATCTTCACATTTCCTGGGGTCTCTGTGCTCCTCAGTATTCCAGGGGTCACCAAATGCTAGCAATGCTCCATTATTGAAGAATACATATTCAATGAGTCAGTGATATTTGATTTATTTGCTTTACTTCACACTGTAAAGAAAGTGCAATTTGACAATAATGCGAATAAACAGGGATCTGGCAAACATAAAGGTAAAGACTAACCATAACAACAAAAAGTCCTGTCCGCAGTTGAAAGAACAGTAAAAATACACTTTGAATCTTAATCTGAAGGCAATACTTCCAACAATGACGATGGTGACAGTGACTGTTTGTGATTTCAGTGGATTCAACGGCATCATTATCACCATTCTTTCTAATAACGAATGTACGCATTTAGTGAGATGGAGCTTTTCATCATAAGCAATGGCCCAAGGACACAACCAAAGATTTAAAAGACTGTCTGGCATTGGCAATAGAGCTACCAGTTAGTTATCAATGTATTAAAATGGATAATAAAAAGACACTGTTGGTCACACATGTCTATGTGCACATCCATGCACTGTTTCTGACACTTTAATGACACTGTGATATACACTGCATGACAAAAAAAAAAAAAAGAGAAACACCGAGAAGGAGAAGACGAAACAAAATGGAAGTTCAAGGGTTGAGGAGGTATGTGATGCTGTGTCACTGATTACAAAATTGAGTCAAATTTACAAGGAACTTGAGATATGAGCCTGCTTATCAGTATGAGGTTGCAGCCCCCTCTGGCCTAGACACGTGCACTGGTTTGTTTGGGAAGAATGTCATAAAGCTACTGAATACTCGCATGAGGTAAATGATCGACAACTGTCATAACTAATACTTGATATCCTGGTAGAGCCTTGGCATCCAAGCTAGTCCCACACATGGTCTATCAGGGACAGATCTGTGGACCTCATTCGCCATGGTAGTACCTCAGTACCACGCAGACAGTTCACAGACACACAATTTGATTGTCGACAAGCATTGCTGTATTGAAAAATTGCATCGCAATAGTGTTGCATTAGTGGTAAAACATGAGGATGACAGATGTCCATGACACACATTCTGCCATCAGAGTCCCTTGATCACTACCACCCATGACCTGAAGTCATACCAGATGGCAATGGTAGATCAGTAGAGCATTTCATCACTGAAAGCTATGCGATGCCATTCATCTGCAGTCCATGCTTCCCTTTCACGGCACTACTACAAAAGCAGCCATTTGTGTTATGGTTTTAGGGCAGCCTACACATGGGCTGGTAATTCCCTAGTCTCTGACCAATGGCATGGGATCACATGGAATGTCCATGACTTCTTCTCGGATGGCAGGTGCTGATGTGACTGGTTTACGACATGCTTGGTGCATAATATTGTGATCATGTATTATGTTAATCAAACGTTGTCAACCAGAATTGTGATGATGAGTATGCTTGCCCTGACATTCCTGAGCAGTCCAACACTGGGCCACTGTCACAGCTGAATGCCCCAGAACTCTGAACATTATACTATTTGACCAACTGTTCAAATGGAGATGCACAGTGAGGCCGCTTTCAAACTCTTTCAGGCACTGATAACACTGCCTCACACAAGATCACAACATCTCTGTGACCTTCACAATGATCACTCAACATCTGATACTGTTAACACTACTTACATATCCTACAGGTAAGAGAACAATGCTGAACATGAGCAACACTAATGCACTCTGATGGCTGTTCTACCTAACACAGAAAATTGCTCTCATTATTTGCATACCAGACAATTGCATGTACATGTTCAAAGTTACACTGACATCTGGAGTGATGTTTGATTTCTGGGGTGCTCAACTGCACGGTCATGAGAACCTGTACAAAGTCCCAATTTTGACACAGTCCAAGTTTTACACAATCCAATCTAGCCACTGTCACAAATGATGATGATGATGAAATGATGAGGATAACACAAACACCGAGTCCCTGGGCAGAGAAAAATTCCCATCCCAGTCGGGAATCGAAACTGGGACCCCATGATTCAGAGGCAGCAACACTAGTCACTAGAACACTGGACACTAGAACACTGACATCTGACCATGTCATCTGAATGCTTCACATTTGTTTACCAGGCAGTGCAATCATGACATAAAATACCAAATCGAAACAAGAATTAGCTAAAAATGTGCTAACATTGTTTCCCAGGTACATGTGGTTTGTTGATCAGTAATAAAACACATGAAAAACCAAGCCACTCTGGGAACAACTAAAAGCTGGTTAAAAGTTCAGTACCAGAATTGGAATATATATACATGTATATTAAAAGTCAAAACTGTAAAATTATGATTTAGATAGGAATTTTACCAACAAAGACTGACCAATAAAGTATGAAGAAATCTCTCTCAGATACGTTAAAATAACCTACCCAATAATTTGGACAGTGGGAAGGAGAACAAACAAAGCTTTAAATCCTTGTCCAGACATTATTATTATTTAAAATAGTGGCCCCATCTAAAGAAAGAGAACTACAAAATGTGGCACTCAAACACAGGTATATCATTTTGGCCCATCACTCACCTCTACCAGGAAAAAAATTCAATGACCACCTTTGGATGGGACATCACATTAAGGTGGTACAAGAAACCTAAGTACAGAAACTAATAAGGCACTTTGGGTAAGACACTACAGGTGGATAATGCTAACTATTTCCAATCCACTTGCCCTGGTCTACTCCGCACTTAGATGTGTATTTGTGCCAGCTGCCACAGCTACACTCTGCCCTACCCATAGTCTGAGTCAGCACCACCACTGCAGTGCTGACCACATCACTTTGCCCAGCTATCACTCACTTCCCAGTGGACACCGCGTACTTACTTTGATGACAGACTGTTGCTGAGCTAAGCACATTTCACCAGCCTAATCCAGTCTGCATCCTGTGGACTCTGACCGCCATCTAGAACCATTGGGGATGTCCTATTCTGACATAAAACAAAAAAACAGTATTTAAAATTGCTGTTTTTTATGATGGGAAGTCAGGTAACCACCTGGTATCTACCCAGCACATCACTGCAGCCAAACCTATGGTGGTAAACTACGGGCCTTCCTGGCCACTAGCAGCCAGTTCCACCACCCTGTGTCAAAATCACTAGGATCCCACTGACCCCACAAATCACTAAAATCACTAGGACAGCATACTGGTGAACCCTACTGTTGGAGATGGTTCTTTGTATCAGACAACAGTGCCCTATCCTCAGTCGTGTCAGAGCCACTTCCATCCATCTTTTTGACTGGAGAGGTGTTCATCCTGGTAAAACTGTTGGCTTCAATAGTTGAAGATTGTTATTTTGTACCTTGAGATATTCATTCTCCCACTGACACATAACTACTCTTAACAACAACAACAACAACAACAACAACAACAGCTGCCAAAAGTGTATCAAGAAAGAATACGCTCTCAATCCATGCATTACTTGATGCTGTGTCAGCTTGTTCATATCCCTGGGATCCCAAATGGCCCACAACTCTGCAGAATGATACTTCCTATTCTTGCTGTTGGAGCATGTGAAGATTGTCTTGTATATTTTGTGCTACCTTGGTTTGCTGGGTACATTTACTGCATGGTCTGTAGGGTACTTAATGGAATCAGGACAACTGATAAAATTATTCCATTGATTGTCTCCACCTATTCCACGGCTTTAGGACTGCATACAGCTCTGCATCAAATACTGTGGATGTTGAATCCTGAAGACACTGTCAGGGGAAACTACAGAGCAGCTGACAGTACTGCTGTTTACTGTGTTCTAAAAAAATCATGAAAGGCTAGTTCAAAAATAAAATCTTGTGTTTAAGATTTCTCATGCTCAGTTAATCAAATTTAGCAACAACCTGGGCCATACCTCTACCCAGGGAGAATACTTGCTCCAACCTGTGTTAAAACAGTCCAGGTCCACCCACAGAGTTTTTCAACTGTTCCTTTGCTCTCATCCCATATGGCCTGGTTGCTCTTCTGCAATTTACATGCATGTGATCCACTGGCAGTCAAACAAGAAGTTTAAAGGCTGGGTGCTATGAGAGTGACGAACCTCAGATGAATGCAGCAATATTAAATTCCATTGGATGTTGGCTGGGTAAAAGGCTCGTGCCAAAGACTTGAGTCATCAATTTAATGGCTTCATGGTGAATAGAATCCAAGGACTAAAGAAGATGACTGTGCAGAACCATACAGTCAGGATACATCTGAACAATGGCATAGCAAAATAAAAAGATTTCTCTTGTATTTATATGCTTTGTATGTGGCAAAGACCAGGTGAGCTTTTCATCGAAGATGAGATCAAGCCACAAGCTGCCAAAGGGTGCATAGTAGAAAGTATGTTGTACCAGTGCTACTCAGTCTCTTTCCTGTTCCATCCACACATTAAGTGAGGGAAAGCGACTGTCTACAGGGTGTCCCAAGCGGAATGGTCAATATCAAGGGATATGACAGGAATGCTCATTTGAAGCAAAATCTTAAGTATAGACATATGCTCTATTCCAAATGGTTTCTGAGACAGAAGACATTAAATGTATATTTTTTTAGGGCTAGTGCTGTGCACACATATACCTTACCTACCCAACATCTTTGACATTTTATTCTAGCCAAACTTACCTCATTGCTTTCAACCTCTTTGTTCAGGATGTCTTTCTGCTATTAAACTACCCTGCTGAAAGTGCAGTTGCCCATGGTGTTTCATGAGTGAAGTAGGGCAAGTGTTGGAGAGTGTATCAGACAGAAGCATCAGTTAACCGTTCTTGTACATGCACTGGCTAAAATGCACACATCTTCACTGATAAGAATAGACTCTATGATGGTAGTATTCCTACTACTGTCGAAGAATATCATTAGTGCTTTCCAACACATCAAATACCTGATTGGAGAATGTTTATATCAGAGTTTTCACCACATTGCATGAAACAGGTATTCCTTGAAGTTCCTTTATTCTTCTGAAAACATACTTCAACAACCTGTGCAGGAACAGGAATACACTGTTGTAGAACAACGTTTGACATGTATGATAATGCTTACACGAGAATGTACTAAAAATACATATTTTCCAATAGATACATTGTGAAACACATGCTGTAATGTTTACTAACTGTTGTACATGGCTGGCCAGAGTGGCTGAGCGGTTCTAGGCACTACAGCAGGTTCAAATCCTGCCTCGGGCATGGATGTGTGTGATGTCCTTAGGTTAGTTAGGTTTAAGTAGTTCTAAGTTCTAGGGGACTGATGACCTCAGAAGTTAAGTCCCATAGTGCTCAGAGCCATTTGAACCACTTGTTGTACATGCATACATGTGGCGACCTGACAATCTACTGAGCAATAAGGAAAATAAATAACAACATACATTTTAATGTGTTTTATCTTAGAAACCATACAGAATAGGGCATATGTCCATATGAAGTTTTTTGCTTTGAATGATTACTCCTGTCATATCCCTGCAGATTGACCATTCCTGGTTGGACATCATGTATATGCTTCTCTATGTGCCCTGATTTGTCTTGTCTTGTCTTTGCAGTCCTTATGCATTATACACTGGTTGCAGTAAGATCATTCTGCAGTCTGTCGCAAAGGTCAGGCATTTAAACTTTCTTAAGAGTTTTTTTCTTTTTTTTTGTGTTTTTAGGGCACTCAACTACTAAGGTCATTAGCACCCAGTCACAAATGTAAGTTCACATACAACCAGGTAAAACTCAAGGGGGGGGGGGGGGGGGGACACCAGAAAGTTCTTACAAAGATGCAGATAAAATAATTAAAAAAGTTAGATGTCTTTGGACAAGTCCGTCAAAGTAATAAAACGAAGAACACGAGCAGCTGCTCGAACGTCATCAGCTAAAATTTCCTATACAGTAAGGGCACTGCAGGGCGGGGTCACCGGATAGCAGGTAGCGGTGGCTAAACTGGCAATGCCCAACCCGCAACCTGGCCAAAATGACCTCCTCTCGCCGAGAGGGTCGGGAGGAGGTTGTCCAAGCTGTTGGGAACGGTTTTATGGCCCGGAGCTTATTGTCTTGAAGCAATGACAAAGTATCCCAACATAATGACACAAACCTCTTACAAGCAACCCCACTAATGTCAGACGATGGGACACAAAGGGAGACTGGCCGAGGTAGGAGGACTGCAGCCTTGGCTACAGCATCAGCAGCCTCATTCCCAGGCACTCCTACATGACCCTGGAACCCACATAAAGCTAACAGAAGAGTTATCATCAGCAAAAGAATGGAGGGATTGCTGGATCCATTGCACCAAGGGATGGACCGGATATGGAGCTCCAAGTCTCTGAAGAGCACTGAGTGAATCAGAGCAGAGTACATACGGAGAATGGCGGTGGCGGCGGACATACTGAATGGCCTGAGAGAGAGCAAAAAGCTCGGCCGTAAAGCTGGAACACTGGTCGAGGAGCCGGCATTTAAAGGTGACGTGCCCAACGACAAAGGCACAGCCGACACCATCATCAGTTTTGGAGCCATCAGTGTAAATAAAGGTGTTACTGGCGAGTCGCGCACGAAGTTCGACAAACCGTGAGCAATACACTGCATGCAGAGTATTCTCCTTCGGGAGCGAGCTGAGGTCAAGATGAATGTGAACCAGAACCTGGAGCCAAGGTGGTGTCAGGCTCTCACCCTCTATGAAGGTGGTAGGGAGGGCAAAATCCAGTTGTTGAAGCAGGCGACGAAAGCGGACTCCAGGGGGAGCAGGGCAGACACATACAACCCATACTGACAGTCAAGAGAATCGTTGAAGAAGGAGTGATAAGAGGGGTGGTCAGGCATTGACAACAGCCAGCAGGCATACCGACAAAGCAGTACGTCGCGCCGGTAGGTCAATGGTAATTCAGCAGCTTCAGCATAAAGACTCTTGACGGGACTAGTATAGAATGCTCCGGTCGCAAGACGTAACCCCTGATGATGGATGGAGTTGAGACGGTGTAAGAGGGATGGCTGAGCAGACAAGTAGATGAGGCTCCCATAATCCAGCTTTTATTGGACTATGGACCAATATAAGCAAAGCAGGACAGTGCGATCTGCTCCCCAAGAGGAACCACTAAGAACACAGAGGACATTAAGGGAACATGTACAATGGGCAGCCAAACAAGAGACATGCAGAGATGAACAAAGTTTCCTGTCCAGTGTGAGCCCTAAAAACTACATTGTCTCCACGAATGGGAGAACAATGGTACCGAGATGTAAGGCTGGTGGAAGGAATGCTTTATATCACCAAAAGTTGATGCAAACCGTCTTCTCTTCAGAGAACCGGAAGCCATTACCCACACTCCGTGAGTATAGGCTGTCAAGACAACGCTGAAGGCAGCGCTCCAGGAGGCATGTTCTCTGGGAACTGCAGTAGATCGCGAAGTCATCGACGAAAAGAGAGCCGGAGATGTTAGGTGGAATGCAATCCATAATTGGATTGATCGCTATGGCAAAAAGGGCTACGCTAAAAATGGAGCCCTGAGGCACTCCGTTCTCCTGGAGGAAGACGTCGGACAATACGTAACCCACAAGTACCCTAAACATTCGATCTGTTAAAAATGAATCAATAAAAAGGGGCAGGCGACCACGTAGGCCCCACCTGTGCATAGTGCAAAGGATACCTCCTCTCCAACAGGTATCGTAAGCCTTCTCCAAATCGAAGAACACAGCTACCGTTTGGTGCTTTCGCAAAAAGTTGTTCATGATGAACGTCGACAAGGTCACAAGGTGGTCAACAGTGGAGCGGCGTCGACAAAAGCCGCATTGAACATTGGTAAGTAGCCATCAAGATTCAAGAATCCAAACCAACCAGGTGTTAACCATGCATTCCATCACCTTACAGACACAGCTTGTTTGAGAAATGGGGCGGTAACTAGAAGGAAGGTGTCTATCCTTCCCGGGTTTGGGTATGGCAACAACGATGGCCTCACACCAACACATGGGGACCTGACCTTCGGTCCACATGGGATTATGGGTACGGAGAAGAAAGCATTTGCCTGTCGGAGAAAGGTGTGTCAGCATCTGAATGTGAATGGCATGTGGCCCCGGAGCAGAGGACCAGGACAGTGCAAGTGCACGTTCGAGTTCCCGCATGGTAAATGGGGCATTATAATCTTCCAGATTCAGCGAGTGGAAGGAAGGTCGCCGAGCCTCTTCTGCCTCTTTTCTGGGAAGGAAGGCAGGGTGGTAATGGGCAGAGCTTGAAACCTCTGCGAAAAAATGGCCGAAGGCATTGGAGACATCCACAGGGTCCACAAGTACCTCATTACTGGGTCAGGCTAGGTATCGAGGAGTGGGCCTTAATGCCCGACAGCTGGTGCAGGCCACCCCAGACGACAGAAGAGGGAGTAAAACCGTTAAAGGAGCTTGTGAAAGAGGACCAACAAGCTTTTTTGCTGTCTTTGATGACTCAATGACATTGCACGCAGAGTCGTTTGTAATGAATACAATTCGCCAGCGTAGGATGGTTGTGAAAGGTGCATAAAGCACATCGTCGAGCATGGATAGCATCTCTGCAAGCCTCATTCCACCAGGGGACTGAAACGTAATGTGAAGAAGAGGTAGTATGAGGAATGGAACGTTCGGCTGCATTGATGATAACAGCCGTGAGGTATTCGACCTGACTGTCACAGCTGAGAAAATCTTGGTCCGGAAAGGTTGCCAGGGAGGAGTAAAGTCCCCAGTCAGCTTTCGGTATGTTCCAGCTCGAGGGACGTGGGGATGGGGTGTGGTGCAGGAGACGAATGACACAGGGGAAATGGTCAGCCAAATAGGTGTCAGAAAGGACACACCACTCGAACCGACAGGCAAGATTGGTAGAACAGATCGAGAGGTTCAAGTGGGAGTAGGTATGAGTAGAGTCAGAGATGAAAGTTGGGGCGCCAGTATTGAGGCAGACAAGATTGAGATGGTTGAAAACATTCACCAAGAGGGAGCCTCTCTGACAGGATGCAGGAGAACCCCAAAGGGGATGATGGGCATTGAAGTTGCCAAACAATAAAAACGGCGGAGGAAGCTGAGCAATCAGGTGCATCATGTCAGCCCGACTAACTGCGGATGATGATGGAGCATAGACAGTACAAACAGAAAAAGTAAAGGCAGAAAGAGTAATGCGGACAGCTATTGCTTGGAGTGGGATGGTCAATGGGAAGGGACGGTAATAGACATCGTCCCGAACGAGCAACATGACCCCACCATGAGCTGGAATACCATCCACAGGGGTTAGGTCAGATCGCTCAGAGGTATAGTGGGTAAAAGCAATACAGTCAGTTGGGCGTAACTTCATTTCCTGGAGCCCGATGATGAGAGGACAGTGCAGGTGGTGGAGCAGTTGTAATTCCTCCTAATTAGATCGAATACCTCATGTTCCAATGTAACAGAGCCATCATGAATCAGAGAAAGTGGGAATGAAACAGGTGAAGAGCTGGTCACCTCGATGGCCGTGGAGGGCCACGTTTCGAGGGAACATCGCTACAACCATCGGGAGGCGGATCCTGTTCCATCGAGTCATCACTAGCTACGGCCACATTCCTGGGTTGCGCAGGAGGGGCAGCATCATCCGCCGACAACAGGCCAGCTGAGCACCTGGCAGCAGAGTGACCTGGCGAAACTGAGGATGGCTGGGAGCAGTGACTGTCCGATGGAGCATCAGACGAAATGCGCAGGAGTGGAGAGGGGGATAAAGACTACTTCGTTGAGGCCTTCTTGGAAGACCGATGAGTCACAGGGATGGTGGGCTGTGGGGGCTGGACCCGAAGAAAGTCCTCACGCTCAGGGTCCTTTTTTGAACACCGGACCTTGGAAGCCGGGGTCCGTAACATTTCCCCGATGGACGCCTGAGAAGAGGATCGCTTCTCAGGCGGCGGCGGAGGAGGAGGAGGAGGAGGAGGAGGAGGAAGGGTGGCCACTGGGGCAGAGGGGGCAGGGGCTGCAAGGGAGGAGGATTTGGAAGGGATGGACTTGGGAGGCGGAGGCATAGACCCTGGATGGGGTGAGGAGGTGCAGAGGGGACAGGATAGGGGTGAGGATACTGCAAAGGAGTGGACACGACCGAAGCAAACAATGTTTTCAACATCACGGGATGGAGGTGGTCGTATTTCTTCCTGGCCTCAGAATAAGACAGATGGTCCAAGGTTTTCAATTCTTGTATCTTCTTCTCCTTCTGATATGCGGGGCAGTCGAAAGCTCTAGGCAAGTGGAGGCCAGGACAATTGACGCCCTGAGGTGGTGGGGTGCATGTATGTCCCTCACGAAGAGGACGTCCACAATCATCACAAGGGGGCTCAGTTTCACACCGTGATGATATGTGCCCAAAGCACAAACATCGAAAGCATCGCATAGGAGGCAGGACGTAAGGTCGCACATTGCACCGGTAGCACATCATGTTTACCTTCTCTGGGAGAACATCCCCCTCGAAGGCGAGGATAAAGGCCCCAGTGTCGACCCGACGATCCCGCGCTGGACTCACCAGACGAAATGCACGCCGTGGCGCTCCAGGTTCCTTGAGCTCTTCATCAGATTGCAGCAGGAGGTCTCGATGGAAAATAATCCCCTGCGTCCTATTGAGCGCCAGATGTGGGACAATGGACACTGGGATGTCCCCTAGTCGGTCCCATGCCTGGAGCGCCGCCGACTGTGTAGCGGAGGTGGTCTTTATGAGAATGGACCCCGAACGCATTTTACTAAGAGGCTCAATTTCTCTGAAGATATCCTCGATATGCTGTACAAAAAACATGGTCTTGGAGGTGGCGAACGTCCCCCCATCGGTCCGAGAACAGACTAAATAGTGGGGGAAGTATTTCGCCCCAAGCCGGCGGGCCTGTCCTTCCTCCCAGGGAGTGGCCAAGGGGGGAAAGGCAGTAGCACCAGTACCAGAACCAGAGACAGAGACAGAGACAGAGACAGAACCTTTCCTCTTAGAAGACGCGGCCGCAGAGCGACCTGATGCAGGTTGACGTTTCATCTGCAAAACGTCCGCCCCGATAACACCCACGGGCGCCACCCAGCCTCAGCAAGGGCCACCTGGCAGGATGACCGTTACCGGGAGTCCTGATGCCCCAGGTAGACGGGCATCTACTCCTTGGCTTACGTGGGGAGGGTGCAGCTCAGGTATCGACAGTACTATCCCTGTGTTGTCAGGGGGCTACAACTTAGAGGGTACACGATGACCCCACCACAACGGGCTGGCTACCGTGCTGGATTTCGGGTGCCATGGAAAGTCCATCATGATCATAGGTGCAGATGGGGACGCACTATGGGCGTAACTTGTGCAACCCATCAGGTGTTTAGGCCCAAATAAGATGAAAGTGGGTGCAGTTACGATGCTGTTACGATGATGAGTGCCAAGGTCTTAGTGCACTGAGGACCAGTGATATACCACGTAAGGTGTCCTTCCTCAAAAAGCTCGTACTTCTGTAGAATTTTGAAAAATGGAGGTCAAACCCCAATGGGGACCATCACATTGAAGGCCGAAATGGTTGAAACTCCTTTTAGTCACCTCTTACGACAGGCAGGAATACCTCGGGCCTATTCTAAGCCATCACAAAAAATCATATTCTTCCCTTCAGGGATTCCCAATTTCATAATATAAGTTGATCAAATCTACTGGTAGCAAATCTAGCAACACATCTCTTGAGTTCCTATGTACAGCACTCAAGAATGGGCTGCATAAGTGTTGTGTTCATGGTCTGATTTATATATGTGCTACACCTTCTAAGAATTCTCCCACTAACATGAAGTCAACTGTACACCTCCTCTGCAACTGACCTTACATGCTCATCCCATTTCACGTCACTTTGCAGCTTTAAACTTAGATATTTAACAGATGGAAATGTGTCAAGGAGCACAACACTCATACTGTATTGTTTTTCCTACTCATCTACATTAACTTTCATTTTCCTCATTTGGGCAAGATGCCACTTAACATACCAAACATAAATTTGATCCAAGCCATCCTACATCTACAGACATTTAACAATAGCACCACCCCATATACTACAGTGTCTTCAGCAAACAGGCACAGACTTCTGCTCATCCTATTCATCAGATCATTTATGTTTATTGACAACAAGAGCAGTCCTGTCACACTTCCCTGGGGAGCTTCGATGATATTCTTGTCATTGAGGAACATCCACCATCCAACATAATGTGCTGGGTTCTATTAGTTAAAAAGTCTTCAAGCCACTCACACATTTGAGAAACATTCTGTATACTCAGGCCTTTGTAACAGTCTTCATTTTGGCACTCTGTCAGATGCTTTCTGAAAATACGTGAGGGGAGAGTTAATTCCACTTGTCAGGAAGTCGTCGTCTCAAGACAAAAAAGGCGATCAAGAGACTGGAAAATTTGACTCCAAAAAGATAGCGTGAACAGGGCTGTGGACACTACAGTGTTAATGGTTACAGCAAATATGCTCCCTTGAGGAACACCATTCTCCTGCATATGTCGACCTGAAAGGGCATCTTCAACTCTGAACCTAAAATACTCTCCTGATAGGAAAGATAACACAATAACAGAAAGTTAATTCCGGAAAGCCCAGTCATATAGTTATTGGATAAAACATTATCAGCGATGATGTACTAGTCCTTCTGAATAATAAAAATAATAATAAAAATAAAAATAATAGCCATCACACACTACTAGTACAAAATGGCCTCTTGTATTTCTTCGTAGAGGAGTATTAAATTTTACCGTGGTACACGCCTTGCCCCCACTATGGGGCCTGTCTTACAGCTTTGACAGACAGTGTCAAGTTACACCCATTAGTGGTCCTGTAGATGATCATACTGACATGGTGTACCATGCTGGCTTTCTTGCTGTAAAGCATCCAGTTGGCTCAGGTCAACATCTATTTAGGTTACTTAGTTTTTGGAACAGTGGCATCTTGACAGTGAAGGTCATGTGGTTATTAATACAGTCTTAGCATCAATGTGTAAAGTAAACTGAAAATTCAAGAAACTAGCTTAGCTACAAAAATAAGCACACAAAGTAGGTTACACTGGGTACACTGCTTTAGACAATCACAGCCATATGTTATTATATATTCTAAGGGTTAGGTTCAGCACTAAATTAGAAAAGGTTTTCTTTCTTCATGCACAACAGCACCTGTCCTTCAGATGGTATTAGAGTTGAGCCTTAAGCGTATCAGCTAAGTGAGGGTGAATATGATGAGTGCATGTGAAATTTTAGTTCTCTTTTCAGTGCTATTATACACCACTGCCAAAGAGTTTTAGTGTAATGTTTGTGTTGCTAACAACAATGAGATGATGAGAACTGGTGAGAGAGAAAGGAGATGATGACTGGTGCTGGCACATATCTTGCCCTTGATGAATAACCCAAGATGATAAATGATAATTTGGATTGATGAAACTTTACAAAGGCTACTGGAAGAATCACTTTTTGAGACACACATTACAGAACTACAATTGTTTCCTGAGGAAGTAGACAACTTCAGAGAGAGAATTTACAATGCTGGGGGCAGCAGTCACAATAATGACAATGACTGAATGCTATTATGTACAGTAAACTGACCTAGTACTCAATATAGATGATTACTGAGCAGAAATTGTCATGATATGGGGTAATCTTTTGCCTAGAATTATATTTGGCTAGTAACTGGATTTCCAAAGAAAATAAAAAAACAGGTTACATCAACAAGTTCATACCATAAAGCACTGACAGGAGTACAGTTAGACTGACAAATCAAGAAAGCAGTGTAACCAGTGCTGTGGATGTAGATACAAGTACAAAAAACTGTAAAAGTTAAGCAAGATTAATGATGATAAATCTATGGACAGCTGGTCCAAAAACATATCACAAGACAGCCAAATATCCAAGCTGTATGAGTAATTACAAAGGAACACTACTACATACAAACATAGCAAAGCAAATATACGAATTTTGAAAGGTGGCCAATAGGAAATATGCTGTGATGAAGAGTTCTCTATAAAAAGACAGATGACCTCAGGCTGACTAGGGATTAAGAGGCTACAACATTTCTAATGGCACAGCATTACCTGACAGACTCTGCTAGTAGATCTACAAGGCTGCACCACTGAGAGCAGAAGAGGCATGTACTTGTAACATTCACACGTATTTTTGGAACCACTGTGGCTCCTCATTTCTTGACATTATGAGAACGCACTCAATGCACCATTTACCAGACTACATCATAATGATCGCACAAGTAAGACATAGAACAAGTAAAATATGTAACAACCTCCAGAACAACTAGTAAGGCTGAATTAGAAAACTGGATGGTGGATTTGTGGCAGTGGGATATTTTGTTGAGCAAAACGCAGAAGTGTGTATGCATTCTTCTCAGACATCAAGAAAAGGTCAAGGATGATATCCATTAATCCAGTTGCATAAGTTCATTTATTAATTGGGCAAGATCTTATCCAATTCATTTACACACAATTAAAAGGTGACAGACAGGAACCTGTTACTGTGGGGGAAGAACGCTCCTGTACAATCATTCATTGTACAGTATAAGACTTAAGTGAGAACAGATATACCCGCTCAGCACAACAATGAGGAACTTCATGATCACCATTTGTTCATTAAATGAGATATATTTGTATATTGAATCTTGAACCAGTTACGCATATTATGCCCACAAGTACAGTACTGCCTCCCACATACTTTCCACTAACATGGTAAATCCACGTGACAGTAATAATGAAAGAATTTGGTTAAAATAACAGTCTAGATCACAATGATATTTACTTATTATAACAAATAAATATGTTTTTACTTTCTTTTCTGTTTTTTTTCTATTTTTTTAATTCTTTTCTTGACAGTAATTTTGTTTCTTTGGCTATTTTTATTGCAAATGGCACTTCAGTTATTTGATGATTCTACAGCCCATAACTTGTAATCATGGCTCACTATAGCATATCTTCAGAGAGGAGAAGTAACTGGGGTCGCATTCCTGGATCTCAGTGCTGCATATGACACAGTTAACCATAAGTTGCTTACCCAGAAAGTGTATAATGTCACTAAGGACTACACCCTTTCTATGTTCGTGCAATGTCTGCTACAAAACAGACGCTACTATGTAACCTTACAATCTAAAAACAGCCGTTGGAGGACACAGAAAAATGGACTTGCACAGGGTAGTGTCTTGGCTCCAATATTATTTAACATCTATACCAATGATCTTCCCATCAGCCGCCGGACACGAATGTTCATATATGCTGATGATGCAGCAGTGGCCACACAGGATAAAATCTTTGAACAAGTGGAGGAGAATCTCACAGGAGCCTTAACAGAACTTGCTACCTATTACGACGGCAATAATCTCAAACCAAACCCTAGTAAATCTCAAGTATCCGCCTTCCATCTTAGGAACAAACAAGCCAAACGGAAACTCCGAGTCATGTGGCAAGGGGAAGAGCTGAAACATACAAACAGCCCAAAATACCTGGGAGTAACATTGGACAGAGCACTTACTTTTAAGCAGCACTGTCACAACACTAAAAAAAAGGTCTGTGCCAGGAACAACATACTGCGGAAGCTAACAGGCTCATCGTGGGGAGCTCAACCACATGTTTTGCGCACCATGGGTCTGGTGCTGAGTATCTCAGCAGCGGAATATGCGGCGCCAGTTTGGAGGAACTCTGCTCACACTAAGCAAGTTGACGTCGCCGTAAACGAAACTGTACGTATTGCCATAGGATGCCTCAAACCAACTCCCACAGACATCATTTACCCCATCATAGGCATAGCACCACCCACTATCCGCAGACAAGTAGCCGCCGAGATCGAAAGATCAAAACAAAAGAATGATCCTCGACACCCGTTGCATATGCACCGAAAACAACGTGTCCGGCTGAAATCCCGCAGGAGTTTCATTGAAACTACTGAAGAGCTCGTCACCAAACCCGCCGCAAGGCGGCTATCTCTTTGGGAAGAAATGGTGCCACACTCCACAATGGATCTACTTGAGGAGGGATCTGCAGGATTTCAACTACCTTTTACAACTTGGAGGTCATTAAACAGGCTGCGCACTGGAGTAACTGGGTGCAAATCAAACCTATTTAAATGGGGTTACAGTGATGGCGACAGGTGTGAATGCGGAGCAATACAGGACTTGGACCACCTACTGATCTGCCCAGATATGTCTATGACATGCACTAAAGATGATATTTTGAAAGTCAATGACAAAGCAATCTACGTTGCTAATTTCTGGGAAGGGAAGATATAATTGGTGCATCCGGACACGGAAGAAGAAGAAGAATAGCATATCTTAGTGTGATTCAAAAGTTAAGCAATAAATGAAGTGAATGAAACCAAATAGAAAAGCTTTCAATAAATAGCTGCCACTGGTAAGAGATTTCTTGATGTAGAGGGAGAATTCTCAAACCTGCATTGAAATCAACAGCCAAGTTTCATGACCTTAAGCATTTGTACTTGTCTGCTGCTCACCACCTGCTCTTGTACTTGAACCATGCAGCATGCAGGAGTCATATAGTAGGGGCAGATAGTAATTGCTTATGGAAGTACTACCAACGTTTAAGGTGAGGTATTGTGGAGGCCTCCATCCATCACTGGAAGTACATTTCCAGCAATCATATTGTTAGAGAGATCATTCCTCAGTTCCTTTAATTTTGTGTGAAGATATTAACAGTATACTGTGATGAATAACATCTAATCTGGCTACTACATCTGTAGCCGTTGACAAGGCAGATTAGATATCTAGAGGATGGGCAACTATGAGCTTTATAGTACTGGAACTGATGTGGCATATGTAAGAACTTCACTATCTTCAAAGCATTCACAGTTTCATAACAAGGAATTTTCTCATGCTAAGCTTAATTTTTGTTTTATTGAAAAAGAGGAAAATTTCAGTTTGAACAGAAACACTGCCTGCAGAATTAACTCTCATGCATGTGTGTTGTCCTCTTGTTTTATTCATAACTGATCTTTATTTATTTACCATTCACAGCTTCTGCTTTGCATACATCCAGATACCCAAATTTTTAGCATGCACAGAATTTCACTTAGATATATGTATCATTGCACAGTGTGCTTGGGGAATACATACTGATCAAAAGTTAAGCCAAATAATGTGAGTGTTACTTGGATATGTTGCGTGGTTTGGTGATTAAAGGGACCAAACTACTAGGTCATCAGCCCCTTTTTCCTCAAAAAGACGGGTGTACATGACTGTACATCAGAGATGGCCTACTGTGCAAAACCCAGGGGAAGAAAACCCCAACGTCTACCAAAGGTCAATGAAGGCTAGACAAGGGACAATAAAAGAGAAAGGGAGAATTAGGAAGAAACGCAAGTGAAGAGTCCCATCTAGGGAGCAACCAGAAGCCCCCAAAAGCAGAGTGCAATGAGGGGAAACACATCCCCCAACCCCTACCACTTACCAGACATACCCCACTCAGAAACTGCATAGGAAAGACTAGCAATGAACAGATCAAGAGAAGCACACAGAGACAAAAGATGAATAAGTCTAACAGACCATGCGAGGGGGGGGGGGGGGGGGGGAAGAAGAGTAAGAGCAGGTAGGGTGAGGACCAGGCTGAACATCCAAGTCGAGACAGTTGCATCCTGGTCTGGGCAGATGAGGCAACAGAATTTCCTGTCAACCCCTCAATGGTCTGATAAGGTTAAGTGGCCTTCCCTTAAAGAGAGTGGTAAAGCCCCCTTGATGAATAAAACATAAAACTGTCAACCACTGAGGCATTTTCTCCTAATATGAGGGGTAGCAAGTCAAGGAGATTATGAGTCCACAGCAGGGTGGCTGGGCAGGGACAACCCAACAAAATGTGGGCCACAATCAAGCAGGAACCGCAACAACAGTCGTTGTTTCTGTTCTTCAATCACAGTGTGCAGGACTAACCTTACTTACTCTTTTACAATTAGTCTGTACCTCACTGTCCGTAAAAATAGTGATGTGGCGTCATAACTGAACGATTTTCCTAACATCGTTTAAGACTGGAGGTGTAAAACCAAGGCGCAGACTTGGTGTTCAAGTTTTCTCAGAGGAACCACAACAACAGTGAGGTAGATCCTTGTGACAGAGAAAGTCACCAGGAATCAGCCAAGTGTAGCCAATGAGGAGCCAGCAAAGGATGGTACTGTCCTTATCTTCCATTGGGGAGGTCCCGAGGAACAGGGCATCACTAAATCAGCTGCTGAAAGAACGGCTGTAGTTGTATTTTGGATTATCTCATCAATATCTCCATGCAGCAGGGAGCCAAGGGCAACAGCAGAGGTGAAAGCACACCAGTCAACGCCAGTGAGAGCCCATTGGGGCAGGTGTCTAATGGAGTGACAATGAGGGAGGAACAAGATCAGGAAGTGGTCACTACCACACAAATCATGTGCACTCTTCAATGGATGGATGGGAGAAGACAAGAAATGCAAATGGAAAGGTCAATGACTGAGAAAGTTTCGTGCACCACACTGAATTGCGTGGGGGCACCAGTATTCAAGAGGCAAAGGTCGAGTTGTGCCAGTAAGTTTTTGAGGTCTTTACTGTGGCCTGCGATCATTGTTCTGCATCACATGATGTTATGGGCATTGAAATCACTCAAGATTGGGAAAAGTGGGAGATCTAAGAAACCAATGCAAACAATATGTTCCAAAACACTTCACCTTTGGGAGGGAGGTAAACACTGCAGATGGAAATATCTTAAAATGCCCTTACCCAAATGGCACAGCCTCCAATGATATATTAAGAGATACAAGTTCACTGTACAGAATGTCAAGGACATATGTGCAAACTCAGCCCAACATCCTGTAATAGATATAATATCCCCAGTATCCATGAGGGGCCAAGATCTGCATTGCTGGAAATGAGACTCCTGAAGGGCAATGCAGAAGGCAGAGGAATTGCTTAATGGGTGTTGCAGCTCAGCCACGTGATGGCAAAAATTGTTAAATTTCACTGGAGAATAATGTTGTCAACACAGTGTGAGGCCATGAAGGAAACAACGAAGCATGTTATGCCCTACGGTCACCTGCTGCCACCGGTTGAGGGGTTATGGGATCAAAGCACGTAGGTTCTGGGTTCTGGTGTGACCTGGAGGCTCACGGGCTGTTGGAATCTCTGCCTTAGCCATAGGACTGGAACAGGGGGTTCTGGTGGGTTGGCAGCCAACAGAATCCTCCTCTTCTGAGGACTACTTCTTATCTCTCCTCTCCTTGGAGAATTTGGATGACTACGAGGGCTTCTCCGAATCTGTTTCAGGTAATGATGATAATCATGAAGCCCTGCAACCAGTAGCCCCATGGCTCCAACCACTAGCTGGTGTCTGGTTATAGACTGGCAGAAACCTCCGAAGCAAGTGTCCCAAGGGACGCATTCATGGCAAGAGAAGCTGGAGGACGGTGATCTGTCTCTGGCTGGGAGGTGGGGACTGACGTCCCCAGTGGGTGGAAAACCAATATTCCCAAGTAAGTGTGGGGGAATCAGCAAGAAGAGAGCCCCCAACCAAAAAGGGGGCAGGAATGGTTGAGCAGCACTGAGCGTCCGCTGTAGGAGGTGTAATGGGTGGGAACACTGTCACCAAAGGGAGCAATGTCATCATAGCTGCAACATATGACACTTATATATGCTGGGTGCAAGCATTTGTACTACTTCTTGGTCTCTTGAAAAGTTTGTTTGTCCAGAGTCTTATGTTCTTGTATTTTCTTCTCTCTCTGGAAAATGGTGCACTATGGCGAGCAGGAAGAATGGTGCTTTCTACAACTCAGGGGAGGGGGCACAAGGAGTGTTCACATGCAGAGGTCATCCACAGTTTCTATAGATTCACCATGCATTGCACCATGAAGACATGTGCCCGAATTTCAATGGCACTCGAAACGGCGCATGGGGGAAATCACCCTGAAAGGCCAAGATGAAGGCACCGGTAGCAACCCTATTATCCTTTGGCCCCCTATGGTCACAATGGACGAAGTGTACACCCCGTTGCTTCAAGTTGGTGTGAGCTCATCATCAGATTGCAAGAGCAGGTCTCAGTGGAAGATGATGCCTTGAACCATATTGAGACTATTATGGGAACTGACGGTCACCGTAACCAAGCTTGTTACAAGCAAGGAGTGCCTGTGAGTGGGTAGGGGATGTTTTTTTGATCAAAACTGACCCACTTTTCATTTTAGAGATGGCTGGCACTTCCCCAAACTTGTGTTCTATGTTCTCTACAAAGAATAAGGGTTTTGTGGCCAAGAAGGAATACCCCTCAGTCATTGACATAGCCAGAGAAGAGAAATTTTTAGTGTCGTATCTCTATACATTAAATAATGATTTTCCTTCCATAGAGACTGCTGGGAGTGTATGGCCACCAGCGGGAGATAACTACATCCTCTTCGTCTGCACCTCATCTGCCATGATGTCACACACTCTGAATGGGGTCTCTCCCCATGGGCACCACCCGCCTCAGCAACGGCTAACTGGCCAGTAATCTGTTGCTTAGAATCTCTGTGCCCCAGACACAATGGGCACATACTCCTCACATACATGAGTAGTTTCCAGCTCAGGCACCAATAGTGCAATCCCCAAATGGTCATGGGTCTACTACTGTACAAGTACTTGACGACTCACCCACAATGGAATAGCTACCATGCTGGATTTTGGGTGTACTATCTTATTAAAGGGAAGAGTGTAAACATGTAAAGGTACAAAGATGGAAAGACACAAAGGCGGAGCATACACCGCCTTGGACGACCTTCCCTGCATGATCTGCAATTCTGGAGAATTTTGAAAATTGTTGGCAGGTCAAACCCAACAACAGAGGCCACATATTTATTTAATGAGAAGTTGTGGAAAATGACAGAAGAGAAGATTCGAGTCCCAAATTATACACCAGGTCCAAGGAGGTTCAGCACCTAGAAAACCATCTGATGGAGATGCTCACTCCCCCCCCCTAATAGTATTCTCAAAACGTAAAGTACCCAAATTTATCATTTCTGAAACTGTTATGGCTGTCTCCAGTGTGTTGGAACAGTTAACAAGATGTTCCATAAAATTAAGATTATGCATTTCAGCTACTATTATGCTGTTATCGCTACCTCACCTAGTCTTCAAAAGTGGATGCTAGAGTTATGTCTAGAGAGGCCTCCAATGAGCACGGTGCCGGTAGGTGACAGGAGTTTTCGCACAGCGTGGAGCCAGGAGCAGCAGCAGTGCTTGTAGCGATGCAAACAGGCTGTGGATCAGCACGATGCCTTTTTCACTCTTCTATGCCAGGACTGGGCAGAAGGTAAGGTACAGTTTGCTTATGTTGTGCGCAACTATTTGTTCAGCTCTGTGCACCAGTTTCCCTCTCCACAAGCTGTTTGAACAGATTTATGTTCCATTGAATCATCCATGCATGCCTTGTTACTTGGCTCTGTGATTTTGGGAATAGTATATTGCCCTGTCAGCTCTGTGTGATTTTAATGTAACTTGTCTTAATCTGGTGCCCAGCATCCTCTATCAAAACTTTGCCATCGTTAATGTTGTGGTGACGTAATGTGCCCAGTTGTCACAAAGCTATATCAGGGGCCTACATCTTTTTATCTGTGTTTGTTTCAAAATTCTTATGCAAGAGAACCAGTTGTTCTATGTTTTAATGTTTGTTCCAACAACATTTTAGAAGCTGGTGGGCTCTCTGGTATTACTATTATTCAGTCCTTTTAAGCATACAGTGAGCTTTGGCTAATTGTAAGACCCTAGTGAGTTGTTCGTTGTATTACTTCCTGAAAATATTACAGCTCCCTTTCTATAATTCTCTGTTAGCAAAGCTTATTTCCTAGGGTGTGCCAACTCACTGAAAACGCTATCTAGGTGCAATAATGATTAAACCATAAATTTACTTGTAGTATTATCTAGCCAGACACTTTTCTTTCTTGCTTGTTAGCGGCACTTACTAAATTGCTGGGAGAGTGTTCTGCATCGGCGGCTTCTTGCCACGTAGGCCTGATTTACTTGCAGCCTTGTGCACAGCTCTCAAGCATGTCTTAGCACAGCTTACTATTTGTTTGCAGTCATGCACACTGGCTGTCTGTGCTCATGATGAGTATCTTATGTTATCTGAACTGTAAACAAATTTTGTCATCTGCCAAGAGACCTCTGATAAACTGGCTTCGCATGGAAATTCTCTCTTTAATATTTAATAGATATTATATTAATGTTCTGAGTTTTATTGTAATTTTTTTTGTGCAAACGTTGTGTAAGCCCTATGTTATATGTGTTAATATTTGTCTTTTGGGGTCTGCCTAATGTCTTTGACTTGTAGTCACTTGAAGAAATTTATCTAGAACTGTTTTAATTATTTTAATTGGCTGGTTACTTTAAAATGGCTTAGCTGAAAATTTTTAGAAAGACCAATATTGTAAAGGTCTTATTTCTTGAATTTTGTTTGAGGTTATTATTCTTGTAATTTAATGGCTGCCTTACTCACCATTTTGAATGCCCATAATGGCAAATTAGCTTCAGTATTTCTACCTGTTTTTCAAAGGGGACCTGTTACCAAACAGAATATATAAAAATAAATGATGATGTTCACTGATAAAAAATGTTAGTTAAGGGCATAAAAGAAGATTGTATACATGGAAGAAGCCTGGAGACACTGACAGATTTCAGGTAGATTATATAATGGCAAGACAGAGATTTAGGAACCAGGTTTTAAATTGTAAGACATTTCCAGGGGCAGATGTGGACTCTGACCACAATCTATTGGTTATGAACTGTAGATTAAAACTGAAGAAACTGCAAAAAGGTGGGAATTTAAGGAGATGGGACCTGGATAAACTGACTAAACCAGAGGTTGTACAGAGTTTCAGGGAGAGTGAAAGAGAACAAATGGCAGGAATGGGGGAAAGAAATACAGTAGAAGAAGGGATGAAGTAGTGAAGGCAGCAGAGGATCAAGTAGGTAAAAAGATGAGGGCTAGTAGAAATCCTTGGGTAACAGAAGAAATATTAAATTTAATTGATCATCATCATCATCATTTAAGACTGATTATGCCTTTCAGCATTCAGTCTGGAGCATAGCCCCCTTATAAAATTCCTCCACGATCCCCTATTCAGTGCTAACATTGGTGCCTCTTATGATGTTAAACCTATTACTTCAAAATCATTCTTAACCGAATCCAGGTACCTTCTCCTTGGTCTGCCCCGACTCCTCCTCCCCTCTACTGCTGAACCCATGAGTCTCTTGGGTAACCTTGCTTCTCCCATGCGTGTAACATGACCCCACCATCTAGGCCTGTTCGCCATGACTGCTACATCTATAGAGTTCATTCCCAGTTTTTCTTTGATTTCCTCATTGTGGACACCCTCCTGTCATTGTTCCCATCTACTAGAACCTGCAATCATCCTAGCTACTTTCATATCTGTAACCTCAACCTTGTTGATAAGGTAACCTGAATCCACCCAGCTTTCGCTCCCATACAACAAAGTTTGTCGAAAGATTGAACGGTGCACAGATAACTTAGTCTTGGTACTGACTTCCTTCTTGCAGAAGAGAGTAGATCATAGCTGAGCACTCATTGCATTAGCTTTGCTACACCTCGCTTCCAGTTCTTTCACTATGTTGCCATCCTGTGAGAATACGCATCCTAAGTACTTGAAACCGTCCACCTGTTCTAACTTTGTTCCTCCTATTTGGCACTCAATCCGTTTATATTTCTTTCCCACTGACATTACTTTCGTTTTGGAGATGCTAATCTTCATACCATAGTCCTTACATTTCTGATCTAGCTCTGAAATATTACTTTGCAAACTTTCAATCGAATCTGCCATCACAACTAAGTCATCTGCATATGCAAGACTGCTTATTTTGTGTTCACATATCTTAATCTCACCCAGCCAGTCTATTGTTTTCAACATATGATCCATAAATAATATGAACAACAGTGAAGACAGGTTGCAACCTTGTCTTACCCCTGAAACTACTCTGAACCATGGACTCAATTTACTGTCAACTCTTAACTGCTGCCTGACTATCCATGTAAAGAAGACCTTTAATTGCTTGCAAAAATACAAAATAAAATCATACACAGCACCAAAACCACTATACAACAATATCAAAAGTCAGGTGTGTACAAGCTCACTTGCAACTCATATACAAGCTTCTACATTGGACAAACTGGTAGAAGCTTCACAACAAGATTTAAAGAACACATAGATGCACTCTGTCTTAACAACCTGAACAAGTCCAGCTTTGCCTCACACCTTGCCCAACACAATCATTCTGCAAACAACATAGAACAGAATCTCCGAATACTACATTTTGCCAACAAAGGCACAATACTTGACCTTCTTGAAGAAATTGAAATATTTATCTACACAAATACAGCACCTGACTACCTACTCAATGATCAAACTGAACTGAGAAACAAATTTTTCCTTCAGAACTTTGAAGATCTACTAGTTCAAAACAAGTAACCACCCAACGAACCTTACACCGGTTCCCCAACCCCCCCCCCCCCCTCCCAATGATCCACCCCCTACCTCCCCTTACATCCTAACCACACCGGTGTCAATGTAATATACTACCACAGAAAAAGACATGTACCATATCTCTAAATGTTAAAGTCCTCCGTTGCTAACATAAATCAGTATTTTATACATATTAATTCTAGCTGGAACAAACAGAAGATGCCTTTACCAATATCCCAGATCATTCTAATGCTAGAATAAAAATAAGTCAACAGTTAAAGAATTTTTGTTCATGATTTTTTAAATATTAAATGTACAGCCATACAAACAGCTTTAATCAATTACAATCACTATAACTCTTATACATATACCTTCAGCTAAAATAAACAAAATCTGCTCTTGATAATACTCCAGATCACATTAACGTAACAACAGAAATAAGCCAACAGTTCATCTGAAGATTTGTTATTAATTTAAATATACAGGTCCTAGTCACACAGACAGCTGCACCTCACTGCATATACAATAACTCTGTATTATTGATTCCTTGGGATTCATGTTAATGCCAAATATGATAATTGCTATTAAAAAAACTGCCTTTAACATACAAGTAGATATAACATATCAGATCACCTGAAATTTGTTCTTGTAGTAATTTATTATTATTTTAGCCTGTGCTCTCATATTATCGCCATTCTGATTAAAATACTTGCCCTTATATCGACTTTAACACATGTAAAGAACAACAAATTACATCTCTCTACAAAGTAGGCTTATGCCATATCTCTCTGTCAAGATCTTTGTTACAAGCAACAGTTGTAAAGCGCATGCTGGATGCTGGTAAAGTATCACTGTCAAAGTGTAAACTAATATAGTTCATGTGAAAGTGTTCTGGACATCAAAATGGAGGCAGACAGATATGAAAAAGCCGCCTATACTGTCGCAGTAAGTAAAAACTAAATTTACATTCATATCGACAGATAAGCTATAGTCATGGCGATACATTAAAGTGTGACCCATCTTTCTGCCATAGAACCAGCACCCAGCATTATGCTACTACCAGTAATGATGTAACTTCCCGGATCCTCCCGAAATCATCTGAAGATTATTGAAAGAAAGAAAAAAAGTGACTGGTTGCAGTTGTGTATAACTTCTTTACATTCAATATACAGTCACAGTTCTAAAATATCCTTAATGGATAAGCATAATTACTGATTGCATTTTCACCTACATTGAGCAACTCATCAAAATATTCCCTCCATCTGCCCAAGGCATCCACAGGATTCACCAGCAGTTTTCCTGACCTGTCAAAATATTTGTCGTTTCCTTCTTACCTCCCTTTCGAAGACTACTAATTACACTCCAGAATTGTTTTTCAGCAGCTTGACCCATAGTCTCCAACCTGTTTCCAAAGTCTTCCCAAGATTTCTTCTTGAATGCTGCAATTATTTGTTTGGCTTTGCTTCTTTCTTCAACATAACTTTTTCTGTCTATCTGAGTTCTAGTATGTAGCCATTTTTGATACACCTTCTTTTTCCTTTTACAGGCTGCCTTGACTGTATCATTCCACCAAGCTGTTTGCTTCATCCTACTTTTACACACTACTGTTCCAAGACATTCTTTAGCCACTTCTAGTACTGTGTCCCTGTACCTTGTCCATTCCTTTTCCAATGGCTGTAATTGACTACATTCAACTAACTGGTACCTTTCTGAGATCGCTGTTATGTACTTGTGCCTGATTTCCTTATCCTGAAGTTTCTCCACTCTCATCCTCCTACATATGGACCTGACCTCCTGCACTTTCAGCCTCACAATCCCAATTTCACTGCAGATTAAATAATGATCAGTGTCATCAAAGAATCCCCTGAATACATATGTGTCCCTCACAGCCTTCCTGAATTCCTGATCTGTTATTATATAGTCAATGACAGATCTGGTTCCCCTGCCTTCCCAAGTATACCGGTGAATGTTCTTATGTTTAAAAAAGGAGTTTGTGATTACTAAGCCCATACTGGCACTGAAATCCAAGAATTGTTTCCCATTCCTGTTTGCCTCCATATCCTCTCCAAATTTACCCACAACCTTTTCATACCCTTCTATTCGATTTCCAATCCTGGCGTTAAAATCACCCATGAGCTGAACACTCTCCTTGTCCTTTACTCTAACAACTACATCACTGAGTGCCTCATAAAAACTATCCATCTTATCTTGATCTGTCCCTTCACAATGCGAATATACTGACACAATCCTAATTTTCTTGCTAGACACTGTCAAATCTATCCACATCAGTCGTTCGTTTACATACCTTATTGCAACTATGCTGGGTTCCATTTCTTTCCTGATGTAAAGCCCTACACCCCTTGTGCTATTCCTGCTTTGGCTCCAGACAGGTAGACCTTGTATTCTCCCACTTCCTCTTCTTTCTCACCTCTTACCCAAATGTCACTAACAGCTAAAACGTCCAGCCCCATCTTACTTGCAGCCTCTGCCAGCTCTACCTTCTTCCCAGAGAAGCCCCCATTGATATTAACAGCTCCCCATCTCATTACCATTTGTTTGCCAAGTCGTACCTTAGGAGTCCCTGGTTTGTCAGTTAGAGGTGGGACTCCGTCACCTCCAAAGGTCCGAGGCATTTTGCTATGATTGTTGCCAGCATCATATTCAAAGTACCAGGGAAGCAAGTTGCTAGCCTTACTTGCCCCGAGTCCGATTGGGTTTTACTCCTAACGGTTGAGGCACTAACCGGTGGATTTGGTAGTCTTTGCCGTATGAGCACAAAGGAGACCACAACTCAGAACATGTCCGAGATGCCCAGCCTTATTCCAAAGTAACTGGTATCCCAACTGTCGGGACCACTTACTTGGCCACTCATACGTTGCACGTGGTTCATAAACTAGGACATGACTACAGGAACCCACACCATGAACCAATTTAATTGATGAAAGGAGAAAATATAAAAATGCAGTAATTGAAGCAGGCAAAAAGGAATACAAACGTCTCAAAAATGAGATCGACAGGAAGTGCAAAATGGCTAAGCAGGCATGGCTAGAGGATAAATGTAAGGATGTAGAGGCTTATCTCACTAGGGGTAAGATAGATACTGCCTACAGGAAAATTAAAGAGACCTTTGGAGAAAAGAGAACCGCTTGTATGAATATTAAGAGCTCAGAAGAAACCCAGTTCTAAGCAAAGAATGGAAAGCAGAAAGGTGGAAGGAGTATATAGAGGGTCTATACAAGGGCAACATACTTGAGGACAATATTCTGGAAATGGAAGAGGATGTAGATGAAGACGAAATGGGAGATAAGATACTGCGTGAAGAGTTTGACAGAGCACTGAAAGACCTGAATCGGAACAAGGCCTCGGGAGTAGACAACATTCCATTAGAACTACTGACGGTCTTGGGAGAGCCAGTCCTGACAAAACTCTACCATCTGGTGAGCAAGATGTGTGAGACAGCCAAAATACCCTCAGACTTCAAGAGGAATATAATAATTCCAATCCCAAAGAAAGCAGGTGTTGACAGATGTGAAAATTCCCGAACTATCAATTTAATAAGTCACAGCTGCAAAATACTAACGCGAATTCTTTACAGACGAATGTAAAAACTAGTAGAAGCCGACGTAGGGGATGATCAGTTTGGATTCCGTAGAAATATTGGAACACGTGAGGCAATACTGACCCTACGACTTATCTTAGAAGCTAGATTAAGGAAAGACAAACCTACGTTTCTAGCATTTGTAGACTTAGAGAAAGCTTTTGACAATGTTGACTGGAATACTCTCTTTCAAATTCTGAAGGTGGCAGGAGAAAAATACAGGGAACGAAAGGCTATTTACAATTTGTATAGAAACCAAATGGCAGTTATAAGAGTTGAGGGGCATGAAAAAGAAGCAGTTGTTGGGAAGGGAGTGAGACAGGGTTGTAGCCTCTCCCCGATGTTATTCAATCTGTATATTGAGCAAGCAGTGAAGAAAACAAAAGAAAAATTCGGAGTATGTATTAAAATCCATGGAGAAGAAATAAAAACTTTGAGGTTCACCGATGACATTGTAATTCTGTCACAGACAGCAAAGGACTTGGAAGAGCAGTTGAACGGAATGGACAGTGTCTTGAAAGGAGGATATAAGATGAACATCAACAAAAGCAAAACGAGGATAATGGAATGTAGTCGAATTAAGTCGGGTGATGCTGAGGGTATTAGATTAGGAAATGAGACACTTAAAGTAGTAAAGAAGTTTTGCTATTTGGGGAGCAAAATAACTGATGATGGTCGAAGTAGAGAGAATATAAAATGTAGACTGGCAATGGCAAGGAAAGCGTTTCTGAAGAAGAGTAATTTGTTAACATCCAGTATAGATTTAAGCGTCAGGAAGTCATTTCTGAAAGTATTTGTATGGCGTGTAGCCATGTATGGAAGTGAAACATGGACGATAAATAGTTCATACAAGAAGGGAATAGAAGCTTTCGAAATGTGGTGCTACAGAAGAATGCTGAAGATTAGATGGGTAGATCACATAACTAATGAGGAGGTGTTGAATAGGATTGGGGAGAAGAGAAGTTTGTGGCACAACTTGACTAGAAGAAGGGATCGGTTGGTAGGACATGTTCTGAGGCATCAAGGGATCACCAATTTAGTATTGGAGGGCAGCGTGGAGGGTAAAAATCGTAGAGAGAGACCAAGAGATGAATACACCAAGCAGATTCAGAAGGATGTAGGTTGCAGTAGGTACTGGGAGATGAAGAAGCTTGCACAGGATAGAGTAGCATGGAGAGCTGCATCAAACCAGTCTCAGGACTGAAGACCACAAGAACAAGAACAACAAGAACAACAACAACAACAAGGGGGCCTAGTTCTTTCATGTCATTTCCCTAATTCTGGTAATTCCCAATTTCACAGTTAATGGCATTAGACATTAGAAGCTGGGCAATTCTACTCATTGTGGTCTTAATTATACAATGGAAATGCCAACATAAGAAGTTTTTGACAGCCTTCAACATCCCCAACAACTGCTTTCAAACCTTTCTAGATTTAGGGACGAGACTTTTTCATATGATTCCTACTCTCTAGTCACAACTATGTATTATTAATAATTTGTTACTAATGTATTAATTAATGTCAAATTTATTTTTTCAGTGTGATCATCTACAGGAAAACATTCCATTAAATGTGCATTCATACTACTGTAAAGTGAAACAAAATAAAAATAGTTCATAGTTCAATTCCTAATACTATTCTTTGGGAACATATACTTCAAGGCACACGTTTCCCAAGAGCGGTATTAGGAGTTGAAGAATTAGGAAATATTTTCATCATGCGGTATTTATGTTATGTTAAGGCACACCAAACCACAGCTTACATCTCTAGGAGCGCGTATTACAATTGAGGTTAAACTGACCACAGAAAAAACTTGACTCTAATGGATGTTATGAGCCCTGGTTAACAATTCAATAATTAGTGTTCATAAATAAGAAAATACCCTGAAAACAAGAAACTAAAACAGAGTGTCTAATAAGATATTCCAGATCCAAGTGTAAGTGAGGCATGAAGCTATTCATTACAATAGCTGAAAATACAATAAATACAAGTCATAATGATTGGCCAGAGAAGGGAAGAAGGTTGGCTACAAGTAATGCACCAGTATTAGTGAGTATCAAACTGCAGACGTAATGCTATGTGCATGAAATGGGGCAAGACACATCAGTATCCATTAGTATCCACATAACCTGGCACTTCAGTTTTCTCAACTAGAAGTAATCTTGCTGTGAAATTGAGCAACAATGGATGCAATGAAGTTTGCTCTGGTTGTCATCCAGCTTGACCACACAAATATGCTGCTGAGGAGCAGGACATCAGTACATCACCATCAAAGCAGAATTGTACCCAAGACACACAGCTGAGCTAATTCGTTGAGTTTCTGCATCTCAAGAAGAGCGTGTGTGGCAAGTCCTCACACAAGAAGATATAGGGAACTGCAGGCCCACACAGTATCTCTGACATCCGAGAAGCAAGGTCAACATGCCCACCAACACAATATGTTGATCAGCACCTTAAGGGGTATCCGGCTACAACTGCCTGTGAAGGCTATCGTGGCATTCCAGACAAAGATGTCTCTCGACACCGTCACAGATTTAGCAGATTGCATACAAGATGCGACTGTGCCTACCTCCTATCCGGACACATCCGTGACGTGACGTGTAGCAGCACTATCGTGCAAGCCGAGCTGGATTAAGACAGCCTACTGACCAAAACTGAATCCCTGAAAAAGTGAATGAATGAGAATATAATGGAAAAGGCACGCTCCCCGACCAGACAGGTGAATGATCTGCTCACTGAATGTGCTGCAAGGAAGAGGTTCTGCCACAAATCACACAATCGATCTTCACCGAACCAGTACTCTGATGACTCAAAGCCAAAGGGAATGTGCTGGTATCACCAGCGGTTTGGTGAGAAAGACACAAATGCAACCTGCCCTGCATGTATGTCAGCCAGAAGCATCAGTCACGGGTAGTAACTCCTGGACATCCGTCCGTATGCCTTTTTGTAACTGACCGAATGATTAGACACAAATTTCTTGTCGACTCTGGCTCAGAACTCAATATTTTCCCATGAGATAAGCAACATAAATATCAACCGCACACCATATTCAGCTTGTTGACAGCCAATAATTCCACTATCACCTACATATGGATAGCAGCACATGAAACTGGATTGCGTGAAGCCCTAGTCTTGAATTTTACAGTGGCTGACATGACGGAATCGATCATTGGTGCAGACCTTCTGACTCATTATCACCTACTACCAGATGCTGCCCACGTCCATCTGCTACTTCTGGCTCATTATCTCCTACTACTTGACCTCGCCCATGCCTGCTGGACACTGTCACCGAGCTGTCTATGATCAGCTATCAGCAACGTGAGGCCATATTCGATGCCAGAGTGATCCAGTCGACTACGGATGAGTACAAATGCCTACTCAAGCAGTTTCCATAACTCACATGGCCCTCTGGAGCCCCACAGAAAGTATGCCATAATATGGTGCATTACATTAATATGAGGGTGATTTGAAAAGTTTTCAGAATCACCACGAGACGTCAGTGCTAGCGCAACGAGTTGTTCATGTGATATTCATTGGACTGTTGCCTGTAAACACGTGCCATGTCAGTGCTCTTGGAAGAGAGCTCTGGCAGTGACGTGGCTCTGTTGTTGTTCCCGCATAGTGATTTGTGAAGACGAAAAAAAATTGAAATTCGAGCAGTGATTAAGTACTTCATAAAGAAAGGTATGAAAGCATATGACATTCATGCTGATTTCCAGAATACACTGGAGGACTCTGCTCCTTCATATTCAACCATTGCCAAGCGGACAAATGAATTTAAATTTGGTCGGGAGAGCTTAGATGACGATCCATGCAGTGGTCAACTGAGATGTGTCACTACTCCAGTACTCAATGCAAAAGTGCATAAAATGGTCATAGAGGATCGCCGATTGAAAGTGCATGAAATTGCTCACACTTGCCAGACATAATGTGAAAGGGTACATCACATTTTAAGTGAAGAATTAGAAATGAAAAAATTATATGCAAGATAGGTGCGAGGATGCTTAACGCGTACCCGCACACATGTGCCATCATCATGGCAAAATTATGTGAACTAAGGTATGAATTGTTGACACACCCACCTTATTCACCTGATATGGCTCCATCAGACTTCCATCTCTTCCCAAAACTGAACATTTTTCTCAGTGGAAGAAGACTCACTTCAAACAAAGAACCGATAGCCAGCGTTGACAACTATTTTGCAGGCCTGGAGGAAACTCATTTTCGAGATGGGATCAAGGCACTGGAACTGTTAATCCTGTTTAAGCACTGTTACAATCATGGCTGACTTGAACCATTTGGCCAAAGCCCAAGAATCCGACAGGGAGCTTCTTGATTGCCTAGATGACACTGCAGTGGGCCTATGGCTCAAGCTTGTTGCAGTTCCAGCCTTAGATACCAGTGTTGATTGTGATGCATCTTATGGCAGAACTAGGCCATTCATGGAAGCAGCACTCCATAGACAAAAAATTTCAAACTGGATAGTCTGCAGCAACTGGTACTTAAGATGACGGTGAAACTAATCTGCAGCCGTTACGTCTGGCCAAGGGTGCAGGATGCTGACAATGTGCCCACAAGTGTATGCAACATCATTGCAGTAAAATAGCACAGCATTCCACTCACTTGTAGGCAGCTTGCCCAGTGTGACAAAGATTTACACTATTCCGGCAGATGTAGTCAGGCCACTGCCCACTCTGAAGGGCAATTTCATGGATAGATTTAGGTGATTGCCAGAGGTGATTCCAGTCAATAATCTCTTCACCGAAACTAGCAGTTGCATTTACATAACAATGGGTTGCATGCCCGATCCATATAACTAGGACAAAGGACAAAAATTTGAATGTGACTCATTAACCAAACTGAGCAACTTCTGTGGAGCAGATCACCATTCTACTATGAGCTACCAGCCTGAAAGAATGCCATGACAGAACGGTGGCACTGTTCCCTCAAGACAGATCTAATGTGCCATCATACGAACTGTATGTCAGCCTTGCCACTTGTTTTGCTGGGACTTCAGAAAATGTCCTGGACATAACTGGAAGCATCACTGGCTGAATTAGTATATGGTGAAACCTTATTCCTACCAGATGAATGTGTTGATTTGGGTGCTGTACCAAAAGACAGCACAGACACTCCACATTTCATTGGTGAACATCAAACTTTTGTTCATAAGGAACTAAGCAGATGTATGCATGTGTGCAACATAACTGGCAAGCAGTTGTGCATGCCTAACCTTCAATGGAGGGACTCCGGCCTCCACCAGGACACTGGTCACTGGACTCGTTCTAAAAGCTCCCATAACTAGGTGAACGCCACAGTGTTGCACTGGGTTAAGTAAACGCAACACTGAGGGTGCCGCTGAACTGTAAACCAGACTCCCATAGTCAAGGTGGGATTGAACAAGAGCTCTGGAGCTGCAGCAGTGTAGAGCGATCTGCACCCCAGTTGGTGTTGCTCAGGCAACGGAGGACATTGAGGTGCTGCCAGCAATTCCGCTTAAGCTGACGAAGGTGAGGTAGCCAAGTCAATTGGGCATCAAAAACCAGTCCTAAGACTCGATATGTCTCCATTACATTGAGTGGATTGTCATGAAGGTAAAGTTCTGGTTCTGGATGAATGGTGCAATGCTGGCGGAAATGCATGACACATGACTTCGCAGCTGAAAACTGTAAGCCATAGGCTACAGGCCATGACTGCACCTTGTGAATGGCTCTCTGTAGGTGTTGCTCAGCAACACCAGTACTGAAGGAGCAGTACAAAATGCAGAAGTCATCTGGATACAGAGAAGGTGAGACCCACGCCCTTACAGCTGCTGCTAGACCGTTAATAGCCACTAAAAATAACGAGACACTCAATACAGAGCCCTGCAGAACGCCATTCTCCTGAATACGAGATGAACTACGGGAGTCACTGACTTGGACACAGAAAGCATGGAGTGACAGGAAGTTTTGGGTAAAAATTGGGAGCAGACCCCGGAAACCCCATTCATACAATGAGGCAAGGATATGATGTCACCTGGTCGTGTCGTATGCTTTACGTAAGTCAAAAAAGACGGCAACCAGATTTTGGCATCTGGAAAAGGCTGTTCGGATGGCAGACTCGAGGGACACAAGATTATCAGTGGTATAGCGACCCTGGCGGAAGCTGCCCTGACATGGAGCCAGTAGGACACACGACTCCAGGACCCAAACCAACCGCCAACACACCATACATTCCAGCAGCTTACAAAGAAAGTTGGTGAGGCTGATTAGCTGGTAGCTATCAACATCAAGTGGGTTTTGACCAGGTTTGAGCACCGGAATGATGGTGTTCTTCCACCATTGCGATGGAAAGATGCCATCACACCAAATCTGATTGAAGATGGTGAGGAGATGTTTTATCATCTGACTGTGGATCCCATTCGGCCCAGGAGCTGTGTCGTGGCAATGTACAAGAGTGCTGAGGAGCTCCCACTCTGTAAATGGGGTGTTGTAGGGTTTATTGTCATGTGTAGTGAACAAGATGACTTTCCTTTCCATCTGCTGCTGTTTGAGGGTGCAAAAGGCTGTGGGGGTGGGGGTGGAGGGGGGGGGGGGTAGTTCTCCAATGCAGAGGCTTGAGCTTAGTGCTCAGCAAAGTGCTCGGCAATCGCATTAGCGTTGGTAGATAGCACGCCATTGATGTTAATGCCAGAGACATCTGTTGGGGTTTGGTACCCAGAAAGACGTCTGATCTTCATCCAGACTTGGGAAGGTGATGGTTGGCACCCAATGGTCGACAAGACGAATGACTGTCTTTCGCTGGGGGCACCCTAAGGAACAATGGATCGCGTTTTCCACCGCAGAAATGACCGTTGTAGTGACCTGCTCAACGACAACATCAATGGAACCACATGGGGGAGATTCAGTGGTGACAGCAGAGGCTTCCTAGTCTGCCTTGTTTGAAGCCCACCTGGGCAAGTGTCCATGGGCATGACGCCGGGGGAGTGACATGAAGATGGGGAAGTGGTCACTACCACTCAGTTCATCATGTGGTCCCCAGTGGAGAAGGCCAGGACTGCAAACCAAGAGATCAGTGGCTGAATATGTGCCATGTGACACACTGAAATGTGTGGGGGCACCTGTATTTAAGAGGCAGAAGTCAAGTTCTGGCAGTAAATTTTTGACCCCAAACTCGGCCAGTAAGCATGGCACCATCCCATAAGGGGTTGTTGTTGTTGTTGTTGTTGTTGTTGTGGTCTTCAGTCCTGAGACTGGTTTGAAGCAGCTCTCCATGCTACTCTATCTTGTGCAAGATTCTTCATCTCCCAGTACCTACTGCAACCTACATCTTTCTGAATTTGCTTGGTGTATTCATCTCTTGGTCTCCCTCTACGATTTTTAACCCTCCACGCTGCCCTCCAATGCTAAATTTGTGATCCCTTGATGCCTCAGAACATGTCCTACCAACCGATCCCTTCTTCTAGTCAAGTTGTGCCACAAACTTCTCCCTAATTCTATTCAATACCTCCTCATTAGTTATGTGATCTACCCATCTAATCTTCAGCATTCTTCTGTAGCACCACATTTTGAAAACTTCTATTCTCTTCTTGTCCAAACTATTTATCGTTCATGTTTCACTTCCATACATGGCTACACTCCATACAAATACTTTCAGAAACGACTTCCTGACACTTAAATCTATACTCGATGTTAACAAATTACTCTTCTTCAGAAACACTTTCCTTGCCATTGCCAGTCTACATTTTATATCCTCTCTAATTCGACCCTCATCAGTTATTTTGCTCCCCAAATAGCAAAACACCTTTACTACTATAAGTGCCGCATTTCCTAATCTAATTCCCTCAGCATTACCCGACTTAATTCGACTACATTCCATTATCCTTGTTTTGCTTTTGTTGATGTTCATCTTATATCCTCCTATCAAGACACTGTCCAATCCATTCAACTGCTCTTCCAAGTCCTTTGCTGTCTCTGACAGAATTACAATGTCATTGGCGAACCTTAAAGTTTTTATTTCTTCTCCATGAATTTTAATACCCACTCCGAATTTTTCTTTTGTTTCCTTTACTGCTTGCTCAATATACAGATTGAACAACATCGGGGAGAGGCTACAACCCTGTCTTACTCCCTTCCCAACCGCTGCTTCCCTTTCATGCCCCTCGACTCTTATAACTGCCATCTGGTTTCTGTACAAATTGTAAATAGCCTTTCGCTCCCTGTATTTTACCCCTGCCACCTTTAGGATTTTAAAGAGAGTATTCCAGTCAACATTATCAAAAGCTTTCTCCAAGTCTACAAATGCTAGAAACGTAGGTTTGCCTTTCCTTAATCTTTCTTCTAAGACAAGTCGTAGCATCAGTATCGCCTCACGTGTTCCAATATTTCTACGGAATCCAAACTGATCTTCCCCAAGGTTGGCTTCTACTAGTTTTTCCATTCGTCTGTAAAGAATTTGTGTTAGTATTCTGCAGCTGTGGCTTATTAAACTGACTGTTCAGTAATTTTCACATCTGTCAACACCTCCTTTCTTTGGGATTGGAATTATTATATTCTTCTTGAAGTCTGAGGGTATTTCGCCTGTCTCATACATCTTGCTCACCAGATGGTAGAGTTTTGTCAGGACTGGCTCTCCCAAGGCCGTCAGTAGTTCTAATGGAATGTTGTCTACTCCCGGGGCCTTGTTTCGGCTCAGGTCTTTCAGTGCTCTTCACGCAGTATTGTATCACCCATTTGGTCTTCATCTACATTTTCTTCCATTTCCAGAATATTGTCCTCAAGTACGTTGCCCTTGTATAGACCCTCTATATACTCCTTCCACCTTTCTGCTTTCCCTTCTTTGCTTAGAACTGGGTTTCCATCTAAGCTCTTGATATTCATACAAGTGGTTCTCTTTTCTCCAAAGGTCTCTTTAATTTTCCTGTAGGCACTATCTATCTTACCCCTAGGGAGGTAAGTCTCTACATCCTTACATTTGTCCTCTAGCCTCCCTGCTTAGCCATTTTGCACTTCCCGTCGATCTCATTTTTGAGACGTTTGTATTCCTTTTTGCCTGCTTCATTTACTGCATTTTTATATTTTCTCATTTCATCAATTAAATTCAATATTTCTTCTGTTACCCAAGGATTTCTACTAGCCCTCGTCTTTTTACCTACTAGATCCTCTGCTGCCTTCACTACTTCATCCCTCAGAGCTACCCATTCTTCTTCTACTGTATTTCTTTCCCCCATTTGTGACAATTCCCTTATGCTCTCCCTGAAACTCTGTACAACCTCTGGTTTAATCAGTTTGTCCAGGTCCCATCTCCTTAAATTCCCACCTTTTTGTAGTTTCTTCAGTTTTAATCTACAGTTCGTAACCAATAGATTGTGGTCAGAGTCCACATCTGCCAATGGAAATGTCTTACAATTTAATACCTGCTTCCTAAATCTCTGTCTTACCATTGTATAGTCTATCTGATACCTTCCAGTATTTCCAGGATTCTTCCATATGTACAACCTTCTTTTATGATTCTTGAACCAAGTGTTAGCTATGATTACGTTATGCTCTGTGCAAAATTCTACCAGATGGCTTCCTCTTTCATTTCTTTCGCCCAATCCATATTCACCTACTATGTTTCCTTCTCTCCATTTTCCTACTCTCGAATTCCAGTCACCCATCACTATTAAACTTTTGTCTCCCTTCACTACCTGAATAATTTCTTTTATCTCATCATACATTTCATCAATTTCTTCATCATCTTCAGAGCTAGTTGGCATATAAACTTGTACTTCTGTAGTACGTGTGGCTTCGTGTCTATCTTGGCCACAATAATGCGTTCATTATGCTGTTTGTAGTAGCTTACCCGCACTCCTATTTTGTTATTCATTATTAAACCTACTCCTGCATTACCCCTATTTGATTTTGTATTTATAACCCTGTATTCACCTGACCAAAAGTCTTGTTCCTCCTGCCACCGAACTTCACTAATTGCCACTATATCTAACTTTAACCTATCCATTTCCCTTTTTAAGTTTTCTAACCAACCTGCCCGATTAAGGGATCTGACATTCCACGCTCCGATCCGTAGAACGCCAGTTTTCTTTCTCCTGATAACAACGTGCTCTTGAGTAGTCCCCGCCCGGAGATCTGAATGGGGGACTATTTTACCTCCGGAATATTTTACCCAAGAGGACGCCATCATCATTTAACCACACAGCAAAGCTGCATGTCCTCGGGAAAAATTACGGCTGTAGTTTCCCCTTGCTTTCAGCCGTTCGCAGTACTAGCACAGCAAGGCTGTTTTGGTTGGTGTTACAAGGCCAGATCAGTCAATCATCCAGATTCTTGCCCCTGAAACTACCGAAAAGTCTGCTGCCCCCCTTAAGGAACCACACATTCGTCTGGTCTCTCAACAGATACCCCTCCGTTGTGGTTGCACCTACAGTACCGCCATCTGTATCTATCGCTGAGGCACGGAAGCCTCCCCACCAACGGCAAGGCCCATGGTTCATTGGCAGAAGGGGTGGGGGGGGGGGGGGGGGGGAGGGGGTTTGTGCACATTAAAATCTACCAAAAGTAGGAAAGGTTTAGGGAATTGATCAGTAAGTGCAGTCCCAACACATTCGGGGGTACTGCACCATCTGGAGGAAGACATACATTGCAGACAGTTATTTCTGCGTCGTCCTTATCCTAACAGCCACAGCTTCAAGAGGGCAAAATTTTGTACCTGGCTGCACATTCAGAGACCGTGAATAGTTACAATTAAAAGAAAACAGCCCTTGGTCACTAATTTTTAACAAATTAACCAGGTTTCAACACTGCTAGGAGTGTCTTCCTCAGAATTTAAACCAAAGAATGGTCTATAACATGGTCACAGAATTATGACTAAAAACGTATGATACAAATTATAAGTACGGGATTATCGTGAAAGACTGGCAGTACTTATATGTCATTTATAAAATAATAAATATGCCAAAAGGGCATGTCCGTTTACAAGCTGCACCACACAAGTAACGAGCAGCCCTTAGTGGTTCGCTATCACAGTTTCTTTATCTTAAATATTTTCGTGACTAATGCCCTTTTGGCATATTTATTATTTTATAAATGACATATAAGTACTGCCAGTCTTTCACGATAATCCCGTATTTATAATTTGTATCATACGTTTTTAGTCATAATTCTGTGACCACGTTATAGACCATTCTTTGGTTTAAATTCTGAGGAAGACACTCCTAGCAGTGTTGAAACCCGGTTATTCGTTAAAAATTAGTGACCAAGGGCTGTTTTCTTTTAATTGTGCTTCAAGAGGGGTTCGAAGGGGCACAGGTTCACTACAGACAGAGTTCAGGACATAAGACGCAAACTCTACCTGACACACTATTATAGTCGCTTCTTCTGTAGTGGTCAATCCAATGATTGGTTTGCAACAGCTACAATGGCAGCTTGTCTCCATTCTGTGCATCTTTCAGCTTTCTTTATAGGTGTTACATCCCACATCTTTCACGATTTGATCCATGTACCTCAGTTGTGGTCTTCCTCTTGGTCTTTTCCCTCGACATATCCCTCTATGATTGTGTTCAGGAGTTGTTTATGTCTTAATAGATGGCCTGTAAATTGCACTCTTCTTTTAACAATGAAACTCCAGAAATTCTCTTCTCACCTGCTCTTTCCAGAACCACTTCGTCTGAAAAACAGAATCAACAGAGAGGCAAAACAAGCAAGAGAAAAATACCTTGGTGGTCTCTGTATTTCAGTTGAGGACAACATGAGAAAGGGAAATATTGACAAGGCCTATAAATGTGTGAGACATTGCTTTGGAGACAGGAGAAACAAGTGTAGGGCTGTGATGGATGAAAATGGCAATATGTTGGATGACGATGATGAAGTTGCAAGTTGTGGTCGGAGTGTGAGGGGCTGCTCCCATTGCTACGAGCTACGCGGCTCACTGATTCCAGGCACGAAAGCTAAGTCTTTACTTAATCTACCAGCCAGACCCAACTGTTCACATTGTGTCATTTGAATTTTGTTGTGAGCTGTTGGGTTATTCCCGCGAGTAACAATGTGTGTTTTCAAGTTGGGGAAATTGTAGCCGCTCTCCTGTGGAGTTTAACTTAACTTGATTATTTTGAATTTAATTTCACCAGCGGAAGACCATAGTCACTATGGTTCCTGTAATATCCCTTACAGCGGCAGAGGGCAGGGGTCTGTATTGCCGGGAACCGGGTTTTCTGGAGAGCAATGCAGAAAGCAGATGTAAAGCTTAACAGTTGCCGTAGCTCAACCAGGTGGTGGAAAAAACCACTGCAATTCCACTGGAGACTGGGAAAGCATGAAACACTCAATGATGCAGTCTGAGCCATGACTGGCTCGTATTATGCCTTGCATTAAACCTTGGTTGCTATTCTGTGATTAGTCTCCCGCGGTTATCAAGATTATGCTCCTATCCTCTCTCTCCGCGCATGGCAGCAGCAGCATGTACCGATATTCGCACCCTTGTACTATTTTTGGCCTTGCGCTTATAGTTTTCGGCTGTGCCGTGTGCAGGCAGTTGGTCAGTTGGCATGGAGCAGAGAGGAAGTCTCTGTGGTGCATGTCTGGCCGGGACCACTAGCGGCGTCCACGTGTGGTCGGAGTGCGAGGGGCTGCTCCCATTGCTACGAGGTCCGTGGCTCACTGATTCCAGACACGAAAGTTAAGTCTTTACTCAATCTATCAGCCAGACCCAACTGTTCACATTGTGTCGTTTGAATTTTGTTGTGGGCTGTTGGGACATTCCCGTGAGCAACAACGTGTGTTTTCAAGTTGGTGAAATTGTAGCCGCTCTCCTGTGGAGTTTAACTTAACTTGATTATTTTGAATTTAATTGTACCAGTGGAATCTTCTGCCTTGTGGCCGTTAACATTCCGGTTACCTGCCCTGGCCATTGACATAAATTCAGACAGTGTATTTTCCTTGTCATGTTGTGGCTGTCCAGCATGGTGTGTAGTTTGACAGCCGAATGTATAATTCGTTGTGGGCGCCGATACCTTCTGCATTGTTCCATTGAACTCCCTGTTGTGTGCTGGTCAGGTGGAGCGGAAGTTATCCTGTCACTTAGTCCGTTCACTAACTGGCAGGATTGAAAAATGTAAGATAATCATTACTGTAAGTGGAGGTGCTGAGTGACACATAGGAATGTAAACAACATCTGAAACATGGTAGCTCATCTTACCAAAGCACCACCTCTCACTCGTACTCTTACATTATCCAAGCTCAATGACATGAACAAGGCGAGGACATGTGCTAGTGAGAGTAAATGAGATGAAGAAAGAAGCATTAAATAGCAATTGGAAAGAAGTTTATTGGAATGGAAGGACATGGGAACAGACAGCTGGGAGGAGGAGATTAATATAGGTTGAGGCCGTATGAATTGCGAGATTACAAACTAAAGCTTTTTTTAAATGGTCATTTCGCAAATAAGAAAGTCAGCTAAGATTGTGGATGGGGTGGGGGTCGGGAGAATGAGGAGGTATGAGTGTTAATAGTCTCTTTTGAATCTCCTTGGATACTTCCTTACACATCTCACGGAAGCTGTTCATCATTTGTGTGTAAATTTATGTTGGCAGTTAGGGTGTTAGTATGGATGGCACTCAACTGCATTAGACTAAAAATGTGAGCAGAGGCTCTTTAACCCTTTACCATCAACACATTCTAAAACTACTGGCTGTTGAACCAACATCGTGTTCATACCTGGAAGAAGACTGCACGCACAGTTGAACTCAACTCTTTATTTCTAATGACATAATGTGGTGTACATGTAACACAGTAAAAGAAAAAAAAATATTCATTTAAGTGATATCAGTATCAACCACACAGTCTTCAACAACTACTGAGCAAAACTAAAAAAGAAAAGTTCAGTGCATGGAACGTCTGTGCCTTACAAAGAGCAGTCAATTGCCAACACTACTTGCAGTCAGCACATGAACTTGGCTAACATTTTGCAATCAGCTGATCGTTAGTTGTCAGATGCGAGCCGACTGCATCCTCCTGCCATCTCCATACAGTCCTCCATGGGAGAGTGGACCGTTGTCCTCTGTGTTACCCGAGGCATCGTCCACATGTTTCACTGGGAAGTGTACACTGCGATCAGTGTGTATCCCACCCTGTGGGTCCGAGGCTTGGAATAGATCTGAGGTCTTCTGGCCTGTCATAAGAGGCAACTAAAAGGAGTCTCTCACATTTCGGCCTTTATGTTATGGTCCCCTGTAGGGTTTTACCTCCATTTTTCAAAATTTTCCCAAAGAGCTGGCCAATTGGGGAAGCGTGTCTTACATGGTGCGTAGTGTCCATCATGCACTGAGACCTCTCGCACCCTTCGTCATTGTGGATCTGCGCTTCCACTCATTCTCCAGCTGTTGGGCGAGGTCACCCTCCTGGATGTGTTTTTCTCCATCTTCTGTGCAGTATCACTTTCTGCGCTGTTGGTGATAATGGACTTTGTAGCTAATTTGCGCCTGATATCTAGCACAATAGCCAGTCAATTGTGGTGGGACTGCCATGTACCTTGTTGGTTGTAGCACCCTGACCATACAGGGATCACTCTGCTGATACCTGTGCCGTTAACTCCCCACGTATGTCAAGGAGTAGATGCCCGTCACCCTGGGGCATCGGGACTCCTGCCAGGTGGCCTTTGCTGCAGCTGGGTGGTACTTTGGAGAGGGCCCCTGGTTGGAGTAGGCGGCATCAGGGCAGATGACACGCCATGAAGCATAGTTTGTCATCTCGTGCTGTTGGTTAATCACCAGCAGTCTAAGTGGTCAAGGTCTGATTTCAATGCTAAGAAATACGATCCCACTGCCCATGCAATGGGAGGAATGCCAGGCTAAGGATGGTAGCGAAACTTATTCACCCTGGTACCACATATGTACAAGAGTTGATGGGGAATCTTTCTTGTCAATGAAACCTCAGTTTTTTGTGTAGCATTTAGAGGACAGGTTTGGGGAGGTGGAGGGCTTGTCCAGAATGCGGTCAGTGTTGGTCTTGATCAAAACAGCATCCTCTGCCCAGTCGTGGGCACCACTCGCCTGCATCAGACTGGGGGGATATTTGTGTTTCCGTCACACCCCGTAAGAGCTTAAATATGGGCCAGGGTATCACATTTCACAGGGATTTTCTTTTGCAGTCAGACGATGAGCTGCATGCAAATTTAGAGTGGCGAAGTGTCCATTTCGTCCAGCGCATCCACCGGGATCCAAGGGATAATCAGGTTGTCACCGGTGCCTTCATCTTGTCCTTCGAGGGTGACACATTACCTGAGAAGGTCAAGGTGATGGTCTACCACTGTGACGTAAAGCCATATATCCCTCGCCCAATTCTGTGCTTTAAGTGCTGGAAGTTTGGCCATAAGTTTTCCCGCTGTACTTCCAGTGTCACCTGTCAGGATTGTGGACGTCCTTCACATCCCAATACTCCCTGTGCCTCGCTTCCCATCTGTGTCAACTGCGGAGAGCACCATTCGAACTGCGGAGAGCACCATTCGCCTTGCTTGCCACACTGTTGGATTTGAATACAAGACCCTGGACCGACTGACATACACTAAGGCTAAGGGAAAATATGAGATGCTACATCCTGTGCATATGACGTCAACCTATGCCGCTACTATGACAAAGGTTCTACCATCTTCCGTTCCGCCACGTACAGTTGGCTCTCAGAGCCGTCGGACTCCACCTGCCCCCTTGATGGTGGGGAGCACTTCCCTCCCCGTTGAACCTGCACAACCTACTTCAGGAGCAACCCTCCCCTCCCCCCCCCCCCCCCCCCTCCAACCGTCAGGGACAAAAAGACCCCCAGTACCAAGGCATTGTGGTGGCACCCACACCACCACTATCTACAAACTCTGAGGATGAGATGGAGATTCTGACATCCACTGAGGACCTAGACCTCCCTGAGCCCTCAGACACAATGGATGTTGATCGCAAAGGTACTCGCACAGGTACTCGTCCGATGGCAGCAGGTGACCCTGAGGCGTAGACTGTGAGATCCCCTGCTATACCCACAGGGCAGAACAGATAGTTTAATTTGTGGAAAGGGGCCAAAATGGCTGGCTGTCAATTGCACTCGAGCATTCTACTTTATTCATTTGACAAACATTACAAGAGTGAAAAAAACATTAAAAACAGAGCAAGTCAAACATTAATTTTAGAACTTAATTCCCGGATAAATGCGCTATTCAATCTCATGCCTCAAGGGCAAAACAACTTTAACTCAAAACCGGTTGACGGCCAGTCACTTAAGGCTCAAAAATAGGTATTTGAATTTTAAAAGGTAGAAGGCCTTATCCTAAAATTTCTTTAAATCAGGCTGAAGGCTGAAACAATCTCACGCCTTAAGGGCAAAACAACTTTAATTTAAAATTGGCTAGAAGCCATACGTAAACAAACAACAAGGACAAATAAGAAAAGGCAGCACATCAAACGGTACTCAGAAGTTTCCAATGGTCAGCCTGGAATTCAAACACTAACGCTCACTTAGGTAAGACAGGCAGTCGGCCCAACAATTCTCAAACCTGGTGATTGAATCTGGTGTGCTGCTGTTCATGAACAGCATACCATGAGGTGTTTTGCAATAAGATAATGCCCGCCCACATACCATTGTTGTAACCTATACATTAAGAAATGTCTCTTCTTCGGAAATACTTTATTTGCCATTGCCAGTCTCAATTTCACATCCTCTCTACATTAACAATCATCAGTTATTTTGTTACCCAAATCGCAACACTCATCTACTACCTTCGGTGTCTCCTTTGCTAATCTAATTCCTCAGATCACTTGATTTAATTTGACTGCATTCCATTTTCCTCATTTTGCTTTTGTTGATCTTATATCCTCCGTTCAACTGCTCTTCCAATTCCTTTGTCATCTCTGGGTGAATAACAATGTCATAGGCAAACCTCAAAGTTTTTATTTCTTCTCCAAATTTTTCTTTGGTTTCCGTTTTTGCTTGCTCAATGTTTAGATTGAATAACATTGGCGATGGGCTATAACCCTTTCTCACTCTCTTCTCAACCACTGCTTCCTTTTCAAGCCCCTCGACTCTTATAACTGCCATCTGGTTTCTGTACAAGTTGTAAATAGCCTTCACTCCCTGTATTTTAACCCTGCTATTATAAACATTTCAAAGAGAGTATTCCAATCAACGCTGTCAAAAACTTTCTCTAAGTCTACAAATGCTATAAATGTAGGGTTGCCTTTCCTTGTCCTATTTCCTAAAACAAGTCATGGGGCCAGTATTGCCTCATATGTTACTATGTTTGCCCAGAATACAATTCAGGATATTATGTGTTGCCAATATACACTGCTTATCTATGCCCATTCATCCTAGTGATAATTTGGTGGTATTCACACCAATGTAGAAAACCAGACAGTGTTCACATGACAGCTGATACGCAGTATATGTCATTTCACAGGTGGCTCTCCGTTTGATAACATAAGTCTTGTCAATTACAGAACTGGTAAAGGTGATGGTAGGAGGGTGCATGTGGCAAGTCTTACAGTGGGAGCTAGGAGCCATAGGGTAGTGGAATGGATGCAGGGTCACAAATTAGCCAAATGGATGCAGAAATAGCATACAGTCTGACCAGGATGTTTTGGAGATGTAGGAGGTGGAGGATGGGGGAGATATCTATTCTATGTGAGGTAGATAACATGTCAGACAGTATGGGTCTCATTTCAGTGCACAATTTAGGAAGCCATAGCCTTGTCAAAGTAGGTAATTAATACATTCAAGACAAGCATAGTACTGCATGTCAAGATGTGTACTCTTATCTTTCACAGACAATTATGAAATTTCGGGCAAGTAATAATAAAGAACAAGACAGTGAATAAGAGTGTGTAGAATAAAAATAATGAAAACTTCCACACACAATTCACATTCACTTACATGAACCACCAACTGACATGGAAAGAGCACACTGAGTAAATGGTCAAAAAATTAAGTTCAGCTGTGTTTAACTTGACAGTTTCCTTTCACTGGTATGGAAAGGTCAGACAAAATACTTATACATCCCCACTCCTGTTTCATGAGAAATAATTCTCTGAGGTACGTATAACAGATATCAATTCCTTTCATCCAGAAAGATATCTTCATTGGCAGTTTGCAGAAACCATAACCTGACTATAGTATTCAGAGCCATGACACAGGATTGAAGCACAATTTCGTCAAAGACTGTCAAGAAATAGGCACTGGCTAATCCCAGTTCTTCCTGAAGAGCTTCTAGCTCACCACATTCCCCACTGTGTATGTGCTTGCAGTTGCTTGCCAAGTGTGGCAGGCTGCATGTAGGCAACACTGTCATCTGTCAATTGCAAAATTCAGCCTGCAAAAAAGAAATTTGCAGGAATTTAATAATAACCAAAACTTACATTGAACCAAACATTTTTATAATTCCCCTAACAAAGAATGTAGCCATCTATGTAATTTGTGGCCCTTATAAATTGGAGTTTGTTCTGTAATGTGACTTGTCTAGACAAAGGTGAAATATTTTCCCCAGAAGTATCGATTTTACAACAGCATTTGTAAGACACAGCATGATTTATCACAGCAACTTGACTCAGCTATACAAAAAGCTTTAGCAACAGCTTTTTTTCTGAGAGTATCAGTTCATAGGGATTCACAATGAATCGTATATGGTGATTAGGTTAATATGTGGTGTGTCTAAAAAGTTCGGTGAACGCTATTGGGTAACATACAAAACAAGATACAAACAAATGTTCTTTATTACCCTTCAAAATAGGTGCCACCCGCTACAACATACTTTTGATAACGTTCGTACAGCTTTTGAAACTGTCAGCAAATGTCAGCTGTGGAATCAATCACAGAATGGCTGTCACATGACCTTTGATGGTATTCATGTCCACACAACATTCACCTTCCATAGCTGCCTTCAAGTGGGGAAACAGAAAGAAGTCTGCAGAAGCCCGATCAGGGGGGCACGGAGGGTGTTCAAGAAAAGTTATCATCACTGTGCCAGGAATTCCCACACCTGGATCGCGCAGTGTGCAGGGGCATTGTCATGGAGGAACAACCATTTTCCAATGCTGTGCAACTCTGGTCAAACCCGCCGGATACACTGTACCAATTGGTTCAGAATGGACTGGTAAAATGCAGCAGTAATGGTTTGACCTGCAAGAACAAATTCCTTGTGGATGATGTCTTTGTTGTCAAAGAAGGTGGTCAACAGTGTTTTCACCTTGGATTTTTGCAGACGGCTTTTTTTTTTTTTTTTTTTTCAGTGTGCGGGGAAGACGGTGAACACCATGACATCAACTGCCGTTTTGATTTCGGATCAAACTGGCAGGATCAGATCTGATCTCCCATGACGGTGGTGTTCAGAAGCAATAGTTCCTGTCACACATGGAAATGAAATCACCAGAAGTTTCAACCCGTTTTGTTTTCTGCTTGCCTGTGAGCTTGTGCAACACAAATCGGGAGCAGATCTTCCATTTACCCAAATCATGCAGGATGATGGTGTGCTAATGCCCAATTCCTCTGCAATCAATCTGAGAGTCTGTCACCGATCTGGTGCTAGCATTTGTCACACTTTCTCGATCTTTTCTGGGGTTCTGCTTGTCGATGGCCAACCTGAACTTGGCTCATCCTCAGTTGCTTCCTCCCCTTCACAGAAGCATTTAAACTATTTGTAAATGCATTTTCTGCTCACAACTTCGCTCCCGTACACCTGCATCAACATTCCATGTGTCTCCGTTGCAGTCTTCCCCACTTTGTAGCAGAACTTGACGTCTACACATTGCTCCATTGCGCTGTGACACTTTCACTCACACTGACTACATTCAAATGGTCACATCATTAAATGCCATGTATCTATTCCCCTGAAGTCTCTGAAGACTCATGCGCATGCACACACACATGCGTCAGGTTGCCGTTCAGATACGACACCATCCACCGAACTTTTTAGACATACCACACGTGTACAACATAGCACAGTACTGTGCAACAAGGATGTGTTTTCTCAGTTGCAGCTATCTATTTTATGTCCTTAAAAGATTTGTTAATTTGTGTGAATGGAAAAAAGACTGCTGGGGAGAGTCCTGGGACATCAATTCCAAGACTGATGTCCCAGATATCTTTAAATTACTTCCAAAATGACTGCAATGACAATGTTAGAATAATTACAGCACATTCACAGAGGCATTTAAGTAGTCAACCATCTTTGTCATCCGTTTGAAGTATTAAGCATCACCAAGCGCAGTGCAAGAAAGTAATACCCAAAGCACACTGGACGGACTTGTTTGCAGCAACCAAGGAGTCTGTGTAGTTTCAATTCTCAATCCTCAAATTAACCACCAAAGGTTTAAATATGAATGTCTCCAGATGTTACAAAAATTGACACAATGACGTGCAATTTCAATAACCATTTAGCACAGTCTACAAGCAACAGTCATGTCATTACCTAACACTTAGTGGGGAAGGGAGGAGGGTGGGGGTGGGGAAAGGGGGGGGGGGGACTGAACAGGAATCAAGGCCAGCCCCATAGACAGTTATTCAAGTGCTGGTATTGATGTTAAAATTATGTTCGCACAGCCTGGCAATAAAGAATTATAGATGTCCACTACTTCCTCGCAAGCCAAGCACCAATGATCAAAATCCACCATTACTTCAACCAATGCCATCAGTGCAACATGATGCTGCAATAAGATGTTTGGGCAAATCTGGCTAAGATGGCAGTGCAAAGAAGTACAATTTTCAGATATGTGTGTCATTCGCTAAGGTTTACTTTCACAGTAGCAAGTCTGCACTAATTTTTAGTTTCCATGTGTACTGTTAATGAAATCTGAGATATGACGCAAGTAGCGAACACAATATTGAAGTAAACACTGGCCATTCTGTAACCCTATCTGAGAGGTCAAGCTGTGCGTTGCAACATTATACCCACTTACAATTGCAGTATTGACAACCAGGGAGCTGTGCCCCTTCCAAGGTTTTAGGAATAGGTCTACAAAAATGTGTAAAGAATTTGAATCTATGTTCCCCCATTGTTATTTAATGAGTAACAAACACCAGAAAAAGCATAACATAATCACGCCTAGAACACTACTATTAATCACTAACATGACAATGAATATTTGAGTAATTTGACACGAATGAGCTGTGGCATAGTTGCGAATGTGCACAGAACACTATATCCATTTTGTTGCTGAAGCTTGTTACCTTATTTTCTACCATAATATATTTTTTTTATTTGCTTTTATGTTTGTGGAAAAAGGGTATTAGGGATGCATCCGATTCCACATGTCTGCTTTGAGCCAGGATGTCATCAATATTGCAGAAGTGCCTACTTCCAGTATATACAATACGGCAACAATTTACATAACTGCACACATGAACAAAAATAAAAATGACATGAAAGTATTTCACTTCAACAATGAAACAAAACTGGACAATTGTGGGAAACAGAGGGATTAGGCCAGGAAAAAAAACCTCTCAACATTTGACATGTCATTACAATCACAAAAACCACACAGTAATCAAACGTTTTACTTGACCTATAGACTCAAAAGAAGTCCTTGAAAACAAAAAACCAACACACACACAAATCCGAAATGTGAAAGCACAAAATTTCCTTCACCTACACAGCTCAAACAAAGCCCTCAATACAAATAAAACATATGAGTAACACAAACTTCAGACAACCTGTATGGCACGCAAGCAATCAACACCACCAAAACCACAACAGCTCAAAAACCCGTCAACTCCATATTCACAAGATCAATTAAAGTACAACCAAATACCACAAAACCAAAACAGAAAACACATCTAAATTAGGTAATAAAATGAAGCAAAAAAATGTTACTTCCCGACAAAAGTCTTTGACAAACCACCTAGGTTGGCCAACCCCACCCTCCAAAAAAAACACACACACACACACACACACACACACACAAAACTTCAAAAACACACCAGCACCCATAAACCGATGCTAACACATCTTAAACCACTCCTAAACAAAAAAACCAACAAAAAACAGAATCATACACATCTTTCAAAGAAATAAAACCAACTAAATCAGTCATCTAAAAACCTCTAAATACACCTCACCCATCCATAACCTGTCCCATCAAGCCCACAAACCACACCCACAACCCCCTTTCCTGAAACTCATCCTCCTCAACTCATGACCCTCGGCGTATACATCCTTCACACTATTCTCAAAAATAAAATAAATAAATAACTCACAGGGACACACTTCTGCCAGCAATACTCATCTATAACTGGGCCGCTGAAACATGTCACTTCAAGGTCACTCCCCAAGTGCTGTAGAGTCAGTAATATAACTAACAAACAAATGAGGAATGCGAGGCGCCGTGTCTTCTGAACCAATAAAAGCACCAAACAAAAGCTGGTTCCGGTGTCAAAGCAACCATGTTGCCGGCTTCTGTGTAAACATTGTATGTTCATGTGCGAACACCTGCTGTTAGGTTGTGTTACTGCCTTGACCACAGTTTTTGTTTGTTAAACAGTGTCACCAAAACGATGTCGTTCACCAAGTGCCATTAAATAGTGAGGCTTTGGAATTGCTACAGAAGACGCGTGAGTTTTATGAGCAAGAAAAACAATTTGTTTCTGTTCATGAGCCTACATTGATTCCTGCCGATAAAGTTTTAGAGCGTACCTCGAAAACTCTAGGACTCAATGAAAGAATAGTCATAAGGAAAGGGGTGCTACTGCAAGACAGTGAAGAAAACAGTGTGGAAGAAAGCCCCTGTGGGAGAAACAGTGTGTTTTTAAGTATCTAGGAAAGAAAAAAAAGCAGCCTCATCCTGTTCAAGATATTGATTCTTTCCAATCTGATGCAATTTGTCAGCATGTATACGGATACTATAAAAGGAAAGAATACCCCACAATAGCGAAGCTGCTAATTTCTTTAAAAGAAAGTGAACTTTTATCAGGGGGGGAAAATGTCACTTAAGATGATATTAAAAAGTGTGAGCTTCCATTTTAAAAAGTTAGATGGACGAAAACTGTTACTTGAAAAAGCTCATCTCATTGCAGCTCGTACCATTTTCTTACACAAAATTGTAGGAAAGGACATACACTCAGACATATGGTTAGACGGAACCTGGGTCAATGCTAGAGAATCAGTTGAGAAATGCTGGACAGATGATACTCCAAATACCAGCGGTCATCAGCAAACAGGAAGAGGATCCAGATTAATTGTGGCCCATGGAGGATCTTCAAACGGCTTTGTGCCTGAAGGACTTCTAGTTTTTCGATCGAAAAAAGACCAGTGACTATCATGAGGATATGGACCACCCAGGGTTTCTACTGTGGTTTAAAAATTTGTTGCTCCAGTTCAGTGTTCCGACAATGTTTGTGATGGACAATGCACCATACCATTCCACAATTTTAGATAAAACTCCCACTGCTAGTAACCATAAAGAAACTACGGTGCAGTGGTTTCAGGTGGGACACACTGCTGCGGACATGAGCATTATAAGGCTGCTGTTATACTCGCTCGTAAAACAAAATAAGCCTGTGGCACCTAAATACATTGTAGATGAAATTGCAAGTGAAACACACAGTTTCTCCCACAGGGGCTCTCTTCCACACTGTTTACTTCACTGTCTTGTAAGTCTTGAAGTAACACCCCTTTCCTTATAACTGTCATTTTAATCCAATTGAATTGGTTTGGAGTGAAGTCAATGTGTACATTAGAAGTAACAACAAGACTTTTACTACAACAGAAGTGGAAAGACTGCTATGTGAAGGGCTTGCTACTGTAGATGCTACCTCATGGAGGAAAAAAAGTAGACAATGTTTTTAAACTCATAAGAGAAACACAGACTATAGATGGCATTATAAATGAAAATGAAAAATTAATGATTTCTCTCAATGGTGGTGGTGGTGATGGTGAAGATGACGGTTTTGGCACCAATTCCAATGATAGTGAATGAGAACTGGATGGAATTGCGCCATTGACATTGTAAATGTATACAGAATTAATTCTTTCTCTCTGCAGTCAGGTAGGTTATGCATGTTTTGCTTTATTTCTTTCTATGAGCGTGGAAAGTGTGTTCTTTGGTATGCTTGGGTTTACATTATTATACAATGTTTTATGTGCAGGTAACAATTTGGAACGATTTTTCATAGATATTATCATTAACTTGAGGTGTTTTTATTTTCCGGTTTCATACACTATCAAACACAGTCTCCGTCGTCGTCCTCTTCATTGTTAGAAAAATGTACTTTGCTGCACTTACGTATAAACGTTGATTGTAGCTTATATTTACGAAACATACTTCGGAGTTGTGGGCATGTGCGGTGGCAGCTATTGCAACATCGCAATCGCAGTATAGCCAACCACACACGAGCTGTCAAGTAACATGTTTTACTGGCCCAGGTATAAATGGGAGTGCAGGTTGGAAAATTTAATTGCTCCACAAAACTCCTCTATGGTATTAGAGGAATCCCCAGTGTCATAATTCTTAAACTGAATTGTATGGTTAACCAACCATTAAGTGCTCATTTTCCCTCTTCCCTAATCCCTATAAGACAAAAATGCATCTGACGTAAGGTGCTACCCTCCTCAATACATCCCTCAACAAGCCCCAGAAGTTCCGTCTGATTACAATTACACAAAACTCTGAACTCTTCAATTTCAATTACGGCATCTGGCCCACCCAACTTCTCCCTATACTTAACATACCTGGCTACAAAAAGAAAACAGATATAACACAGTTTTCGCACTCCCTTCAGTCTCATGGCACAAAAACTTAAAGAAGGACTTTAACCAAAATAATAAGTAAGCAACACAATACCCCTCTTTACCAAACTAGATTTCTCAAACCAGATACCATGCCGAATTGGTCGCCAGATGATATCATGACTACACCTCCACATGTGTAGGACCCTGGTTGAGACGATGGAACTCTCATGAACTTTACGCACTGTTATTAACCTAAAAAGCTGGTCCATAACATATTGTTACCAAAGCAGTACGTAGTGAAAATTTAGCAAACTTATGGGTCATATCCACTTCTAACAAAACACTACAAAAATTAAAATTCATTCTGCATGAAAAACATAAAAACAATTACAAAAAAAAAAAAAAAAAAAAAAAGAATCAGATGCTTAAACCACAGAAACCAATAAATCTTAATAACTCACTGAAAAGAAAGCACAGGTTTTCAAATCCATCTTACCACATACATTGCAAAGACGCAAATGAACACATGTTATCACACTGAATACCAAGACTTAAATGAACCAAATATCACATGTTGCACAAACAACTCCACGTGTCAACATCTGCCACCAGAACACACCGTCAAATACAACATGTCATCTATAAACATGAACCGACTCAAAAACACCATGCCACAGTGAAGTCACACACCACAACACCATCACACTGTGAGTCAAAGCAGATGGGTAGACTCTGATGCTGCCAATGACCCACCAAAGCTCAACACATTGTCCTAAAAATATGATCAACAAATAAAACATATCAAATACACACGTACTATGGATTTTCCACGAGAGCATAACTGAAAATCCATTACAATAGTTCAAAAAATGTACAAACACAGTAGTTTGATTTATTGCCGAACACCATCCACATAATGCCAATATAGTTATCACCTCCAGTTGGTTCATCATGCCAAAGTACAATGACCTAACATTTATCACACTTGAAGTTAAGTTTTATGTTCTGCCAAATCAACACAGCTACTATCTAACTATAATTCTTGAAAATCTAGACAACCATGTATGTGCGTGTCTAGTAGGAAGTAAACAGTAGGTCTGTCTGTAAAGCTCAACAAATACACTGCCTAGCAACTTACATTTGACCAGAGGTCGATGGCAATAGGCTTCGCATTTTGGTCTTCAGTTACTAGAGTCCTTTTATACTCCCTCACAAGTTTCTTTTGGTAACCACAGGCAAGAAGCATGAAACTCCTACGGAGCTCTGGATTGAAACTGAGTCACATAAAACTTCCGGATGGATTAAAACTACGTGCCACATCAGGATTTGAACTGAGAATGTTGCCTTTTGTGGTCTATGCTGGGGTCAATTGAAGCATCCGATTCCACCCATCTGCTTTGACCCATGACGTAATGACATCATTATGGGATGAAATTTTTGAGTTGGTTGTTTTTGCAGATATGTTTGTCGTATTTGATGGTGTCCTGGATTGTGGAAATGTTTTCAGTGCGTGATTAGGGTTTTTTGTTTTTGTTTTTATTTTTTTTGTTGTTTAAGTGTTTGGCATTTTATTTAGGGCTGATTAGTTTGGTGTGTAGAAAGAAGTCTAATTTTCTTTATTGCTTTTTGTTAGGTATAGGTGTGTTTGCTTTTTTGTTAGGTATGGGTGTGCCGAGTATGTTAGGTGTCACATTTGTGGTGTGGCATTGTCCGTGCGCGTGCGCTTGTGTGTAGGTGTTGTTGTTGGTTTTTTTTTTCCTTTTCCAAATTACTGTACATTTAGCTTGTCACCAACCCAAGCCTCTTATTTTCCACAGTTGTCCCATTAGTTTCATTTTATTTTTTGAGTGAAACATTACTCAGTCAGTTTTATTTTTGTTCGTGATTGTCGGCACGTGTCTGTAGATACATCATTGTTGTTATTTTGCATATGCTGGAAGTAGCCTTTCCGCCACATTGAAAATGTCATGGGTCAAAGGAGACGGCTGGAATATGACGCTTCTGTAATGCCCGAAGCTGTTACTGCGCTATCCTTGCATAACTCACAACCTGCCCTCACAGCTTACTTCCACCAGTACCTCTCAACTACCTTCCAAACTTCACAGAAATACTGCTGAACATCATATGGAATTATAACAATTCTGGAAGCAAGGATACTGAAGAAGAATATCTTAGAGTCCAGATCATTGTTTCTACAATGAATCTTTCACTCTACAACACAATGTGTGTTGTTAAACTTCCTGGTGTGTGCCAGATTTGGAATAAAACACAGGACTCTATGTCTTCTTGGTTGTTTGGGGGATGAGACCAAACGGCAAGGTCATTGGTCCCATGAGATTAGGGAAGGATGGGGAAGGAAGTCAGCCGTGCCCTTTCCAAGGAACCATCCCAGCATTTGCCTGAAGCAATTTAGTGAAATCATGAAAATCCTAAATCAGGATGCAGGACATGGATTTAAACATGGGTTGTTTTGGGGGAAGAGACCAAACAACGAGGTCATCGGTCTCATCGGATTAGGGAAGGAAGTCGGCTGTGCCCTTTGAAAGGAACCATCCCAGCATTTGCCTGGAGCGATTTAGGGAAATCACGGAAAACCTAAATCAGGACGGCCGGACGCGAGATTGAACCGTCGTCCTCCCGAATGCGAGTCCAGTGTGCTATCACTGCGCCACCTCGCTCGGTGGGATTTAAACAGTCTTCCTCCTGAATGTGAGTCCAGTGTGCTCACCTCTGCACCACCTCACCCAGTCTCTACCTTTTATGAGTGCACATTTTTAATCTGCCAGGAAGTTTGAGAATAGCACACATTTCACTACAGAGTGAGAGATTCACTATAAAACAATTATTTTGACCACTGCTAAGCCAGACCTCCACACTATTTCATCAGGAGTGCTCTGAACTTCTGAAGAGTTTGGAAGGTAAATGAAAAGTAGTACCGTAACAAAAGTGAAGCTGTGAGGATGAGTCATATTCCCTGCCTGGATACCTCAGATTCTCTCTCTCTCTCTCTCTCTCTCTCTCTCTCTCTCTCTCTCTCTCTCCCCCCCCCCCCCCCTCAGTTAACGAGTATGCTGGAAATATAATAGGCCTATGCAAAACAATTACATTTGTATCCAAATGGCAGCTACCCTATGCAAGGCACCAGCCACACGAGTGAAAGACCATGGAGGAGCATTTTGACTGACTTGGACGAAATTTAACAGTGTTGAAAAGACTCTACAAACTAACCACTCGAGAAATGGTAATCTTTGTATTACTCACCACAAAAGGAAATTTCCAAGGGATGGTATATCTTCACAAACAATGGATATTGCAACAGAAAGTAATAACAACGAATATCTAACTCTCAAATCGAAAATTTCTAGACTACCATAAAAATGCTAACATGAGAAAAAACAGACCAAGAAACGATTATAGTGACAGTTGCAGAAATGTCGGAGATTAGTTATCAATGTGATACTGTGCCAGTAAACTGATGACACCATTAACATTAAAGAAATATAAACCAGCCCTAAGAAACAACTAACGGTTGACATCACCAAGAACACAAAAACATTATCAAAACACGTTACACAACAGGACCTGCAATGGCACAGATAAAAGTCGCATTTTTCAACATGGCACGGATGTAAACCTTGGGCTTCGCTATCAGTGAATTTCTTACCACACCAAATTTTCTGCTTTCACATACATTGGCTCCTCCAATTCGCAATCAAACTGTCACCTCGACCTCAGTCTGCACTAAAGATATGACACCACTACTAAAATTTAAGGGGGTGGGTGGAGAGAAATGAATAATTCTCTAACATCTGTAATATGACTGAAATCAGATGAGATGTCTTTCAGAACAAGGCATTCTTTACGAGATTTTTTCCCCTGACAGAAAGATTGCAATTGAATCTCAACCATATGCATTTATAGTATGGTACACACTTTATAAACAAGAATTTATTTAACTCACAAACACACCTACAACAATTTTTTTTCAACGGGCAGCACACCACACAAGTGCTGATGTAACAATATGTACAGCATATTTCTCTACACTGAAGTGTGCGTGTGAAAGAAGAAAACCAGGAAGCACTTCATCTGTCGGTTTTTCTGTAACAAACGACTGTTCACTTTTGTTTTCTTCCCACACGAGGCGTGTTTCACATCGCGTTCTTTTGCAGCAACTGAGCAAATCTATTGGTTATTAGTAATGACACATCGATAAATCTATCCACACAGTTCGCAATGCAGGTCTCCGTTTTGCTGTCGAGCTTGGTTCCTGGTTTTTCAACGCACTTTTCCCAGCAAATGTCATTGAATTCGTGGATCTGTAAGAAAAAAAAAATATCGTGTTAAAAAAAAAACTATTATATATTATTGTATTCACTGTGGTTAGAACAGTCTATCACGTAAGAACAAAAGCAGGTTATGAATGGCGCACCTGAGCATTAAACTGAGCTTTTTGCTTCTCAATCAGCAAAAATTCTTGGAGGTCACTATCGCCGTCTTTGCTCGACGACGAGCTTGAAAAGCTAGAATCATCTGATGAAAACGACATATTCTCTCTTGAACACGTCGGTATTAAATACGAATAAAACAAAATTAATTTTTAATTTAAGTCCGTAAACAGAAAACACTTTAACCTCTCACGTGTGTTCCCGAAGATGAACAAATATATCTGTGGACACAGATAAAATGGAATTGTTGAAACTTTGTTTCCAAAGTCTTTAACAATCCTTGGATATTGTACAACTCCTACATGGGGCTTTCGATATGTATTTTAGGTTATTTAGAAAAATTGACTCTGGAGTGCGCCAATACATAAAGACCCGAATTTCTAGCTTGGAAACTTTTTTTCTTATATTCTAAACTAAAGCTTTCGACCTCTCGCCTATAGAAATTGGTCGATAGTTGTATCGCCAAGACAGGTATCGAGTTATGGCTAAAATATCGATACATCTAGTGGGACGTGTATGCGATTAGTAATATCGATATATGTGACGAGTTGTATATGCGATTAGTACGGCGTGTCGCCGCTAGGATACCGGTGAAATGCGTCACACAGCGCTTGACTTCTATAACAAGTGCTACTGAACCAAAACAAACGATTTCAAGGTCGCGCAGCAGCCAGCTGATTCAGTGCTGGCCATTGTGCATCGCCAGCTGCGAGAAGACAGCGTCTGCTCCAGAAAAATGACATCTCCGAAACAAGTGGTAAGTGATTCGCAAATTTCTTTGACGGAGTGCGCAATAATATAAAATGTGAGATGTATTTTAGAAATATGGTGACTGATGGAAGAAAGAAAAAATTAATGTTCTAATGACGACAAATCTGCATCATAGTTTTGCAGAGATGTGGTACAATGCATCGGGTGTTTCTTTGTTAGATGCGCGCAAAATTAGGAATGGAGGATCGCCTTCGAAATTCACTTGTGAATATTCCGTAAATAATACTTGCATATCTGTTTACCATTGTAAAATTCAACTGCAGTCACATTTTCACCCTCTGTATTACGATTAGAGGAAGGGAGCCAGTCAGTAACTCAGCGGACCCAAGTGTAAGTGAATGATCCGACTTCGTCTCCTTCATTTTGGACATCATTCTCCTCGATAATAAATGTTTGATGATCATCACGGAGATTTTGTAATATTTGCAGTTTTGGATATGCTATGCTGCTTTGTGTTGCTCCACTTTTTTGGACGGAACATACCTCTTAGCGTTGGAGACGTTTGTGATTAAAAAAAAAAAATACGTTAACAGTAACGGTGTCAGTAATTATGACTTTGTAAGATATTTACAATGGAGTGAGAGGAAACAACAAATATTTATGTTCATGAAAAGGTGAATTATTCATACTAAAGACACTGTAATTACCTGGAATCTCGAGAGCGAAATTTGACAGGAACGTACAAGATTTGAAGAATTTTTGTGCGCTTGGTTTGTATGCGCAAAGGCAGTGAAGTTACCCGTTTATGATTGAAGAGTTCTGATTATTGATGCATGTCAGTTGCAATGTTCATGTTTATTATAAAAAATCGGAAGCAATGAAACTATCAATAAAGGATTTCTTGTTGAAGAAATGATTTCTTTATAGCCTGACTGTGATAAATACCATCTCGGACCTTTTAAGTCGCCTTCTCGCTTTCATGGAAAAGGAGAGTAGCACTTCATTGAATTTCTCTTCCTGTCTGAGCAATGTATCTGTCTAATGAGACAATAAACCTCGGAAGACTACTATCTACAATACGTTTTCAGGCAGTTTAAGATGTTTATTTTCCCCACACCTTTCACTTCGTGCACCCGAATCATTGAGGTTTGAAGGGATGCAGCTATAATTGCTAATTAATACTCGATAGTAAAAGCAATTTGTGAAGTGTTCGTACTTAGAGTTTGAGCGTTGTTTAGTGCAAGTGTATTAAAAAAATTACGGAAAACTGAGTATCCACCGATCGACAACAGTTTATTTTCTAAACACTGAATCAACGTGCAGATGACAGTCATTCTTTAGTTTAGCACAGTTTTCACAATATTGTTCGCATGAAAAATATTCTATTCGTCACAAACGAGTATTTCGTACGGTTGAGGCTGTACGATTTTTGTTTTTGCATATGTTCGACATGGAGTATACTTCTTGTGTTTAATACTGCTGTTCATTCGAAGTATAGAAACATTTCGCGTGCAACAAAGGAAAAGCGAGCGTCATTCGCTGCACAGCTGCTGGCTGAAACTTATCGCAAGCGTTTGCTACGGCCTTGGTCCACTGCGTCGTATTTGCGAACTGCTTTATCCTAGAAAAGTTTTGAGATCAGCCCTTCAATCGATGAATTTTAAAGCTACTTTGAGGAGAACTGTCGGTACGCACCCATCGTTTTGAAGTGTCTGACAGGAGAATACATGCCCAAGATACCTTGCAAAAGGTGTAAAGCACATCAATCTCCAAATTAATAAAGACAGTTTTACAGACATCCTTAACGGGCTCTGCGGTAGAAATGCGTTGAATTAGTGGTATATTCCCAGATAAGTCGTGTGACACTGGTTCTTGAAACTTTGTAAACAGCCATTCACGGGATACTCGGAGTTCATGTTCAAGCGTTTGCCAGTTCAGGTTTTTCAGTGTCTCCTTGACGCTCTCCTGTAGGGCAAACCTGTGACCGCTAGTACGGCCCTTCTCTGTATACTATAAATACCGGATCTGTTACTAGCCCACACGTTTGTGCATTATATTGTAAACACTTTGCAGACGTAATCCATTTTCCAAGTATCTTCGTGCCCTATCCACGACAAGCTCTGTTATACACTCATGCTCATAAATTAAGGATAATTACAGAATGTGGTGCCACACAACGTGACACTACACAAAACTAGCGCTAATAGCATAGGCACATAGGGAACACACACGACACAGATCTGTAAGTCCACGGTATTGGTGATAAGTTGAGAAAACCGTCCCGAAACACATGTGCTACAAAACGCCACTGTTTCCTGCGCATATACCCCGATATCAATATGGGATATGATCACCATGCACACGTACACAGGCCGCACAACGGGTTGACATACTCTGGATCAGATGGTAGAGTAGCTGCCTCCCATTCTTGCTCCAGTGCCTGTCGGAGCTCCTAAAGTGTCGTAGGGGTTTGAAGACGTGCAGCGATACATTGACCGAGAGCATCTCAGACGTGCTCGATGGGGTTTAGGTCTGGAGAACGGGCTGGCCACTCCATTCGCCCGATATCTTCTGTTTCAAGGTACTCCTCCACGATGACAGCTCGGTGGGACCGTGCGTTATCATCCATCAGGAAGAAGGTGGGACCCACTGCACCCCTGAAAAGGCGGACATACTGGTGCAAAATGACGTCCCGATACACCTGACCTGTTACAGTCCCTCAGTCAAAGATATGCAGGGGTGTACGTGCACCAGTCATAATCCCACCACATCATCAAACCACGACCTCCATTCAGGTCCCTTTCAAGGACGTTGAGGGGGTTGGTATCTGGTTCCTGGTTCACGCCAGATGAAAACCCGGCGAGAATCACTGTTCAGACTATACCTGGACTCGACCGTGAACATAACCTGGGACCACTGTTCCAATGACCATGTACTGTGCTCTTGACACCTGGCTTTACGGGCTCTCCTGTGACCAAGGGGTCAGTGGAATGCACCTTGCAGATCTCCGGACGAATAAACCATGTCTGTTCAGTCGTCTGTAGACTGTGTGTCTGGAGGAAACTGTTCCAGTGGCTGCGGTAAGGTCCGAGCAAGGATACCTGCAGTACTCCGTGGCGTCTGCGGGCACTGATGGTGAGATATCGGTCTTCTTGTGGTGTTGTACACTCAGGACGTCCCATACTGTAGCATCTGGACATGTTTCCTGTGTGCTGGAATCGTTGCCATAATCACACTTTGTGGCACACGGAAGGCCCGTGATAGGACCTGCTGTGTTTGACCAGCCTCCAGTCGCCGTAGTATTCTATCCCTCATAATGTCATTAATATGTGTTCTTTGAGCCATTTTCAACACACAGTCACCACTAGCACGTCTGAAAACGTCTGCAGACTTACTCGCTACACCGTACTGTGACGTGCACCAACACACCTCTGCGTGTGTGGACTGCTGCCAGCGCCACCGTGCGACGACCGCAGGTCATATGCACCGCATGGTCATACCCCGAGGTGATTTCCACAGCTTTTCTCCATTTACTTTATGGAAAGCTTACACAGTCTATGCATAATAAATGTGTGTCTATTGAAGTCTGTGATTCTCAATGATTTGTGTTACAGCGAACGTATAATCTCTGCACGATCTACCTTTCTTAATGATCGTTAGGTCTTCCAGCAGTATTTCGTGAACAGTTACTACTAATCTGTGTTAATATTTTAGAATATATTTTATGTCCAGTATTTAGCAAGGAGATGCCCCTACAGTTTTCGCAGTTACTTCTGTCTCCTCTCTTGGAAATGTGTGTTGTTGTAGCTAATTTCCAGTCCTCTAGAATTTGCATACTTATCCAGCATCTGTTAATATAGTTGAGAAATCTGGACTCCTGTGTGGGAGATGCATAATTAATTAGTTCTCTGTTAAGTCCATCACTGCCCGCTGTTTTTTGTGTTTATAATATTACACCTTGCACTTTTATTTTATCTACTGTCGTATCTTCCTCTTCTTCGCCCCTATCATTTCCGTTGAGATTTTTAAACTGCCGAAAAACATTCAACGCACTCAAGTATAAGGTCATTTCACTAGCAAGTAATATGACAGGTATTTCATAATTGTAGAAAAATGTGATAACAAATTCAGACCTGTAAAACAATGGTGCCCGGAATATGGTGCTCACCAAGTCTAAGCCGCACACGTCTTCGTTCATCATTCGCATACCGACAGAAACCACTGCCGTCACTGAAGACGACAAAGCGCCGTTTTATCCCCGGTCGACTCTTTCACTGCATCAGAGTATCTGTGTGTGCCATTGGCGTGGTATCAGCGATAGTTGTCCAGAGGGATACGTAATCTTCGTGCTGCTCCAAGCAGACAGTTCCCAGCGGACTCTGGTGACAAGCAGGTGCGACGTGTCTTCATATGTCGTCCCTGGATGACGTTAAATCGGCCTACGCTGCTCCAACAATGCATCCATCTTGATGTGCGGCTACAACTACGCGAACGTTCAGAACCTGGTCCACAGTTGTGGGAATGTTCCACAGACCATTTCTGAAAGCAGCGACATATTGCCGATGTATAGTGCCCTATATGTGCAGCAATTCTTTGATGCGTCCATCTAGCTACCTGCCGTCCCACCAAGCGACCCCGTTCTTTGGCTGCAGTTCTTCAGCAGGAGTACGTACTCGTCAGTGGGGATTTGTTGTAGTCTGTAATGAATGTTGTATTCACTGGTTACCTCTAAACTCAGTCTACAGAGGAGAAACGGAGGGAGCACAGACAAGTCTCCTGAGCGCCAAAGGATCGTCGATGACCATGACAAATGAATCACCAGCACAATACTTCAGTATACACATTATGCCCTGGTGCCGCTGAACGGAGACTTCAACAGAAACAAGTATAACTTCAGGCGTGCCCCAGGGCAGCGTAATAGGTCCGCTGCTTTTTACGATTTACATAAACGATCTGGTTGATGGTATTGACAGCGGCATTAGACTGTTTGCCGATGATGCTGTAGTCTACAGAAAAGTAGTATCACACGAAAGTTGTGAACAAATCAATGATGATTTGCAGAAAATAAATGCGTGGTGTAATGACTGGCAGTCATCTCTCTATATTAGTAAGTGTAACCTACTGCGTATAACAAGGCGAAAATTTCCATTAATGTACGAATACAAAATAAATGCCCAGTCTTTAGAAGTGGTAACATCCGCAAGTACCTGGGTGTGACTATTCGAAATGATCTCGAATGGAATGATCAGATTACACAAGTAATGGGCGAGGCGAACTCTAGATTGCGGTTTATTGGTAGAACCCTGAAGCGGCGCAGTCCTTCAACAGAGGGAATTGCTTAAAATACGTTAGTTCGTCCAGTCTTAGAGTATTGTTCGTCTGTATGGGACCCTTACCAGTTGGGTCTGATTCGACAGATTGAGAACGTCCAAACAAGAGCGGCGAGGTTCGTGACTGGTACATTTAGCCATCGCGAGAGCGTTACAAATCTCATAGAAAGTTTGAAGTGGGACACACTTGCAGATAGACGACCCGCTAAACGGAAGGGGCTGCTCACTAAAATCCGAAATCATATCTTCGCCGATGATGTAGAGCATATATTATTGCCACCAACTTTCAAATCGCGCAATGATCGCCATCCAAAGATAAGGGAAATTAGAGCTCGTACTGAGACGTTCAGACAGTCGTTTTCCCCCCGCACAATCCGCGAGTGGAACAGAGGAGGGCAGAGGGGGGGGGGGGGGGGGGGAAGGAGGAATATAACTTTGGCGCAAATTGTGCCCTCAGCAACACACCAGTTGGTGGCTAGCGGAGTATACATGTAGATGCAGGATGTTACATCTTTATCCAGCAGTTTGGCCATAGTTTCTTATAGTAGTCCAGGCACCGTGTCTTATTTATCATTTCTATTCTTGTATCATCTTTTGTAATATATTCGACTTCATCACTTTATAAACAAAATCTTGTCAACCATGCGCCGCAGTGTACTAGGTCTGTTCCAAACATTTCGGAACATTCGTAATTTCGCCCCAATGATGTGTTGGAGCGAAATGCCATTAGCATCTCTGCACACGCCTCTGTTTAATGTATAACTGCCGGAAGTTTCAGTGTTGTAAAAATGGTTCAAATGGCTCCGAGCACTGTGGGACTGAACATCTGTGGTCATCAGTCCCCTAGAACTTAGAACTAGTTAAACCTAACTAACCTAGACATCACACACATCCATGCCCGAGGCAGGATTCGAACCTGCGACCGTAGCAGTCGCGCGGTTCCGGACTGCGCGCCTAGAACCGCTAGACCACCGCGGCCGGCTAGTGTTGTATGTTAGTTATTGTTCAGTGCCGTATCGAGTAGAACGTTGTGTCGATAATTTCGAGATAGCAGAGTTAGAGGAGCAACCCGTCTGCATTACATTTTTCGTGAAATTCAAGAAAACCTTTACATAGACACACCAAATGATGGAAGGGGGTTACGGTGATGAGTGCTGAAGCCGCACTCGGGGTTACGAATGGTTAACACGGTTTAAAAACAGTCGGACGGACGTTAAAAGATGATCTCGATCAGGACGTCCTTCGACTTCAACCACCGATGCTCATGTCAGGAACGTCAACGAAATTGTGCGTGCCACTCGAAGACTGACTGTCCGAGAGATTGGAGAGGAATGTAACATTTCAGTTGGAACATGTCATAAAATGCTGACACAGCACCTTGGAATGCATTGCGTTGCCGCCAAGTTCGTCCAACACTCGTCAGTCATGACAAGAAAGACCTTTGCCTCGCAATTTTTGGAGAGCTTTTGAGTCACGCAAATGAGAACGAGATGTTCCTTAAAAGACTCATAACTGGTCGTCAGACGTGGGTCTACGGTTATGATGTTGAGAGAAAGGTTCAGTCTTCACAGTGCGTCGGGAAAGGTTCTCCAAGACGAAATCAAGCTCAGGTCAAATGTCAAAGCCATGCTGATAGTTTTCTTTGACTTTGAAGGGTTAAATGTTCAAATGTGTGTGAAATCTTATGGGACTGAACTGCTAAGGTCATCAGTCCCTAAGCTTACACACTACTTAACCTAAATGATCCTAAGGACAAACACACACCCCCATGCCCAAGGGAGGACTCGAACCTCCGCCGGGACCAGTCGCACGGTCCATGGCTGCAGCGCCCCAGACCGCTCGGCTAATCCCGCGCGGCTTCAAGGGTTAGTTAATCACGAATTCGTACCACAAGGACAAACTGTTAATCGATGGTATCGGAACGTGTTGCGACGCCTGCGAGCAAATGTGAGAATGAAATGGGCTGAAATGTGGCGAGACAATTCATGAGTCTTGCCCCTTGATGACGCACCCGCAAATTCGTCCCTGTTTGTGCGTGACTATTGCACAAAAAACGAAATCACTGTGCTGCCTCATCCTCCATATTCTCCAGACCTGGCCCCTGAGGCAATTTTTTTATTTCCAAAGTTAGAAACCTCGTTACAAGGACGAAGATTTGCAACGATAAATAAATAAATGTCGTGTGACTAGGGCCTCCCGTCGGGTAGACCGTTCGCCGGGTGCAAGTCTTTCGATTTGACGCCACTTCGGCGACTTGCGCGTCGATGGGGATGAAATGATGATGATTAGGACTACACAACACCCAGTCCTTGAGCGGATAAAATCTCCAACCCAGCCGGGAATCGAACCCGGGCCCTTAGGATTGACATTCTGTCGCGCTGACCACTCAGCTACCGGGGGCGGACTTCGCAACGATGGACGAGGTAAAAGAAAATTCGCAGACTGCGCTTAGCGCCATCTAGCAAGAGGCTTACCAAGACTGGTCCCGGAAGTGGAAACGGCATTGGGAGCGGTGTATCAACTGTGGAGGAGACCACGCACAATGAGTAAAAGGTAAGCGTGGGAAAATTTTGTGGACAAAGTTACGGAATTTTTTCAACTGGCGTCGTATTGTGGTAAGTTGCACTGATGGCAACAGCGAACTGTAGCGGGAATTTGCCGCTCCGCACCTGCTGTGACGTGGGCAGACGGCGCTTCGTGGCGTAACCGCTAGCGGTCGGGCGTCGGTCACGGCCGGTGCGAGCGTACCAGCAGGGGGCCTTCCTTGTTTTCGCGCTGCCGTTGGGCGCCTGCCCGAATACACAGCGTGCACGTGCCGCGGCGGTGACGAAGCAGCTGCCTGCCGGCGTTTGTTTACGTCGCCGCATCGCGACCCAGTTATTGCCCGGCTCGATCCCTTCTAAACTTAGATTGTATGCTCGCACTGCTCCGCTCTGTGGCCGTAATTTGCAGCTGCGCACGGACGTATAGTTGCCTTCCATTAAAACAGCCCTTTAGGATCACAGATTTACTTCAAACTTTGTACGCCTTTCGTAGGCCATTAAAACAACATAATGGGCAAGTAGTAAGGCGCACTTATCTGACAGTTCCGAGAAAATCGCAAGAGAAGTTCTACGCGTGTGTTTATGTAACTGATGTATCTTACAAAAGGCGACGTCTGTAGGAAGTTCAAGTGGCTGTGAACACTATGGGACTTAACTTCTGAGGTCATCAGTCCCCTAAAACTTAGAACTACTTGAAATGGAAATGTCGTGTGGCTAGGGCCTCCCGTCGGGTAGACTTAAACCTAACTAACACACACATCCATGCCCGAGGCCGGATTCGAACCTGCGACCGTACGGTCGCGCGGTTCCAGACTGTAGGAAGTCATTGTGGTCAATTGGATGAGGTCTTATGTTCGAATCCTGGAAAGGTCATACACTTTAGCCGGCACCGTAGCTCAACGTATTGAGTCAGAGCGCTGGCTGGTCTCTGTAATAAAAACTGAGCGAAGGGATCAACAACGAACTTCAACGGGTGTCATGGGACGTCCGCTACGACCAAATACAACGAACAAAATGCACAGAAAAGTGGTTCACCCTCCAGCGTCGTAAGACGAATGTGCATGAGGCGACACTTCGACTCCCGCTCAAACATAATTATCTATTTTTTCATACTATTTAATTTGACATTTGAGACACAATATAATGAAAGAGCCACGTGTTTTTGCATGAAGTTACAATTTATGTTTTCCATATCGTTATGACAAATACCGTTCTCTAACGTGTGTCGACGAGTAATTGTGCATTACTCTTGTGGCCTGGCACATTTGTGGCTTACTATACTACTGATTGTTAATAACGGCATCAAATTTTGACTTGAGCTTTCCAAGCCAGCACCTCGTCCATCAAAAGTTAAATACAAATGATAAATAGTCAAATGACATATGAAATTCACTAAACCTTTATGAAAATGCGCGTGGTTTTTTTTATTATATTACCTCTAAAACATCACATGACTTACGTAATGTCAGCAGTGATGAAAAAAAGTGTAGATTAAAACAAGTTAACGGTTGCTTGATTCCAACCGTCGCCTGGTCCACAATTCGCTTGGTAACGCGAGAATGCTAACCACTTTTTTAAATTTTTGTCTCATTTTGGCCTTTATCTTTAGTTCCATTTGTTCGGGGTGGACTTTCTCACGACACCTATTAAAGTTCGTTGTTGATCCATTTACTCAGTTTTTTGTTACCGTGCCGGCTACCACATGACCATATTGTATTCTTGTGGACGTCGCCTTCGCACAGATGTCTAAAACGCGTAAAACGTCTCTTGTGATTTTCTAGGAGCTGCCAGAGTAGTGTACCATACCGTTTACAGAGTTTGAAGTAAATCCGTGATCCCAACGTCGTGCCTCCCCTCGTCATTACTTTAAAGGTCAGCGGTGCTGTTCCGAAGATCGTGCGTTCGACTCAATTACTCTGTGACACAAGAGTCTGGATTGTGGTCCTCTTTCATGAGACCGACCGCGGAAAGCAAGTGGCAACTGGGGCTCGCAAGACGTGTTTATTCTGTAGCGGAATTTGAGCTTGGATCAATAACTTCGTGCTAATCAAGGAACGGGATAGAGTGTAATGCAACTGACAAGGAACCCCTTGAGCGCAGGATCACAAGTTCAATCTCTAACAGGGCTCATTTGAAAGTGTTGCGTTAACAGTTATGACAGGAAAAAATATTAGCTGCTAGTGACTCAACATGTGCAACGGGAGGGCGACAGGGAATAAGTGTCCGGGAGCTGCAGGGATCAACCTTCTATGGGATGTATCTATTAAACTTCACAGAATGGACGTCGTCGACATTCAAGAAATGTTCTAAACAAACCATTCACTTTCATGAACACTGAATCAGAAATGGCGCGCCACTGATTACAAAAGTTCGCACCATCAAGATCGAAGACGAGCTCCTTACGAGTTACGAATAGTGCAGGACGTTCAGTTAGGTATCCACTCATAGAGATTGCACATACTGTAGAATCGTACTGGTGTAACGGGGTGATAAGAACTGATGGAATGCAACTGAAAACAGTCTATCGCGGAGCTTATAATGAAACTCGCGTTACTGTTTTATAGACACGGAAAAAACAATCACCCAGACGTTGAATTTACCGACTTGCTCCAGGTGGTATGAACTGCAATGTCGCACACTTTTCAGGAGGGATAATTTGCTCTGAAGGAGTGCGATTTTTATACGTAGACCAGAAACGAAGCAAAAGCAAGTTATTTTGACCTGCTACTGGCGAAAAGCAGTGCTCATACCATAGTTATAATTCTCTTACGCCCATTTTCCCTCTCATGCTTGCTATGATGTAAATATTCCCTACCGCCCTTGCAAGAATCGTAGGGGGTACAGCACCTCCAATTTCTCGGAACACAATAAATAACTTTCCAGCCAATTTACTATCCAGACACTGTCGACATAATTGCATACGAATGCGTTGAAGCACTGATGTTTGTTGATCTGGATACAACTCTCGTGGTACCTATGATTTTGAGTGTTCCTTTCATATGCATTTCCTCTTCAAATCCAGATTGGTCGGAGTTAAAAACAATGCCCTTACTGAACGATAGGATGAGTTTGTTTCTCATCTACAAATTTTCGGACCAGTTCCGCAGTTTGCTGTGCATCGTCTAGTCGGCGTTTTGTTTGAAATTTTGTTATTTTACGTGTCCCAATTCTGTGGCACCGTCTTAAGTTCTGCAACCATACACTGCTTTCCAGAGCGGGTAGGAGCGCCTGTCCCCGGCACGAATCCGCCTGGCGGACTTGTGTCGAGGTCCGGTGAACCGGCCAGTCTGTGGATGGTTTTTAAGCGGTTTTCCATCTGCCTCGGCGAATGCGGGCTGGTTCCCCTTTTTCCACCTCAGTTACACTATGTCGGCGATTACTGCGCAAACAAGTTCTCCACGTACGCGTACACCACCATTACTGTACCACGCAAACATAGGGGCTACACTCGTCTGGTGTGAGACGTTCCCTGGGGGGTCCACCCGGGGCCGAACCGCACAATAACCCTGGGTTCGGTGTGGGGCGGCGGAGGGGTGAAGTGGACTACGGTAGTCGTCGTGGGGTTGTGGACCACTGCGGCTGCGGCGGGAACGGAGCCTCTCCGTCGTTTCTAGGTCCCCGGTTCACATACACTCCTGGAAATTGAAATAAGAACACCGTGAATTCATTGTCCCAGGAAGGGGAAACTTTATTGACACATTCCTGGGGTCAGATACATCACATGATCACACTGACAGAACCACAGGCACATAGACACAGGCAACAGAGCATGCACAATGTCGGCACTAGTACAGTGTATATCCACCTTTCGCAGCAATGCAGGCTGCTATTCTCCCATGGAGACGATCGTAGAGATGCTGGATGTAGTCCTGTGGAACGGCTTGCCATGCCATTTCCACCTGGCGCCTCAGTTGGACCAGCGTTCGTGCTGGACGTGCAGACCGCGTGAGACGACGCTTCATCCAGTCCCAAACATGCTCAATGGGGGACAGATCCGGAGATCTTGCTGGCCAGGGTAGTTGACTTACACCTTCTAGAGCACGTTGGGTGGCACGGGATACATGCGGACGTGCATTGTCCTGTTGGAACAGCAAGTTCCCTTGCCGGTCTAGGAATGGTAGAACGATGGGTTCAATGACGGTTTGGATGTACCGTGCACTATTCAGTGTCCCCTCGACGATCACCAGTGGTGTACGGCCAGTGTAGGAGATCGCTCCCCACACCGTGATGCCGGGTGTTGGCCCTGTGTGCCTCGGTCGTATGCAGTCCTGATTGTGGCGCTCACCTGCACGGCGCCAAACACGCATACGACCATCATTGGCACCAAGGCAGAAGCGACTCTCATCGCTGAAGACGACACGCCTTCATTCGTCCCTCCATTCACGCCTGTCGCGACACCACTGGAGGCGGGCTGCACGATGTTGGGGCGTGAGCGGAAGACGGCCTAACGGTGTGCGGGACCGTAGCCCAGCCTCTTGGAGACGGTTGCGAATGGTCCTCGCCGATACCCCAGGAGCAACAGTGTCCCTAATTTGCTGGGAAGTGGCGGTGCGGTCCCCTACGGCACTGCGTAGGATCCTACGGTCTTGGCGTGCATCCGTGCGTCGCTGCGGTCCGGTCCCAGGTCGACGGGCACGTGCACCTTCCGCCGACCACTGGCGACAACATCGATGTACTGTGGAGACCTCACGCCCCACGTGTTGAGCAATTCGGCGGTACGTCCACCCGGCCTCCCGCATGCCCACTATATGCCCTCGCTCAAAGTCCGTCAACTGCACATACGGTTCACGTCCACGCTGTCGCGGCATGCTACCAGTGTTAAAGACTGCGATGGAGCTCCGTATGCCACGGCAAACTGGCTGACACTGACGGCGGCGGTGCACAAATGCTGCGCAGCTAGCGCCATTCGACGGCCAACACCGCGGTTCCTGGTGTGTCCGCTATGCCGTGCGTGTGATCATTGCTTGTACAGCCCTCTCGCAGTGTCCGGAGCAAGTATGGTGGGTCTGACACACCGGTGTCAATGTGTTCTTTTTTCCATTTCCAGGAGTGTACAATACAATACACTGCTTCCTTTCTGGTCACTAAAATCTATGTTGCGCGAAGTTTGATGTGCATAACGTAGTAGGTCACTATCATGCATATCCTGTAAATTGTATCGAGCACAATTGAAACGCGCAAAAATCAGTGTTGGTAACAAGTTCGCATTGTCCTCCCTTGAATACCCATAGCTTTTCTTATGCACTACACGGTGATATTGCTGCAGGCTTATTCGAAATGCAGCGGATGATCTTCCATGTGCGTAATTATGGTCAGTACATGCTCCTTGGACAACGATGGTCCTTAACTACGTTTTACTGGACACAGGATTTGTGGGTCCCGGCCCGACAAGGATGATGAACTACATGGCTCGACACCCTCTCCAATATCACTTTCACTTGTTAAGCACGTATTGTTACTTTTCTTCTCATGTACATTGTCCGCACATTCGAGCGTATACGACGCCACACATTCCACTGACTCATCTTGCAGAAGCGCTAATATTTCTTCTGCCACTTCTTTCTCACTCTGCGAAGTTTCTTGGATTGCTTTCTGACTAAATGTCAACTTCGGCTACTGTTGTTGCAGATATAATGCAATGTTTACTTTGCTTATCGTTGCCGTTACTCTGCTTTGTATCAACACCAGTAGCACTGTTATGAGTTACTCGTCGACTGCGCAGTTCAACTAGCCTCCGTAGCCTCATGTTGTGCTCACGATTGGGTACCTACAGTCCTGACCCTTGTCATTAGCAGCCAATATTGTGGTTCTGTGGTAGACAATATGTGCGACGTCGAATGTCGTAAACGTCATTTACCTTCTGCGACTTCGGACTCAAGTGGTGCTTTCTGAGACGGAACAATGATTTGAAATAAGAACAATTGAACACTAAACATCGCGCGCTCCGTAACTTGATTTTTATTTTATTCTACGTAATGATCGGTGAGAGGGTGCCTATCTTAATCACTATACAGGGTGATTCAAAAGTCATGTGCCATAGGACAAAGTCTACATTGGTGATTCAATAGTCTGGCCTAATAGGACGGTCACATAAAGAGTTATAGCAGGCAGGAATGATCATTCGAAGCCGTAAAGTCAAGTAAATGTTGGCTATAAAATGCATAACTTGAGTTATGAGCACTTCTTCAGTAGAAGATACATTTCACAGTGGCGAAAATGAACGTTTTCATAGTTCTTAAGGTTTTTAGAGCCCATGTTTACTAGACTTCCTTTCTCTGAATAACTGTTCTCGTCATGCCGCTGAATATGACTTTATCCTATGGAGCAAGACTATTGAATCACCAATATAGACTTTGCTCTATGGGACATCACTTTAGAATCACTCTGTATAATAAACATTACCTTAGAACAGACTGAAGAACTTGTATGTACGGCGATTCATTTATAAGACGAGATAACGTCTTCCACATAAGTACTCAGAAGAGCAGACTAGGATTTGGAATACGCTTCTTTGATTTACCGCATTTAAATTTATTGTTCGTTGCACTACGAATAGTTTCTTGTGTAGAATTGAAATTGTTATATGAAACCTATTTTGTAAACAAAATGAAATGTCTGTAAAGCACTTGCGAACGAAAAAAAAGGTTAAGTTCCAGGTTGTGAATACATTAGCTTTCGGGTCTGATATCATCAGTCCTACAGATTTTTTTGTCACTTTTCACTTCTGGCACCTCTGACATTGCAAGTGCAAAAAATGAGTGCTTAGTAGTTCCATATCCCAAGTTAAACTGTACTTCCTCTACAACTAACTCATAAGTTACTTCAAAAGTTTTGCTACTCGTATATACGTATAATTTATTGGAATTTAGCATTGACTATTTAGCCAGATAAGGGAGTAATTACAGCATTGGCATACGATATCTCATATACAGTATACACATTAGAAATTACATTTATTCGAGGTAAAGTTCGTGCCACAGTCCGTACATTCACGCACTCAACACAACGTCAAAGGTTGGAAGAAGGCAACAGCGTACCACATACAACACCATGCCAAGTAAAGAGCTATGGTGTTGAATCGACCTCCCTGTTGACGACGGCTTTACCTTTCGTTAAAGAAAGTTTCACTGCAGAAAAAACATGCAATAAGAATAATCAGCTGTTGTCCACGATATCGTAGTAGACAACTGTATAAGGAATTGGCTATTACAGAGACGCAGTTCCTCTCATGAGCTTTTCTGCAAATTATCAGTTGTAAAATTTCATAAGGAACAGCTTTCCATCACTACTCGTAATTGAAACTGACATCATCTCGGGAAATATAGTAAATACTACCGTTACCCAAATGTTTAACCTCTTATATAAATTTGTCAGATACCAAGCTAAATTTGTACTAAACTTAAAAAGCTTGCTTGTGTGTAGCTCTTATTCCATAAATGTTTGGTAATGTATCTCGAAAGAGTAGCATACTTCCTTACGTTATCGAACTAAATACTTCTTACTAATGTATTACCTTGCGAGAACTGAGTTTCTCCTGGAATATACAATTTTCAAACGATTTACGGGAATTCAGCCAGGTAATGTTTACATCGAGCGCCAACGTAAATTTTACAAACAGTTTTTCGAATTTTAACAGCAAAAAAAAAATTACGTTGTTGCATTCGTCGGGCCTTCTGACTACGAAACTACTACTGTGCTTGTAAGGATTAAGTTATGATCGAATTATCAATGCAATTAGGTTTAGAGTAATATTTATAAAAGTTGTTTTTATTTCATTACCCCCATAGGCACATCTGTTACGTCAACGAAGTAGCCGACTGTGCTGGTGGCGCCGGCCGAAGTGGCCGTGCGGTTAAAGGCGCTGCAGTCTGGAACCGCAAGACCGCTACGGTCGCAGGTTCGAATCCTGCCTCGGGCATGGATGTTTGTGATGTCCTTAGGTTAGTTAGGTTTAACTAGTTCTAAGTTCTAGGGGACTAATGACCTCAGCAGTTGAGTCCCATAGTGCTCAGAGCCATTTGAACCATTTTTTTTGTGCTGGTGGCTTATAGACCAATCAATCGAGACCAAATAAGTTAAAATATCGGGAATAGTTCGTGTAGTCGGAAATTTTGGTGTAGTGGTTGGAGGGAGTGCCACGAGAAACATACTAGAAATCTTGACAGGTGAGGGATGACTGTGGGGTGGAAGTGTGTCTGACGTTCGTTTATTGAATATCTCGAAAACCATGGTCTCCAGCGAAAATGTATCCCAGTACAAAATTTAAAGACATCGAATTTTCTACAAAAAGGTCCTTCTCATTTTTTTCTGTAGGACTAAGAGTCTGCGCATAGCGAGCGAGAGACTATGAAAATCTCGCGCGTGGTTTATGAAGGCTAGCTATTTTATTGCGGACTGCATAAAACTACATCATTAGGGCAGCTGAATCAGTCTGTATGGTATGTCTGTACTTGATTCGTGTCTGACGAACTCTGCTGCTTGCTACAGAGCCGAGACACTGATTCTTTTCGTTATATTTGCAGCCTGCTTTCGTGATGGTCAACAAGAACTGCCGGAGCATCCGATACCTTACTAAAGATGGGCAATGAAAGCGATGCAGTGATATTCATTAACAGTAGCATCATATTTGTTCAGTCTCGTCTGCTGCATCTGGGTTCTTTTCATCCGATGTTTAGGAGACTAAGAAACGTAGATGACGTGAATTGGTTGATGTAGTACCAAGAATTTGCTTAATCGATAATTAGTATATGAAAAAGATGATGACAGACTCTCGCTTAAGGTTTTTGGCTAATACGAAGAAATAAATGTTTCAGCGTGAAATCAGATTATCTTTCGGACGAGATCCATGCCAGAAATACTTATTTCCACCAGTTGCAGTGAATTACGTGACAATTGAGTGTTGCATTCCTTTAATGGTGGACCAATAGCGAGTTCTAAAATTCCCCTTCGTAACTGCGTTACAAGGATGATACTCCACACCACCTGTGGAATCTCATTCAACGTTTTGCTGTAGTCTGCTGCACCCTATCTATCGAGAAGGAGCACTTCAGTAAATAGTGATGCTTAGTCGTGTGTTGTATTTTGACATTAGGGATCGCCTTGATTCCTAAATTTATATAAGCACAAAGTCGATTTTCCCTCAGTTCATTACGGTAGGACGCCGGAGGGGGAGAATTATTGTCTCTAACATGAGCTCATAAAACCTGTATTTGTCGCACAGACACACACATTATGTTAATTTTCGCCACATTTCATGTTTTCAGAAAGAAAGAAAAATCTAAGTTCACTGAATTATGAATAGGAGTTTTATCGTAGCAGACCAAACAAATAACGAGTACAAAAGGAGGCCCCAGCAGGAAAGCAAGGAAATTCGTAGTAACCATCTGAAGGTGAATTTGTAATAAACCGGAAACAAGCAAAAGTCTGATTTAAACTTTTTTACCATACTTGTGGCTGCATGCTATTTAAATTATAAACCTTACAATTATACTACAGCCAGGGGTGTGTGAATTGACAAGGTAGCTAATGCAAATATTGATATTCAATTTTCCATTACTTCTAAAGACGTCTCCCGCAGTAGCGTACGAAGCTCCAAACACACAAGTATGACTAAGACCATGGCCTGATTCAGTGAGAAACTGTCATCAAGGATGTAAACAAGTTTTCTAAAAGCCTGTATTGTGTGAAAATGAAACGCAGTGACCGAATTACGGCGTAAGCACCGAGTCTGCGCTCTCGGTCCCAACTTCTGGGTGCCTCGAAAACAGTAAGTTTACATTTTTTCACATAAACTTCGCTGTAAAATGCAATGAGTTAATAAGTTTGTACTACAGAAAGCAAGAACAAATTAGGAAATTGCTGCTGTAAAATACTGTCATTGTTCAAATATCGCATTTAATTCTCAGCAACTTCTGCAGCTTGGAGGAAGAAGGAATGCCTCTGTTGAAACGTTATGTAAAAACAAAATGTATTGGTGCATGTTTACCGTCTCCTTTCAAGAGTATTCTTCCACAGTTCGAAGTTCGCTGACCATATTTCATGTCACCTTGGGGATCGATCTGTCATGCTTGTTTTTGATATTGGAAAAATGTGCGCTGTTTTGCTGAATCTCGAAACCGCTGGTACGTCTCACTGAAATCTGCATTAGAGACAGATGCAGTGTAATAGGCAACATTTACATCTACGCCTGTATTCCTGGGTTTGTGGCGAAGATTACTTGGTGGTAAGTGTCACGTTTTCTCTTTCCTGTTGCAGTGGCAAATGATGCGAGGGTAAGGTAAGTTGGTGGTAGTTTCCGTACGGGCTCAAATCTGTATAGTTTTCACCTTCACGGTCGTTTCATGAAATCTAACTAGGGGGAAACAGTATGTTTGTTGAATCTCCTTGGAACGAACGCGCCCAGAATTTCAACAGTATATTGCACTTTTATGAACAATGCCTCTCTTGTAGCTTCTGCCACTGGGAATTCTACGAGCATTCGTGACGCTTTCGTGTTTACTAGACTAACCCGTGACGAAACGCACTGCTCTTCTTTGGACCTTCTCTCTGTCGTCTATCAAGCCTCACTTGAAACGTCCCAATATTCAAGTACCAGTCGGAGGACGCTTGTGAGATCGTACCTGTTTCGTCAATGGACTACATGTGCTGAGATTCCTCAACTGATGTGTCTCTTATATGCCTCTCGTGCGGTTTTATATGGTAGTTCCACTTTAAATCACCCCGTACGCATACTTCCAGGGACTTATTGGCTTTGACTCTTTCTTGTGATTATTCGTAAATCATTTTATCAAATAATGTCTTCTCGCCTATTTATGATCAGTACCTTACATAAATCTCCACTGCGAACCGCTGTTTCAAGCGTCGATCCTCCGCAACTCTTCCTACTTTCTGCTACAAATTTCTAGCGTTGTAACGTCTCTGTATGCAAAAGCTTCATCTGCGGACAGCCTCACTCATCTTCCAACGTAACTCACGAGACCGTGCAATCACCACGACCATAGCGCCTAGCTGTACATGGTTCAGATAATGTTCCTATAACACTTCAATGCGACGATTAGCTCCAAAAATATTTAATGTATTAGCTCGAAAACTAGATAATGGCACAGAAAATAAATCTTCTCAAAAATCCCAAACAGCGACTGGCTTTGTGCTATACCCAACTGAATCGTCAATTTTAAATGACAGTTGGTGTCTGCCATCCACAATGCACATAATGCATTTCAGATATTTATGAAGGCTCTAGTTTTCCTTTATGCAGTTTTCTGAACAGTTGTTCCTGGAGACGACAGAATTCCGAGTCTGTCTTTTATAGAAGGCGAAGTGGAAACTCGGTTTATTCCGGCTAACCTGGTTCCACATGGTACAGGATTCTTGTGTGTTGCGAAGAAGCTGGGCACGTCGTACTACAGACAAATTTACCATGTGCCACGAATTCACCCGAGACCGACAGTCAGCTGTATTCGCGCTTCAAATGTTTTTCCTTCTCTTTTTTTTAGGTATTTGTTGTGTCAGTTTACATAAAATATAAAACATTCTTATTCTCAACTGTTGTTCACCGTTTGCAAGTGTGCAATACTCTGGAATTTCATAGTGGCCTTCTGCAAGATACGAAAAGCCTGCAGCTGAGAAATGTTAAGTATGACATGTGATAGTTTCTTCAAGTTATCTTTTACTGAATCGACTTGAAATAATTATAAGTAGTTAAATAAAAGGTGGGTGCTGGGCTTGTGATCGATATGATGTGGTCTTGTTTCTTGTTCCTGCAATTACGGTGTACGTTTACAGCGGTTTCCTTCACAAAATGTGTCCACTGGGATTATTTATGACTCAGAGTAGTTGTTTGTTATAAAGAACTGCCAACATGATACAGACGCGCTAAAATTTTTACTTCATTGTGATGTAATACTTACCTTTATCACTCTGTGACCATGGATTCAGAATGTAATTGCAACCGAGTTCAGTGCAAAACAAAAAAGAAAAAAGGGCAGTGCCTTCTCACCTGTGAGCCTGGAAAAAGTTTTGGTTATATTCTCACTGAGGATGTTCCGAAACCGTTGTCCGTCATCTGCGCATTCGCAAGGGGACAAAAGCTGCGACACAGTTTTGTTGCCCCCAACAACTCAGCGTGGCTGCCGACTTTCAGCTCAGGAGAGAGGCAGCACGGAGCTCAAGATGATGATTAGCAGACCGATGACGTTCCACAGGAATTCTCCGAAGATCAGAAATGATAAACATTTCCAGAATAATTGAATTACTCGACACACTAGTTGGTCGGTATTTGAGAGATTATGCGTTTAAACGAGGCACATGTAATGGAAGAGTAAAGGAACACAGTTGAGATAGGCGAGTTAAAGACCTCATCTCAACTGTAACACGACGTGCCGGCGAGATGTAACCATTTGGGCATTTTTTAAAAGCTAACGCTCGAGTCTTTAGCGTCGTTGGCAATGCATTGCCCAACTTAAAGGACTTCCTCGAAACTCCATAACTGTCTCCCATTGCGACGCATAAGTTTGAAATTTGGTCTCTATATGGTGCAAAAGCGTGGCGATCTGCTACGTAATTCTCGGACTCGCCGAATCTTCAAACAGCGTGGTGTCGACGCATGCGAAAAATCGGCCAGAGCTGAGAATTACATGCGTGGTGTAAGGTGAGGTAATGATGCCACATTGGCTCCAAATTTCACCACAATTCCGCCCAACGCAACCGTGGACGCGTCACACGATAAGGTCGTCATATACCCTCTCACCCATTCTTTTGATGCCACTATGATGGTCAGAACCGCGATCCTAAGCGCTGAAATCAGCAGTTTTCTTAAGAGTGGTCGAGGAAAACATGTCAGACGTATCGCTCAGAATCTACACGCAAAAGGCTTAGGGGCTGTCAATGAAATGAAACGACCGCTTCTCGTGGGGCGTTGATTCACACCCATTTCGCTGCCGAAAACGGAAATCTACAGTGCGATGAGCAATAGGACAACGTTTTTGACTCTTCCTGAAGTTTGAACCATCTTCTATGGAGGACATCGTGGGCTAACAAACACGACTGAACATAATCGCAGCCGCGCGGTCTCAGGTGTCTTGTCACGGTCCGCGTGGCTCTCCCCGTCGGAGGTTAGTCCGCCCTCGGGCATGGGTGCCTGTGTCGTCCTTAGCGTTAGTTAGTTAGATTTAGTAGTGTGTAAGCTTAGAGGCCGATGACCTCAGCAGTTTGGTCCCATAAGACCTTACCACAAATTTCCAACATAATCGCACCCCCTTTCGCTTGCACTCGCCGAAATCTGAACATGATCGGAAGCAGAAAGGCTGCTTGTTCTTTCTCAGCCCTCCTGTTTCGCACTCTGCTATGGCATGAGCAGAGGGGTGCAGCATTGACACATGCGTGAGTGTAGTGGCAAAGGGTCCTTCTAAGATGCCCCACCCGACCCAGTTCAGCAACGCCATCCACCTCCCCCCCCCCCCACCCCCACCCCCACCCCCACCCCCCTTATTGAGAATTTTATTGATGGGTTTTTGCACAGAAAACATTTAATGTAATCCCAGTGCCTGCAGCCAAGCAGCTGGCACCGGAGGGTTATCAAGTGGTTGACTACCTGTAGGTGGCTGGTGCTATTTCGCACATTTTCTGTGTAAAGGCACATCTTCAAAATAATAAATATGGGTGGGAGCCACCGAGGGTGTAGCTGTATTGGATGGGATGGGGGTCTTAGACGGACCCCTTGCCAATGAACTCACAAATATGTCAATGTGGTACCCCGCTGTGATCACGCCAGAGCAGAGTGCGAAACGGGGGAACTGAAAAAGTTTGAGAAGCCTTTGGTGCTTCGGGTCACTTTCTAATTTCGTTGAATGATTTTTAACAGTCTGTAGTGGACCACCCTGTATACCAGACAAAAAATTGTCGTCTCACTGCACTCCAAAGGGGTGCGATTACGTTTAATGTAGTTGCTGGGACACGATGTCTTAGAGAAGTGTTGAAGCGTCCGGGAGGTGTCAGCACTGTCGAAAATTGGCAAGAACGTCGTCCGTCGTCCTGTTGCTCAGTGTACTACGAACTGTCGCTTTCGACCGCGAAATGTGTGGGTGGTTCAAATGGCTCTGAGCACTATGGGACTCAACTGCTGAGGTCATTAGTCCCCTAGAACTTAGAACTAGTTAAACCTAACTAACCTAAGGACATCACAAACATCCATGCCCGAGGCAGGATTCGAACCTGCGACCGTAGCGGTCTTGCGGTTCCAGACTGCAGCGCCTTTAACCGCACGGCCACTTCGGCCGGCGCGAAATGTGTGGGATCAAAGACACATGAGAAGGGGTGCTTTCACTGACGCCATTCATGCCACACCCCGGGGCCTTTTCGTGTTCTTGCTGAGCGACGGTGTGTCTGTTTTCCTCGCCGCCCGCAAGAAAACCGCGTGGTTTCAATGGTGTGCGTCGCAGTTCTGACCACTATCGCAGAGAGATCAAAAGAAGGGCTTAAATGCGGGTATGAGGTAGTGTGACGACCTTCCCATCGTGTGACGCATCCACGGTGGTGTTGGGCAGAATTGAGGTGAAATTTGGTGCCGATGTGACATCTTTAACCCACCTTACACCTCACATGAACTTCTGAGCTTTTTGCTTGCTGTTTGTAACGTCACCGTCCAGTGGAGTGTGGCGTGCCAGGGCGCCACACGTTTGCACCATTACATATGAGCCAAATTTAAAACTACGCAATGGGAGACAATTATGGTGATCTGAAGAACCGGTCCTTTGCGCTGTGCAGTGTGCTTGTAGAATTATTTACTTTTCACTTCAACGGTTACATCATGGTAACTTTGTAATTTCTTGCAACTCCACGTAGTTTGCGCGTCTAATGATACTGCGAACGCCAACTGCCCTTTTGCTATCAATGCCCGACCGTTTGATCTGATAAATGCCAGCAGCACACAGTAGATGTAGATAATTATGGCTACTGGTATATGAGGTTCCACGAGCCTTAGGATGAATTATGTATTCGTTTCTTAACACCTCATTTATCATCTCAAATACGTCGACTACGTTTAGATAGTTTCAGGGCAGTGTGATTCATAATATGCGTCTCTTGAATTCTGAGGGTTCGTCAGTTACTTAACATCAGAAGCCTGCGATACAACTTGCCTTTATTTATGTATTTCAAGCAGTTCTATATTGTATGCCAGTAAATAACTGCCGAAGAACAACGTAACTTGTCTACAAATATTCATAACGGGCTCGCTATAGAGAATGACTCTTAACATTAAGAACAAGAGCGTACCAGGCCAAAAGTTCGCGAAAGGTCACACGAGAGAACTCGAATGAAAGTGATGCTAGCGTGCAGCGCAAGCTACCACCGGTACTCCTGCGTTGTTGAGTTTCTGACACAGCCACAGCTACTTCCCACGCCGATACAAATAGACTGCTCTCCTGTATGAAGATCAAAATACACATCTTACAATGTGTTGCTAACGTTATATCAATCATTTCCCCCAGCTGGTTTAAGATTTCACGTGTGAGACGGTGTAACAATTTTATGATTTCACGTGTCAGACGGTGTAACAAGTTTTTGAATATGTGGCGCTCTTTTTATAGAGTCGTGAGTCAGGTGGCGACAAGGAGGAGGAGATTGTGCAGATTTAAACCCGATGCTGGTACAGAGTACAATGTTCTCGAAAAGTACTGAGTAGTAGAATTTACGGTCCATTCACGAAGGAATCAGCGCAGGCAGGACCCTCGAAAAAAGTGTGGAACCAAGCCTCGGACAAAGGCTTACATTACAACAAGCGGGAGAAGAAAAGAGCCCCAAAATTATGTAAGACATTGCCCACCACTGCGGTGCTAGCGCTCCCAGTTGAGTACCTACTTGGTCGAGCGTCTGCCAAGAGGACGCGTCATTTCCTATGAAAAACTAACGGAATGCTAATCACTTTCCTGTATATAACCTTAGTTGTTAGTAGACCGTAACTTAAATAACAAGGTTTAAATTTCGGTTGATCTCAAGATACAAGGAAGTAACATGCCCCTTGCAGCAGATTAGTTTAATGTACTGATTGAGTGTAAGATCTTCCAATAATCAGGTAAAACCTAAATTCGCCCGCCTTATTCACGTACAAGAGAGTCCTCTGGTTCAATAATCCATCCCTATAAAGTTTCTTAGAATGCCACTTCGAGGTATATTACACACAATCATTTTATCAAGTTTCCTAGAATATCCTACAACAGTGTACAGTTTAGAAGAGATTAATTTTAAGTAGGTGAGTGAAATGAGTTCCCTTAAAATTTTGAAAGCACTTCTTCCCAACACTGCAACTCAGAGGCTTTAAAAAATATATTGCAATAAACAGCAATCCAGTTGCATAAAAGCAATTCTATTTCGTTAACCGTTTCAGGCGCTTAGTGGCCTTGTTGAGAAACTTATAACCATCGCAATATTTGCTTGTGTCAAGATGCATGCAGCTTATTGCTGTGGCGATGTGGTTCAGAGGGCCTGTACAGGAATGGTATGAAGAAGCCAAACAGTAAGTTCAGACATCGTGTCAGAGCCGTTGTAGCATGGTGTCTGCACTTGCTGTTCGGCTTTTTCATGCCATTTTTGTACAGGCAATATGAACCACATGATCATAGAAATGTGCTGCATGCATCTTATTCTTGAGCCGGCCGCGGTGGTCTAGCGGTTCTAGGCGCTCAGTCCGGAACCGTGCGACTGCTACGGTCGCAGGTTCGAATCCTGCCTCGCACATGGATGTGTGTGATGTCCTTAGGTTAGTTGGGTTTAATTAGTTCTAAGTACTAGGGGACTGATGACCACAGATGTTAAGTCTCATAGTGCTCAGAGCCATTTGAACCATCTTATTCTTGACACTCGAAAATAATAAGGTGGGTAAAATCATCTGAAGAAACCGGTTAAGGAAATAAAATTCCTTTTTTGCAGATGGTTGCTGATTATTCGGTATATACAATTACAGTTGCTGGTGATGGATAAAATAGTAAGGTTTTAAAAATATAACATACGGTCATAAATAAATCACTGAAACTCTATTCCTGTGCTATTCTTAATATTCCTTTTACATAAAAAACCTTTTTCATCATCAGTCCAATGGTTGACTCACAGTGCAGTTTAACACCCTCAGCGATAGTGTAGAAATAATCTGCGTTTTATCATGTTATACCATTTTTTGTGTATCATTATTCAACAACCGACTGTCTACTGCTAATCTTCCAAAATTTAATATGCGAAATTAACAAAATCTCGGGAGTATTATTTCTGACGTAGTGTTCAAAATATTCCCTGAAGGACAATATATGACAGAATGAGACGACTACCAAGATTCTTTCTTACTGTAGATGTACCGGATGTACCCATCATCTAACAGATAAATCCGATTCACTACTTAGCCGTTTTTCTGTATTCGTTGAGGATATTGCTCGATTCTAAGGATTCTATCATTTTGATAAACGTGAGTCTCATATTAAACGTATTTTTTAAAAAAGGTAATATTCGAAAAAATAGTAACAGGTTGGCACTCGAGAGCTCCGTGTTTTTGTTTACTTTCGTATAAACTTTTCAAACGTCCAAATGTTCATTTACAAAGAGTTATTAATTTATGGAAAATGGTTTTCCGTTGTAAACTTCCAGTGATAGAAGCGTTCCATTATCTAATGAAGTCATTCTCAAAGAAATATTTTTTGGATGAATATTAAATTACTCAAGGTTCCAAAAAACTGCCTGTTATTGGCATAAATAGTGTCTAAACGAGGCCAAGTTGTGGATTCTACTGGTATGTTTTAGTTATTGTAAATCTACAAATTATTCGCCAAGAATCCTACAAGTAAAAGATTTTAAGTATGCAGTTTTGCGGCAACTATTTTTTTTTACAATAACCTTGTTAAAATAAAGTCAGTCTTTTGTTCTTTGTTGTGAATAAACGTAAGATGTGTTATTGCCGATATTGGTTTTCTGGACTTAAGGTCGTGACCCAAGGCATAGTTCTCTGCCTAACGTTTCGTCTTCCAATGATTGAGACATTGTCAGAAGCTTTAATGAACCGGAAAGCAGACAAAGTTTCAAACAAGATCAGCATGCCGAACTGTTCATGTATCCACGCGATGGTCGGTTCGTGACGTCATCAGATCACTGGCTCAGATCGTGGAGTCGCTCCTGACGTACGTCATGGAGCTTGTACTGGAGAAGAGGTGCAGCTGTTTGTTTTATTCAGCGCTAAGGCCTACAACTGGTCTTATTTCAGTACTTGCTAATATCGAAGTTGGAATCAATTTATCTAAACCAGCTGCAGATAGGAGGCATAGAATGGCTGCAGATAGGAGGCATAGAATGAGACAGGATATTGCTTAGGAGCAAAGCACCTAGCAGTAACGTAACGTAACGAAAGGCGAGTTAAAAGCTCACAGAGATTTAGATTCTGATGAAGACACACTAATTCTTCCAGCCGATAAAGGCAATGTTACAATGGTAATGAAGAACGAAGACTACGACAGTAAAATTTGAGACTTACTAGAACCAGGAAGAAACAGAAGACTTCAGCGAGTTCCTGCGACTTTAGTTCTCAAGATAAAGTATAAGCTAATACACCAGCACTTCGACTACTTCCATTGACAGGAAGGGTCTCATCAAATCTGAAGAATTGCCTCCAAGATTGTAAGGTTTACCAAAAATTCACAAATATGGCATTCCATTTAGACCTCTTGTAAGTGCCATTGATTGTCCAAACCTATAGTCTTGCCAAACACTGAGGTACTGTCCTAGAGTCATTAATAGGAAAAACTCTCACATGTATTAAAGATTCATTTTATCGAAAAATTAAAATACTTCCGGTTGAACCCAAGTAATAGTATGGTCAGTTTTATGTTGTATCGCTGTAAACTTAGTTTCCTCTTGATGACGTGATGCCACAGTTGGAAAGTACTTTCGCAAAGGATACGGTAGATCTCCTTAAACATCCCCTCACATCTACTTATTTGCAATGGAACAACAAATGCTGTTACGAAACTGATGGCGTGGCTAAGGTGAACTCACCCAGCACTGTAGTAGCGAACGTTTTTGTGGGAAAATTTGGAGGAGGCGCCCTTCAGATAGCGAAGACTAAACCTTCAGGTGGGTTGCAGTATGCGCACGATACGTTCTTTATATTGTTTCATGGAAAAAAGAATTCTCAGTATTTCTGAATTTCCTGAATAATATTAATTCTAATATAAAGTTCAGTATGGAAATACAGGTGCTTTAATTTCATTTCTGGATGTACAGGTACTTGGCAAACCCGATGCAACTTTGGGTGACCTTCACACGGAGTGACTGAGAAGCGCTTCTCAGTGGCGCTTCCGCTGGCAAAGCATTGCTTTAAATGGACGCCTTCAGACGTTCAGCGCCACCGCACGGCGGTCAGTATGGCTGGAATTACACTGTCATATTTCCGTGACAAAGAAATATGATCAAATATTCGTCCAGTTTCTTCGACAAAGATCTTTGACGTGGCGCTAAAATTGGGTTTTACACGGTCGTCATATTTATCGTTAAATTTCAAGATAGCGCAGTTGTTGGTATCACAAATGCATTGTGTGTGTATTCGGAAGAAAAACAGCGGAAAAAAGGAAACATACTTGGATGAAGCCGTAGGTATTATGTCGAGATAATAAAAGCATTCAGCACAATTTGTTAAGAGAGCTGCAGGTGGAAGACGTCAAGTCTTACATATAAATTACTAGAATGGATGAAAGTGTATTTCAGTATTTGCTCAGTAAAGTGGCTTCTCCTTTTACAAAACAGAATACTCTCGTAAGAAATGTTATACCTGCAGAAGAAAGGCAAACTGTGACACTGGAATTTCTTGATACAAGACAGAGCTACTGTAGCTTAGAACCCAGCACTCGAATATCACATTGCACATTAACCAAAATAATTCCAGAAACGTGTGAAGCGATATAAAGCTGTGAAGGGGAATATGTAAAGGTAAAATGTATGTTTAGTACACTATATAGGTAATAAGAACTATTTTTGTTTTTGAATAATTTAACTAATGTAATTAGTGATCCAACTAATACATAATTAATAAAGTACGAAACAGATGAAGCACTTTTTAACTTTTGGAATCCAGAGTTAAAAAAACTGAAATGAGACTCGAACCAGCCAATGCCACTCTGGACCATTACTGATTATTTCCAACTTTACATATTTTGCGTTTCACGGAAAAGCTCGTAGAACGTGTATCCTTTATTAGAAACTTGCATCGATTGGGGACTTAACCAAGGGTTCCTCCACGGCAGCCGAGCATTCTACCACATAGTCACGTTGCTTGTCACGTCGAAAAGAACTGCCCTTGCTTTAAAATATTAAAGACGTTCAGAAAGCTTAAAAGTCGTTTTTCATCGAACTACTTTGGGTAGTGATGTTGCAGTTCTGAACTGCACGCACCATAAATGTAAAAAATGCAAGAATCCGATCGACGTGTGGTCTCCTTGTTAGTGTTCGAAGCTATATACTCTGTCGACGTGACCGTCTTCGTAATCTTCTGCCTGGAACTACCAAGAAGTCATTTTTCTTGACTTGGTGACGGAACGTGCGGATGATCGCAAAGCCCAGAGCAGTAGAATTGACGACAGCAAATATTATGTACATGGGTGTGATCTACATCTAGAACTCTTCCACGCAAACCGATGTATTTTCGCAGTTACGATCCTAACAACCTCACCAGTGCAGTATCATGACGTCATATGAGTGTTTACGTGCGGAAGAGTCTGATGAGGCGTGATTTACGAGGAATGCGTTCAGAAGTTCTGGAGCGTGCCGAGACTTACGCTCTAATTTCCCCATCTCTGTTTTCGATATATCCCTCCAAGTGTTCGTTACCCGGCGAGTGTGACATCCCATTGTACCCGAAGAATTTGTCCGCTGCAGCCGTTCCTTGAATCTAGACGTTAGTAACTTGAAACGTAAACTGCGCTTGGGGTCACGTGACAGCAGAAACGCGCTGACGCGGAGAGAGGGAGGAGGGCTCTGATAGTGGAAACAAGGACGCGGAAATGCGCAGTGCTCCCAGCGTACTTTCGCTATCAAAGCTCGTTAGAGATAAGCTCGAGAGAAATAGCTCCGAGACAGTTCCCATGTGTCAGCGGTTTACGACGCCAGACCGAACGATTTACGTGTGTGTCAATCGTAAATGGTATATAAGAAATAGGAGCAGAAATGTATAAAGAGTTCCCCACACGCTCAATAATTATGGCGCTATACTCGCTCGCTGCATTGAAACGACGAATTGGTTCCAGAAAACAAATGATGTGAAACAGGGCAGCCCTTTGTCATTTCTCCTCTTCATTGTGTTCCTGGATGATACAATAACTAAGACGGCAAAAAAACTGGAGTAGATAAGACGAAAGCTATGGTGTTCGCAGATGACGTGATCTGGGGAAACAGGGGGGGGGGGGGGGGGGATTGAGAAACAGCTGGATGCTTGGGAAGAACTATGAGGCAGTATGAAACAAAGTTTAATGTCAACAAATGTGAGATCCTGGTTACATTGAGAAAGGAAGACCAACTAGCGGAATAAGGATTGGCAGTGGACAAATGAAGAAGATACTGGCCAAGTGTGGTGGAGGAAAATGGGAGAAATGAGGAAGAGATCAGTGAACTTCGCAGAAATACTCAAGTATTCCTGCGAAATATTAGGAACCTGGAGCCTGGTTTGTAACAAAGACGGACCACAAAAAAGGTAATGTGTAGAAGTTACTACAGCCCATCTGAAACGTAGGTAATGAAGAAAAAGAGACGTAAACAAACTAAAGGCATGTGGAATGAAGTTCCTCAGAAGTAGTATAGGAGTCACAAGGAGATAGGATGAGGAAAGAAAGGATAAGAGAAATGCTGAAAGAGGGACTCTTGCAGTCCAGGACAGGATCATAAGGCTGAGATGATATGAGCACTTAAAGAGAATGGCTCTGAGCACTATGGGACTTAACATTTATGGTCATCAGCCCCCTAGAACTTAGAACTACTTAAACCTAACTAACCTAAGGACAGCACACAACACCCAGTCATCAAGAGGCAGAGAAAATTCCTGACCCCGCCGGGAATCGAACCCGGGAACCCGGGCGCGGGAAGCGAGAACGCTACCGCACGACCACGAGCTGCGGACATTAAAGAGAATGGAAAAAGGGGATTCCCAAGAAGATTCACGAAGAAGGAAACGACAAAAAGGAAGACCAAGGGACACATGGCTGAAAGGTGTGAAGGAGATTGTGGAACAGAGAGGTGAGAACTGGACCAAAGAGAAAACAGAAGGATGTTGGGAAAGGAGAACTACATGTCGAAATAATATAACTGGTATTTTAAAAAATATATAATTTTTTAATCACGTCTGCTGGTGACAAAGCTTCTGAAATGGTAAAATGGTACGTAGAAAATTTTTACTAGCTTAATATTGAATTTGCGTTCTGCCATCCAGCACCAGATTACCATCAGACGGACAAGAACGTTGACGACAGCATTGTTCAGAGGCAGTGACCGATCTCAAAATTACGCAGTTTGCGTAATTACGTTGCCCGGATACTGATATAAAAGATCGGCAAAAGAGATCTCAGGGACGCTGAAATAAAAGTTTGATAAAGTAAATGCCGATTGAACACTAGAAGCGTTCGGACACGTACATTTTATGAGACGGAAATCAAGAACGGACGAGACAGAGAGAGAAGGATCACAGCTCCTGGTTTTATACAGTCAAAACTTGCTTTACAGAGATTCTTCTATATAGTTTCGATATATAAACATTTATCTGGAACATTCTTTATATGAACATAATAAAAATTTAATTTTTTGTATCCAGTTATGACCTTTTCTCCTTACTTTACAGATTGATGTACACAGATAAAATTTATTCTTAATGTCTTTTAGGGTTAATTAAACGTTTGGGCATATTTTATTAATTACTCAAAAAGCAAAATTTCATCGAGGCCTGTGTTCGCGATATATCCAGCCTGGGGCTGAAAACTGTTCAAGATGATGATGACGATCGTGACTGAGAATATTGACAGATTGAGATCGTTCGAGACGGCTTGCGCAATGTATTGGAAAAGACTGCAGAGCTTCAGAAATGTTGATGTTTGCTCAACATATTGTGCAATATGCTTACCCTGTAGAAGATAAGGAAGTGGGCTGGTTGTTGGGTATGAAAACACCATGCAATAGTTAGGGAAATAAAATATGCGTAAAGTAAACGACAACAGCCTTAAGTCACAAACGTGATTTTATTCCAATGCACGATGCATTTCGAGCCCTGGGGGCTCACTTTAGGTCTTCATCGATTTTTTTTTTCCAAATTTAGGTTACATTGATGTATTACAGAGTGGCACATTGTGAATATAAGTTTGCAAAACTAAGACAAATCGAAAAATAACTTAATGTCTCCAGTAGTGGATACATGGTTTTGAAGTACAGTATCAGTAGACAGCTTTGTAATTACATTCATACACGTTCCATTCTACAGCACATTTGTAAACACAAGTCAAAGAACTTCAAATGTAAAGATGCCATATTTCTACAAATACACAGATGTTATTTAAATGAAGATACAAAGTTGTTGCGTTATTAATTATTCACAGATATCATTTATAAAACAAATATGTCAAATTTGGCAGTATGTTGTCATATGGTTGCAGTATTAAATGTAACTGTAGTTGCTAAACGCTCTTTGGGCATTCAGTATGTTTTCAAAAGATTTTTCTTTGTGTGACATTATTTCTAATTCTTCTAGTAGATAAAGTTGTTTTTACCATGGTTTTCTGTGTGGAGTACAGTTAGGCTGGCATGAGAATTTCACTCTGCAGCGGAGTGTGCGCTGATATGAAACTTCCTGACAGATTAAAACTGTGTGCCGGACCGAGACTCGAACTCGGGACCTTGGCCTTACGCGGGCAAGTGCTCTACCTACTGAGCTACCCAAGCACGACTCACGACCCGTCCTCACAGTTTCGATTCTGCCAGTACCTCGTCTCAGGAAGTGTTATATCAGCGCACACTCCGCTGCAGAGTGAAAATCTCACTCTGGAAGCGTCCCCCAGGCTGTGGCTAAGCCATGTCTCCGCAATATCCTTTCTTCCAGGAGTGCTAGTTCTGCAAGGTTCGCAGAAGAGCTTCTGTGAAGTTTGGATGGTAGGAGACGAGGTACTGGCAGAATTGAAGCTGTGAGGGCGGGTCGTGAGTCGTGCTTGGGTAGCTCAGTTGGTAGAGCACTTGCCCGCGAAAGACAAAGGTCCCGAGTTCGAGTCTCGGTCCGGCACACAGTTTTAATCTGTCAGGAAGTTTCATACAGTTAGGCTGTTGTGGATGCCACTTAGGCTGTGTCTATTAAAGTAAGTGTGGTTGGCTCTTGCGGAACTGTCACAATACAATAGTTGTTAGGTCTAAAAGCATCATTGTGTTCTTTGTATTGTGTGTTGGAAGTTCTTCCTCGATGGTTTATGTAAAATGTAGGACAACTATTTTTTTGTACTTTACACTGATGGACCAAAACATTATGATCACCTCCTCAATAGCTTGTTTGTACGTATTTGGAACGACATCTTGGTTGGTATGTTTGTGGCATTAGATGTCCACGCACAGGTTATGTAATTCGCGTAAATAACGGGCCGTTTATTTGCATACGCAATGATGGCGCCAGAGAGCGACCCAATTGGGTTCCATAGGGTTTAAACCAGGCGAATTTGGTAGCCGAGACTCGTGGGTTCACTATAATGCTCCTCAAACCACTGTAGCACGGCTCTGGCTCCGAGACGCGGAAAGATGACGTTGCCTTTGTGGAAGACATCAAGCATGAAGGGATGCAGGTGGTTCGCAGCTGTCAGCGTGTCTTCGGTTATTACTACAGTCCCAATCAAGCGCATGATAATGTGTCTCAATGCACAATACTGCTCTCAGCAGCCTACGACCGTCGCGCGCTGCACGTTCCGAGCCGCCGTTCACTTCGATGATCGCGTTTGTGGAGACAACCATCGATCTAGTGTAACAAAACTGCCATTCACCCGAAGAGCCGACACGTTTCCATTGATAAGACTGTCGAATCGCGGTGGTCCCGTGCCCACTGCAGTCGTAATTGGCGATGTCATTGGGTCAGCATGTGAACACACAGGGGTGGCCTGCTGTGAAGCACCATTTTCAACAATGTACGATTCATGGGGTTCTCCGAAACAGTTATGCGAGCACCAGCATTGAGCTCTTTAGGTTTGTATATTCAACTGTGTTTTGTTATTGGAATGTTTATGTTTTTCATGTAACGTAACGGCTCGAAATGCATCGTGCATTGAAATGAAATAAAGATTGAAGGCCATTGTTAATTATTTTACGAAAGTAGTGCAGGTACGGAAGAAACACAGATGAAATATATGATTGATCAGGAAACGCCAGGTACCTCGTTGCCCACAATAGCGGAGGAAACTAAAGTGCATGGTGTCGTGGTGCTAAGCAGAAATGTGTATTTTACATGTTTTTCAGTCTCTCACTATTCTTATAAGTGCGCAAGGCCTTACAGCTAGAGTTCCGCCAACATGGCACCCATCATGAGGATGACAGACACTGACTACGCGTTCGCTACGTGCTTACTGCTGCAGCGTACCCACAAAAGTGAAGTTTAGTGACCCTGTTGAGGTCCTATTTAAAAAAAAAAAAAAAAGCCTTAGTCCCAGCAAGAAAACGTCAAACTGTCAGGGTAAGCACTATTTTCTGTTGCAATCTAAGATTGTCCGTCTGACGAGCCAGTTCTGAGGAAAATTTAGAAATCTGGCTGGTCCTAATCACTATCTATCTCCCAAGAAGGAAGCAGCTTCACGCCTGCGAAGACCCACCTGAAAAATTTTAAAAATGTTTTTCGGTCTGCAGACGACTACCAGTCTCCTGCACAATGCACACGTGCGTTACTCCCTGGAGACCACGAAATTAAATTACACTAATAACAGCTCACAGAGGGCCACATAAGCAGTAATAATTCTGCCAGCGTTCCAAGCGTGAACGAAATCGAAAGAAACATCGTGTGCTACAATAGAACGTACTTTCAATCAGCGTAAATCTGCGGAACTTGGATGCAGAGGTCGAAGTAGGTATTAGTGTTTTCGTTCGTACAGAACAACTGTCCTCAAACCTTTTCTTTGGCTTTTATCATCAATCAGAAATATCGGTTATCCTCACAATCTTGAACCATCTACAGTGTGTTACAAAAAGGTACGGCCAAACTTTCAGGAAACATTCCTCACACACAAATAAAGAAAATATGTTATGTGGACATGTGTCCGGAAACGATTAATTTCCATGTTGGAGCTCATTTTAGTTTCGTCAGTATGTACTGTACTTCCTCGATTCACCGCCATGATATCATACGTGTTACTCTACCTGTGCTGCTAGAACATGTGCCTTTACAAGTACGACACAACATGTGGTTCATGCACGATGGAGATCCTGCACATTTCAGTCGAAGTGTTCGTACGCTTCTCAACAACAGATTCGGTGACCGATGGATTGGTAGAGGCGGACCAATTCCATTGCCTCCACGCTCTCCTGACCTCAACCCTCTTCACTTTCATTTATGGGGGCATTTGAAAGCTCTTGTCTACGCAACCCCGGTACCAATGTAGAGACCCTTCGTGCTCGTATTGAGGACGGCTGTGATACAATACGCCATTCTCCAGAGCTGCATCAGCGCATCACGGATTCCATGCGACGGAGAGTGGATGCATGTATCCTCGCTAACGGAGGACATTTTGAACGTTTCCTGTAACAAAGTGTTTGAAGTCACGCTGGTACGTTCTGTTGCTGTGTGTTTCCATTCCATGATTAATGTGATTTGAAGAGAAGTAATAAAATGAGCTCTAACATGGAAAGTAAGCGTTTCCGGACACATGTCCACATAACATATTTTCTTTCTTTGTGTGTGAGGAATGTTTCCTGAAAGTTTGGCCGTACCTTTTTGTAACACCCTGCATAGGACAAACATCAATTTCTCCCCTGAGCAAACAGTATAGGAATAACAATAAATGAAAACCTGAACTGGTTTGAACAGAGCTGGAATGTAGAAGAAGGCATCAGCATCCGACCATATCCTACACAAATAAAAAAAGCTGTTCCTTTTTTACCTAAAAGTGGAAGTCTTTCATGCGTTTGTGCTTCCAGTTTTTCATCACAGCAACGTATCCTGCAAGATCTCTCCAGAAACCTCAGGCGCTTGTAACTGCTATGACGTTCGGCTTTTTGTTCATATTTCACCATCATACACACAGCTATCCATTCCACAAGCAGCCAAGTGCACAGATTTCCATAAACTCTCTTCTGTGGTCTTATCAACATATACAGCCGGCGTTCTCTCTCCCCTTAGATTTAGCGCTCTTGTCTGAACAATACAGCAGAAACACTCTTTCCCATCGGAGTAAAGCCCTTTCTGTTCCATCACTATTTTCTGAGTCCTTTCCAGTAGCAGGAACCCTACACTGAAATAATGAGACCCCTTTATATCAGAGAACTGAATAATAGCTCCAGGTCGAGCCAGACTGACGGTATCGCATACATTGGTCGAACGTCCCTTTCTTTTGGCCCTTCGTACTAAGTATAGCCTTCTAGATTCCTTGTCTTAAATTTTAGCAGACGATTCACGGAGGCTTGAACTGGTCCTCAGTTTCTTACATGAAAGTAGTTTTTATTTTCAGTTATAGGGTTTTGCTTTACTCCTGGAGGAGGCTCGGGGTGATTGTGGTTGTGGCCTCTCTTCGTTTTTTCTGGGTCTGGTACCCATGACCTCTGCCCCGCTCCTTTATCCCTCTTTTTTCCAGTTTTTACATTTGGCTTACCGTTTCATGCCTTGTGCTGCGTGTGTTTTAACTCTATCTTACTTGATTCGCCCGCTTTTAGCGGACACTCTATTTTACGCAAAAAACTATCGAATCGTGGGACTGATGAATTCGCCGCTTGGTCCCATAACCTCCCTTCAATCAGTCAATCAATCAGCTCCAGGGGCAAGAGACAGTTATTGACACATCTACTAATTCTACAATAAGTCTTCCTTTGTTCGTGTACACACTCTTTACAACATTACTGCTTTCCAACTAAATTTTCATTAATAGTTTACCCATTTTACGGGTTGTTTAGCTCCGTGGCTTTGGATTATATTGTTTTACACCAACCAGCCATTTTATGTATTTTTATGTAAGCTAATATGCGTTTCTCTTTCAGCCATCTTCATTTGGCGTAATGCATCGTTAAAATAGGGACAGCAAACTGGATGCTGTAGCTGAACTGTGCAAAATAACAATTCTGTTTAGCTAGTACGTTTCGCGAGTTGTATATTTACGCTACATTGCTGGTTAGGTGTACTTACTTTCTGCTCTGCTTGCTGTTATTTTCGCATTTATAGAAGTGGCACAAACACTTTTCCATTTCTATTTTGCACAAAAACATCCCAGAATGCACCGTGTTACCGACTGACAGTTTACTTCGAAAATGATAGAAAATTATATCTTCGACCAAAGTTGTATTTTCTTAAAGGTTGTGAAAGTACTGTCTCTAATTTAAGCTTCTGTATGATTAAAAAGAACTGAACTTGTTTAGCATGAATGCTCTGAGTAAGAGTACTCTGTATGGTTATTTAAAAGAAATAATATGGTAAATTTGATATCAGAGAATTAATATTACATATTTTACTCACAGTTCGAATGACCGTTACGAACAGCAAAGACAGAACAACAGATTTGCGTTATGTAGTTATGGAAATTCTTGGAAAAATTTTGCTGGCTAACACAGGTTGCTCGTCTAGGATGTCATTCGGGGATGCACATTTTTTAGAAGAAAATAATAAATTTTCATTTCTGAACGCTCTTGAGCCATCAGCATCTGCAGCAGCAGCATCGTTAAGATTAAACATTATTTGTTCTTTGTCGGTACTGTTATTCGCATTCTCATTTGGTACACTCAGACCATTTTTAATTATTATTATTATTGTTGTTGTTGTTATTATATAAATTTTATATGTGTGGCCGGCCGCAGTGGCCGAGCTGTTCTAGGCGTTACAGTCTGGAACCGCGCGACCGCTACGATCGCAGGTTCGAATCCTGCCTCGGCATGGATGTCTGTGATGTCCTTAGGTTAGTTAGGTTTAAGTAGTTCTAAGTTCTAGGGGACTGATGACCTCGGCAGTTGAGTCCCATAGTGCTCAGAGCCATTGAACCATTTTTTTTATATGTGTGAAACCTTATTCTGTGGTAAAAAAAAGGGCTACAAGAACTTAATACGATCACATTAAATAAAAAAGACTAAGAACTAGATTCATTTACGGTTTGCCAGGTCACGTGAAACAGTAACGCCATCTACGCTTCTTGCGAAAAGCCTAAAGTTCTCGATGATGATACAGCACGTGTGTTGTTGTGGCGTAGAAAGAAAGGACCCTGGACTTCGGACGTGTCAGTCCAAGCGAGAATATCTTGAGTCAAGAAACGCCTCGCGTACCATTCAAACGTCGCTGTATGTTAAGTGTGTAAATGCTTAGTATTTGTGAAAAACGAAGCGGTCATTTTCTATTTTTCGCTATAGTGCGCGGCCAGAGTTTCATTGGACAACTAACAGCTCCACTGTTCTGCACCGAAGAAATAACATCCGCGTTTCTTCTTCAAATGCCACTCTCCTGTGAGAGAATAATTTTTGCCACTTCCTTTGTTAATCACGGTTGGTGCGCGTGGAGTGTTTTCTATTCTTCATCAACAACGGAAGTTATTAATGTTCTTGCCAAAATAGTCTGAGACAAGTGGTTAAAACAATCAAAATTAAAAATGCATAAAATGCAATCTCACTCGGTCATTTACATAGGCAGACAGACAGTGTACGCCTGAGTGTCTCCAACTTCGCCATTGTGGTAATTAAGCGTGTTTGTACACTTGCACTGGGGCATTAGTTCTTGCAGTTCACTGCGATTCTCCTCTGGCGTCAACCAACAAATTTGTCGAGCATCATTGGACGCTATCGCATTGACTAAATTTGGCGAGATGGTGCCTTGTTTCATTGGCTTGGCCTTGCAGTCTTAACAGATGGATTGCGGCTTCTCGCTTGAACATATAGATTTAGGCGAACACTGAAATGGTTCATTTTAAGGTGACCCTGCCTGTTTACATCACCATCACAGATAGCTGAAACTAGAAATAGAGAAGAGGGGAAATTTTCGACATCGTTTGGAACGTATATCGGGAAGACATGGGAATCTCCAGGATGAGGAGAGTTCATAGCAAAAGCAGAAACATCAGGTCTAAAAGATCCCAAATGAATTCGATTATGTATGAAGGAGAACAGCATGTCTTCCGTTCCGGAATATCATGCACAGGCAATATGTTTCGCTTAAAACAGCTAGTGGAAAAAAAACATTGGCTAGGAATTATGATTTTTCACTGTTCTTAAGAAAGCCTATGATAACATGCTCTTCCGTAAATTGTGGACTGCAGTGTTAGAGAATGAACAGTCTGTCGTGTATTAGAGGTACTTAAAGCTGAACGTAGTGTATCGGTCTATATGGAGGGTGAATATTATATTCCCATTAGCGAACCTGGACGCACATAGGCGGTAAGACCTGGACCAGGTGCAGCGACAACTAAACGTGCTTAAAATAGATCTCCCGAAAATGCGCAAGGATAAACAGCTGATGTAGCCATGATTAACAATAAATTCAAGCCCAAGCAACTACATGAACAAAGTCTGTAAATGTGCACAACTGTTGAAAAATGGGTAACACTCATTTCACACAACTCCCTGCAGGCATGACGCCATTTTGACGTCACACACAAAATCGACTGCCGTAGGGACTGCTGGTGACTTTCAGACAATGAATGTAAACTATCCTCTTAGATTCCTGCCAGATATTTATTTCATTCTTCGTTCTTTAATCAATTGGAAATATAAATAACATCGAATATTGCAGAACACAGATTACAATCATAAAGTCCAAGAATGTGTTAAGAATGCTAAGATGGAAAAAATATTAACATAGAGCAAGATGCGAAGTTATATCCTTAGACTCGGTAAACGACGACATTATCCATTTCGCTTTTTTAAAAATAAATAAATTTATTCACCAACAGGTATCGCAAAACATTGACTTCAAGTACAACATTTAAATTAGGTGTATAAATGATAAGAGCTTTTCTTTATTCAGTTTATTGTTCAGATTTCTTGTTTTCTTTCAAGTGTTGTTTCATGTCGTATATACTCTCTCCTTCCTCTTTGAATATGTAGTTTATAAAATGGATGAATCATGTGACTGTTCTAGTCTTGGATACTGGAAACGCTACTTCGTACTTATAAGCACATTATTTTCTTGGTGTTTTTTCGTTAAAAGTGGTTGACAGCAAACTTGCTGATTTAAACTTTATCCGTTTCCATAAACATGCTATTCTGGAGCAACCTACTGTTCGGTATATGGCAGAGTGTACCATTCCGCAGTACTGGCAGTACGAATGTGTGATGGCGTCGCGCAGCTGTCGGTATCAAATCATTCATAGTCTTGTAAACTGCTGAGCACAACCTTGAACTTACGGACTAGTCTGCAAAATTTAACCAGACCGTCTTCCAGTTTGTCTTTGTGTTTCATCTGGTTTTCTGGGGGGAAATGAAGTTTTTTTTTTCTTCAACAGTTTCAATTATTTTCTTTGTTGGACACAATCTTACATTTGTAGTCTTTTCTAAAACATATGTTGCAGTTCGCAAGACACGAATTACGTTTGCTAGCATCCTTCTATCATCTATATTTTCTGTCACGATACCCCATCACGCCTTTAGTAAGTCCGACTGAGTAGCTGGTAATTTGAGGGTACGTAGCTAATTTTTCGCTATAATGGTTTAGCATTTTGCCTCACAGCCTGTTAAGAACAGGCTACCCGAACCAGCATACCTTTCCAAACAAACCAACCAGCGTATTTTTTAATTTGTGCGATACATTTTTTGTCGATGGTTATCATTTGTCCAATGTACCACATTTTGGATAGGTGCAGTATGTTTACACATTCAACCCTATGAATAACGTTTAATTTCCTTGTACTGTTCGCTATCAGGGAACGTCTTACTTTTTCCAGCACTTCTTTGCAATTGGCGTCAACTGACTCTTTAAGGTTGTTCCTTAATTTCAGTCCCAGCATTTCCATTTCAACACCTTCGGAGAAGGGGTATGGCACGGGTTGAGCACTTACATTTAGCCACAGTAGATGTGTTGTATACTGTTTATCGTTGCCCGTGCTGCTTCTTTATAATCATCTATTATTTCTGACACTTTTGCGGTGTCTTGGAGTTCTGTAATTGTAATGGTAACATCATCTTAGGCGTTTACAGCGAATCGTTGTGCACCAACATGTAATTCTTGTACTGACGTGTTGACTGTACTGATTAATGGTTCTAAAGAGATGACAAACAGTATCACTGATAAGAGACAACCATGTCAGACAGAACGGTGGACTGGGAATGCCCCTGGGAAATATCCGTTGATTTGCATCTTGGAATTGGCACTTGTTTCGTAGCAGTAAATCTATTGTTGCTTGTGGAAATCTGAAATGCTTTAGCACACCCCTTAGATGCTGATGACTGACTTTATCGGTTATCAATAACCGTAGTGTTTGTTCCTGATGCTTCCATGAGTGGAAGCTCATATCTCTTGAGGAGCAGATTCCATCTATGATACATTTGTTTGGTATGTTGCACGTCTGTGCCGTCCAGTGATATCTGGAAGCATTTGCTTTAATCTTGCCGCTATGGCACGAGAAAATATTTTCGAGTCTTTGTACAACAACGTTACCGCCCCGAAATCCGTTATTCTTCGAGAGATCGGTTTCTTAGGAACGAGTACGATAATTCCGGGTTTTTTTTCGAAATATAGGTGCCTACATTCCTATTTCTGTCTCAATACTTTCATGAATTCTTTTTTAATAACTGACTAGATTCTATGAAGTTCATAGGAAATACCGTCTCCTCCTGGACTCTTACGTCTTTGCAAGCTTTGGACAATGTCTCCAAATTCTTCCTCAGATACTGGTTCTGACAACATAGTGATACTTCGGTTTGTTAGATATGACGTACAGTTTTGTAGTAACTGTGCTGTTTCTAGAGTATCAGATGGTTGGAAATGTTCTTTGATTCCTTCCCGACTAATATATTCGTTCCCATCCGTAGATAGTGTCTTGTTAATATATCTCTGTTTGCACCTTTTTCTTTCCCTTTTGAGGTGATAAATATTCCACTTCTCATCTAATATGTGACCATAACCCTTTCAGGTGGTGATTTTTCCTTCTAGTTCACTTTCCCGCACTTCTAAAATTTTCTTTTTTTAATTTTTTGTAAGTTATTTGCTCGGTCTTACCCGTTGTCTACTTTTCTCGGAGTTCACGAGTGGCACGGTAGTAGTACTCGAAGTTATTTCTCCTGTTTCATTTTTCCAAGAATTTCCATAACTACATAACTGTAGGTGACATTTATAAATAATTTCCGAATGCAGGGTTTTACTATGATCTCCCACCACCGAATCGCGTTACGGAAGAAACGTTTCCGGTTAACCCACGATTGGTAGCGAGCACTAAACTCCATATTTACGCGTGTGTTGTACGGAGCAGGTTACAGTTTGATTTCCAGTATCCTCTGCCAATTATTTTAGGACGAGGTAGTCCTTTTGCTTTGACAGTTACAGCGTGATGTCGCCTTTTGCCGGTCTCCGAAAATGTAGAGCTCCATCACTGAAAAGCTTTTCCCTTCAGCTCTGTTATTTGATCTGGAGGGAGCGTAGAGGTTTAAAAATGTTTTCTCATTCAGCACGCCTTTGACTATGCTTCCTCCCAGCTCCTTTTCTACATCCTTTAATTCTAATCCATTTCTGGTTAAAATACAGCAACCTCTCCCACCTTAGCCAACACTGTTATACACATATTATGTGCCTGAAAGGAATTTACTTCTCTTCAGACGACCCCTTGCAGGAAGGCAACATCATTATTTGTTGTAAGAAATTCCCCAAATGTTAATCTTTTTTTTGTTTCTAATCCCACGAATATTTAACGTTACAAACGTGAGCGCTCTTTTATTTTCCATGCAGCTAATAGTTAATATTTTCTAACTTCTTCATGTGTTTGTGTGTGTGTGTGTGTTTTTTTTTGTTTTTTGTTGTTCGGATTCAGATTCCGTTTGTTCACTTTCCATATCAATATTTCCTGTGCTTTTGTCATGCTTTCTCCTCTTTATTCTTCATTTTGCTGCGTGTACCACGGTTAAGTTTGGTCTTGACGATTTTGCTCCACTTTGCTGTTTGAGCGACTTTTCTGTTTCCCTAGCACTGCGCTCATCTAGTTCGCCAGTGGCAGAGAGGGTATTTTCAAGTGTAGTCTTGTGTTCCTTCGTCTATTAATTGTTGTTTACTTCTTATGGGTTAGGCTTAGGTGGTCAGTTAATCTGGTTGGTGTGACTAATGTACCATGGCTTGCACTTTATTTTCTGCTTCCATCTCAATTTCGGTCAGTAAATTCTGTGCGTTGTCAGATTTTTGCTTTCTTGGCGTCTGTGATGGTTTCCCACCATCTTCTACTTCTGAGTTCGAACTTTCTTTTGTGGTCGCTTTTTGTTCTTCAGATGTTCGTTTGGAGCGAGATAATCCTCCACTTCCGTTTCGGGGGCTCTACCTTTTCAGTAGATCTCCAAGACAGCCGCTTTTATGCTGTTACCTTGCGTAGTAGTTGTAGATTGGAAATGAGTGCTCCTTCTGCTTACCTCGCTACCTGTCTGTTCATCCAGTGATGCTTTTCTCGTTTCTTTAATCACAGGAGGATAGTCCTCGAATGAGATCAGCTGTTGTTCTGTACATTCCTTTGAGATGGCGTTACTGCTATCCGGTACATTAACGGCAGCTGTCGTATCTTGTGGTTGCTGTCTACTATACTGTTGTAGATTATTCCTCAAAACAAACGGCCGCCGCAGCCGATTTTCGCGAAGACGCGCCCCGGCTCGTTACACAAGTGGCATGCAGGGTTCTCTCTTGAGTAGATAACATGTGCCTCACAACCAGATATAGTAATGTGGGAAAGGATGTTAAATTTCACAAACATTGACACTGACCTTACGCCATTATAACTCTGAATCGTGTACCTAATGGACCATTTTTCGAATTCATTGTTTTTATTTTGGTCATATTTTGAAAGAACTTGTACTAAATCGTTATTTCCTAGTTCCGGGGAACATTTAAAATTATAACAGTTTTCAGGTCTCTGTTTGCATTACTTACGTGACCCATGCTAACGGAATCATCACGCTGGCGAAATCCAAACTTCCCCTGAGTTTTCATTAAAGCTAGTGCAGCAAAACAGCATTACACAAATTACCAAACACACAATACTTTTCGCTATCAATTGGGCTGAATTCAGAATTATCTCCTGAAATTCTGAAATTATCGTATAACCAGTCATGGAGTTCCAACGCAATAGGTTGAGCATGAGTATTGTCATCAAAGTAGAACCTTAGCGTATTTTCTCTGAGAGGTTGAGAAGACATGGTAAACGTGTAGGAAGAGAAAAAACCCGCTTCTTCGACGAACACAAAGGAAGCTTGGTTGGTAAGACTCAATACTTCCAAGCCTGGAAATTTTACACCACATCCACTAAGAATGCTCGACGACAGGTCCACAAAGTCCTGCCACGAAGCACCAGGTAGGAGTAAAGCTGGCCGCCATTCCCACACAAGCGGCCGCTCAGCACGGCTGTCCCAGCCACACGGAACTTACTCGTCGTCAGCCACTTTGCCGAGACGTGTTGCACGTATCAGACAACACAATTTAGAGTCGAATTGTTAATAAATAATCTCAATATTTTCGAGAGCGGTCCGAAAACAAGATTAGTAATACGCTAGTGCTCGGTCATGTGATTTTAACTACTGTCTTGATTTTTGTAGTACCTCTTGAAGGCTTATATCGTTGATGCATTATTAACTGACATTTAATGGTAATGGTGAAGGGTTGGTGATAAATTTTCAGTGACAATTGTTTTGAATCTGCGTATTGCGAGATATAATACAAAATGTCAAAATAGGCCAAAATGAATATGGCGCCTGCCGCATCGATTGTCGATATAGCGTGTAACGTTAGAAAGTAATTTAAGTTAAGTAGTGTGTGAGCTTATGGACTGATGACCTTAGCAGTTAAGTCCCATCAGATTTCTTACACATTTTGGATATGAACTTTTGGTGTTGCTGAAGGGTGAAATTACTGGATACAATTAAAAATGAAGACATACGTAAGAGAATGAAACTGAGCATCACTGCAATGAATACCAACCGAGCAAAGCGAATGAAATGATCTATGCCGTTTGGATGAGAACAGATGACCTAAGAAGGTAATGGAATGGATTCCAACTAACAGGAAAAGAAGAAGAAGAAGAAGAAGAAGAAAAAGCCAGAAAACAACATGAAAAGAGGGTGTCGGAAGACTTACGTCACAGTGGAATTTGCAGGCGGAAGATCGGAAAGATAGGTTGCGAGAAACAACTATAATGTTCTATTAAATTGCAAAAAAATTCATTCCGTTGAGAAACATAAGGAAATGGAAGCAATAATCGAATGTGTCTGCGAAACAACCACACACATCAGTAGTAGTCATTATAGATAATCTTGAGTCGGTAGCACGGGAATGTCCCGAGTATACGTTAGTACTACATGGTGACTTCAGTCCGCTCCGTATGGACTGGGAAAATTTCGCATATGTTATCGGCGGAAACGACAATGTTATGATTTTATGCTGAATACGTTGTCTTGACAAGTGCGTCGAACAACTAGTCACAGATCACTAACGAAAGAGATACTTAATATCTGCTTGCTATAAACTCGATCTTTGAGTGTACCGCCAGTGAGAGAGGGATTAGCAAACAGTGTTTGCCACTAATGAAACGATGGTCACTGAAAGGAAGAAGATGACTATTTGAATTAGAAGCTGAGCTATTTACAGGAAGACTTGGTGTAACATTACATTTTCCCAGAACAAAAGCTTCGGCGAAACAAAGAAATGCCGTTAACTTGTTAGCATTTGTATCAGCTATATACATGATACGCAATTACTCATTTCTACTATTGTTCCGTTATCTAATCTGAGTAGAGATTAGGCAAAAAATTACTCGCACTCTCCTGTCATAAAGTATTGCATTTCCGCGTCAACAACGACTTTCTCAAGTGTACTTACAGATAAGCTTTCAAATTGTTTTTATCGGGCTTACGATTGATAACGATGGAGTAATCGCCGAATGTTGCAAATAAAGGGTCTAACACTCGATATCTTCCGTATGTTCACAAACAAAGACTAAGCGCTTATTGTTCCATAAAATTTTGGGTATGCAGCCGCATAAATTTCACTACTACTTCTGATGTTTTGGCTGTGCACCGTCCAGCCATCTTCAGAGTGAGCCAGAGGCATTGATCGGGAGCAAGAGGTACTGCATACGCGTGAAATTAGATCTATGGCTGCACAGTCGGTCCACACGGCGATATTGATGTATCACTGCAACGTGCACCATTGAGACATCTTTCTGAATTTATTACAGAAAGTTCCGGATTCCGTGATTTGTCTAGGCATATGTTGTGCCTCTTGCCGACGATCAACGTCTTTGGCCGCATGCGCAGTGGCGTGGTATGCGGGTTTAAAAGGGTGGAAAAAGTGCGGTGCGTCCAGATGGCTGGATGGCATACAGCAGAAATATCATAAGAAGTAGTGAAACTTGTAATGCTGCACACCCGAAATTTTATGGAACAATCATTGCGTGGAGAAAATATGAAGATTCTCAGTAAGCGCTTATAATTCCCAGAGGTTTACATATAGTAACAATATGTATTGTGGTAAGTATATAACAGTATATCATCTTCAGCACAAACATCACATAGATGCGAGGATTAATGTAATTCTGAACCTTTAATCGAATATCCTAGCAGGAAAATAAAAGTGAGCACCTCTAAACTAGTCTTACGAACATATTGTTTGCACTGGGCAGCCATAGAGTGTATAAAAAAGCAATTATTCAAAGGTCGTGATCTGGACGAAATAAAAGACGTACTGAAAATGGTAACGCTGAGCTCGTAACTATACTGTCCAGCCACATTATAGCGACTTCCTGTCAAAACTCTGAATAATTACCATTTGCAGCGCGGTCTGCGGAGAGGCGTGCAGGTAGACAGTGAGGATCTGGAAGGTACGGACAAGGATGTGGAACCATGCCGGCTCCAGTGCTGTGGTCGACTGCGCTAGGTTTGTCAGTTGAGGATCCACGGCGCAAACAGCCCGATCAAGATGGTCCCACAGATCACCGATTGGTTTTAAATCCGAGGAGGTTTTGGCCAGGAGAGTATGCTAAACCCATCCTTTTGCTCTTCGAACCACGCACGTATATTGCAATCTGTGTGACTCATTGCATTGCCCTCCTGGTAGATACCTTTGTGCCGAGAAACAAACCGCGTGTAGAGGTGGACATGGTCCACAAAGACATGTACAAATTTGTGTTGATCCTTTGTGCCTTCAGAATTGTAAAATCATCCAAAGGATACCATGGAAACATTCTCCATACCACAACGCTCCCTCCTCCGGCCTGGACCCTTGCGGCGGTTGTTGCAGGGATTTTACTTTGACATTTCACGCCGTACACGACAAAGACCATCTATTCTATGGAAAATAAAACGTGATTCATCTGGAAAAGGCCGCCTGTCGGCACTTGGTGGATATCCAATAGCGGTCTTGGTGTACAGATTCCAGTTTTCGTCGCCGATGAACAGTAGTTAGCTTTGGTGTATGAACCAGGCATCTGCTGAGCTGGCCCATATGCAACAACGTTCATTGAATGGTCATTGAGTAGACACGGTTGGTAACTACTTGGTTCGTCTGGACCTTCAGTTGCTCAACAATTGCACGTCTATTCGCCTGTACACATCTCCGCAGCCGTCGTTCAGCTCTGTCATCTATTTCCCGTGGTGTACAACATTTACCTCGGCCATTTTCCCATGCTTTAACCACGGCGGTACGCGGGCAGTTTTTAGCCGTTTCGGAAATGCTTCCACCCTTGGCCCGAAAGCCATTGATCTTGCCCATTTGGACGTCAGTTAAAGCGCTCGGTTTCCGAATTATGACAATGATTGCACTGTTTTCCGCGTCCCCATGACTTGCTTTGCATACCTTGCACTACTAGTGATGCCAACTGAAGTCTGTGTTGTACGTTGACGTCGAACACAGCTGGTGGTCACGTTAATGAGACTGGACCCAGTATTTGGCGTGCTGAAGAAGTGGTCTGTTTGAAGCTCTGAGTTCATTAGTATCGTTGCCTTGCCAGAACAACATTCCCGAACCAATTTTGTGCAAATAATGGAATTTGTGTGTTTGTATTAAGGGGATGTAGATGACGGATGGTATCGACCAGGAACTGCCCAACACGTTGGTCTGTGTACCATTGCTGGTGCCTGTGGTCCAAGGAAGTTGAACGTGTGCGGTGACCTAATTTCGGAGAATAGCGGCTTGAACGATAATGTCTGCTCTTTCATATCAGATGCCATTAATGATCGCACGGCGACAGCAACGCAAATTTGGACCAAGTTGCACAATGATTTTCACGTAGTGTAGTCGGGAGTCGTTAGGCTGAAACTGCACTAGGCACGGAGGTGCCGATCATCAGGCTTTCTCTCGCACAACATTAAATTTAACTCCACAACACAATTCTGCCAAAATAACATACTTAGTAAGTTTCAATTAGGATTTCAAAAAGATCACTGCACATAACAGACGATTTTTCAATTCACAAAATTTTTGACTGTCCAATTTACAGTATTCTCCTGGAGAAGCTAAAATATTTCAGTATCAGAGGTCATGGTAGTGACAGATTTTCACTCATTCTAACTAAAAGATTTAAGAGTCTTGCATTAAGAGAGTTAAGGACTGTTCATAACGGAACAGAATCTTATGGGGAGGGAATAATAATCACAGGTGGTCCATAGTGATTAATATTGGGTTCACTCTTATTCTTGTTATTTATGAACGATATTCCATCATGTACCCAAGAAACAGAAACCTCTTTGCTGACGATGCAAGTATTATAATCAAGCGTAATGCAGTAACTTCAACACGTGAAAATGTAAATTATACACACGCTGTTGCCGAAAGACATGGGGGAGGTGATTAACTCATCTTCTTCAAAACTCATATCTGATTATCTGCAATTCAGGTATCACTCTATTTAGATAAAACACAATACAAGAAATTCAATTCTGTCTACCTGCCTGCGAAATATAAGGAACCACTTTTACGTTCCGATTAGGCACAGACCTTTAATCGACCGAAGTTTAACAACTACGTACATTTCGTTTCTGATTGTAAATCTTAGGAAAGACTAGTCTTTGTTTACATTGCGAAAGTGTGTTCTTATCTCATAAAACGCATCTTTCTCAATACGTCGTTTGAGAGCATCTTATCGTGCTCAGTGGTAATCTTCTATTGTTCAATGACAATACTGTCGTTTATCTGCTAACTTTTTCACATCCACTCGAAGTATTCTGGGTAATCCTAACACCGAACTGAAACGAATAATGCAGTGTCTGCTTTTTTATTCCCTTTTGAAAGCCTTGCTCACTAGATACTTTTTGTCAGATATCGACGCTGCTGAAATCATTATTAATCTAGTTTTTCTCCGAAAGGTAATTCTATAAATTAGAACCACACCTTCTATTTGCACAGCCTGGCGTCTGCTGCCTCGCAGTCCTTCCGTGGTCAGGCTGTTCACACCATACAGTGTAACGTTAAGAACACCGTCAAACAGTAGTCTTACGTGAATGAAGTGTTAGCCTCATGTTACATTTTGTACGCTTTAGATCAGCTCTGTCACAGTTTCCTAAACATGTGGAGACATTGCCTTGGGTTACAGTTCCGTATTCTGCCTAGCCTCCTACAGCTACAACGCATGGCTGCAATCCACCATTCAGATGATCACAGGAATCTGTTCTCATCTTGGGAGGCAGTGCTATACGGAAATTCCACCTACTGTTCCCATTAGTTAACATATTCTGCCTGTAGTCAAGACCAGATTTCACGCCATTCCATTAGTGCCCCATGAATTTTTAACAGGGTACATGTCTCGATGATCGTGCTGACACAGAAGCTAAATACCTTTGAGAGCACTTTCGGAAACTCCAGAAGTGTGCACTCGGCCAATGTCCTGCTGGAAGAGCGCACTTGCTTGACGCAGAACAGTAACACAATGGACTGGATGACGATCTACACATATCATTGCTGCCTAAACAAGCAGACGTATGAGTTTGGAGTTAATTTTAGTGTCCATTAAATTCTTTATAGCGTCAGGTAGGTGTTCAACGAGTTTTTGGGCTCAATACCTGACATCTTTTTGTGCCACACTAGCGAGGTCTACACGCATACTCATTATCACCGATTTCGTCCAAATTTATTAAATGTGCAGGGCTTGACCAGGAATGAAAGTGACAAGAAGTGGGAGCCCCAGAAGGCCAACTGTTTAGAAAAAATATTCTCGGCGCGGGCGGGATGGGGCATGAGGCATTTCTGTGAGCGTAGTCGGCAGCACCGGTTAACGCAGCGGAAAATCTACAGTACAGTGATCCACAGGACCTTTGTTTTCAGTTTTTATGTTACACTGCAAATAAACGGAAATAATGCTCAATATACTGCGTTCATTAATATTTTCATAAAAGGCATGGAAAAGAAAGGCAAGGAGAATTTGGAATTGCGAAAAAATTTCTGAAAGGAATTGTAAGGCGTACACGAGGACTTTGTGTACAGAATTGGATAATTCTGTTATTGTACAGTTTGTTTTCACGTCCTGGGTGATATTCATCATAAAAAATAGGTAGTGGTTACTGTGTCGGCATCTTGCACACGTCATAAACACCGCGTTTTTGCAACATCGATTTGAAGTTTGTCAAAAAAACCTGTTTGCGTTCCTGAAAGATTCTTTCGTGGCACAGTTTGGCAGCAAACCACGCGTTACGCGTCTTATCTCCGAATATTGGAAATTTGTGGTAATATCTTCTGGGACCAAACTGCTGAGGCCATCGGTCCGTAAGTCTACACACTACTTAATCTAACTTAAACTAACTTACGCTAAGGACAACACACATACCCATACCCGCGGGAGGTCTCGAACCTCCAACGGTGGGCGCCGCACGAACCGTGACAAGGCGCCTGAGACCGTGCGGCTACCCCGCGCGGCACCGAATATTGGCGAGGATAGCTGATGACGAACAGTGGAATATCTTTCGATGCAGTCTTCTCGGGCTGTGGTTGCTTTTCCTCTCTGGATGAGCCGCTTCTATCTGCAGCAACAACATACAGTTACTGTGCAGCTGCCGAGGTATGCTCAAAAGTAAAAGTGAAACAAACGGAATTCCTTAATTACAGCCCAATCTTGGACTGTTATTTGGAAGTTTTTGGAAATATATCTACATTCCCAAGTTTAGCTTTGCCTTCTCATTTCATGCGTTTTATAAAAATATAAGTGACTGAAATACACTGCCGGAGAACAAGTAGTACATCCTTTTATAGGTTTCCAATTCAATCAAGATTTGTTGCAATAGTGCGTATGGAGTACGTGAGATGATTACAAAATGTTCAAATGCGTGTGAAATCTTATGGGACTTAACTGCTAAAGTTATCAGTCCCTAAGCTTACTACTTAACCTTAGTTATCCTAAGGACACACACACACACACACACACACACACACACACACACACACACATGCCCAAGGGAGGACTCGAACCTCCGCCGGGACCAGCCGCACAATCCATGACTGCAGCGCCTCAGACCGCTCGGCTAATCCCGCGCGGCAGATGACTACATCTACAGATCAATAGCACAAGTGATTTTGAAGTAGCAGAGATCGACCCATGCCGGAACATCCATATCAGTATGTGGTGTATCCTCCACAGACAGCAGCGCTGGCATCCAGCAGATCGTACAGATGCCGAATACTGTCGTGGGATACATTATGCCTCACCTCCTCGACCTGTTCACGTAATTCTGCAAGAGTTGTTGGCTGACGAGTCGCACGAGTCACTTCTCGTCCCATCATACCCCGCACATGCTCGACTGGAGACAAGGCTTGAGATCGTGTTAGTCAGGGAAGTTACTGCACGTCTTCCAGAGCACTTTGAGTTTCACGGGCAGTGTGTGCACGAGCATTACCATGAATGCACTCAGCGAAACACTGCGTACCAGGTCTACATCGTACACGCAGATGAGCTTCACTTGCGTGCAGGTGGAATCTACTTTGATCGCTGAAGACCACAGCGCGCCATCCCTTGTTCCAAGTGATCATCTGACGGCACCATTCGAGCCGAGCCGTGCACATCAGTACTCTGGCGTGAGTGGAAGACTGACTAGATGTGTGCGTGCCCGTAGCCCCCACTGCTAGTAACCAGTGCGCAACAGTTTGTGTTGACCCGTCTGTGCTCCCAAGTCGTTTTGTCTTTGCTGTAGTAGCTGCACAATCTGCTACTGTTGCCCTTACAATACGACGATCCTGACGGGCATCTGTGGTGCGTGGACGTCCAAAACCTATATGTGTAAGAGAATGTTGACATGACCACTTACACCACCACGGTTGCACGACTGACGCAGCACGTCCAACTTGTGTGGCAGTTCTCCTAAACGACAATCGTGCCACTCGGAAGGCCACAATGCGATCCAGTTGGCTGGAGGAAGCGGGAGTTCGTCTCCGTGGCATGATTGCCTGCGTGATTCACACGGTTGCACCACACTGAGCCTTCTCGCTGTGAGCATTCCCTATCAAAGGATAGACACAGATGGCGCAATGGTAGCTATGCCACTACGCTATCTGTTGACGAACGACGTTATGACCATTATCAGTACATCTACTATCTCGCAGGTGGCATATGCTGTCATCAGATCAAATGCGTAATATTTTTTTTTTTTTTTTGCGGCAGTATACAATAATCTCGATTTATTTGCAGTGGAAGAAGCGTAAAAACTGGAAAGAAAAGAAATGTAAAAATGTTCCTGCGTTGGGGCTCAACCCCACGACCCTCGGATTGCATTTCTATAATCATCCTGCTGCGCCTTCCACTTCCTGGCAACTGCAATCGTTGCCTGATCCACGTCAAAATGCTGTTTTTCTGAACGCTTACTCATCTGGAGCTCCAACTTCCAGTTGTTTAATTTTTGGCCAAGCCCTGCATATATCACAAACTTAGTCAAAATCGGCGATGATTAGAAGGCACGGTCACCTTGTGAGGCTCAATTCTAGTTAATGTACATCGTTCCTTATTCTAGTTGAACGTTAGTGTTGTTTTCAAACTGTGATGGATTGTTGACGGTAAACTTCATATGTGGGTTAATGCAGTGCAAGGCTCTTGTCAGTGTCCAAAGAACTGTCTCAAAGAGTTCACAGTGGACACCACACATGATTCTTATTACACGCTTTTGTGCAAGAAATACAATTTTCTCTAATTACGACTTAACCCACAACACGATGCCATGGGAAATTAGGGAATGAAAATAGAAGTCAGTCAACTTCTTTACATTGTCATGCGAGCGGTCTAAGCGCTGCAGTCATGGACTGTGCGGCTGGTTCCGGCGGAGGTTCGAGTCCTCCCTCGGGCATGGGTGTGTGTGTTTGTCCTTAGGATAATTTAGGTTAAGTAGTGTGTAAGCTTAGGGACTGATGACCTTACCAGTTAAGTCCCATAAGATTTCACACACCTTTGAACACTTTTTTTTTTACATTGTCATCTCCAACATCTGATATTACCCGTAACCTAAGAGTTGCAGATCTAAGAGGTTTAGCAGCATCAGTAACATGTGACTTCCACTTCTGGTTCTTATAAATATACACACGTAAGAATTCAGAATGTTTTGTCTCGTGTATTGATTTACTCTCACACATTATTTCTAACCAGTAAGCCCCTGATCCTTTGAGGAATCTCACTTCCACGTATAAAATAGCTCCAAATGTCTGAGTACTTTACAAATGAGACACTGTGCTAAATACTTCATTTCAACCATGCAAGCGAGAAGTAGTTTGGAAAGCGTTTGAAATTATGCTCTAGTTTGTTGTAAGTCGATTCGTGTTGAGTCTCAAATTTACGCACTGTTAATTATGCTGCCTCAAGACACACAGTTTCTAGCTGTAATATGTGTCTTAATGTGTTAAACTTTCAGCCTACGATTGTCTCCCAATGAGTAGATTATGAAAGCATTTTAAATTTTTACATGGGGTCGGTACTTATAAGAAACATTGAAAATGTTTTGTTGCCCGTGGAAGCCGTTAAATAGGCAACCTTCAACTGTGTGCTTAGAAAGTCAATTACGAATAGAACACGGCAAGTGCCATAACCTTATATCCGAGAAACTTCGCTCAGTGGGAGAAGGGTCAGAATAAGCGAACGCGTGTCTCGGCTTATACAGGGTGTTACAAAAAGGTACGGCCATGTGTCCGGAAACGGTTACTTTCCATGTTAGAGCTCATTTTATTACTTCTCTTCAAATCACATTAATTATGGAATGGAAACACACAGCAACAGAACGTACCAGCGTGACTTTAAACACTTTGTTACAGGAAATGTTCAAAATGTCCTCCGTTAGCGAGGATACATGCATCCACCCTCCGTCGCATGGAATCCCTGATGCGCTGATGCAGCCCTGGAGAATGGCGTCCACAATACGAGCACGAAGAGTCTCTACATTTGGTACCGGGGTTGCGTAGACAAGAGCTTTCAAATGCCCCCCTAAATGAAAGTCAAGAGGGTTGAGGTCAGGAGAGCGTGGAGGCCATGGACTTGGTCCGCCTCTACCAATCCATCGATCACCGAATCTGTTGTTGAGAAGCGTACGAACACTTGGACTGAAATGTGCAGGATCTCCATCGTCCATGAACCACATGTTGTGTCGTACTTGTAAAGGCACATGTTCTAGCAGCACAGGTAGAGTATCCCGTATGAAATCATGATAACGTGCTCCATTGAGCGTAGGTGGAAGAACATGGGGCCCAATCGAGACATCACCAACAATGCCTGCCCAAACGTTCACAGAAAATCTGTGTTGGTGACGTGTTTGCACAGTTGCGTGCGGATTCTCGTCAGCCTACACATGTTGATTGTGAAAATCTACAATTTGGTCACGTTGGAATGAAGCCTCATCCGTAAAGAGAACATTTGCGCTGAAATGAGGATTGACACATTGTTGGATGAACCATTCGCAGAAGTGTACCCGTGGAGGCCAATCAGCTGCTGATAGTGCCTGCACATGCTGTACATGGTACGGAAACAACTGGTTCTCCCGTAGCACTCTCCATACGGTGACGTGGTCAACGTTACCTTGTACAGCAGCAACTTCTCTGACGCTGGCATTAGGGTTATCGTCAACTGCATGAAGAATTGCCTCGTCCATTGCAGGTGTCCTCGTAGTTCTAGGTCCTCCCCAGTCGCGAGTCATAGGCTGGAATGTTCCATGTTCCCTAAGACGCCGATCAATTGCTTCTAACGTCTTCCTGTCGGGACACCTCGTTCTGGAAATCTGTCTCGATACTCCGCCACGGCTATTGCCCCGTGCTAATCGATACATCAAATGGGTATCTGCCAACGCCGCATTTGTAAACATTGCACTGACTGCAAAACCACGTTCGTGATGAACACTAACCTGTTGATGCTACGTACTGATGTGTTTGATGCTAGTACTATAGAGCAATGAGTCGCATGTCAACACAAGCACCGAAGTCAACATTACCTTCCTTCAATTGGGCCAACTGGCGGTGAATCGAGGAAGTACTGTACATACTGACGAAACTAAAATGAGCTCTAACATCGAAAGTAAGCGTTTCCGGACATGTCCACATAACATATTTTCTTTCTTTGTGTGTGAGGAATGTTTCCTGAAAGTTTGGCCGTACCTTTTTGTAACACCCTGTATATATTAGGCCGTTTCTAAGAAAACTACGATTATAGTTTTGAGGGAACTTTGTGTGCCTTTCAGCGAGTGAACAGCCCAACTGAAGTGGTGGCACAGTGGGTAGCATCGCCGCTTCACACTTCTGTGGCCTATATTCGAAACCCTATTGTTATTGTTTCATTTATCTGCCCATGTTCGTAGCAGACTGCTACACAAATGATTTCCAGTATACAGGGTGAGTCACTAACTATTGCCACCTAGAATAACTCCGAAAGTATGATAGTAGCTGAAAAATTTGTTGGACAAATGTTGCATGGGACAATGGGGGCCATAATATGACGTTGGTTTTTTGTTGCTATGTGGGGTTGCGTCAGAGATCTGAAGGTCAATTTTGTTTTTTTAAATGGGATACTATAGTTTGGTACTTGCTTTCTGATAGCGGCTATCAAGACGAATCCAATGATGTGCAACAGTAAGGTCTTTGAAGGTAAACGAAGGTCACGAAGGTGGCATGAACGTCTATTTACAGAAGGTGTTAGAAGTGATGACCATTGGTATCAATGTAGTGCTGCAATCTTCTTATCATGGATTGAGTGGTATTCCTTATCAAAATGGTTCAAATGGCTCTGAGCACTATGGGACTTAACATCTGAGGTCATAAGTCCCCTAGAACTTAGAACTACTTAAACCTAACTAACCTAAAGACATCACACACATCCATGCCCGAGGCAGGATTCGAACCTGCGACCGTAACATATTCCTTATCACTTCGGCACTTATCGAAACACATTCTCTGACAATTCTCTCTCGTATATCGTGCAAATAGTAAATATTCGCCGAATACGGCGTATCCATCTAACGTGCTATTGACATGTAAACACCATTCAACGGTTTCGCAATATAACACTAATAGGAACAGTAACACTAGTATCGTCGAATCAAGCGGATGTGAATGATGTATTCCTTCGAAGAACAAGTCGATGTACTTCTCAGAGAATGCCAACGAAATAAAGTGAGACCTAGAGACTTATACGCTGAATGATATCCCCAACGTACTCACCCTACACGCCGTACATTTAATTAAATGTGTGTGTGATGAACTGAGAACAACTGCATCTTTAACGCATCGGAAACACATCCGGTAAAGGAAAGTTACTAACGAGGAAACGGAAATTGGTACTCTTGCCCTTGTGGTTCGAGATCCTTGTGTTAGCACATGTCAAATGGCAAGGGAATCTTGTTCGTCTTCTGCATCGCCATAAATATCACCCTTACCATATCAGTATCCACCAAGAATGAACTGGTACTGATTGTATGCGAAGCATTCAATTCTGCCGATGGGTTCATCTTCAGATTCAGAGTGGTGACACATTTATTAATTTCATTTTATTTACTGACGAGGCTACATTCACGACCTATGGAGATGTTAATTTGAATAACATGCATTACTGGGCAACTGAAGATCCATGTTGGCTGCGGCAAGTTGCACACCAAAAACCGTGGTCGGTGAATGTATGGTGTGGGATCCTGGAGGATAGAATTATAGGCCCCTATTTCATCGAAGGAAATCTTAATGCTAGGAAGTACACCACATTACTGCAAGAAACATTAGGTACGTTACTGGAAGAAATACTTTTAGGATCAAGGAGCAGAATGTGGTATCAACACGGTAGATGTTCGACACATTTTTCGCTGATGGCTAGAAATGAGTTGTAGAGACAATTCCCAAATCATTGGATTGAAAGAAGGCACTGTAACTAATGGCACCATTATCCCTGCTCGGTTCCGTATGTCTTCATAGAAAGTGTTTCCGGCAACCACAAAGGCACAATATTATTGGGCCGGAGGCCAATATGCAGTAAATGTCATCAGAATCATCAGGCATGTTTTGTCTGGTGTTTCGGCAGATATTTGTAATTTTCATTTGCACTGTGTAGACGGAGGCAACCCAAAAAAGGACTGTTAATGACGTTTTTCTTGCGACGTCCAATGTCGACGGAAAGATTGGTTGTTGCTTATTGCGGTAAAAGTAGAGATGGCTCATAACTGCTACCTACACATTACCATAGGCACAGTATGGCATCGGTTAGTCTCCTGCTCCATTGTTTTTTAAGTAATATTTTATGTGCTCAGTCGATAAAACGACACCGAATTAGTTTAGTGTGATACCTGTTTAACTACGTGGGTTAACAAGTACACTACTGGCCATTAAAATTTCTGCTCCAAGAAGAAATGCAGATGATAAACGGGTATTCATTGGACAAATATATCATACTAGAACTGACATATGATTACATTTTCACGCATTTTGGGTGCATACAACCTGAGAAATCAGTACCCAGAACAACCACTTCTGGCCCTAATAACGGCCTTGATACGCCTGGGCATTGAGTCAGAGCTTGGATGGCGTGAACAGGTACAGCTGCCCATGCAGCTTCAACACGATACCACAGTTCATCAACAGTAGTGACTGGCGTATTGTGACGAGCCAGTTGCTCCGCCACCATTTACCAGACGTTTTCAATTGGTGACAGATCTGGAGAATGTGCTGGCAAGGGCACCAGTCGAACATTTTCTGTATCCAGAAAGGCCCATACAGGACCTGCAACATGCGGTCGTGCATTATCCTGCTGAAATGTAGGGTTTCGCAGGGATCGAATGAAGGGTAGAGCCACGGGTCGTAACACATCTGAAATGTAACGTCCACTATTCAAAGTGCTGTCAATGCGAACAAGAGGTGACCGAGAGGTGTAATCAATGGCACCCCATACCATCACGCCGGGTGATACGCCAGTATGGCGATGACGAATACACGCTTGCAATGTGCGTTCACAGCGGTGTCGCCAAACACGGATGCGACTATCATGATGCTGTAAACAGAACCTGTATTCATCCGAAAAAATGACGTTTTGCCATTCGTGCACCCAGGTTCGTCGTTGAGTACACCATCGCACGGGCTCCTGTCTGTGATGCAGCGCGAAGCGTAACCGCAGCCATGGTCTCCGAGCTGATAGTCCATGCTGCTGCAAACGTCGTCGAACTGTTCGTGCAGATGGTTGTTGTCTTGCAAACGTCCCCATCTGTTGACTCAGGGATCGAGACGTGGCTGCACGATCCGTTACAGCCATGCGCAGAAGATGCCTGTCATCTGGACTGATAGTGATACGAGGCCGTTGGGATCCAGCACGGCGTTCCGTATTACCCTCCTGAACCCACAGATTCCATATTGTGCTAACAGTCATTGGATCTCGACCAACGCGAGCAGCAATGTCGCGATACGATAACCCGCACTCGCGATGGGCTACAATCCGACCTTTATCAAAGTCTGAAACGTGATGGTACGCATTTCTCCTCCTTACACGAGGCATCACAACAACGTTTCACCAGGCAACGCCGGTCAACTGCTGTTTGTGTATGAGAAATCGGTTGGAAACTTTCCTCATGTCAGCACGTGGTAGGTGTCGCTACCGGCGCCAACCTTGTGTAAATGCTCTGAAAAGCTAATCATTTGCATATCACAGCATCTTCTTCCTGTCGGTTAAATTTCGCGTCTGTAGTACGTCATCTTCGTGGTGTAGCAGTTATAATGGCCAGTAGTGTATATCGCGACAAGAAGTATAATCTTAACTCCAGTAGAATGCGGTATATGGCAGACACAGAGTGGCACGTCCTGGCACAGGAGTCGAGAATGGGCAAGTTGGTCGAGAGATACGATGTTAACAAATATTTGCATATATGCACTCTTGCTGAAAAGGTGACATCGCAAAATGTCACTTTTCCATAAATCAAGAAAAATCTTTTTGGCACCAGTGAAACGTTACTAAGAAATCAGATTTATCAGCACTAACAGGAATGGGTTTAAAACCAGGATCAAACGGTGTTTGCAATTTCTAGCGTGAATTCTAGTGAGCTGTCCATTGTTTTAGTTCTGTCACTTTGAGTGTCTTGACGTTTTCCGTTGACACTCGGACCTGTTGTCTTGATGCCACGATAGCTCCAAGATTGCCAAAGTGGATAAACTAATGGAGTGAGCAGAACTGAGCAGGCAAGAACGTGGTTGCAGCCTGCAGCGGCGCCTGTTTGACGCGAAGGTCATCGTCCACTCGTCCCAATACTCGTTCTTCCGTATCCAGCATGCGAGCAGTGCAAGGTCTACTGCTATCATTTGTCCTTGTTAGAGATTATATGTCGTCAACATTTTTTCAGTTGAAGTGCGGCGTTGAGGATGTCGCTCGGCGTATTACGCTTCCTTGTAGATTAACGCCTTTGTCTAACCCATACCAGAAAACCGTGTCTGCCATTTTCTTCCAAAAGGACTTAAGTTCATTGTTTGTGTGGTTCACACTGCTCGGAAACATTAATCCTGGTGTGACGCCAGCTCAACAGCAAAATGATGAGCATGACAATTGTAGGTATTTTGTGTGACAACAGTATCACAGTCAGAGAACTAAGTACAGAGACAGACGCAATCAATAAGAAGGGAACAGTGAGCGTCGACGAGAAGGCTGACTACGTCACGACTGGGCACTGGCCGCTCTCGAAACAAATAACATGATTTATATCACGACAAGTATGTGTTTGCGGATATAAGTTTATTGGCCTTCTTTTCTAATTTGAGCAGTATTGTCCTCTAAGAATACAGGACAGTGCTTCTTTAAGGGGAGTACGTATGGCGGAATTGGTCAAAAAGTGACATTTTCGGGTTATTATCTCTTATTAATATTTGATCTCTCCTGAATAATTTGATGCATTATTTGTCGAAAAATTCCAATTGGAAGTGTAGTTTTTATCATTTCAAAGTTAATAGTGCGTGTGTAAAATTATCCGGTCGTTCTGCACTGACTTGCCTAAGTATCTCTATCTCTTGAACTATTCAGTCTAGAATGCTGTGGTCTTCCGCTATTTATTCCTTGAAATCATGTTAATGTTCATGTTAAGAGGTTGGATGCACTGTCTAAACAGAAATGGCGGTACAGCACATGCATTTTGTTTATTTACTTTGTGGTTGTCGTGTTTCATAAGTTTTGAACTGAAAACATAGTGGTTTGGTGTGTTATTATACGCTCTTATACCTCTTTTCAACATGACGAAAAGAAAGGGTTGTTTTAAGACGCGACTTTTCCTCGGAAATCAGCATATCACAAAATCTGAATCCAGTGTTGATCCTGAAATAGATTTTTCACACACCCGTGATAAGGACACGCCTACTAGTGCTTCGAAACTAGTGCTTCGAAGAGGAAACTTGGAAACCATGAGGATTTATTTATTGGCAAAGATAAAAATAGTTTAGGTTATGTTCTTTTAGATTTGAGTGTGTTGGGACAAATTTTGCAAGATCCTGTGTCATGTAAGGTTTGTGGTGGGCAAATTAGTAGCATCTCTGAGGACTCATCTGCAAGGGCTGGACTGGCTAACAAACTTGATATTCAGTGCGAAGTTTGCAGGCTCTCGACATCATTTTGGACTTCTGAAAAGTGCAAGACTGACTTGTTTGAGAGCAATGTTAGATTCCTGTATGGAATGAGGTGCATTGGGAAAGGATTGACTGCAGCTGAAGTATTATGTGCAACGCTGAACTTGCCAAACCCACCAACCAGATCAAGTAAGTACACAGAAGTAATTGGTGAATGTGCCAAATCTGTTGCTGTTGCTTCCATGAAAGCTGCTGCTAAAGAAGCAGTAGAATTAAATAACACAACAGACTTATCTGTGGCAGTTGATGGCACATGGCAGAAGAGAGGTCACACATCAAAAAATGCAGTTGCAACTGTCTCTAGTGTTGACACAGGTAAAGTTTTAGACATTGAAGTGCTAACTAAATACTGTCATCAGTGTAAATCAGTCGATGAAACAAGTGAAAGCCATAAAACAAATTGTTCTAAGAATTATGAGGGAACTATTGGGGGTATGGAGGCTACTGCAGTTGTTTCTATGTTCAGACGTTCACAACAGGAGAGAGGTGTGTGTTACACTGAGTATGTACTTGGAGGATGGTGATTCAAAAGCTTACAAATCAGTAGTGTAAAGCCAACCTTATTGTAATAAGTAGATTGTTAAGATTAAATGTGTGGGCCACGTTCAAAAACGGATGGGAACACGTCCCCGAAAATTGAAGCAGACAAAAGGAAAAGAGAAGTTATCAGATGGAAAGACTCTAAATGGTTAAGAAAGACTTACAGGCAAAAAATTGATGAACTCCAGCATTATTAGGAATGACAATAAGAAACAATACACTTGACCTACAAGGGCTGAAACGAGCAGTGTGGGCTACACTCTTCAACAAATCTTCCACTGATGATACACCTATACATGGTCTTTGTCCACCTGGTGTTGATTCATGATGTAAGTACCGCAAAGCTCAGGCAGCGGGTAGTGAGGAACAATTTAGGCACAAAAATAGCGTACCATCTGCAGTGATGGAAGCTATTAAACCAATATATAGAGAATTAGCTCATCTTGGCCTTCTTTCCAAATGTCTCCATGGTCGAACACAAAACCCGAATGAGTCTTTCAATGATGTAATTTGGACCCGCATACCAAAACATGTCTTTGTAGGAAGGAAAACTCTATGCTTGGGTGTTTGTGATGCTGTGATAACGTTTAATGAAGATATAAAGCGGAGAATTGGGGTAGTAGAGGAACTTGGTATCGCTCCAGGTGCCAACACACTGCAAGCCTTTCAGCGAATGGATCGACTTAGGATCATGAAAGCCCAGCGTGCAGCAGAGGAAATGGCTAAAGAAGCAATAAGTAGGAAACGAAGGAAGCTTCTAGGTTTGCAGGATAGTCAAGAACAGGATCCAGATAATACTGATTATGGCCCTGGCTGTTTCTAGAAGCTGGCATGCCTCCATGTGTAAGTTAATATCAAATGAAATGTTTGATTTTGATTTGACCCATTATGTCAGGAACTATTACAGATACATATCTCTAATTTTACACTATGTTACCACTTAGTATACTGCAGCTAACGAACCTCCTAAAACATCTCTACCTCTAAAGGTTTTTTACTTACGGAAGAAAAAGTGGAGTTTTAAAAGAAAATATTGAACAACATTTAAAAAAAATCATAACTAGCTAATTATTTCTCTGTACATAAGGTTCAGTAATCAGAAAAGGAGTATCCCAAAAATTTCAGATCTCTGTCACAGGTTCTGAGATAATGGGTCATCAATATTGCAAATTTAACAGTGTGGTTATAGGACGTACGTACTCCCCTTAAATGATATAATATGTACAAACGAGGGTAATCCCAAAAGTAAGGTCTCCTATCTTTTTATAAGTACATAGACCTGTTTATTTCTGCAATGGTTTACATCAGTTTACAGCTTGAACATTTAGCTACTTTTCGACATAATCACCATTTCTGTCGATGCGTTTTTGTAGACGCTGTGGCAGTTTTTGTATGCCCATGTCATACGAACTTCAAAAATGGTTCAAATGGCTCTGAGCACTATGGGACTTAAAATCTTAGGTCATCAGTCCCCTAGAACTTGGAACTACTTAAACCTAACTAACCTAAGAACATCACACATCCATGCCCGAGGCAGGATTCGAGCCTGCGACCGTAGCAGTCCCGCGGTTCCGGACTGAAGCGCCTAGAATCGCACGGCCACCGCGGCCGGCTCATACGAGCTCGCCGCCATGCTGTTGAGAAAGTTATGAACCTCTTCTTTCACCTCGTCGTCGGAGCTGAATCGCTTTCCGGCCAAATGTTCTTTTAACCTAGGGAACAGGCGATAGTCACTGGGCGCCAAGTCAGGACCGTAGGGTGGGTGGGTGATTATGTCCCACTGAAACGTTTGCAGGAGAGCAACGGTTTGCCGAGCGATGTGTGGGCGAGCGTTCTCATGGAGAATGTGTACACCCTTGCTCAACATTCCTCTTCTCCGGTTCTGAATTGCCCGTTTGAATTTTTTCAGAGTCTCACAGTACCTGTCAGCGTTAATTGTGGTCCCAGTGCGCGTAAAGTCGACCAACAATACCCCTTTCTGATCCCAAAAAATGGTTGTCATGACTTTACCGGGAGACTGTGTTTGATTGAATTTCCGCAGCTTTGGCGTGATTGTTGCTTGGTCTCAGGTGTAAAGCGGTATGCCCAGGTTTCGCCACCCGTGACAATTGAGTCCAGAAAGTTGTTCTGTTCGGCTGCAAGGCGGTGAAGAAATGCGCGGGAAGCTTAAACTCGTTGCCGCATGTGGTCCTCAGTGAGCATGCGTGGCACTTATCTTGCGCACACCTTCCGGTAGTTCAATGTTTCCGTCTGTGAGCGGTTCTTTGGAAAACCTCAGGGACCAACGTGCAGAGATCATCCAGGATGATCCGCCGATCTTCACGCATGCTTTGCTCAACCTTCAACACTGTCTGCTCAGAAACTGATGGTCTCCCGCTCCTTTGTTCGTCGTGAATTTCGGTCCGACCAGCTGCAAACTCTCTACACCATTTACGAAAATTTTTGACATCCATGCACGACTCACCATACACTACCGTCAATTGGCGATGGATTTCAATCGGCGCAGTGCCCTTTGCATTCAATAACCGAGTAACTGCGCGCAATTCGCACTTGGCGTAACATCCAACGAGAACTCCGTTCTCAACGGCTGCCAAGCCAAGACTGAGCGCCTCAGCGCGGCGTGCGCATGTTTACACACAGCGCGTGAAGCACTCTTCATAACAGTGTGACCAACTGCCACACAGAGTTCTGTACTTATACAAAAATAGACCTTACTTTTGGGATTACCCTACTATATAAAGTAAGTAAGCAAAGCTCTGCGTTCTGGTCCTGATGGGCGAATCAGTACCGACCGACCCCCGTGTCACCCTCTGCCCACGGCGAGCGCACAGCTCTCCTGCCCGTGTCGGCTTTCTAGGCGTTGGAACTGCTGCTTCCTATTCCAGTGGCTCCTCGACTGGCATCACGAGGCTTAGTACACCTCACAACCGTCCTCCCACCAAAGAAAAATCTCTAGCAGTACCGGAAATCGAATCCAGGTCCTTCGCATAGCAGCCAGTCACGCTGACCACTGAGTTACGGAGTCAGACTTACATATATCAGCGCTAAACGTTCTTGTCAGAGCACACTACTACCGTGGCTTGCCCGTTCGCGTGGTATGTCGCCCGTCGAACGTGTCCGGGATGTGGTCGGTCGGTTGTTCAGTCAGGTCCTCCTGCAGTCACTGTTGATACTTTGTGGACACGCCTACGAATCGCATGACGGAGTATTCCCCAGCAGCATATTCGGGTGCTGTTTGATTCCATGCCACGACGTCTTGCAGCTCTGAATGCAGCACGCGGTGGAGCTACTGGGTTCTGAATTTCCACAATGACAGGGTATGTACATATGTACACATCTGTAATGCCAACCATTTCTGCAGTATCAGCTCCTTAATCGGTATAATATTTTTCAGTGTGATCGCATCTCTCGGTATTGATGTTTCACTTTATCCAAATAGTGGTGTATGTCTGCCACCCACTTTCGTTTTGCCTGTAGATTAATGGGTTACAGTATTCCCACTATCACTGTCTCATTTCCGCTTACCGGTCACTTTTTTGTCTTTCTTTCCCACTGCCACTGTCTCTGCGATACCTCGGCAAATAAAAAATTCTGTGGATCCAGCTTACGTTTTGCTCTATACCCAAGGGTTTGGAATTTCGCTCCAAAATGCGCCCTCTCCTATACCGAAATGTTAGTTCTTCTGTATACATCAATATTTCTCTTTAACTGCCACTGTCTCTCACTGACTATCAGAACCTCCTGTCTTTTTGGTACCCACTGCTGTTGTAGGGAGTGTTTGCACGGTGCATCGGTCCAACCTCGCTTCTCGGCTTCCACTGTGAAGCCGCCGTCGTGCGCTACCGAGTGCGTTGATGGCGGCTTACTCAATACTGAAATAGATAAGCACGAGAAAGTTACTAGAATAGTGGAACAACCTGCTCCGAAAAAAGCAAAGATTTCCGAAAGCCAGTTTAAACTGGAATGGGAACTTTCTTATTATTTTGTTAGTCGTGACGATGAAGCCAAATTTCTAATCTGCGGTATAGTAATTAACGTGTGTAATTGGAAGGCACTACAGCAGATTGGATCAGAAAAGTATAGTGAAATCATAGCGGAAACCAAAGACAAAAAATTACGGAAGTGGCAAACTCTTACAAAAGAGAATTCTGTATCCATAAATTAAGTTTATACCAGTACTTTAGCATGTTTATTTTGGTTAAAGGTCCTGCGAAACGAACTGAAGTTTATTTACATAGCTGTCAAATGCGTGTATTATGCCTAACACGATCTTTTTCTCTAATTTAGGGCGAAGAAGATGGTGCTGCGAAAGGCCTCTTCGAACTAGTGATGAAGTTTCTCTCTGTTTAGCAAGAGCTCGGAACCGGATTATGGAAGGGCTATTAATAAAGAATGTTTTGTTGGGCGTAGTAGAGGCAATGAATCCCACATTAGCTCCCACGTACAGCAGAATACCACTTTCCAGTACGACAATATCTCGACGGATCAACAACATTACTGGGAATTTGTATGAACGGTTGGCAGGCAAAATTGAAAACCGCCTAGCGTACTACATTGCAGTTGATGAGTCCACGGATATTACCAACACAGCTTCGTCTTTTCTTTAGTGCAGCGAAAGAGCTGGATATGGTTTTGATGAAGGACACTGCTACAGGGGCAGATATATTAGAAGTGGTCGAAATGAAAGCTGAAGGAATAGGACTCACTTGGGAAGAGTTGTTTTCCATAATCAGGGTTTATTGGCCTACTGCGGAAAAAGCTTCACATGCCAGATTTGCTTTCCCTGCCTTGTTTTACACATCAAGAGGCTCTTTGTGCAAAAGTCATCGGTTTCAAGACGGAATGAACGCAGTGGTGCGTATCGCGAACTACATTCGTTCTCAGGCGCTCATCCATAGTCAGTTCAAAGAATTTTTGATTTCATTTGAAGAGGAGTATCCAGATATCCCCTACCATGTTGAGATGCGCTGGTTGAGCAAAGCGAAAGTGATTTTCCTAGTTTTTTCGACTACGCCACGCTGTGGGTCAGATTTTGAAGGACAAATGAAGTCTGAAACTCCAAACCGAAAATATCATCAGCGATATGGTTGGCAAAATGAAATCTTTTTGACGTAAACTCCAGATCATCAAAAACAACCATTCAGAGAAAAATATGCAACACTTTCCTGAGCTAAGTAAGCGATACATAAATTTTACTTCTAATAAGGCATCCGGGTTTTTAAATGTGTGGTTCGGTTTGACATCTATGCGGGAAGGAACACACTTTGAAAAATTCATGGAGTTGCTGTAGTGCCATGAAAATACACTCCTGGAAATGGAAAAAAGAACACATTGACACCGGTGTGTCAGACCCACCATACTTGCTCTGGACACTGCGAGAGGGCTGCACAAGCAATGATCACACGCACGGCACAGCGGACACACCAGGAACCGCGGTGTTGGCTGTCGAATGGCGCTAGCTGCGCAGCATTTGTGCACCTCCGCCGTCAGTGTCAGCCAGTTTGCCGTGGCATACGGAGCTCCATCGCAGTCTTTAACACTGGTAGCATGCCGCGACAGTGTGGACGTGAACCGTATGTGCAGTTGACGGACTTTGAGCGAGGGCGTATAGTGGGCACGCGGGAGGCCAGGTGGACGTACCGCCGAATTGCTCAACACGTGGGGCGTGAGGTCTCCACAGTACATCGATGTTGTCGCCAGTGGTCGGCGGAAGGTGCACGTGCCCGTCGACCTGCGACCGGACCGCAGCGACGCACGGATGCACGCCAAGACCGTAGGATCCTACGCAGTGCCGTAGGGGACCGCACCGCCACTTCCCAGCAAATTAGGGACACTGTTGCTCCTGGGGTATCGGCGAGGACCATTCGCGACCGTCTCCATGAAGCTGGGCTACGGTCCCGCACACCGTTAGGCCGTCTTCCGCTCACGCCCCAACATCGTGCAGCCCGCCTCCAGTGGTGTCGCGACAGGCATGAATGGAGGGACGAATGGAGACGTGTCGTCTTCAGCGATAAGAGTCGCTTCTGCCTTGGTGCCAATGATGGTCGTATGCGTGTTTGGCGCCGTGCAGGTGAGCGCCACAATCAGGACTGCATACGACCGAGGCACACAGGGCCAACACCCGGCATCATGGTGTGGGGAGCGATCTCCTACACTGGCCGTACACCACTGGTGATCGTCGAGGGGACACTGAATAGTGCACGGTACATCCAAACCGTCATCGAATCCATCGTTCTACCATTCCTAGACCCGCAAGGGAACTTGCTGTTCCAACAGGACAATGCACGTCCGCATGTATCCCGTGCCACCCAACGTGCTCTAGAAGGTATAAGTCAACTACCCTGGCCAGCAAGATCTCCGGATCTGTCCCCCATTGAGCATGTTTGGGACTGGATGAAGTGTCGTCTCACGCGGTCTGCACGTCCAGCACAAACGCTGGTCCAACTGAGGCGCCAGGTGGAAATGGCATGGCAAGCCGTTCCACAGGACTACATCCAGCATCTCTACGATCGTCTCCATGGGAGAATAGCAGCCTGCATTGCTGCGAAAGGTGGATATACACTGTACTAGTGTCGACATTGTACATGCTCTGTTGCCTGTGTCTATGTGCCTGTGGTTCTGTCAGTGTGATCATGTGATGTATCTGACCCCAGGAATGTGTCAATAAAGTTTCCCCTTCCTGGGACAATGAATTCACAGTGTTCTTATTTCAATTTCAAGGAGTGTAAGTTCAGTGACCGATTCCAGGTAATGTTCCGATATGTCACTAACAGCAGAATAGGTTTTGTTAAAGGTACAAGTGTAACGCTACATTAAAAACAACAGTCCACAGTACCTGTTTATTAAAACATACCGCCTTTTAGTTCTTCAAAGCAAATTTATACATTACTTTCATTTGTTAATATTTATTTTTGTTACCGTCACAGGAAATTACTAACTTGCAGCCATTACTTGACGTGCTTGTACCGACCTTATCGATAGCAATTGAAAGTGCGCCTCCCGATTTACATTTCGAACTAATCGATTTGTTGACCGATGATCATCGAAAGGATTATTTTGCAGTGACTCTTTGCTTGATTTCCACCTGAATTTTGGCAACGGAAGAGCTTCCTAAGTTGCTCAGAGAAGCAAAGAAGACTATTTCTGTGTTCGGTTCCACATGTGTATGTGAAAGGTTTTTTCTGTTTTGCGTTGTACGAAAACTGCGTGCAAATATTTCTGATAGTAACTTAAAAAATGCTCTAAGAATTGCTGTCAGCCGATCCCTTGTTCCAGATCTTAGCACCATAACTGCAAATAGAAACAGGAAAAAAATAGAGGAGATAATTTTCTGTTGAAACAAAATATAAAGTTGTTATTAATATTATTTTTATTATTTAATTCTATTTTACCGGTAACCTCGTCCCACCAAACCAAGCTCTCAGCTGACTACACACAAACATTTAGCAATGAGGAAGAAAACAGAAGTGATGTTTTGGAAAAGGTCGAGATAGGCTGAGCGAGCAAGGTAAGCGTAAGGAGAGAGAGAGAGAGAGAGAGAGAGAGAGAGAGAGAGAGAGAGAGAGAGAGAGAGAGAGAGAGAGCTATTACACAAACTCTAGGAGGGGGTGGAGGTTGCAACGTTTTCAACATTACGAAGCCGTCTTCTGCATTTCGCACTGCGCGATGCGGTGGTGCATACACCCAGAAAGGCTGTGGTTTAGTAAGTATACAATATGGATCAATAGTAAACCGGAAAAGACCAAAGTAATGAGAAGCATTAGAAATGATTGTAGCGGGAAACTTAACATCAAAGTTGGTGATGAGAAAGTATCTGAAATTATGGAATTCCGTTTCCTTGGAAGCAAAATACTGTAACGTATGATGGCCGAAGCAAGGAGAACATTACAGGGTAGGAAAAGTCTGCTGGTGTCAAACACAGACCTTAATCAGAGGAATAAATTTCTGAGATGCGTTTGGAGCACAGCATTGTATGGTAGTGAAGCATGGACAGTGAGAAAATAGCAAGACAGAATGAATGACGAAGGCTTCCCGGTTCATGGCAAGTGCTGCTCGCAACTACTCAGATAAGAAAGCAATCTATCCACTGAGAGTGCACACACTCGTTACAAAACATACTTCCCCTGCATTACTCCTCTCCATTGCGGCACTTGCGTGACCTGTACACTGCAACCCCATTAAAAATCAACCAAGTTAAAATGCGTGCACTATGCTTAATGTTCGTAAATCACTTGATTGCTGCACTCCTTAATTCTGAGCTGGCAGAAGTTGGAAGACTTCAGACTGTTAATGCTTTGTTTCTGACCACAGCCACTAATGGTAATAGTAAAAAATAATAATGGTAATGTAGTAACATTGTGTACAGCGCTATAGTAGCCCTTACGTAGTTACTGCTGTGTCGTGCTGTCTTTTCATTTCTGTTTCGAAGCGACTAATGAAGCAGTTTCTAAGGTACTGTCTTGAATTTGGAGAATGAATTTTCTTGAGATATTTCGCATTTGTTACGTTACATTGTCTTCGGTGATGTAAGGGACATAACACAACAAATGTATGTAGTGGGTGGTCTATGTGAGGAACCTGTAACGCCGCGCGGGATTAGCCGAGCGGTCTGGGGCGCTGCAGTCATGGACTGTGCGGCTGGTCCCGGCGGAGGTTCGAGTCCTCCTTCGGGCATGGGTGTGTGTGTGTTTGTCCTTAGGATAATTTAGGTCAAGTAGTGTGTAAGCTTAGGGACCGATGACCTTAGCAGTTAAGACCCATAAGATTTCACACACATATGAACATATATTTTTAACCTGTAACCTCCATCGCATTAATGCTATTAATTGAGAAAAAGTATAAGTAATATTGATAACTTACGAATCTATTACACTACTGGCCATTAAAATTGCTACACCAAGAAGAAATGTAGATGATAAACGGGTGTTCATTGGACAAATATATTATACTAGAGCTGACATATGATTACATTTTCACGCATTTTGGGTGCATATAACCTGAGAAATCAGTATCCAAAACAACCAGCTCTGGCCGTAATAACAGCCTTGATACGCCTGGGCATTGAGTCAAACAGAGCTTGGATGGCGTGTACAGGTGCAGCTGCCCATGCAAGTTCAACACAATACCACAGTTCATCAAGAGTAGTGACTGGTGTATTGTGACAAGCCAGTTGCTCACCCACCGTTGACCAGACGTTTTCAATTGGTGAGAGATCTGGAGAATGTGCTGGCCAGGGCAGCAGTCGAACATTTTCTGTATCCAGAAAGGCCCGTACAGGACCTGCAACATGCGGTCGTGCATTATCCTGCTGAAATGTAGGATTTCGCAGGGATCGAATGAAGGGTAGAGCCACGGGTCGTAACACATCTGAAATGTAACGTCCACTGTTCAAAGTGCCGTCAATGCGAACAAGAAGTGACCACGACGTGTAACCAATGGCCGGCCGCGGTGGCCGTGCGGTTCTGGCGCTGCAGTCCGGAACCGTGGGACTGCTACGGTCACAGGTTCGAATCCTGCCTCGGGCATGGATGTGTGTGATGTCCTTAGGTTAGTTAGGTTTAAGTAGTTCTAAGATCCCTTAATCGGGCAGGTAGGTTAGAAAATTTAAAAAGGGAAATGGATAGGTTGAAGTTATAGTGGGAATTAGTGAAGATCGGTGGCAGGAGGAACAAGACTTCTGGTCAGGTGACTACAGGGTTATAAACACAAAATCAAATAGGGGTAATGCAGGAGTAGGTTTAATAATGAATAGGAAAATAGGAATGCGGGTAAGCTACTACAAACAGCATAGTGAACGCATTATTGTGGCCAAGATAGATACGAAGCCCACACCTACTACAGTAGTACAAGTTTATATGCCAACTAGCTCTGCAGATGACGAAGAAATTGAAGAAATGTATGATGAAATAAAAGAAATTATTCAGATTGTGAAGGGAGACGAAAATTTAATAGTCATGGGTGACTGGAATTCGAGTGTAGGAAAAGGGAGAGAAGGAAACATAGTAGGTGAATATGGATTGGGGGACAGAAATGAAAGAGGAAGCCGCCTGGTAGAATTTTGCACAGAGCACAACATAATCATAACTAACACTTGGTTTAAGAATCATGAAAGAAGGTTGTATACATGGAAGAACCCTGGAGATACTAAAAGGTATCAGATAGATTATATAATGGTAAGACAGAGATTTAGGAACCAGGTTTTAAATTGTAAGACATTTCCAGGGGCAGATGTGGACTCTGACCACAATCTATTGGTTATGACCTGTAGATTAAAACTGAAGAAACTGCAAAAAGGTGGGAATTTAAGGAGATGGGACCTGGATAAACTAAAAGAACCAGAGGTTGTACAGAGATTCAGGGACAGCATAAGGGAGCAATTGACAGGAATGGGGGAAATAAATACAGTAGAAGAAGAATGGGTAGCTTTGAGGGATGAAGTAGTGAAGGCAGCAGAGGATCAAGTAGGTAAAACGACGAGGGCTAGTAGAAATCCTTGGGTAACAGAAGAAATATTGAATTTAATTGATGAAAGGAGAAAATATAAAAATGCAGTAAGTGAAACAGGCAAAAAGGAATACAAACGTCTCAAAAATGAGATCGACAGGAAGTGCAAAATGGCTAAGCAGGGATGGCTAGAGGACAAATGTAAGGATGTAGAGGCCTATCTCACTAGGGGTAAGATAGATACCGCCTACAGGAAAATTAAAGAGACCTTTGGAGATAAGAGAACGACTTGTATGAATATCAAGAGCTCAGGTGGAAACCCAGTTCTAAGCAAAGAAGGGAAAGCAGAAAGGTGGAAGGAGTATATAGAGGGTCTATACAAGGGCGATGTACTTGAGGACAATATTATGGAAATGGAAGAGGATGTAGATGAAGATGAAATGGGAGATACGATACTGCGTGAAGAGTTTGACAGAGCACTGAAAGACCTGAGTCGAAACAAGGCCCCCGGAGTAGACAATATTCCATTGGAACTACTGACGGCCGTGGGAGAGCCAGTCCTGACAAAACTCTACCATCTGGTGAGCAAGATGTATGAAACAGGCGAAATACCCTCAGACTTCAAGAAGAATATAATAATTCCAATCCCAAAGAAAGCAGGTGTTGACAGATGTGAAAATTACCGAACTATCAGCTTAATAAGTCACAGCTGCAAAATACTAACGCGAATTCTTTACAGACGAATGGAAAAACTAGTAGAAGCGGACCTCGGGGAAGATCAGTTTGGATTCCGTAGAAACACTGGAACACGTGAGGCAATACTGACCTTACTACTTATCTTAGAAGAAAGATTAAGGAAAGGCAAACCTACGTTTCTAGCATTTGTAGACTTAGAGAAAGCTTTTGACAATGTTGACTGGAATACTCTCTTTCAAATTCTAAAGGTGGCAGGGGTAAAATACAGGGAGCGAAAGGCTATTTACAATTTGTACAGAAACCAGATGGCAGTTATAAGAGTCGAGGGACATGAAAGGGAAGCAGTGGTTGGGAAGGGAGTAAGACAGGGTTGTAGCCTGTCCCCGATGTTGTTCAATCTGTATATTGAGCAAGCAGTAAAGGAAACAAAAGAAAAATTCGGAGTAGGTATTAAAATTCATGGAGAAGAAATAAAAACTTTGAGGTTCGTCGATGACATTGTAATTCTGTCAGAGACAGCAAAGGACTTGGAAGAACAGTTGAATGGAATGGACAGTGTCTTGAAAGGAGGATATAAGATGAACATCAAAAAAAGCAAAACAAGGATAATGGAATGTAGTCTAATTAAGTCGGGTGATGCTGAGGGAATTAGATTAGGAAATGAGGCACTTAAAGTAGTAAAGGAGTTTTGCTATTTGGGGAGCAAAATAACTGATGATGGTCGAAGTAGAGAGGATATAAAATGTAGGCTGGCAATGGCAAGGAAAGCGTTTCTGAAGAAGAGAAATTTGTTAACATCCAGTATTGATTTAAGTGTCAGGAAGTCATTTCTGAAAGTATTCGTATGGAGTGTAGCCATGTATGGAAGTGAAACATGGACGATAAATAGTTTGGACAAGAAGAGAATAGAAGCTTTCGAAATGTGGTGCTACAGAAGAATGCTGAAGATTAGATGGGTAGATCACATAACTAATGAGGAAGTATTGAATAGGATTGGGGAGAAAAGAAGTTTGTGGCACAACTTGACCAGAAGAAGGGATCGGTTGGTAGGACATGTTCTGAGGCATCAAGGGATCACCAATTTAGTATTGGAGGGCAGCGTGGAGGGTAAAAATCGTAGAGGGAGACCAAGAGATGAATACACTAAGCAGATTCAGAAGGATGTAGTTTGCAGTAGGTACTGGGAGATGAAAAAGCTTGCATAGGATAGAGTATCATGGAGAGCTGCATCAAACCAATCTCAGGACTGAAGACCACAACAACAACAAAGTTCTAAGTTCTAGGGGACTTATGATCTAAGATGTTGAGTCCCATAGTGCTGAGAGCCATTTCAACCATTTTTTGTAACCAGTGGCAGCCCATACCATCACGCCGGGTGATACGCGAATATGGCGATGACGAATACACGCTTCCAATGTGCGTTCACCGTGATGTCGCCAAACACGGATGCGACCATCATAATGCCGTAAACAGAACCTGGATTCATCCTAAAAAGTGACGTTTTGCCATTCGTGCACCCAGGTTCGTCGTTGAGTACACCATCGCAGGCGATCCTGTCTGTGATGCATTGTCAAGGGTAACCGCAGCCATGGTCTCCGAGTTGATAGTCCATGCTGCTGCAAACGTCGTCGAACTGTTCGTGCAGATGGTTGTTGTCTTGCAAACGTCCCCATCTGTTGACTCAGGGATCGAGACGTGGCTGCACGACCCGTTACAGCCATGCGGATAAGATGCCTGTCATCTCGACTGCTAGTGATACGAGGCCGTTGGGATCCAGCATGGCGTTCCGTATTAGCGTCCTGAACCCATCGATTCCATATTCTGCTAACAGTCATTGGATCTCGACGAACGCGACCATCAATGTCGCGATACGATAAACCGCAATCGCGATAGGCTACAAGCCGACCTTTTTCAAAGTCGGATACGTGATGGTACGCATTTCTCCTCCTTACATGAGGCATCACAACAACGTTTCACCGGGCATCGCCGGTCAGCTGCTGTTTGTGCATGAGAAATCGGTTGGAAACTTTCCTCATGTCAGCACGTTGTAGGTGTCGCCACCGGCGCCAACCTTGTGTGAATGCTCTGAAAAGCTAATCATTTGCATATCACGGCATCTTCTTCCTGTCGGTTAAATTTCACGTCTGTAGCACGTCATCTTCGTGGTGTAGCAATTTTAATGGGCAGTAGTGTATTCGAGTAATATATTAAAGATCGGCCTCAGTTGCGACATGTTACTGGTCTTTACCCAGGTTTCAGCTAGAGTAATCTAGCCATCTTCAGAAGCATAAAATAAACTAATAAATGCGAGAATAAGGCACGGTCAAACATAAAAAGCTAAAGTACCAAGATACCACGTCAAGCTACGTAGCGTCCGCGGCTAACCGACCGCTTCCACGAAGTGGGACCGGGGCTGTTCCTCAGCTAAGTAACGTAGCTTGTCATGGTACCTTGGTACTTAAGCTTTTTATGTTTGACCGTGCCTTATTCTCGCGTGTATTAGTTTATTTTATGCTTCTGAAGAAGGCTAGATTTCTCTCGCTGAAACCTGAGTAAAGACCAATAACATTTCGCGACTGAGGTGGATTTTTGATATATTAATTTATCAGGGTTGCTGACAGAACTGCAACATGTGCATGGGGGCTTTCTTAAATATATATGATTGAAAATGTTTTTTTTTATTTTTCGTTGCTGTATGTCCGATTACGCAGTGTCTCGTAATCGGTTGGCCCTGACTAGTATTATTACGCTATCTGACTGCAACAAACAATGTAAGAAAATTTTCGTAAATACAGTTAATTAATTAAGTCCCCAGCAACTATAAAACCTACAAAATCCAAGCACAAATGTAACTGTTCTGTATGTGGGAGTGTGACTCAACGTCCACATCTGGCACGGTTCTTTTCCAACAAGACAAGAATTTTTTTAAATACCAACTATGCTGACGTGACAAAAGAAATTTAGAAAAACTGTAATTGCGTAAGAAAACCAGAATTCACTCTAATACAAGAACACAAGCCAGATGCTTTGTTGACTGAACCTGTAGTGACGCATTATTTCAGATACACAATTAATAAAAGAGCATTGTAAGTTTTACCTTCATATATATTGACGAAATGCACACAATAACATCTGCTATCTCTCCCATCAAATAACTGCATAAAACATGGAACAACACTCTTTACTACAACATCTTACTCCAACTTCACGACAACCACCAGCTCTTAACACACACTGTCCTCTACGAACTCTCAACAACCACTGACTGCCATGAGATCTTAACACGCACTGTGGAGGCGGCTTAATAGTACTCTTTGGCGCAATCTCTGGCGCAGTGGCACAGTGTAGCCACCTTTCACATGTTAAAAATTCTTATGTTACTAGAGTCTTGCAAAATTGTGATAATAGTAATGATCTTTTGAAAATAATAGTTGCGTGAGTGAAACAGAATTGGATCGTTTACTTTTGACCCCTCAGAAAATTTCATTTTACCCTTCAGGGCGTAGTTAGTCCCAGGTTGGGAACCACCGTACTAGAGGGGTCTGTAAAGGGCAAAGACGGAGACAGGAATACATCCAGCAAATAGCTGGGAACGTGGGATGCAAGTTCTATTCTAAGTTTGAAGAGGTTAGCGCAGGAGAGAGATTTATGGCATCAAATCAGTCGGAAGACTGCACTGAAAAAAAGACTCTGTGAGGAAACTTTCTATTTGTCATCACATTAACAACACTGAAAGGATGTGCTCGATATCGATGCGTTCAGTTCGTAGGAGAAAATGTTACTTGTTTTATTGGATCGAGGCGCGATGTTGGGACTAACGCTCCGGCGAATAGATAGCGGTCAGCGGCATACGCGCCCGCGGCCCTGAGTCGCCAGTGCACGCACTACGCACGCCCCCAGCACCGGTTGCCAAACCCGCTGACGCGAGCAGCTGCGACACAAGCATAGCGTTCGCCTTGTGGGACGGAGCGACCCGCAAATACGCTACGTAAGCCGCGACGATAACAAATGACTATCGCCTGGGCCTCCGCAGTGGCGTTGTTCCACCACCGAGGGCTGCCGCCGGCAGGCTAGTGACCACCGCTACACCATGAGCGTCGCAGGGCCGACCGCTGCGGACAGGGCTTCGGTAAGCACGGTGCAGCTGCGCGCAGGAGAACTGAAATGTGGTGCCGTGTATACGGTGGAGGCGCTCTCGCCGTAGCGACTCGCACACTTTCGGATATATTCAAGGTTAAATACAGTGCGCAATGACTGCAGGCTGCTGCTCAGTACTGTTACTTTGAGCGAATTTCCACAGTGAGTTGAGTACTCGTATACGTAGAGTCTTTAAATTTTCTTTCATTGTGAATTCTCACATGATCGTGCATAGATAAATGATACGGAGTGAGCCAGCTTACTGAAACACTTAAGTAATTCCTTAAGTAAATGTTTGTAAATACTTGACTTTTTTGTTAGGCGCGCTTCACAATGGCTTTCTGTGTAAGGTCCGGTCTGATTCTTTTGCTCGACCGTGGATACCTCTTCCAATGAAAACTTCTTTTATCGGACCTCGAAAAAATTTACGCATCGGACGAATGGTTCGTACTGGACTATTTATGTGCATTTAATGAACAAGGAACCTTTCACCCTGTCATGACGCAGTACAGCTGAGGATGACTTTTATCATAAAATGAAACAAATATTAAGTAATATCACTATATTGAAGTATCACAGACAAAGTGAGACATTAAATCAGTTACTATATACAACAATATGCGAGTGCGCCTAGAATGGTTATGTCTCTACAAAATATAAATGATAATGCCGTATAAATTTGCAGTAATCGCAGAAAAGCGTCCGTCTTGGCTCGCTTCTAGAACAAACGGATGCCGTCCCCTTCACAAAAATAATTGACAAGGGGACATTCCATACATAAAATCACGGATTTTGATGCGCTTCAAATATGTTGTAGAGACACTTATCCTGAATACCTGGCTATGTGGTTTTTTAGCGACGGGCCTTGGTTTTTGAGAAAATCGATTTTGAAGATCATTGCCCGCTTTGTATACCTGTAACATTACATCTGTTTCCAGCAAGTCAGTGTAGCGCAGCGGTTAAGGTTCACGACTACCGCGCCGGTGGTACCGTGTTCGAACCCCTGTCGTGTATTTTTTTTCTTTTTTCAAAATCGACCGAATTTTTCAGTTTTATTTCAAAGAATATAAACAAACAGTGTAAGGCGTGCGAAATTTTACTTGGTCGAAGGCGGATCCGTTACCTGCAGTTTCTGGCTGCTTCTAGTGCCAGGTGCAGAGTCGTCGTTGGGCAGCGAAAAAGTTTGGTGACGGCGGACCGTGGTAATAAGGTAAGGTATAATGCAACAAATGATTCGCATTGCAAACAACAGTAATCGTAACTTCATAATAAAAAAATAATCTAGACTGCAAGGCTCGACGTCTAAAACCACAAATGAGCATACGATGGCACGTCACAAAACCAATCGGTTCCCAGCATAATTAAATATCTGAAACATAAAACAGTTACTTATCCGTGATAAGTAAAGGACGTTAATCACCCTGGTAGTAAAGCGAAACATGTTTGAACGCAAAAACATGGCTCTGAGCACTATGGGACTTAACATCTGACGTCATCAGTCCCCTAGAACTTGGAACTACTTAAACCCAACTAACCTAAGGACATTACACACACCGATGCCCGAGGCAGGATTCGAACCTGCGACCGTATCAGTCACGCGGCTCCGGACTGATGTGCCGAGAACCGCACGGCGACGCGGCCGGGTTTGAACGCAAGTTAATTTTATTATTATACCAGATTACATATAGCAAGAACAAATGGCTTTCGTACATGAAGACAGACTGAAAACGAAATAACAAGAAGAGACCTTCACTGCTTACGTTGCTGTGAAAAATATGAAACACGAAATTACAGAAGCTATGCTAAATATACAGATTACAATTTTATCTCTGACACAGTGAGACATATTAATTTATTGCAAAATGTCAAATGTTCTAATTGTAAGTGCCGAATTTCACATTTGTCAGAAGAAACAAAACGCAGTGTACTCCTCTTTGTACTTATAGTTGTATCTAAAAATTCTGAAGGAGTTGATACCAGACGCTGCTCGTCGTATCACTGCAAAAATGAGACAAATCGGAAAATAAATAATTTATTAAGAACGCCCTAAGTGCCATAGCAGGGAACTGATTAGTTCTAAGTGCCCGCTAAGAAATTTGTTCAAAGTAACATTGATACTGAGACATTTTGTTTCAATTGTGATAATACAAGTGCATAAATATAGCAGTAATGTTTCAACAACGAAAACCATTTCTTATGTCATCTAAAACTCAAAGAATAAATTGCTTACTTCCGTAAAGAAGATACAGAAGTATCTTGCACAACTCCATTGTTGGGATCTAATGATGCAAGTTTCTGAACCCCCTGCGATATGGAAAAAGAAATGGCAAGATCGCTACCAGGTCTTTCTGTTGAACTGATGAACGTGGTTGGTCTCTCAGATAACGTACGTCATGGCATACAACAGCCATGGTCTTTCCTGTTTTGAATACACTGGTATTTTCCCATTCTTCTGTCGAGAGAGGAAATTTTCAGTAGCTGTATGAGTTGGACGAGAGTGTAGCATTTTGATAATATGGTATTGAGAGATCCTACGCGCTTGTGTTGGCAACAATTTTTCTTTAAAATCAGGGAAGTCATCGGTATGCATTGGAATTACATGGACTGACTTCATAGCTTTAGCTGAGTCGACTGTTTTCTGTTAAATCTTGCTGAACAAAGTCGTTGCTTCCATTTCTTCTACCGTGACTTGGCACTTCAACAAAAAAGTTAAGGTACATACAACGGCGTACCGAGAACACAGTAGCATTGAAAACGCATTACGTGAAAAACTGGAACGTAGAACTTTCGATATCTCCACTTCACATTTATAGCACTATTTGCATTTATTCGCTTCTGTAGGGGTGGACTTGGTTCCCAAGAATAAGTGCGTACTTGCGTTCATTCATTGTGCCTTCCAGTACAACGATTATCAACCAGGCAACAACGCTTCTTCCTCCGTCCGGACACTGGGGATGATTGTTGCAAGGTGTTTTCTTTCAGACTTTTCACGCCGTTCACGCTGAGGGCCATCCGCCCGATGGAGCATAACACGTTATCCATTTCAAAAGGCCACCCGTCGGCACTCCGCGGACGTCCAGTTACAGTATTGGCTTGAAATTCCACCCTTCGTCGCCGATGAACTGTAATCAGCACGGATGCATGAACCAAGCGCCTGCTACCGAGGCACATCTCCAGTAACGTTCGCTGAACGTTCATTGAGGAGAGACTGTTGATAGCCCGTTACTACATCTGGCTGGTCAGTTGCTGAACAGTTGCACGTCTATTTGACAGTGCACATCTCCGCATCCGCCGATCGTCCAAATCATCTATAGCCCGCGTTGCATCATAGTTGTCTCTGCGCCAGTTTTGGATACGCACGCACACAAACATTTCACAAACTTAGCCGTTTCGGAAATGCTTCCCCCCCCCCCCCCTCCTCACCCTTGGGCCGATAGCCAATGATGATGCCCTTCTGGACGTCAGATAAATCGCTTCGTTTCTGCATTACGACAACGACTGCAATGTTTTCCGTGCCCCCCCCCCCCCCCCCCCCCCGACGTGCTTTACGGACTGCCACCTGCCGTCTGCCGTCTGTGAGTGGTTACTGCACGTTGACTTTCAACACAGACGGTGGTCCTATGAACGTGATTGGACCGTGTAGTACCACTCATGCTAGTACTGTTGGCTGTCGAGTAACAAGTCAACCACACGACAGAAGATATTATTGCGAGGGTGAGTCAAATGAAAACCTTAAATATTTTTTTAAGTATTATTTGTTGTGCAGAAGTGGTACAAAGCTGTATCACTTTTCAACATAATCTCCCCCACGCTCAAATACGAGTCCTCGAGCGCTTACAAAGTGCATAAATTCCTTTAGAAAAAAATTATTTTGGTAGTCCGCGCAACCACCCATGCACCGCGTGGCGTACCTCCTCATTAGAACGGAACTTCTTTCCTCCCATTGCGTCTTTGAGTGGTCCAAATATACGGAAATCACTTGGGGCAAGGTCTGGTGAGTATGGTGGATGAGGAAGACACTCACAATGCAGATCTGTGATTGTTGCAACTGTTGTACGGACAGTGTGGAGCTTTGCATTGTCACGTTGCAAAAGGACATCTGGTGACAGCAATCCACGTCGCTTTGATTTGATTGCAGGCCGCAGATGATTTTTTAGGAGATCTGTGTATCATGCACTCATGACAGTGGTCCCTCTAGGCATGTAATGCTCCAAAATGACGCCTTTTTCGCCCCAAAAGAGTGTCAGCATAACCTTCCCTGCTGATGGTTCTGTTCGAAACTTCTTTGGTTTTGGTGATGAGTAATGGCGCCATTCCTTGCTCGCTCTCTTCCTTTGCGGTTGGTTGGAAGTGAACCCAAGTTTCGTCCCCAGTAACGGTTCTTGCAAGGAAGCCATCACCTTCTCGTTCAAAGCGCCGAAGAAATTCTTCACAAACATCAACACGTCGTTGTCTCCTTTCAGGAGTCAGCTTTCGTGGCACCCATCTTGGAGACGCTTTGTGAAACTGGAGCACATCATGCACAATGTGGCATGCTGACCCATGACTAATCTGTAAACATGCTGCAATGCCATTCAGTGTCACTCGGCCGTTTTCCTTCACTGCGGCTTCAACTGCTGCAATGTTCTGTGGAGTCACAACTCGTTGTGCCTGACCTGGACGAGGAGCATCTTCCAATGAAGTCACACCATTTGCGAACTTTCTACTCCATTCGTAGACTTGCTGCTGTTACAAATTTGCATCACCGTCCTGAACCTTCATTCGTCGATGAATTTCAATAGTTTTCACATCTTCACTACGCAAAAACCGAATACCAGAACGCTGTTCTTCCCTGGTGCAATTCGCAAGTGGGACGGCCATCTTCATACTGATACTGCGACGGTATGCGTGCATCTGCACTATGCTGCCACCTGCAGGCCATTCTGTACGCTGTTTGTAGCACGCTTACCAATTTACAGGATAACGGCGTGAAATTTCGATTTGTTATTACAGATTTAAGGTTTTCATTTGACTCACCCTCTTATTATTATTATTATTATTATTATTATTATTATTATTATTAGTAGTAGTAGTAGTAGTAGTAGTAGTAGTAGTGAGGGGGAGGATTAATATCGCATTGATTGACACAAAGTCATGGAAAGCACTGGATGTGTGACAGGTCGCCGGCTGCATTTGGCTATATACAGGTGTGGAAAGAATGGGTTGCAGACGCCCCACATTCAACACGTCCGCGATATCATTATCGGATCATCGTCGATCGCCCCGTATATTTCTGAGACGACGACGTGACGCCTGTTCGTTAACCACTTGCAGTCGTCCAGTGCGGCACTTCACGCGTGTGGAAATGATCCTTTCTGCAATATTGTTAGAGTGTAATGACTTTTTTGGAGACTAGAAATCTACTCTGTAGGAATCAGCGTGGGTTTCGAAAAAGACGATCGTGTGAAACCCAGCTCACGCTATTCGTCCACGAGACTCAGAGGACCATAGACACTGGTTCTCAAGCAGGTGCCGTGTTTCTTGACTTCCGCAAGGCGTTCGATACAGTTCCCCACAGTCGTTTAATGAACAAAGTAAGAGCATATGGACTATCAGACCAATTCCGTTATTGGATTGAAGAGTTCCTAGATAACAGAACGCAGCATGTCATTCTCAGTGGAGAGAAGTCTTCCGAAGTACGAGTGATTTCAGGTGTGTCGCATGGGAGTGTCGTTGGACCATTGCTATTCACAATATATAAAAATGACCACGTGGATAACATCGGAAGTTCACTGAGGCTTTTTGTGGGTGATGCTCTAGTATATCGAGAGGTTGTAACAATGGAAAATTGTACTGAAATGCAGGATGATCTGCAAAGAATTGACGCTAGGTGCAGGGAATGGCAATTGAATCTCAATGTAGACAAATGTAATGTGCTGAGAATACATAGAAAGAAAGATCCCTTATCATTTAGCTACAATATAGTAGGTCAGCAACTGGAAGCAATTAATTCCATAAATTATCTGGGAGCAGGCATTAGGAGTAATTTAAAATGGAATGACAATATAAAATTAATCGTCGGTAAAGCAGATGCCAGACTGAGATTCATTGGAAGAATCGTAAGTAAATGCAGTCCGAAAACAAAGGCAGTAGGTTACAGTACACTTGTTCGCGCACTGCTTGAATACTGACCACCGGTGGTGTGGTATCCGTACCAGATAGGGTTGATAGAAGAGATAGAGAAGATCCAACGGAGAGCAGCGCTATTCGTTACAGGATCATTTAGTAATTGCGAAAGCGTTACGGAAATGATAGACTCCAGTGGAAGACTCTGCAAGAGAGACGCTCAGTAGCTCGGTACGGGCTGTTGTTGAAGTTTCGAGAACATACCTTCACCGAGAAGTCAAGCAGTATAGTGCTCCCTCCTACGTATCTCTCGCGAAGAGACTACGAGGATAAAATCAGAGAGATTAGAGCCCACACAGAGGCATACAGACAATCCTTCTTTCCACGAACAATACGAGACTGGAATAGAAGCGAGAACCGATAGAGGTACTCAAGGTACCCTCCGCCACACATCGTCAGGTGGCTTGCGGTGTATAGATGTAGATGTTGATTGAAGATCCGTTGCAGACACGATTGACGTCGAAAACTGGAATTCTTCTGTAATCTCAGATACTCTACGATACATGCGTCTTGCACTGATTATCATCTCACTTTCAAGATCAGCTAAATCTAGACCTGATGCTTTGTTGACCACACACGTCTCTAAAAGACTGCACAGACATGTGTATGCTTTCGCGGCATACACTGCGGCTTTCTGGCTTCGTACCCGGCATTTCCTCAAGTTGCGCAGTCCTTGCCGTCATCTTGGTCCATTCCGTTTGACTATTTCATTGGTATAACTACGCGGAGGGACAGACCAGATCACAAAGATGAGAAACAAATAAAAGTGACTGGCGGAAGCTGCAGCTTACTAATATTTGCCAACAATGCTTTTCAGTTTCAACTAACGATAAGTATAGCTGTCGGTGACGCTGCTATTCTGCGTTCCGTTCAGCTTTCGCACTAGCTTCAATGGACACACGACTCCGAACACCTAGTGGACGGTGCTACCCTTTCACACTAACATTGTTCCGTAAGAAAAATTTTGTGTGTCGTGTAATAGGTGTCATTCGCGGAACAATTTGGACTGCAGCAGACCGTGATATAATACTGGACTGCTCTTGGCCATTGAAGATACGGTCTGCAGCGAGACGATTAAATAACTGTGCTCTCTCTCTCTCTATCCCTCCCTCCCTGCCTCCCTCCCTCCCTCCCTCCCTCCCTCCCTCCCTCTCTCTCTCTCTCTCTCCCCCTCCCTCCCTCCCTCCCTCCCTCCCTCTCTCTCTCCCTCTCTCTCACACGCACACAGTGTGTCAGCAATGTATAGGCTGCTGCCGGCAGCCATGATAACGTCGTAAAAAGTTAAAGATCCCGATGAAAGTTTACGGAATGGGGTAACACAAAGAGGGTGAATTTATTGCTGTGTAATTACTACAATTTTATTAAGGATACCGGTTTTTGAATGGGCTGCGTTTTTAGCATACTCTTCCCCCTCACAATATTCCTGATCTTTAAAGCAGAAGTAGTTCAAAATCTGTATAAACAAAACATTTCTGAGAAAACTAGTTACATATTTATTTTATGGTGCTGTTGGCAAGAGCATTCACAAAAGGCTAAAAATACAGAACACCGTTCAACTGTGGAACCATTTTCTTCGGTTCCACTGACTGCATAGCTTAGAAAAAGGTTGTCTACAGGCAACATTCAGGGAAGTAATTTATGCTTCCAGTTTCCTCTTCTGATGCTGATGTGTGAATAATATACGGTAAGTCCGGGAGATTTAAACCACTTTTTTTCCATCAGCGTAACGCCATCGTCATTTGATAAGTGGCTCTACCCCACCACTTAGTACACATTGCGCACACGTTTTAACTGTCCGCCACTTCCTGATGGAAAGCACATTCGTAACGGCATTAAAATTTAAAACATTGGTTTATTGATACTAAGCTCGAAATGTTCACGGTGAAATACTTCGCAAAAATGCCCGTAGTTGAGCTAAATGTGAGGTAGATAACCTTTCTGCGCAGTGCACTTTAACTCTCGTTCTGCTGTATCTACCTGGCAACGGAAGTGTTAATGTGCTGTGCAAACCGCCTTGGCCGTCACGCTCAGCACGTCGCGCAGTTGTTTTTGCGATAAGGTTCAAAGAAACAATTGACGAGCTCGAAAACTCCGTTAAATGTACATCGCCCTGTTCAAATGTAAAAGTGTTGTTGCAGCAGTGTCCCAGGACATAACGTAAACAGTATTAACCATGTATGAAAATAGTAATAAGATATGTTACGGTTATTACCTCCTACGTGCCAAAGAGCACGAGTTCCGAAAACATTGATCATTTGAAACCCAACACCCACTTTCCTCACGTGACATACTGAAAATCATTACCTTCGATGGAGACTCGTAGACAAACGGAAAAAGTAACGGCAGACGTGTCCAAAGGAAATATGTTTGGGCCATTGCAGTTCATACTCTCTGTTAATGGCCTCGCAGACCGTATTTATACTAATCCCAGACTTCAAGAAGATAAAGGAATTACCTGTAAGAAATTACTATCGGAAGAAAGCTACACAAACAGGCAGTCAGATTTTTATGGGATTTCGAAGTTGGTGCGATAATTGGGAACTTGGTTGAAATGTTCCGAAATGTGAAATGGTGCACTTCACAAAACGAAAATGTAGTATGACTACGTTATCAAGTAGTCGCAACTGGAAGTGGTTAACTCGAATACCTGGGTAACCAGTTATAGGGATATGGAATGGAACACTCAAGTAGATTCGGTTTTAAGGAAAACAGGTGGCAAACACGGGTTCGTTGGTAGAATACTAGGGAAATAAGTTTGCAAAAAAGATTTCTAACAGGACACTCCTGCGACCCATTCTAGAATATTGCTCGAGTTTGTAGGACTCGTACCAAATAGGACTAAATGGGGGAAATAGAACGTACACAGAGAAGGGCAGCAGTACTGGTCACAGGTGTGTCACGGAGGTGATGAAAGACCTTAACTGGCAGCCGCTAGAAGATAGACGCGGACTTCCACGAGAAAGCCTACTTACAAAGTTTAGCAACTTTAAGTGTCGAGTCTAGAAATATAATACGACCCCTTACGTAACGCTCCAGTGGGTATCGCGAGGAGGGTATTATATTACTTACAGCACACACAAATGTATTTAAATAATAATTATTCCCGCACTTCATGGAACGAGTAGTAGTCCTAGTAGCTGGAACAATGGGCTGTCCTGTTATGCACTTGACAGTGGTTTGCAGAGTATGGATGTAGATGCAGAAAACGATCCCCCTTTTTGCGTCGTCTCTATTAATTGAAAACCCTCATATGAGACCTTAGTGTCACCTGATGATTCGCATGGGATCTTAGAGTTATAAAATATTAGTTGGCTACATTTTTTTTCTGTTTCCGTGAGACAATGACCGAAATGTTTGTCGGCCATAACTCAAATAACTACTTAATTTACAGAATGCTGCTTTTTTACGTTTTATCGGTAAACCGTTCACGATGGTTTAGATGCCTTTGTTTTGTAAAGGTACGGGTTTATCATTCAAATTTTGCAGTTCTACCGAAAATGGGAGCAGCAGAATAATGCAGTTAATTTCTGCAAAGTATTTAAGAGAGGTAAAACAGCTTCAGCTGTGAAATGCTTTTATTCTTAAGCACTACAGATTTCAAAGCACCTGCACTGCAGCTGGCCGGTGTGGCCGTTCGGTTCTAGGCGCTACAGTCTGGAACCGCGTGACCGCTACGGTCGCAGGTTCGAATCCTGCCTCGGGCATGGATGTGTGTGATGTCCTTAAGTTAGTTAGTTTTAAGTTGTCCCAAGTTCTAGGGGACTGATGACCTCAGATGTTTAAGTCCCATAGTGCTCAGGGCTATTTGAACCCTTTTTGTTTTGGGGGGGGGGGGGGGGGGAGTCAAGTCGTGATATACATAACATATTATGAGAAAACCCAGCGGTTGATAGTCACTCCCATGCCATAGATTATCCGCAAACAGGCGTATGTCCTAAAAGTAACAAGATATGGTGGCGAACGCTCCCCTAAAACCTATGGAGAAGGGTGAAAAAAATTAAGAGGAATTTTACATAATGTCACAGTAGATGAGAAGATGGAAGAGGCACACACCGATCTTCAACATATAGAGGTGAACATAAGAGTACCATATTGTATCTACGAGTGTCACTCCAAAAGAAATGCACACAATTTTTTCTTTTAAATCATTCCTTTATTCTACATGTTCGAAAGTTTTAGTGTGTAGATACATCCTTCAGAAACAATATTTTCATTTCTCCACATCATTTCCATCACTCTCAACTGCCTTACGCCACCTTGGAACCAGCGCTTGTATACCCGCACGGTAAAATTCTGGACCAACCTGTTGGAGCCACTGTTAGGCAGCGTGCACAAGGGAGTCATCATCTTCAAACCTTGTTCCACGAAGAGAGTCTTTCAGTTTCCCAAAGAGATGATAATCACATGGAGTCAGGTCAGGACTGCAAGGCGGGTGGTTCAGTGTTGTCCATCCGAGTTTTGTGATCGCTTCCATGGTTTTTTGACTGACATGTGGCCGTGAATTGTCGTGCAACAGCAGAACATCCTGCTTTTGCCGATGTGGTCGAACACGACTCAGTCGAGCTTGAAGTTTCTTCAGTGTCGTCACATATGCATCAGTATTTATGGTGGTTCCACTTGGCATGATGTCCACAAGCAAGAGTCCTTCGAAATCGAAAAACACCATAGCCATAACTTTTCCAGCAGAAGGTGTGGTTTCGAATTTTTTTTATTGGGTAAATTTGCATGATGCCACTCCATCGATTGCCTCTTCGTCTCTGGTGAAAAATGATGGAGCCATGTTTCATCACCTGTCACAATTCTTCCAAGAAATTCATCTCCACCATTCTCGTACTGTTCCAAAAGTTCGCTACATAGCATTTTTCTTGTTTCTTTGTGAGCCACTGTCAATATCCTGGGAACCCACCTGGCACAAACCTGTTCTAACGCCAACACTTTCAGTATTCTGCAAACACTTCCTTCCCCTATTCCAACGTAGCGTGACAATTCGTTCACTGTGATGCGTCTGTCAGCAGTCACCAACTCAATATTGCCGTGCCCGCTTTGGTCACGTAACCTGCTTGCCCACCGACTAACTGTACTGCGATCGACAGCAACATCTCCATACACCTTTTTCACCCTCTTGTGGATTTTTCCCACGGTCTCGTTTTCACAGCACAGGAATTCTATGACAGCACGTTGCTTCTGACGAACGTCAAGTGTAGCAGCCATCTTGAAAACGTGCTGTGATGGCGCCACTCAGGGAAACAGGTTGAACTAAGTTTGAAAACAAGCGGGAAGGATGTATCTACCACTAGGGTGTCCATTTCATTTTCATTGAAAAAGGGGACATTTAAAATTAGAGAAAAACATGGGACAATGAAGAAAAATAACGGGACATAAATATTGTATTGACTAAATTTAACACACATACAAGTTTACCTCTACAACGTGCACTCAGATGATCCCAAATCACTTTTTACAATTATTCTGCCACACTATCACCGTACTTTTCACTTTTATGTACTTTATCAAGAAGTACATTTTCGTTTGAAATTGTATCATAAAAGTCGGTTCACGATACACCATTAAAGTGTGTTTTGACAATGAGCAAGGCCCTCACTGTTTCAACTTTCATTCTGCTTTTTTCATCTGACCACAAAGAGTTCACAAACGAAAACACACGTTTCACAGCAGCATTTGACCCAGGAATTGCCAGACAAAACTCCACCAAATGAATCATGTTTTTCATGTTCATGTTTTTACTTTTGAAATAACCAAATATTTTACACCATGTTGCAGTAACACTTGCTTTGTCTCCTTCTTCACTTTTTATGAAGTTCCGATGAAAATTCATCGAACAGTTTGTCTTCATCAACAGGAAAATTTGGTACAATACTTTTAACAAAAACACAACAGTTCTGAATATCCTTCCACTGTAGCTGCTCCTTTTCAGTATTAATCGAGTCAAATGCTTTAAAAGGTGTGAGAAATGGTAAACACCATTCTTTAATATACGCAATGCAAGAATCATAGAAGATATCAGCATAAATATGAAATTGTTCTACAGTAATTTCACCCTCTTCTTCCAGGTTTCTTGGAGTCTCATGTACAAAGGATGTGAGAAATCTTTCAGATTTTCTACATTGTAATTTGCTCAATAATTTGTTTATTTCTTGATAAACTTCCACTATTGTGATTTATTGTTTCTCAATACATTTAATTCTTGTGGAGAAGGGTTTTAGCCGGCTAACAAGAAAATGCAGAACAACAGTAGACACAGGGTTATCAAAGAATTGTTTAGGGATAACAGGACACTTATCAAGGGAAATGAAATATGATTTCAAAGCAGGAAATATCTCTACAAGTCTTTTCCAATGCTGGTAGCAGAGATAGCCACATTGTCTTGCTGTGCCCAAGTGCAGTTTTGTATTCAGTTTCAGTAAACTTACAGAATGACTTCAGAGATTCAAGCCTTGCTGTATATATGTGGAAATGCTGGTAGATTTTGTTTACAATCAATTGGCAGTCGATGGGTAGGCAATCTGAGCCAGTTTGTAAGGAATTGTGCACCACATGTGCTGGACAGCCAACACCTACTACATTATTCACTGCGTTCTGTTGCAGTTTATAGAACAAATTTTTTCCTTTCCTCTGCTTGCCACCAAAATTGGTGTTAGTGTTGTTTGCAGAAACTGCAATCACCTTCCCCCAACATCATATTTCTTTAAAACCTCCAGCACATAATTCTGAAGTAAATCTGAAGTTTATCCAGCTAAATTAACCAATTCGAGCACTTTCACCGTGATGCCATTTACAGGGTGAAAATACCTGATAAGGAGAGGAACCAACTTCAAATCCAGATGATTCGATGTATCAATCATTACAGAAATGAATCGAGCACTTTTCAGTTCATTTAAAACCTGCTGAGCTGCATACGGTGCAATAACATTTGAAATGATTGCATTACATTTTGTGTGTCCACATGTGAAGTTAGGATTGAAAAGTTTTTTAACAACTGCTGTAGTACAATCCACTGACTTAAAGCTATAGTTGTGCATAGCACTGTGGTATGCATACGTAGCTTCTTGTGCTGCCAACTGCCTATCCATTTCTGTTACTGATTTTAAGTTTACATACGAGTCACTCACGCATTTATTTGCTCTTTTCGTTTGATCACTCATGCGATGTTTCATCGTCTTAATGTGATTCACAGTGTCAGACCTTCCACCATGATCAACAGCAAACTTTGATCTGCACAACGTACATTCTACAGTTTCTCCCCTAGCAGTGAAAAAGGAAATTCGCTTTTTATATTGCTGTTAAAATTACACTTTCGTTTTGGCATAATGAAACAGTGATTGCACAGTGCAAAACATTTAACAGTGTGGTGACGAAAGCCAGAGAGCAAGTATCAGTGGTGCAGACTATCTATGGACCGAAAGGACGGATTCAGTGGATCGATTTAGAAGAGAAGAATCTTCGTTGTTATTTGTAACCTATAGTGCGTTTAAAATTACTTGCGATTTTTGACAGTTCGTTACATGTTTGGAGTATGCTGAAAGCATCACACGCTTCCTAGCGTAAATAATTGCGCAGTTAATAGCAAGTCAAACAAACAGTAACGTAAAATACTCTAGCCAAGCGGAATCATATAAAAAACGGGACATTCGAGCGTCCCCAAAAAAAACTTTCGGGACAGCGTGACATTTTGGTAAAAAACGGGACTGTCCCGAGAAAAACGGGACGAATGGACACCCTAATCTACACACTGTAAAACTTTGACACACGCAGAATGAAAGCTGTATTTTTACAAAAATAGTGTGCATTTCTTTTGGAGCGACCCGCGTAGGTGACAGTCCACCTGCTAAAAACATGATTTGCTGCCATAATAGCAGTATGTCAAGGAAAATGGACTACAGTGTAGGGATTACCATTAAAACCTAAAGTAAAGAGGATATTATATGAAGCAGGTGTTAATCATAACCTGAAGGTTTACCTAGCAACACAATTAACTTGCGCATGGTATGATAGTCGGAAGAGAAATACGTGTGGTGCACCCAAAAGAGAAAAATACGGTGCATATTCCTACACTGCTGTCGATTTTCCTTGATATACTACTATTATGGCGGAAAAACTTTTAATCAGTGGATTGTCACCTAGAAAGCATATGACAGTTGGTGTTCACCTCTACATGTTGGCTTTCGGTGTGTCTTACATCTCCATTTTATCTGTTGTGACATTATGTGAAATTCCTCTTTATTGTTTACCACTTCTCCACAGGTTTTACGGGAGCGTTCTCCCCTATACCTTATTACTTTTAAGACACAGGAATTTTTTCGGATAGTCTGTTACATGGGACTACTACAATGACTGCCGGGTTTTCCGGTATGTTAGATACAGGGTGTTGCCCATATAAGTGCAGATATTTGTACTGCTGACTGAGGACATTCACTGCACAACTTTACATCAGTATTCACCTTTTTTCAGACTAATAATTGTAGCTATTGGGAGGAGTACGGTTTTAGGTTGGTTAGTACCGCCAAGCACGCGTGGCAACTGCAAGCCTTAATGCTCTCCCCCTCCCCCCCTCCCCCCCTCTCCTCCTCGACCGAGGGCAGCAGGTCAGGTGAATTGTGGATGCGTGGACGCAAAATAGTTAGTCTGTACTGATAGGCGTAGTCCACTTCAGTGGTGCAATTACGACGGTGCAGAATGCATCAGCTCGTAAAGTTTGTGACGCTTTTGTGGGAAGACTATTCGACACAGAAAAACAAACTAGCACTCTGATGTGTGTACATACTACGATACTACGTATATAAAAATGTCTACAATCAACACTCACTACACTCTGCACATCACGAGTTGACTCCAGTGAGTATATTTTTCATTACGGTTTCATTTTAGATTGGGATTATTTCTTTTTCTGCATGATTGTTTTTCCGTTTGTATAAAGATTTGCATCGGAAGATGGAGGTGTAAGTGCTGTAAAACCGGTATTGCCTAAGAATGGAAGGAGTTTACAGCTGAAGCGGCTTTATTTCTGAGCTTGTTTCATCGTGTCTGTGATTGCCGAGACTATGAAATTTGTTGCATTTAAGAGAGGGTTATCCCTCATCGTTAGCACAATATCACACATTCTTTATCAGCGATATAGTTGGTGTAACAGCTGTATGCTAATTACACAGCGCTTCTTCAATTATGAAAAGCATGGACGGATCTGTCACGAGAAAGTCGAGACGAGCTATAAGAGATATCGGTGTCGACACAGTGTGTAAGAACATTGCTTTCCCCGAAAGTCGATAATATTTTTTTTCTTTTGCGCATTACCTCGTCATAGTACGTATGTATAATTTATTTCAACTATTCTTTATTTGTTAATACGTCACATTGTTTCTTCATTCATTTTGCTACTGTTTTATATTTTATATTGTACAAATATGAATGTTCTGGTTCTATGTGCTTTGTAAATCTTTGATTAGTCTACGAGAAGTTCTGTGTCAGAGAGAGAGAGAGAGAGAGAGAGAGAGAGAGAGAGAGAGAGAGAGAGAGAGAGAGAGCGAACGACTATAGATAGAGAGCGTGCGAGTTGGTGTGGTACGTGGTCGGTTCGTGGGTGAAAAACGTTGCAAAGATCGGTGTGAAAGACGGTGATACGCGGAGGAACAATTAATTACAGTGTGTCCGCTGTGTTAATAGGAGATCGTGCATTATTAAGTGAACAGTAAAACCTGAAAAGTATATCGAGTGTTTGCGGTGACGATTTTACAAACTATGTGAGCTTGTGACGATTAGCCATGAATCAGACACCATTGTCGTGTGGAGACACTGTAAAAGTGGAACAAACCAAAATGTTAAGTAAAAGAACAGTGCTGTGATTTGATCAAGAAACATTTATTATATCGTCCAAACTGTCTTAAAGACGACGACGTAAATCGAACTGATGTTTAACGGACTGTTATAGTGATGAACACATGTGACTGTTTTCCTGTGGCATCACGGTGAAAGAATATCGTAAATACTAAAGACATTGCATAATTCCGACCTACCCGCACCGCGTGATCAATAAACTTTTAATAATAAAACGTCGCGCGCGTAACGACAACGCACATTCTGGAACTATTATTATCGCGCCAGTGCCGCTAGCTGATTCGACTACAACGGAGACCTGAACCACAGCCGTAACTGGAATATTAATGAAACAGGAGGATCCATCATTATCTTCACGCCACGAACCAGGATTCACTTCATACATCATCCGCGCGGACCACCGCTGACGTCATCTCATTGAGTTAAGACATTAAAAGTAAATTATTACGCTCTCTCTCATTTCAAAATTGAAGACAATTGCAGTTAAATTAAATATTTTAAAAATACTGTCACAATATCTCAATTTTGTTTAGTTCCAATAAATATTCTTTCCATTATTTCGTCTTGTTGACAGTTCAATTAATAATTTTCTTTCTAAATTCTTCTCAGACATCTTGCTGCTCATTATAATTTTATTTTAATGATTGTTTGTAACTTCTTTTGGAGGGAGTACATATTTTATTTTTTGTGTAGTAAAATTAGCTGCCATAAGATTAAGTATATTACCAGCTGATGCTGTCCGCCATTGCTGATTGAAAACTGCACCTATTTTCTCATTGGCTGTCAGCTTCAAAACAAAATTACGTATTTCGTGGGCATCTAGCAGATGCGCGATGTCTGTATGGGCCCCTACAATAATTTGTTTTTACTTTTGCACGTTTACTGGAATTATATTGACTTTAATTGTTCATTTGGCCCCCGTTAAAGTGATTTATCGCATCTATATAATAATTGCACTGAATTACCTATTTTTTTTCGTTCATGACTAACAGGGGTAATCAGATTCCTAGTATATGTCATGTTTTATTATTTAAAAGGGTGTTTTTAGAAGTACAGAACGAGTTTCTTAACAAGTGAAGTGACGGTCGATCCTGTCCAACGGTGCTGCAGACGGGCGCACATTTATCGGACACGTATCGGTGTGGGCAGGACGTTGCATCTGGCCGCCCCCCGCGGCGGACCAGCCGCGAATCCGTTCACTTGACCCCCGACTCGGTCGGACCAGCAGTCAATATCCAGGCCGTGCGTGGGACGTGGGGTCGGTCTCCGTTGCCACTTCTGCTCTGCCCGCGGGCGCGTGACGTCCGCCCGTGCTGTGACGTGGATTCGGCGGGGTCTGTGTTAACACCGACAGCATTGAAGCTGGGCCGCTGTGACGTTGCATTCAGATAAATCTCAGCCCTTTCAATCTTAACTTCAGTGGTGATGACCAACTACCGAACTTCGTCCATCTCCTTTTGCAGTAACACCACATTTGGAAATTGATAATCTTCGACTCTTGAATTCGTCACTCCTGTGATATATCGCCGTCATTTGCCCATACGCACATCCAAGTTTCGTTTCTGGAGGAGAGGTGACGGTTTAATGATATCTCCCTCCCTCCCTCTCGTCCCTCCCCCCCCCCCCCCCCCTGCCCCCCATCACACCAACCCCTCCCAACGGTTCCAAGTAGAACTTCTAATTACCTTCACTTTTAGCATGTTTACAATTTCAGTAATAACAACAAATTAATCTTTTAGAACAAATAGCTAAGTAGGACCGGTTCAAAAACTTCTCTACATCTACATACATACTCCGCAATCCACCATACGGTGCGTGCTGGAGGGTACCTCGTACCATAACTAGCATCTTCTCTCCCAAACAGAACGAGGGAAAAATGACTGCCTATATGCCTCTGTAAGAGCCCTAATCTCTCTTATCTTATCTTTGTGGTCTTTCCGCGAAATGTAAGTTGGCGGCAGTAAAATTGTACTGCAGTTAGCCTCAAATGCTGGTTCTCTAAATTTCCTCAGTAGTGATTCACGAAAATAACGTTTCCTTTCCTCTAGAGACTCCCACCAGAGTTCCTGAAGCATTTCCGTAACACTCGCGTGATGATCAAACCTACCAGTAACAAATCTAGCAGCCCGGCTCTGAATTGCTTCTATGTCCTCCCTCAATCCGACCTGATAGGGATCCCAAACGCTCGAGCAGTACTCAAGAATAGGTCGTATTAGTGTTTTATAAGCGGTCTCCTTTACAGATGAACCACATCTTCCCAAAATTCTACCAATGAACCGAAGACGACTATCCACCTTCCCCACAACTGCTATTACATGCTTGTCCCACTTCATATCGCTCTACAATGTTACGCCCAAATATTTAATCGACGTGACTGTCAAGCGCTACTCTACTAATGGAGTATTCAAACATTACGGGATTCTTTTTCCTATTCATCTGCATTAATTTACATTTATCTATATTTAGAGTTAGCTGCCATTCTTTACGCCAATCACAAATCCTGTCCAAGTCGTCTTGTATCCTCCTACAGTCACTCAACGACGACACCTTCCCGTACACCACAGCATCATCAGCAAACAGCCACACATTGCTATCCACCCTATCCAAAAGATCATTTATGTAGATAGAAAACATCAGCGGACGTACCACACTTCCCTGGGGCACTCCAGATGATACCCTCACCTCCGATGAACACTCACCATCGAGGACAACATACTGGGTTCTATTACTTAAGAAGTCTTCGAGCCACTGACATACTTGGGAACCAATCCGATATGCTGGTACCTTAGTTAGGAGTCTGCAGTGGGGCACCGAGTCAAACGCTTTCCGGAAGTCAAGGAATATGGCATCCGTCTGATACCCTTCATCCATAGTTCGCAAGACATCATGTGAGAAAAGGGCGAGTTGCGTTTCGCAGGAGCGATGCTTTCTAAAGCCGTGCTGATGCATGGACTTCTCTGTCTCAAGGAAATTCATTATATTCGAACTGAGAATATGTTCGAGAATCCTGCAACAAACCGATGTTAAGGATATTGAGGATCCGTCCTTGTATCCTTCTTATATACAGGCGTCACCTGCGCTTTTTCCCAGTCGCTCGGGACTTTGCGTTGGGCTAGAGATTCGCGATAAATGCAAGCTAAGTAAGGAGTCGATGTGGTAGAGTACTCTCTATAAAACCGAATTGGGATCCCATTAGGACCTGGCGATTTATTTATTTTCAACCCATTCAGCTGCTTCATAACCCCAGGGTTATCTGTCACTATGTCCTCCATACGGGAGTCTGTACGAGACTCAGACGGCGGTATGTTTGTACGATCCTCCTGCGTGAAAGATTTCTCAAATGCTAAATTTAAAATTTCAGCTTTCGTTTTGCTGTCTTCCGTTGCCAGGCCAGACTGATCAGTGAGTGATTGGATGGAAGCCCTCGACCCGCTTACCAATTTTACGTAAGACCAGAATTTCCTTGGGTTTTCAGCAAGATCTTCTGCATGAAAACTAAACTTTCTGCAAACATTAACAATGCACAGCAATTTCTGAAAACAGATATTGGCCAAGCAGAGAAGGTTAAAAACTTTAAATGACTTGGGGAGATAATTAAGTGAAATGGTTTGGATAAAGCTGCCGTAGAACAGAATGTAAAAATGGGAAAGTTGTACGATGTAAATGAAAAGTTCCAATAAAAAATTCCAGCCTACAATGCAAAATATAAAGTATTGCAATACGTAATGAAACTAGAATGTCTATATGCAAGCGAATGTCTAGCATTAAACTACAATTTAGATAAAGCACGGACGGTCAGCGTGTTAGTGTGTGTCTCTTTCTGGCTAGAAAATTCTCTGCCGGCGGTTAGTGTACAGAACCACCCACATCGGCGGACCCTCAAGAAAGCATCTGTGTCAAACATAGGTTCTCTTGGCATTTTCGAGATTCGATCTTTCAGTTCTGTATTATTCTTTGAAAGTTACTCGAAAGATTTGAAATTTTACGTATATAAAAAAAAAAACACTTCAGTAATTTCATGACCCCTTGACAACCCCTCTCCCTTCCTCCTCCTTTGGATCCACACTGGCCATACAGGGTGCAGAGAAACAGCCTGATAACAAAGTGAGAGCAGAGAAGGGCAGGGCAGGGGGTGGTGGCAAATAGAGTATCGTAACTACTGTTCGAGAGCTATGACCATAAGACGGTAGCCAATCCGCGACGAGACCGCAGAATTGCGTGTGTTTAAACTAACTTGCACCATCTAATACCTTAACGCCAAAGAGACACTCCTGATTAATTAGCTGAACATAATGACTGTCTCGAAGAAGGAAATCCCAGTGCCCCCCACGCCACCAGATACTGCCTGTTCCAGTACTGTGGCAAAGGAGAAGATTCCAATGGTACCTTAGTCCCCAGTCCACACCACCCAGAACCCGGAACCTATGTATATTGATGCCATAAACACTCAACCAGTGCCAACAGGTGACAGTAGGACATAACCTGCCTCCTTGGCCCCTTCATGGCCTCAAACTACATCGACAACATTATTCTCCAGTGGAATTGTAGCGGTTTTTTCCACCATCTGACAGAGCTACGGCATCTTTTAAACACTTTCCCTGCCTCTGCATTGCTTCTCAAGAGACTTTGTTTCCAGCAACACGGACGCTGGCCCTCTGCAGATACCACAGAGGTTATAAGAATTGTGCTATCTATGATAGGGTGTTGGGAGGAATTTGCACATATGTTCTGGACACACTATATAGCGAACATGTGCCTCTTAACACACCTTTGGAGGCTGTGGTGGAACGGGTATGGGCATTTCAGGATATTATCATCTGCAATGTTTACCTACCTCCCAGTGGTGAAGTGTCTTAGAACATATTTTTTGCATTGATTTCTCAGCTCCCCTCACCTTTCCTAATCTCGGGAAATTTCAACGGCCATAACCCTTGTGGGGTGGAACCACGATCACCGGCCGCGGTAAAGATCTCGAAAAGTTATTGCCTCAACTAGACCTTTGCATCGTGAGTACTGGTACCGCTACACACTTCAGTGTTTTGCAAGGAACTATCTCGGTCATTGACCTTTCCATTTGTAGCCCTTGTCTTCTCCCATCCATCCACAACCACCTGTGTGACAGTGACCATGTCTGTCATCCTATCCCTCCCTCACCATCAGTCTTCTAGACGCCTACCCAGATGGGCTCTCAGCACTGCTTTCGCCTCTGTTGTCGCCCATTGCTTCCCTCCGCATGGAGGTATCGTTGAGGCAGTACAGAATACAACCATTCTTTCAGCAGCTGATTTAGCGATCCTCTGTTCCTCGGCCCGCTCCGACGGTGGTCATCAGAAATTGCAGAGGCCATTAGAGATAATAAGCGGGCTCTCCAACGTCATAAGCCGCACCCATCAATGGAACATCTCATTGCCTTTAAATGACTCCGTGCTCGGGTCCGCCAGCCCCAGCAAATGAGATTTTGCAATCGTGACTGCTTCTTCATACGTAATCATCACAAGTAAGATCGCTGACACTCCCAACCGTGTTGGTTAAAACCATGACGCTTCGTACTATTGCCGTACATCCATCTTCTGATGACTAATGGGACAACATCTGTTGCATTGTGGTGTAGTACCAATAACACCTTCAATTGTATTCGTTTTATTCATGTGCAACCGCTTTCAACGTTGCCATACACCTTCTTCACGCCCCTACATGACTCAGGGTGACCATGTATACAATGGGAGTCACCACCACACTTCAGTGTTTTGATGCGCTGCTGCCATACGCACCAGACAATAAAATTATTTTGTGAGCGCTGATTGATTCTTGACCTATTAAAAGTGTGGTGACGATTCCCGTCTGTAAACCAGATAGAGAGGCAAATAAAGAGGCCTGATGATTGTGTCTGCAAACACGTAAACTGTTTGCATATAAATAAAACCAATAAATACAGCTGATAACGGTATCGTTACTACACACATGTGGACTATTTGTCCAGTTCTTCTTGATCAAAGATACAAGGTCATGTGCCCAGCGGAGAGAGCAACTTCCGCCATTCTCATGCAGTGTTGAGCTTCTTAAGGAGCTCTGTCGAGTCATAGGTATCAGCCGCAACAGGCAGTGTGTGCAGCAAAATATTCATTAATGACTGTTACAGTGGAAGACACAGATGTTGAATTGCAAGTGATGGCAGTAGTCAGACGCTAAATACTTGTGGCCCAACGTCTTTAGACTTCCATCAGACTAGACTTAGAAAAACCAACGACTGAGAAAGATATTATAAACAGAACTTTATCCAGTATTCGAGCAGGTGCGTAGATCCACGATAATTTATTGGCAACCAACGATTACCTCTACCTCTAAACTTCTAGAACGAATTTCTGTGGGCTGTCGCTTTCTTTGAGATCACTTGGTGTGTGGCATTTTGGATAGGTAAACCTGTCAACAGTTCGAAGATTTGGTTTGATCACCACAGTCTTTCACAAAGCATGGTCTTATTGAAGGTGTATGCCTTCGTTTCCCTCCGACCTTTGAACTGAATTAAGCAGCCACTCACAAGGAGATGTGAAATACAAAGTGGCCTTCGAACTACGTTACGACTTAACTGAGGGAACCGTCTCGCCTTGTGACTACATCTTTTTTAACCATAGCACACTAAAGGGGAAAAAATGTTACTAAAAAGTCGCAAATTTTACTAAAAGTTTATTCAAAGTTAGCCATAATTTATAGGTTATGGGCTAGTTAATTACCATTATTAGATCTCCAGTGGTATGTTACATACAAAATACGTAAAAAAAGTCTGTTATACCCTAGAATGACAATTTTCCTGCTCATGATGAGAAGAGTTTTCTGCCTTAGACACTATTATTACAATCTAAGCAAGACCTAGCTCGATATTCTGTACAAATTGCTCTTGAATAACGGCAACAAAATGTCGTCTTATTTCTTCGTTTTTTCGAAGAGCAAAACGAGCACACTTTCCTCGCTCGAGGTTGTTGCAGGTTCTGCTGCTGCTGAGGTGAAGTATTTCAAGCAAATCTCCCAGTATGTTAAAGTGTCAAAATCAAATTCAGCGCCATCCATTTTGTGCTATTTTAAGTAGGAGAAGACGGAATAACAACGATGAAGGCCAGTGTGATGTAAACTAACACCCCTCTAACTGTGACTGATTGATAATTCATCTGAGATGCCACACTAAGAATTTCCAAGCAATAAAACAAATACGTCATCTATTAGAGAACACACCATTACTAAACATTCGTAATATTTACCACTAGAGCTCCAGTGTTAGCAAACCGCTGGAGTCAGGCAATAGATAATTACATAGTTGTTAACAGCAATGTTTGCCATAAAGTTACTCAAGAGACGTGTCGCTCATGGCCGCAAACTTCAAAGAAATGCGAAGTGCAACCGTAAATTTTACGGGAGTTCAGTAATCTAGGGTTGAGACGTCTAGCGTGCTCTGCTAAAAGCCAAAGTACGTGAAATGTTTTACGAGCAAATTTTTATATTGTAAACTAAAATATACTTAACTGCGGTAATTTAAGTCCACAGCATGCAAATTCACGACATACACTCAGCTAGCGACGAAAGCAAGTTTGTGAACCCGTTTAGATCTTACGCGCCGTGTTGTACGTATCGCGATCTAATCTCACTTCAGTTGTAAATATGCGCAGTATTTTTACAACGACCAATATAGAAACTCTACAGAATCTTCCCAGGCTCAAGTAGCTTGGCGTGCTGAGTCAAACAGGACGCGTGTCCGTGTCGCTAGATACGCAGTGACAGCTCAGTTGTGAATCACCCTTCGCGCTCTCTTTCTGTCTGTCTGTTTCAGATTTACAAAGAATCCTTCACCACTCTATGATCACTAATAGGCAGCTACGTTACGATAGCGATGGCAGTAGCAGACGTACCATAGAAAGAAGTTAGTAAAAATAATGTTGTAAATCATGCAATCATGCAGGATGGGTTACATATTCGGAAGTGTCTAGTGTATTGCGTATGTATTGTGTATTGAACTGGGGATCTAGGAACGAAGGAGAGGCTTCGTCCCGCCGTAGCCCTCAGTGGTCCACAACCCCACAACAGGACACAGCAGTCCACCCACCCCACCCCACCGCCGCCCCACACCGAACCCAGGGTTATTGTCCCAGTGGACTCCCCTCTCCTCCTCCCCCCCGCCCCATTCTTCTAAGCTAAGTCGTACGGTCTGTATATCTGGCGTGTTCCTACATTTCTCCGGAATCCAAATTGATTTTCACCGAGGTCTGTTTCTACCTGTTTTTCCATTCTTCTGTAAGGAATTCGTGTTAGTGTTTTCCAACCATGACTTATTAAACTGATAGTTCGGTAATTTTCGCTTCTGTTGGAATTCCTTTCTTTGAAATTGGAATTACTACATTCATCTTGAAATCTGAGGGTGTTACGCCTATCTCATACGTCTTTCACAACAGATGGCAGAGTTTTGTCATGTTCGACTCTCCAAAGTCTATAAATAGTTCTGACGGAAATCGTCTACTGCGGGGCATTCTTTCCACTTAGATGTTTTAGAGCTTTGTCAAATGCTTCTCGCAGTATCATACCTCCCATTTCATCCTCATTTACGTCCACTTCCATTTGTATAATATTGCTTTAAAGTTCATCTCCATTTTACAGATGCTGTATCTACTACTTTCACGTTTCAGTTTTCGTTCTTTGCTTAGGTCTGGTTTACCATCTGAGTTCTTGCTAACCATACAGCTACTGTTCTTTTCACCAAAGGCCTCTTCAATTTTAACGTAGGCGGTATCTATCTTTCCGCTAGTGAAATACGCTTCTAAATCTTTGCAGTTGTCCTCTAGCCATTCCTGCTCAGCAGTTTTGCACATCTTATCATTCTCATTTTCAAACGTTTGTATTCCCTTTCGCCTGGTTCATTTGTTGCATATTTAAGTTTTCTCCTGTCATCGATTCATTATCTTTTGTTTTTTCCGAGGATTTCTACTAGGCCTTGACTCTTTACATATTTGATCCTCTGCTGCCTTCACTAAGCCCTCAAGAACCTGTGGTTCTTTCAGCTTACCGAGGTCGCATCTCCTTAATTTCCTACCTTTTTTTCGAATTTCTTCGGTTTTAATCTACATTTCATAAGCAATAAATTGTGGTCAGTCTACATCTGGCCCTGGAAATATCTTACAATTTAAAATGCGGTTCCTGAATCTCTGTCTAAGCATTATATAAACAATCTGAAACCTTCCGGTGTTTCCAGGTCTCTTCCACGTATACAACCTTCTTTCATGATTCTTAAACCAAGAATTATGCTCTGTGCAAAATTCTACCAGGCGACTTCCTCTTTCATTTTCTCCCGGTCCATATTCAATCATTTCCTCCTATAGAATTCCACTAATACATTCATTATGCTGTTCATAGTAGTTTAGCCGAATTCCTATTTTCTTACTCTGATTAAGCCCACTGCTGCATTACCCATAATTGACTTTTTATTTATAACCCGGCATTCACCTGAACCTAAGTCCTGTCTCTCCTGGCACCGAACTTCGCTTGTTCCCACTATATATATAACTTCAACATAACCATTTCCCTTTTTAATTTTCCTACACTACATTCGCTTTAAGGGAACAACAAATAAAAAACTACAAATATATATGAAGTTGGTATCTGTTCTTTCGGACATGTCCGAACGAACAAAAAATGGTTCAAATGGCTCTGAGCACTATGGTACTTAACATCTGAGGTCATCAGTCGCCTAGAGCTTAGAACTACTTAAACTTAACTAACCTAATGACATCACACACATCCACACCCGAGGCAGGATTCGAACCTGCGACCATAGCAGTCACGCGGCTCCGGACTGAAGCGCCTAGAACCGCTCGGTCACCACGGCCGGCTCCCGAACGAACAGATACCATCGGTGACGGTGCAGCTCGTTAGAATGAAATTACAATTAAATCAATATAGTGAAATGAATACCCTTAGCTGGATGCAGGCGTTGATATACGTCAACGGGGATTGTTGAAAGTGTGCCCCGACCGGGACTCGAACCCCCAGGATCTCCTGCTTACATGGCAGACGTTCTATCCATCTTTTTTTTCTTCTTTATTTTGTTACGTGTTGTTCGTTGCCTTTGGTCTGGGCGGACGTCATATGACATCCGTTCAAAGTGATCATTGATTCCTTTACTCAGTTTCTTTTTTTTTCTATTGCAGGGGGCCACTGCCTCTCTGACCGAACACGCTGAGCTACCGTGCCGGCATCCATCTGAGCCACCGAGGACACAGAGGATAGTGCGACTGCAGGGACTTACTCTGGCACGCCTCCCGTCAGACCCACATTCCCAACTTACTTTCCCGCACTGTGTTCGTAGTGCCCCTGCCCATTACACTCATTACTCGCGGCTTTATCGATTCCCGTAACAGTTCGGGTAATGTGCGTGCGTCCGCACAGGAGACGGTCAATTGGCTGGTGAGTCTTAACTATATATATACTGGATGATCAAAAAGTCAGTATAAATTTGAAAACAATAAATCACGGAATAATGTAGATAGAGAGGTACAAATTAACACACATGCTTGGAATGACATGGGGTTTTATTAGAACCAAAAAATACAAAAGTTCAAAAAACGTCCGACAGATGGCGCTTCATCTGATCAGAATAGCAATAATTAGCACAACGAAGTAAGACAAAGCAAAGATAATGTTCTTTACAGGAAATGCTCAATATGTCCACCATCATTCCTCAACAATAGCTGTAGTCGAGGAATAATGTTGTGAACAGCACTGTAAACCATGTCCGGAGTTATGGTGAGGCATTGGCGTCGGATGTTGTCTTTCAGCATTACTAGAGATGTCGGTCGATCACGATACACTTGCGACTTCAGGCAACCCCAAAGCCAATAATCGCACGGACTGAGGTCTGAGGACCTGGGAGTTCAAGTGGCGACTGAGCACACGATCATCACCAAACGACGCGCGCAAGAGATCTTTCACGCGTCTAGCAATATGGGGTGGAGCCATCCTGCATAAACATCGTACGTTCCAGCATGTGTTTATCAGCCAGGCTGGGGATGATGCGATTCTGTAACATATCGGCGCACCTCTCACCCATCACGGTAGCAGTTACAAAACCAGAATCACGCATTTCCTCGAAGAAAAAAGGCCCGATAACGGTAGATGTGGTAAATCCAACCCATACCGTGACTTTCTCGTCATGCAATGGAGTTTCCACGACAGTTCTAGGATTTTCGGTAGCCCAAATTCTGCAGTTTTGGGCGTTGACAGACCCTCGGAGGGTGAAATGAGCTTCGTCGGTCCACAACACGTTACTCAACCAATCGTCATCTTCCGCCATCTTTTGAAACGTCCACAGCGCAAATGCCCTCCGCTTCACTAAATCGCCAGGTAACAGTTCATGATGCCGATGGATTTTGTACGGGTAGCATCGGAGGGTACGCCTCAGTGCCAACCAAACAGTAGTGCATGGAATGCCGGTGCGACGTGCAACTGCACGAGCGCTGACTTCCCCGTGCATAGACGAACCCGTTACAGTCTCCATTTCTTCCGGAACTGTCTCAGCAGTATTACACCTTGTGCTCGGTCGGCCACTACGGGGTCTATCGTCTAAACAACCCGTGGCTTCGAGCTTCGAAATCATTCTCGCCACAGCTGCATTTGTCAACGGACCTTTACCCGTTAGAATCCCCTTCCTATGGCGAGAGGATCGTAACGCTGAACTAGAACATTCCCCATTCTGATAATACAGCTTCACTAAAAGCGCCTTTTCAGGTACCGTCAACATGCTGGGACTGCTGGCGCATCTGATTTTCTCTCTCATTACAGCTCCTTTTACACACGATTGTCATGCGCACTCACTGACGTTATGCTGTCCAGCGCCATCTGCCGGAAGTTTTGTGAACTTTTTTCTTTTTTTTCTTTTTTTTTTGTTCTAATAAAACCCCATGTCATTCCAAGCAAGTGTGTCAATTTTTACCTCTCTATTTACATTATTTCGTGGTTTACTACGTTTTCAAATTTATACTGACTTATATATATATATATATATATATATATATATATTGTTGTGACTTGGCAAGATAGCCAAGCCACTATGAGATAGCCGAATGGCACACGTTTAAGCTCACGCAGGCTGGCGTGAGGTCTGGAACAGTTAAAGGAATTGAGTCTAGTAAACAAAGTACGTAGCTTCTGGAATACTTAACTTTAATCCATAATTGGTGAACAAGTAGCTGAAGGCTATGCTAAATATCGTCTCGGCAAATGAGAGCGTAATTTGCCAGTGAACCATCGCTAGCAAAGTCGGCTGTACAACTGGGCGAGTGCTAGGACGTCTCTCTAGACCTGCCGTGTGGCGGCGCTCGGTCTGCAATCACTGACAGTGGCGACACGCGGGTCCGACGTATACTAACGGACCGCGGCCGATTTAAAGGCTACCACCTAGCAAGTGTGGTGTCTGGCGGTGACACCACGTATATAATGTTCTTTCAGAGAATAATTACAGTTAAATCAATATATATAGTTAAGGCTCACTGGCCAATTGACCATCTCCTGTGCGGATGCACACATATTGCCCGAACTCTTACGGGAATCGATAAAGCCGCGAGTAATGAGTGTAATGGGCAGGGGCACTACGAACATAGCGCGGGACAGTAAGTTGGGAATGTGGGTCTCACGGGAGGCGTGCCAGAGATAAGTGCCTGCAGTCGCGCTATCCTCTGTGCCCTCTGTGGCTCAGATGGATAGAGCGTCTGCATTGTAAGCAGGAGAGCCCGGGTTCGAGTCCCGGTCAGGGCACACATTTTGTACTGTCCCCGTTGACGTATATCAACGCCTGTATGCGGCTAAGGGTATTCATTTCATTGTATTGATTTAATTGTAAAAAACTACAAATAAATGAACCGGTAGGAACCGGAATACTAACATTCGAAACAGAAACACTACGAACTTGTATACGGACCTAAAGTCTTGTGCGTGTATTTGTTGATCCTTCGCTCCTCAGTACATCGCTGTTAGAAGAGGAACAAGTTTTTTTTAGCTTGTTCTATGTAGAATAGAGTAGGTATCCCGTCAAGCCCAGCTGGCTTCCGCTTCCCTCTGCTGGGCGACATCATTTGTTGTGACTGATTTCGACGTCTGTTTGACGTTCGTGCGACGATTTGGAGGAGGAACCGCGGTACGATCTGCTTCAGTGAAACAGTTTTGGAAAACGGAATTTCATATTTCGGCTGCCTTCTTCAAACGTAAGAAGTCAGCGTCCCCAGGAAGCTGCCACGGTTCGCAGAGCGCCTGTGACTTACGCCGACGTCGGCGGTCAGTGCCCTCTGCCTGCTTGTCGCGCGGGAGCCGACTGCTTGCTGCCAGTGGGGCTACGCACTTGGCTGTTGGCGACTCGAGTAGGAAGCGCTGCGGCCACGTGAGGCAGGCCAGGCCACGCCACGGCACGGCACGGCAGATGGGCCGTGCAGTTTTGGCGGCGGGCGCGCTGCGTACTGCTGGCAGCGCTCCCTCGGCGGTCCAGCTATTCTGGGCTGTCCTCACCCGCTCAGCGTGCCAGCGCGGCGTTTTGATTACCGTCCGACGGTGCACGATCAGCGTGCAACCGCAAAACTTGTAGTCGAAATACAAAGCGACGATTCCGACAGCGCGTTGCGTCAATTTGGGAAGTGGAAAACAGAGATCGATGTGTAGCTGCTCTAACAACCCTACCGCAACAAAGGTCAAAATTTAATAATGATTGTGGTGTTGCTCACGCTGCTAAATACTGCATTTTCGCCGGCCGCGGTGGTCTAGCGGTTCTAGGTGCGCAGTCCGGAACCGCGCGACTGCTACGGTCGCAGGTTCGAATCCTGCCCCGGGCATGGATGTGTGTGATGTCCTTAGGATAGTTAGGTTTAAGTAGTTCTAAGTTCTAGGGGACTGATGACGACAGATGTTAAGTCCCATAGTGCTCAGAGCCATTTGAACTGCATTTTCGGGCAACAACGAAGTTATTATGTGGCAGGTGTCGTTAGAGCACAGTTAATAGTCATTTCATGTAATAATGAATAAACTAGGCACTCATCTTTTCGTGTTTCCCACGCTGGTCTCATTGTAAATCATGGCTCAATCGTCGAAAATCTAGGTGGTGATGATTCCAAGCTCAGATGCAAAGAGGCCTAGGTTTTTATTCTGCAATATTCAAAAGTTTTATAGATGTCTTTCACAAACCATTTTTGAAGGTACACTTATGCAGGACAATGGTGATGTAAAAAAGTAATCAGCACTCCGAATTTAAGTTACACTTCTTTTTTATTACTTTTGTTGCAGTATCACGTAAAATACAAAACATCACAATACAAAACATACTTGAAAACATCTTCTTCACTGTTAAAGTTCACATTTTATAGGCTGACTACAATATGCGTCTTTCCAACATTACGTCCAAGACTTGACCTTCTCAGGGTCCGACTCTCTAACTAACTAATAATCGCTTACGCGCCCAAAAATCAGAGTTAAAAGTACGTCAAAGATCATAGTGACGAAAGAAAGAATACACGTAAGAATAGTATCATTGCAACATAAACATATCGATGTATCAAAGTACCTCCACATTAACGAAATCAAATCTGAATGTTGTCTCAGAAATGTGTCAACTACTTTACAGAAACACAGTAAAATATTGCTGATATCGAGAGGTTCAGGTGAGGTGCCGCAATGGTTACGTAATTCAAGTACCATTATACTGCGCTAATGAGGTGTTGTCATGTGTTACGAACTACGGAGTTCAGTGAATGGACCGATATCTAACCATGGGAGGCGACGACAATCGGATCGTTGATTTACTTCAAACTTTGTACACTTCTAGTTGTCTGTCAGGACAACATAATCCTCAGCCTCCAAGCTCTTCACCCTGTCCACCCACTGGTCCACCGGATTCAGGACTGCCTCCACTTGCTGCATTTGAGGGCCGTCTCTGTAGAATTCCTCTGGGTCCCTGGACACGTTGGTATCCGTGGAAACGAGGCGGCCGATATAATGACCAAGACTTCAGTCTCTCCTCCTCATTGGAAACGCGAGACCGTTACGGTCGCAGGTTCGAATCCTGCCTCGAGTATGGATGTGTGTGATGTCCATAGGTCAGTTAGGTTTAAGTAGTTCTAAGTTCTCGGGGACTGATGACCTCAGATGTTAAGTCCCGTAGTGCTTAGAGCCATTTGAACCATTTTTTGAAAATTAGGTGCTCAGAGTCATTTTTCTCCTACTCAACCTGCTGTTCGCATGGTTCCCTTCGCCGATCTACAGAGTGTTTTATGTCGTCGTCTTGCTCTTCTATGGCACGCACATTGGTCTACACTTCCCGATAATAAATTGCGGGACGTGATCTTCCCTGTGCTTGGACTTCTTTCTCCCGAACTCGTCGTCGGGAGGAGGTAGTTTTAACTACGGATAGGGCACTGTCTTTTTAGCCATCGACATCTTTTAAGTGGCGATCCTCCCCCGCTTTGTTCCCACTGCTCTCAACTGTGGACGGTGAGAGACCTTTTCCTTCAGTGCCCCTATTTTACTCCGCTACGCGCCTGTTTTCAGCTGTCGCATGATACATCTTCCATTTTAGCAGATGACACGCGCTCAGCCGATCGCGCCCTCGAATTTTTCAGTGTCAGTGAGATGACGTCGGTCATTTGAAGCTCTTTTTGGGGAAAACGACCCCCCTTCTGTAGCGGTTTTATGAGCTTTCCTACTGTTCTTCAGTTTCCCCTCGTTTTGAGTTTCGCTCCCATTGCTGTTGATTTCGAATTCGGTTTTTTTTTTTACCCTTCCCTAAGCCACAGAACGGGCGCTAATGACTGTAGCAGTTTTGCTCCCTAAAACCATAACAAAAAAGACAACATAATGTATAAGTAGTAATTAAGCGATTTCAAGAGAACTTCGTCTGGTCCGCTTAATCATCCAATTTTAATCCCATACAAAATATCTCTATTTGAAAGAGAAGATGAAACGTAGCTGTCATCCCGTTAATTCGGTAAGTCTATGGCATCTAATCATCAGTGAGTTACTTCAGCTGTGTATACTAACTTGAAGACTAGTCCTCGCTCAACTGAGTGGATCATCAAGGCTGCAGTTGGTGGTAAATGTCGTTAGCGTGATATCTGTTGGTGGTGACGTATCTTTTTCTCCCTTGTGATTTTGTTTGCATGTGAAGTGATCTCGGATTATCACTAGAGTTGTAGCGTCACTTCGAAGCAATGTTTCAACGAGTTTCCAACTCAATATTTTCGGGTTAAAAGTTGCTAGTAGTGTAACTTCGCAACTTTGAATCAAGACAATGCTACGACTCTGCTGATAACCCCGGACAGGACATGTCAGTGATATCGGCCGAGGAAGAAAGCCGACTCATACTTCTTTACAGTTATAAATACACGTCCAGTCACCTTGTGACCATCTGTCAAACGCCTGATAACCAACTATTGCACCGCAGACCGCTGCGAGAAGTGCAGGAAGAGAGTCAACGAGGTTCTGGAAGGTACTGACAGGTATGCGGTACCAGGCCGACTGCAGTTCCGTGGCCAGGCGAACCAGGCTTGGTTCAAATGGCTCTGACCACTATGGTACTTAACATCTGAGGTCATCAGCCCCCTAGAACTTAGAACTACTTAAACCAAACTAACCTAAGGACATCACACACATCCATGCACAAGGCAGGATTCGAACCTGCGACGTAGCAGTCACGCGGTTCCGGACTGAAGCGCCTAGAACCTCTCGGCCACCACGGCCGGCGCACCAGGTTTCTCAGGTGATGGACCATATGGTGCGTATAGCCCAATAGACGTGGGACCACGGCTTCTCGATTGGGATTAAGTCCGACGATTTTGATAGTCAAGGGAGTGTCAGATAGCTGGCTGTGTACGTGCACTGTTCGACAAGCACCGAGATGAGTTTAATCTCTGTGCTTGTCGAACAGTGCACGCACACAGCCTGCTATCTGACACTTCGTATTGTCTTGCTGGTAGATGCCATCAAGCAGAGAAGGAAAAAACTACATATAGGATATATCCAAATTCGTGTTGCTCCATTGCGCCTTCCACAATGGCGAAATCGCCCAGAGAATCTCACGAAAAGATTTCCCAGGCTCTAACGTTCCCTCTTCTGGCCTAGACCCTTCGGACGATTGTTGCAGTGGGTTTGCTTTCAGACGTTTCACGCCTTTGATGCCAACGGCGATCTGTTCGATGCAGCATAAAATGTGATTCATCTGAAAAGGCCACCTGTCGCCTCTCAGTCGAGTCCAGTGCGGTATTGGCGTGCAAATTCCAGCCTTCATCGCCGATGAACACACTCAGCGTGAGTGCATGGAACATGCTCTTGGTGCGGAGGCGCACATTCGCAGCAACGTTCGCTGAAGAGACACTGTTGGTTGCCGCTTGGTTCATCTGCGTTGCCAGTTGCTCAACAATTGCACATCTCCGCAGCCGTCATTCGCCATTGTTATCTGTGACCACGGTGCACCATAGTTGGCTTGGTGTCGGATTTATATAGCGCCATTTTGTCATGCACGGTGTGCTTCAACCACGGCGGCACGCGAACGGTTTACAAATTTAGCCGTTTCGGAAACGCATTCACTCTTGGCCCGAAAGCCAGTGATCATGCCCTTTTAGACGTCAGATAAATCGACCCGTTCGCGCAGTACAACCAACGACTGTTAGTTTTGCACGGCCCCCGACACTCTTCATATACCCTCCACTGCCTACACTGCACTCGCCGTCTGTGAGTGGTTATTCCTTGTTGACGTCGAACATAGGCGATGCTCACATTAATGTGGCTGGACCGTGCAAGGCGATGCTCACATTATTGTGACTGGACCGTGCAATTAGAAATACACTATTTTGACAAGACACGCGTATCACATTGAATACACTTCATAATCTGCTAAGGAGCTTACCGACCATAAAGTTTTAGTAGTTTTTGACATTGTCTAGTAACACGAATAAAGGGTATCTCAAACCGTACAACGTCTTTGGAAGCTGTTAGCACCCAGAGCCATCCGGTATTTTCAGTTTAAAGGAGAATCTGTGGTAATGGTGATACACGCTGTGTGTCACACGTATCCAAACACCCTTATGTAATGCGTAACTAACTACTGTCATGAGTGGCAGACCCATCAGTACAAAAAAAGGTAGAGAGTATTGTGTTGTCAGCGGAGACGCAGTAACAACAGCGTGGGTGAGTTAGGAGAGCTCAGTGACTTGGAACGTGGGCTCGTCACTGGATGTCACCCGAGTAATAAACCCATCAGAGACATGACAACTATTCTAAAGCTGCCGCAGTCGACTGTTAGTGGTGTTTAACTGTGAAATGGAAACGCGAAGGAATAACTACAACTAAACCAAGGCCAAGCAGACCTGATGTACTGACAGGGATCATCAAGCGTTGCAGAGGATGCCTGTATAAAATCGTATGAAATCAGCAGAAGGAATCGCTCGTGAGGTCCAGAGTGCTACCAGCAGTCCTCTTGCACAATGGCTGAGCGCAGGGAAAAAAAACAAAAAACAAACACATAAGTGCATTTCTGTAGTCAGTGCTAAGCGATACTAGAGTTGAAAAGAGCGACGTCACTCAACTGGAAATTAGTGATTTACAATGTTGGATGACGCTACACTCTGTGGCAATCCGACGGCAGGTTACGTTCTCCAGGTTTTCGCCAAACCCAAACCTGTCATCATGTACGGTGCCAATAGTGCCAAAGGGGGGTGTTTTTCGCGGTTAGGGCGTGGTACCGTTATTACGCTTAAGAAAAGTCTGGAAGGGTAAAAACACATTAGCAACTGTGAGACAGATGTTTGCGGACAGTAAACTTCCTGAAACTGACATGTCTACCCAGACTTCCGTCCTAACCCAATGGAACACTGTAAGAATGAGATAGAACATCGACGTCGCTTCGGACTCCAGTGTTCCAAAATAGCTACTTTCTCTGGTTTCGCCCCTTGAGGAAGAATTTGCTACCACCCCCTTACCGATATCGACACCTCATTGATAGTGCCCCCAGCACCGTTCTTGCCGTCTTAAAGACGGAGGATGGACACGCCCCACATGAATTTTCTCAATTGTTTGTCTGGATACTTTTGATCACATAGCATAATTTTGAGATTTCTTGGCAAATACCGCTGAGCACTATTGCTGCTAGACAATATCTATCCATTACATTCTTTCACTTTCTTCAAACTGAGTTGAATGGATACATGTCTGTATGGCGGGCCAATATCCGATTTTTTTTGTGAAGATTATATCTTTTTGTGGGAGAGGAAAAGACAGAAGGGAGAAAAGCTGCTGCCCCACCTCTGGATACGCCCTCAACCCTATGTAGGCAAGAGGTAAATATGTTTTCTGGATGCAACATTATTTAGAAAAAGTTACGTTCTTTTACGTTAAGTTGAGAATTTTCGGTTAGTTCAGGAAATTTCCTTCTTCTCTGCGTCTGTGCTGTAGCAAATCGAGCTCTCCTTGAATTTTGTCCTTTTTTTATGCTACATTGTCTCTGGTCAAACTCAGTGTGTAGTTCTCCACAATAACGGTTTAATTCTTCAGGTTTTAATCTTCTGCAGAGGTCATCACGAAATAACCAAGGAAGATTTACATTTAACGGCCCGTCGATAGTGATGTCATTAGAGACGTAGCACAAGGTTACAGGATTGGCCGGTGATGGGGGAAGGAAACTACCCGGCCCCTTCTGAAGGAATTCATCGAGGCATTAGCCTTAAATAAGTTGGAAAAACTCTTAGAAGTCAATGTGTAGATAACCGGATGGAGATTTGATTCGCGCTTCTCCGGAACTTAAGTGCAGTGCCTTTAACACAGAGGCCCCCCTCCCGCTCTGGTTATCGCGACATATGCGCGTCCGCTACGCCACAGAGGCGGTCGTCCCGATAAATATACATAGGTCATGGTCTGAAATTGCTGGTTGCGTAATTCTGTGTCGCTGTTTGAGCATTTCATTACGAAATATCGTGTGCGATCAGTGCCCTGCGAGCACGCGTCGCCTGTCGGTCAACACGTGGTCTTGTTTGTTTCGCTGGGTTCACGTGCGACGCGGCGGCCCGCTCGCCCGTGACCTTCTGCGTGCGCACGTGATAGCGTGACACGGACGAGGGAGAGGCTGGCTTGAGTTGACTTTCTTTCCTGCCGCCGGGCTATTTTCAGCGGCGTCAGTGCACGGACAGACGCGCCGTTTCCACCACACGCGGTCGTAAAGTTATTTCTACGTTTCCGCGCTTTGGTTTATGGCTCGCCTTGCCTACATCGCCTGCCAGGGTGCACAGAAATAATAGCCACCCACCGCGGTGACTTCACAGATCGACACGCCATTACAGTAAAAACTTGTTACATAAAATATAATACATATAGGGAACTCCTGTAGTTGTATGCACAATAAGCCCATCGCAGTGTCCTTAACTCATGAAGACTCACTTAGAACGATATACTCATCTGTAGTTTGTCATCATTTCTTCTTTCCAACGCAAAATTTTCTATTTCCCTGGAGTTAGACTGTATTTTGTGATGTAACTGCCAAAGTCAAGTGGTACTACAGAACTCGATACACGAAATTAATGTGGAAACAGAATAAATATGTATATTTCGTGTTTGTAATTAATGTCTTCATTATTTGCATTGGCTTCAGGTTTGAATAGATAATTATCATGTAGGTAGGCAGAAGTGTGAGTGAAAATATGCACTAAGACCAGGAATCGATCCCGGGTCTCCTGATTACTAGGCAGATGCGTTAGCCACCTTGGCACAAAGGTTCACACAGCTGCACGGATTAACGTGGCACGCCTCCATCATCGATCCAAATTCTCACTGCCGCCTCAGTCTACTTTAAATTGCCCCTTACACACGAACAGAACTGCTGAGGCTTTCCATGTTCTGGAATAGCTTCTCAGCGTCGAACGTAATTGGGGTATCCAGCCAACCCAGGTCCAGGTACTTATACAAATGAAGTGACAACATTTCAGAGATTTTACTGGTCTCGTACAAATACGGTTTTATGTATAGAGGCTGAAGTGGTGAGTGAAAATTTGTGCTAAAGCCTAGGATCGAACCCGTGTCTCCCGCTTACTAGGCAGGTGCGTTACCCACTAAGCAATCCTAGGTCGAGGAAGGGGCCGTGCCAGGGTAATCCGTGCAGTTGTGTGAACCTCCGTGCCAAGATGGATTTATGACTAACGCACCTGCCTAGTAAGTAGGAGACACGGGTTCGATTCCCAGCTTTGGTAAAATTTTCACTCGCCGTTTCAGTCTGTATACATAACTGTTTCTGTTTGAGACCGGTAGAGTCACCGAAATAGTCATCTCGTTTAGATAATTCGCAGTTTTGATTATTTTTCAGAGACTTTCATGCAGGTCACCAGCATTATACAAATGAAACAGGACCGCAACATTTTCTTCATTGAAGTAAATGGTTGGAATTCCGCCGTTTGCGTTAGCAAATATTTTCTATTTATTGGCGGTGACTAGTTTCGGACGTCGTGTCCATTCTCAAACCATCCGTCCTCGTAAGTAACTGAAATGCAGTCAAGTGTGATGGCCGAATCATAACGGTTGTCAGAAAAAAAAGAGAATAAGAATCTAAATATGTTAGCTGTAAGTTCACGCTCACTGGTTGAGAACTGGAGATAAAAAGCAACGCAGTCACATATAACCTATAAGCAAACAGTCTCAAACGCCGTTTATATAGAGCCCTTCGAACGCCAAGCGAGTTCGAATTTGGCAGAGATCGAGACTCCCAGCGAACGACAGCAGTCTCAGAGGACCAACGTACCGCAGATACTACGTAGCGAACAGCCAACTCGCAAGTACGTACGTCTGGACTAGAGTTATTGGTTTCCATCGTACATTTCTCTGCATGTACCTGTATGTCGCTTACATTGTGACGAGTACTGGAACCCAAGGGTTCGATTAAAGCAACAGAATCGGGCACATTCGCGGTTAGTGATCTGTACTACCACACTTTATTGTGTATACCCGAATCTTAGCGACGTTATAGGCCAGGGTGGCTATTTGTTCTGGTAGGTGATTGTAGAATCTAGTAAGCCTCATCTATATTTTTATGAACTAGTGTCTGTACTCTTATTGCATGTTCATTGCCAACACGTGAAGAAGCAATGAAGAGCAGGGCGATAAACCAACCCAGAGCTCATTTCACTGTCACCTCCTTTCCTGACATCGAAGTATTTCTGTACTGTCTCCACCCACAGAGACCTGAAAATCTCAGCTTGACCACGTCCCACCTTCCACCCCTGTACGCAATCACTAGTGTACGAAGAATGGATGACCTCTAGACCCCAGGTCACCACTAATTTGAGAGTGAGCTCCTGATGTGTGTGTGAAATCTTATGGGACTTAACTGCTATGGTCATCAGTCCCTAAGCTTACACACTGCTTAACCTAAATTATCCTAAGGACAAACACACACACCCATGCCTGAGGGAGGACTCGAACCTCCGCCGCGACCAGCCGCACAGTCCATGACTGCAGAGCCTTAGAGCTTCTAATGTATGTATGTATATATGTATGTATGTATGTCGCGAGCGATGCCAGCTTACTAGCATGCATGTTTGGGACGGCCACAGGAGACAATCCAAAAAGGAATGCAGATAATTCAACGTGCAATAGGCAAGTTACAGTTACTTAAGAAGACGGATGGTTTGTGAGTGGGCACAATGTCCGAAACTAGTCACCACCAAAAAATAAAGGCTTCTTCCTAATGAAACTTAAGACCGAATTCCAACCATTTATTTCAGTTTCAGAGATTTATCTTTCTTTTCAGACTTGCAGAACATGCAAGAAGAGAATTATCTTTCTTTTCGGACCCGGTTTTATCAACGTGACTAGGCCGTTGGCTTAGGGTAAAGTTACAATGTTACTTATAATCCGTCTTGATTGCATAAAATGGTTATTCACATGACCGGTTTCGGTTCCTCTAGAACCAACTTCAGATCTACAATTTCGGTTACAGGAATAACCCGTCCACACACGGCAACCTTCACATGCTGCGTCACATTCTCTCGATAATATTGCACTACACAGTTTTCGTAAGTGTAGGTTGCTTTGACCTAAAATTGTCATGACAAACATATTGGTACTGCAGCTGTTCCCATCATGCCGTCGTAACACTGCCGCTTCAAGTGCCTTTCAGGTCAGCCAGTTCCGAGGCAGCTTTTAATGTTACAGGTCTAACTAAGAGGGCCACATTTACCCATCCATGAGGCGAAATATTCCTGCCTCAAGGTGGTGGAGAAATGTCTTCCAGAAACCACGGTCTGCTCGAGCAGTAGAGTAAATTACGCATAGATTATAACCGGTGCTTGTAGCAGTATTTGAGGACAGAGCAAGCAAGAAGAAACGCAGACTCATTTGGAGAAGACTTAATATCGTGACCTATTCGCTGTAAGCCTGATTGATTTAGATTCTGCTAGTCTTTCTAATTTTCCATAGATCTGTTACTTATTAACATGAAATATTTACAGCAGAATGCAAAGCCTGGCATAAGCCGACATCGGGGAAGATAAGTTAACGGCCCGGAGAAACAGAGAAACGGGCGAGCCAGTACTTGACTGTAGCACTTACCTTAGAAAATAAATTAAAGAAACGCAAACCTATGGATTATAGCGTTCTCAGTTCACAGAAGGCTTTTGACAATGGGTGATTGGACTAAACTCTTTAAAATTCGAAGGCAGCTGGGATAAAGTAGACGGAGCGAAAGTATAACCCGACTGCGATTAAAGAGTCGAAGGACGTAAAAGTGACTGAGACGTGAGTGAGACAGGGTTGTAGCAGCAAGCACTAAACGAAGGTAAGAAGAACTTACAGACGGAATTAAAAATCGTGGAGAAGAAATACAACCTTCAATGTTTGCCGACGAAGTTATAATTTTTTCAGGAACGGCAAATGCCTTGTAAGACCAGTTGAACAGAATCCGTAGTGTCTTGAAAAGAGGTTATAAAATGACCATCAACAAGCGTGAGGGATGACTTATGCAATGTAATCGAATTACATCGGGCCACGTGACTTACATTTGGAAAACACATAGGTTTTGCGATTGAGGCAAAAAAAGTAATGATGGCTGAATTGGAAAGGATATGAGCCTCAGACTAACAATCATGAAAAGAATTGATAAGAAAAATAAATTTGTTAACATGTAATATAAATTTAAATGGCGGAGGTCTTCCCTGAAAGTATCTTTTTGGAGTCAGACTCGTACAGAAGAGAAACGCGGACGATAAACGGTTTAGATAGTAAGAGAAAAGAATATTTTGAAGAGTGATGCTGTAGAATAATTCTGAAGATTGAGTAGATCACACTCGTGTAAGTAACTATCGAACCCAGCAGTGCTTCGCAATTGCTAAATGTGTGTGGGCATTGGATTTACCTCCTAATCTCCACCTCCGCCCTCCCAGCTTCCGTCTCCTCCTCCCCATTTTTTTGTTCATCTCCTCCTCCTCCTTTTTGTCCCTCTCCTCGCCCCCATCTCTTTGTACTTCTCCCCCTCCGCTTTCCTTTCACTATCCATCAGCCCTCCTTCCTCTCTCTGTCGTTCTCCTTCGCCTTCTCCCTCTGCCCATCTCCTCCTTCAAACTGTCTTTATCCATCTCGTCTCTCCTCTCTGTCCATCTCGTCTTTTCTCGGACTTTGAGCAATATTTATTGGTGTTGCACAGGAAACCTTGATCGGGAAATGAAGTGTCTTAAAATGATTGGGTAAATCCGTTGGGATAATTGGTATATGGGGTATAAGAGAGACTTCTCCAGGTGCTGGAGCTGTCAGGATAGTAGCTTCAGTGACAGTATGGCGTGATTGTAATCTGCGAACAGGTATGATTGCAAAGTTTCGGACGACTCACATTCCGTAGTAGTATTCTAACCGTAAGCTGATACGCCATAAATACATCTTTCGTGTTAGCTGTTAAAACCGACTGCGAGGAATAAAACAAAACATCATATTGTTGTGTATACAAATTGTGTTTAAGATTATATACAGTGAGAAAGAATATAATTCTACAGGAGAAACAATTTGTCTAATGATTTAAATGCCCTGACTGTGAAAAAGAAAACTAAACGACATATCTTATAGCAGTTAGGTTTATATATATATATATACATATATATCTAGCTCATGTCCGTCTGTATGTTTATTAGAGTATTGTGCAAAAATTTGAAGTAAATATCTTAACAACTTCAAGAGATTTTTTTGCCAGCATATCCCCTTTGCATAGTATATAGGTATTTATATGCCATGTGTATTTAAAAATAAGTAGTCTGTGTCCGTCCGAACGTTAATTAATGTATTGTGTAAAAGTTAAAGAAAAATGGTCAAGAACTTTTGAGATTTTCGCTAAGAACCTTTTCTCTTTATATTATATATATGTAGCATTGTGCGCCGGAACGTTGATTAAAGTGTTTTATAAACATCTGAAGTAAATCGGCCCAGAACTTTTAAGAGATTTTTAGTAACAACATTGGAAAATTGTACTGAAATGCAGGAGGATCTGCAGCGAATTGACGCATGGTGTAGGGAATGGCAATTGAATCTCAATGTAGACAAGTGTAATGTGCTGCGAATACATAGAAAGAAAGATCCCTTATCATTTAGCTACAATATAGCAGGTCAGCAACTGGAAGCAGTTAATTCCATAAATTATCTGGGAGTACGCATTAGGAGTGATTTAAAATGGAATGATCATATAAAGTTGATCGTCGGTAAAACAGATGGCAGACTGAGATTCATTGGAAGAATCCTAGGAAAATGCAATCCTAAAACAAAGGAAGTAGGTTACAGTACGCTTGTTCGCCCACTGCTTGACTACTGCTCAGCAGTGTGGGATCCGTACCAGATTGGGTTGATAGAAGAGATAGAGAAGATCCAACGGAGAGCAGCGCGCTTCGTTACAGGATCATTTAGTAATCGAGAAAGCGTTACGGAGATGATAGATAAACTGCAGTGGAAGACTCTGCAGGAGAGACGCTCAGTAGCTCGGTACGGGCTTTTGTTGAAGTTTCGAGAACATACCTGCACCGAGGAGTCAAGCAGTATATTTTTCCCTCCTACGTATATCTCGCGAAGAGACCATGAGGATAAAATCAGAGAGATTAGAGCCCACACAGAGGCATACCGACAATCCTTCTTTCCACGAACAATACGAGACTGGAATAGAAGGGAGAACCGATAGAGGTACTCAAGGTACTCTCCGCCTCACACCGTCAGGTGGCTTGCGGAGTATGGATGTAGATGTAGATGTAGATCTGCGACTTTCTTTATTCATTGATGTAGATGAAAAGGGACTGAATCGATATTTGGCTTAAAACATGATAAAACTTCACCGAAAGAAGGGATTGGTTGATAGGGGAGAAACCGAGGCATCAAAGACTAATCACTTTGTTTAATAAGGGAAGCAGCGTACTGGGGTGGAGGCGATAGGAGGGAGGGAGGGGCAGGAGATACGGCTGCACTACAGTAAGCAGACTGAAATGGGTATGGGGTGAAGAGTTAAGAGGAGAGGAAGTGGCTTGTACGAAGCAAACTAGCGAGGAGAGTTGCATCAAAACAGTCCTCGTACTGAAAACGACAACAACAACAACACAGATTTGTAGGACTGATATTAATGTCATCGTCCCCATTGTGCTAGGATTTATTCGTTCTTTGAAACGAGCTTAGTGGCGCCGCGAGTCAAAAATAAATTCTTTTATTTTTGTTTCGAGGAATTCGTGGTTTTTGTCTTCCGGAGTGGCGGCTGAAGGTACATGACCGCGTTCTTTCTCGCCACATCCTCAGTTGCAATTTCCGCCGACAGAGGCCTCTCTCTGTGCGCAATTTCCGCCGTCATTCGGTCGGGACAATGCGCCACCCGCGCTATCCCCACGCTGTGTACGTAGGCGCGCCGCTGAAGTACCTCTGCGGACTTTGTGCTGGCTGCCAGCGACGATACCTTCCCAGAGGCCCCCCCCCCCCCCACCCCCCTCACACACACACACACACACACACACACACACACACACACACACAGCTGCAGTGTTCCGACGTCTGGAATCTGCTTCTACATTCTCCAGCTTTTTGCTACAAATGCTTTCTTTTCCTTCATTTGCTGTTTTCACCGTGTGGAAAATGTTCCAGTACAGCAATGGCACTGTAAGCTTGGTCATATGCTGAAGCTACAGACATTCGGTGTGCACGAAATGGGACTGCTAACTCGATGTCTATGAGTAGTCAACAAAGGCCGCATTTCATTGTTTGGAACGATCCTCAAGCCGCCTGCGTCGAATTTGTTAAGGTAGGTTCAAATGGTTCTGAGCACTATGCCACTTAACTTCTGAGGTCATCAGTCGCCTAGAACTTAGAACTAATTAAACCTAACTAACCTAAGGACATCACACACATCCATGCCCGAGGCAGGATTCGAACCTGCGACCGTAGCGGTCGCTCGGCTCCAGACTGCAGCGCTTAGAACCGCACGGCCACTCCGGCCGGCTATTAAGGTAGGGCAGCTAACCCAAACACTAGATTTTGGATTCACTTTGTCTACAGAAGAGTGTTCTCACATAATTTTAATTTTTTTTGTAAAGAATAAAAAAGGTAAGATTTTTCTAATCGAACTACATAATTATTTTCTATCAGTTATTGGCCTGAAGACGGAGTGCTTATGACTAACTTGAGACGGGGGAAATTTTCAGTTCCAGCTCATTTGCTCTATCTCCGACTCAGATGATGAAAATAAGTTTTCTCATATAACGTCTCCGGTTTGTCTTATGAGGGCCTGCTTTCGTCTTCGTAATTTTCGATGTTATCCCATCTTAGTATATTTTGAACTCCCAGTTTCTTCAGTTTTCAACATCTTTTTGCATGGTAAAGCAGTGAAAACCGCTGAATGTTGCATTTCTCAGTTTGTGTTTCTACGTCTCTTATTGTATTCTCAATCTTCTCATTATAATAAAAGATACAATGGATTCTTCCTCTTTCGGTGGCCGCCGTGGCCGAGCGGTTCCAGGCGCTTCAGTCCAGAACCGCGCTGCTGCTACTGTCGCAAGTTCGAATCCTGCCTCGGGCATGGCTGTGTGTGATATCCTTAGGTTAGTTAGTTGGGTTTAAGTAGTTCTAAGTTCTAGGGGACTGATGACCTCAGAAGTTAAGTCCCATAGTGCTCCGAGCCATTTGACTCTTGTGTATACTATTATTTATATACATTTGACCATGCTGGCGCTGATCTTGTGTTCAGCATTTGACGATGCCACTATGGCTCCCGTATATTAGGAAATTATTTTATAACACAGATCTGAAGATGGTCATTATAGACCGAAACCGGTAGTCTGATTACGCAGGAGAGCTTCTGTAAAGTTTGGAAGGTAGGAGACGAGGTACTGGCAGAAGTAAAGCTGTGAGGACGGGGCGTGAGTCGTGCTTGGGTAGCTCAGTCGGTAGAGCACTTGCCCGCGAAAGGCAAAGGTCCCGAGTTCGAGTCTCGGTCCGGCACACAGTTTTAATCTGCCAGGAAGTTTAATGTTCGCGTCTGCTGATAAAATGTAGTCAAACCAAACAATAAGCGACCTATTGCGGTTTATCTGTGACTTACGATTTTGGCATTTGCTAATTCCCGTCTGAAATGAAACACTGCACAACCACAAGGATATCTAAGCGTCGCCTTCGATAGAACGCTCTCCTATAAAAAACTGCTCAGACTTTGAACAGAAGGACGCAGCGAGAAACAATATCGCCCGCAAACTGGCAGGAACTAGAATGGATGCATAACCCTCTGTAATAACAGCCGCAGCCCTCGCTTTATGCTGCTGTTTAACAGCACAGATCGCGTGCCCGATGGGGCATAAGTCATTTCGTACTAAGCAGGTCGACGTATCCCTTAACGAATCATGTCCTATGATATCAGGATGCCTGAAGCCAACACACACAGACAAGCGAAACCGTCTTCCTGGTGTTGCACTATCAGACGTCAGACGTGAATTGGCGACCAGAAAAGAGAAAATAAAGGTGTTACCTCTGTGGTAATCCCAGTATATGGCCACCTGTCAGCCCGTCAGTGGGTTAAATCTAGGAGAAGCTGTGTGTGCTACACAGACCGTGTACCCGAGTGGACGATGCAGAGGTCATTAGAAACGAAGCTATAGTTCAGTTAGACAAGAATATGAAAAGTAAACATCCATGTGGAAGGAACTATGTTGGCATTCAATAAAAAAAGATTTAGGAGAAACCAATGAAACCTCAGACAGTGAGTGCCAGTTCTTAGGGGTGTGGTGTGTTTTAACCACTGCGTCGCTACGCTCTGAGTGTACACTTGGAGAAGCACGAGACGTGCTCATTTTTCCTTCATTAACACTCAAACTTGTTAATACCTCCTCATAGTAATATCCAGGTGACATACTTCTGCGTTGCTTCTCATTTTCTCGTAAACGGCTACGGCTAAAGCTTTGTGACATACACGGTCCGCCCAAGAAGCTGCGAGACTGATTTTATTCCTGGCGTGTAGGCGACGTCAGCACAGTAACTAGGTGGCAGCTTGAACTAACGACTGTAAATAACAGGGGTACAGGCGAACAGTCTGTTGTAAGCGGACAGTATTAAGTAGTGGACGTTCAACTGTACTTCATCAACGTTGTTGTCACAAATCGCCGAGAAGCAACATCGCTAAATCATGTCTTCAAGGCATTCTCCAGGATAAAATAATGGAAAATCCCGGATGGAATGTAACAAAATTAGAAGGAAAGTTGCTGCTCACCACATAGCGGAAATTTTGAGTCGCAGATAGGCACAACAGACCGACTCACAGTATAACCCTTCGCGCGCGTGCAACTCAGACACTCATGACTGCAGCCTCTGGCAGCTGAAGCCTTTCGGCCAAGTCCTAGTTGGCCGAAAGCTTATATTGTCAGTCTTTTTGTTGTGCCTATCTGCGACTCGGCATCTCCGCTATATCTTGAGTGGCAACTTACTTTTTCATAATATTGTTGCATTCTCCAGAATAGTATTTTATCCATTTTCAGCAACTCTAGTCGTCTATAACAAAATAATAACCACCCAGTTGCATAAAAGAAATTTCGTTTCTTTACCGGTATCGGGCACTGATTGCCCTAATTCTTCAGAAGGTTGCACCTATCGTATTAGTAGCTAGTGTCAACAGTAATAGGCTTACAGCAAAATGCCATGACGATGTGATTCGTACTGTATGTACAAAATTAGTGTAAGGAAGAGAAAGAAACGCAACAATCATGCCAGAACTCGAGCTAATCAGCTAATTATTAGCTTCCTTATACAGCAGAGTCCCGCTAGTCCGAACCCCGGTAATCCGAACGTTCGGTAAATCCAAACATGAAAAATGTTAATCTAAGTATGGAAAACTGTGCGGTTAACTGCTGTGCATACACTCTATTTTAATTTACAGTAAACATGTATTAGAAAAATTGGCAAGAAAACACTGGGTTTAGCAATGCATAACAATGAAGGAAAAGCTGTCAAGCTTACTAACATATAGCGGACATTTTATCCCTACTTTTTAGATGACAAAAACTCGTTGTATTTTGGCGTGATGAAGACAGTCTTTTATATGACTCATAGTTGCGCCATCGTCTCATAAACATAAAAACAGCAGGTGCAGCAGTGGGCTGTTGTTCCAAATAACGTAGCGCGAGGTCGAGGGCTTCTGCTGCGTCACTGTGTGGCACCAGCTCTCCTTTGTCGCTTTCAGGCTCACTGTCACATCCATCACAGCAGTCCACTTCCTGGTCTTGAGTCACAGTAGCAGCTAAATCAGAGTCAGTAAGATTCTCCACACATGCCCCATCCGCTGCCATCCACTCTTCTACGTCTCCTTCACTAGCTTCTTCACTCCCAGGGATTGTCTGTATCATTTGTAGTAGATCTTCCTCTTCATTTTCAACTAGGTTGTCCCGGAATTCAAGAGATTTCCACAGTTTTCTCCACGATTTTCTCAGAGTATTTTCTGAAATATTCTGCCATGCCTCAGCAGTCCAATAAACAACACCCTTCACACTGGTCTTTTTTTATTTTCTCCACTAAAGGAATGCTATCATCTTGCATCAGCATTCTTAAAAATTGTTTTCTGTAAATCAATTTTAATGTTTGCAGTACGACCTAATCCATCGGCTGTAGAAGTGGTGTAACATTCGGCTGCAAAACTTCGCCACAATTTCTCCATCACATAATTCCTCAGTGCTGGGGTGAGATGGCACGTTATCAGTCAAAAGGATTGCACGGGGAGACAAACAATTTTCCTTAGAAAACCGTCGAACAGAGGGAAAAAACTGGCCGTGAAACCATACTTTGCACAGCTTACCGTCCATCAATGCGTTTTTGTGGTTGCAATAATATACGGGCAGGGACTTCATATTGCAGTTTTTAAAAGCTCTGGGTCTAGCAGATTTGCCGATTAGCATTAAAGGTAGCTTGTGATTACCAGCAGCGTTGCTTCACTCTAATAAAATCACGCGATCTTTGCACATTTTAAAACCAGGAGCATGGTCTTCTGCTTTTGATGCCAGGCTTTTTGTTAGCAATGCCCTAAAATTAAGGCCAGTCTCGTCAGCGTTATAAATTTGTTGGGGAGAATACTTTCCCTCTCATCATTTTTTCAAACTCACCCAAATATTCCTTCGCTGCATCACGGTCACAAAGGTTCTCTCCAATAATTGTTAGCTGACGGATTCCATAATGTTTTCTGAATCTGTCCGACCAACCCATACTCGCACTAAAGGACTCATCACCATTCATTAACTTGTTCAGGTAAACAGCCTTCTCCTGAACCAGTGCTCCACTCCTGTCTAAACCACTTTATCGTAGTGGGACTGTTTCAAAGTCTGCCGAATTTCGAGTGTTTTTCCCGAAGACGTTGCACAGGAGTGTTAAAGCTTCACTCGGTTCTTCTTCGAATCACATATGGTTGCTTAAACAACACCCAGTTCCGTTGCCAGTGCAGATACATTCTCACCATTGTCTATCCGCTTCAAAGCATTCAGTTTCTCTTTGAGAGTTAACGTTGTATGTTTCCGTTTACTTCTGACGAAAATACGTGCACCACTACACCTGAACAAATACAATACAGCTGTTACGCGTGCCAGCGATCGGTAACTAACATAACCAAGCGCTTTGCGAGCCAACTGGCAGTGCACTGACCTCAGGCACTAAAAAGGTCTCAACAATGCAAAACAACAAGGGCAGGGAGTGAGAGTGAGCCATTGTTCCCATTTGTTACCATGTTGTACCTACTCATCTGCTTAGTATACTTCATTCTAGAAACTCGTCACCGTAATTGCGGCTAATCCGAACAGATCTGTAATCCGAACAAGGTCCGGTCCCAATTAGTTCGGATTAACGAGACTACTGTATTAATTTTGTAAACACACGATGAACCACATGACCATGGCATGTTGCTGTACGCATCTTGTTGTTAACACTCGCAAATAATTCGATAGGTATGAGCTTCTGAAGAAGAGCACTAAATGCCCGAAACCGGTGGAGAAATGAAATTTTTTCGTCTCGACTGGTTGCTTAGTATTTTGTTACATTCTCCAGAATGTTTCAAAGAAGAGAGAAGTGTGTGCAAAGTTTGTCTCTCATGACGACGACGCGCGGACCCTGCCGCGACTTGATTGAAATGAAAAATGGGGACAATTGAGCAGTAAAACGGCGACATGCAGAAATTCACATGAAAGTTAACGCTTTGACGATACAACGGACATTCAAGCCAGTGTGACGCGCGAGATAAACAACATAACGTTCTGTAGGTTGTATTCAAGAGGGAGCAGCATCTGAAGCTTCAAAATTACTGTCTTTTTAGATTGACGGGGTATTTTCAGAATGTGTATTGTTCAGATGATTCAAATGGCTCTGAGCACTATGGGACTTCTGAGGTCATTAGTCCCCTGGAACTTAGAACTACTTAAACCTAACTAGCCTAAGGACATCACACACATCTATGCCCGAGGCAGGATTCGAACCTGCGACCGTAGACTGAAGCGCCTAGAACCGCTCGGGCAACACGGTCGGCAATGTGTACATTCAAGCGGAAGACAGCCCACCACAAGGCACAGTCGACTAAATCAGTTTGGAGACTTTCCATCTAGTTTCCTAAAGTCGGTTGCACATCATTCATCTAGGTACATGGGGCTTTTCCCAATATAAACCTACGCGCAACAAATTAGATACTACAGGCACGAACGGAAAGGTGGCTGCTACGAAAGCCATTTGTCAGCGAGACTTCAAATAAGCAAACTTGAATGAGATAAGTTTACTCTTCTCCGCCGTCACATTTCGCCATATATTCAACTATTCGATATCACACTACACTGTTGAAAGAGCTGATGTCACTAGCAGATTTTATAAGTGGTAAAAAGTAGGGGTATTGTTACGTGTACAGCGTCTTTACTGGAGAGAGGTTCAAAACGGGCACAACACTCAACAAGTTTAATTGTGACCCGCGTTCCATGGCTGTTGAATTGACATCGGATGAAAAGCCACTGTGCTGCCTGCTCTGAGTGTCGTGTGAGAAATGCAGTGTCCTGACAGCAGTGAAAGTTCCAAAGGCACGCTACGTGCTTTACTGGAGGCATGGAGGAGGTTAACCGTCCGTCCCGCCTACTGCAGATAACGACAATAGGTCTTGCACGGTCGGCTAAAGTCGTAACTACGACGCATGCCAGTCACATGAATTGGTGTTCCTGCCGAGTTGAGCGCGCGCGCACACACACACACACACACACACACACACACACATCGAATTGTTCTGAATCACACTAAGTGTAGCATCCTTCCCGTCCGGTACAAAACCACTTCTTTTGAAACAATCAGGGGGACGATTTCCGATCCCACTCTGTAACTGCGTAAGACGATCGAATTCTTTCATACTTGCGCGGGGTTCCGAAATTATCGAAAGAGACTGAGAAGGTGGACAGGGGTTACAGCATACAAAAAAGATTATCATTAGAAACGGGAACGTCATGACTGAAGAACAGCCTTTACATAATTATGGCTGCAGCCAAGAATTATTGCAGACAATAAGCAAAATACTGATACTTAAGGCAAGCAGATATTGTTCGTAAAGTACTAAACAAGTAGTGGTTGTATAATGACAGGCGACGTGCCGTTACTCTAGAAGCTAAATGTAATCACCATTGTTCAAAAGGCGGTGGAAATAAGCAGCATAAAAGCGCCTATGAACTAATAAATATTCATGTAGTAAAAAATAATGAAGTTTGGCAAATTTTATCAGTCGTCTCACGATTACGAGAAGAGATTTTAGTCTGCACAGTCCTGCAGTAAGAACTAAATGCATTTTTAGGATTCCGTTATTTCGTCGTGTTGTTTTCAAGTACACTACGGGAGGACGACAAACTTACACTGAAGCGCCAAACAAACTCTTATGGGCATGCTTATTCCAATACGGAGATACGTAAACAGGCAAAATACGGCGCTGCGGTCGGCAACGCCTATCTAAGTCAAATGTCCGGCGCAGTTGCTAGATCGGTTACTGCTGGTTATCAAGATTTAAATGAGTTTCAGCGTGGTATTAAGAGTCGGTGCACGAACAATGGGGCACAGCATCTCCGAGGTAGCGATGAAGTGGGGATTTTCCCGTACGGCCATTTCGAGTGTACCGTGAATATCAGGAATCCTGGAAAATATCCTGCAAGAACGGGACCAACCACGACTGAAGCGAATCGTTCAACGGGACAGAAGTGCAACCTTTCCGCAAATTGCTGCAGATTTCAGTGCTGGGCGATCAACAGTTGTCAGTATGTGGACCATTGAACGAAACATCATCGATATGGGCTTTCAGATCCGAAGGCCCGCTCGACTACCCTTGATGACTGCACGACACAAAGCTGTACGCCTCGCCTGGGCCCGTCAACACCGACATTGGACTCTTGATGACTGGGAACATGTTCCTTTAAAGTCAGTTTTTTATTTGCAGTGTTACATTTACACGATCATGATTTCGGCTTCAAAGTGCCATTATCAATTGTTTTAATGTTGTACAGTGCCTAAGATGGCATACTGTCGTATTTAAAATACACTATTAGACACATTGTCTAAGGGTCACTATTTCTGGTAAAAGTCTACTGCTTTGTTTTATCACTGAGTATACTGTCTTGAATCGAGGACTCAGGAAAAGTAGTTTTATAATATCGAGAAACGAGTGAAGTTGCATTTGAAAGTAATCGTTTTAGAACTCGGGAAATTGCCGTTCAATTCCAAGTAATACAGCTGTACCTATAATTTTTATGACATGGTATTTATTGATTACATTATTGTATTGAGTGTTGAACAGACTTTCAGGAATTTACGAGTGGTACTTTAAGACAGTACAAGTGACAGCGTTCAGTTATATGTTCGAATGGTGTTTCCGCTGTTTTACCGTACAAACTTCACTTTTTTAAAATTTGGTTATCGTGACACCGGCAGCTGAGCATTGTAGAATCAGACAGTAAACTGCTTCAGTTGTAAATTCCTTTATGGGTTCAATCACGACCTATTTCGGACGATTATAAGTCCATCTCCGGTGACAAAAAGGATGAGGCGAGGGGCCGTGGCTCTCTGGGCACCAGGCTGCGGGCAGGTGACATCTGCAGGTGAAGCCGAGATACGGAATAATTTCGCAAACGCAGCTGATTCCCTGAGAAGTACTTTTTCAGACGACGTTTTACTTGAAGGATAAAAGTAAAACGCCACGTATTTTGGATTCGCACATTTTTTCATCACGCAACTGTTCTCAAACGATTTCAATCAATTGGACGTCACTTAGGCGACTTGCATGTCTTTAACCAGTTATCCAACCGGGGAAGCGGGGGAGACAGTGCAACGCGGAATCCGTGCCAGGTTTCGCCTTACACAGGTGGATGGGTTCAACGGCAGACTGGAAAAAAATACCCAAGCTAGGATTCCATTCTACAACCTTTCGATTTCTAGCCACAAGATCTTCCACTAGACCATGACACCACATCTGTATTTACATTAATTGTATTCGCAACCACGAATATGGGTAACCATCAGCTGTAGGTTGGTATGACAACAATGAAAATTTGTGTCGGACCGTGACTCCAGCCCAGATTTCCCGCTTTCCCGACCTTCCCATTTGGCTACCCATGCACGGCTCACCACCAGACCCAAACTTCCATACATCTACAACCTGTATTCGTACATCCATTATGAATATTACCGTCCGCAGCTCGTGGTCGTGCGGTGGCGTTCTCGCTTCCCGCGCCCGGGTTCCCGGGTTCGATTCCCGGCGGGGTCAGGTATTTTCTCTGCCTCGTGATGACTGGGTGTTGTGTGATGTGCTTAGGTTAGTTAGGTTTAAGTAGTTCTAAGTTCTAGGGGACTGATGACCATAGCTGTTAAGTCCCATAGTGCTCAGAGCCATTTTGAATATTACCGTACAGGTGAGACATTTTACTTGAAAGTTGCTTGTCCGTTGTTGGCGCATAAGTAGGATATTGCATCTTACTGTGTTCTGAATTACGATGCAGAGTTCCTTTGGACATGTATGCACCGTTATTCAGAATAACACAGGCACTGCAATATCGTATACATGTGTGTTTGGTCACGCATTCTGCTGTCTCAAGGCACTGCTGCTGTGTTCGCTAGGTGGTAGTGGCACGGTTTTCACACCTTAAATTTAATCAATCATAGTTCAGACAATTTGTATGAATATGTATAAGTTATGTACCAGAAACTCCTCATGGATCAGTGTGTCTATGAGTGGAAACTGGATCAAAATCCATTCAGCAGTTCTTGAGATTAGCTTGCACATACTGACGGACGCGAGGAGGCGACTTGAATGTGTGTGTGTGTGTGTGTGTGTGTGTGTGTGTGTGTGTGTGTTTTTGTAGAGAGAGATACATAATGTACCTCGAAGGCAGCTACTTGCTTCATTTTACAGCTTTTGCGCAATATGAAACCTTGGATCTTGATCTAATGTTAAAACACAGCTTTTATAGCTCGTGGAACAGGAAAATAACCATTCCGAAAGGAAAACTAGTAATCAAAATCCATACTATTATACAGAAGTCTGCCTTTATTTTGAAAATGTGAGTAGATTCCTTCTACTGTTATTTACAAGGTGGTTGTTCCTTATTTCAGATCAGTAGTTTCTGAAAATATTTCCCAACATCAAACGCATTTTTGAAGTGATTTCTTTCACATCTTTACCTCAAAGCACATTTCTCAGAAAAGCAAACATAGTCAACTGTCATTTCCAGACGTCCAAACTGTTCGGTATGGCTGCGAACTTCCTAAGAAGATCAGTGCCAGACAGTCTGTGTACGCCAACGACACATTGAAATATTAAACCAGATGGGTGCTTTAAGGCATCTCTTCAAAAACTGAGCAGACATGAGTTAATGCCACTGTTTATCGGGCTTCGCATTTATCGCACCTAGTTATGAATTTCGATAAACAATGCGACGCGCGACCTTCTATTTAGAACAGTACACTTAAGTGGGGTGATCAGATGTACAGAGTCAAAATGTAGGACCCAAATGAGAAGTTGAAATGAATCGACATTTTGTGGAAACTTCTGTTAATAATATCCTTACGCGTCTTTGACTAGGGAAGAAAATAATAATTTTTTACATAGTTTACTTATTTTTCAATCTCAGTTGGCCGGAAAGTTTCGCCGTGGGTAGTTCCTGAAATACTTTTCTTGCATCTTGCAGATGAATGTATGTCATTCATTTGAAATGAACTCGTGAAGTATCCTGAAAATGAATTTTCGTTATGACTGTTTCCTTAACGGCTTCAACACTAAATCTCTTTTCGTCAGTTCATAAATCATTTGCGATCGAGAACACACTTTCTGCAGCAGCACTACTGCCAGGTAGAGATAGCACAAACGCAGTTCAAAATGTTCAAATGTGTGTTAATTCCTAAGGGACCAAACTGCTGAGGCCATCGGTCCCTTACACACTACTTAAGTAACTTAACGCTAAGTACAACTCTCACACACATGCCCGAGGGAGGGCTCAAACCTCCGGTGGGAGAGGCCACACGATTAGTGACATGGCGCCTCTATCGTCGCTGCCAACAAACGCAGTAATGTGCTGCAGATTCTTGCAGCACTTATCTTGATATGTAAGGAGTTTGAAAGTGATAGACTGAACGGGACCTGTTTCAATCGAAGAGTGCATTTTCTTCTTTATATTTTTGGGTGTGACGACATTTGTTCTTCATTTGATTATGCTGCACGTTACTTCAAAACACGCTTTAAATCATTCTAAGTGGTTTCCGTTTTACTTGCACCTTTTTCTGTTTCACTTGCTTATTCACGAACATGCCCTAAATGCTTAACAGACACCTGTTCATCAAGCGTTTGAGCACAAATCAGTGGCAAGTCTTTTACACAGAAGCCCTTAAGCAGCGCTGCCTCATTTTCATATGTTCATTATATTCCGTTTCTTTTCAGAGTCTGAGACCTGTGAAACTGGCACACAGTAACATGCACCGTGCGTTTGTCTTTAGCCACCAGACCTACTCTCCAAGCAGAGGATCGGTCTGAAACTTAACCAGTAACAAAAAAGTGCTGAAAACATATTCTGTTGGGTGAGTCTTGGTGATGGTTGTATGTACCGAAGAGAAAAACATGTCTAGGTAAAGATACTAATAGTGCTAAACTTTTCCAGTGCATTGGCAATTTGAAAATTGCTGAAGTATCGAATACTGATGTCATCAGCATTGCATATTTATTCTGTAAACGGATCTAGAGGGCGGCGATCAGCCTTTGTAGAAGGAACGTTCAACCTCTTCCACCGTCAACTAATAATTAGAATAAATTCTTCGCTGCCGACTGAACATAGACGGTCTCTGCACAATCATTGAACGGTTCCTGAAAGCTTAGAACACACAGCCGTAACCTACGCGCTTCCCGATGTCACAGGGTTTTTACGTAGGACTCGCCCTTTTGTTGCGTCGTGACGTCATGCGAGCCAGCTGTCAATTGTCAAAGGCTCTATAAGTAGTTCGGAAATTCCTGTTACGAGCTTCTAGGGCTTGTAAAGGGGAGTGAGTACACGACATTTTGAATATGAACCCATTCCGGAAACGTAACGTTTACGTTCTACGACAGTTTCCATTCCGGTGTTTAACTTACCCATTTCTAGAGGAATTAAATTAGACGTGACACGATATAGTTTTTAGGTAACAGTTCGAAGGGAAACGTAACTAAACAACGTTGGTGGTTGCTATATCGGGTCGCTGCTTTAATGCATCAGTAGTGTTTGTATTTACAGTATGATGGGTTCTTTTTTGTTTTGGAATAATTTAAGCAAGTAATGTGTTAATACAAACAAATGTGCTTAAATGATAAATGGATGTATCGTTATGTTTCCTTTCGTATTGTTATCTAACAACTGTACTGCGTCATGCCTAATTCAGTTCCTCAAGCAAAAGTTGATTAGTTAAACATCTGAATTGAAGCCGTCGTAGAACGGAAACGGTACGTTTCCGGACATGGGCTCCTATTCAGAATATTGTGTACGATCTCCCTTCTAAAAGTCATTGAAATTTGTAACGTGAATTTCCGAACACCCTTTATATCGCGTACACTGAACTGCTATCAGCGCCTAGCTCCCAGCAGAGCTCGTGACCTATGGATACGTCCACCGCCAGTACACAGAGACGAAGACACATGGGTTATTCCTGTCCATCACGATGCGTGCGTGGTGCATACAGAAGGACCCAAACCCAGTGAGGGCGCTGGCAGTGCGAAGAAAAAGGCCAATACTATGACAGCCGTGCTGACTGCCATTTTGGAAGCCCTACTATTCGCGCAGACGTCCACAGCAAACACAGTAGTCATCATCTCTGAACTATGTCGGCCCTACACCTGATCATAAACCATCATAACAGTTGTACCAGTCCCATAGTCGCAGCAATTGTCGACGTTGTGTTTCGGGTGCAGTGGAACCGTCACAACATCGTGATGGTATGGACAAAGGCCACTTTGGGATACCTGGAAAAGAACAGGTAGGTGCCTTAGGAAAGCAGGCATCTCTACACGGAGCTATTAAGTACGATAAACTACCTCTCGCAGATACGATACCCAACGGTTGTTTTCGGACTGGCAAGAGGAATGGTCGAGGACATTTTAAATCAAAGGCAGTCACTAAGCACTAGTTCATCCCACAGTTCCACGAGTGCCATGGTATAACAAGGCACAAACATCAAGGAGCTTCACGGCTGAAATTTAATCATTGTAAGTTCATCAGTATAATAAGTCACGGTTGCAAAATACTAACGCGAATTCCTTACAGACGATGGAAAAACTGGTAGAAGCCGACCTCGGGGAAGATCAATTTGGATTCCGTAGTAATATTTGATCACGTGAGGCAATACTGACTCTACGACTCACCTTAGAAGATAAATTAAGGAAAGGCAAACCTACGTTTCTAGCATTTGTAGACTTAGAGAAAACTTTTGACAATGTTGATTGGAATACTCTCTTTCAAATCCTGAAGGTGGCAGGGGTAAAATTCAGGAATCGAAAGGCTATTTACAATTTGTACAGAAACCAGATGGCAGTTATGAGACTCGAGGGGCATGAAAGGGAAGCAGTGATTGGGAAGGGAATGAAACAGGGTTGTAGCCTATCCCCGAGGTTATTCAATCTGTATATTGAGCAAGCAGTAAAGGAAGCCAAAGAAAAATTTGGAATAGGAATTAAAATCCATGGAGAAGAAATAAAAACTTTCAGGTTCGCCAATGACATTGTAATTCTATCAAAGACAGCAAAGGACCTGGAAGAGCAGTTGAACGGAATGGACAGTGTCCTGAATCGAGGATATAAGATGAACATCTACAAAAGCAAAACGAGGATAATGGAATGTAGTCGAATTAAAGTGATGCTGAGGGAATAACATTGGGAAATGAGTTATTTAAAGGAGTGGATGAATTTTTCTATTTGGGGAGCTAATTAACTTATGATAGTCGAAGTAGACAGGATATAAAATGTAGACTGGCAATGGCAAGGAAGGTGTTTCTGAAGAAGAGAAATTTGTTAAATTTCTTAACATCGAGTGTCAGGAAGTATTTTATGAAAGTATTTGTATGGAAGTGAAACATGGACGATAAATAGTTTAGACAAGAAGAAAATAAAAGCTTTCGAAAGGTGTTGCTCCAGAAGAATGTTGAAGATTAGAAGGGTTGATCACATAACTAATAAGGAGGTATTGAATACAATTGGGGAGAAAAGAAATTTGTGGCTCAACTAGACTAGAAGAAGGGATTGATTGGTAGGACATGTTCTGAGGCCTGAAGGGATCAGCAGTTTAGTACTGGAGGGCAGCGTGGAGGGTAAAACTCGTAGAGGGAGACCAAGAGATCAGTACACTAAGCAGATTCAGAAGTATGTAGGTTGCGGTATGTACTGGGAGATGAAGAAGCTAGCACAGGATAGAGCAGCATGGGGAGCTGCATCAAAGCGTTCTCTGGACTGAAGACCACAACAAATAACAAAGTTCATCAGACACCTCTATCGGCTCAATCTAAGCCCCATTCGTCTGTGTGTTTGGGAAGAGGAAGACTATCCAAACCACATATTTGTGCAATGTCCTCGAAGCACGTATCAAACGAAAGTCCTTGCAAGTAATCTTCGGGCTCGTTGTCATCAGTTCCCAAGCATGTTAGCATCCAACGATGTAGCAACGTATAACCTAATGTACGAGTTGTTCAACAGTGCCTCGGACTGCAGGTGTGGTCCATCACTGTCAAGTCTTCGGAGGAAACAAAAAAATCGAGTTCACGGACTCCAGGTGATGATGACTCCGGCTCCAGTATCAGAGTATCGATATGTGATTGTCTGTACACGAAGTTCATAGGGGCCTCAAGATGGCATTATTGAGAAGCCGAAACCGGTCGTATAAATAAAATAACTTCTCAAAACATATGGCTGTTTGGCGATTTTCCTTGGCAAATAAAGATATAGCTCCCTGCGCTGCTAATATAATGCTCCTGGTACTTAGAATGCCAGGGGAATACCAAAGTTAATTTAACTGACTATATTCACACATGGTACTCTGCAGAATATGGAAAGCTCAGCCTCTGAATGTATGTCACTATGTGCCTCCCATGGATATGTGTTTGAAATACTCGGTATCTATTATACATGTGGCTGTAATACACAACTCTGGTTCTTGTAAACTGTTCTCCTGTTGTGCCTAGATGGTAGTTAAAGACCTGCACAAATATTCAACTCTCTTCCCGCCGCTTTTGAAACAGTTCTCACAGAACAAAGAACTTTTTTTTTTGTTTTCACCGTCGTTACTAGTTTTCGTATACTCTGATTGTAAATCTTGTTTTATGTCGAATCAGTCCTTCGTTAATCCTACGTTACATCGTACCAGAGAACGACTTAAATTGTTTACCATGAATTGTCAAAAATCAATTCTAATACAACATTCATAACATTCCCTATGTCTGGGTCGCTGTATGGACACGTCTCGAAAATCAATAAAGTACAGGGTGTCCCACTCAAACCTCCCTGATTTCAAGGACCCAGGCGAGAACAACCACAGCAGATACAATGAAAAATGCACCACATTGTAGAGCATATCAAAGCATTTATATTCTCGCGTCAGAAGCGCCAAGTATCGTCGCCAGAGTGCAGCATGGTCGCTTAAGTGAAAATGCAGACTCCGCAGCAGCGCGCGCAAGCAGTATTGTGGTTTGCAGAAACAAAATCGCGATTATTGTGCAAAGAAATTATCGTCTCTTGCAATTCATCCATCCTCAATCGTGCATCACCAATGCTGTTAACGAGTTCCCGCAGCAATTTAGCCATTTTCAGCTACCTTTCCACTATATCCAATCGCACTTGTACCTGTTCCAGATCCGTATTCAATAATTTCTGTGTTTGTTTATATATGCTCGTAACCCTGTAACCACCTGATGTGAAAACAGTTAAGGAATGGTATAGGAAGTTCTGGCAACAGGAAGTGTTGCGATACATTCTGGCGGTGCACATTAGGGAGTTTCAGAAGAGACAGTGGAGGACATCAGACAAAAGTTTCTCAGAAGCCCATGTAAATCAATTCGTCAAGCATCTAGGCAACTTGATGTACCTCGATCAACATTACATCGTGTAGTTCACCAGCGTTTTCGTATGTGTGCTTACAAAGTGCAAATTCTGTAACATCTGACACCGAACGACAAACCACGCCGACAAGAATTTGCTGCGGATATGCTGCAACATATTGATATGGATGCCAGCTTCCCGGAAAGATGTTTATTCTGAGATTAAGCAACCTTTCATCTATCAGGAAGGGTTAATAGGCATAATTTTTGGATTTGGGGTTCGGAAAATCCGCACGTTGTCATTGAACATGTTCGTGACAGCTCTAAACTAAACGTCTGGTGCGGGTTGATGCATGACAGGATTGTTGGACCGTTCTTCTTTGGGGAACAAACAGTAAATGGGGCAGTGTGGGTGGGTTGTTTGGGGGAAGAGACCAAACAGCGAGGTCATCGGTCTCATCGGATTAGGTAAGGATGGGGAAGAAAGTCGGCATGCCCTTTCAAAGGAACCAACCCGGCATTTGCCTGGAGCGATTTACGGAAATCACGGAAAACCTAAATCAGGATGGCCGGACGCGGGACTGATGGGTCAGTGTATCTGGACATGTTGGAGAAGTTTGTGTACTCTGGTACAAGACTTGCATCCCAACATCATTTTTCTACAAGATCGAGCTCCGCCGCATTTGTCAACGGCAGTTCGCAAATACCGCAAGTAACTGGATAGGAAATTTCCCAGTCGTTGGATCGGACGCGGAGGAACCATTGCCTGGTCACCACGTTCACCCGACATTACGGTGCTTGATTTCTTTATGTGGAGATCGTCAAGGACCGCGTGTATGCGACCAAAATGGACGAATTCCTACATTGCGACATAATATCACTAATGCGATTTGCAACAATAACAGAGGAAATGTTACAAAGAACTTGGCAAAAAATTGAACATAGACTCGCTATTCTTCGTACTGCAAATGGTTCACACGTAGAGGTGTATTGATGATAAATAAATAAATTCTTTGAGATGTTCTACAATGTAGTGAATTTTTGATAGTCGTATCTACTGTGGTTTTTTTCCCTGGGTCTTTGAAATCAGGGAGGTTTGAGTGGGACACCCTGCATTAAAAAAAATTACACATGAGGCCACGCAGTCTGTCATGCTGCAACAAGCTTTACCTCCGACGGATTCGTGTAGTTCACGCCAGCCTATCGAACTCACTACACCTAGGTGGGAGAGCCGAGGACCATCCCGACAACTAGAAGAACGGATCCTTGACCACCCACTGTAGAGGTGACCACACCAGATACCTCTGGCAGTGGACAGTTGGGTTGACGCAATGTTGCGTCGACGGGAGAGCTTTGCCACGCGTTGACGTAACGTATGGCGCGTTTAGCAGGGCACTGTTGTCAGCCGCGTGCCTTCGGGCCGGTAATTTGTTAGCTAATGACACCTAGCTTGGTACTGAAGTACGCTGTTGCAACATAGGCGGTGTGTTAAACAGTGCAAAAAATGGTTCAAATGGCTCTGAGCACTATGGGACTTAACTACTGTGGTCATCAGTCCCCTAGAACTTAGAACTACTTAAACCTAACTAACCTAAGGACATCACACACATCCATGCCCGAGGCAGGATTCGAACCTGCGACCGTAGCAGTCCCGCGGTAAACAGTGCAGTTGGGGACAAAAGTTCATACCTTGTACAAAATAAATTGATGCTGAATCATAGTCAGACAATTTTTAAAACTGAATTTTTTATTACACAGAATGGGCATAAGATTAGCGAGTCTGAACAGTTCAAATTTCTGTGTGTCCAGATAGCAACTAACTGCGTAGCTGCCAACTCTCTCGATTTAGACGGGAGTGTCTCGATTTTCCACTTTCCCTCCCGCCTCCCGATTTCTCCAGATTTTTAGCTAATTACCGTCAAACCTACAAGAACTGTTTAGAAAACACCACATTTCAGTGTTTTGGCCAATAATTGTATGTCCTGCACTCATTAGTCGTTTTTACTCGATACACTTATCGAAGTTTATGGAAATCAGAAAATCGCTCGGTACCTGAATGTCGATTGTTATTTTTCGTCTTATCCGCGCATCTTACAGAATGCATACTCGTGTTCGTCAGGGTTGTGCTCCGTCTGTGTGTGCGTTTGCGAGCACATGTAAGAGAGCGCCAATATGATAATTCGCAGGGGGGCGGTGGAAAGGAGGGGGGGGGGGGGAGGTGGCAAGACGTGGGGCTACGGACTAAGTTTCGAAGACAAATGGCGACTTTAAGTTCCAGTTCCGATCTTGTTGTAAACCTGCACACTATCGACTTTTAAATAATTTTCTTGAAAGAAAAACACCTGACTACACGATACTTGGTTCGATGTTTCTTTTTTATTATGGCAGAAAAATATAAAACTACAGTACTTCTTCTTTATCCGTAAGAAGAAAGGCACTGTACATGTTCCTATGATTGTTCCAATGTTGTTCGATATTTAAGTATAACTCAATATTAAAGTGTAACTGATTACTAATAAACTGCATAGCTAAAGTTTAATATTATAAGAACTTTTCAGATATCTTTAATTACATATTATCCCTGAGAATATGTAATACCAGCTAATTTTTAACATGCTGACATTTGTGAAATATTATTAGGAGAAATTAGATACTGCCCTTGAAACCTGAAAACAAGTGAATTTACTAGAATTTCAGAACACTCGCAAGAACAAGTAGTCGTCCCTGTATTTCCAGTTTCCATGTGTACGTCACAAATCAATATAGCGGGCATCGTTCAACGCCAATCACACTTTTTTATTTTTGACCAAAAGAACATCCTAACGTAGTGCCGCTTGACTTGGCTACGTGATAAGTAAGGGGTAGAAAATCAATGTTTTGGGTTGTATTAGTGCTTCCATCCGTGTTTTTACAGTCGTTACATAGGACCTGTATCATCTGTTTCGGGTCCGAGGCATTTTGCTCTGATTGTTGCCTGCATCATATTTCGGGATTATACTGAAAATGAGCTGCATTTCTGGAACATTGTTCTTGCCTGCTATCGAAAGCCCATGCTCAGAGTATTATTCAGAAACTTAATGCTGCTATATTTACTTTTAGAACAGTATGTCCAAGACATCATATTCTGCGGTAAATATTCCCTTTCCCAAAGGGCATTTTTGGCTGAGAAAGGGGCAGTTCGAGCAATATGTTGTGTAAGTTTAGGCGGACATCCAGTCTGCATATGATCCGCATTCTGCTGCATCCAGCATTCTGCTGCTACCACATGATTCAAAATAATTTCAGTATTATTAATCCTCGTACATTAAAGTGTAAACTGAAATATGTCCTCATGGATCATTCCTTACAATCTGTCGCGGAGTTTGTGGAGAAATTAAGGTAATTCGCTTGTTATATTATTAATTGTAGTTCTAGAAATTGGAAATTTGTCATATGCATAGGATTCGTCCACATTTCATTTGTGTTAATTTGATGTACCGACTCGTTCCATGACCATGGATAGTTGCTCCTCGATTTGGTTCTACGGAATTAGATGCATTAAATAAAAATAACTGTCTCGAATCTCCTTGGTATCGCAGTACTCTGTCCATACTCCAACGATACCGAATAAATTAGTTCTTCCAAAATGTTGTACTAAAATTGGAACAAAATCCGCAGAAATTCAGTCATAGAATCAGGATGAGGACGGACGTAAACTCCTGGCCGGTGTGGCCGAGCGGTTCTAGGCGCTTCAGTCTGGAACCGCGCGACCGCTACGGTCGCAGGTTCGAATCCTGCCTGGGGCATGGATGTGTGTGATGTCCTTAGGTTAGTTAGTTTTAAGTAGTTCTAAATTCTAAGAACTGAAAACCTCAGATGTTAATTCCCATAGTGGTCAGACACATTTAAACCATTTGATGATGCCTTAGAACAAGAAAAAGTCGAAACGCGTCTGGGATAAATAAATTAAGTGGCAGCAGGAAAAGGCGGTTTTATTTACAAGACAGGTATATAAAGATAAAGGTGGTAGTATTTTTTCCGTGGGCTGTTGGAGGGTGGAATAATAGAGAATTGTTGTTAAGGTGGTTCGATGAACCCGCTGCCAGGCATGCAAGTATGATTTGCAGAATATCCATGTAGATGTAGATGCTGTTGTAGACATAGACATTTAGCGTCCCGATTGAGCCCTTTTGGGATACCGGGACAGTGTGAACAGTCGGGACATTCTCGATTAATCGGGACGTACGGCAACCGTTGTCAAGAGCCAGCCGCGGTGCGGCTTCCGCTAGGCTGGGCGCGGCGGTTGCTCCTGACCACAGTGACGCGGAGAAAGGCACAGCGCGGCGGCTTTGCTGCTGGCGCAGAAGCGTGGCCTTGCCGAAGAGCGCACGCACCTCCGGCTCACAGCTGACGACCCTGGCCGTGCGCCAGCGCGAACAAAGGCGACGCAGCGGAGTAGCGAAGGCAAGGGAACTGAAGGCAGCCGTCGGCGATAACCATCGGTCGGCCGCTCCTCCACTGATCGAACGCTGCTCCCTCTTCCGCGTCTCCCACACATGCGCCGCGGTAAGGTCTTCATTCCCTGCGTGTTTCAGTGTGGACTCTCGTCTAGGGTTTTTCTGCGCATTGTCTGCTGGGCCCTGCGCAGTAGTGGCGATGAACCGACCGATAATACTCCAGTCACACATCATTTTGCTTTTGTTCTAATACAGCCAATCAGCTAGTATCTACAATGACTACGCAGACTGCCTGCCTTCAATACACATGGCCTTTCAGGAGAAATAGAAAGTATTTTAGGAGGTGATTGCGTACATCAATTCCAATAAAACATTCCATTTAATACGCGTCCGTTGTTCATTGCTTGTGAAGATACAACTGTCAGAACGTAAACTCAGTGCCCATGTTGTTCAGAAGTAAGATGCAATGATTCTTCGGACATACATGCTAAACAATAGAGGCACTGAAATATCGTACTTATCCGCCGATACCGGCCAAGCGACTTTCAATTAAAATGTCTCCCTGTAGGGGAAAACGGATAATGGATGTAAGAGTGCAGGTTGTAGACAACATGACTGAGGACATATCGATGTTTACATCTGGCCGTGAAGCGTGCTCGGATAGCCTAATGGTAAGGCAGCTGCTCACGATACACGGAAAATAAGAGGTACGGCACGGTTGTCAATCCGTTAGAGTTTTCGCAACTGCGAATACATTCCATGTAAACTCAACAAATACTGATAGTGCAGTGTCTTTATACATTGAAGAGCCAAAGAAACTGGTACACCTGCCTAATGTCTTGTAGAGCCCCAGCGAGCACGCAGAAATGCCGCAATAGGACGTGGCGTGGATTCGATTAATGTCTGAAGTAGTGCTGGACCGATTTGACACCATTAATTCTGCAGGGCTGTCCATAAATCCGTATCAGTAGGAGTGGGGGAGAGATCTCTTCTGAAAAGAACGTTGCATGGCATCCCAGATATACTCAGTAATGTACATGTCTGGAGGGGGGATGGGTGCTTATGCTTACGTACGTGTCACCTGTCATAGTCATGCCCAGACGTATCAGGTCTCCCATATCACTCCAACTGCACACGCTCCACACCATTCCAGAGTCTCGCAGCTTGAACAGTCCCTTGCTGAGATGCATGATCAGTGGATTCATGAGGTTGTTTCCTTTCCCGTACACGGCAGTCAGCTCGATACAATCTGAAACGATACTCGTCCAACCAAACAACTTGTTTCCAATCTTCAACAATCCAGTGTCAGTGTTGACGGACCCAGGCGAGGCGTAAAGCTATGTGTCGTGCAGTCATCAAGGGCACACGAATGGGTCTTCGGCTCCGAAAGCCCGTATCAGTGATGTTTCGTTGAATGGTTCGCACACTGACACATGTTGATGGCCCAGCAGTGAACTCTGCAATAATTTGAGGAAGGGTTGCACTTCCGTCACGTTGATCGATTCTCTTCGGTCGCCGTTGCTCCTATTCTTGCAGGATATTTTTTCAGCCACAGCAATGTCGGAGACTTGATGTTTTACGGTATTCCTGATAGTCACGGTACACTCGTGAAATAGTCGTATGGGAAAATCCGCGCTTCATCGCTACCTCGGAGATGTTGTATCCCATTCGCTCGTGCGCCAACTACAAGTTCAAACTCACCTAAATCTTGATAACCTGCCATTGTAACAGCAGTAACCGATCTAACGACTGTGCCAGACGCCGGCCGTAATGGCCGAGCGGTTCTAGGCGCTACAGTCTGGAACCGTGCGACCGCTACGATCGCAGGTTCGAATCCTGCCTCGGGCATAGATGTGTGTGGTGTCCTTAGGTTAGTTAGGTTTAAGTAGTTCTAAGTTCTAGGGGACTGATGACCATAGATGTTAAGTCCCATAGTGCTCAGAGCCATTTGAACCATTTGACTGTGCCAGACGCTTGTCTTATATAGGCGTTGTTGCCGACTGTAGCGCCGTATTCTGACTGTTAACACATCTCTTTATTTGAATACACATGCCTACACCAGTTTCTTTAGTGGTTCAGTGTTAAAGTTTTATGTAAATGCTATTTATAAGGGAGAGTGTTGGGTGTGAACTCAATGTAAGTAAACTTGGTTTGGTTGATACATTCTTGTTGTCAACTTGCATTTGCCAAACAAGTGTTCGCTGATGGTTAGGAAATGTTATTTTTAAAACTGCAATTCTGATTTTCGAATGGACATGAATTTCAATTTTTATTCTCACATTTGTAATAACATGGATCATAACTGTTTTAATATATTGTATTGAATACGTTAACGATTACAATTCTTTCCATTTTTAAAATCACATTGTAACCTCCCCACAGAAATGTAAGAAAAATAATAATAATGACCCAAAAGTAAACTCGACACAAAAATTAAGAAATCAAGATTAATCATTAAACCCACAATAATAGGGCAGCATCGCTGACCTTAGGCCCTGTACAATAATTAATCTGATAAATTGATTCTGGGAGGAAAAGCATAGGAAATATTGTTTCAATTGAAATGATTCTTTTCTTAAAAACGATTGCTTTGGAAACAAAATTATTATTAGGGCATTTCTTGAACAAATTAATTACAGTTAACAAACATTACATTATCAGATGTGCGCAATGCTGCTTCATTACCTTATTTAACAATATACCTCGTCCCGAACCTTGACCAGAGACTCATGTCGACGCCCGCCGACTCCTCACACACAACTTCCGACTGAGTCCAACTCACGACTGAACTCTCGCGCAGCCAAGCGCAGACTAGCAACGATAAACAACTCTCTGGTCAGAGATTCTGTCATGCCTCGCCATCGCTGGTACTGAATACATACGCGTTTCATAACCCTCCACTGGGGGGGGGGGGGGGGGGCAAAAATTTGGCAGCGATGGTGAGTCATTTGGACTTGCCATGAGCAACAAATTTTTTCTTGACTAATTAACTTTACAATCACAGAATATACAGGTGTAGAACATGAAGTAAATGTGATGCACATGCACCGAGTACAAAACATATTAGACAATAACAAAAAGTGAGTACAAAACATATTAACAAATGACATAAATGCACACGCACTGAAAAACTCTTTAGCATTTTCACATCAAATAAACATAATGGCAAAAAAATCATGTTGACAAGTGACGTAAGTGCACACGCACTGTAGTTCAGAATATATCGAAAAAATGTGTAGGCCATGAATACAAATGATGTTAGCAAAAAAAAACGATTTTCACTATGTTACAGGAATTAGGATAGGAAAGGGAAGGATTGCATCATGGTTGTAGCACTTTAGGTTGCACGCAGCTGCACTGAAAGTCCATATCTTTCCACAGAAGAAAAACACCAAGTGAGACAGTCTGAAGTTCTTTTCCCAGAAGTGTTTATCCGCGTAGCCAAGACACTGAAATGTCGTAGTAATATTCCATGTTATCATTTTGGCATTACATCAGGTACACCAAACAGTGGGACCATAATAACGTCTCCATCGCTCACGGTGGTGGACAGCATGTCGTGTCAACACCACGCTCTTACAAGGCACACCAACGTAGAATTAGTGCAAAAACCAAATATAGTGCTCCATGATCAAGAGGATACACAAGACAAATGGATATTGCAGTAATTCAAGGTAGTTAGGTCAGTAGGTGAAGGACATTAAGTCACATACTAGTCTTCATTGGGAATTACTTTAGTAGTTTGCGGCATTCATAGCCCAGTTATTGAACATTTCTGTACCATGTATGTAGTATTACAGAAAAATGTTCATTAATTGTTTTACAGAGAACATTGGCACTCATTCTCTAATTACAAATCATAGAAGTCATTCGTTTTACAGAGAACATTTTACAGAGAACATTGGCATTCATTCCCTAATTACAAATCATCAGAAGTCATAACTTAAAACAGGAGGTAGTCAATAACATAGTATTACAGAATAATGTTGATAATTAATCATTGGTCATCCCAATACAGTAATCAGTAGCATTCATTTCCCAGTTACAAAGCATCTCAATACAGTAATCAGTAGCATTCATTTCCCAGTTACAAAGCATTATTGATTAATCATTGGTCATCCCAATACAGTAATCAGTAGCATTCATTTCTCAGTTACAAAGCATTATTAATTAATCATTGGTCATCTCAATACAGTAATCAGTAGCATTAGCATTCATTTCTCAGTTACAAAGCATTATTAATTAATCAGTAGCATTCATTTCCCTAATCATTGGTCATCCTAATACAGTAATCAGTAGCATTCATTATTCAAGTGACATACTATTCAGAGCTAATCAGTATTACTCAGAACTCTCTTAAACTGGTATCATTATTTGGGACTGGTAATACATTTTTTTGTTAGCAATGCATTGCTTTGGGTAATTATAGGGGAAAGCAAGAAGAAAAAAAAATTAGTTCTGGGTTATTCCTGTAAATGAAAATGTGTAACGTCATTCGTCATGAGTCAGCTGTAGCAAGGTTATGAAACAAGTAGAGTATATGTAATCACATTCATAAATGACATAGATTTAATGAACAACTGCTTATAGCACATTAATTTCATAAATAATTTCTCCTGCAAAAATATATAAAAAAATGGATTATTAAGCTGAAAGAAGAACGCATTTTATGCTGAAAAGTAGTGAACTTCGAATTAACAGGTAGTGAAATGTGTATAAAAATGTGTTCCATAGCTGTCCTTTCCAAAACCTTCAGTCATTATACTATGCAATATAACACCTGCTGTCAAAGCGAACTGCAACAAATACTTAAATAACTACATAGCATAAATACGTAACTTCAACAATATCCTCATCTGTAAAGAAAAAAAAAACTTCATTATCCATCACTTCATTATCTATATTATCATAACTCCATTATTATCAACTCCATTATTATCATCACCTGTAAAGAAAAACTTCATTATCCATAGTAGCATTATTCTTCATCATTATTCATCAGCATTCATTATCATCTGCAAAAAATCACTTCATTACTCATTACATAACTATTCCTTATCTCTAGCATATTCCATCACTAAAACTAAGATGTGTAGTTCTGTCTGACAGCCTGCATCAATCGCCTTGTATTCTGAAAGAAAAAATTAGTTAAGACTGCTATTCTACGATGTGTATAGTATATTCTTGTTAATGCTTGTTAATCCTGATCCATTTACTCTTCATCACGAAGTATTGCATTCTCTTTCGTTCATTCCGAAGGTGAAATTCCCATTTTGTTTAATTTATTTCTTTCACGCATCATTTCTTTCTGAAACTGATGAACAAAAATTAATATCTTGCATTTACATTATATACTCACTAAATACTGACTGGTTTATGGTAACATAATTAAGCATACAGCATAACATGACAAAAAACGTAATATGTGAAAAACTTATATAGTGTTCAGAGGCAAAAATGTACTCAGTGTATCACAATGTAACAGTAAAGTAGTCACGATGTTGAGATATCATAAGGCAAAATGTCAAAGTCAACTGGTGTTAGCTATATCTTAACTATTTCATAGTGCATACAAACAAAACATGAAACAATCGTATATACCTAAGAAAGACAAAAAATGTGACGTTCGTTGTGTTCAGCTTGTATGTTGTGTAGTTAATAGAGGCGAGAATTAAAGACTTTAATGGAGAGAAAATTTAATAAAATTAATATGTCACTAGATAACATTGCATAATTATTCATAAGATACGTAAGTTTATCTGGAAAAATGTGCACAGTCTGATATGTAACGACAAGAAGAGCGACCTGCTAACCTTACCTTGCCGGGCACTTGCCAAGAAAAAATACGATAATCATCAGTAAGTAGTCACATAAATATAATTGCATAAGTGGTCATAAAATGTGTAAATTCATCTGGTAAAATATGCACGGTCTGATGTGTAACGACAAGAAGAGCGACCTGCTAACCTTACCTTGCCGGGCACTTGCCAAGAAAAATACGATAATCATTGGTAATTAGTCATGTGAATATAATTGCATAAGTGATCATAAAATTAGCAAAATGGCATTATAGCATGTTAAATCATAAAATGTCTTCATTCAATAAAAGGTTTGATGTTTGACCAATGGTGGTTGCCTTTGGATTTTCTGGTTCTCAAAGTTTCGACGTGTACAACATTGGAGTGAGGAATGCTGCGAATCCGATAGGGACCTGCGTATAGAAGTTCAAATTTACTGCACCTACCTTTTCCTTTGTTGGATAAATAGTGTGTACGTACTAATATTTTCTGTCCAATGTGAAAGTCACGGCGTGTACAAACCTGTTTTTGCTGTCTTCTCCGGCGCTCTGCGGCACGTTTGATGGTGTTCAGCGCAATGTCGATTATTTCGTGGTGTCGTAATCGACGAGATGTAGGAAAGTTTACTAATTCTGTAATTTTGTTTGGTGGTTCAACATTTTTCAATATAACAGACGGAGATAGCATAGTGGATTCATTTGGTATGGAATTAATTACATCCTGGAATGAGTGTATGTGTGTGTCCCAATCAATATGTCTTTTGTGGCAGTATGTTCTACACAGTTTACCAATTTCTTTCATTAATCGTTCACAAGGGTTCGAAGAAGCATGGTACTTGGATATATAGATCGGAGAAATGTTTCTAGCTCGTAACATGCGTATCCATATAGCAGAACGAAATTGTGATCCATTATCGGAAATTACTTTCAACACATGCCCTACATGAAATAGAAAATGTTTTACAAATGCTTTCGAAACGGTTTTAGCAGTAGCTTTGCGTAACGGAGTGAAGGTAACAAATTTTGAAGTGAGTTCAACAGCGACAAAGATGTAGCAAAAACCTCTATTAGTTTTGGGAATCGGACCAAAAATGTCTACAGCGGCCATATGTCTTAATTTAACAGGTACAATGGGATATAATGGAGGAATATGTGAAGTTGAGTCTGACTTAGCTTTTTGGCAGATTTTACATGACGCTAAAACTCGTCGTATACGTTTCTCCATGTTGGTAAAATAATAGTTCTGTCTCAGTATAAGAAAACATTTTCTAGCTCCGTAATGTGCGTAACTTAAATGAGTATACCAGATTAATTTGTTAACCAGTTCGTCAGGAATGCATAATAACCAATTGTTGCTGTCAGGATGAGAGCGGCGAAACAGAATGTCATTAATGGTTTCTAATCGTAACATTATTCTTATCTTGCCAAAGGTGTTTAATTTCTTTCCACACGTTGTCTTTATTTTGCTCTTTTGCTATGTCCTGTAATGACTACGAAATAAAATTTTCAAATGCAACTTGCTGAATGTACATCACGCTGATATTTGCTTGGCAGAAGTTGGTTGCGATGTCTTGCTGATTGTTGTTGAGAGAACGAGATAGTGCGTCTGCTAAAATATTTTGTGTACCGGGAATGTGAACTATTGTAAAATTAAATTCCTGCAAGTAAAGTTTCCATCTGCTTAATCTGTCGTGAGTAAATTTAGCTGAAAGTAAAAATTGTATAGCTCTATGGTCTGTGTAAACGGTGGTGTGTTTTCCATAAAGAAAGTGCCGAAATCTCGTAAAAGCCCAAACAACACATAACGTTTCCAGTTCTGTAACGGAAAAATTTCGTTCAGCAGGTGGCAGAATGCGACTTGCAAATGCGATGTTTTTAATTACTGTAGAGCCATCTTCTTCAATTTCCTGGAAAATATGTACTCCTAAATTAGTGTTAGAACTGTCGGTGGCAATGGAAAAATTTCTGGTAAGATCTGGGTGCGATAAAAGTGGTGCATTCAACAAAGCATGTTTCAGGTTCATAAATTCAGAATGTGCTTGCTTATCCCAGGACCAAATAGTGTTTTTACCTGTCAATTGACATAATCTAGGTTTGTCTAAAGCAGAGTGAATAAATTTACGAAAAAAGTTAATTAAACCCAAAAAACTGCGTAGTTGTTTTTTCGTCGTAGGAACTGTAATGTCACGTAAGGCTTGAAGTTTTTCCGGGTCAGGCGCAATGCCTTCAGCTGAAATTACATGTCCAAGAAATTTTATAGAAGTTTTGCCAAAGTGCGATTTACTGAGATTAACTGTGAGTCCTTGTGCACGAAAAGTTTGTAACAGTCGTTCAAAAATCATATTGTGTTCAGACAAGTTAGCTTCTGCAATAAGAATGTCGTCTACGTACGTCGTAATTCTGTCTTTCATGCAAACGTGTGTCGGATGGCGTCAAAATTAATAACATTTTCGTGAACAAGATTCTGCGTGTCAAAATTATTGCTTACGTTACTGGAATATGCAACCTGTACTGTATCTGGTCAAATTCTATCGTATGTGCTGTTATTTACGGGAGGACGCTGTGGCATATCCACTATTTCAACTGTTCTGTTATTTCTTCCTGACGTATTACGCTATGGATGACACCTATTGTCTGGTTCATTCATGATAATATGTTGTTGCTGATGTTCTTGCTGCTGAAATGATCGACTGTTATTAAATGTACGTTGAAAATTGTGCTCATTGTTTTTACGTCTGTCGTGATAGTCATTCCTATACGGTGCATTGCGATAGGAATTGAAATAGTGTGTTTCTATACGTAGTTATTTCTTTGCTGCTGTGCGTAACTATTTGTTGTAGCTGAGACTATACGTGCACGCGGTGAAACATTAAAGCCTGGTTGACCTTGTAGACTGCATTGTTGGTCAAGTATACTAACCGGCTGGCTTTCATGCTGTTGTGGTGAAAAACGTCTATTATTACCAAAATGTGGTTCCTGTTGCTGATAATTTTGACGACATTGGTAATTAAAATTTTGTCTGTTATTAAAGGTCTGGCGGTTGTCGTTCCTAAAGCGTCTGTTACCTTTGCTATTGAAATTACGTGGCTGATCGTAATTGCTGTACGTTTGTTGACCTTGGTTATTATAAGAAAAATTTTTGTTTATAAAGGAATAATCCGATTGCTGTACTTCCAAAAGCTGCAACAGATCTCTGAATGCCGAAATGTTTTCCTTCTGCTGACCCGTTAAAAGAGACACTCGTAATGATCGCGGCAATTTAGAAATACATAATTGAATAAGTGCAGATTCACTATAAGGTTCACTTAAGTACTGGTTTTGTTGGACCATGTGCTCAAAAAATTGCGTGACAGTGGAAAAATTTGAGTTCTCATAATTTGGCATACTAATTAATTGATCCTTGATTCCGCGCTGTGTCGTCTTCGACCAATACGCTGACAGAAAAGCATTCTGAAATTCTTCTACCGAATAACATTGTCTCGCGATCGGTCTCATACAAGTTGCCGGTTCGCCTTCCAAAAAACTGCAAATAAATTCAAGTTTATGCGTTACGGGCCAAGTCGGTGGAAAAGCAAAGCTAAATTGTTGTATCCAATCCAGTGGGTGAATCTGTGTTCTGTCATTTTTAAACACTTTAAATTTTCTCATTGACAGAAAATGTTTGTAATCAAAATTATCGTCTCTGTATGATGGAACAGGTTCAGGATTGTAAGAGAATCTATTTGTCTGTGTCTGTTCGGAACCTAAGTCGCGTACTCTCTGTAGATTACCTAAATTATACGTGCTGCGGTGAGTCTGACAAATGTTCACTAAGTGGCGTCTGCTGTGATGTGTTAAACCCTGAAACATTTTTTATCTCTGTTACCTGTTGCTGTAAACATGACAATTTTCTACGTAATGTATTATTAGATAAACCGATCTCATTGATTGTCTGTTGTAGATGTTGGAATTCAGTTGTTTGGTTAAACGAGATCGGTGCAGTATCGTCTGATTTGCTGTCATTATTATTTTCTATAACGTCAATACGACTGGCCAATTCATCATATTTTTCAGTCAGTATTTTTACCTGATCATCGTTTTTAGTGTCAGAAGTATTAATCTGCTTTTGTAATTTACGTGTGGTTTCGTTCAATTTTTTAACGTCAGCTTTGATGACATCGCAATCCTGTGTTAGTTCTAATTGTTCGAATCTGTCTGTCACTGTCTGAATATCTGCTGTGTGTGTATCTGTTTTTGATTTAAGATCGGAAATTTCATCACGTAATTCTGTGTTCAACTGTTTGATGGTATTAATTTCGTCGGACACTGTAGCAATATTGTTGTCTACTTATGTTTTTGCTTTCGCGAACAATTTACGTTTGTCTTCCTGTCTCTGTGCAGTGATTGTTTCCATGACTTGACGTTTTACTTTATTTTGATCCTGTATAAATTTGCGGAAACGCGTATCACTGTTTTGTATGTGGTGATTAAAACGTTCGTCAATCTGAGTGTTCTGTTGGTCGAATTTCGCGTCTATCTTTACATCCATTGTGAGCGAAAGTTCTGCTGTCATTAGTTTAAACTCGTGGCGTAATTGTGTAGCTTTTTCAGAGCATTGTTTACCGACTTTACTAATTTCGTCTCTGAGTGATTCTGTTGCAGCTGTTTGCATATCCCTTAATTCTTGAGCAACAGATCTAATTTCTTCGCTACTTTTTCTTGAACAAGCCTCAATTTCCTCGCGTAACTGTTCCTTAGTGTCATGACACTGCGCGGCAACGGCTCTAATTTGTTCACTAAGCTGTCTGGAATTGTTGTCTAATTTTTCATTAAAGTATTGTTTGAGTTTTTCATTATCTTGTTTGTTATCTTCACTCCGTTGTCTGACCTGTTCACTAAGTTGTTCGAAATTTTCATTATTGTTATCTAGTTTTTCATTAAGTTGTTTGAAATTTTCACTAAATTGTTATTGTAGCAATTTTACCATAATTTGTTCCAAGTCAAAATTAGCATTTCTATTCTCTGTGCTGTTTAGTGGTGTACCAGCAATTGTCACGTTTTGTATGACCATTTGGTCATTCTGTAATTCACAAAAACGTTTACTTATCGGATGTGTACTGTTGGTCACTATTTCGGAATTAAATGAATCCGTCGCATTCCGATTACACTGTTCGTTTTCATTAGACAAATTTGTCTGTTCATCACTAGGGTCAAAATCAACATTGGTGGTCGGTACACACTGATTGTCACTAAATGGAGGATTGTCATCATTACATTGCGTGTCACAATTACTATCGGTCAAGTTGTTTAATTCGGTTATTTCACTCATTATACCTCGCGATGCACTATTAATAGTCTTTCGCGGCATTTTTTACACTAGTCACAATTATTCACAAATGAGACAAAGACAATGCAAAATCCAACAAATACAAATACAACAAAGAGCAACGAATTGTCGATGATCTGAAGAAAGAAAGTCATAAAATTAGCAAATGCGTTGCGCCAAATGCTATTTTAGTAAATAAGAGCAGATATCTGACTACTTATCAGAAGATTCTCAAAGAAATACTATCCTGGTCCGGATGTCGCCAAGTGTAACCTCCCCGTGAAAATATGAAAATGAAAAGAATTGAATAGAAGTGCAAATAGTACCAAATGTTAGCTTCCGACAGTAATAAAAGTTAATGATAATAAAAATGTGCAAAATGTTAAGTCCCCACAAAATTAAAGCTAAGATCAACCTGATAAATTTTATAAGGGCAGCTGCGCTGACCTTAGGCCCTGTGCAGTAATTAATCTGATAAATTGATTCTGGGAGGAAAAGCATAGGAAATATTGTTTCAATTGAAATGATTCTTTTCTTAAAAACGATTGCTTTGAAAACAAAATTATTATTAGGGCATTTCTTGAACAAATTAATTACAGTTAACAAACATTACATTATCAGATGTGCGCAATGCTGCTTCATTACCTTATTTAACAATATACCTCGTCCCGAACCTTGACCAGAGACCCATGTCGACGCCCGCCGACTCCTCACACACAACTTCCGACTGAGTCCAACTCACGACTGAACTCTCGCGCAGACTAGCAACGATAAACAACTCTCTGGTCAGAGATTCTGTCATGCCTCGCCATCGCTGGTACTGAATACATACGCGTTTAACATAAGCTCATTAAATGGAAAATTTGGTAGTCAATTTTTCACAACTAAATAATGAGCGTTCAATGTCACGTGTTAACCTTGTAATTCGGAACTTGCTCTAAAATGCGTGTTTTGAAGGACTACTTATCACAATAACTGCCTGACAGAGCCGGCAGCACATTGTGCAGCCAGCGGTTTATACACGGTGTTAGGAAATTATCGTTACAGAAATATAGGACTTGCAGAGGGTAACGCGTACATAATACAGGGTGTATCAAAAAGAATCATCCGATTTTACACTTCTATATTTCTGAAACTAATAAACATACAAAATGAAATTTGTTTTTTGATTAAGGTGTTCAATATGCTCTCCTTAACATGCAGGGATAAATCAATAAGGTATTCCGATTGTTCTCGCACTGCAGCGAGCGTGTCTTGAGTTACAGCTTCCACAGCTGCTGTCATGCGGGCTCAATTCATTCATTCTTGTTGGCAACGGAGGCACTTGAACAGTCTTTTATATACCCCCACAAGAAATAATCACCTGCTTTTTGGTCCGGTGACCTTGGAGGCCGGTAATTTAAGGTTCAATCATTTGGTCCAGTGCGACCGATCCATCGTTCGGTTATCCTTTGATTTAAAAATTCCCGCACTTCCAGATGTCTGTGTGGCCGAGCCCCATCCCGTTTGTAAATGAAGTCGTTCGAATCAGTCTCCAACTGTGGGAAAAGAAAGTCGTCAAGCGTAACGAGATATGTAGTTCCTGTAACAGTGTTTTCGGCAAAGAAAATTCCCGTGAAACTGCACGAAACACATTAAATTTTGGAGATTCCCCTTCATGTTGTACAACTTCATGTGGTTGTTCCGTACCCCATATTCTCACATTATGGCGGTTCACCTGTCCATTTAAGTGAAATGTTGCCTCGTCACTAAACACTAAGCATGGAAGAAAACTGTCATCCTCCAACTCGCCAAGAACGAAACTGCAGAACTACACACGTTGTTGTTTGTCATCTTCAGGAAGAGCTTGCAGAAGCTAGATTTTGCATGGTTACATGTGTAAACGTCGGCGCAACACATACCAGACTCACATCGGGGACATGTTGAGCTGTCGAGTTGCAGGGCGAACAGATTTCTGCGGACTCCATGTGAAACTATGGGGGATGCTTTCGACGCCCGCGTGCGACACAAACAATCAGTTCCTCGGAATTGTTCATTCCATCATCTAATGTTTTGTCCTGTAACAGGACCCACACGATACCTAGTGCGAAAGTCACGCTGAACAGTCATTACTGACCCACACTACTCAAAACGTAGAACACAAAAGGCTCTCTGTTGTCCCGACACCATTTTAGTAGAACTGAATGGGGCGCACACTGCTGCTACGCAGCGGGAACCATGTAAAACTCCAGGTCTTGCTCTTCCCAACAGTACGTTGTTCACACACATATGTCAAATAACGTAATAGTTATGATTTTTTAAAAATCTGATGACTCCTTTTGGTACGTCCTGTATTTTGAACGGGAACCCATGTCCGGAAAAGTACCGTTTCCGTTCTGCGGCGGTTTCAGTTAACATGTGGAATGCGTCCATATCTGCAGAGGAAAACAGAGAAGTATTTAGAGTTGTCTGTCCTGGTAAGCAATAGCTTAGACAGGATGACATTTACTACGAGGGCTATCCACAAAGTACGTTACGTTTTGGAATTAAAAATAAATAAAGTATTGGAATTTTTTTTATTATATACAGGTGAAAGCCACACTTAAATACTACTTTTCTACATAGTTGCCATTTAAATTAAGGCACTTATCGTATCGATGGGCGAGCTTGGAAATTCCTTCGTCGTAAAATTCGGCCGCCTGCGCCTTCAACCTTGTTTGCAAAGTGTAATTTACGAGACTAGAATTCTGTCACGATATCTGGCCGCTGCACTAGAAATTGAAGAGACACTAGGTAGGATGAAGAGTGTGTACCAGAACGTGCTTCGTGGGTACCAGTGTCTGTAAGAACGTTGGTGGTCGCCACACCGAGCCACTGTGGTAACGGATTAGTAATGTTCTGTACGAACAGTATGCTGGGTACTTTTATGTTTGGGAGTAATGTAAACACGTAGCGTTTAAGTGTTAATACAAACATATGTGCAGTGATGAATGAATGTTTAGCTATGATTCCTTTCGAACTGTTACCTAATAATTTTACTGCGTCACGCACAATTTAATTCCTCTAGCAAAAGTGGATGAGTAGTCTGAACTGAAACCATTGCAGAACAGAAACCGAACGTTTCCAGACATGGGTTCCTATTCAAAATATTACGAACTCATTTTCCTCTACAAGTCGTAAGAGTTTTTAAAGAGTGTTTCCGAACACCCCGCAGATTCTAAATGCGGGCCAGTTCTCCTCTCCTTCACCTCACTTCTCCCGCCACCCCCGTGTAACTTGTCACCCGCACTTCAGCGTCGCCAAAACAGTATGATTTAATTAATAATAATAAGAAGAAGAATAAAAGAATAATAATAATAACTAGCTTGCACCAGTGCTTAATATGCACGTTTAGCGTGTACTTCCAAGAAACTGCAATACATCTGAAAATTTGAGAACTATGTGTGTCATGCAGTTAGCAGCTATAGCACCAACAAATGCTCAACTCTGACAACGTCATAAGTTACGCAGTACAAAATCTAAGTGTTACACATTGTCAGTATTTCACGAAGTGCTGAGGTCTGCAGATAATGGTGCAAGCGTGCGAATGAAGGGAATGGCTTTCCTTTCAGATGTTGCCGCCTTCTTTCGAGTAATGATGGGAATAACCGAATACCGAATGAAAACAATTGATACAGTTGGTTATTCGAAAACAATTGACTCATTCCGTTGTAGTTCCACGTATGGACTGAATTATCCATTCGTTCCTTCGAGTGAAACAACTCCTTGGGAGCAACCAAATGAGAACAGTCGACGCAGTCCGTTTCGGTTCTGCATATTGATCGAATTATTCATTCTCTGTTTTGAAGTGAACTCATTCTGTAGATTTATGTCAGTTAAATCCTATATTCGTTCCTTCAGCTGAAAGCACACTTCATTGTTTTAGTTGACTGAGCTCAGCATTCATTCTTCTGAATAAAACCAGTCTGCAGTACTTCCATTAGTAGAACTAAAGCAGTGTTATACAAGAGGAGTACACATACCCCAGAGAGTAGCCCTACACTCGGGCGTAGGTGAAGACATCTCACGAGGTACGCCAAAGTCAAAGTAAGCATTGTACATATCCATTTAAGTACGTACTGAATGGACTAATTATTCTTTTCACCATTTAAAACTGCTTAATATATTCCTGTAGGATCAATTTTTCCAGACACAATTGTCGTTGGGTGTACAAAGCTGAGCATGAAAGGTCGTTTACGGGTACCTGAAGAACAAAGGAACATTGCCATATTTTAACGTGTTTGCGATCATTTTTATTGAAAAGGTGTGATGCTCATTTAATAAAAATAGTTCGAATCTATTTTTTCAACCATTTATTTATGTGGAAGGTAAACATGTTGTGCAGAAATATACTTTATGAGGTAAGTACATGCAAATCATATCTGTGCACACAAACCTGTATCCATTTTACAGTTTTGAAAAGCAGGTGGAGTGCTTCACTGCTCCGAAGGAGCAAGATTCACATCACACATGGGTACTTCAGTTTAATGATGAATCCACTCTCTAGCCATCGCTAGGGACAGTCGATAACCACATTCGTAAACTTCCAGCGACAGCTAGAGCCACCTGATCCCTGCTGCATTCCAGTTCTGAGCGGAAACATTCCATCGTTTTGACGTTAAATTATTATTGCTGACTGCACCCTGTCATCGCCTGTTGTCACTGCTATTGTCGTTCAGATATTTGCGTTATATTCGAAAGTTTGCATTATATTCAACAATTGAAAAATATTATTAGCCTGGTGAAAGACGTACAGAAATGTGTAAAGCTGGGCCGGCCTGGGTGGCCGAGCGGTTCTAGGCGCTACAGACTGGAACCGCAAGACCGCTGCGGTCGCAAGTTCGAATCCTGCCTCGGGCATGGATGTGTGTAATGTCCTAAGGTTAGTTAGGTTTAAGTAGTTCTAAGTTCTAGGAGACTGATGACGTCAGAAGTTAAGTCCCATAGTGCTCACAGGCATTTGAACCATTTTTTGTGTAAAGCTCTGTCTCTGACAATATTTTCATTACCTATATCTTTCCTCTAAAAATTGCAAGGCAGTCTAATAAAACTTCATTATCGTTATCATAAAATCTGATATGTAGACATACAACTTGTTCTATGGAAAACCCTTATTCCGACATGTCAGTATTCAAACATTTTCTGGAACCTCCTACAATAAGACATGTCAGCATTCTGATGGAGAACAAAAACAAAAATTACATACTCTTCCGGTAAATAATGAAAATTTAATTCTATAGTATCTGATTGCGATTTTAAAAAATTTCTCTAACGTCTCCTAACAATTATACTAAAATGCTCCTGCACCTACGGACAACTTACCTCATCTTGCCACTGCTACTGCATAAATATATTGTGTCCAGGGACGCGCTGAAACTAATTCAAAAGAAACACTGCGATCCATGCAGAGTGCAGTGCATAGCCGCAACTACTGATGCAACTATTCCTCTGTTTTATTTTTAAACAAATTAAATGCTGAGGAGGGGTTTAGTCAACAAACCTTAAACAGTGTAAAAATGAAAGGAATCAAAAGAAGTTTCAGTATGTTCTGAAAATTGAAGGTTCATACACTGTCAAACTTTACTCAGACCTTTCCTTGAGCAGTTCGATTAGCAAACACTTTACTGATTATAGATATTGTGGAATAATTAACCATGTGTCTGGTCGCAACAAAGATACGAATATTACTTTAATGTACGCGTACACGAATCTGACAAAGTCCCTTCAGTGCGCAAGTAAGCAACAACTACGTGCAGCAAAAGAAGGGCAAATAATCAAAAATCCTCTATTAATACCAAAATCTCCTCTGGCGCTACTAGCACGGTCAGGACAGGCTGCGACCTCTCCTGATGCGGCTTGTCTCCACGGCACCCTGCGCCCGACTATTCCCAAGAACTGTTAATTCGGTACCACTCGCGATAATATCACTTCAGTTTATCTACGCACGCAACATCAGATTCAGTAGCCAACTTCCCTATTTCCAATTGAATGCCAGTAACTAACTTTCGGTTAAGCTTTTCGCCCATGTTTATGAACAGGCGTTTGCTTAATACTGAGCTTCATTTCTGGATCAGAATGCCGAAACGCTCTATGGTGTGGGAATGGACGAAATAATATGACGGGCAAAAATTGTTCCTCGGGGTAAATTCAATGCGATATGTATCGTCTACAAAGCCGATTTATATTCTGAAACCGTATTAATTAAATTCAAAGAAAAGATTTCTACCACGTACCACATGTTTTGATACATACAAAGTGCTTACAAACATGCATAAGTGAATATATGATCTTTTTTCCAAACATAGGACATCTTCAAATGTTACGATATATCATAGCATTTTTGACACTCATATGTTTGTAAGCACTTTGTATCAAAACATGTGGTACGTGGTAGAAATCTTTTCTGTGACAAATCTAAAGTGTTCAGCGAGAAAAATTTACGTGTGCAACGATAAGAATGTTGTGGGAATGTATTTACATCCTTTGGGCGAATTTTATGAAAACATGAAAACACACACTCCAAACCGACATTTCACGTAAATCACATCCAATGAAAAATCTGTAACGCAACCATCTGTGTGGCGTGCTTATAATTATGTATTACTTAAATTTAAGACAATTAATCTGTAAAAAAACGGACCACATGTTGTAAGGAAAGCATGTGAACCGTCTGAAGATGAATCATAACGATTCTAAACCGGTAACGAACCCTTTGAATAAAAGGAACTGAAAGTAAATTTGTGGCTGGTTGCTGTCCCAACACCATCAACATTTGTCTTCAAATAACAGCCACGGTCTCCAACCATGTCATCATATGACAAAATTGCATTAGCTATGTAGATGTTGAAAATACTTCAATTTTAGACATATACTTTCTAATCACCTCTCCTTGAAATAAGATACGTTATTTCGCTCTGAAAGAGTCGACAACACCTAGTCATGGTCATGTACAACCGAAAAGGCTGAGAAAGGACGTAAATGAAATCTCTCATACCCCGAGACTGAATGGAATCTTTGCTCGTATTTAAGACGTACTGACCTGCACATTGTCAAGCTTAAGGCTGTTGGAAGCGAGCGAGGGCACTCCAAGATAGGAAATCAGAGAGGCAGTTCAGAGATCAGGGAAAGTGCTAGAGTTTAGGTTACAGTAACAGTAGAACCCTGCGATTTACAACACTCTGGTCAGCTTTCACAGAGTAGAAGTGTCACTTCAGAGAATTAACTGGTAACTTCATACAACGCCTAGGTGCTGTTATAAGTTGTCACCGTAGATGATGGTCACAAACAGACACGTAGTAGCATAGGCAGTAAGCGTGATACTCGCTCCTGAGAACAGCAACGTCAGTGGGTTTACACAGGATGGAGTGAGGTTGTAGTGAGTAACAGTGCAGCAACAGCGATCCCCACTCGCGAGAGCCCTTAGGGCTGGGCCAAGTAATGTAAAACACTGTTGCAGCAAATTCTGTACTGCGGGCATAAAGAGCTGTAGAATTGCACCGTAGCGAACAAGACCGCTCCATCTGACCCAACTAGTTTCGCGGCGTTAGAGCCACTTCTTCAGGGATACAGATTTCTCACAACTGGACATAGAATGTTGGGTCATTTACTGCTTATTGTTTGAAATAAATTGTGAAATAAATCTGTATTTCTGAAGATATGGTTTTAACGCCACGAAACTAGTTGAGTCAGAAATGAAGATTTATCACACAGACCAAGCGGTCTTATTCATCATGGTAAAACACTGTTGTTCCTATCTATAAATGCAACTTGGAGTTTGTTACTGTAAAGGCCAGAAACATACCTACCTAGAGAGTAGTATGGGGAAAGGACCCGAAACTTATTGGACAGAGGTACCAGGCAGGTGCAGAGCCTCACGTCAGATAGGCCGATGCCCGTAAAGTGCCAGTAGATTGGTGGCCCGAACACTGATAGAGAGGAAATAGTACGCCGCCATAACCCTTAGAAACCAAGGTTTTCTTGTTCGGGAGATCGTTGGGACGCCAGCTCCATGTGACTCGTTGACCAGCTCGCGTAAGGTTCGACAAGTCTGTTTTTCCCATTGTGAGTGCTAGTCCCAATGTTTCTATGGTACGGTACTGCTAGTAATGGCTACTTACGTTAGCCTTCACCCCACGGACTAACATACTGTCTTAGTTGTGCAAACAGATGCATTCTTTGCTTTTCTAGTGCTTAGAACTAGCATGCAGTGTGGTGATTAGTCTGAAGAAACTAAATAAGTTTATTCCACACTTGAGTTTCCTAAGTCTCCTGCGAGTATCCTACCAAGTCCCAAAATCCGCCTCTCTTGTAGGTGCCCTTTGATATTACGCAGCGATCCAAGCAATCAGCCTGTTAGCAATTTGTCTTTCTCCCAACCGCTCGGGAATTGCAGATTGAACTGTAACCCTTATTTTCTCTCCATCCCATGCTGAGATACGACAGTTCATATAACTGACGTAACCGTTAAACAGTTTCATCAGTCGGTTGTCTCAAATCAAGTGAAACCACTCAAAGCCGGAGACTGAGTGATAAACATTTATATTACTGATTTGGCCGCAGAGACTAGCTTTATTTGGTTGTTTCATTCGACTGAAAAACCGAATGAACGAAAAAACAATCAAAAAAACAATCGACTAGCCACTCAGTAAGTTCCGCTGTTACAACTTCAGAGAAGTAAGGCTTTTTTTGTAGTGGACGGGTCTTAATTTTCAGAAAGTTTATTGTGACTTTTGGAAATCTCAAGTGTAAAAATAGAAACGCTTTTAATTAAGTAGTTTGTTCGGAGGGCGGGTTGACGGAGTCGTGCTACCTCCTCCCCCTCCCCCCCCCCTCCACCCCCTCTCCTGTCATTCGTATCCCTACCTAGTTTATGTCATCTTAAAGAACTGAAACGTCACTCACAGAGGTTCTGAATCAATATCTGCACCAGCTTTCTTAGTAATCCCTTGTTCCAAGCACTTGAATGTAACACATTTGCATGGGTGATTTACAACATTTTCGTGTCTTACACTTCAGCAGATTAACCGAATAACTTACTTCTAGCAGTCTGTCGAGGAATGTTTTTGTGGCTGGCGGTGCCCCTACACATTCCGCTATACGTATCCGAGCACTGCTTAATGCATGTGGCCTGTTTTTACGTTTAGCTTTAGGTGGGCTACCTACTTGACCTTTCCGTTTATCTGATTTAATCGTACTCTAGTTCTATATGTAGAAGTATACATAGTCTACCTGTTCTTGCCCGAGTTACGGAAACATGCACAGCACTCATTATGTGAAGTGCATTCAAGGGTGCTGGCATCCCACTGCGGTGGCGAGCTGACGATTGTGGCAAATGGACGCTGAGAATACTTTGAGTGAAATGTTGCGAACTGTTCGTAAGGATGGCAAATAGAAAGTGTAATGGACAGATTCTTCATCTGACTGCTATATGTGACAGTGAAAAAACTTAAAAGCTAAGCATTCCTGGGCAATTGTTACAGTATATACGTCGTACTCTTACACGAAGAATCTGTTCGCTAAGTACTGTGCACTGCTTTTGCTTACGCAAATCTGCAGGCGAGCATTTAGCGGTCACAATGAGAGAGGCTGTCCAGTCATTTGCTTGGCAGGAGGAGCAGTGCTCAGTTTGCCTTCCAGCCATCCAGATACAAATATCCAACTTTACCCTAAATCTGTTAAAGCTGATGCCGGGATGTTTCCTCTGAAAAGGAGAGAGCCCACATTGCTTCATATCCCATCGTTCTGTCCTGAAAGGCGAGCTTCCCACTGGTATCAACTAGACAGGCTTGCACAAGTTCCTGAGTCGAGCGATTAAGTTTTTAGAGATCCTGATTCGTGGAAATAAGTCGTATGTACGTCAGCCCGATTCATTGTTGCCACATAATAGTAATTGTGTTTTTCGTGCCTGATTAGTTAAGCATAAGTTCTCCCGATATATTTTCTATTCTATCAAACTCCTCAAACCAATAATTTGACAATTGCTGATAGACAAAGCGATGTAAAGAACAAAGTCCTGTTACCACTGACGGCGCATCGTTCGTAGACGCTACGGAGGTCCTTCTTATAGGTAACAAGACGCCTTTGCACGTTCATAAATGCGGCAGGTTTCAGCAAAACTGGAGTTGTGATCCACAGTGATGTCAGTTTTTTTTTTTATCAAATAATGCGTGACGTGCTTTCTTCCCTCATGTAATTGCTTAGTTTGTAACATTTAATACGCTTCTGCCGTGTGTTAGTTGCAAATCTCCACAGCTCTATGCCCAAACATTTGTGACTTATTTTTGTCTTAGAATTGCTGCTTCCTATAGTCCAATACTGACGCCTCGTACTGTGTTACCTTACAGTAGCACAGTCAGATTTGCACACTGCAAGAATAAATCCGTTGAACACGCCCAGTGATACGGGTAGCATACAATGTCAAAAGTTGGACGCAAGTTCCGGTCCATGTAGCCCGATTTTGATAGACAACGTTGGAAATTCTCATTAGATGGAAGACTATTTCTGATACTCTCCAACTTTTACCTTAATTGCAAAAGCGGTTCATGACCTATAAGCACCCATATGCCTAGCTTACGGTTTTACTATGGTCTCCTGAATATTATGCACAAGCTCGTGATTTAACTTCGATAAATAACAATTTTTACGTTTCATTAAGCAGCAATGACTGCTATTGGATAGCACTCTTGTGTCTCTGACGCATATCATCGTTCTCACCAGATTTGCTGCAAAAGAATGATTTCAATTAAATAGGCTTTTTTGCTTTAGTCATCAGTCTCCTAACTGGTTCGATGCTGCCCGCCACGAACTGCTCTCCTGAGGAAACATTTTCATCTCGCCGTAGCACTCACAACCTACTTCCTCAACTATTTGCTGGATGTATCCCAATCTCTACCTTCCTTTAAAGTTTTTTACCCTCTACAGCTCACTCTAATACCATGGAAGTTACTCCCTGGTGTCTTATCTTCTTGTCAGTGTTTCCTATATATTCCTTTCCTCGCCGATTCTAAGGAAAACCACCTTATTCCTTACCTTATGAGCTCACCTCATTTTCAGTTCTTCTGTAGCACCATATCTTAGATGCTGCAATTCTCTTTTGTTTCGGTTTTCCCAAAGTCCATGTCTCACTGGCATACAATGCTGTGCTCCAGACTTACATTCTCAGAAAATTCTTCCTCAAATTAAGACCTGTGTTTGATACCGGTAGACTTTTCTAGGCCAGGAATGTTTGCTCCGTTTGTCACTGGTTATTTTGCTGCTAGGTAGTAGGAGCCCTTAACTTCATCTACTTCGTGACCATCAATCTTGATGTCAACTTTCTCGCTGCTCTCATTTCAACTACTTCTCATTACTTTCGTCTTTCTTCGCTTTACTTTCAACCCATATTTTATACTCCGTTGACTTCATTCCATTCAATAAATCGTGTAATTCTTCTGAGCTTTCACTGAGAATAGAATGTCATCGGCGAATCTTAACACTGATTTCTTTTCACCCTGAATTTTAATCCCACTCTTCAACCTTCCTTATATTTTTTCATTGCTTCTTCGATATATAGATTGAACAGGAGGGGGCGAAAGTCTACATCCCTATCTCGCACCCTTCTTAATCCGTGCACTACGCTCTTGGTCTTCCACTCTTCTTGTTTTGTTTCTTGTACATATTGTAAATTCCGCATTTCTCGCTATAGTTTAGCCCTATTTTTCGCCAGGATTTCGAACATCTTACGCCATTTTACCTAGTCGAACGCTTTCTCCAGGTCGACAGATCCTAAGGACGTGTCTTGATGTGATGCAGACTTTTTGTTGTCTGAAACTTCCTGGCAGTCCCTGCTGGACTGCGACTCCAGTCTGGAAGTCCGGAGGGTAGGAGCAGGGGTACTGCCGGTAGTGAAGTTGTGAGGGCCGGTCGTGAGACGTGCTTGGATAACTCAGTCGGTAGAGCACTTGGGCGCGGAACGCAAATGTCCCAGGTTCGAGACCCCTTCCGGCACACAGATCTACTCTGCCAGGAAGTTCAAATCAGCACGCACTCCGCTGCAGATGGAAAATTCATTCGAATTGTTTGCTGTGCAGATTTCCACAGGACCGATCAGAAAGAAAGATATATGTTAAGAGCCAGAAAAAGTTTCACACTGATTGCCATATAAATGCCAATTCACGGGGCTTTCATACTGTGCGTAACCCTAGAATTTCGTGTAATTTCACGAAAATTTCAGCTGTAAACAATGCCACTGTGTGATCCTTTTTCATTTGAAGATTCTGCAGATACAGTTAAAGAAGGTAAGACTTTTTATTTTTAAAAAAATCACTGCTGAAGGATATTGTCGCTAAGAGCCTGTATTACCAGCTTACTAATTTAAAATATTTTAAACTCATTCCTCTAATTTTTTTTTTTTTGTAACATGACTATTGATAGCTGGGTTGTGCAGAACCAAAGCACGCGCGCTTCCCTACCCCCCCCCCCCCCCCCCCCCGCACTCCACACACACACACACACACACACACACACACACACACACACACACACACAGTTCTTAGGTGGTTCAAGCTGAATATGTAAAGGGTTATTACAAATGATTGAAGCGATTTCACAGCTCTACAATAACTTCATTATTTGAGATATTTTCACAATGCTTTGCACACACATACAAAAACTCAAAGTTTTTTTTAGGCATTCACAAATCTTCGATATGTGCCCCTTTAGTGATTCGGCAGACATCAAGCCGATAATCAAATTCCTCCCACACTCGGCGCAGCATGTCCCCATCGATGAGTTCGAAAGCATCGTTGATGCGAGCTCGCAGTTCTGGCACGTTTCTTGGTAGAGGAGGTTTAAACACTGAATCTTTCACATAACCCCACAGAAAGAAATCGCATGGGGTTAAGTCGGGAGAGCGTGGAGGCCATGACATGAATTGCTGATCATGATCTCCACCACGACCGATCCATCGGTTTTCCAATCTCCTGTTTAAGGAATGCCGAACATCATGATGGAAGTGCGGTGGAGCACCATCCTGTTGAAAGATGAAGTCGCCGCTGTCGGTCTCCAGTTGTGGCATGAGCCAATTTTCCAGCATGTCCAGATACACGTGTCCTGTAACGTTTTTTTCGCGGAAGAAAAAGGGGCCGTAAACTTTAAACCGTGAGATTGCACAAAACACGTTAACTTTTGGTGAATTGCGAATTTGCTGCACGAATGCGTGAGGATTCTCAACCGCCCAGATTCGCACATTGTGTCTGTTCACTTCACCATTAAGAAAAAATGTTGCTTCATCACTGAAAACAAGTTTCGCACTGAACGCATCCTCTTCCATGAGCTGTTGCAACCGCGCCGAAAATTCAAAGCGTTTGACTTTGTCATCGAGTGTCAGGGCTTGTAGCTTCTGCTTTAGCCTTTTCCGTAAGATTTTCCAAACCGTCGGCTGTGGTACGTTTAGCTCCCTGCTTGCTTTATTCGTCGACTTCCGCGGGCTACGCGTGAAACTTGCCCGCACGCGTTCAACCGTTTCTTCGCTCGCTGCAGGCCGACCCGTTGATTTCCCCTTACAGAGGCATCCAGAAGCTTTAAACTGCGCATACCATCGCCGAATGGAGTTAGCAGTTGGTGGATCTTTGTTGAACTTCGTCCTGAAGTGTCGTTGCACTGTTACGACTGACCGAAGTGAGTGCATTTCAAGCACGACATACGCTTTCTCGGCTTCTGTTGCCATTTTGTCTCACTGCGCTCTCGAGCGCACTGGCAGCAGAAACCTGAAGTGCGGCTTCAGCCGAACAAAACTTTATGAGTTTTTCTACGTATCTGTAGTGTGTCGTGACCATACGTCAATGAATGGAGCTACAGTGAATTTATGAAATCGCTTCAATCATTTGTAATAGCCCTGTATATGCATGTAGAGACCAAGTACACCTTCTCAAAACGGCACTTTTAATTAGAAATGACTCACATGCTGTAATAACTGGCCTCAAAGGAATCCCCTCCATATTAACTAAGTAAAAAAGAAAAAGTTGGGAAGACCCCTAGCATGCCGAGAGACCTGCGCAATGCATACAGAAAAACTCGTGGGTATGCCGTCCAATAAAACGAAAACGAAATGAAAGCGACACAGAGAAGGCAGAGCTAGCTGGTTTCCAAGGAGTGGTACTGAATTCTGCTTGCGGAACTACTGTAAATGTCAAATCTCCGTACGTACATAAAATCTTTCAGTTAAGTCGTTTGTTGAGTGCGTTGTTGCTGAAATGATTGATTACGAAATTACAACGGTGTTCGTAAAGCACTTGTTTTCAAATATAAGCCAGTAATAGAGCTCCTCTGCTCGATCGTCATATATACATTTGGAAGTACGGGTGATACCCGACGAAGAGAGTGAAATCTATTGATGTTGCAGGCTGTTAGAAATAGCAGCAGAATCACACATTTGGTGGATGATCTATAAGGGGATTTTTCATTCACACACTGCATTCATACTTCATCCGCTAGGACATAATCCTGTGTAGAGGTTGTCAAAGTGCCATTTGGTGTTAGATGGCCAATGTGAAATTATAGTTTGCATGGGGTCTTAATTAATTATGATTGAAAATATTTTTAGTTTTTAGTAGCTGTAAGTCCGATTACGCTGTTTCGTAAACGGTTGGCCCTGACTAGAATTATTACGCAATCTGACTGCAAAGAACAACAACAAAGAATGAAATGAAAATTTTCGTTAACACAATTAATTAATTAAGTCCCCAGCAACTATGAAACCTACAAAACCAAAGCACAAGTATAACTGTTCTGTATATGGAAGTGTGACTCAACGTACACATCTGGCACGGTTCATCTTCAACAAGACAAGAATTTTTAAATACCAATTTTACTGACGTGATAAAAGAAAATTACAAATACTATAATTGCGTAATGAAAGCAGAATTACACTCTAATACAAGAACACACGCCAGATGCTTTGTTGACTGAACCTGTAATTACGCATTATTTAGGATACTGAAATAAAAAGAAACGGAGTTTATTACCTCATTTATATTGATGAAAATCACTCTAATCCTTACATTATATCTCACACTAACTCTCTACTATCACATCTCAACCAGAACTCTCCAATATCACATCTCAGCAAGCACTGCCTACTAGCACATCTCAACAAACACTCTCTGCTACAAGTTGTTAACAAGCACTGACTACTACGAGCTCTCTCCAAGCACTGACTTCTACGAGCTCTCCCAAAGCACTGTGGAGGCGGCTTAATAATACTCTTTGGCGCAATCTCTGGCGCAGTGGCTCAGTGTAGCCACCTTTCATATGCCCCTCCTCCACAGGCCAGAATTTGATGGTATTTTTGCCAGCATTGGTGGTGAAAATACCACCAAATTCGTCCAGATAAATACAGACAAAAATAAAAGATAATATTAATACCTAAATATCACATAATTAGTTAAAATTTTGGCTTTGCACTGACCTTTCAATAACCTAATATATAAAATACAGTAGGCAATACAAATTCTTTTCATACATGTGGCTTTACATAATAGTTTACACAATACATAAAAAATCAGTTTATACAAATGTTCACATAAAATTCTTTTAATTATTCAAAAAAAAAAGATAGTTGATAATTCCAGCCCAGCAATGGTCAACAGGTGCAAACACCAACAAGTGACATCATTTCAGCAGAAGCAGTCCATCAGTTGCACCCAGCAATGTTGAGCAGGTGCAGACACCGACAAGTGACATCATTTCAGTAGAAGCAGTCCATCAGTTGCACCCAGCAATGTTGAGCAGGTGCAGACACCAACAAGTGACATCATTTCCGTAGAATCAGTCCATCAGTTGCACCCAGCAATGTTGAGCAGGTCCAGAGAGCAGTCCATGATATTCACTATCACCGATCACACTGTTCATCAGAGTATATAAGCACAAATTAAACATGTCCTAGTGGCACCAATCATGTAGAAAAAGTACAAGTAACAGTCCATAATATTCACTATCACTGATCACACAGTTCATCAGCAGAAATTAATCATTCCTAAGTGTCACACATTACGTTGAAAAAGTGCAGGTAACAGTTCATAATATTTACCATCACTAATCAGACAGTTCAGGCATGAACAATAGTTTGAATACAAATACAAATGCTTTTACAATGCTCTTACACTAAACATACAAATTCTAATAAACACACAAATGATGTCAGATAATTGTCATATTAACTATTACAAATACTCAAATATCAGTAAACCTATAATATTTATGGGTGTCAGTGCAAGCCACAACAAAGAAATAAAATAATATTTAGGAGATAGGTGGGTAGGATTAGGAAAGGAAAACACACAAAACACACTCATTCATCTTTCATCCACATTAAGTACTACTGTGTAATTGAATAGTGTTAACTGTGTAAATGCAATTCTGTCAAAATCTGATGTTCATCATGTGTATCAAGTAATAGTGGCAGCAATGTATAACAGTCAATAATAGTTAGGTCAACGTCATAGTCATCATGTCAAGACCAATGTTTGCCAAGCCAGATCAAATGTACTGTTGTTGAACAACTGTCAGTGAGCCAAGATATGCAAATACTTCCTCTCTTCAAAAAAAAGTATATACTGCTTAGTGATTTAACAAAGTGTGTATAGACTATCTTCCATCTACTTTAGTGTTCTAGTCTGCTATCTTCATCCTCCTTGTTCCATAAGACCAATAAAAAAAATATGCTCCTCACTTACTTTACCTCTTATCCACCAAAACTCCAATAACCATCAACTTCACACAATCTCAATAATACCTCAATAATACCTCTTCAATGCGTCGATACATATAAACCTTATTACCAATATCATTTCACTTCCATAACAACTCTTTCCTCTAGTCAGTCTCCTCGAACAAGTACAGATAAAATCCTAATGCAAACCTCATCATCCCATACAATCCGAAGACACATTGTCAACACACAACCTCTGTGTAATCCATCTAACCCAAATCTTCTACTCATTATGAATTATAAACAATGAAATGCATACATGACCTCTAACAGACTTAGTTCGAATAATTCTCAGTAATTAAGTACGATTACGGAGTGTGAATGATCATAATATTTCACAGTGTGTACATCACTTCAAGAATTATGGCAGAAGCAAACATGTGGAGTATTTTTTGTGTCAAGTGTCACTTACTATTTCAATTTCTCGCGAAAAATGCAGTGTAATAATTGTTAATGGTCTAAACCTAGTAATGGTATGTCATGTTGTTAGCTTCCTTCCTATTAGCATAAAGTTATACAGCTTCCATAAAACCTCAGCTCATGTGACTTCTATGAAGTTTCTTGTACTAACGTCGTTCGTCGAATTATAGCAGTTCATTTTCTTATCTTAAAATATAAGGCACTGAGCGTAAGCAAAACAAGCAATAGCGAGTAAATATACCAGTAGAGAACAGAATGTCAACAAGTGTATGCAGCACAATTCTTACAACGAGGCTCTGCCAAGCGAACAATCTGTAACCTATACCATAGTGTAACCTAAACTCTATGTTCGTACACTGTATATCAGCATTGCTATACACAAAATTAAAGAGTAGTTATGACAACAAACAGAAATGTATAAATATGCAATCCATACGCATAGCAGCAAACAGGTCATTAGCATCATATCAGCATAAGCAAATAAATGTTCATATGTAATCTTAATAAGTAAACATGAAGGCGCAAGCTGATAAATCACAAAGTATAACTTACATACATATCAGCACAACTAATCAGGTGACAATTATAATTTAAATAAATACGCACAGCAGGCACATAATTAAAAAATATGACATCAGTGAAAAAGCAGTGCAGCCAAGCGATGCATGATATGTACAAATAACAATCCTATTCATTAAAAATCATTGTCAAAATCAGTTAACGTACGCAAGCACGTCGCTTCACAAGTAATTTCATAGAACATGAAATTAGCACAAAGTATGAATCACGTAATCGCGAGCAGCAAACTACGTCCAAAGTACGTACCTAAGTGGAAATATGTTACCTGAAAAATAAACTCAATTAATAGTTACCTTTTTAGTTTATTAGTTTCTTCTTCGAAATTACATTCTTCCTGAAAATTTCTCGATAGCAAGTCGTCTTAACGTCGGACACGCACAGAATTTACCTGAAGTTCTTAAATATTTTATACAACCGTATCCTGAAAAATACTGAACGTTAATAACATAATTCATCAAGTCACAATGGCTTTATACTGAATTTAGTCGGAGAAATTAGACTGTGTATTTGTTTACGGCTGTCAGTGCATTCACACTGAGCGCTCGATCAGCTGTAGGCGCGTGACGTAGGAAGCAATTGTTTTCGGTCAACGACTGCCTTGTGCGGCGTGCAGACTTGACTGTTGCTTTGAGTATATGCCGCAGCCAAAACACAGCGCGGTATCCTTGTACTCTCTGCGTGTTTACATGTAGCTGTTAGTTTCTCACAAGTATTTCATTCCACAAAAATTTTGGAAACTACGAACCTCACGTTTTGTGGTAGGAACAGCATAATTACGAATAGCGTCTAATTTTTCTGGATCAGGATGAACACCTTCTGTAGAAATAATGTGACCGAGAAATTTCACCTGTGAACGACCAAATTCAGATTTTTCCAAGTTTACAGTAATGCCAACTCTTGCAAAGATACGTAACAATGAATCCAAAATTTTGTTGTGCTCACTCCAAGAATGTTTAGCAATAAGAATATCGTCAACATATGAAGTAATGTTGTCACGAAGATAAACAGGTAAAATTTCATTTAAGCTACGAATGAATGCTGCTGAAGATACAGTAAGTCCACATGGTAATTTCCGAAGTCACTTTTGGGTAACATAGTCATATCCGGTTAATGTTTAGTTACTCACTAGATAGATTGATAGTCGATGAGTTGTTTTGACAGATGCAAAGAATAGTAAAAGAGTAGGCAGCGGTACAGAAAACTAAAAGAGAAATAGCACCACTACAGCTCGGGGCCCTATGCTCGCTACGGCACATATTCACTTAGTGTAGTGAATCCCCTGAGGACATTAATAGCCGCACATAATTTCGCGTTTGTGTCTTAGTGGCCAATTCGGTGGAAGTGCGTACATAAATTGATCTAACCATGCACATGGATGTATGTCATTCTTAGAATTGCGGAAGATCTTAAATTTCCGAACAGTCAAAAAGTGTTTATAGTCAAAGTTTTCGCCTCGTGGCGACAAAGACCTACCGCGTCTGTCCCAGTCCGAATGTCGATTATTGTCAAGTTCGCGCGCCCGGCGCTCTCTTGTTGCATCCCGTAAATGAAACAAATTATTTTCTTCAAAGCCCTCTGCTAAACTAACACTTGTCAATTTATCTGAGATCATCTCAACTCTTTCCGATGAGTCACTTAATTGTTCTTTCTGTTTATTTACGTCTTCTGTAAATGTCGCGACTCGAATTTCGGTGTTGTCACATTTAGTAATTAACTGTTCACACTGTTGCGTTAAGTTATTTACTCTGTCATTTGGTACGGATTCCTCGGTTCTTTCAATTATTTCTTCCTTATCGTGTGCACGTTGTACATTTAACTCTGAAAATTTCTGTACTATCACGCGATCTTTTTCTTCCTGTTCCCTGCCCTGTTCCTCTTGTCTAATTTCTGTTGAAATTAAGCTATTATTGTGAGCCTTCAAAATCGGTTGTACTTCTTCTCTAATTTCTTTATTTGATTCGTCTTTCATGTATTTGAAACATGTCCCTGTTCGTGAGCCTAACTGTGTTTCCATTGTTTCCATATCAGTTTCTAATTCAGATCGTAACTGTGATCCCACTGCTTTCATCTCGGTTTTAATTGTTCCTATTTCTGTTTTAAATTCAGATCCTAGCCGAGTTTCCATAGTTCCCATCCGTGTTATCATTGCTTCCATCCTGGTTTCTAACCGTGATCCCAAATTTAATATTGCACTCATCAACTGCTCCGTTTCTTCTGTCGTTAACCACGTAATCTGTGAATTTTCTGATTGAGAAAAATTTTGAACTGTTTCCGGACTATTTTCCCTGCTTATTAAATTGTTTTCAACACCATTATTCATCATACTGTTGTCCTGTGTTGGCGAGTTCGCCATGTCAACAATTTCGTTATTCTGACTATTCATCATTTTTGCCTTTTTCATCGATCGTGTAATCATTTACAAAACATACAAAACTCGTCACTATATGAAAATTACACAGAATGACTCTTTATCTCCAACAATACCATAGACACGAGATGTTTCCCTCAAACACGATTAACGAACAATTGAAATAATTGCACCAGATTGTCAAACGCGTATACAAGACAACAAATCAAATTCTGAGAAAAAATACCATTAAAAGAATGACAATTACCAAATCTACACATGCAAAGTAGACTACAATTACTAACTACAAATTACTACAACAATACTACTGTCTACTACTTTTACAATCAGAAGAATTCCAAGGGACGATCCGAAGCAGCGGTCGCCACGTGCATGGGGTCTTAATTAATTATGATTGAAAATATTTTTTAGTTTTTAGTAGCTGTAAGTCCGATTACGCTGTTTCGTAAACGGTTGGCCCTGACTAGAATTATTACGCAATCTGACTGCAAAGAACAACAACAAAGAATGAAATGAAAATTTTCGTTAACACAATTAATTAATTAAGTCCCCAGCAACTATGAAACCTACAAAACCAAAGCACAAGTATAACTGTTCTGTATGTGGAAGTGTGACTCAACGTACACATCTGGCACGGTTCATCTTCAACAAGACAAGAATTTTTAAATACCAATTTTACTGACGTGATAAAAGAAAATTACAAATACTATAATTGCGTAATGAAAGCAGAATTACACTCTAATACAAGAACACACGCCAGATGCTTTGTTGACTGAACCTGTAATTACGCATTATTTAGGATACTGAAATAAAAAGAAACGGAGTTTATTACCTCATTTATATTGATGAAAATCACTCTAATCCTTACATTATATCTCACACTAACTCTCTACTATCACATCTCAACCAGAACTCTCCAATATCACATCTCAGCAAGCACTGCCTACTAGCACATCTCAACAAACACTCTCTGCTACAAGTTGTTAACAAGCACTGACTACTACGAGCTCTCTCCAAGCACTGACTTCTACGAGCTCTCCCAAAGCACTGTGGAGGCGGCTTAATAATACTCTTTGGCGCAATCTCTGGCGCAGTGGCTCAGTGTAGCCACCTTTCAAGTTTTCATCAAAGTGTCATTCCCAGAAACGGGACGTCATTTTCATCCAGAGCTATATTGTCAGAGTAACTTCACTTCTTTGATTTACCTGAGAGACGCAGAAAATCAATGACGCCTCTTGTCAGTTGTAGTTGATTTAGCTGTTCACTTGTAAAAGGCTGGTAGATACAAACAGCCTGTACGTGTGAGGCAGTAGCGATACGAATTTTAAATCCCACTGTCTTTGTCTACTGATTCATGTATGTATACCAAGACTGCTTCCCTTAATAGACGCCATGTTTATTTTTTTACGTAAACTGGCCAGCGATTATCATGGTATGCGAATATGTTTGACAAAGTTAATGGACTGCACAGGAGTATATCAATAAATGGTTCAAATGGCTCTGAGCACTATGGGACTCAACTTCTGAGGTCATTAGTCCCCTAGAACTTAGAACTAGTTAAACCTAAGGACATCACAAACATCCATGCCAGAGGCAGGATTCGAACCTGCGACCGTAGCGGTCTTGTAGTTCCAGACTGCAGCGCCTTTAACCGCACGGTCACTTCGGCCGGCCTTACATCAATAAGTCTTCGCGTGCACAGTACATACAGTTGTGAAATTTATTCATCTTAACCAAAGACATAGAAGCAAGGATTATGAAACGGTGATTTGGAAAATGTTGCACGTTCGTAACAGTGCTAGTCGTCCACTGTACGTGGTACCTTGTGGAGTACGAAGTGACATCGTAGCGTTGTGGCATTCACGTCACGTCAGAACGTGAGCAATCTCCTTTATGTTAGCAGGAACGTCTCGCTCTTGTCGGTCGTCTTTTTGGTCGGTTAGTTCCGTGCAAATCAGCAACAGTTGCTGTGTTCTTGGACATCTCTTACCATCTCGTCATCCTCTTGACGAAAGTCAACATCTTCCCCGTGTTTTCTGAAATATCGAATACAGTGATACCAGAATATTTCCCTAACACCTCCCCGCACACGCGTGCAAGTGCTACGGTAGAGCCACGTTACTGAAAAGAGGATTTTTCAACTATTTCACATTGGTTTCAAACATGTCTCAAGCGCAAAGTATAGCTGATACGAACTCGCTTGATGACAGCTATATCGTTTACCTTAGTGAAACAATTGTACGTCCCCTGTGTCGGTTGTTAGGATTTCGGAAAAAAATCCCATTTGTCTCTATTGGGTAGAGTTGTTTGTTCTTGACAGGCATTTATTTATAATATACGTTTTTATACTTCGTAAATATGTTGTCATTAAGTATTACAGCACCATTAATAACTGGAAGTTAGAAATAAATACTGTGTGCGCCATGCACTTCACCATTTCTTATTTGGCCAAATGTACGCCGAGCCATTTTGATTTATGTGGTCTCCACAAATCGCCTCACGCAAATGCCAAAGTGTTTTATTTCAAACGACTGTGTCCGATCATATGCACACTAGGGGTGGGTATGCCCATGAAGTTACAAGCCACAGTTCAACAGAAAACTAATATTCTGTTTGCATGAACACAGTTAATGAGGCTGCCTGTTCACACTTCTGTAAAAATTTACTCTTATTAAAAATATTGTGAGACAGTCTGTGCAAACAGCGCATTGTCGATGCTGTGCTTCTCTGTGGGAACTTTTTCCCAAGTTAGGCCTAAGCATTTCGTTAAAATTGTAAACTGCAGGCGCGAAAAATGTATGTTGTAATTGGAAAGCGATTAGCACGCTTTGGCGCCTGATCGTTGCGTCACCAAACTGACCATTTTCAACTAATTTAACAGCTTGAAAAACACAAAAAAGATTTTTGAGTACGGTAAATATACCTCTGCCAAAGTAAACATAACGTATGATAAGCAACTCATTGTTTTTTAATCATAAAATTGCACTAATAAAATAGGAAGTACCTCCTCATATGGAAGCTCGTTGAGGAAAAGAAAACAAGAGTGAGTTGTTCATCGTTTTCAGATTCTTCAAATCATTAGAAAAAGGAAATTCCCGTAGGTGGTAGAATATACACAACAGGTAAACTCTGTGGAGTGCAGTTAAGTGTTTGACTTTGTGTTATGACGATTTGCTACACAAAGGTACTTGTATTGCGAGCTTTCGACTCGAAAGAAGGGGGCGGCGTATTGCTACAAGACGATTTCAGTGTGCTCGTTCTAAATTGCTTCCCGTGCTGCATAGTGAATATCTAGTTCGTCGCTAAAATAAAAGGAATATCGTAGGATAATCTACTGAGGTCTTTCTTTAGAAGTTTGGTTGTATCTAAGTAGCACAGAACCACTTCACTCCTTTATCAGAAGTGGTTCATGTAGGGAACAATAACGGCTCCGCTCATCGTCACCCCACGTCAGAAAATCGTAAGTACGATTCATACAAAAACGAAAATGAAGTACTTGTTTGTAACCATCGTGAGGTTCAGGTAATCAGTGTGACTGGGTGTATTTCGAAACAGTAACTGGCCTATTTACAGAGAAAGTAAAAAATAGGGACGCTGTCGGCATGCCGTATACTACTATGAACTAAAATAACCTACGCGTAACTAATGTCTGTGCCTTTCGCCTCAATCTGCGATTGGAATGGAATCAGGGAGATTGTGTCTATAATAGTGGTTGATAGAAGAAGCACTGACAAGAGAAACACCCGACCTCACCCCCCTCAGATTTAGTGGTAAAATGACCTATTGCATAGCCCATCAAAACTGAACACAGATCAAACATGAAAACAGGAAGAAGGTGTACTGAACTGTGACAAAGGAAGCAAAATGGAAACAATGAGCGACCAAAACTAAAGATTTGCAACTTCTCGTGAACTGCAAGAATCACGGCGCAGTGGCTGTGTGGTCACGATGTTGGACTGCAGAGTGGGAGATCCGTGTTAAAATCTTACTCGTACCCCCTTTTTTTCACAAAATTATGAACTTTTCGTCCACACATTGATGTGTCTCTTCTCCTTCTGTAGTCTTGTCAATTGCCACACTATACATTAGTTACAGAATATGAGTAACGTGATCAGAATATATTACCTTCGCAAATAAATGCGATGAACACTGAGGGCAGGCGAGATGCCGCATAGACCTCTCTAAAAATGAAAACAACACATAAACGGGTGTGAACTATGTTACAACATAGGAATTAAAGAGTCAAAACTTCCAATACGAACGCAAGAATCATAACATGTAGTGGTGCGTAGAACAATAGGATGTACGTACGCCTGGACGTTCCTTCGTAACACCTCGCAGTTCTAAACGGACGTTACACCCCTACACAGTAACAAATTTCAATACAGCGAACAGATATGTCAATGGCCGGACGGACAGTTCATAATTTCGTGGAACAAAAACAAGTAGGGCACGTGATTGATTTGAACATGAATCTCTTCCTTCGGAGTCCAACACCGTGATTACAAAACCCATACGCCGTGAGTCCGCTTGGACCGTTCAGTGTTTCCATTTCGTGTCTTTTTTCAAAGTTAGGACATATTTATCCTGTTTTCATGCTTGATCTGTCTTCAGTTTCTAACGAGTTATCCTCTGGACCATCTTACCACTAAATCTGAAGGGGTTGCGATGGGGAGTTTCCTTTGTGAGTTGCGCGGGACGCGACTGCCTGTGGGATGGACTCGCTCACAGCGATACGGATGCCGCGAATGGAGTACTGAGTGGCGTCCTCCAAAAGTTACGTAACGTCATTTCGGCACTGGCTGCCTGCTGTCCAGGGCAGCTAAGTGGCTAATGGAGCTCGGAAAAGTGAGAACCGAGCACTCACTCGAGGTTAAATCATATCAGCTAATTTATCGTCGCACGTCCTACAGATAAACTGTATAGAAGGCGGGATTCTCTCCCTGCGAAGATTTGTCTTCAATTAAAACGTTATTTTAGTTCATATTGATAGGATATTAGTGTTATTTTTTAATTGGTTAGGCCTACTAAGGACCACATGAAATAACTTATGTATTCTTTGTTTTCTCCTTTATTTCTAGTAATTTTTCTTCTTTCCCTCTGTTTTTCGCTACTTTTTTGTTTCCATATTGCATCTGACTTTTTCTTAGTTTTCTCCTAGAAGGCCTTGAAACCTTTTACTTTTGCTCTGAACCTTTCTCCTATTTCTCCCTCCACTATTTCCATTTCCTTCAGGTCTTTTAGCCACGTCATTGATTTTTGGGGTTTCTGTCAAAGAAGCTAAAATTCTTTGTTATCGCATGTCCATCTAGCCTTTTTAGGTGTCCATAGAATGCCACTCTCCTCTTCCTCAACGTATCTGATATTCGCTCTATTTTTTCATAAACTTCCGATTCTCATATTTTGGTCCCAAGATTTTCCTGATTATTTTCCTTTCCTTCTTTGCTATTTCATCTGATTGTCTTGCTGTATTTAACGAAAGACATTCTGCTGCATAAAGGCATTCTGGCTTAATGAGAGTATTGTAGTGCCGACGTTTTGTATTTACGGAAACAGATTTCTTGTTATACAGACTTTTTGTTTGTTGAATAGCCACCTCCATTTTCCTTGCCCTTGGTAGGTTATCTTCTTTGTCTAAAGCATTTGGTTGTATTTCACCTAGATACTTAAATTTTGTAGCCTTTTTTTTTATTCTGCCATAATCAGTCTCTATATATTTTGGTGCCTCCTTCAACACTGTCATGTAATTTGTTTTTTCGAAAGATATGTGTGGGCCTGCTGTCGAAGCTGACTCTTGTAGGAGATTTACCTGCTTTGTTTGCATCTACTACAGATCAGCAAAAATGCGAGATCATCTGTAAAAACCAGACAATCAGAACTCAGATTATCCCCTTTTATCCCAATTGTGATCCTTCCAGTTCCTCATTCTTCTGTTCTTTTCTTCCATTCCCTGAGTACCTTTTATAGCATACAATCCAACAGCAGTGGAGACGGTCCATCTCCCTGTCTTACCCCAATGTTGACCTCAAAAGTCTTAGAGCTTTCGCCTAAAAATTTAATTTTGCATTTTGTGTTTAGTAGCGTGTCTTTTATTACTGCCACTGATGTTTCTGTCAGCTCCAAACTCTTAAGGTGTTGAATAATGCTCTTCTGTCAATTGAATCATTTGCTTTTTTTTGAAATCTATCAATGTAATACAAATGATTTCAGATCTCATTTTTCTATACCTGATCATTAATTTCAGATTTAATATTTGTTGCACACAGAGTAGTCCTTTTCTAAACTCTTTGGTTCTCTCCTAACTGCTGATCCAGTTGGCTCTCCAATCTCTTTCGTAATGCTTTTGAAATAATTTTGTATGTCACTGTAAGGAGGAATATTCCTCTATAGTTGTTGGGGTCAGTTTTATCACCTATTTTGTGAATTGGTTGAATTAATGCCTTACTTCAAAATAATTACTACTCCATTGCAATTATATCACAATCTTCTCAGTATCACCTGCAGAGGACGTTCTTAAAAAATAGGTGAAAGATTTCCCTCAACCCTTCGAGTGATAAGCAGTCTCAGACTGCTGCACATGTATGTTAGTCTTAGAGATCGCTTTTGTTACATTATAATTCGTAACGTGTGTTCAAAGGATTAATCCGGTTTCACAAGACTAGATCTTACGCACAAATGAATATAGAGACCTGAGGTGAAAGTTAACTTACGTGGCTCCTAGATTGTCAATAATATTCGGCAATAATATTGTGCAATTTATTGATGATTGGCTTCAGACAGCGAATCGATATTGTGCAATGTTAATATCAAATCTCGGGCTTGTAAACATGGCGGAAACGGATGACAGCCGTTATTTGGCTGTAGGGCTTGCTTTGGGGTCACGTAAGGAAAAGAGGATGCTTAGCTCGATGAATGAATGTAAGAAGAGAGGATGACCCGACACATCGATATTTACTAAGTGACTTGAGAATAGGAGAACCTATGATTATCGGAACTTTCCGAGGATGGACACTCCCTCATTGGATGTACTGTTGATTCTAATTTTCATAATTAGAGATAAGGAGGAGCGATCTGTAATTGGTTTCAAAAATGTTTGATAGCTAAGATCACGATCAATAGAGTTTATTCCTGATGAAAGGTTTCAAGACTGGCATCTTCTGATCTTTACAAAACTTGTTATACGTCGTATTCCGTTATGACTATCACACGTGCTATGTTGACATAGTGGATAATATGTAGCATATTCCACACAAGTTTGTTAGAAAGAAAGACACGTTTGTCACAATTGAAAACAGTGAGGTTAAAGAGCACCTTGTGTAAATAGCTACGTCCACAAACATAACATTCCACTGATGCTTGTCAGATGTTAAACTGCGTGACAGTGCACATTAGTGCACTTGCTTACGTCTACATGGCGAATTAAGTAGATCATGGATCCACATTCTTTGAAGTACGAAACTGTACTTTTTGCGAAGGTTTACACCTATAATGGTGATTATTCCTGCGTAATATTTGTTTGTTTAGATTTAATTTTAAATACAAGGATACATACATATATTTTTATTTAAATTGGTACTTTTATACCTTGTACTTTTTGGAAGAACAAGAAATTTTCTAGCTCAAAGTACGAGACAGGCAGGATTTCTCCATTACATACAAAGCTGGGGTGCTATTCCAGTATCGGAGAGCCTCGACAATACTGATGAGTTAAGAAAGGGAACATCGAAGTGTCAAGTTTGTGTTAGGGAGGCATTGGACTAGGGTCCTCCGTGCAGCTTTGTCAGCCACAATGCCGGGGTGGTGCAGTGGATAGCACATCTGCCTAATAAGCAGGAGACTTGGGTCAAGTCCCGGTCTTTGCAAAAATTTTAATTCATTACTTCAGTTTCTGCCCTTACCAAAGTACCAAATTGTTGGATCCAGTAGCTCATCAGCACCAGCTCCGCTTACGATGCACTCGTAATTCTTTTCAGTTGTTTCCTATGACTTGTTCGCAATTTAATTTCTTTACTAATTGAAGTTTATGTGCTTCCTGGTACATTACTCTATGTTTCGACAATTATTGACTGAACCGCTCCGTTTCCTTTCGGCAGTTGCTATATTCGATCCATTTAACTCAGCATGAGGCTGGCAAACCCTTAACAACTTCCAATAATTCTTAAACAGACGTCCATTCCGCAGATTGCGAAACCATTTCCACTTCACAACACAGCCGGCCGCTGTGGCCGAGCGGTTCTAGGCACTTCAGTCCGGAACCGCGCTGCTGCGACGGTCGCAGGTTCGAATCCTGCTTCGGGCATGGATGTGTGTGGTGTCCTTAGGTTAGTTAGTTTTAAGTAGTACTAAGTCTAGGGGACTGATGACCTCAGCCGGCCGCGGTGGTCTCGCGGTTCTAGGCGCGCAGTCCGGAACCGCGCGACTGCTACGGTTGCAGGTTCGACTCCTGCCTCGGGCATGGATGTGTGTGCCGTCCTTCGGTTAGTTAGGTTTAAGTAGTTATAAGTTCTAGGGGACTGATGACCACAGCTGTTAAGTCCCATAGTGCTCAGAGCCATTTTTTTGATGACTTCAGATGTTAAGTCCCATAGTGCTTAGAGCCACTTGAACAATTTTTCACAACACAACAAATGGCGCAAAATAAACAAACAGTTAAGCAGATGAGACTGATCTGACAAAGGTATACCATATTAGCCAGGGACCATACAATCTAAGCAGTTTGGTCAATAAAATGTAATTTCTGTAGGTCCGACAATACGTCGCAAAAACGTAAATATTATCTACGGAGGTCAGTAATATTGCACAGTATGAAATACTGCACAATATTACTGACAATCCAGGGCTGCTTATTTAGACATTGGTACACCAGTTTTTCTTGGGGCCCTTCGTAAGTTGCCGGGGGGGGGGGGGGGGGGGGGGCGTCTCTCCGCACTCTCGAGTAGCGTAGGGCGGCTAGGTGGGGTTCTTTCACTGTGCCATTTGCAACGTGTAGAGATGGCGCTAACAAACGATAAATGGCATTTAGCGTTCTCCGTTTCAGGTGGTATTCAGTGAAGTACGAGGGGCATTCAATAAATAATGCAACATTGTTTTTCTGAAAGCGGGTTTTTCTTCAAGATTCCATGCAGCATATTATTCCCCACTCTTCTGGCTACCCAGAAAACCGTACGACACCTTACTGGGGGGGGCCTGTATGCTCGAATGGAACCACTTTACTGATCGACGTTGGAGGCAACGTCTTGTTGCATCAGTAACGTCCCGATCGTCTACGTACTGCTTCCCACGGAGTGCATCTGTTAATGGACCAAACCGATGGAACTCGAAAGGTGTGAGATCCGGGCTGTAAGATGGATGAGAAAGAACAGTCCAATGAAGTTTGTGAGCTGCTCTTGGGTGCGCGGACCTGCGATAGACCTTACGTTGTCATAGAATAAGAGACGTGGCGACGAACACGCTGAAGTCGCTTCTTTGCTTCTTCAGTTTCTTGATGGTAGCAGAATACACTTCATGATCGCTGCACCATGAAGGAGAACATCTAACATAATAATCCTTCAGAGTCCCAGAAGACTGTGGCCATGATTTTACCGGCTGCGGGTGCGGCTTTGAACTTTCTCTTCGGAGAAGAAGTGGTATGGCACCTGTCCATGGATTGCTGTTTTGTTTCCGGTTGGAAGTGATAAACCCACATTTCATCGCCTGTGACAAAAATTGTCGTGATCAGCCTCGAACGCGCAAGAAATTCCGCACACATGGTCCTTCGTTGCTCTTTATGGTCTTTTATTAGGCGGCGAGGAATCCAACGGGCATACAATTTTCAGTGCCCAACTAGTGGATGATTATGTCAGCACTACCAACAGAGACGTCCAGTTGAGCAGCGAGGTGTCTGTGATCCTCCAATAAGTGTCCATACGTTCCAACATTGCGGGAATCCCAGTTGTGCGCGACCGGGCGTCACGCTGGAGATCGGACAGGTTTGCGCCACCTTGTTCCAATGATGACCGACGCCTCGCTGAATGACTCACCATACTTTCGTTAACAGCCATGTCTACGTAGACATTCTTCAAGCGTCTATGAGTACCTGCGATCAATCGTTTTCAGACAAGAGAGACTCAGTGACAGCTCTCAGCATGGAACGAACCTCTGCTGTACACGACGTTTTGAAGGCTACGTACAGCGCCGCAACATATCGGAACTTCGTGAGACTATAGGAGATGTAGCAGGAATATTCCACGATGTCCCACAACAAGCTCCGCATTTTTTCAGTCGAAACAGGCCGAGGAAAAGAAACGTGTTGCATTACTTACTGAACGCCTCTCGCACCTACGGCTTGGTTGTGGTAACAATGAGGTGCCTCAGCAGTGGATCGACCGTAAGACTCGGACCTCGCGTAGCACCATTCACCTCCAAGGTAGTCTGATCTGAAAGTCGCTTTCCTTTCAACATTTCTTTGTAGGAATTTCTATGTAGCTATACTTCCAGTCACGCTCACAATTATATGGTACGAATTCGGCTATCGTCTGGATTTTTGTCGTGCATAGAATACAGACCACATAGAAAATTTGTAAAAAGGGTCCTAAACGTTGTTCTAAAATGTACCCCAACGTGGAATATGCATGCATGTGAACGGTATTTCCTTGTAAAATCGGATAGTTCTCCTGAAAACCAAAATATGAACTTCTAGTTCTGTGCATAAGTTAAAATTCACCGTTAAGTTTCTATCTTCATACATGTAGGAGATTGTCTTTTGAAATCGGATGAATCTTCTCAAGATCCTGTGCATGAAATGCAAAATAGTAATCTTCGTTTGTCTTGCATACGTAGTGTTTCGGTGTGACGGCGACGACGACGACGACGACGACGACGATGATGATGATGATTATTATTATTATTATTATTATTATTATTATTATTATTATGGAAGTACAATATTTCGTGGATGAGGCATATATAGCGCGCGCGATACCTGAAGTTCAGAACTGAAATATCAGTTCACCAAAGCAAGTCTATGCAACTCATAAAAAAATTTCGATGATATTGACTTTTGAAGTGCTTCGACCGTCTTTAACACACTAAAGCACGGCTTTTTTTCTTAGACAAAATCGTGGCTTTGTGGCAGAACGCCCGTCTGAGGTGTGGTGGGTCTGGATTAGATTCCTAGTGGTTCCAAATTTTTAAACAATGGTGCTTGTTCTACGGGCACAAATAAATATGGGAAAAATTAATTTGATGTTAATTTAATTTTAAACCGTCTTCATCAACAGTCTTTTAAAAAGATCTGTACGGTACGTAATAATTTATACTTGCAGTGAAAACGGGGTTTTTGTGTACGATTTGTAATTAGGAATAAGAAGACGTGCATTCTTCATGACAGTTACATGTTTTCATTAGCATACTCCATTTCGTGAATTTTACATTTAAATGATGTAGGTATTCGAACTGAACGAAAAAAGAATAAAAAAATGACCGAAACGAGATTCGATTCAGCGTTTAGCAGTCTCGAGCAATACTTGTTTTTTTCCATCTTTATGTACTCGACGGAAATGCTTCTAGAATACTCACCTTTGTTTTAAAATCTCACTTCGCTGGGGATCCAACCCAAGTCCCACTCCTTCACATACCAAGCGAGCACTTTGCCACAGAGCCGCACTGCGTATCGAGAAATCCACGTTATATTAGCGTATGGTTGGACAACTTGGAAGTCGGTTTATTATTTTTTTTCTTCTAGAATTTTTGAAAGTTGCATCGAAATAGTTTGGGGGAGTGATACTTGAGTTCTGAACTTTACCATAAATGTAAGAAACTACAAAAATCCACTGTCGTCTGGTCTCCTTGTGTATCAGAAGTTACAAAACCAGTTGTTTTGACAAATAATTACCTTTGGAAATGAACAACATCGTTTGTACGATATTGTGTTTAGACAGTGTGGTAGATCCTGAATTTACTATCTTTTTACTGCTGTCGTATGAGGCCCGTTCCATCAGAGCGATTCCGCAGTACTAATCTAAGGTCCGTTGAGAATCTCCATGCTTCGGTGTGAACTTGGGGGTAGCCATAGTCAGTGATTGGTGATTGTAAGACGCAGATTTGTTGGCAGGTTTTCACGAAAGAGCGGTGCACCTGTAAAAGAAATCGTGTACAAGACGTAAATGCAACCCAATCTGGAATACTGTTGCAGGTTTAGAGTTTTCATCAAGTAAAAATAATTATGTACGAAATTGTAAGCAAAATTCTGTGAAAAATTAAATTGTTTCCAATGAGAGGAATACGACATAGTTCTGATAATACATTGTTTGCTAAATTTAGAGAACCTGTTTACAACGAAGTCTATTATGACTCTGCCGCCATTATATGTCTTCCGTGGGGATCATAAGATGAGAGATTATGGCACGTACAGCAGCGTAGAGCTAGTAATTTTCCACCGCCCTATATGCCAGTGTAACAGGAAAAAAAGCGATAATAAGGGTACAATGATTCCACCACGGACTGTCACTATAAATGTCTGCTTCCTTCCGGCTTTTCTGTGCCAGCGTACTCTGTTTTGTAAGACATACATTCGCTATGTCGGTGGAATATGCCAGAATATGCCCCTCTTGATCATGCGCACGTACGAGATTCCAACGTGTAGCCTCAGGCACCTTTGCTCATCTTGTAAGTGAAGACTTTCCTCAGACGTCCCCAAAAAAATCTCGATACGAAGAAGAGCTTCTTTAGCTACATAGTTTACGAATCTGATCCCATCTGATTTTCTTCTTTGGGATGACACGAAGATTCTTGTCTGAAATACTTGTCGAGGCTAGCATAAGGCATTCGATGTTAATCGAGGCGTAGTGGCGTTGACATCGGCGTCCTGTGTTTTCATTTAGGTTTTTCGTAGTTTCCTCAGTCACTTGAGTCAAATAACGAGGCAACTTCTTTGATAATACCATATCTGGTTCATTGGAACGTTGAAATGTGTGTGAATTCCTAAGGGACCAAACTGCTGAGATCATCGGTCCCTAGACTTACACACTACTTAAACTAACTCATGCTAAGAACAACACACACACACACACACACACACACACACACACACACACACACACCCGATGGAGGACTCGAACCTCCGACGGAAGAGGCCGCGCAATCAGTGACATGGCTCTGGTTCATCGTACCACCTATCTCCAGTTGAGCTAGTAACCTATGTACGAAGAGATTGCTGCCGACGAGATATAACGTATTAACCAAGCTTTTCTGAGATACAACGTATTAATAATGCTTTAAAAAGGAAGTGTGTTTAAACTACTCCCGTCTGTAGCTGAGATCGCTAACGCATACTTCTGCACTGGTGCTCGGCTCGGAAATACCCAGTTCTAGTACTGGTGGACGGAGAAATTTTCACTGTTTGTGTTTTTCCTTTATGGTTTGAAGAGTTAGATTAGACAGGTTCCTGATCACTAGATTTTGTGCCGGTGTCCTGGATTTAATTCCCAATTTTTCGGTGCTTTCTCATAGTGTGAGGACTTAATGTACCATTGTGTGGATAATCCTTTTGTGGGATGGGCTATAAAGTTCGTTGGCGTCTATGTTGCTATTCGAGAAGAGTTAGCTATGACTCCTGGAAGCAGATCAGAGGAAAACCACTTTCATTGGATCATTACCTAGGATGGCAATGCGGGGTTCTCTCATCTGCCCTCAAGCCCTTGTATCCGGACTATGGGATCGATGTTGACTTTTTGTTCAAATTGTTTGAAGAAAGGAAACAGTTCAGGGATAGAGATTAAATAATACTGAAGAATAATAAAAAACACATCAGGCGTATTAAGTGGTACATTATGCGTGCGCGGCGGTAACTTGGAGGTGGGGGAAGTGCAAGGGGGGGGGGGCGGAGAGAGAGAGAGAGAGAGAGAGAGAGAGAGAGAGAGAGAGAGAGAGGGGGGGGGGAAAGAGGGGAGGAAGCTATTAACTGAAATCGTTACTCTACCTCGTCGATATTTCTGTGACACAGTGACAGTCAGAGGATAATTAAAAAAATAATTTAAAAACCAAGGGTGACTGAAATGAAAATCATAATCATAGTCATAGTTGATGATAAAATATTCTCGGGCGATCAACCGATGGAGGCATCGTCTTTTCGCAACATTTCAGCTAGTTTCGTACCTATCATCTTCAGGCGAAGTTTCGACCAGACGTCGCCACCAATCGACTGATAACCTGGGAAGATTTTATCACTGGAAGACGCCGTAAAACCCTGCAATCAATTATTTACTGTTATGCAAATGACGTAATACAGAAAATAACAGATATCAGATTTCGACGTAGTCCCCATGATTTATCCTGCGCGCACTTTACCTCTTCGAAAGTGCATGCTTACCGTGTGAGAAGGCTATCTCTTGGGTGAGAACGCTGCTATTCGTGCTGCGCATGTTTCATATCCTTATCGCTTCTGACATGCTTACTTCCAAGCGCTTCACTCACTGAACAATCGAGTCACTCAGGGATGATGTCTAGTGAATAAGGTATGTTAGAGATATTCTGATTTTCTATCCTGTGTTGTTGCTTAAGTTAAACGGGCAATACGGGGACGAGCATTGACATGTCATTACGAAACACCCAAAGCCAGAAATACTCGTCATTTACTCCTGATTTCAGGACGAAGGGGACAGCGTAGCATATTTGAGTTTGTGTCACTGTTAATCTTCTTTTCATGCAATGGTTCATATTTATCGCTTTTGCATTCCAAAAGTGTGTTATCATGTCTTCTACAGCCGATCGTTGACTGTGGAATATTTCTGATTTTGGCGGTGGCTATGGCACCATTCGCTGCTCATCTTTTCGACTCAAGTTGGTGATAAGGCGCCCAGGTTTCATCTCTCGTCAACTGATGTGACACCCATCCTGCGGACAATTTAGTGAATCGCAGCATATCATGGACGATGTTGTGTGCTGAACCAACACTAGTAGTGGGTATTTCGTTTACAGCAACACGCCTGTTTTTCTTCGAGTTCCTGTACTGCGGAAATATTGCCGTTCCTCACTACGCTTCCTGGTTGCTCGAGCGCGAAGCATCTTCCGCAGAAGATAGGCTCCTTTTAAACTTCCAGCGCCACTAGCACACTTGCTGCAGGGCACAGAACAATTACCGCACAGCGCTTTCATCAATTGATGCATTTCCACAAGTTTAATAATAGTTTCGCTACTCAAAAAAACATACTGCAGATCTCCTCTCCAGCACGGTGCAAATGGACAGTGGGGTGCCCATCTTTACGCTGACACAGCTTTCTTTTCTTTGCTGAAACAACAGGCTGCCAATTTTTGGGAATATTATTCCACGTTTAAGCTTTTCATTTTAATCATGCTCGTATAAGCTACCTTTTGGTTACCCAGCGCGTAGAGTTTCTTTTATGACTATGATACATGTAAACCCAATCGTCACGACATCTTGCAGACTCACTGTTCTCAGGATTTAGGGGTACGGAAGTACACTACTGGCCATTAAAATTGCTACACCAAGAAGAAATGCAGATGATAAACGGGTATTCACTGGACAAACATATTGTACTAGAACTGACATGTGATTACATTTTCACGCAATTTGGGTGCATAGATCCTGAGAAATCAGTACCCAGAACAACCACCTCTGGCCGTAATAACGGCCTTGATACGCCTGGGCATTGAGTCAAACAGAGCTTGGATGTCGTGTACAGGTACAGCTGCCCATGCAGCTTCAACACAATACCACAGTTCACCAAGTGTAGTGACTGGCGTATTGTGACGAGCCAGTTGCTCGGCCACCATTGACCAGACGTTTTCAATTGGTGAGAGATCTGGAGAATGTGCTGGCCAGGGCAGCAGTCGAACATTTTCTGTATCCAGAAAGGCCCGTACAAGACATGCAACATGCGGTCGTGCATTATCCTGCTGAAATGTAGAGTTTCGCAGGGATCGAATGAGGGGTAGAGCCACGGGTCGTAACACATCTGAAATGTAACGTCCTCTGTTCAAAGTGCCGTCAATGCGAACAAGAGGTGACCGAGACGTGTAACCAATGGCACCCCATACCATCACGCCGGGTGATACGCCAGTATGGCGATGACGAGTAACACTTTTCCAATGTGCGTTCACCGCGATGTCGCCAAATTCGGATGCGACTACCATGATGCTGTAAACAGAACCTTGATTCATCCGAAAAAATGACGTTTTGCCATTCGTGCACCCAGGTTCGTCGTTGAGTACACCATCGAAGGCGCTCCTGTCTGTGATGCAGCGTCAAGGGTAACCGCAGACAAGGTCTCCGAGCTGATAGTCCATGCTGCTGCAAACGTCGTCGAACTGTTCTTGCAGATGGTTGTTGTCTTGCAAACGTCCCCATCTGTTGACTCAGGGATCGTGACGTGGCTGTACGATCCGTTACAGCCAGGCGGATAAGATGCCTGTCATCTCGACTGCTAGTGATACGAGGCCTTTGGGATCGAGCACGGCGTTCCGTATTACCCTCCTGAACCCACCGATTCCATATTGTGTTAACAGTCATTGGATCTCGCCGAACGCGAGCATCAATGTCGCGATACGATAAACCGCAATGACGATATTCTACAATCCGACCTTTATCAGAGTCGGAAACGTGATGGTACGCATTTCTCCTCATCACAAGAGGCATCACAACAACGTTTCACCAGGCAACGCCTGTCAACTGCCGTTTGTGTATGAGAAATCGGTTGGAAACTTTCCTTATGTTAGCACGCTGTAGGTGTCGCCACCGGCGCCAACCTTGTGTGAATGCTCTGAAAAGCTAATCATTTGCATATCACAGCATCTCCTTCCTGTCGGTTAAATTTCGCGTCTGTAGCACGTCATATTCGTGGTGTAGCAATTTTAATAGCCAGTAATGTAGAACTCAGCACCATAGATCCTGTGACGGAGAATTACTCGCTATTTATAAGCAACTGAGGGATGACCTGCTGCATACCAGATGAGGGCTGGTGAAGGGAATGTTTTATTCAAACTGTCTCGTCCCGAAGTACGACCGGAGGGAACTGCGGGGTTCGGTTCGGCTAGCGAGGTCTCGCGTGACGCTGTCCTCTCCATTCTGTATTCAGACAGGGAATTTGATTACCTGGGGAAATGACATCGACTGGCAATATCTCCCCCTGCTCCGGAGCTCGTCCGCTCATTTTAAGTCGCAGGTGAGGACTTAATATTTCACCGGCAAGACGGTCTACCTTCTGAAAATACACGGTACGATCGACGGTATCCGCGCAGAAGAGGAAAAGAAGTCCTCATCGGAAAGTCAGTGGTAGTCGAGACCAACATTGGATGTCGTCCCAGAAAAATTGTACCCCCTTACGTCTGAGTGCTGCGGCACATCTCTCTCCTTTATGACGGGGTGAGATTGATGGAGAGACTTCAGCCAAATTCGTTTGGATCGTTTAGTGTGCAATGTGTAGGAAGATGTCAAAATTTTATCGTCTGTTGTCACAGGGAGCGGACGCCACAGGGGACGACGGATAACAGTAGGACATTCTCATCAATTCACGGACCAAAAAATAAAAATAAAATGTTAAAGTGCGATTAGGACTCGCGCAATGAGTTTTGCATACAGACTTAATGACATATATAGACGTTTCATCCATTCCGGAATTCGAAAAACTCTACAATTTTTGCCTGTTATCGATGTTGATACGCGGAAGATAACGGTCCCAGGGATTCCAAGACTTTGGAGAACGTTTTAATTTTAGATTTGAGGTCGGATAGCAAATGACATAATTACAAATTAAAAATTTTCTGATTTTTGATCTTGTCACATGTCGTGAATCTAGACCAACGGGAAGTACCCAGTAAGTTTCGATTAAATTTCCGTGTATCAACATATGGGACATGAGTGGCCGTATCTTCTGATTACATTGACTTACAAGCTAACGTTTATTATACTGCCAAGGGATCATAGGCTTTAGTATACGACATAAATCTCAACTTGATCCTTCTACGCGTTCCTGAGAAAAAGGGGTTTAAGCAGACGGACAGACAGACAGCTAGTATTATAACAAATGACAAAAAACTCTTTTCGTGTGATATAATTAAAGATTAAAAATTTACGGATTTCTTTTTTTGTTCGGTTGTACTGTGATGTTGTTCTGGACGCGCATAACAGACTGGTTGATTCAATAAAAAGGTGCAATTAGAATGACCATACGTTTAACTACATCCTTAAAGGGAGCTTATTCTAATGGTCATTTTCTTCAGTTTGAAGATTGTTTCCATGCTTTGTGTATGAGACACACAAAAAAAAAGATTCCTTAGTAAAGATGGAGAGCAAGTAGGAATAATATTTAACACTAAGGCATCGTCTGTTACTGATGACAGGACTTTTCGGGGCATACCATGGTTCAAATAGCTCTGAGCACTATGGGACTTAACATCTGAGGCCATCAGTCCCCTAGAACTTAGAACTAGTTAAACCTAACTAACCTAAGGATATCACACACATCCATGCCCGAGGCAGGATTCGAACCTGCCGCCGTAGCAGTCGCGCGGTTCCAGACTGTAGCGCCTAGAACCGCTCTGCCACACCGGCTGGCGGGCATAGCACGCTGACGACGTTTTCGTTTCTATTGTATTTATGTATTCATTCCACTGAAGATGCCAGTTAATGTTAAGTCTTAAAAGTTTTGTGTTTGCTGTAAAATCTACGAAATTTTCATACTCGTTTAATTTTACAGCGTTACTTTTCCTCCTTAATCAGAAACTACAATTACTGTTTGATGACAGATTGTAAACATCTTTTCGGATTTCATTTCCCTTCTGCACAAGGAGTTCTGGTGTTTTAGCCTCGATTACAATGTTGCTGTCGCCAGCAAAATCAACTTTTTTCCAAATGTTTGCGCCGCGCGGGATTAGCCGAGCGGTCTCAGGCGCTGCAGTCATGGACTGTGCGGCTGGTGCCGGCGGAGGTTCGAGTCCTCCCCCTCGGGCATGGGTGTGTGTGTTTGTCCTTAGGATAATTTAGGCTAAATAGTGTGTAAGCTTAGGGACTGATGACCTTAGCAGTTAAATCCCATACGATTTCACACACATTTTAACCTCCACATGTTTGCTGAAAGACTGAATCTCATAAATTCCTGAAGCTCTCTTAATACGTTTCGGAAATTTATTCTGTGCGAATAATAACTGCGTTACTGTTATGGTACAGTCTTCAGTGAAACTTAGTTATGAGGATGTTTGTTTGTGATCAGACTTTTCTGGCTTGATCTGTGCAGCGAGGTGATGACGGAAGACCGTGGTTCTCGAAAGGATATCTCAGAATCTTAATCGGCGATCATACTTTGCATCAGCACGCAGCAAATTCCACGTTTCATTCCATAATGGTTGCTAGCTATCTGCAGTCTGTTGTCTTCATTCCGCCACTTTCTGGTCTTCGTCAAGACTTCGCTTCCATTTAAAACGGAAGTCGGTTGTAAACCTGTACCTTTACCAAGCCGTTGTCTACTGATAGGTTCAGGCAACATTCTAACTTACTCTGTTTTCGTTCTATGCTCAGGCTGCAAAAAATAAAAAAAGTTCGGTGTCTTAGTTTCATACCTTGATCTAGCAGAAATGGTACTAGGAACGTTCTGCAGTACAACGCAATAATAAGTCGCAGGAGGCGGATTGTTGCTGTGTTCTGAGAATATTTCATACTTGCATTGTAGCCGCTGTGCCAAGTGTGTGGACGTAGTCGTTAACTAATAGGGTTAATGTGAAGTGCTTGTTACGGCATCGTGGTCACGGGCAGTGTACTGTACAACTTCGCGCCTGGTTTAAACACAGACCAGTGGTTTGAAGATACTATTCTTGCACTCGGTGATGTGTGTCCACATCGCGTAATTATATACAGGTGGTACGGAGAATTCCACAGACGAAATTTCACTCTTGAGGGGTCGCTGGGAGGACGGGAAGGCCGCGATCATCAGTTAGTGAGCAAAACATTGATGCTGTGAGGAAAATGCTAGACGAAGGCCTATAAGCAGATAGATGATACATTAGGGCTAAATGCATCTGCAGTTGGTTCGATTCTGTGTGATCATTTGTGAGTAAAGAGACTTTGTTGTCTCTGGGTGCCGCAGAGACTGACGGAAGAGCAGATGTCACGACGTGTGACTTGGTGCCGGGAGATGTTAAACAGGTTATCTGAGGGACAATCTCAGTATGTGAATAATATCGTGACAGGTGTCACGTACTATTATGACGTGCCGACTAAGACTCAAAACCAGGTTTGTGGTTTGAAGATGACGACACACCCGTAGCTGTCAGAAAATTCCGATCAGTAAAGAAGAAAATGACAGCTGTTATTTTCAAATCGAGTGTAATTGTGGGGTGTGTTGTTTTGGATACACAGAAGACAGTCGCAGCTATGTGGTATATTGAGCAGTGCCTGCCCAAAGTCATCCAGTCTTTGAAGAACCTGCGACCGAAGTCAAGAATGGACACTTCGTTCCTCCATCACGACAACGCTCCAGCTCAGCGCACCAAAGCACGCACCAGATACTTGTGGGGTACAGGACTGAAGCTTCTTGAGCGCCCTCCTTACATCCAGCCGTTGCTCCTTGTGACTTCGCACTGCTTTCACATGTGAAAATGAAGCTGAAAAGAGCGCTGTTTTCAAGTGATGGGGACTTGGGACAACGTGTGTGCCTTATTCCCTACAGATATTTGGGAGAACTGGTTTAGGGATTTGTTCCGGAGAATGTAGAGGTGTATTCAGTGTGGCGGAAAACACTTCGAAAAAAGTAAATAAATAAAACTGTACTGCAAAACTTTTCTAGTACCCTTTGTACGTGCAGTCGTTTTCAGCTAATGACACAGCTGAAATAAAGAAACTAAGCGATTTCGTGCGAACTCTTTTACACCAAAAACCAGACTTACCTAATGTTAGTCATTTGTTTTTTAAATTTGTGCTACAGTGTAGTACATTTCACATCTCATGTTTGTAAACCTAACTCCCTACTCGTATATCATAATGTTTCACTATTTAAACTATGTACACTAATTCTAATGTTGTGTTTGTATTCTAGGGGCTAGATCGTAATATTTAGAAGGGGTGTTTTTATACTTGATAAGAACGCAGCTGTAAGATAACCCAATTCACTGTTCGTTGCAATAATTGGGGCCTAATTCCCTTAAGCAATGGCTTTAACGTGCTGCATAGTGTCAGATGCGATTTGCAAATCGTTTGAGTATGAACTGTGGCGTTCTAGGTGAAAAGGATTATCAGTCATTACTGTTTTAATTTTTGTGTGATGGCAGTCGCCGGCCGGGGTGGCCGAGCGGTTCTAGGCGCTTCAGCCTGGAACCGTGCGACTGCTACTGTCGCAGGTTCGAATCCTGCCTCGGGCATGGATGTGTGTGATGTCCTTAGGTTAGTTAGGTTTAAGTAGTTCTAGGGGACTGATGACCTCAGAAGTTAAGTCCCATAGTGCTCAGAGCCATTTGAACCATATGAATTTTGGTGGCAGTCTGATGGGCTTGATGTTGTGTTACATGTGAAAAAAAACATTAATTGGTAGATAACCAATAAAATTTATTGCACTGTTTCACCGATACTAGCACCATGTCTCACTGGTTTCGACTGTCAGTCTGTTTTTAACAAGACCATCTTCAATCACTCTGTATATAAAATTGTATGGGTTCTGGGCATACTGCCATAATTCAGGTAACTCAGTTATAGGGTATTTTTCCTTCATGTGGAATAAAATTCACTAATGATTAGTTTCTCTCGTGTCTTCTTTCAGTTACAGTTTTTTTTAAATTTCTTTCCGATGTTAACCTGTGCGTTTCACCAAAAACGTACTCTGGTTACCGCGTATGGCATTATTACACTTTTTTTTTTTTTAAGTGACTATACAAAGAAAACTGTATCAACATTTCTTCTGCGACGTTTTGTCAGCTAGTTCTCATGTTTTGCATGCAGATTGATTTCATTAGCACAGCAACACTGAACACTTCTTTATGAGGCGACTACACGCAGAGGACGGCGTAGCATGTTTTCTGCAACGTTATGCGAACTAAGCTACATGTTTTGCATGCAGTTACATTCGAAGAGGAAGTGCCTGAGCACGTGTCAGGCTGCTTTGTCCCTGCAGCCTTTTGACAGCCAACTGTCGTGCTTGGCTTGCAGTTTCATTGGTTGAGGAATGCGACGATCACTTGTCACTTGAACAAAGCGTCCTCTGCTGGAGGAAGCAAGGCCGGTGAACAGGCAGCGGTGCTGTCGCGACTTCGAGCGCAATTCGCAGCGTCTTCGCTACGGCTTTACTGACAGCTTACTATCCCTGAAATTCACGAAGCAATCGCAGAAACGTATGGAATCTGAAAAATACGTCTTCCACTCAATCTTGCTTCCTGATCTATTTGTTTTTCTGGTCTTCTTTTGGTTACGAAAGTGCTTGCAAAGCCACCCACACCGTTTCGTTGTGGATAGTTGTCGGGCAAACCCGGAAAATCGAGAATTATCGGGAAAATTGAATTTACTGGAAACACAAGAACTTCAAGGAATTATGAGTGTGTCCGCTGTGAGGTGAACTGTTCGTTCATAGAAAGAATGTATGCAGTCTTCTGATACAAATCACTGTGAGATTCTGCTTCGGAATCAACCGATTGTGGAGTAACAAAGAAAAATGAAGCAGTTGAATCAGTTCCACAGAAAAGTACGATTGTACGAGGGCTATTTTTTTTTTTCCAAGATCAGATAGGTCTCGAAACGGAAGCCGCTGTGAAAAGCAAAAAGTTGTATTTTTAACATTTAGCCATACTCTCCAGCTACTTCCCTACATAATCAAAACTCCGACTTAAACATCTGACGTAGCTTGGTACCAACATTCCAATACCCTAGTCATAGAAGGCAGCCGCCTGTGCTTTTTGCCAATTCTCTGCGCTGGTTTGCAGTTTGTTTTCTGTGCCAAAATTCTGTCTTCAGGGCTTCTTGTGGGCGAAAAGATTAAACTCAGGAATAGCCATGTCTGTGCTGTATGGTGGGTGATCAAACAGGAGCGTTTCTGTTGAAGCTGCAATGAACAGCCGAGATTGTCATATTATGAAAGACAGTGCTTGATGAGAACATTCCCCTTCACTTCTTCTGAACTACCCTTCGTAGAGATTTTTTTTAGAATCGCCTGAACAAGATCATCGGTTGATGCTTCGTTACTTGACCGCTTTCGTTACGAACATCTTAAAGTTCTACTTCAAAGTTCGTGCACCATTGCCGCACTTTGCTGTCACACATGATGACTACGTGGGCTGCCTGAAATCAGGCGGAAATCCCCAGCATGCAAAAGTCGAATGGCAGCAGGCACATCATACTTTGCGGAAGACACTATTGTTCTGGACATCTTTACGTGCTCTCTGTGTGCTCGTAACTGAAAAGTGTGGCGTAATGCGATCCAACGGTATACTATGCATACACGCGCTTCGCGCAAACACATCAGCTCAAAGCTTCATTTGAGTTTCACTGTGGATTTAATGTCGCAAGCGATGGGACCTTCAAGCTCTCTAGGTATGAAACCATATTTGTGTCTGGATAGACGATTTCTTGGTAGAGAAGACGCAGCATGTTACGTTGGATGGAGAGTCATATATGGAAGTAATGTTAGGCTGCGGAAGGGGAGTGTATTGGGGCTCCCCGCTATTTAGTTTGCGTATTAATGACCTCGGAGACTATTACTAGTAACCTCATACATTTCGCATGCAATTATTTGTAAGGAGCGATCAAAAAGTTTTCGTTTGAGGGTGTTGCTGCAGCGTATGTGCAACGCAGCGCGACTCCGATGCAGGTATATAAGCATCATCTTGTAGGCAAGGGATATGTGTAGCATTCGTGTCTTCCCGAAGTGCGTGCGGTAAATTAAATGCGGGAACGTGAAGTATGCCGACGTTATCTACAAATGCGTTCAAACAGAAGAAACGTGCTGTTATAATTTTATTGGCTAACGAAGGGCAAACACCGGTAGACATACGAGGTGGGACAATAAAGTAATGAGACTGTTTTTCTTTGCAAGATGTGGCAACCCTGCAGGCTTGCGTAGGCACAATATCTTTGACCTTAGTCTATAAGCTGTTTCTAGTAGAAGCGGCACATCGATGCAACAGCTCAGTCGTGAGCTGTGCCGTAATAAGTTAACACGTGTTCGTGTCTCTCGTCACGGAAATGGAACTGCATAATATTGCGCAAAGGTATGCCATTTCTTTTTGTAATAAATTGGGTGAAAACGCGACGACAACTTACGGTAAACTTCAGAAGGCTTTTGGAAAGGAAGTTATGTTAAGAGCTCAAGTTTTTCGTTGGCATAAAATGTTTAGTGAAGGCAGAACGAATATTATAGATGAAGATCGCAGTGGACGACCATCAATCTCACGGACGAATGTCAACTTGGCCACGGTGCGTGAACTCGTATGATCTGATCGAAGATTATCCGTGATAATGATTGCAGAAGAACTGAACATCAATCGAGAAACGGTTCATCTAATAATAACTGAAGATCTTGGTATGAGAAAGATTTGTGCAAAAATGGTCCCCAAAAATCTCACACCACAACAGCGAGAAATACGGAAAAATGTGGCAACCGATCTGTTAGAGCAAACGGAAATCAATCCAGGATTGTTGAGCCGTGTTATCACTGGTGATGAAAGTTGTTTTTTTCAGTACGATCCAGAGGCAAAACGCCAAAGTTCGCAATGGTGCTCAAAGGGATCACCCAGACCAAAAAAAGCTCGCATGTCAAAGTCAAAAGTGAAATGCATGCTTGTGTGCTTCTTTGATTCCAAGGGAATTGTTCATAAAGAGTGGGCGCCTCCTGGACAAACAGTTAACCAATATTACTACAAAGAAATTGTAGAAAGACTTCGTAAAAGAGTTCTTTGTGTCTGTGACAACATTGCTGATAATTTGATTCTGCATCATGATAATGCGCCATCCCATACTGCTCTGTCTGTACACCAATTTTTAACCTCAAAACAAATTTCAGTACTACCACAGCCACCTTATTCACCAGATATCGCTCCGTGCGACTTTTTTCTATTTCCAAGAGTCAAAACGGTGGTCAAGGGACACCATTTACAAACAACACAAGATGTCCAAAAAGCTGTGACGAGGGTCTTTGAGGATATTACAGAAGATGAGTTCCAGAAATGTTACCATCAATGGCAGAAACGCTAGGAAAAGTGTGTGCAGTCAGAAGGGAAGTACTTTGAAGGAGACTACACTAAACTTGATTAAAACGGTAAGCAACATTTTTTTCACATCAGTCTCATTACTTTATTGTCACACCCCGTACATCGGAGAATGAAGAATGTGCATGGGGCAGCAGGTCTGTCGAAAACCATCGCAGTAAAATGGTGTGCCAAGTTCCCGGCTGGTCATGATTCGACCAAGGCGCCAGTCGATCCAGCGGGCCAAGCGCTCTCGAGTAGGAACAGTAGAGCGCCCACCCTGTAGTCCTGATCTCTCCCCACGCTATTATCTCATCTTCGGTTTCTCAAAAAAGGCCTTCAAGGGTCGACGATTCCAGTCGGGCGAGGATGCGCAGCTAGTAGTTCGCAGCACCATATGGTGTTTCACCAAAGCGATATCTTCAACCTGGTGCCGCGTTGGGATGATTGCCTGATTGGCATATTGATTCTGGACTGTACGGCCTTCGAACGGAAACCTCTTATCGCCCCTCATACAATGAACTACTGTGTGAAAAAAAGTCACAAATATGCAGTCAGAAGTTGATAGTTTTTCAAACTGGTGAAAATGTTATCAATTTTTTTTTTACATATTCAGAAATGTAAAATTGTGCTCTTCACAAAACACGAAGTATTGACCAGTGACCAAAATTTCAGTGAGTCACAATTGGAATCAGTCGAATCGTGCAAATATCTGCGTGTAACAATTTTGCAGGGATATGAAATTCAGTTATCATGTAGGATCTTTGGTAAGACGGGTGATAGACATCGGGGCAGTGGCAGAATACTGGGAAAATGCAGTCAATCTACAAAAGAGACAGCTTATAAATCACTTGTGGATTCATCTTACTAGGTCTACAACTTTCCTTCCGCCGTTTTTTGTCGACGTTCGGGGCTTTATTGTGGAAAACTTACAAAAAAATTATGATTCATAGTATTGCCCATCGTTGGCCACTATATTCTCTCATCTTTCGAATAGCATACGAATCCCGTGGCGGAAGAACTTGTTCATATGATAGGAAGTGCTGGTCAGCCAGACTGTATACCACTGATCAAAAAAGATGGTAGTTAAAGAGAGCAACGTATGGAGAATACAGCGGGAGGGATAGGACTTCTCATTTCAACGTTTCCATGTATATTTTGCGGGTTTGCGACATGGGTTCGAGCACTGACCTGCTGTAGAATTATCTTTGCATGTCTATCGCTGTATTGTGGCCGTTTGTGTTTCAGTTCTGGGCTCTAACGCATCAATTGTTTTCTATAATGATGTCCTGTAACTGTCTTCGTCTGTTTCAGTAGCTACGAAAACGTTCTGCCTTCTCCCGCCATGCCAGTCTTCGACATAAAAATCATCGTTCTTAAGACGTTGAAAACATTCTCTGCACGTTCTTCCACTAATAGTTCCCTCACCATTGCTCTTACCCAGCATTTTAAGAGCCACAGCCGCAGATTTCTTCACGTTAAAGCAGAAAATTAAAACTCCCCGCAAATGGCGAGAAATGGGTATGTAAGTTGTCGAACTTAATCGAGAATAATCTTATGATGCAATCGCAAATCGACCAATATTTTTATGGTATTATGTTTACAGACGCCTAAGCTTATTGTATTACACCTATGACCAACCACCTGAACCCCACTCGGCGCTACTGCCGTTTATTACAAAACTGCGGAAGCAAAGTTGTAGACCTAATAGAATATTGCTTAACTGTATGAGACGCTTGGAATATTCGACTAACAGGACACACTGAATATACACAAAAAAAGGGCGGTGCGAATTGTCATAAGTTTGTTGACTCAATTGCATTGAATGTTTTCACATTCGGTGCTGCCTCCGGCGCTTTCGTCTATCTCGGAAATCTTCGTTAATGTCCGTGACTTCTCGGATTCGATGCATATTTCACATGGCACGATTGTGAGTGTGAATATTTGTCACATAGGTGTGAATTCGACATTCACGTAAAAGCAGAGGATTGTTTTTCTGTTGCGCAAAAAAACTACTGGTTTAGCTGGAGGCGGAGGGGGCGAGGTCATCAATACCTCTTAAACGGGATAGTGCATCTGGAATTAGTGACATCGACCAGATATCCGATTGAAGGTAGAAACAAAAACCTTCCGTGACTAAGTGTGTAACTAAATTCCCTTTACAGGCGTTGATGACTTGTAGTGTGGACTAAGGTGGTGAAGTTTAGCGTAGGTGCTCACGTCCGGAACGTACTGTTTTCTGCTACGTGCAAAATACCTCAAAACATTTCATATCTCCCATATTTTCGTCGCCACAGATCACAATATTACGTACATAATCCACCGATCGCCCATGTTCCATGCCCACTACAGATTGTTTATATGCCATCGAGTTGAGTTTGATATATTCCCAGGGAGTTCTGTAGCTGCCGTTGTGCTTCTGGTCTTCGCACCTAATGTACCACTGTACAGTAGTGATCATTCACTACAGTACACAATGCAAGCTGTACATACATTTCATTTTTAGTGTGTTGCTGTAGACTATGGCGAACTACACTTTGCAGAATACACGTAAGTAATGTCATTGTACGGTGAAATTCATTGCAATGGGAGAAATGCTCGATAATTGCATGCGGATCGTTTCCCATACTACCACACACATTCACACTCCTTCCTTGGTACGGGTTTTCAGCGGACCTCGAAGACGGATACGTTAATACCCAATTGTGACGCTCCAAGTTGGCGCCGGACACTACAGTTTGAAGAAGCTGTACTCCATGAAATGGAAGAGGATAGCAGGTAGACTGAATGCGGATCACGAAAGTGTCCTTGCGTGTTCTGCATGAGCAGCAGCTGCAGACGTACCATACCCAGATCCACGCAATACTGCCATAGGACTTTGCGTGACGAGGTCACTTCCGCAGATTCGCGCGATTTTCCACGGTGGATCCTTTCCATGGATGAAGCTAAGTTCACCAAGGAAGGTATCCTCAATTCCCGCAACAGTCACGTGTGGGCTGAGGAAATCCACATGCTGTGCGCCTCAGTGGTTTATCAGGAACGATACTATCTGAACATTTGGGCGGAGTTCCTAGATGTACGTGTGACTGGGCCTTACCTTCTTCCACCACATCTCACGTGCGCCGCGTATTTCCGACTACTCGACGTTGTACTGCAAGAGCTCTTAGAAGACGTGCCACTGAAAGTACGTCAAAATATGTGGTTCCAGCACTACGGCGCACCTCATTTTTCACGTGTGGGGTCTGGAGCTCACCCGTTGATTATTAATTCCACTGTCGGTAATTTCTGACGTCCGTCGTCTTTGGATACATCGAGATGGTCGGATTGCTTTCCTGCACGTTCTCCCGACTTGCGTGCGCTAGACTATTACCTATGGGGTCAGTCCTCGATTTACGAAATCCCTGTCGCATCCAAGAAAGATCTACTGACGCGGGTTATGGCTGCGGCGGGTGTTGAAGGACTGGGTACTGGTGTTCGTGTGTACGGGAACATAGTTCGGAGGTTTCGTATCTGTGTTGACGGGGCTGGTCGCTACATCGAGCCGTACTTGTAAGTGGACACAGGTGACAAACAGCAGTAATCAGAAAGCAACGAGTATTTTGATAGTTTGCCTGTAGCGAGAAAGCGGTATGTTTCCAGACGCGAGTTAGTATGCTAAACTTAACCGTCTTGGTGCCAACTTCAAGTGATCAAAACCTGTAAAGGAAATTTAGTTCCACGCTGTACACTTAGGACACCCATGTTCTTTGTTTCTATCTTCGGTCAGACGTCATTAACTCCAGATTGACTGTCCCATTAACGGTTAGGTTGCAATCTTCCCTCCTCCCCCTGCCCATAAATTACGGAACGACCAACAAAGCAGGTCATACAGAGAGCCATATTTTGAAGTTTATTAGCTGATTAGAAGCATCTGCTAAGGTTTCGTTCTCGCACCCATTGCCGGCGAGCTGTGCGGAGGACGAGAACATGAATGAGAGCTGTTTACCGCGGTTTTATGACCGCTACTTCAGCTGACAACTACGTAGTGAAATGAAATTCCGTTGTAGATTGTGCATTGTCTGTGTCACCCTGCGGCAGTCCCCTTATCAGGTCGTGTGCGCGCGCGCAGACTGTTTTGTTGCTACCGCAAGCGTTGAGCCTGCAATAAAGCATAGCGGCGGCTGTGGCAGCGCCATAGGCCCGCGGAGGCGAGCTCTTCCGTTGTCTCGATATTCACCGTAGCCGCTCATATGGAGTCTTGGAATCTCGGCTGCCATATTAGGTACAGTTCCTAGACGATACAGATTTTTAAACAAAGCGGCATCATCATCTAGCATTTCCCGGAGCGTAGGATAAAAACACACACACTAGCCCTGGTTCGAGTCTCGTTTCGGTCATAATCACTTCCGTTTTTTCCCCATTCAGTTTGAGTACTTACGTAATTTAAATGTAAAATTCATCAAATATATTTACGTACTATGTTCAGATAACTTAACGGGAATGCAGCCGGGTGACATCGTCGACAACCACCGATATTTTGGCAGGAGCAGACCTTGCTATTCTCAAAGGAAAACTGCTGCAAGTAAGATCGATCTCTCAGAGAGAGAGAGAGAGAGAGAGAGAGAGAGAGAGAGAGAGAGAGAGAGAGAGAGAGTGAGAGAGAGAGACGAAGTAGTCTTATGCAAGGAGCATTTCGAACAGGATTGGTCATATTTTGCGGAAATATGATGTGAAGTGTGTTTTTCGATCACCATCCTAGGTCAGGGTCCTTTTAGGTTCCGTGAAGGATGATCTTCGTTTGCATGTTGTCAGTAGCACTAGCTTGAACAGTAGTGCTACTGACAATATGACTTGTGCATGTGATGTTATTTATATGTATTTGACGATGATGGTGGTAATTTTGCATTTAACATTTGGCGATGCCACTATGGCTGCAGTACATTGGGACTTTGTTTTTATAAAACAGATCTGATGATGGTCATTATTGATCGAAACCGGTAAAATGTTAAGAAAAAGTTTGTGACCATAGACGTAAATTAAAGGAAACTTACTGTATATATGGGTCACTGTTTTATTCGCGACAATGTCGCAGCTTGTGAAAGATGATTGTTTTTGTTTGAATTTTGCTTGGAATCCTGATTACCCAGTTGTCAAAAGACAGAGGGACAGAGTTTATGCTGCCTCACTCGTTGATTATAAATTTCAATATCGGTAATTTCTGACGTCGGTAGATGGCATTGCTAGTTTTAAATCAGTGACAGATGTTTTTTCGAATGTTTACGTCAGTGACAGAATTAAAAATCGCTCTCTTATCTTTGTGAATGCAAGCTAACAGCGTGTTTACTTCGCTAGGATATACGAATTTACTGATTTCGCTTTCTGCATTACCAACGTTACGACATTTCTTTGCTTCTTTAGATAGCTTTTATTTGTATTCTTTGCTTGAAAAAACGGATTTATTTTAGTTTCTCTTGTAATTGTGATACCTACGTATCACATTTTCATTCAGTTTTATTTACGAATAAAAATCCCAAGTATATGGTGAGTCTTTCTGGATACACCAGAAGGGCTAAAAGACTGAGAACTATGTGGTTTTGAGAATCCATTGAAGATCGTGAGGCGGGACTTCCTGTGGTTCGAGTACGTCAGGTTTTAACTTGCTCTTCAGAAACTTCTCCCCAAAGCGAGGCACAACATACTACTTACAGAAATCGTCATACATTATTTCTCTCATCAGGACACATTATAAACAAATCGTTCGGCCTTACATAATTGCTGCTACCCATGCGAAGTAAGAGCAGGCAGCTAGTTCTTAATGTTGCGCTCCTCTCTGCGTAACGTTCCTGTGTGCTTCTCTGTACTGTGAAATAGAAGTGATAAAAGTGTAGTACTTTGAATACAGAAAGTACTGAATACAGACAGTTGTTACCAAACATATATGCCCTGCATTACTCCTCTCCATTGCGGCACGTGCTTGACCCGGACTGCAACCCCACTTAAAATCAAACAAGTTCAGATGTGTCCACTGTACGTACTGTTCTTAAATCACTTCACTGCTGCACTCCTTACTTCTGAACTGACAATAATTGAACGACTTCAGGCTGCTAATGCTTTGTGTCTAACCACTCATAATAATAATAATAATAATAATAAATTTTTGAATCATCGTGGTCACATGAACATGATACAGAGTCCACCAGAAAAATGTATCCGCTCTTTGTCAGGCTGTATCGAGATATCGATATTGTCGTTAGATTTGAGTTAAGAGTGTGTTTTAGTATGGTCTTTGGGTCAACAGAGGTTAATACGTTCATCTCGTTACTGAGGAAACAAGATGGGTGGAGCACGCTTGACATTCGAGCAACGAAAATGTATTGCGAAGTGGTTTTTCAAGTTCGATAATGCCGTTGAAGTGCAATGTCAATGGAGGCGGGAGTTTGGAACAGATCCGCCAACCCGCCTAAAAGCCCATTGATCTCCCTACACGGTGTCCTGATCTAACACCTAAGGACTTTTACTTGTGGGGAACTGTGAAAGATAACGTTTATCGACGTAAGCCACGCATGATGGAGGAACTTTGCCAGGAGATTACAGCGGCATGTGCAGCGGTCTCCACTGTAACTGACTGGCATAGTTGCGGCGACCGCTCGTCGTTCTGTTATGTGTATAGCCGCCAACTATGAAAATTTTGAACGTTTAAAGTAGCCATGTGCTATACTGAAGATTGCACATGTGCAGATCAATTATTAAATGTAAAATAAACACATAAGGAACATTTTTCGTTCCTTAAAGTGTGAATACATTTTTTCTGGCGGACTCTGTACAAAACATTTTATTGCCTTCAGTATAAATGTTTTATCAGCCCCTGCACGTTCGGTGTGTGCCCACATATTACTCACGATGTACGTAACACAGTCTCCATGTACGTCATCAGAAAAATGCTTTCTGCTTCGTCAGCGTCTGGCGTTTTTCTTCAGCAGGGAAGTGTAAATCACTCAAGTCCACGAGTGCCGTGGACGGTCACCTATTTGTGACAGATCTGTTTTCGACAATTTCCATGTGTTTTTTAACTTATTTTATTTTTCTCAAACTTTCCACATTTCTGGATGAGATTTCACACTTTTTTCAACTCCAATTTATTTTTCGTAGCGTTTTGTTTGGGAAGATCAGTAGAAAATTTTCTTCGGTAGCATTCTCTATAACATTGTTATGTAAGGGGTGCCAACTATCAGGACAGATACTAAGGCTTGACGCGCTACGTTAGTTTTAACTTTGTTTGCCATAGGAACAGGAGCAATGTCATAAAGACTAGCTGCCGATAAAATAGAGCTTTCTTCCTGAGATTAATGAATTAAAAGTTTCTGACTCATCAGATGTTCCCAACATACGACTGTCCGAAGTCAATGGGACCTATTGAGAAGGTTGCCCCGATAGTTACATCTTTGAATTCTCGAAACGCCTTGGTCATATCTATTTAGTTCCATTTCTTCCTCTTTCCCAGAGGATACATTTGTCTTCGTTCACAGCACTGTAGAACGAAAACGGCACAGTGTAGTCATATAGACAAAATGGCCCAACTTCAGATTGTACGTAATAACCCCACTTTAAAGCATACTACTACGTAATTTTCAAGTTAATTACAGAACAACAAAAAACAGTAACTCTTAAAACTAAATATATACTAAATATTAAGATAACCTTTAACACTAATAGAGAGAAGACTGTTCTTGTACACACAAACTATACGAAAACATAATGAATGCATACTTGCAAAAGTTTTAAGATGGTCGAAATTGAGTTTATTGACTATAGTCGCATGCGGCAATGGACTGTCGTGGCAGTTTCATAGAACAGCTGACGTAATCTGAAGCCGTGCAGCCGGCCGGAGTGGCCGAGCGGTTCTAGGTGCTATAGTCTGGAACCGCGTGACCGCTACGGTCGCGGGTTCGAATGCTGCCTTGGGCATGGATGTGTGTGATGTCCTTAGGTTAGTTAGGTTTAAGTAGTTCTAAGTTCTAGGGGACTGATGACCTCAGAAGTTAAGTCCCATAGTGCTAAGAGCCATTTGAAGCGACGAATCTGTTAGGTGTAATTGAAGTCGTAGCTAAAGAGAAACCATACTGGCGTAATACACGAAAATTCTTTTTTATTTATTTTATTACTGAGGAATTTTGATCATGTAAATGTTCACAGTGTGATACAGTACAAACAAATACAGACATCGAGATAGTGTTACGTACAAATTATACAACAGGCACAGATACAGAGCTGTGTATGGTCAAAACAAAAGCAGGAAATAATATTTTCGTTTCCAATTCGGCTGTAAAAAAGGCAATACGAAAAATTGTATGGATACCAAGCACAGCCAAAGAAGTTATAAAGCCAATATAACGTATATACTGCACGATAATGAAACTAAAGGGTTAAAGTGTACTTTGATGTAAGCGTGATTTCCACAAAACAAGTGAGTGATACGGTAACAGTGTCAAACATAAAACATTGTTTTTCTTCTGTGACTTGTGTAATCACTTGCGGGAGCTTTGCTTTGTGTTTCACTGTAATTATGAATAGAAACTGCTGTATTATGGATGAAAACATTTTTTTCATTGTCGTTTCTTATAATGTATTTCTTGTAGTGTGATGATGTATCGAAACGCGTAACGGAGAATAAATTAATTTTCGACCAAGAGATTTCCTAAGTTATATGCTGTACCAGTATCATATAACTTTTAACAATAAACATTGCGCAGCAGGTGTCTCATTCCGAAATCGCATTTGGAAGTTGGATAGTTGTGAGAAGATCGTGTTATGCTTCATTTTAAGATGAAACAACGTCTCCTATGACGTGTCAGAATTCGAAAACGGCAGGATGGTGGCCTAGCCAACTGCAGTTTATCATTCCGCGATACTGCTGCTGAAGTTGGGTGGGATCCCACAACTGTCGCAAGAATATGGCATCGATTGCTTCAGGAGGGCCATACTGAAAGTGACCACGGATCGCACATCCCCGTGCGACTAGTGCCCGATGGGACATACATGTTGTTCGCTCGGCCATTCATGATAGTACAGCTACGACATACGCTACGAAATGAGCTTCTTTGCAGCATGTCAAATGTCCCCACGGACTGTGCAACGATATCTGGATTATTACTACTATCAGCACGGCGGCGATAGTTGTCGCTTCTCTTGATGAGGCAGCAGAGGGAGACACGTCGACAGTGGTGCTCCCAACGACAGCCTTGGCTACAGCAGTGGAAGACCTCAGATGAGTCCTGGTTCTGCTGCAGCGTCACTATGGACACATTCGTATGAGGAGGCTCCAAGAAGAACGAACGTTTCCAAATTACTTTTGTCATCATCATATGGGATCAGTACCTGGATTGACGTTTTGGGCACTCGCTGGGTATACATTACGGTTACCCTTCGTTCGCATAACCTTCCATCTGGACAGCAGCCGTTACATTTCTGATGTATTAATGCCGCTGGCTGTGTTCTTTCGCGGGCTCCATGACGTATCTTCCAACAAGATAACTCAAAATTGTATGTTGCCCATGATGTACTGACCTACCTCGACACAGAGATTGTCGCTCTGTCAGGACGTTCTTCTTATCTCTCAACAGCTGAAAACATTTGAACTTCGGTTGCCGACAGACTCCCACGCTATCATTTGCTTGCCACTACTATTGATGGACTCTGCGGTAGGATTCAAGAGAGTGACGTAACTACATCCGTCATCGAGGCTCAGTTCGATGCAATTTAAACTCAACGTCACCTAAACTGAACCTGATATTAATTTTGAAATGCAACACCTAACTGCGAATGATCTAACTGCGTCCTGTGATGTAAAACTGCTCTTTTCATGGCTTACCTATGGCAACGGAAACTAGGTACTGCTCGAAGCTGATGATATTGAAGTACAGCGCAGCAGCAAACCAATTAAATAAGAGAGAGCCTTACACAGTGAAATTAAAGAACGTGCAATTGTGCTAATCAGATGGTGCTTCAGTTGTAATCACTGTGTTCCACGAAGTGCAATGGAGCAATACACATTTTCATTTTTAGCAAACCAATTTTTCGTGAAGAGGCGGTGGAAGGCATTGCACTTATTATATGATGTAAAGTACTAGCATTCAAAAAATAAAATAATTAAACTCATTATTTGACTATTATAATCATCTTTACAAAAATTACTTGTTATTAAAAATATGCCTCTACCATGAGAGTCAAATGGCAAATGAGTGGGAAATGTATAACTGGTTGCAAGTCATGTGAACATATAACTTTATATAATCAGGTCTGAACTAACTAACACGAACCAGCAAAGAAGAATCTCACTAAAATTTTCCCTTCTCCAAACACATCATAAACTACGCTCGAGGAATCAATGCAGCGACAACATTAGTTCACAAATTTCGCTCTTCTCAAATGATTCATTATCAAATCAGATTCCCAGAAATTAAGTCCTCTGCATCTTTGTCTGAGCGCACAGTAGCGTGACCAACACCCGTCTCAATCACTCATTTAGCTCTCGCAGAATACTGCTTGCTACAGCAGCGCTAGTGACAACCAAAGATCAGTGTTTGTACTCAGAGCCTCTGTGGCGTAACATACCGGCTAATGAAAACTGTTGTTTCAAAAATATCCATAGTACAAATATGAAGTATGACACATGGAATCAAATTAGCTCACATCAGTCTCACTACATAAAAAAAGAAAAAAAAATGGTGCATATGTTTGTAGCATTTTTGTTTTGCATGCTGGTATTCAGTTTTCTGTGCGTTTATATATCGATTGAACTTTTTTTTAGTTCGCTGTTGCTATTTGGGTTTACGTATAGTCATTTTTTCACTTGGAGATAGTGAGTGTAGCTGGTGGCGCGCGAAAATGGTGTGCCAAGTGGAGAAATCTGAACATTTCCGACATATTCTTCTGTTTGAGTTCAGCAGCGGTGCTACGAGAGCTGAAACAATCTGAAACATTTGCGCCGTTTATGGGGATAATGCCACTAGACAGAGCATGGGAAGAATGTCGTTTTCTGGTGTTAAGGAAAATCATTTCGACATTCGTGACTCCATGTTCTCGAAGACCTTTCGGGTTTGACGAAGATCGTGTAAACGCATTAATCCACAATGACCCAAGTCAGTGTAGTCGAGGGCAAATGTGATGAACCGTGTTCAACCTAACAATCTTCGAGGAACCTCCTTTCCAGATGAAAATGCGCTGCGAATGTGGCACACGAATTCTTCGCTCCGCCATCGCGGAATCTAAAAGTACCACAGCATTGACAGGCTTGTAAATAGTGAAGGATAATATTGATAACTAAAGTCCCTGTTATGTATATCTGTTGTTTACTAAACTTATGAAAAACCGCTACGAACTTATGTACCAACTTAATGAACTAGAAATCGTAAGACATATCAAAGTGCGTAATGCACTTCGTTCCATAACTCGGTACTTTACAGTTCAAAAAGAGTTAATAACTTACATTGTGCCCCAATAGGCGTTACAAAATATGAACCAATTTGGTTATTATGCTGATGACTTCTACTGTAACGTTAGACATTATGTGCAGAAATGAGTCATAGTAATATTAGGAGTATATATGGACTGTCTGCTGTGTTAAATCTACTATTTTGCATTAATATGCCATGTCGACATTTGAGTGATAGTTCGTTATTTACAATTGCTCTTAAAATCGCATTAGATGGCAGTGCATACACTGACACTCGAATAAAACGTAATCCAGGGCGAACGGCGCAGAATTGGTAGGCAGCCCGCACTGCTAGGGCGTTGACTGGGTTGCAGTGCGAGGCACAATGCGTATTGTGCGGGTTCGCGGGCGAGGCGGCATCCTTCACTGGGGCAGCCGATGGTGGGTGGATTTGTAAAGAGGGCGGCACTGTGGCAGGGGAGGGGTAGGGGAAGAATGATGCAGGCAGGCGCCTCGCAAGCCCCTGCGTGAATGCGGAGCCTCCCCCAGGCCTGTTTCCGACAGTCGCCGCTGTCTCTCGCTCCTCTGTCAGCCTCCGCAGTGACAGCAGGAAAGAGCTGCTCCGTTGAAAAGTTCTCAGGCGTCGTGACGTTCACAGAATAGTCTGCCTCCTCATCCTCCTCCTCTTCTTCTTCTTCTTTCCCCCCTTCCATCGCCACCATTACTCGCGAAACTAATTTCTCTCTGCGCTAGCGTTGTAGTCGCTCAGCGTCTACATCTGCACCCTGCAAACTACTATGAAGTGCATGATAGTACAGATGTATCTCGTTCTAGTCACTCAAGGAGCGCTTACTCCTGTATGCGTATTGTAACTTGTCGGTCTTGTCCTTGAGATTCCTCCGGGAGAGATTCGTAGGGTATACATGATATTGCAGTGCCCGTGTCGTCCGAAGGGACGGGCTCTGCAGCGACTACAGCCTTTGTAAAATACATGAAATGTATTCACAGTTACGAATATAGACAACCATCAGCTGTTTAATGGGATGACAACAGTGCAAACGTGTGCCGAACTGGGACTCGAGCGCGGATTTCCCGCTTATCGCGAGTGGGACCCTTACCATTAGGCCATTCGAGCACGCTTCACGGCCAGATCCAAACCTGCACCCCTACATCCGTTATGTACGAGGCGTGTTTTTTAAGTAAGTACCGTTTTGAAATTAAAAAAGACGTGCTAAGATATCTCAATAATTTTATTTTTACATGAAAGCCTGTACCTTATGGCACAGTGGTTAGCACACTGGACTCGCATTCGGGAGGACGACGGTTCAATCCCGTCTCCGGCCATCCTGATTTAGGTTTTCCGTGATTTCCCTAAATCGCTTCAGGCAAATGCCGGGATGGTTCCTTTGAAAGGGCACGGCCGATTTCCTTCCCCATCCTTCCCTCACTCGAGCTTGCGCTCCGTCTCTAATGACCTCGTTGTCGACGGGACGTTAAACACTAATCTCCTCATCCATCCTGTACCTTAATCTACGCACTGACGCCATTACAGTCTGATTCTTCCTTGTTTACGTTGTGTTTAAGATGCCTCCGATAATCGTGAGTCCCGGCGACTGTGAAGTACGGGCTGTTATAAGATTTCTTAGTGCTAAAGGCATAAAAGCGAGCGATATTCATCATGATATCTGTGCAGTTTACGGAGGAAACATTATGAGTGATGGAATGGTAAGAAAGTGGGTGAGAGCATTTAAAAATGTCCGCACAAATGTGGATGAGGAAAAACGGAGTGGGTGTCCTTCCGTCGTTAATGAAAGTTTGGTGCAGAAGTGGACAATAAGGTGAGAGAAAAGAGACGCTTTACGATTTCCTCCTTGCGGGGTGACTTTCCTAATGTTTCTCGTAGTGTTTTGTATGGTATTGTGACCGAACACTTGAATTACCGAAAATTGTGCGCACGTTTGGTACCGAAAATATTGACGGATGTACACAAAACCAAACGTTTAGACAGTGCATTGACTTCCCTTGAGCGGTACCACAACGACGGTGATGATTTCTTAAGCCAAATTGTTACGGGCGATGAACCATGGTGGCCTACGTCACACCAGAATCAAAGCAACAGTCCATGGAAGTTGAGCAAGGGCATCGTTTTGCTGCAAGACAATGCCGTCCGCATGTGGCGAATCAGACCACAGATCTCATCACATCTTTTCGATGGGAAACTCTAGATCATCCTCCGTACAGCCCCGATCTTGCGCCGAGTGACCACCATCTGTTCCTGCACTTGAAGAAACACCTGGGCGGCCAGCATCTTCAAGACGATGACGAAGTCAAAACAGTGGGGATGCAGTGGTTAACAAGTCAGGCGGCAGACTTCTATGAGGAGGGTATTTAGAAACTGGTACAACGTTATGACAGGTGCCTCAATATTGACGGAAATTATGTAGAAAAGTAGATTAAGGTAGAGGCTTTCATGTAAAAATTATTGAAATATCTTAGCACCTCTTTTTCAGCTTCAAAATGGTACTTACTTTAAAAAAAAGCACTCCTCGTATATTCTCCTACACAGGGAAGACATTGAAATGAAAGTGGCTTGCCAGGTGTCACTGGATAAATACGGTATTGCTGTGCCTGTATCAAAATGACTTCCCTATACGGAAATATACACAATGGATGTAAATGTGCAGCTCGTAGACACTTGACTGACGACATAGGGAATTTGGGTCTGGTCGTGGAGCGTGCTCAGATAGCCTAATGATAGGGGCCCCAATCGCGATACGCGGGAAATCTGCATTCGAATCCCGGTCCGGAACAAATTTTCCTTTTCATTATTTTATACAGCTGATGAGTATCCTCATTCGCATCTGCGAATACATTTAATGTATTCGTGTGGTGGTTGGATTAAAATCCTCGGTTTCCCACTTCAAGTTAGTTTTAGATACTATGGAACAACGCTATCACGGGATTGTTTTCTTGTACCTTAAAGCGTCTGCTAATTCAGTATTTTTTCAGAATTTCTGTCCCACTCTGCCACTGGCCGAACAAATGCGTGACCATTGTGCTGTCCCTCGTTGTATAAGTTTGATATCCTCTCTTTTTATTTGCTGCGGATCCCTCACACTTGAGCGACATTCTAAGATGGGACGCATAGGTTATTCGTAAGCAGTCCTCTGTCTGTATTTCCCCAGTACCATGCCAATTGAACTAAAGCCTGGGCTACTCTTACTACTGAGCCTATGTGATCATTCCCCGTTTCATATTCGTATTTTCGTATTCAGGTATTTGTAAGAGCTGACTTATTCAAAATGTGGCTCACTGATACTGTAGTCAAGGGTACTAAATCTTTCGTTTTCTGAAGTCCACTGTTACACATTTATGAACATGTAAAGCAAATTGCCAATCTTCGCACCACATTTAATACTTTCAAAGATTCGCCTGAATATTCTTTTTCAAACAGTGCATCATTATAGCTAACTGAATCATCTGCGAAAGTCTTAGGGTACTATTAATGTTATCTGTAATGTCATTAATAAACAAAATGAACAGCAAGGGTCCCAGCAAATTTCTCTGGGGCACTTGTGTACTTATACCTTTACTTCTTTTAGTGTGCCCTCTGCAGCCTACGGAAATAATTTGTGTGTTCATAGAAACAATTCTGAAAAAATCCCAACATTCACCTGTTGAACATACCACTTCTTGTGCATGAATATGTTTGAGTTTATGTTGTGTTTCAGGATATGTCAGAGTTATTTGTTTGGCTCTAAAGGATATACACATGTCAGTATTCTTGAATAACATTGCTATTTTCTCGATATAAGCGTGACATGTTTCTTTAGTTTATTGTCTTTGTTCTTTTTGTATTTCTACTGTTTTAGTCGTGCTGAATATTCTCTGGCTCTGTGTTCCTTCGTCAATATCCCAGTAATTTTTCAAGTATTTTAAATATACTAAACACAAACTTTCTTTTTGCAGGTAAGCTGACAATATCTTGCTTTAGCATCCAGTGAAGGCGCAGAGGTAAGACGTGCTTAATGAAAATCTTTAGAAGCTTCAAAAATAAAATGTGTAGAAGCAATGAAGTAGCTACTGTCAGCACAATGAGTTTGTGTGTGTGGGGAGGGGGGGGGGGAGAGGTTCAGGTGGTTCAAGTGGCCCTGAGGACTATGCGACTTAACTTCTGAGGTCATCAGTCGCCTAGAACTTAGAACTAATTAAACCTAACTAACCTAAGGACATCACACACATCCATGCCCGAGGCAGGATTCGAACCTGCGACTGTAGCGGTCGCTCGACTCCAGACTGTAGCGCCTAGAAACGCACGGCCACTCCGGCCGGCAGGGGGGGGGGGGGGGGAGAGGGAGAGGGAGATGGAGAGGGAGGGAGGGAGGGAGAGAGAGAGAGAGAGAGAGAGAGAGAGAGAGAGAGAGAGAGCGAGCGCACTTAAAATGTACGTATTCACACACAGTTACCGAGTACCAAACGTACGCTTAGCATTGAAAAGACGGTCGTGTGTGGTGTCAAGAGGAAATACATTGTCTTCTAAGATTGTGCTTAAGACAGTCAAGGTGGGTATGGTACTCAGTAATTACCGTGTACCGAACGAGGTGGCGCAATTATTAGCACACTGGACTCGCATTCGGAAGGACGACGGTTCAAATACGCGTCTGGCTATCCCTGTTTTGCTTGTCGTGATGTCCCTAAATCGCTTCAGGCAACTGCCGGGTTGGTACCTTCGAAAGTGCACTGCCGACTTCCTTTCCCCTCCTTCGCTAATCCGATGGGACCGATGACCTCGCTGTTTGGTCCCGCCCCCTCCCCCGTCACCAAATCAATCAATCAATCAATCAATCAGCCAACTGACCAATTATAGTGTGTGTATGCTGACTCCTGGTTTCATAAGTTACGTTAGAAAGAAGAGCAGTAGCACTGAAAATTACGATAGCTACGCGATATTTTTAGGTCAAATGTTGGCCGCACAAAATTAGCTCACTAAAAATTTCGGGGGGGGGGGGGGGGGGGGCGGGCGGGCAAGATGAGGGAGGAGAAGATATAAAAGATCTTTCGTGCAAAAGGAATTTGTCATCAGCATAAGAGAGCACATCACTTTTGGTTAACCAAGTTCCACTTGCAACATCGTTCCAACACAGCCAACGTGTTCTGTAGAGACGCTATTACCCGTTGCGTACATGGTATACATTGTCCTAATAATTAAGACACATAATGCAAAATTTTATACAAAGTACGATTATTAGTGGTTGGTTAGTTACTACGTGTTGAATACTATTTCAAGCAGACACAGTTTCTTGACTTTTTCTCGGTTCAAAACACAAAGTAATTCTCAAAGCACAGTTGGCGTAACGAGAGGCTTAACACGGGGACCGGAAATGGTTTTTACGGACGGTATTGGTGCTTCTCGGATACTTGGTTAAATAATTTGTCAAATTCTGCAACATTTTACACAGACTAATCCGGCTACTGAGATAAATAATCTTCCGGGTTTAACTGTAGTAAAGCGTAGTCAGTGAAAAATGTCTGGTGACATCCACTGACAGATTAGCAATCTGAGAAAATTGCAGTCAAATAAAGAGCGTTCACTGCTGTACGAATAGAGGAAAATCAATATGTCGTAACTGCAAAGAGGCTAATTCTGAAACGACAAAGTTTTTTAACTGTTTTCGAGACAATCTGGTGAAAGAGTATGCCGATTGGTGTAATGTCACTAATGATGATATTTGTGAAAATTCAAGAGTTCCACGCGCGTAGGAGGTGAGAGGTGAAAATAGGGCGTGTCGGTACGTGGAGACCAAGTCACACGGTGCAGTGGAGCTTCCGACGTTACACAAGAGGTGTTCCAAGCACACCGAAAAAAGAAACGTTACTGCCAGCCTACGCCACGCTAATACCGAGCAACACCACTACTAGCTTCAATAATCACCTCAGTTCGGCGAGCAGTAGAGTCGTCCAGTTTCTCCCGGTGTGCTATACTCCGCTAGAAACTGAGGTTAGGTAAATTTCAATTACTGTTACATTCGTTACCACTGTTTATAGTAGAACTCGATACTAGCTTCCATCAGAATTACGCCATGCGTGTGATCACACTCAAGTATTTACTTCATTCAGCATGTGTTGTAACTAACAGAAACATAGTTCAAAAGCGAGCTATATTCGGGTACAGCACGTACATTTAACGTACAGTAATAATAAATGGGCATTTCCCACCTTGCCTGTTAAGTAACCACTGTTATTTACGTCGCCATGCGCTGATATTGGCCGGTAGCCAATATCAAGTGCATACCCCTACATTCTTAAAGTCAAGAGCGAGAACAACGTTCTACGCATGTCAACACATTAATTAAAGTAACTACTAGGCGCAGTGGCATACGTATAGAAAATAGAAAACTCTCCACGCAAGTCATACTTAACATCGTCCTCCCCGGGTTAATTCCAGTTGTCGCTATCGAATTAACGTGGGGAGGACGATGTTGCGTGCGAGCTGTGTGGTGAGCTCTATTTTCTATATGTGTGCGACTGCCGCTAGTAGTTGGCTTCACGTCTTGACAATCGTAGAACGTTGTCATCGCCCGTGTATGTAAGAATATAAGAGCATTCAGACGAAAACGGCGAACGGCCGGAAACAGCCGAGAGTGATGTAAATAACAGTGATTGTATAACCACCAAGAGTGGAAAATGAATTACCCTTCAGTGAATTAGTGACTGTGCCACCCAAGAGGAAAAAACTTATTGTGATAATAAATGTTCATCACCACATACTTTATTTTAAAGTAAAGGACGTAGTCTAATTAAGAGCAAAAGAGGGAGCTAATGATCCAAATAACACCTGTTTGTTTATACTAGCTAATAACTATGTAATGTGTAACCAGTATGTTCCAGAAGTTGCCAAAATTTTATTAAAGGTGTTTCGCATTTAACTTCATTGTTCATTCTTTCTTTGTTAGTTTGTTGATTCGTAAGAGTGTAGTTAGCTTTATTAAATGTAAATCAAATGTACAAAATCACGATACTTACAAAGTATGTAATACCTAAAATTTCTAAACAAATCATGATGCCCCCCAATTGAACAATTCTTTTCCCAAGTTTGAATCATCTTTCTTCAAAAATAATTTGTTCGAAAAGTTCTTGACAAGAAAAAATTCCCATTCCAGAATATGTTTTTCTAAATCCGAAAGATTTAATGTTTTAAAGCATTTTTATGGAGAACTCAACAGCAATCTTAATGGAACCTTTAAAATTAAAATGAAAAGAGTCTTAATCGCAGTAGAACACTTATTAAAAGTTCGGCAGCTAGTTTCAGTCCAATAACAACCACACTCATACCATATGCACCATTAGGGCAGGCGGTAGCGGCGAACGGAGCAGGTATCGTGGATGCACAAACGTCAACTGCTGAGCAGTTCACCGCCTTCGCCTGCCATATTGGTGCATGTGGTCTGAAGGTGATCGCTGTTTGACTGAAACTAGTTGCCATTTTTTAATCAATGTTCTTTTGCGATCTAGACTGTTTCGATTTTAATTTTGAAAAAGATTTGAACAACCAGTACTATATTCTTGTAACCCTAATTCTTAGATTTCCAAAAATGTATACTTTTTCAAAATAATGTGTTTATTACAAAATTATTTTAATTAAAAAGTTTGTTTCGCGATAAACACGAGGTTATAAATATGGGCGTTGCACCGCCAGTTCAGTGTGTCTGTGTTTAGCTGTTGATCTGAAAAAATCCGTGTTGCTTATCTGAAGATGTTTGTTATATGTCTCGCTTGCTTGAAAAAGCTGTATCCTGAACAGGTGGTCTCTTGAGTGTTGAAAAAGCTACTCATTAATGATTAGATCCTGAGGAGCTAACAAACTGCTGTGGTATGTATTCTACATCTACATTTATACTCCGCAAGCCACCCAACGGTGTGTGGCGGAGGGCACTTTACGTGCCACTGTCATTACCTCCCTTTCCTGTTCCAGTCGCGTACGGTTCGCGGGAAGAAAGATTGTCTGAAAGCCTCCGTGCGCGCTCTAATCTCTCTAATTTTACATTCGTGATCTCCTCGGGAGGTATAAGTAGGGGGAAGCAATATATTCGATACCTCATCCAGAAACGCACCCTCTCGAAACCTGGCGAGCAATCTACACCGCGATGCAGAGCGCCCCTCTTGCAGAGTCTGCCACTTGAGTTTATTAAACATCTCCGTAACGCTATCACGGTTACCAAATAACCCTGTGACGAAACGCGCCGCTCTTCTTTGGATCTTCTCTATCTCCTCCGTCAAACCGATCTGGTACGGATCCCACACTGATGAGCAATACTCAAGTAGAGGTCGAACGAGTGTTTTGTAAGCCACCTCTTTGTTGATGGACTACATTTTCTAAGCACTCTCCCAATGAATCTCAACCTGGTACCTGCCTTACCAACAATTAATTTTATATGATCATTCCACTTCAAATCGTTCCGCACGCATACTCTCAGATATTTTACAGAAGTAACTGCTACCAGTGTTTGTTCCGCTATCATATAATCATACAATAAAGGATCCTTCTTTCTATGTATTCGCAATACGTTACATTTGTCTATGTTAAGGGACAGTTGCCACTCCCTGCACCAAGTGCCTATCCGCTGCAGATCTTCCTGCATTTCGCGACAATTTTCTAATGCTGCAACTTCTCTGTATACTACAGCATCATCCGCGAAAAGCCGCATGGAACTTCCGACACTATCTACTAGGTCATTTATATATATTGTGAAAAGCAATGGTCCCATAACACTCCCCTGTGGCACGCCAGAGGTTACTTTAACGTCTGTAGACGTCTCTCCATTGATAACAACATTCTGTGTTCTGTTTGCTAAAAACTCTTCAATCCAGCCACACAGCTGGTCTGATATTCCGTAGGCTCTTACTTTGTTTATCAGGCGACAGTGCGGAACTGTATCGAACGCCTTCCGGAAGTCAAGAAAAATAGCATCTACCTGGGAGCCTGTATCTAATATTTTCTGGGTCTCATGAACAAATAAAGCGAGTTGGGTCTCACACGATCGCTGTTTCCGGAATCCATGTTGATTCCTACATAGTAGATTCTGGGTTTCCAAAAACGACATGATACTCGAGCAAAAAACATGTTCTAAAATTCTACAACAGATCGACGTCAGAGATATAGGTCTATAGTTTTGCGCATCTGCTCGACGACCCTTCTTGAAGACTGGGACTACCTGTGCTCTTTTCCACTCATTTGGAACCCTCCGTTCCTCTAGAGACTTGCGGTACACGGCTGTTAGAAGGGGGACAAGTTCTTTCGCGTACTCTGTGTAGAATCGAATTGGTATCCCGTCAGGTCCAGTGGACTTTCCTCTATTGAGTGATTCCAGTTGCTTTTCTATTCCTTGGACACTTATTTCGATGTCAGCCATTTTTTCGTTTGTGCGAGGATTTAGAGAAGGAACTGCAGTGCGGATTTAGAGAAGGAACTGCAGTGCGGTCTTCCTCTGTGAAACAGCTTTGAAAAAAGGTGTTTAGTATTTCAGCTTTACGCGTGTCATCCTCTGTTTCAATGCCATCATCATCCCGGAGTGTCTGGATATGCTGTTTTGAGCCACTTACTGATTTAACGTAAGACCAGAACTTCCTAGGATTTTCTGTCAAGTCGGTACATAGAATTATTACGCTGCCAAATTTAGTGTGTATGAGAGAGCGACCTACGGCGGTTACCCTTTGTGAGATTAGACTCACCTGTAAATGAAAGTTTCTTTTTTGGGAAGAATGGTGTATTCGAGGCTCGCCATGTGGCCGGAAGTTTCTAAATACTCCTACGCGCGCTGAAAAGACTTAAGTGCACTTCCCTGTCTCACTTGACGTCGAATCTCAACGTATTTGACAATCTGCAGCACTGCCTTGAAAGTCATATCCGCCGAGAGAATACTCCACTACACTGTCTTCCATTGATATGGGAAGTGTGATGGACATAAATAAACAATTTACCAGTAGCTGCGGAATATGACACTTTCCTATCATGTAGCTACCGTGTCTGCCACAAACGACAGTTACTCTTCAAACTAGCAGACAGTCATGGTGGGACTTGACAGTGGATGTACGAACCATTCAGACAGTGGATGAACAAACCATTCAGATAGAACTGCAAGACCGCCCATAAGTTTGTGATCATATGCGGAAAAATTGACTGGTTTTTGGTATACATTGTATCACGATGCCGCCGAGACGTCGTCGAGAATGTCGTGACAGAATGTTATTTGAGCGCATGTTTAGCAACGCCACTTCCATCGCTACGAGTGACACCTAGGCCGTCCTTGCTGTTGTGATGTTTCGCTGTGACGTCACTAGTTTCAGGCTCACGGCAGCGCGGTGGCGTCTGGGGACAGCCGTCGGCCTTCAACTTGTATGCGCAACAGAGCTCTCATCTTCGCGTTGTCATCTTGCGAAAGGCTTGCGTCACTTACGTTTCAAATTGGATGAACGTGTATTCGTAAGCAGCATTACTTCTGCACTCTCTCACAGTAACTAACGCCTTTTTATGAGCAATGTAACAGAGCGCTGAATCGCAAAATCTGAAGTAAAATGAGGTTTTTTAAATTAAGGTTTCAAAATAGTCCACTCTTCAGCCAAAAAAATGGCTCGAGCTAGATACGATAGTATCAGAAATCCTCGTAACTCTTTGAAAACTCATCACTTCATGTATACGGAAGTAAATTCGGCGGACGCTGCAGCCGAGGAGGCGTGTCGCGATCCTCATTTATTTTAGTGTGCCATCTCCCTGCTTCCTGTCATCACGCTGTTAAAGCACAGAGTCACTGCGCGATAGCGATGGAAATGTTACCGATGATGGTGTTCAAAATCGTTCAAATGGCTCTGAGCACTATGGGATTTAACATCTTAGGTCATCAGTCCCCTAGACCTTAGAACTACTTAAACCTAACTAACCTAAGGACAACATACACATCCATGCCCGAGGCAGGATTCGAACCTGCGACTTTAGCGGCCGCGCGGTTCCAGACTGAAGCGCCTAGAACCGCTTGGCCACACCGGCCGGCGATGATGGTGTCACTAAAGCGGAGTTACTAAATACAGTTTTCCGTAATTCCTTCACGAAAGAAGACGAAGTAAATATTCCAGAATTCGAAACCAGAACAGCTGTTAGCATGAGTGACGTAAAAGTAGATATCTTGGGTGTTGCGACACAATCCAAATCACTTAAGAAAGGCAAGTCTTCCGGTCCAGATGGTATACCAATCAGGTTCCTTTCAGAGTATGCAGACACAATAGCGCCTTTCTTAGCAATCATATACAACCGCTCACTTAACGAAAGGTCTGTTCCTAAAGACTGGAAACTAGCATAGGTCACACCAGTATTCAAGAAAGGAAATAGGAGTAACCCATTCAATTACAGGCCTCAATTTGCAGCAGGATTTTGGAGCATATACTGTATTCAAACAGCCGACCGGGGTGGCCGTGCGGTTCTAGGCGCTACAGTCTGGAACCGAGCGACCGCTACGGTCGCAGGTTCGAATCCTGCCTCGGGCATGGATGTGTGTGATGTCCTTAGGTTAGTTAGGTTTAATTAGTTCTAAGTTCTAGGCGACTGATGACCTCAGAAGTTAAGTCGCATAGTGCTCAGAGCCATTTGAACCATTTGTATTCGAACATTATGAATCACCTTGAAGAAAATGACTTATTGATACATAACCAACACGTATTCAGAAAATATTGTTCTTGTACAATACAGCTAGCTCTTTCTTCCAATGAAGTAATGAGTGCTGTCGACAAGGGCTCTCAGATCGACTCCATATTCCTAGTTTTCCAGAAGGCTTTTAATACCGTTCCTCACAAGCGACTATTAATAAAATTGTGTGCATATGGAGTATCGTCTCAGTTGTGTGACTGGATACGTGATTTCCTCTTAGAGAGGTCACAGTTCGTAGTGATAGACGGTAAATCATCGAGTCGAACAGAAGTGATATCTGGCATTCCGCAAGGTACTGTCATAGGCCCTCTGCTGTTCCTGAGTACATAAATGATCTAGGTGATTATTCTTAACAGCCCCCTTAGATTTTTTTCAGATGATGCTGTAACTTACCGTATAGTAAAATCATCAGACGATCAATTCCAATTACAAAATGATCTAGAGAGAATTTCTGTATTGGGCGAAATGTGGCAATTGGCACTAAACAAAGAAAAGTGCGAGGTCATCCACATGGGTACTAAAAGCAACCCGATTAATTTTGGGTATACGATAAATAGCACCAGTCTTAAGGCTGTCAGTTCGACTAAATACCTACGAATTACAATTACGAGCAACTTAAACTGGAAAAACCACATAGATAATATTGTGGGGAAGGCGAAACAAAGACTGCGCTTTGTTGGCAGAGCACTTAGAAGATGCGACACACCCACTAAAGAGACAGCCTACATTACACTTGTACGCCCTCTGCTGGAATATTGCTGCGCGGTATGGGATCCTTACCAGGTAGAATTGACGGAGGACATCGAAAAAGTGCAAAGAAGGGCAGCTCGTTTCGTGTTATCTCGCGATAGGGGTGTGAGTGCCACTGATATGATACGCGGGTTGGATTGGCAGTCACTGAAACAAAGGCGGTTTTCTTTGCGGCGAGATCTATTTACGAAATTTCAATTACCAACTTTGTCTTCCGAATGCGAAAATATTTTGTTGACACCCACCTACGTAGGGAGAAATGATCATCATAAAAAAATAAGAAAAATCATTTTCCCACACGCCATTCGAGAGTGGAATGGTAGAGAAGTAGTATGAAAATAGTTGATGAACCCTCTGCCAGGCACTTAAGTGTGAATTGCAGAGTAACCATGTAGATGCAGCTGTAGATGTGAAGACCAGCGGCTGGAAGGGACGTATAACAGGTTGCGTCTAGTAAAGCCGTGGCGTACGTCCTTTCAGCCACTAAGGCGGGATGAGGTCCTTACTCGTCTTCGCATAGGCCACAGCCCCCTGAAGCGCGGCATCTTGCTCCGGTGAGAGGACCCTCCAATTTGTGGCGCTCGTCACGTACAGATCACTGTGCGCCATATTTTACCAGACGTGGTTCCCAACTTGGTGGTAATTACCCCCTGAAGGGTTAAATGAAGTTTCTTGAGGATTAAAAACTAAACGGTTCGATTCTGTTTGTCACGAAACTAAATTATTTTCCAAAGCTTTTTATTATGATTACAATTTTGTAATACTGATTATATAAGCTAACAATAATGACTTTTTCTCAATTAATAGCCTTAATACGGTGGAGGTTACAGGTTCCTCACATAGTCCACATACTACACCCATGTTGTGCTTTGTCCCGTACATCGCTGATAATAAAAGGAAGGCATACATATAACGAATGCTAAATACTTCAAGAAAATGTCTTCTCCAAATTGTAAATGGAAACTGCAGTAGTCCAGAAATTGCTTCATTGCCCGCTTCGAGACAGAAAAATGAATTAATTGACAGCACGACACAGCAGTAGCGTTGTATACAGTTTCATTGTTATTATTATAGTTATTATTATTAGAGGGATTAGACACAAAGCATTAACAGCCTAAGGTCATCCAATTTCTGCCAGCTCAGAAGTAAGGAGTGCAGCACTGAAGTGATTTACGAACAGTACGTATAGTGGATACATCTGACACACACACACACACACACACACACACACACACACACACACACACACAGAGTGTCATCCAACTTCCATCATTTTAAAAGTAAAAATGTTTCCAGAAAAGTCTTTCTTTCTGGAGTTTAATTAGGTGCAAAGGTTGGTGGGGAAGGGGGTACGGGGGATTCTAGCTAATGTGTGATTGCACTCAGGAAGGCCATCTACATCGACGACAGACAACAATGACTAGTCAATCGAGGAACTGACTTCGCATCAGTCACAGATGTTCCGACGTAGAGTGCTTTTGTTCTGTGGGCGGATAGCAGGTCACAAACTATATTTTATATTTCTTTGTGTCCACTAGTACTTCTGCTTTTCTAGGAGTGATTGACGAAAATCCAGATACATTAGCAGCTATAGCCGTACTCACGCAAAATCTCATAAGTAATTTGTATGTCCTAAATCACAGCTTCCATAAAAGATCATATCCTCTCGACATAAAGGGTACCAGTACCACCGCAGCGGACCTCCTGCAAAGCAACTAAATGCATCCTATTTTTTTCAGATCTCCTGATTTTATGTAGAGCTACGAATATTCACGACCAGGACGCGGACCAAGGAAATCTAGCATCCGCGTCCTCCGCGCGGCGATAGTCATATCAGCGGCCAAGGTCAACAAACTGCACGGCGCTCGGCAACTACTTAGTCAGTCAATGTGGGAGAGGAACACACAGGACAGGGTACTGACCGAGGGTAGGGCTACAAAAGAAAGAAAAATTGCTTATCAGCTTTGGACAAGATCAGTCAATCTGTTACATCCTCCAATCTACAGGTTCTCGACGTACCCGAGTCCGGTTTGTGGGTGACGAACAGAGCAAATACTAGTACTCTGATCAGCTTAGAGCGGTGAACCCTAAATTTCCTTGGCATGCGTCCGCTTTAACGCGGGACTTAGCTTTTGGCTCGTAATGTGTTCTTACGGCGGATAACTTGAGACCAATAATCCAAGTGCCTCTTCTTTCAATCCCCAGTCAGCCCTAAAGCCCTAAGTTTGGTTCGTTCATTTATTGTTTGTCTCATTTCTGGCAGTGATTTGTGCATGCGTGAATTCCTAGTAACAATGCGGTTTGGAGTCCACGTTAAACTGTAGGTACCGCCATAACATTCTGCGTAAGTGGAATGTTATACAGTAAGAAGATAAGAGCGTACCACTTCCAACAGGACTATTGCATAGTGCAGCACGACGATGGGAAAACCTATCTTAGAGATGAAGACAGCTTTAGTTTTTTATGTTGGGGAATGAAGTGACCAGAGTATGGAACTCTGAGGACCACGCGTCATTGTAGAGCTCCACGCCAAGTGTGGCTGTGTAGGCCAGTGGCGGTGAGACCCGGGTTCGGTATCGCGTGGCGTTGAGCGCTGCCGGGTGAGCGCGAGGTCAAGTGCAGGGGCGGTGCCGGCCTGCCTCCGCCTCCACACGGCTTCCTGCCGCCCCGGCTGCGGAAATTGCCCGTGGCAGCTGCTGCGGCCCGTCTTACAGGATCAGCGGCGCTGGACGCCCGCCTCGGGCTTCGCCGATCATGTCGCGAGCCGCCTGCGTCACTGTCGCTTTCTCCTGGCGACTGTGACGGTATTACTTGCATGCACCCCCCCCCCCCCTCCCTTATTCGCTATCGTCCTGTTTTTCCACCTTGAATGTGCCAATTTGTTACATAAAAGTTTGCGGAATATGAACATCTGTCTACAGTGTGCCCGAGAAGTCCTCGCACCCTTGGCTCAAAATAGTGTTTCATAGGAGAATAGAGTGGAGCCTCGCTTATCCCGCCCTCGTTAATCTAGATCTCCGGTTGATCAAGGTCTCTATTTATTTTTTGGTACAGTAGCTGTGCATTGTTAGGTATTCTCTAAGGTAATAGTGGAGCAATCGATGACAATAGTCGATAAAATTCAGCGATCTGCAGTTCATGGATCCTCCCATGGTGCCAGTTAAAAGTTAACAGTGAGTTGTACAGTAGTGTATCCCCCGTCTGCTGCGCTTGTAAAATGACATGAAAAAGAAAGAAAATAGTAGCGTCCACGGACAGTAAGTTAGATGCGCTGCATGAGATGGATAAAGAATAATTGTTGAACGATTTCAGTAAAACATGTACAAACATTCCAGGATGCTCTGATGTACACTGTCTGATGAAAAGGAATCACCAGTAGACGTCACGAGAGACCGACCTACCAGTATGAATGGAGGCAGACATTATTGTGCTGTCAGTAGAGAAACACAACAGCAGAAAGGGTCGGTCAACAAAGCTCAGTAACTTCGATCGTCGACTAGTAATTGGAGGTCACTGAGTAACGAGCCCATCAGGGACATTTCAAACCTTAAAAGCTTGCCTAAGTAGACTGTTCGTGGTTTGACTGTGGAGTGGAAACACAAAGGTACAAGCACAGCCAAACAGAAACAAGACAGAGCTCATGTAATGCGAACAGTGAGTCTTGGGCAAAGCAGAGAGCTGGTGTAAAAAAAATCACGTGAAATCGGCAGAAGGGCTCGTCTGTTTTAAAAAGCTACCAGCAGTTCAGCTAGCCCAATGACAGTGCATAAAGACGTAAAAAGACTGGGCTGGCCTGCGCTGACTGCGTAGATCCTCGTAAGCCACACATTTCCGTTGTCAGCTCCAAGCGGCGCTTGTGGTGTAAAGAGCGACACAACTGGACAGTGGGTGACTGCATGACTGGTTGGGCGGGATGAACAACGCCTTACCCTGTGACAATCCGATGAAAACGTTTGGGTTTGGCGAATACCCGTAGAAGGTGTAACCGCCCAACAGTTTAATTTCTTAATCCAATAAATGGTGACTAACCTCTCTATAAAACTGTGACTCATATACAACCTTTCAAAAATTAACTGACTGTGAAACTAAACTGGTAAATATGGACGTCAGCACTTCTGCGTCATGGCCCTGAAAAGTCATTCTGAATAAACTGAAAATTCTTACCCAATTATGTCGCCGGATAACGCGTATATATCTGCTCCTATAACAAATTTTTCTGGCACAGTCCAGTGCAATGCTGGCCACTAGATTTTGTTATGTATGAAAGACAACTGATTTTATTCACGATGATTGGCATGACTATGGACAGGAGAAATTAGTAAAAACTTTAATTCAGATGAACGGCTGTCAAAAGTTAACTTTATAAGAAAGATTATTGTAAAATTATTGAAAATTATTTACATGTGACTTTGATATAGCAATAGTACAAAATGAGTTGTTGCAAATTACATACGCGCGTGGCAATAAATAATAATAATTTTTGCTTTTACCTTATACTGCATCGCTCAGGCACCGCTATCGTTCTCCACGACGGGCCTTGCAGGACACAAGTGCTCTCTGTGAGCTGTACAACTAGACAACTGCTCTCTACTAGCGACCTGACCCAACCGGCCGACTGCGAGCTACTACCCATACTGCTGCCGACACTGCTGTCTGGTCTGCGATTCTATTGTAGCTTACATAGCGCAGGCAGCGCGTGAGCAATCCATCGAAGTTACATCTGCTCGAGTGCGCTAGCAATAAATTCCTTAGTCATGGACCTCTTAAAAAGGTCACCTGCCATCATGTGTAGTGTTAACAGTGAAGTATGGACGGATTTTTGGTGGTTAGGGTTTAGTTCCCCTGTTGCGCGTAAGGAAACATTAACTGTGGAAGGATATTAATATATATTACAGCATCGTGGCTGGCCGCGGTGGCAGAGCGCTTCTAGGCGCTTCAGTCCCGAACCGCGCGATTGCTACGGTCGCAGGTTCGAATCCTGCCTCGGACATGGATGTGTGTGATGTCCTTAGGTTAGTTAGGTTTAAGTAGTTCTAAGTTCTAGGGGACTGATGACTTCAGATGTTAAGTCCCATAGTGCTCAGAACCATTTGAACCATTTTCAACAGCATCGTGTGCTGCATTTGGAGACGACGGTTTGTATCATCATGACAATGCAAAAGTACACAGTGGGGCAACTGTATTTATGAAGTGGGCTGGCGTGCTGAGAGTTCTGATCTTAACCTAATGGATGAGGTAGAATGTAGGCTTCATTCCAGATCCCAATCTCCAACATCACTATCTTGGTGAAGTTTAAGCTGCCATTACATAACACATACACTATTTGATTAAAAGTATCCGGACACCCTCAAAAACATACGTTTTTCATATTAGGTGCATTTTACTGCCACCTACTGCCAGGTACTCCATATCAGCGACCTCAGTAGTCATTAGACACCGCGAGAGAGCAGAATGGGTCGCTCCGCGAAACTCACGGACTTCGAACGTGGTCAGGTGATAGGGTGTTACTTGTGTCATACGTCTGTAGGCGAGATTTCCACACTCCTAAACATCCCTAGGTCTACTGTTTCCGATGTGATAGTGAAGTGGAATCGTGAAGGGACACGTACAGCACTAAAGCGTCTATTGGCTGACAGATATCGCCGTCAGTTGAAGATGGTCGTAATGTGTAATAGGCAGGCATCTATCCACACCGTCACACAGTAATTCCAAGCTACATTAGAATCCACTGCAAGTATTATGACAGTTAGGCGGGAGGTGAGAAAAAACTTGGATTTCATGGTCGAACGGCTGCTCATAAGCCACACATCACGTTGGTAAATGCCAAACGATGCCTCGCTTGGTGTAAGGAGAGTAACACTGGACGATTGAATAGTAGAAAAACGTTGTGTGGAGTGACGAATAACGGTACACAATATGGCGATCCGATGGCAGAGTGTGGTTATGGCGAATGCCCGGTGAACGTCATCTGCCAGCGTGTGTAGTGCCAATAGTAAAATTAGGAGACGGTGATGTTACGTTGTGGTCGTGTTTTTTCATGGAGGGAGCTTGCACCCCTTGTTGTTTTGCGTGGAAAAATCGCAGCACAGGCCTACATTGATGCTCTAAGCACCTTACCTTCTTGCTTCCCACTGTTGAAGAGCAATTCGGGGATGGCGATTGCATCTTTCAACACGATCGAGCACCCGTTCATAATGCACGGCCTGTGGCGGGGTGGTTAGACTGTAATGGACTGGCCTGCACAGAGTCCTTACCTGAATCCTATAGAACACCTTTAGGATGTTTTGGAACGCCGACTTCGTGCCAGGCCTTCATCGATCGACATCCCTCGTCAGTGCAGCATTCCGTGAAGAATGGGTTGCCATCTCCCAAGAAACCTTCCAGCGTATGGCCGTGATTGAGCGTATAGCCAGCCGCTGTGGCCGAGCAGTTCTAGGCGCTTCACTCCGGAACCGCGCTGCTGCTACGGCCGCAGGTTCGAATCCTGCCTCGGGCATGGATGTGTGTGATGTCCTTAGGTTAGTTAGGTTTAAGTAGTTGTAAGTCTAGGGACTGATGACTTCAGATGTTAAGTCCCATAGTGTTTAGAGCCATTTGAACCATTGAATGTATGCCTGCGAAAGTGGAAGCTGTCTTCAAGGCTAAGGATGGGCAAACACCATATTGAATTCCAGCATTACCGATGGAGGGCGCCACAAACTTGTAAGTCATTTTCAACCAGGTGTCCGGATACTTTTTATGACATAGTGTATTCTGACACCTAATTAAAAGCGTCTCCAGAAGAGTTCAACTCATCATAAAGGCGAAGGTTGACGCAGACTAACACCCATTTTCTTTTTTTCCCCTATCCACTAATAGGTCTCCAGATACCTTTCATCAGATAGTGAAGTTGTTGTTGACGTAAATGACTGGTGTGAAATCATGTTGGTGATAGTTACGGATTGATTTCTGATGACGAAATTATAACAATTTGTTCATCTGTAGACAGTGACGATCATGATGATAGACTAGTTGAAGTTGGTGCCCAATTTGAAGAGATTATGAGACATAACAGTCGTCACGATGCGGAAGCACAAAAGGATTTATTTGCAACGCCAAGCAGAAACAAATTTGGTGGGACTAACGCCCGTGAAACACATGAGTGATTGTGCTGCACATAAACTACCCATGTTAAAGCAAAATTGTAACAAGATGACCCCCCGTTACAATGACGTGTAGGAACACCCGATGATACATGACCATATGTGGGGTGGACTGTTACGTACTCTGCACTGTACAGTGCACAAAGTTTTCAGTTTTTCGCCATATTTCCATGCTGTAAAATAATATTCCAAGTCCATAAAGCTGTGAAGACGGGTCTTGAGTGGTGCTTCGGTAGCTCACTTGGTAAAGCACTTGCCCGCGAAAGGCAAAGGCCCCGAGTTCGAGTCTCGGTCCGGCACACAGTTTTACTTAACTTCTTTATGATTTGATATGGATGCATTTAAAAGGAAAATTGCGTCGTTGAAGGGACACACAGTGACAAAGACATTCCAGTTCCCTAAGCTCACTGGCGTTAAAGAATGCGAAGTTTTAAGGATTCATTGTGGCCTAGAAATAATTCCAAGGATCTTACATCTGTTTCTGCGATGTTTTCGAGATCATTTGCCATTTCAGTTGAAAGCGCCCCTGTGTATGTGAATATGTAACTTATTGAACTGCAACGGAATTTCATTTATGACAATTTTTTTTTCCTTAAAACTGTCCAGTACGTCTACACAGCTTTCCTCAGCTAGAGTTTCCAAGTCTCCATAATAAGGTTACAAAATTGCTACAATATTTCAGTCGACATATTTGTGTGAAAGACCTTTCTTGGGTTTTGAAACTAAGTCACGATTACATGTGATCTTGAATGTAGAGCTCCCCGAAATAGCCGGCAATTTGTACCAGATAAAAATAAGGTGTTCAGCGAGTCAAAAATAATTAATTACTACTGAAAACTTGTTTTGTTTGTGACCTATGTTGTTGAGAAATGTAAAATACACTACTGGCCATTACAATAGCTACACCACGAAGATGACGTGCTACAGACGCGAAATTTAACCGACAGGAAGAAGATGCTGTGATATGCAAATGATTAGCTTTTCAGAGCATCCATACAAGGTTGGCGCCGTTGGCGATACCTACCACGTGCTGACATGAGGAAAGTTTCCAACCGATTTCTCATACACAAACAGCTGTTGACCAGCGTTGCCTGGTGAAACGTTGTTTTGATGCCTCGTGTAGGGAGGAGAAATGCGTACCATCACGTTTCCGAATTTGATAAAGGTCGGATTGTAGCCTATCGCGATTGCGGTTTATCGTATAGCGTCATTGCTGTTCGCGTTGGTCGAGATCCAATGACTGTTAGCAGAATATAGAATAGGTGGGTTCAGGAGGGTAATACGGAACGCCGTGCTGCATCCCAACGACCTCGTATCACTAGCAGTCGAGATGACAGGCAACTTATCCGCATGGTTGTAACGGATCGTGCAGCCACGTCTCGATCCCTGAGTCAACAGATGGGGACGTTTGCAAGACAACAACCATCTGCACGAACAGTTCGACGACGTTTGCAGCAGCATGGACTATCAGCTCGGAGACCGTGGCTGCGGTTACCCTTGACGCTGCATCAAAGACAGGAGTGCGTGCGATGGTTTACTCAATGACGAACCTGGGTGCACTAAAGGCAAAACGTCATTTTTTTCGGATGAATCCAAGTTCTGTTTACAGCATCATGATGGTCGCATCCGTGTTTGGCGACATCACGGTGAACGCACATTGGAAGCGTGTATTCGTCATCGCCATACTGGCGTATCATCCAGCGTGGTGGTATGGGGTGCCATTGGTTACACGTCTCGATCGTCTGTTGTTCGCATTGACGGCACTTTGAACAGTGGACGTTACATTCCAGATGTGTTACGGCCCCTGGCTCTACCCTTCATTCGATCCCTGCGAAACCCTACATTTCAGCAGGATAATGCACGACCGCATGTTGCAGGTCCTGTACGGGCCTTTCTGGATACAGAAAATGTTCGACTGCTGCCCTGGCCAGCACATTCTCCAGATATCTCACCATTTGAAAACGTCTGGTCAATGGTGGCCGAGCATCTGGCTCGTCACAATACGCCAGTCACTAGAAGACTGTGGTATCGTGTTGAAGCTGCATGGGCAGCTGTACGTGTACACGCCATTCAAGGTCTGTTTGACTCAATGCCCAGGCGTATCAAGGCCGTTATTACGGCCAGAGGTGGTTGTTCTGGGTACTGATTTCTCATGATCTATGCACCCAAATTGCGTGAAAATGTAATCACATGTCAGTTCTAGTATAATATATTTGTCCAATGAATACCCGTTTGTCATCTGCATTTCTTCTTCGTGTAGCAATTTTAATGGTCAGTAGTCTATAAAACCCAGTTATATGCAGTGTGACTTCACTGCCATTTAAATGCGACACGTTCGCAGTTTTCCCCTCTTCCCCCACCTCGGTCTCACAGCATGACGTGACGGTGGGGGAAATGCGAAGTGAGGCTGAGGGCTCTGGCACTCGTGCCCGGTCATGGCCCGTGAGCCGAAATCTGGGTGGCCCCTGGTCTACACTGACACAGTCCGCATAGTGGAGCAGTTATTACTGTGCGAAAAACATCAGGTCGTAAATTATGTGTATGTTTGTGGGAACACTGAAGTGGGTACATTGTGAGGCACCAGACATGAAAATATCAGCTCTTATACCCGTTACACCCTGTATATGACATTTGTTGTTCTTTATGTAAAGTATAACCAATCAAGATTCCAGGATGTGGAGATGGCTGCTCTGCCACCTAGCTGGGCGGCCGCAGCTCTGTGTGAGGCATGCTGGCGGAGGGTGTCTTTGCAGTGCACACACCTCTCGTGGGTACTGGTACGTGTAGCTTGCCTGGCGGCTGACAGAGCCAACATGAACCTCATCTCTAGAGTCTGTTTACTGGTGGACCTTGTGCTATTGTGTGCCATTGGTCCACTGTATTTAACATTTTCTCACTATGTAGCGTTGCGCTCTGTTGCTGATGGTATCTTAGTTCTTTCATCATGGCTTCCCCATATAAGTTACTGATATCTGTGCTCATAAAAATGTCATTCTTTAAGATTTCGTTAGTCACAAATCAACCTATCACTCTGTATAAATGTGCGTCTTTCTTGTTGTGCTTGAAATATGTCTAGTACAGATAATCTTCATATGCTTAGATACGTTTGTGGGGACCGCCCTTCCACTTTTTTTCTCTCTCCTGAGCCAGTTGTATAACTTCTCTGACTGAAAGAACAAGTATGATCGGATTTTATAATTTCCCGCTGAATGTGTGTGGGCTGTTGATCATTGTAAAAGTAGAAAAAATTTGAATTTCCCCTATTTTTCGACATATGCTAAAGCTTATGAAGTGCTTGAGAAAAGTAATGAGACTGACTTTTTTATCTACGAAAGATTTATTTTTCAAACAACAATATTGTCCCTTGCAGAGAAGTTTCCTTTGGCAGCTACACATGCCGGAGTCATTGTTCCAAGTCTTGGTAGCATCTCTGAAAGGCTTCAACTAGCTGGACCTTTAACATGTTGGTCTCATTCTTTTGTATGTTTTACATAGTGCCAAAATCACATCCTTTTAAAACATTTTTCAATTTTGGGAAAAGAGTAATTTGACAACGATTCAGCTCAGGTGAGTAAGGAGGCTGTGAAACAACAGGAGTACTTTTTGAGGTCAAAAATTTCGCAGTGGAAGTGACCGTGTGAAATGGGAGATTCTCATGATGCAGCGTCCACTTGTTTTCAACGTCCAGTCTCACTCGATTCATTGTTTTCCTGAGCGTTTCAAGAACATCTATGTTAATTACTTGATTGACAGATTTTCCTGGAGCAACAGACTCACTAGCCCCCTCCCCCTCACACACACAGATTCGACTTTTTCATCCGTTTTTGAAGCAGAAGATCTCACTGAGCGAGGCCCATCTTCAGTGTTCTCTCAGCCTTCCAAAAATGATTTGTGCCAGCGAAAAACAAGCGGTCTTGCTTAGTAATGTTCCCCATTCGCCTGTTTCAAATTTTCAAAGGTCACGCTCGTGAATTTCCTGACTTAAACACAAAACTTGATGAGGGCAACGTTACTCTAAATTCCGCTGTTCCATATTTGTGATACTCAACAAAAACACAGCTCCATTGATGGCGCTCTCAAAAATAAAGTGATGGCTGTATGGAGCTGAAACTTGAACTGAGCATCTAGGAGGAATGGAAACACTGGTGCACACAAGTAGAACAACGCAGCATTGCCAGATCACTCGCAGTGTTGTCAGCCTCATTACTGTTTCTACACTCCTTGTAAGTGTGTTTCTTGCGTTTACAAATTCCCCATAACTGTAACTTGCGTGACAAGGGCAGAAATGCCATAGAGGTTGTGTGCGTGACTATAGTGTGACCACAGACTGTTTTACTAATGGTGGCAATCAGAAATACTATCTTCGATTTTTGAATTTCCCACCAATTCAACTTAGTATAGGTGAGGTCTTAGAACCTGAACTTGGGATTCGTTGCTCGCGGTCTGTGGAAGCAGCTGAGGCAATTATGATAGCGTGGGTAGGTAGTGGAATTGGCTTGGCTCTGCATGGTGATATGGCTGGCAGCCCAGCTCAGTTGGCATCCATGAACACACAGCTCTCTTCAGCTGACGGCCTGGCGTGGGAATTGTTCAAACATAGGTCAAGCAGCAAGTGGCATCAGTTTGGATATGATTCTAAACTTGGAACACAAGGAATTGGACAACAGTGTTGGGTCCTGACATCATAGATGATGATGATGATGATGATGATGATGATGATGGTTGGTTTTTTGGGCGCTCAGTTGCGCGGTTATCAGCGCCTGTACAAATTCCCAACATTTTGTCAGTCCAGTCTCTTGCATGAATGATGATGAAATTATGAGGACAACACAAACACCCATTCATCTCGAAGCAGGTGAAAATCCCTGACCCTGCCGGGAATCGAACCGGGACCCCGTGCTTGGGAAGCGAGAACGCGACCGCGAGACCACGAGCTGCGGACTGACATAGAGGCTGGCCTCATATCTCCTTGCCCACAACAATGGATCACCATTGTGGATTTTGATGTCATAAGGCTGGGAGGAAATCTGACAACAATGCAGGTGACCCCATATGCCCAGGTCCACCATATTGCATTCTGTACTTAAAACAAGGGTCCTAGCAACCATGCAGGCTGGTCTCATAGGCGCAGATCGGCCATCTTGGATTTTCTACCAATAGAACAACTGCCCATCTTTCGTTTTTTGATTTTCCCACCATTTTGTACTCGAGGCAACTGGCCTATTTTAAACTTCACGCGATTTTATATATAGGGCAATTGGTCTAGATCAGAGAAGAGCAGAGGTAAACTGGCAATGTTGCATGGGTCATAGGGGAGGTGTAAATCTGGCAGAGTGCTGCCTGTCCTCAGTCACGCAGCCCCTCTACTCAGGTGACGATTCCCCTTTTCCGAGGGAGCATAGTTGCTGCTGGCGAACAGTGCAATCACGTGCCTGCCTATGTCATCTTGGTTCTAGTTCCTTTGATGGAGAGACGGGCCCACGGCTGTGCTTCCACTCTGTTGCTCTTACGATTCTCGTGCACGTGCTGTTGCCTGTTAGTCTGCTGCGGTAGTTGGCCCCAGCTATCTTCGCTGAGTTGCTTCCGTATTTTCACTTGCAACGACGCGAAGTGCAGCGGATGGGTTCAAATGGCTCTGAGCACTATGGTACTTAACTTCTGAGGTCATGAGTCCCCTAGAACTTAGAACTACTTAAACCTAACTAACCTAAGGACACCACATACATCCATGCCCGAGGCAGGATTCTAACCTGCGACCGTAGCGGTCACGCGGTTCCAGACTGTAGCGCCTAGAACCGCTCGGCCATCCCGGCCGGTGCAGCGGATGGGGCTCGATTGATGAGGTTATGTGGTCCTCAAGCCTTTCTTGAAATAGCGTCGGCGATATTGTTCAGGATCTGCCATTTCGTCTCGCAACACAGTATTTCTTTGACATGGAGTTTTCCGTGGGGATTGCGTTGCTGCCGATCGGTATCAACAACATCGTCATACAGACACATCCATAAAAAGTGTGTTCTAGCGTGCCTTCTTCACCACAGGCACGTTCAGAAGTTCATTTTCGCCCAATTCTATGTCAGTAGATGGCGTAAGGCTCATGACCTGTCAAGAAGAACGTAAAAGACAAAAAACCTTAACGGATTTCTTGCCCCACAGACAGCAATGCGAGTGCAACGTTTCCGAGAGGCTACTCTCCCTTTCCCTTTGCACCTGATAATGGAACTAGAGTGAGTGAGTAAGAGAGTGTGTGTGTGTGTGTGTGTGTGTGTGTGTGTGTGTGTGAGAGAGAGAGAGAGAGAGAGAGAGAGAGAGAGAGAGAGGGGGGGAGGGGGGAGATATTATAGTGGAAAGTAGCGCTCACCCTGCGTCTTATGCCACAAGATACCTGTTAAAAGATACTGCTGCACTAACAAGCCTCAAAAGCCTTCATAGATACAACTTCAAGGTACTTCCTTCCATTTTGGCTTTGTTTTTGTATTTACTATATTAATTTAAAGAAAAGGTAGCTACATACGAAAGATATTCCGTCTTTCGTAATATACTTTGTAAAGACAGTTTTCAACTCAGGAGGTGCTGCTCCAAAAATCTGTTGACTCCAACGGTAGTTAAACCCAAGAAGTGTGTGTGTGTGTGTGTGTGTGTGTGTGTGTGTGTAGGTGGAAGGTGGGGAGGGGATGGGGCGGCGCGCTTGTATGTGTGACAATAATATTCCTTCGCTACGAAGTTACAAACGAGGGGCCCTATCTTTGATGCGGTTCCCACACAGCTGCGCTCTGCAAGCTGCTGTGCTATAACTCATGGGTCGGGAACACACACTGAACCTGCAGGAATAACGCTGCGCCGTAAATATCGGCAGATAAACAATCGGAAATTTTTTATGAGCGCTGCGCTGTGCCAAATATCGGCGCAGGCGTGTTGGCATATTTTTCTTTGAAACCCGCCGTGCTGCCATAGCTGTCATAGGCAGGCAGGGCATTCTGTGGGTGATTGGAACGGCGTACCATTTGTAAAGTACATCATTTTCGACAGAGAAAAGTGAAAAGTTTCCTAACAAAAACAAAACAATATTGTTCCTGCTGTCTTTGAAGTACCTGAAACTGGCTAGAAGTAAATACTTGTAAGTCAGTTGTTGCACTGGACTTCGTAAAGCTACTGAATTACGTTCATATAATGCTGTAACGAAAATTCTTGAAGTTATCCAGTTAAATATCAGTATCTGGAGAAAGTGAAGCGGTGGATGAACTCTTTGAATATTTACTTAAGTGAGGTGCGTCGAAAAGATGATCCGCTGCTGCTACTGTTGCTGTAGAAAAGAAGGTCAAAATTCGAGCATACAACTGACCAGAGTGAGCACATTTCTCACATTAATTTGTGCCACACATGTCTTTGAATTTCGCAGTAATTTATTTCCGTCTTGGAATCATCCAGATAAAGAACAGGCAGTACTGCATCTGAGCTAAACAAGCACAGTGTGTTCTTTGGAAGAATCATTATACGTTTACAAACCAGACCAGCACAGTGGACTCCTCGAAAGTTCGTGCAAAACTGCCTCCCAGCAGTGGTCCCGTATGTGTCTTATATACACTTTGCTGCGATGTCGGTGATTAATGAAACACAATGACATTTGACGTACATCCGAACAAAAAGTGACGTAGTATAGATTTAAAACCTCATTAGGCAGTTAATGTACCTCTTTACAGAACGGTCTCATTCACAATGAAAAAGAGTCAGATATTTAAACATAACAATACATGTGATTCTTCATTTTCTCCAGGAGTATTTTATGACGAAATAAATCTCGGGTGAACTGCCTGGTATGAGTGTGCATAGGGCACTCATACCAGGCTGTTCACCCGAGATTTATTTCGTCATAACAATACATTGCATTTTATTGGATTACATGAAAAAAGTCAAATGTAGTTTCTTCCTAACATGTTTCCTAGCGTCAATAAAATTGTACTTCATTTCAGCAATAAATACTGTCTTTCGGAAAATAGTCTGGAAGTTCCTTAAAGTAGTTTGTGTCCACATTTGCAATTGGCCCCCTGTTAATAACAGTAATTACATTTCAAACAGACAGGAAATTCTTTGCAGGTACGCAGTAAGATTCGTATTCTAATTAGCTTTTTTAGTTACCGATAATATTATATTTAAAATAGTTCAGAGACGATGATCGTGAAGGCATTTTGTTTCAAAGATTCCTGCCAATCACATTGTCTACTTGAGGCATAAGGAATATTTAGAAAATGTTTCTTTCATCATAACAGTTCCCTAGGTTTTATGTTACCTCTATTGCCCATATTTGGCTATGCGTAGAATTACTGTTGACACGTTATTAGCTTTTCAGTTAATCTAATGTGAATGAGAATCTGGTGGTAATAAGCTTCAAAAGAAGCAGAAATGGTTCCTAGCTGTTACTTTTCAAAAGAGCCAGATGTGTCTACGAAGTCTTGGATTGGAAGTAAAAACTGGTGTCAATAAATTTTACGCATGCGTCTTCTCTCTCTCTCTCTCTCTCCCTCTCCCTCTCTCTCTCTCGCTCGCTCGCTCGCTCGCTCGCGCGCGCCACACACACACACACACACACACAGACACAGACACAGACACACCCGCGCGCGCGCGTGTTTCTGAGTGTGTACATGAGGGATTGGGGGGGGGGGGGGGAAAGCGTGGCACATTATATTTTCGGTGTATCGTCAAGTAATTGTGTTAATTTGAATGTCAAATTGCTGAAAAATTGCAGTTAATAAGTCCACGGCTGACGGGGCGTAAAGCCGTTACGAAGCAAAGTGTGCGCCTGGCGATGAGCGTAGTGCAGTAGAGTGCGTTGCTCTGTTAACTGCACCTATCAGCTTCTTCCCGTGACATAATGATGATGTGACGTGTTATGTGATACGTGAGCAAACAGAAAAAGAAGAGAACACTGATAATACATCTTTCGCCTTTAAAGTTATTTGAAATGTAGGTTGTGGTGGCCTAAAGCTGACAGTTTGGTTGAGAGTTGGAACGATCTCAAGCACTTCTGCCGTTGCGCGACAGAGAAGAACGATGACGACCTTCTCCAGACCACTTTCTTCTCCTCTCTAACGAAGGACACAGAGTTGGAGAAGAAACATCGTGGTCGAAGTGCAACTGAAGTATTTCCGAAATATTTCTTTCTCATTTATACCCTGAACGGACGGTAGGTTAAAAATGATATAATCAACACAAGTGATGAATCTTCATCAGATGAAAAATGATTTCATGTACTCACACAAGCCTCTAGGTATCGAACAGAGTATGTTCTGCCATTCACGTAAGTATGGACGTAATCAAACGAAAATTCTTTGCTGATTTGGACTATATCGAAACATTAGTTCTGAATGTGTGCGACGTCCCTCGTACCAAGCCTAATGGAGTGTTCCGTAGCTAATTTATAAGAACTTCGCATCTGAAAGTAAAACATCAAATCACCGACATCGCTGCGCCGGAAAAAGATCCTGCAAGAACGGGACCAACGACGATTGAAGAGACTCGTTCGTGACAGAAATGCAACCCTTCTGCAAATGGCAATTGTGCCATCAACATGCGTCAGCGTACGAACCATTCAATGAAACATCATAAGTATGGGCTTTCGGAGCCGAAGTCCCACTCGTGTACCCTTAATGACTGCGCGATACAAAGCTTTACGCCTCGTCTTGGCCCGTCAACCCCGATATTGGACTGTTGATGACTGGAAACATGTTGCCTGGTCGGACGAGTCTCGTTTCAAATTGTATCGAGCTGATGGACATGCACGGGTATGGAGACAACCTCATGAATCCGTGGACCCTGCTTCTGGTGGAGGCTTTGCAACGGTGTGGGGCGTGTGCAATTGGACTGATATGGGATTCCTGATAAGTCTAGATACGACTCTGAAAGGTGACACGTACGTAAGCATCCTGTCCGGTCACACGCATCAATTTCATGTCCATTGCGCATTCCGACGGACTTGGACAATTCCAGCAGGACACTGTGACACTCCACACGACCAGAATTGCTACAGAGTGGCTCCAGGAACACTGTTCTGAAACACTTCCGCTGCCCACCAAACTCACCAGACATAAACATTATTGGGCATATCTCGGATGCCTTGCAACCTGCTATTCAGAAGAGATCTCCACCCCCTCCCCCCCCCCCCTACTCTTACGGGTTTATGGACAGCCCTTCAGGTTTCATGGTGTCAGTTCGTTCCAGCACTACTTCAGACATTAGCAGAGTCAATGCCACGTCGTGTTGCGGCACTTCTGCGTGCTCGCGGGACCTCTACACGATATTAGGCAGTTTCTTTAGCTCTTCAGTATATATGAAACATACAATAATGGAACGGTGTTAGCAAACTGGAATGTTGGATTTATTGTTTATTGCTTAATGACTAGTATACTTGTACAGAATCTGAATTTGCAATAACAATAAACAACAATCACGGCCAGGTAGAGAAAGGGGGGTGGGGGGTGGGAGGGGAGATACACTACTGGCCTTTAAAATTGCTGCACCACGAAGATGACGTGCTACAGACGCGAAATTTAACCGACAGGAAGAAGATGCTGTGATATGCAGCTGATTAACTTTTCAGAGCATATACACAAGGTTGGCGCCGATGGTGACACCTACAACGTGCTGATATGAGGAAAGTTTCCAACCGATTTCTCATACACAAACAGCAGTTGACCGGCGTTGGCTGGTGAAACGTTGTTGTGATGCCTCGTGTAGGGAGGAGAAATGCGTACCATCACGTTTCCGAATTTGATAAAGGTCGGATTGGAGCCTATCGCGATTGCGGTTTATCGTATCGCGACATTGCTGCTCGCGTTGGTCGAGATCCAATGACAGTTAGCAGAATATGGAATAGGTGGGTTCAGGAGGGTAATACGGAACGCCGTGCTGGATCCCAACGGCCTCGTATCACTAGCAGTCGAGATGACAGGCATCTTACCCGCATGGCTGTAACGGATCGTGCAGCCGCGTCTCGATCCCTGAGTCAGCAGATGGGGACGTTTGCAAGACAACCACCATCTGCACGAACAGTTCGACGACGTTTGCAGCAGCATGGACTATCAGCTCGGAGACCATGGTTGCGGTTACCCTTGACACTGCATCACAGACAGGAGCGCCTGCGATGGTGAACTCAACGACGAACCTGGGTGTACGAATGGCAAAACGTCATTTTTTAGGATGAATCCAAGTTCTGTTTACAGCATCATGATGGTCGCATCCGTGTTTGGCGACATCGCTGTGAACGCACATTGGAAGCGTGTATTCGTAATCGCAGTACTGGCGTATCACCCGGCGTGGTAGCATGGGGTGCCATTGGTTACACGTCTCTGTCACCTCTCGTTCGCATTGACGGTACTTTGAACAGTGGACGTTACATTTCAGATGTTTCACGACCCGTGGCTCTACCCTTCATTTTATTCCTGCGGAATCTTACATTTCAGCAGGATAATGCACAACCGCATGTTGCATGTTCTGTACGGGCCTTTCTGGATACAGAAAATATTCGACTGCTGCCCTGGCCAGCACATTCTCCGGATCTCTCACCAATTGAAAACGTCTGTTCAATGGTGGCCGAGCAACTGCCTCGTCACAATACGCCAGACACTACTCTTGATGAATTGTGATATTGTGTTGAATCTGCATGGGCAGCTGTACCTGTGCACGTCATCCAAGCTCTGTTTGACTCAATGCCCAGGCGTATCAAGGCCGTTATTAGGGCCAGAGGTGGTTGTTCTGGGTACTGATTTCTCAGCATCTATGCACCCAAACTGCGTGAAAATGTAATCACATGTCAGTTCTAGTATAATATATTTGTCCAATGAATATCCGTTTATCATCTGCATTTCTTCTTGGTGTAGCAATTTTAATGGCGAGTAGTGTAGATAGAGGGTGACAGGAAATGAACACAGAAAACTTGGAGGAGGAGATGGGAGGGACGGAGGGAGGGAGGGAGGATGAGGATGAGGAGGAGGACAGAGAAAAGTGGGGGTGGAGATAGGGACAATGGAGAGGAGGAGATTACGACATATATTCTATTTCCATTCATCTTTCCATTTAAACAGATTGAGTCACAGTAAAGCACGGCCGGGTGTAGCTAGTTAACAATAACAGAATTAATATTTTGATGTAGTCTATATCAGCTAAGGATTATGCTCTTGTCTGCACGCAGAACAGCATATTTTCATTTATTAATAATAGGTAAATTAATATTCGTGTGTAGACCAAAGTAGCATGTGATAATCTGTCAGGATTGCTCTATCACTACGTAATTAGTAGCTTATCACTTCGTACGTCATCGGCCATGTTATGTATAACCATCCGGCGAAGTGGTTCGCAGCAGATAGTCACTGCTGAGTCTGATGGCATGGCATTGGGAAGTGCGTATTGGAGATTACAGTTTCTGAAACGTATAATTTCTTTTGCGATATGTTAATGATACGTGTTTCTCATTTAAAAGCGAGAAAAAACATTGTTCTGCCCAATGACAATGACATGATTTTGCGAGTGAATTTGATAGGCGTACACATGATTCTTCACATTGTAAAACAGTTGGCTATTTTATTAGAAGGAGCTGGTATCCCCAGAAACTACAGACCTGATTGTTTAATTGAGATTAATTGCAATTCCATAAGAAAAGCCCCATCAAATGCAACGGATTCGAGACGTGCATGTTGTCTTTACATGAAGGCGCCAGGCTGGTAAGCTAATATTTCTTTAGTGCCTTAGTCTGCTGTCGCAAGTACACGTCCTCCTACTCTAGTACATATCGAGGCAGTTAAGTGCCATCTGGCGTAACATTGAAAAGGGAGCCGCGTACTAATTGTTTAACCACATGACAGTTACTTAATCTCTGCTGAAAATGCGTGTGTGACGTCCTTAGGTTAGTTAGGTTTAAGTAGTTCTAAGTTCTAGGGGACTGATGACCTCAGATGTTAGTCCCATAGTGCTCACAAGGGAACCTCCCCATCGCACCCCCCTCAGATTTAGTTATAAGTTGGCACAGTGGATAGGCCTTGAAAAACTGAACACAGATCAATCGAGAAAACAGGAAGAAGTTGTGTGGAACTATGAAAAAATGAGCAAAATATACAAAATGAGTAGTCCATGCGCAGATAGGTGGCAACATCAAGGATACTCTGAACGTAAGAGCGCCGTGGTCCCGTGGTTAGCGTGTGCAGCTGCAAAACGAGAGGTCCTTGGTTCAAGTCTCCCCTCAAGTGAAAAATTTTTCTTTATTTTCGCAAAATTATGATCAGTCTATTCGTTCATTGACGTCTCTGTTCACTGTAATAAGTTCAGTGTCTGTGTTTTGCGACCGCACCGCAAACCCGTGCCATTAGTAGACGAAACGACGTGCCTCTCCAATGGGAACCGAAAACATTTGATCGCAAGGTCATAGGTCAACCGATTCCTCCACAGGAAAACACGTCTGATATATTCTATACGACACTGGTGAGGGCATGTGCGTCACATGACAGGAATATGTTGTCGACCCACCTAACTTGTACACTAGGCGAATGGGTAAAAAGATTCTTTTACATTGCGCGATTTAGGTTTTCTTGTGGATGTTAGAATTACTCCCAAAAAAGTGATGAAAACATAAGAGTTTGTCACATAAACTGCAACAAATGAATCCAACAGTTTCACAGTCGCACAATTTTCCCTGTGCTCTGTCAAAACATGTTTTTAACGTTTTCAAATTTTTCCGTGTGTAGACCGTCAAATCCTGCATATGTCCAAGCAAATCTGAACATGTCCTGGAATTTTGGAGAGCGAATTTGACTATGTGTGAGTGCCTGAATTTTGATAATTGTCTGAAAATAAAAAATAAAATTTTACGCTCGAAGGAAGACTTGAACCAAGTACCTCTCGTTCCGCTGCTGCACACGCTAACCACGGGACCACGGCGCTCCTGGCCTCACCTAACCCTTGAGTTGCCTATCTTCGCATGGACTACTCAGTTTGTATATTTTGCTTATTTTTTTCATGGTTCCACGCAACTTCTTCCTGTTTTCTCGATTGATCTGTGTTCAGTTTTTCAAGGCCTATCCACTGTGCCAACTTATAACTAAATCTGAGGGGGGTGCGATGGGGAGGTTCCCTTGTCAGAGCCATTTGAACCATGTTTTTGAAATTGCGTGCTACTTGATTTCGTCGTAGACAGAATAGCTGGTACGAAGAGATGAAATAATTATGGTTGCGCCCTAGTATTTTTGTTTACATGATATCTGAGTTCCTGTCACATGTGAAAAGACTACAACGATTAATGTGAAAGGGAATTTAAGACGTACGTCCAGGAGTGAAAAAAGTAGGTGCAAAAATTGAGACATTTGGAAGCAATTCATAGAAAAGACAAACTATGATCGGTAAGGAGGTTGCTAGCTGTGCAAGCAGTGGTACTTGTCAGTAGCTGCTGCTGCCGCTGCTTTGATTACACACTGGTGTTGAGAGTGCTGGGTAAAGAGGGGCCTCGCTATGGCCCGTCGCGAAATATCTCCCGCAGTTGCAGATGCTGCCACCGCAAGCGTTTTGCCTCGGCTGCGCTGCAACTCCGGCTCCTTGTTAGTCTGCGAGATGAGCCAATGAATATTTAATGCTTTCGCTGTCTTTGCAGTTCACAAGCGAAACTCAAAGTGCTGCTCTGTGGCGCCAGATGCGCCCAACGATCTAGATGTTCCCCTGAACCGCAACAGTCCTGTTACGTATTACAAAATCTAGTGCAGAAAGTTGCTTTATTATAATAGTCAGCTGCGACTTCTGGCCCCTATTGGCCTATCTCGTGAGGTTCCGACGATAGCTGCAAGAACTTGAAAACTTCTCCTTGAAACCAGCCAGGCTATAAATCTGCTCGCGTACAGACTCCTACGACCTTCTTAGCCTTTTCGCTTCCGTGCAGAAGATGAAATGCACAAACAGTGTAGACTGGGGCAAGCAGAAACATTACTGTTTTACAGCACGCTGAAGTAAATAACGCTTTATCGAGATGTTCCGGAGATATGTAGTTAAGAGAGCTAGAATGTCGGACAAACTCTCTTTACAAAAACAAGGAAAACCTGAGTTAGTGTTTTTCTGTTCGTGACAGCTTTCATCCTCGAGTCACCAACTATCGTTACTGAAAGAAGGAAAAGAAGAAGAAGAAGAAGAAGAAGAAGATTTCACTCGTTCCTTAAGTTGCCAAATACAGTAGGATTTTTCCACCGAGAAAACGCGTTCGGCAATGAAAAATAGTGCAAGACAGGCCAAATTTTGTAAAATGAAGATACCGAACTACAATTGCTTTGTCAACAACCTTTTATTGTTCACACGACCAGTTGCAGAACACTTAAAGTTCCATTATATACTGTAAACTGCAGTAATGAAAATATTGTGTTACACGACAAATGGCAGGGGCTCCTCAAGTCTGAATTATCAGATAAGGAACTATGGGGCTAAAATGAGTTAAAATGATCTAAGGGAAGGAACAGGACGTTAATTACAAATAAAATCACTAAACCGACTGAGGACATACTCACCCCAGTGTTATCACTGAACCAAAACTTCAATGTCAAAGGATTAAACGGACTTACAAAAATCCGAAAAAAAACTGGACATCATGACCGGGCACCAAAAGTCACCAGAACCATGAAACATGCAAAATGCAAAAAAAGGGGGGGGGGAAGAGTAATCACATATGGCCTGGAATTACATAAATACCATGAAAACAGTTCTCCCAGGTGCACGACCGGGAACACAAACAGGAAAACTATGAAACAATAAATACTAGCCGTGAGTACTGAGGCCGCAAACGACTCATAGCGCAGGCGCAGTATGAAGCAGATATGTTGTTGGTCAACTGTTTGAACTGGAAAAGAGGGAAGTGAAAGCAGACGGAACCATTACAACATTAAGAAGCAAGAGAACTTCTAAATTGAAATAAACAAAATAAAAAGGAGGAAAATATGTGTGTACACCTTAACCTGTCCTCATAAAGTCGTAAGTAACTAAAATATGTTTGTGATACAGGTCAGTGCGTTCACTAATTGTATTGAGAGGATGGGAATGTAGACTTCATAAGATTAAAATTTCTTCCAGGACATCAAGTATTTCGCCTTATTTCGCATTGTATAAGACAGTTAATTATCCTAACCTGCTGCTGATGCTGGTTGTTAGTCAAATCCATTGTCAGAGCTGACCTGGAATTGGCCAGCTCCTTCTGATCTTGAAATCTATAAAAATTCCTGCCTGTCTGGCCAACGCATCTGCTCTTACCACAACTGAGTTGGATCGCGCTGAAGACGATACACTCCAGGATAGGAGAAAGGATCCTTTTTGAAGACACCACGGTTCGTGAACCTACTGCCCAAACTTTTTGGAACGAAAATTTTTATTGGAATTTTTTATTAAATTTATGTAAGTAATTCCATGCAATATGTTATTTCTCTTCCCCTTTTTATTGCATTTTTACATGTTCCGAGATTCTGGTGTCGCGGTCGTGACGTCCGTTTTTTCGGATATGTCTAAGTCTCTTTCATCCTTTTGACACGAAACTTTCGGTTCAATGACAACATTGGGGCGAGGATGGCCTCATTTGGTTAAATGATTTTATTTGTAAGTGACGTTGTGTTCTTTCTTTTAGTTCATTTTAGACATTTTAGACGCATAGTTCCTTATCTGATATTTCAGAGTTGAGGATCCCCTCCTTTTGTCGTCCATAGAATATTTTCGTTATTACAGTTCACACCAGATGATGCAAATTTAAGTGTTCCCAAGCAGGTCGTGTGCACAATAAAAGATTGTTGATTAAGCAACTGTTGCGCAGTTTCTTCATTTTAGAAAATGGAGTTAATATAGTTCCCGCTGCCCCGTAAGTAGAACAGGCGAAATCATTGGGAAAATAGATGTAAGCTAAAGATAAAGACAGGTAATGCACATGTACAAGAACCAAGAGCGAAAAATAAAAAATATACAGGGAAGACTAAGAAAGAAGTGTTCGAATTAGAAAGGGTAAGACAGGGAGGTAGTTTTTCACTCTTACTACAAAATCTGTACCTGAAGAGGCAACGATGGAAATGCAAGAAAGATTCTGGAGTGAGATTAAAATTTAGGTTGAAGAATATGATGGAATAGCGATATTTCGGCGAAGGTGAAGGATCAGGAATAGTAAATTCTGACATGATCAGGGGGGAGAGACGGCGGTCTTAATGTGGTTTGTTAATTAAAAATTTTAAAAACTAAAAACTTTTCATGCCTAGACCGCAATTTTCCTATCACAATTAAAGTTCGATAACTAGTTTCTGTTGCTATCTGCAAGCATCTTCACACTGTTCAAAATATGAAAAGACAGCGAATAAGCATCAGGAAGCATCGATAGCTGTAAACATGCAACAACATGCCTTTGTAAGTTCCGAAACGTAATAGTAAGTAGTTGAAAACGTCATTGCAAGAAGGCCAGGTTGTAGACGGTAATTTAGCGGGTTGACAGTCATACAGGAAATTGTCAAGTTGCAACTGGTGGAAATACCAGAACACGGAACTGTGTACGTGGAGTTTTTCTAGGCTGGGCCAAATATTGTATTTGAACGTCACTGGCAGCTATTTAACCTCTGTCTTAGTCGAGACGAAATCACTGTTGAGTTTAAACAAGGGTTCACCACAAACATACTTAAAAAGAAAAGCGAGGATGACTGCGCAAATTACCGAGGCATCACAGCTGTCTTTTCTATATCGACTCTCTATGGAAGTTCTTTCAAAATAGGATTAAGAGGGAAACCGAGCAAGTAGAAGAACAGAGTGGCTTTCGTGCAGGAAGGTCTTCTATTGATATCTGAAGCAGTGGAGGGTGACTAACAAGAGAACAGCACATAACTTGGGGACATAAGAGATTTTTATACGCTTCTAGAAGAAGGCCTATGACATTTTACAATTTTTCAGGATGTGGGAAACAATTAATAACCAGAACATTCATAACTGTTACGAACAAGGGGCGTTCACTAAGTAATGAAACACACTTTTTTTCTTGTAGCAGGTTGGGTTTATTCAGGATTCCAAAACACAATATTATTCCACACTCTTTTGGTTACAAAACCTTATTTTTCAAAATAATGTTCCTTCATTGTGACGGCCTTACGCCGCCTCACTAGGTGGGCCTGTATGCCCTCATGGTACCACTCTACTGATCGACGTTGCAGCCAGGATCTAGCATCGTCAGTAACCTCCCCATCATCCACGTACTGCGTCCTGCGTAGTTCATTCTTCGTTGGGCCAAACAGGTGGAAGTCTGAAGGTGCGAGATCCGAGTTGCAGGGCGGTTGAGGAAGGAGAGTCCAATGAAGTTTTTTAAGCTCTTCTCGGTTGTGCAGACTTGCATGAGGTTTTGCATTGCCATGGAGAAGAAGTTCGTTTGCCTTTTTGTAGCGACGCACATGCTAAACTCATTTCTTCAATTTCCTGAGGGTAGCGCAAGACACTTCAGTGTTGATGGTTGCACCATAAGGGAGGCTAACAAAGAGAATAACCCTATCAGAGTCCCAGAAGACCGTCGCCATGACTTTACCGGCTGAAGGTGTGGCTTTGAACTTTTTCTCTGGACGAGAGGTGGTGTGGTATCACTCCCTGTATTGCTGTTTTGTTTTCGATTCGAAATGATGAACCCATTTTTCATCGCCTGAGACGATGGTCGACAAAAAATTGTCACAATCAGCCTCATAACCCACAAGTAATTCCTCACAGATGTTCCTTCGTTTCTCTTCATGGTCTTCTGTCAGGCACCAAGGAATTCAGTGGGTACACACCTCTGAGTACCCCATCTGATGGCTGAGTGTGTCAGCGCTACCAACAGAGAAGCCCGCTTTAGAAACGTGGTGTTTGTGATCCTTGTCCACACATTCAACATTGCAGAAGTCACAGCTGTGGTAGGTCGTAAAGGTCTGCGCGACCTTGTTGCGATGGCTGGCTGCTGTCGGTCGTCCTATATTGCGGCGGCAGAGGGCGGTCACGGTATGGAACTGGGAGCTGCTGGATGCGTGGCTCAGTGGGCGCGCACCATTGGGTCCGGCAGATCTCTACTGGAAACCTGCAATCCCGCTACCAACTATAGAACGCCAGTGGGTTCGTATCGATACCACATCCCTCCCCTGCCTCCATCCCTCCTCATCATCGTCATGTAGTGTAGATGAGCGAACGACGACAGGGGCAGGGGCTAGGGCTAGATGCAGCTAAGGCCGTGAGCTTTACAGAGTAGCGGGTTAGTCCCTTACGCTTCCAGTGCTGGACTCATTCGGTCAGTAAGCTTTTAGCGACAGCGTGAGAATCATCGCCTGCATGTGAGCTTCTCTTGAAACTGTTTCAAGACTTGTGTGCCGTCATATTAGGAAACTGTGCAAAATCTGTTGGAGATACTAAGTAAGCGCAAACAGTATTTGAGTAAGCGCAAACAGTATTTGCTTAATCGTGAATAGCATGTTTTTCTTGCTTTTGAAAAAGGATCAATCGGTCCGGTACGTGATGTAGGTTCAAAAATGGTTCCAATGGCTCTGAGCACTATGGGACTTAACTGCTGCGGTCATCAGTCCCCTAGAACTTAGAACTACTTAAACCTAACCAACCTGAGGACATTACACACATCCATGCCCGAGGCAGGACTCGAACCTGCGACCGTAGCGGTCGCGCGGTTCCAGACTGTAGCGCCGAGAACCGCTCGGCCACTCCGGCCGGCCGTGTTGTAGGTGCTCGAAATGGTGTGTACTTCCTGTGTAACAGACTGTACGGTAAATTACAGGACGAACGAGGAAACTATTTCAATATTTATTTCCAAAAGACAGACACGCGGGCCAAGTGGTTTCGAACAATTCATCACGCAAATCTCGCATCTGGGAAGAAATAAGTAGTTTGTGGTAAGCATTTTGCAGAAAAGCACATAATTACTAAAGATAAAATGAGGAGAGCAGATGGTTCTCTGCTGACAGTTTTTAGGATAATTCCAAGGTCACCACTGGATGCTGTTCCTTCTTTGTTTCCTGGACAACCAGTCTGTTCATCTGGCTGCTAAATGAAAATAGGCTGAGAAGAGAGCAAAAAACATTTTGTGTAAGGGGTGTGCAGGACGAGATTACGAACTACGATAGTTTTACGAACTGCGTAAAGGAACAACGTATAAGTCACTTTTCCTATAAGATTACCATGGATTACCCATATTACATATTTTTTGTCAGAAATACGTCTGAATATCTGTGATGTGGACCTACATCTGATGACTATGAATGTTCATATCTAAACAGCACAGATCATAGGGAAGTGTCCAAATGGCTTTTGGACAGTTGTGACAAAGATTAAGAAGAAATTTCAAGCACATGACACATTTTGGGAACAATTTTCACAAATAATCATTCTAAAATAAGGAACAGCAGCTTCGTAACGAACAGCGGGCATAAGTTACTTAAATTTTCCAAATAAATGCAGATTTTTTGTGTAGCGGCGTGCATTTTCTTCTCAGTTTTTTTGTTTTGAATATTTGGTTCTCTTTGGCACGTGATATAAAAACGGTATTTGTGACATTAGATCAGGCTCCAGGATTGAGCTTTTCACAAAAGCTCTAAACTGAAGCAAACTTTTTAGTAGCCGACTTTGAGCTAAGTTGCATTGATGCTGCTAAACGTGGTTATGTTCTCAAGTCCCCTTTCTCAGTTCTTTACAGCTGTTACGTAATCAGCGTGAAACGTACGACGTAAGACGCTTTACACATCTGCACCGGCATTTCCAACTGTAAATGGTACCGTGAACAGCTGTAACACCGTCGCGCAACCACCTGTGTGTAGCTCTCGGGCCGTGACGTCACTAGAGGCAGTCGCAGGCTTCGCTCCACGAAGGCCTTGCCCGAGCTCGCTCAGGAACACCAGTCGATAGACCGGGCAAAGGGAGAGCACTCACACCCAGAGGCGGAGCAGCGAACGAAGACGGAGGCATCTCGACGACCGCAGAGGGAACCGAGGCGGCACGTGGGACAGCCGCCGGGAAGAGCGGTCCATCCCCAGACGGCGGTGGCTGTAGAGACGGCGACGACTCTGAAAGGGCAGCGACTTCCATCGAGGCCTACGGGGGCCGGACGAGTGGAGAGCTGCTGCGTCAAGGTAGGCACGGAATCTGAAAGCCCAAAGCCTGCAGCAGGATATGCAATTTGAATCTGGTGGCGACGCAGCAATCCTCTCGATCCCTGCAGGAGAAACATAGAATGTCCAACACGTCGTACAAAGGTGCCTCACTTCTAGAGCGTCCGTGCACTATATAGTCCGTAAAATAAGCAAGGTGCGGTGGCGCCGTCCACGTAACAACTCCACCGGCGATTGTCGGCCGCGTGGCTGGGAGCGGTAGGAAGACAAGAAGAGCGACAGAGCTTGATCCCGTGTGTGAGAGACAGGAAGTGCGTCCACCTGCTGCTTAAATGTCCGTACAAAGCGTTCGGCTTCTCACCGCTGGATTGCGGGTGGAATGGTGCACTCTTGTGTGGGTGATGCCGGTGGCGGCGCAAAACTGTTCCAACTCGGCAGCAACAAATTGAGGGCCGTTGTCTGTCACACTCACTCCAGGCGATCGCTTGAGTCAAAAGATCGACAAGGCCTGGATTGTGGGACGAGCCGTAGGAGAGTGCATAGGAACTACGAAGGGAAATTCGCTGAAAGCGCCGACGACGATGAATCAACGTGTATTGCAGTGAGGACCCGTCAAATCAAAGTGGATACAGTACCTCAGCGCTTGAGGTTTGCGTCATGCAAAGAACTCCTGCGGGGGGGGGCTGACTGACGTTCAGCTGACGCTTGGCACAGAAAGGTCAACTGTTCAATTTCGGCATCCAGGCCGTGCCAAGTGCAATGACGGGGCGCCAATTGCTTGGTGTGAACGGTGCCCCAGTGACACTGATGTAGCAAACGAAGCACGTCAGGCTGGAGAGCCTGGGGAACCATTACACTTGACTGATCATTGTCGGCACGAAGCAACATGATACCTTGCTGAACTGCAAGGTCCTGCCGACGGGCAAAATATCGTCGAGCCACAGAACTACGAATCTGTCTGACTGAAGATGATCAACCATTGCTGGCGTAGTGCAACACTATCTGCAAATCAGGCAGGATCCACTACTCTGGCCTGGGCAGTCAACCGGTCATTAGACGGAAAGCTATTCAAAGCATCTCTGTCTGGTGGATCAGTGTAGCAACAAGAAACAGAGGAAGCATCTAATGCGGAATCTGGGCCAACAAGCATGCAAGAAAGAGAACCTGCGTTGGCATGCTTAAACGTGGGCCGATACACAGTCCCTTTGGTAATTTGACAAAAGATGAGCCCACAGTTGCAGCTTCAGTGCTGGGCGCGTTGGGACTGACTGAGAAGGGCTAAACCAAGTTTGTAGAAGTTTACTGTCAGTCACCAAGTAAAATTTTCTGCCGAAAAGTTACTGGTTTAATTTAATGGCGCCATAATAATGTTGAGAGCCTCCTTTTCAATTTGCGAGTAATTATATTGAGCGGTGTTAAACGACTTTGAAACAAAAGCATTCGGCCTGTCAACGGAACCAAATATATGCGACAGAACTGCACCGATGCCGTAAGAGGAAGCATCCACTGCAGAGACCACAGGTTTGGCCGGATTAAAATGAACAGGGTGTCTATCACATAGCAAAGCATGTTTCAACTCCCGGAAAGCAGACTGACACGTTTGCAACCAAACAAAAGGAACATCCTTCCTGCGCAAGCGATACAATGGAATCGCGATTTGAGCAGCGTTAGGAATAAATCAGACGTCATATGTGAGTCTTCCTAACACAGACTGCAGTTCCCGCACATTGCGTGCGGGTGGAAGTTCAATGATAGGAAGCAAATTAGATTGAAAGCGGTCAACACTCAGGCTATTAATGACCTGTCCTAAGTACTCAAGTTAAGTCTGAAAAAAACCACACATTTGTCTCTGTTGCATTTGAGACCACCTGCAGACAACGGTTGAAACAGATTGCAAAGACTGCGGAATGGTTCTTAATGAGCGTGACCTGAGGCGACAATCTCATCTAAGTTGAAAAATGTTCAAATGTGTGTGAAATCTTGTGAGACTTAACTGCTAAGGTCATCAGTCCCTAAGCTTACACACTACTGAACCTAAATTATCCTAAGGACAAACACACACACCCATGCCCAAGGGAGGACTCGAGCCTCCGCCGTGACCAGCAATCTCATCTAAGTAATTCCGGCAAAAACGAACTGCAGCAATCAGCTGCTTCAGAAAGCGCTGAAATACGGCGGGTGCGGAAGCACTGCCAAACGGCAGTCGCAAAAATTAGGAGACCGGATGAGTGTTCATAACAAAGACCTCTTGCACTCCCTTATCCAGAGAGATTTGCAAGGTAGCGGCGCGCAAATCAATTTTGGAAACCTAACAACTGGCACCCAATTTATCCACCAGTTCTTCTGGGCGCGGCAGCTGTAACTGTCAATGACTGAGGACTCAGTTTTCTTAAAATCAAATCAACGCACAACCGGAGTCTGCCGGACGGCTTCTCTAGAATAATAAGAGTGGACGCCAACTAACTGTCAGTAATGGTGTTACGACCTCTTTGTCTCGGAAAGCAGTAAGTTCCTGAACCACCTGTTCCCCAAGAGAGTGATGAACACGAGCTCTAACTAAAGGTGGATAGTAACATGGGCAACAAAATTATTGGCTTCGCCTAAACCTTCAGAAAAAAAATACTCAAATGCTGCAAATAATTTAGCAACAGTGTCCTGAGGATCAAAGGAAGAAACAGAAAATACATTGTCCTGAATGCTTAACTCAAACAAATCAAAAGCGTTTGGACAACAAATATTAGAGCTGTCTTGGGAAGAAAGCACTGCAAATTTCACTGTCTTCGCCACGAGCACGAAGGCTAGAAGTGCCTAAGGAAGGAATGACTTGACGTTATACGCCATTAGCGTCTGGCGTGATGCGCACTTCTTAGGTTTGCCAAGCAATTCGTAAGTGCCACGGATGAGCAAAGTCACAGAAAATCCAGTATCAAGTTGCAAACTGATTGAATGTCCAGCAGTAGTTGGACACCAATTTTTTTGTTCATGTAGAGCTGCAGGTGAGTTGGGAGCCTTTCCTGAACTGAAAACTCTGTTGTTTTGCACTAACGACACTGTGGGCCTACGGAAACACACTGCACACTGTTTGGGACGTAGATCTGCGTGAAGGAGTAGCAGAAGTGTCTCCTATGTCTGTACGCACACAGACTGTACACGTCCCCGTTAGCCGCGAAAAAAAGGCAAGTTGATTCAAGCGAGGGGCACGATCGTCGATCATGTGCAGCATTCTCAGCAGCTGTTGTGGCTGAGCACCTGAAGGATAATTTGGAAAATATTTCGAGTAGATTTCCCCACCATGTTATAGTTCTGGGTGGAGATTTTAATTTGCCGGATATAGACTGGGAGACTCAAACGTTCATAACGGGTGGCAGGGACAAAGAATCCAGTGAAATTTTTTTAAGTGCTTTATCTGAAAACCACCTTGAGCAGTTAAACAGAGAACCGACTTGTGGCGATAACATATTAGACCTTCTGGTGACAAACAGACCCGAACTACACTCCTGGAAATGGAAAAAAGAACACATTGACACCGGTGTGTCAGACCCACCATACTTGCTCCGGACACTGCGAGAGGGCTGTACAAGCAATGATCACACGCACGGCACAGCGGACACACCAGGAACCGCGGTGTTGGCCGTCGAATGGCGCTAGCTGCGCAGCATTTGTGCACCGCCGCCGTCAGTGTCAGCCGGTTTGCCGTGGCATACGGAGCTCCATCGCAGTCTTTAACACTGGTAGCATGCCGCGACAGCGTGGACGTGAACCGTATGTGCAGTTGACGGACTTTGAGCGAGGGCGTATAGTGGGCATGCGGGAGGCCGGGTGGACGTACCGCCGAATTGCTCAACACGTGGGGCTTGAGGTCTCCACAGTACATCGATGTTGTCGCCAGTGGTCGGCGGAAGGTGCACGTGCCCGTCGACCTGGGACCGGACCGCAGCGACGCACGGATGCCCGCCAAGACCGTAGGATCCTACGCAGTGCCGTAGGGGACCGCACCACCACTTCCCAGCAAATTAGGGACACTGTTGCTCCTGGGGTATCGGCGAGGACCATTCGCAACCGTCTCCATGAAGATGGGCTACGGTCCCGCACACCGTTAGGCCGTCTTCCGCTCACGCCCCAACATCGTGCAGCCCGCCTCCAGTGGTGTCGCGACAGGCGTGAATGGAGGGACGAATGGAGACGTGTCGTCTTCAGCGATGAGAGTCGCTTCTGCCTTGGTGCCAATGATGGTCGTATGCGTGTTTGGCGCCGTGCAGGTGAGCGCCACCATCAGGACTGCATACGACCGAGGCACACAGGGCCAACACCCGGCATCATGGTGTGGGGAGCGATCTCCTACACTGGCCGTACACCACTGGTGATCGTCGAGGGTACACTGAATAGTGCACGGTACATCCAAACCGTCATCGAACCCATCGTTCTACCATTCCTAGACCGGCAAGGGAACTTGCTGTTCCAACAGGACAATGCACGTCCCCATGTATCCCGTGCCACCCAACGTGCTCTAGAAGGTGTAAGTCAACTACCCTGGCCAGCAAGATCTCCGGATCTGTCCCCCATTGAGCATGTTTGGGACTGGATGAAGCGTCGTCTCACGCGGTCTGCACGTCCAGCACGAACGCTGGTCCAACCGAGGCGCCAGGTGGAAATGGCATAGCAAGCCGTTCCACAGGACTACATCCAGCATCTCTACGATCGTCTCCATGGGAGAATAGCAGCCTGCATTGCTGCGAAAGGTGGATATACACTGTACTAGTGCCGACATTGTGCATGCTCTGTTGCCTGTGTCTATGTGCCTGTGGTTCTGTCAGTGTGATCATGTGATGTATCTGACCCCATGAATGTGTCAATAAAGTTTCCCCTTCCTGGGACAATGAATTCACGGTGTTCTTATTTCAATTTCCAGGAGTGTATTTGAAACAGTTAACGTAGACCAGGGAATCAGCGATCATAAAGCGGTTACTGCATCGATGATTTCAGCCGTAAATAGAAATATTAAAAAAAAGTAGGAAGATTTTTCTGTTTAGCAAAAGTGAGAAAAAGCAGATTACAGAGTACCTGACGGCTCAACACAAAAGTTTTGTCTCAAGTACACATAGTGTTGAGGATCAATGGACAAAGTTCAAAACCATCGTACAATATGCGTTAGATGAGTATGTGTCAAGCAAGATCGTAAGAGATGGAAAAGAGCCACCGTGGTACAACAACCGAGTTAGAAAACTGCTGCGGAAGCAAAGTGAACTTCACAGCAAACATAAACATAGCCAAAGTCTTGCAGACAAACTAAAATTAAGCGAAGCGAAATGTAGTGTGACGAGGGCTATGCGAGAGGCGTTCAATGAATTCGAAAGTAAAGTTCTATGCACTGACTTGGCAGAAAATCCTAAGAAATTTTGGTTTTCTGTCAAAGCGGTAGGTGAATCAAAACAAAATGTCCAGACACTCTGTGACCAAAATGGTACTGAAACAGAGGATGACAGACCGAAGGCCGAAATACTAAATGTCTTTTTCCAAAGCTGGTTCACAGAGGAAGACTGCACTGTAGTTCCTTCTCTAGATTGTCGCACAGATGACAAAATGGTAGATATCGAAATAGACGACAGAGGGATAGAGAAACAATTAAAATCGCTCAAAAGAGGAAAGGCCGCTGGACCTGATGGGATACCAGTTCGATTTTACACAGAGTACGCGAAGGAACGTGCCCCCCTTCTTGCAGCGGTGTACCGTAGGTCTCTAGAAGAGCGTAGCGTTCCAAAGGATTGGAAAATGGTACAGGTCATCCACGTTTTCAAGAAGGGACGTCGAACAGATGTGCAGAACTATAGACCTATATCTCTAACGTCGATCAGTTGTAGAATTCTGGAACACGTATTATGTTCGAGTATAATGACTTTTCTGGAGACTAGAAATCTACTCTGTAGGAATCAGCATGGGTTTCGAAAAAGACGGTTGTGTGAAACTCAGCTCGCGCTATTCGTCCACGAGACTCAGAGGGCCATAGACACGGGTTCCCAGGTAGATGCCGTGTTTCTTGACTTCTGCAAGGCGTTCGATACAGTTCCCCACAGTCGTTTAATGAACAAAGTAAGAGCATATGGACTATCAGACCACTTGTGTGATTGGATTGAGGAGTTCCTAGATAACAGAACGCAGCATGTCATTCTCAATGGAGAGAAGTCTTTCGAAGTAACAGTGTTTTCAGGTGTCCCGCAGGGGAGTGTCATAGGACCGTTGCTATTCACAATATACATAAATGACCTTGTGGATGACATCGGAAGTTCACTGAGGCTTTTTTCAGATGATGCTGTGGTGTATCGAGAGGTTGTAACAATGGAAAATTGTACTGAAATGCAGGAGGATCTGCAGCGAATTGACGCATGGTGCAGGGAATGGCAATTGAATCTCAATGTAGACAAGTGTAATGTGCTGTGAATACGTAGAAAGATAGATCCCTTATCATTTAGCTACAAAACAGCAGGTCAGCAACTGGAAGCAGTTAGTTCCATAAAATGTCTGGGAGTACGCATTAGGAGTGATTTAAAATGGAATGATCATATAAAATTAATCGTCGGTAAAGCAGATGCCAGACTGAGATTCATTGCAAGAATCCTAAGGAAATGCAATCCGAAAACAAAGGAAGTAGGTTACAGTACGCTTGTTCGCCCAGTGCTTGAATACTTCTCAGCAGTGTGGGAACCGTACCAGATAGGGTTGATAGAAGAGATAGAGAAGATCCAACGGAGAGCAGCGCGCTTCGTTACAGGATCATTTAGTAATCGCGAAAGCGTTACGGAGATGGTAGATAAACTGCAGTGGAAGACTCTGCAGGAGAGACGCTCGGTAGCTCGGTACGGGCTTTTGTTAAAGTTTCGAGAACATACCTTCACCGAAGTCAAGCAGTATATTGCTCCCTCCTACGTATACCTCGCGAAGAGACCATGAGGATAAAATCAGAGAGATTAGAGCCCACACAGAAGCATACCGACAATCCTTCTTTCCACGAACAATAAGAGACTGGAATAGAAGGGAGAACCGATAGAGGTACTCAAGGTACCCTCTGGCACACACCGTGAGATGGCTTGCGGGGTATGGATGTAGATGTAGATGTATTACAGCGAGGGCACGACTGCACACCTTGCGCCGAACGCGACACGTTTTGACGTGAGCCCTGTGGCTTTGTCCGCCTGGACTACTATTTGCGAGACGGCGGCGAAGTCTGTTTGTCGTGGCTGTCTACAGAACAAACAGGCGCACCACAGAACTGTCCGCTGCGCGTAAAATAGCAGGAATCATGATAGTCTAGAATTTGCAGAACTTGTTGCAAGGAAGGGTCTGGGAATTCAACGATCTGTTCGTGAATTCGAGAGTCAGCTACATTGTGCACCACGAATCATACATTCGAATGTATATGGTCTAGTAAGGGCTTGCAATTCAGTCTCCCACTGGCTGTATGTCTGTCCTTGTTCTTACGCAACTTAAAGAATTTGTAATGGGCAGCCACTATTTGAACTCTGTCCTCATAATACTTTGTAAGCGCCTGCAATAGGTCCTCTGAGGGTACTAGGTCGTGACCAAAAAAGAAGAATGTTAGTACCTTGTATGTGATGTAATGCAAAGTGCGCGTTGAATTGAGCGAGGTACTCTGTCCAATCTTCTCTCGTCTCGTCAAACTCACGAAATGATGGCACATACAAGGGCGGTGCAGGCTGTGGTGCTGCCATTGGGTCCGGCAACTTGAGTGAACCTTCCTTGCAACAAGTTCTGCAAATTCTAGACTATCAGGATTCCTGCTATTTTACGCGCAGCGGACAGTTCTGTGGTGCGCCTGTTTGTTCTGTAGACAGCCACGACAAACAGACTTCGCCGCCGTCTCGCAAATAGTAGTCCAAGCAGTTCAAGCAGTTTACTTCATTTGTTGTCCTTAAAACTGAATTTGATCAGCTGCAGATGACGCAGCAGGCGATTGCGACGTTCTGATTATATTCTACTAAGCAATACATGAATACAAATAGCGAGAAGCATAAACGGTTGTGAAAGCAGCAGCCTGGGAACCTAGAACATAAAGAGCACAAGCAAGCCAAACACTGAAGACACAAGGGACAAACAACAGAAAAAAAAGCCAAAAAGACGACAGACGAGAAATGAAGCAACTAGAAGACTTGAAAACGGCCACATGTAGGCGCTAGTATTCGTCGTCAGGTTCATTGTGCACTACTTCGTTCCCGGCGGGGTCAGGGATTTTCTCTGCCTCGTGATGGCTGGGTGTTGTGTGCTGTCCTTAGGTTAGTTAGGTTTAAGTAGTTCTCAGTTCTAGGGGACTGATGACCATAGATGTTAAGTCCCATAGAGCTCAGAGCCATTTGAACCACTACTTCGTAAACAATGGTAAGGAGAGGTGGGCTACTCAGTGGCGCGGCAGCTGTCGACGTAGCAAAGCTGGATAGGAGCGGAAACATTAGCGAACAAGTTAACACAACAAACAGAAGATTTACTTAACTTGTATATCTCAGAGCGAACGATGACTCATTAAAATGTAGCAACAAACAGTGCCCAGCTGTCACAGTGTCAACTAGAATGAGGCTCATTGTACTAACCTCGAACGATGGTGTCCTGACGAAGTGGCTCCAAGTGCAAATGGCTTATTTGGCTGCCGCCAGCCGTCCTATATTGCGGCGGCAGAGGGCGATCATATTACGGAGCTGCTAGGGCCGTGGCTAAGCGAGCGCGCACTATTGGGTCTGGCAGATCACGTGCGACCGCTGTCGGCGTCTAATGGAGACTTGCAGCTCCGTTACCGAGTGGAGTGGTATCGATAAGTGATACCATAGAAACCATAGCTGTGATCAGTGCTCTGTATGGTGCTGAACTGAGGGAAGTCTAAAGGTCAATAAGAAGAAATTAAAGGCAGTGAAAATGGAGTCCTAGAGACTAAGTTGTGAAGTATGAAGAAGAAGAAGAAGAAGAAGAGACAGAATAACAAATGAAGTGCTACAAGAACAGATGGGAGTTAACAAGAGTATTGTAGACATAAAAGAACGGCTATAATGGTATGGACATCTTATAAGAATGCCAGAGGAAAGATTGCCTTCTAAAATGTGACACTGGGGACCTCCACGAAGCAGAAAAAGAGGAAGACCTGCAGTCTGCATGTACCTACTAACATGGTCTGTTATTTGATTCATGTTACTGATGTGAGGAGCCGTTGATTCTAGGGACCTTAATTTTTACTTTTACACATACATACTGTCGCCGATAGATGTTATGTGGAGACAGCTGTCACTGAATGAACTGCTAATGTGAAGTTTCTTTGTCCATGTAAATAAGGCTGGTTTAAATCCGTCAAAACCATGGTTAAGGTTATTTGAAAACCAACATTTATTGCGGCCGGTCGGCTGTCTGTTATATCTTCTGTTCTGTAGCCGTTGTTGTTGTTGTGCAGCCATGTTCAAAAGATATGGGATGATCTTTTCAAAATTGAGACCCACGAAATAAAGGAATTGTACTACCTTGGAAGTATGATGAACTACAAAAGACAACATAAAATGGAGATTATCACAGGCAAAGAGTGCATTCCTGGTCAAGAGATGTATGCTAGTGTTAAACATCTGCCTTAATTTAAGGCTCCCCCTGTCGGAGGTTCGAGTCCGCCCTCTCACGGGTGTGTGTGTTGTCCTTAGCATAAGTTAGTTTAAGTTAGATTAAGTAGTGCGTAAGCTTAGGGACGGATGACTTAACAACAGTTTGGTCTCATAAAACCTTACCACAAATTTCCAAAATTTTTAATTTAAGGAAGATGTTTCTGAGAACGTACATTTGGAGCACGACAGTGTAGGGAAGTCAGTCACCCTGAAAAACTTGAAAAAAAAAAGAGATTGGATTTGAATCCTCGTTCTTAAATTTCATGTGTTATCAATTTGTAATTCTTATGTTTATCCTACAGGAAGATTTGATGCATTCCCTTGGATGATACTGATCATAAAAACATACGAAACACAAGCATCGCGCGAAGGCAGGTTTGCCACGGCGACCTTTCTTCGTGTGAATATCACACGAAAAAAAAAGGTTCAAATGGCTCTGAGCACTATGGGACTTAACATCTGAGGTCATCAGTCCCCTAGAACCTAGAACTAATTAAACCTAACCAACCTAAGCACATCACACACATCCATGCCCGAGGCAGGATTCGAACCTGCGAAAAGATACATAAATTAGCTCGAAAACTTTGACCGTCGTTTTCTCAGAAACGGTCAAGTATCAACGGATGAGCCGAGACACACGTTCGCTTATTTTTACCCCTTTTCCACTGGCGAAGTTTCTGAGAAATCGGTTTATCGTGACTTGCATGTTCTCCTCGAAAGCTGCAGTCTAACACGTACCCTAGGACATAGTCTCAGAAGATACAAGCTCCTTGATTAAAATGGCGAAAGCACGCGCTGGTATGTCACAGTGTTCAAGAAAATTATTATTCTTGCTATCAGAAGCAAACGGTGGTAATTATTAGTCGACCACTATATTATTGCAGCTCGGACTAAGGCCTCTTCGGTTGCGTTGTAGTGAATCAGTGCGTAATCGCGACTGACAATATTCGCACGACTGATCAGAAAGCGTCGACACTACGACACTGTACTTCTTCACTGTAACGTCACTTCGAATATTGGGACAAGGCCGGTGCCATTCCAAAGTATCGTTATCCAAGATGGCTGTGATGACGTCATCGCCGCCGTCTTGGATGACGGTACTTTGGAATGGCACCGGCCTTGTCCCAATACTACTGCGTGTTTCCGATAACGGCTTAGTGCAATAATATCGTGGTTGAGTAGTAGACGACTCTTTTTTTTTCCGTAGCTTGACTACCTCGCTAACACCCCACTTCGTGTTGAGCATTTCGCATCGACTGCAGCCATACAGCGGTGTTGTCCACGCTTACAGACGCCACGAATATGTTTGCGTAGCTCATTTTCACGGATTTGCGACGCCTTCCCCGCGGTTTACCGTGGCACAGCGGTCCAACTGGTAAACACAGTAACGGCACTGAGTCACTGCGCACTGATGTGGCGCAACGGCGGCATTGCAAGGCGGCGCGGTATGCGGCGCGCTCGCAGCCACGCTGCTGTTTACTCCACACTACAACACCAACTGCCGCCCGCCATTGTTCCCGCGCCTGCAGACTGCGACATCGTGCTTCATTCCGGCTGCTGCACGTTGCAGTCGTTCCGCAAGATCGCTACGCCACCATCGCTCATCAGGACTTTGTTTCGTAGTAAGTCACACACGGTGTAGATAGATCTTGACTTACAGGATCATTGCAAACATCTATTTAATAAAATCTTTCACAAGGTCAGAAGTATAAGTCAAATGGCTGGTATCATTTAGCATAATACAAGTCTTCACCGTAATCAGCTGCAAAATGATGGAATCATAATGAACAGTTCAAATATTCGACTAAAACTTAGAACGTCTTTGTAATAATTCTTTCGAATGACATTTTTATCGAGTTCTTGAGTATGCTTTTCAAGCGGAAGAAACAGGTTAGAGTAAGCGCTAAAAAATATACTTACTAATCTACATTCAAAAGTATAAATCTCACCTAGAATTGGTAGCAGCAACAATTGATCCTATTTTATTATAGGAATTCATTATGGATATTCATTTCTTTGACAGTGTAGTTCATGAAGTATTCTGTTATGTTCTGCCTTTGGCACCCCATCGTATGGATTTTTTTCGTGCGCTTCTTTTCAGATTAGCATAATGTTCATCCTCCGTATTATTCTACAATACCATAGGTGATTGTCCCGCTGACATAACATTACTCTACATGAAAAGGGAACACAAAAGATGAGAATATTCTTGGAAAATGACTCAACTCAAAATATTTTAATCTACTTCTTCGAAACAGACACAACTGAAAACGGTAGCAAATAATTTTTCTGTATGCAGCAACTGAAAATAACAAAAATACATACCCTGTGATCAAAAGCATTCTGTTTACTTGCAAGAGTTAACAATGGTTAAATTATAAAATAACAGAACTTTATCTGACAAAGGCACAAAAATGGAACATTTCAATTTACTCATTAAAACTGACGTAACGCAAAATTCCCTGAAGTGATTCTCCAAAACTCTCGTGATACAAATTATTTAATCCTCCTAGGCGTACTTTGATTGGATAAAGTGACGCAAATAGAAAAATTGTTAAAATGGCTCTGAGCACTATGGGACTTAACAGCTATGGTCATCAGTTCCCTAGAACTTAGAACTACTTAAACCTAACTAACCTAAGGACATCACACAACACCCAGTCATCACGAGGCAGAGAAAATCCCCAAAAAGAAAAATCAAGGTGCTTTTTTATTTTATTTTTTTTACTTCAATCCAAAAGAATGACACAACGGAAAATAATGCGGTTTTGAACTTCTTAACAATGATCCCTTCACTCTGGCATTCACTCTTCAGCTAACAATGCATCGCTTTTGTTAAGAGCAAGTTCCTCATCCAAACGACTAAAATGACACAACTGCCGTCTATCGCCCAAATCATGACATTATCGAAACACTTTTGATGACTTGTCAAGAGTCATTTCTTCAACTCTGTCACAGTAGCAACTCAAAAATAAGATTTTTTCGTTGTCACTTTTGTAGCAAGGGTGCGATATATTGAATAAATCAGAGCTTTCGATATCACCCGTCGAATTCGACCAATGGCGACACAATAAGCCCCTATATTACACACAAAAATGTTTTCAAAATGACGACCATGACGTTCAAATCATCCGCTCCCAAAGTGACAGAATACAAACATTAATCACGAAATCGTTCAAATTCTTATAATAAGCATCAAATATGACTGGACAACGACCGGAATAGGATGTGTTGGGCGGGGACAAACTTAAATATAAAATAACAACCGCAAAATAAAGAAACTTTTACTCCGTCCTCATGTAGCTCTAAGGCGGATCGTTACATTCTACACAACCCGTATTTATTCCAACACTAGCTGATAAACCCGGAATTACTCGGGTATTTATTTTGCCAGTTTTGCATTAGATACGAAAACAAAAAATAAACGGTATTTTTAGGGTAATATCCCGGACAGTTTCTGTACGCTAGACGCAGCAGCTTTGCTTATCTACAACGCGATTTGTAAACATCTCCATAGCAGCGCCTCTTCATAGCTGTGTAAACGGTGATTATTTTCGCCTACAGCCGTTTGCGCTTCTCGGTTGAACACTGTGAAAAGTGCTATCAGGTGTTAAGGATTTTCTTAAGATGAATCGACGGTGGGAGTGCCTTTGTAGTATAAATTCATGCACAACGCGCCATCTTTAAAGCCTACCAGTGTTTATGACGTCATATCTCCAGAACTATGTACGGTACCATGATATAATGTCGTAGGTGCATTTGGAGGCATGTTTAGATTCTGTCTGCGAAAGCCGGCCGGGGTGGCCGTGCGGTTCTAGGCGCTACAGTCAGGAACTGCGAGACCGCTGCGGTCGCAGGTTCGAATCCTGCCTCGGGCATGGATGTGTGTGATGTCCTTAGGTTCGTTAGGTTTAGGTAGTTCTAAGTTCTAGGGGACTGATGACCTCAGCAGCTCAGCAGTTAAGTTCCATAGTGCTCAGAACCATTTGAACCATTTTTTTGTCTGCGAAAATTATTGCGAATAGAGTTAGTAGAACAGAAGTAATAAATTCAAACATCATGCATAACGCAGCAGTTTCTCACCCATTTCATTGTTTGACATTTATGCTGAATTACGATAGGTAAATTGTTCTGCCACCAACAGCGTTTGTTCCCTTTCGGCAAGTGATGTGTGTACCATGGTTGGTTGAAATCGTTCGAGTGATTTAGGAGGAGATGTGGAAAACACACACACACACACACACACACACACACACACACACACACACACACACAAATTGTGTACTCGAAATCAGAACATTACATCAGTAAGAAGAGTTGGTTCTGCTGCTTCTGCCGCTGCTTTTCTTGTAGACAAAAGCTCCAAATCTCTTTGATCTTTTCTGGACTTGCGCTCTACCATAACTACGTTTCGGTCGTTTTGGTACAATACATAAATGATACAATAAATTGTAGGATAACCGGTGGCATTGGTAGCAAAAAAAGCATAAACGAATGTGTGTGAGAGAAATTGGGAGCCAACGACTTCTCTTTTGTTTGTTTTTTAGGGTTTCGTGCCTCAGTCTGTAAAAACGGAACACTTACAAGATCACTTTGTCTGTCTGTCCGTCCAACTTTTGAGCACACTTTCTCTCAGGAACGAGTAGACGTATCAAGTCCAGATTTACGTGATATATAAGGTCTATGGTCCGTTGAAGTCTTGCACCACTTCGATCAAAAGATACAGCCATTTATGATACATATTTTTATTCTGGAAAACTCCCTCATCAAAACGTATAGGGGACTTCCCCTTCACCTATAATTACGAACACTGGCAACAGGCAAGGTTTCACAGTATAGGTAAGATAAAAAATTTGAAACTTGTTGAATTGTAATTGTAAAATAAAGAAAAATCGTGACTGGTAGCAGAAGATTTACTCATTTATAAACAAACCTATTGTTTCTACAGTCGCAAGCTTTCAAAAACCATTTATAATGGATCAAATCGAATTGTGATTGTATCAAATAAAACATATCTTTCGTCATTTGAACATACATTGCATTCATCACACATCAAAAGCATAGTAGAACATTCCTGCATGTAAACATAAACTGCAAGTTGCAGTCATATTTGGTAAATAAATAAAATGTTTTATTAAATCTTCTCCCTCTACATATATAAACTAAAGTCTTCTTTTTGTATATCCAGGCTAGTCTGCGGAAATACTGTAGAGATTTTGTTATGGTCTTAGAATCCTGGGACTAGTATGTCGCTACTATCGATATCGATAACGGGAAAAAATCGTTGAGATTCTCGATTCCCAAGATGAGTAAACTATATAAATACATAACTAAGTTTGTACGGAACTCTCATACGTCTGATCCTTCTCACACTTGGCCAATTTTTATTTTTGCACATAATTAGAATCACACATCATTCAGTGTTAGTCCATTCTGTATTGTGTGTCCTTAAAAATATAAATTGCATTTTATAAGTGATTAAAATTAGAGGATCGCCTAAATTCTGCGCTTTCATGTAAACAAAGCAATTGCTTATGATGCAAGTACAGAACCATGCGCAAACATAAAAAATGTATATAGTGTTGATTTTTGTTCTCAATAGAAAGTTCTTCACATAAGCTGGACGAAGTATTGAAGCGATGTCTAGTATATTTTCGTTTTGCATTTTTTAAAACTTACTTTTTTCGGGGAAATTGCGTTTTCTGGAGCTATATGATAGAATTGAATTTTTTTTTATATTTTTACTAAAACATCCCTCTGTTTCACATTACAAATTAACAATTCTCGAGTAAAACCTGAATTAGACTTTCCCGATATAAATTTTTCTACAAATTCTGTTTTCAAGTAACAAACGGAATGATAACTCTATAGAACAAAAAGGTTTCGTACGTTACGTGACCCTTCACATACCCTCACTTACCTTCTAGTCAGTTCATCGCTTCCGATTTCTAGGAGAATCTTGCAAGACTCTGCTCGCATATAGCAAACGAAGCGATCCGTATAAGTTAACGCCCGGTAGGTATGCAACACAGCTAACACACAGGTAACGTGGCTACGATCTTAACTAACAAAAGGTGCTAGGTAAACTATCGTAGTCATACTCTTACTTGTGGCAGTCTACGCTAGCATACGGCAGTTTTACATCTCTAATCTTGACTCATTTGGTTACTAGGTATCTTGATCCATACTTTGGCATAGATATCCCTATCTTCTTGATTGTGAAACTCATACTGTAGTGCTCTTTATATTCTATTTGCAGCCATGTTAAGTATGTTGGCCAATTCTTTCCAGGTTCAATTATCCACTCCCCCATCCCCCATGTATTTTGTATAAATTACATTGAAGCGCCACATGTTCAGGCTTCCCTGTATCTCCACGGTTGCAAACAGCTGTTCCACCTGTAGATGGATGAAGTGGGACCACGTCCAGTAACGAAATGCACCATTACCTTACTTGTGCACCCAAACATATAGTCAGTCTTTGGCGCTTGGGAAAAATTTATACACAATCCTACTGGTGGTCCAATCGTTGTAGTCATGCTTGACGTTCTTCTGTTCTCTAGTCCTGGAGTTGGATTTTGTTGCTAATGATTCTACATTTACATAGATATTCCGCAACCCACCGTGCGGCGCGTAGCGGAGGGGACCCCGTAGCACTACTAGTCATTTCCTTCCCTGTTCCACTCACAACTAGAGCGAGGGAAAAGCAACTGTCTATATGCCTCCATATGAGTCCTAATTTCTCGTATCTTATCTTCGTGGTCCTTAAGCGCAATGTGTGTTGGGGGCAAGGAATCGTTGTGCAGTCAGCTTCAAATGCCGGTTCTCTAAATTTTCTCAGTACTTTTCCTCTAAAAGGATGTCGCATTCGCTCCAGGCATTCCCAATTGAGTCCCCGAAGCATCTCCGTAACACTTGCGTGTCTTTCGAAACTAACAGTAGCAAATCGGGTAGCCTGCCTCGGAATTACTTGGAGTCTTACTTTAATCCGACTTGGCACTGATCCCAAGCTCTCTAGCAGTACTCAAGAATAGGTCGCACCGACGCCCTATATGCGCTCTCTTTTTAAGACAGACCACACATTACTAGAATTCTTCCAGTCGACAGAAGTCGACCATTCGCTTTCCCTACCACAGGCCGAGCGGTTCTAGGCGCTACAGTCTGGAACCGCGCGACCGCTACAATCGCAGGTTCGAATCCTGCCTCGGGCATGGATGTGTGTGATGTCCTTAGGTTAGTTAGGTTTAAGTAGTTCTAAGTTCTAGGGGACTGATGACCTCAGAAGTCCCATAGTGCTCAGAGCCATTAGAACCTACCACAGGCCTCAAATGCTTGTTTCATTTCATGTCGCATTGCAACGTTACGCCAAGATATTTAAACGACATGACTGTGTCAAGCACGATGCTGCTAATGCTGTATCCGAACATTAAGGATTTTTTTATCCTATTCATCAGCATCAACATACTTTTTTCTGCACTTAGAGATATCTGCCATTAATAACATTATCTAAAAATTTTGACAAAATCGTCTTGTCGTCTCCTGAGTCACTCAATTTCGACATCTTATCATCAGCAAACAACCGCTGATTGCTGGCCAGACTGTCCGCCAAATCATATATGTATATAGAGGTTAACAGCTGTCCTGGCACATTTCCCGGGTACACTCCTGAAGATACCGTTGTCTCTGATGAACACTCGTCATCGAGGAGAACATACTGGGTCCTATTATTTAAGAAGTCTTCGAGCCATTCACATATCTGTGAACCTATTCCATATGCTCGCACCTTCTTTAAAAGCCTGCAATGGGGCAGTCTAGACATATGGAATCTACCTGTTACCCTTCATCCATAGTTCGCAGTATATCATGTGAGAAAAGAGCAACCTGAGTTACGCACGAGCGATGCTTTCTAAAACCGTGCTGGATCGTCGACATAAGCTGTTCGGGTCCCAGAAATGTATTATATTCGAACTGAGAATATGTTCAAGGATTCTGCAGCAAACCGATGTTAGGGATATTGGTCCGTATTTTTGCAAGTCCCTTCTTTTGCCCTTCTTATATACAGGGGTCACTTATTCTTTTTTCCAGTCGCTTGGGACTTTTCACTGAGTGAGAGATTAGCGACAAATGCATGCTAGGTAAGGAGCCAATGCCGTTGAATATTGAAAAACCGAAATGCGATTCCATCGGGACCTGGTGACTCATTTGTTTTCATCTCTTCCAATGTTTTTCTACCCCAGGGATGCCTATTACTGAGTCATCCATACGGGAGTCTATTCGATGGGTCAAACTACAGTGTGTTGGTACGATTCTCTTGCGTGGACGATGTCTTGAAAGTGAAATTTAAAACTTTGGATTTCTTATTACTGTCTTCAGATGCCACACCAGACTGATCAATAAGTGACTGGAAGGGGGCCTTAGACCTTCCTAGCGATTTTACATAGGGCCAGAATTATCTCGGATTCTCTGCCAGGTCTTTTGCTAAGCTATCATGGAGGTACTAACTGCATGCTTCGCTCATACTTCTCCTCACATACACACGAATTTCTAATAGTCTTTGCTTGTTCTCACTTGCGCGTTCTCTTCTGCACCGAGAATGCAACAATCTCTGCTTCCTCAGCATTTTCCTAATCTCATTAATAAACCATGGTGGGTCTTTCCCGTCCTTAATCTACTTACTAGGCACACAATTTTCCAGACCACGATTTGTAATCTGCTTAAACTTTCTTTCTAGCAGCAACACATTCCTAGCCTTCTCAACTTATTTATTAACTTCCGTAACCATAGTTACCATAATGACATCATGATCGCTAATCCCCGCTTCTATACTGACCTTGTCAATAAGGTCCGGACTATTTGTAGCTACAAGGTCTGTGTTTGAGCAGCTGAACAAGCTGCGCAAGACAGTTTCCAGAAAACGTGTTCAAAGATACTTCGCACCGACTGTGTGTCTCCACACTCGCAATGAATCCGTAAACATCTCAGGCTGTAGTTAGGTTAAAGTCTTTCCCACTAATATTTCATACTCTGGTTATTCTACATCTACATTTATACTCCGCAAGCCACCCAACGGTGTGTGGGCGAGGGCACTTTACGTGCCACTGTCATTACCTCCCTTTCCTGTTCCAGTCACGTATGGTTCGCGGGAAGAACGACTGCCGGAAAGCTTCCGTTCGCGCTCGAATCTCTCTAATTTTACATTCGTGATCTCCTCGGGAGGTATAAGTAGGGGGAAGCAATATATTCGATACCTCATCCAAAAACGCACCCTCTCGAAACATGGACAGCAAGCTACGCCACGATGCAGAGCGCCTCTCTTGCAGAGTCTGACACTTGAGTTTGCTAAACATCTCCGTAACGCTATCACGGTTACCAAATAACCCTGTGACGAAACGCGCCACTCGTCTTTGGATCTTCTCTACCTCCTCTGTCTGTCAACCCGACCTGGTACGTATCCCACACTGATGAGCAATACTCAAGTATAGGTCGAACGAGTGTTTTGTAAGCCACCTCCTTTGTTGATGTACTAAATTTTCTAAGGACTCTCCCAATGAATATCAACCTGGCACCCGCCTTTCCAACAATTTTATATGATCATTCCACTTCAAATCGTTCTGTACGCATACTCCCAGATATTTTACAGAAGTACTGCTACCAGTGTTTGTTCCGCTATCATATAATCATACGGTAAAGGATCCTTCTTTCTATGTATTCGCAGTACATTACATTTGTCTACGTTAAGGGTCAGTTGCCACTCCCTGCACCAAGTGCCTATCCGCTGCAGATCTTCCTGCATTTCACTGCAATTTTCTAATGCTGCAACTTCTCTGTATACTACAGAGTCATCCGCGAAAAGCTGTATGGAACTTCCGACACTATCTACTAGGTCATTTATGTATATTGTGAAAAGCAATGGTCCCATAACACTCCCCTGTGGCACGCCAGAGGTTACTTTAACGTCTGTAGACGTCTCTCCGCGCTGCTGACCGTAGACTGTCTTTGAATAATTCTAAAACTGTAACAGCGGAATCGGGTGGCCGGTACCAACATCCAACAATTAATCTGATGATTTCAGCAAGACCAGATAACTTCACTGTCACACTCAACTTCGACCTCAGTAGAGAAAATATTTTTGTCAACTGCAATGAACTTTCCTCCTCCTCCGGCCTCTGACTTCAAACCTGTCTTTCCGATACACTTTCCATGACTCGGTAAATACCCCATAGCTTTCCACTTTAGCCAGATCTCTGTCCCGAGAGTAATTTGAGCGCAAGAACTTTTCATAGAGAGCAGTAAATTCGGGAATTCGTTTACCATTGTAATCTCATGCACTCATCTTAGTCTGCCACTACTCGGGCCCGCCGTACACTGCTCGCAGCAGAGGGAGAGCAGGCCTGGCAGAGCAACGTAGTTTCTCCAGGTCAGATACTGGCCACAGGAGAATCACGGCAGGCCTCAATAGTGGGTCTTTGCTCACGAAGCACACAACGCCCTCGCAGTGCCCACTGCGATTCTGTATGTGCAGTCAGACTCAGATTTCGACTCTGATTCGCAACTCAAGAGCCCTTCACGTTTTCGTAGGTGATGAAGTATTTACGAGATTAAGTTTCTGTATATATGAACTTAATGCGACCATGCACTAAATGCAGAGTTGCTGCTAATGACAAGAATAAACTACAAACCTTCTCCTACTCATCAAACTTTGGAGTGTGCATTTGGCATATTGAGTTCCAGATTTCGTGTCTTTAAACGGCCATTGGAGTATATGCACTGGATACTGTACATCGAATTGTGATAGCTACATGTGTACTGCATAATTACTTGAGAACTGAAAACATTACATCACGTGACCCAGCCGAGTGAAGCTTTTCTTATAAGAGAAAGATTCACCGAATGTTTTAACTCACCGGGAGGTTCTGTTCAGTGGCAGTATGCAGCTATAAAAAGAGGACAGCACTAAAGTAAAGAACTTAATACGAAGGCTGACTGAAAAGTAGTGTCTCTACCTTCGTAACTCTTCAACAGTTGGCAGCATTGGTATGCGGCAGGTACTGGCTTGTTCCGTAGCCTCTCCTCTACAGCTCCAGTTGGCGGGAAGCCTTATCATTGAACGGTTGTGTTATTACAGTGTAAAGTAAGGAAGCCTGCGCAGACGGTCGGTCAATGCGATTTAAGCAACGTGCAGTCATTGAATTCTTGACAGCAGAAGGTGTCACACCAAAGGAGATTCATCAGAGAATGAAAGCAGTTTATGGTGACTGTGTTGATATGAGCACTGTGCATCGTTGGGCGAGTAAGTTTAAAAATGTTGAGGCAGGAACATCTGGCCTGCGTGACAAAGAGTTGGACGTGCTGTGACAGCAACCACCGCGTTTCACAAGCAGAATGTTGACAGATTGATTCAGGACGATCGTCGTATCACTCAGAGAGAAATTGCAAGCAGAATCGGCATTTCACATCGTTATGTTTCTGATGAAGACGTTGTGAGAACTGAGAGACTGTGGTTGCGGAAACAGAGAGTCGATTTCTTCGTGACGGCTTCAGAAAACTTGTTCATTGTTGGTAGAAATGTTTCCAATTGGCTGGTGATTATGCGGACAAGTGAATATTGGTAATTAAAGATCACATTCTAAGGATTATTTCTGCGTTTGATTTATTAAAATATTCCCATCCAAACACAATTAACAAAGATGGAGGCATTACTTTTCATTCAACCCTTGTACTAAATGTTTGTGAAGATGCGGGTGACGCTGTCATTTACTCTATAGTAGAGTTATGAGGACATCAAAACTAATGGCAAATTGATTTAGACAAAATACCTTTATCGTGCGAAAAGTTGCAATTGTCTCTGAATAAGGAAAAGTGAGGTCACCTGCATGCTTATGAAGAGAAATCCGTTAAATTTCGGTAACACGATAAATCACACAAATTTAAAGGATATCAATTCAATTAAATACCTAGGAATTACAATTGCGCCTACATAACGTTGTGTAGAAGGCAAACCAAAGACTGCGTTCTATTGACAGAACATCGAAAAAGTCCAAAGAAGGGCAACTCGTTTAGTATTAACGTGAAATAGGGGAAAGAGTGTGAAGGATATTATAATCGGGTGGGAGGGGGGGGGGGGGGGAGGGTGGCAATCATTAAAACAAAACAGTTTTTCTTTCCGGCGAGATGTTTCCACGAAATTTCAATCACAAACTTCCTCCGAATGTGAAAAAATTTTACTGTCACCAACCTACATAGAGAGAAATTACCATCTTAATAAAATAAGAGAAATCGGAATTGGTATAGGAAGATTAAAGTAATCATTTTTTACACGCGCTGTTAGAGAGAGGAACGTCAGAGAAATAGTAACACCAGGCACAAGTGTGAACTGCGAAGTAACCATGAAGATATAGATGTAGACGTAGATGGCCTCCCAGTAATAAGCCTCAGGAGAGCGCTCTTCTGCGTTGGTCTAAGGATGGATCTGTAACTCTCGAATTGCAGCCTGTGCGCCCATACACTGGATGCGAAGTCAATTGTGGCGCTAATGATACCGTTGTGGTATGCCCTAACGACATGCAACATTAGTTACTAATTCATGTACAAGCTGGCATAGACTTGTGCAATATTTTCACTCCTTGTTCTTTTTCATCCAGATGGATTCCCAAATATCTGTAAACTTTGCTGCGTGATATGGAGGGGTTATTAATTTTAATCGTGGTGTTTCTTTTTTGAGATAGTTTGCCGTAGAGTTGTAAATAGGTAGTTTAGTGTGCTGCTGTGGCTTCTGCTTGAGTTCACCATCAGCGTTTTCCTCCAGTTTCGTTTGAGAAGCTACATCTATACTCTGCGAACCACTGTGAAGTGCATGGCAGAGGGTACGTGCTAGTGTACTAATTGTTAGGACTTTCTCCCATTCCATTCACGTATGAAGAATGATCGTCTGTCTCTGTATGTGCTGTAATTAATCTAATCTTGTCCTCACGATACCTGTGGGAGCTATATGTAGGGGGTTGTAGTATATTGCTAGAGTCATTTAAAGCCGATTGTTGATACTTTGTTACTAGATTTTATCGGGATGGACGGAAACTATTTTAGAGTGTCTGCCACTTCAGTTTCTTCAGCATCACTGAGACACACTCCCATGGTAAAAGAAACCTATGACTGAAATGTGCTGCCCTTCTCTGCTTAAGTCCAATACCACCCACCTGTCACTAATATCCTTCTCAATATTGCAGCACCCAGAAGGATGTGTAGAACATTGGGACTAAAATAAGTGATTGTCTTCAGAGAGATGGCTTGCACGTTGGCCCAGTAGCTGCCTCTTTTGTGTGATCTCACAGGTCGGTGTTACGCAAACGAGAGGCTTCTCAAGAAGATACATGAAATGGAGATGCGAAGAAAACTACCATGGGATAGATGATTGAAAGTTGTGGAGGAATGTGGTGACAAACCTAGTCGAGGACTGTGCCAGAGTGAACGCAGAAAATTGGAGGAAAAATTAGATGGGGGTGTTTATATTCCATATAGAGCCAGTCAGTGCAGAGTCGTCAAATGAAGTGGAAACGGGCAAGCTAGTACAAGAATACCTCGTCTATATCAAAGGGTGCAATATCAGCATTCCAGTTCGAACAGAGCAGAATCAGTAGTCTCCGGGAAACGCGTTTGCCTTACGGTGACATAGCAGCTGGTACCGGGCACGCTACTACGGTAGTGCAGCTTGTGTGGAACCAGTGGAGAGAAGAGGATCGCACACACCGACAAGGATAACGGAACACGCAGTGTGGCCACAGCGCGGGGGGCGACCACCACCTTGTGCACGAGGTTATAACCGTCCGAACAGTTTCCTCCACAGTATTGGTTGACGGAGCACTGCAGCGGGTGCGGACATGTCTACGTCGACAGTTTGATGCCTCTGCTGAGGGCTGGACTGGTGGCACGTTTGGCAGTGCGTCAGCTTTGGCTGACCAGAAACCACCAACGCCTCAAAACTGCAGTGGGCACATTAACGCCGTTACTGGGGTGCTGAGTAGCAAAGTGTAGTGTTTTCGGACGAGTGCCGCTTCATCTAGTCTTTCAAAGTAATAGCACTGTACTACAATGATGACGCTGTACGTGTTAAAAGACCGCCCTTGATTCCATGCCACGACTTCGAAATGCTCTGATTTCAGACCATAACGGCTTCCCATCACACTGGATTCTCACGGTCAGAGTCCATATCATCATCATCATCATCATCATCATCATCATCATCATAAAGTTCCCAGCCTCAGACTGGGTCTGTTTAGAACGTTAAATAAATGTCATGTGACGAGGACCTCCCGTCGGGAGACCAACACACAACACCCAATCCCTGAGTGGAGAAAATCTCCGACCCAGCCGGGAATCGGAACCCGGGCCCTTTGGGGATTGACACTTTTGTCGCGCTTGACCACTCAGCCACCATGGGCGGACTTTGGAACGTTACCCTCGCCATATAGTATTATTTTCCCTCCGACTTTCAGCGTTCACTCTGGCACAACTCCTCCACACCTTTCAGTCCATCTGTGCTTTGATCCTCCTATTTGGTCGTTTCCTTCGCATCTCCATTTCATGCATCTTCTTCGGACTCCTCTTGGGTTTTCAGTTCTCTTTAAATGCCGATACCATCTTAGCCTTGATGTTTTCTATCCTGTTTCTACAAGGGTTTCCTCTTTCACTCTTTCCATTATCCTTTCCAATCCTCATCGTCCTCTCTCTTTGTTCTACTTCTGAAGAACTTCATTTCTCATGTCTGTAATCTACTTACATCTCTTTCTCAGAAGGCTAATTCCCTCGTTAGTCGTGGTAGGCGGGTAACTCCACAAAGTAGGGGATGACCTACAAGAGTGAAGTACAGTGGGGAACTTCTCGTGCCCTGGGACCGATTACGGTAACTGTTGAAGGGTCCCTGTAGGAGCTCCGAAAGTGACGGCTAACGGGGCTCTGACGAATCTGTGACGATTCCAACAGCGAATTAACAAGAAGGGTTTCAACAAGGGAACTAGTCTGACTGCAAGCAAAATTCCTGCAATTATAATCATTTGTGGGTTGTCATGTCTCTAATATAAGGAATAAATTTGATTGTATTAGATATCTCCTTTTTCTGTTAGAAATTTCACAAACAGTGTTTTTATCCATACTGCGGAAGGCGCGTGTGGACGTTCCTAGAGTTCAGTTCATTGTGGCTGAGGGTTGTGTGCAGTAGGAACGTCTACACGACCACTGGCAGCGTCCAGAACCGATACAGGTCGTTATCCGAAAAATACCTCACGTAATATATTTGACAGAAGAGACAATTTTCCGCCCGATGACGGTCGCCATAGGATGACGTAATTCTTTCTGGATTCGATGCAAGTAGTGAAGGTCGTAAGCGGAAGAAATACTGCAGAAAGCAGCGAGCGTTTCCTTGGGGTATCGTTCAGCAGTGGCATCAATATTTTACCTCAGTAGCATCAGATACGCAAAGACTATTTTCTGTTAAAATTCTGTCTGTTCCCTGAAAAAACAACTTTGTTCTTATATTGCTAGTATTTGCAGAAATTCTTCCTCCGTTTGCTACTTCAGTGTTATTTATGTTGTTAGTGGATAAGAATTTTTATTATTTTTTCAGCCAACCATACTTCATTAGCAGAGGAAATGCGTACATGGATAGCCAACCGGACACACACACAGAACATACTTCGTATAAGGCCTAAAAGTGCTGAATCACGATCATGTTCTTGTAAATAATGTAAAAAGTGACATGACATAAAAAGTCCTGGGCACGAAAACATTACGTATCGCAAAAAAAATTAGGACCCAAACAAACAATTTTTCTCGTTTATTACGATATAGGTTACTGAGATCCTAAATACAATTACGCGAATCATATATGGTTTATGGAAATTACGGTTTCTGCCTCGAGCAAAACAAGAATTCTTATGGTTTAACACCAAAACATGTTTCAGCTCAGTATCACGATCTTTAATGGGTTCAGTTATATTTTTTCATATAAAATGTAAAAAAAATTTGCGTGATTATCAAGAAAAAAGTAAGTACCCTCAATTTATAAACATAGCTTCCCCCTCCCGTAACAGTTTACGAAGTTTCATTCTTAATCAACATATCCCAACAACATTTTCGATGGACTGTTGCCTTTAAACCTAATAAAAAATAAACAATGGCCAAGGAAATCAAACAAGAAATAAGTGTTGCCCACGGAGTGTAATATAATAACAGTACCATACCAACAAAATGGGCAAAACGAGAAAAAAAGTTATTTCGTTTTTTAGGTATAAAATTTTGGTAAATATACCGTAACATTCGATATGAGCATATTCAGTTCAAATTCTGGTTTACTTGTAACCGTGTTTCTTGACTAAGTAACATGAACCCTCTTCCTTGTAAGTATAAAAGGATGCTATAAATGGGCCGTGAAAAAAATTTACTCAACATAGTCCTCCTTGAGCTCAATACATATAAAAAATCCAGTTATGGGTGCGAAAAAAATTTACTCAACCATAGTCCTTCTTGAGATCAATACATTTCATTTTATACAGCTTCTTTAACACCCATACCCCCACAAAAAAATCGATTGTGCTGCAAAACATTAATCCGCAGCCTTACTGGCCTTCACAACGGGACATGTACGGCCCGGACAACCGCGAAACTGGGAGAAACACGGTAACTTGTCCATCCAGAAAAACCCCGGGAGTTTTTTAGAATTCCGAGAATTTTTCCTTTGTTCTAACTTTTAGTTTAAATTTCTGCAATTTTGACTGGTGAGAACTGATACTCTAATAAAGAATTTTACTTAGCCCGCTGCTGGATAATAATAGTGCAGGAATAAAAACGTAAACGAGAGGGTAACACCAAAATAAAACTTTAATAGCAAAGAATACGCGCCATTCGAAAAAAAGTCCAAAGTGCACAAACAAGCGTCTGCCCACAGCAAAATGTGTCAAAGGCTTTAGGACGAAGGCTATTCAATACTTCGGAACAGCAAACCACTTTTGATAGTGTGACGTCACATTTGTTTACATTTCTAACAGGTAGCGGGAAAATGTAGCAAATAATGATGTGAGAAGCATTGCTTTCAAAGTAAATGTGTTTGAATTATGTTAGGTGTGAGAATGTGTGATGAATTCCTTAAATAACGGAGGTTTGACTTTCGTTCAAATCTTAACATATTGAGGACCAGCCACTTATAAAAATTTCGGCCCCGGAAGACCAGTCACTTATGACATTATTTAAAATTTTATTGACACATTTGCTTTTTATATATATATCTTAAAGGGTAAACGAACGCTAAAAAAGACCAAGCTTGAAGGTTAGTTTTTCATATTTATTTTAGTTCTTTCATAGATTACAAATTACGTAACAACGATGGGAAAAAGGACAGTTATCCTTAAAAAAAAAAGTGTGAGGTTAGTTCTTCAGCAATTTCACACACAATTGGCCTTTCTATGGAAACGCCGAAGTGCTCGACGGAGTATGTATTCAGCCAGGTAACCCAAGAAATGTTCGGTGAACTGCAGTAAAACGTATAATCGTGCTTGTAAGAAATATTCCACTGCTGCAGTTGAAGCTGTACTCTTAGGAGCCACCCTAACAACACCCTCGAAAAAAAAAAGGAAAAAAAATTGACGACCAATATTACAAATCGTCGTGAAAGCTTATTCTTTTAGCTGTACTGAATGTATATTAGTGTAATTCAAACCACCAACTTTCCCTATTTGTGTGATCGCACTAATTAACATAATGTTGCTACTGGATGACTACATCAAGTGCCCTTTGTTCTGAACAGCTGCTGTCATTGGCTGACGAGATCAAGTGACATGACCTATGATTGGCTGACAAAAGCGCATTGCGATCTTGATTTCAGTGCATAGGGAGCTATCGTGCTGTATTTGATGAAATACGTATTTATACTTTCGTAATACCAAAATACGCAGTGTGTATATGTTTGCCGTGCATTAAAGACTTTTCCAAATGCGTTACTTTTTGCTGGGTTTCGTTCTTAAAGCGCTGGGAAGCTCTAAGACGACGTATTAAAACCTTTACCATTCAAAGGTTTGGTGAGTTTTACAGCCCCGAGGTAAAGTATAGTGCCACTCAATATGAAAATGAATGTACTTTCACCCGGGGTATAGTGTATTTCATCCGAGAAAAAAGTCTGTGTTACCCTGGAAATCTGGGAAAAATCCGAGATTTTTTTCTTGTCCGCGTATACACACTGTCCAGCGTTTATAAGTCGTCTTCTCTTGAGATGTCTCTTGATGTTTGCAGAGCGATAAAAGTCTGATGGGACCAAATCAGGTTCGAAAATGTTCAAATGTGTGTGAAATCTTATTGGACTTAACTGCCAAGGTCATCAGTCCCTAAGCTTACACACTACTTAACCTAAATGATCCTAAGGACAAACACACACACCCCATGCCGGAGGGAGGACTTGAACCTCCGCCGGGACCAGCCGCACAGTCCGTGACTACAGCGCCTGAGACCGCTCGGCTAATCCCGCGAGGCCCAAATCAGGTGAATAGGTGGATGTTTAAGGAATTTGGCCTCAGTTTTTGCTGCGTGATGGTCGCCATGTGAAGAAGGGCTCTGTCTTGCAGAAACAAGATCCTTTTCTCGGCTTTCCTCGACGTTTCGAGACCAATTGTTGCCTCATTTTGTCGATACATTTAACATAGTACTTCGCCGTGATGTTTTTGCCATGTTATAGGTAGGATTCCATCTTTTATCTCAAAAGACGGATGCGAGTAACTTGTGTGTTGATCTTGGTGTTTTGAACTTCTTTGGGCTTGGAGAACCACTGTGTTTTCCATTCTTTGGACGCTTATTTGGTCTTTAGATCACAATTGTATATCCAAGTTTCATCCGTGGTGACGAGGACGATCTAAAAACCCCACGGATTCCAGCGAAATTTGAACGAAATGGTCAACCACTGCTTCAGGTTTTTGGTTTGCATTGAGATACTTGGAAAGCCATTTGGCTGAGAGCTTTCTCATGTCCAGTATCTCATTAAATCATTACCCATACGTCTTCGGCATGTGCTCAGCATCTCTGCTATCTTTTTAGCAGTTACCCTCCAATCATACGGGATCACAGAATGAACGGCATCCATGGTTTCCGAACTGTGACTAGAGTTGGCCTTGCAAGGCGCTATTCGTTTGAAATGCCGTGTTTGAAATCCAGCAACCCAATTTCTTGATGGTGGAGTGGAAAGGGCAGTTACCACCCTATGAACCAGACATATCTTAAAAAAAATTTTTTTTTGTCCTGTACCCTTTTTTTACAAAAAAAGTCAATCATAATTCGGCTGTTTTTCTCTGAGAATTCATTTTTGTTCACTTCAAATCTGCACAGAACAATAAAAACTAATATTACTGCTAAGAAATTACTCTCTCACATTATGTAAAGAAAAAGGTTTAATGTCAAACTATAAGAAGTAACCTACATCAATTTTAGCAAGGAAAAGCCGAGGACTTATCAGCACACCCTCGTAGCATGCAATGTTCAACCTTCGTCTCGGGTAATGTACTACTTATATATATCGAAAATCTTTGCGTCTGTAAATATCCATTCACTCAAATTACAGCCAGTGCAATAATGTTTCCTTGAATAACTCGTATCATCACAGTTGAATATTTTTTTTTTTTTAGAAAAATAGTAGGTGGACACGTATTGGCCTAGCCGGTGTAGCGGCTCCTTTTAGCAAGTTTGCTATTACTCAAAAATAGCTTCGTGAATTACTGACTTGTACAGAAGCATTTGTATGTTAACATTAAGCTCCCATGACGGACCGACAGTGATCTTCGGAAAACGACGGGCTAGTTATCACGCTTATTTTTTGTTTTTTCTTTATACATTGTTATTATTGATTAAACCTCGCACTGTAGACAACTGAATATTTGACAGGTAATTTGATGAATGCACTAAATCCCATTCAGATTGATAAAGCAAACACGGGGATAAATCTAAATGCAATGTAAATTCCACTGTGGCTACATATGACTCCATAAATCATATTCAAATGAGATACACCGAGAACCCGTCAATAAATTCAACACGGTGGACAACGATCTCGTAGAGAGCGCCATACCATCAGTTTGTGCACTCCATTTTGTTGCGAAGTTCTCTCCCGGATTCAGAAATAATCGCATATGCAGTAATGTTGCATTCAAAGCGCCGGAAACGGAGTGTGTCCTCCAACCCCATTTTACGACGCTAGTTCTAGGCGATAATTTCTAAGCGGCATAATTATGAGCAATGGCATAACCGTGGTACTAAGTGCTCTTTTTGTTTATTCCTCGTCACTTTTTACTCGTTTGAGGTAAAATAAATGTTAAACAATATTTCTTTTACATTGTTTCGCACAATACGTAAAAAATAACAGCCACGAAATATACACTTGCTTTATGTTGATCCAGTTAGCAAAACTCACAGCAGCTCCGTGTAATAGTGTGCACCAGAGTTCAGTGGCTCCGTGTCAAGAAGTAGGAATTATGGAACCGTTTCTGAACACTGTACAGTTCGAATATCCTCAGTTTCTTTTGATCCATCTCTACCACCTTACTATTTTACTATCATCCAATCCTTTCCGTCCTTCTCCTCCTCCTCCTCCTCGTTCCCCCTTCCTATTCTACTTTTCCTATGCCTTTCGTCATTCTTTTTAGCCTGTCAGCCTGCCGCAAAACTGCTTTGCCCTGTTTGAATCTGTGTAGTGTATTCTTCTCTTGGTCTCCCTCTATGATTTTTACCCTCCACACTGCCCTCCAACAACAAATTGGTGATCCTTGGTTGCCTCAGAATGTCCTACCAACCGATCTCTTCTTCTAGTCAAGTTGTGCCGCAAATTTCTCATCTCCCCAATCCTATTCAATACTTCCTCATTAGTTACGTGATCTACCCATCTAATCTTCAGCATTCTTCGGTAGCACCACATTTCGAAAGCTTCTAGTCTCTTCTTGTCTAAACTATTTATCGTCCACGTTTCACATACCTGGCTACACTCCATACAAATACTTTCAGAAACTACTTCCTGACACTTAAGTCTGTAACATTTGAAAATTCGCGTCTGGCCGGGGCTCGAACCCGGAATTCCCACTACGCGAGCGATCGCCTTAAATGCCTCAGCTATCAGAGCTCTCAAGGAGCTCTCCTAGTGTCTACGACCCATAGTACTCGCATACAAATCACAAATCTTATCTTATGATTCCCGCACATCGAGACATAATGGGGGGGGGGGGGGGGGTCGAAAAGTTTCTAGCCCAATAAAGAATGACAGAAATTCCATAATACCTACTTATTTCCCGATATAATACCCGTTTACACTAATACACTTGCGGGCACACTCAGATAACTTCTGCAAATCATTCAAATAAAAGGTCTTAGATTTCGAGTCCAACCAACCGTTCACAGCATCAATCACTGCATCATCATTGTCAAATCGTCGTCCTTTGAGGTCTTTTTTTTTAGGTTTGGAAAAGAAAAAGGATGTAACCAAATCTGGAGAATATGGCGGATGACGTAACAATTCGAACCCGCAGTCACGCAGAGTTTCCAGGGTTGCGAGGGCTTCGTGCGTCTGTGCGTTGTCCTGATGCAAAAGAACTCCGCGCGCCGATTTTCCGTGCCCTTTTTTTCTGTATCCCTTATCTCAAATGGCACAGGAGGGTGCAATAGTATGATCCGTTGACAGTTACGCCATTTTGCAAGTAATCCATCATAATTGCCCCTTCTGCATCCTAGAAGATCTGTGCCATCACCTAACCGGCTGATTTTTGCAGTCGGAATTCTTTTGGGTTAGGGGATGAAGGATGTTTCCATTGTTGTGACTGTTGTTTTGTCTCTGGATCAAAGTGATGAACCCACGTTTCGTCCATTTTCACATACCTTGCAAGAAAGCCGTCTTCATCCGCCTCAAATTGGCGGACGATTTTTTCACAACACTGCACACGCTCCCGTCTCTGATCTGCAAATGGGTCAAATGGCTCTAAGCACTATGGGACTTAACATCTGGGGTCATCAGTCCACTAGACTTAGAACTACTTAAACCTAACTAACCTAAGGACATCACACACATCCATGCCCGAGGCAGGATTCGAACCTGCGACCGTAGCAGCAACGTGGTTCCAGACTGAGGCGCCTAGAATCGCTCGACCACAGGGGCCGGCTCTGATTTGCATTCAAGTCTTTCGGAACCCACCGAGATGAAACTTTCGGCATTCCCAAAATATCCACAACAATGTCATGAGGACGCCCATGGTAGATTACGAATGTGGTTTCAATGTGCTGCAACGTTGTTCGACGATCCTGCAAAATCGTATCGTGAATTGCAGCGACTGTTCCATTAGTGGCAACGGTGACAGGCCTTCCGCTCCCTGGCGCATCTTCCACACTCGTTCCTCCATGTCTGACGTTGGACTCCCAGTTTTTCACTGTTGCATAAGACGTAGCACTGTCCTAAAGTTTGTTCCGCGTGTCCTCCGCAATTTCCTTCGGCGTCATTCCCTTCAAATGAAGATATTCAATCACATCATGGTTCTTGATTCTCTCGATATTCGTCATTTTGCTTACACTACCGTATACAACGCATGCTAGCTGCAAAACTAACGAAGTTGGAGCCGCGAAATTTGACTTGCATGCCCACAAAGGTTCACCATAGAAGTTGGTTGGAAACTTTTCGGCCGCTCCTAGTATTGTTTTTGCTCTTCCTATTGCCCTCCTTTGACATGAAATACAGTGGGGCGGTGTTTGTATTTTACCGTGTGTGTATAGTTTGATGATGTGTTTTTTCGGACTGCATACCTGCGGAATGATGGGTGGCGTTCTACTAGCACCACGGTGAGCGTGGAGCCAAGAGAGCTCAAGTAGTAGAACATTCTCTATGCCGTAGGGAAGTTAAAGGTAGCGACTCAGTGGCGTGTGTGGTCATCCGAGAAGTGGTTTGTCCCAGTGGCGTGCTTGGCTCATTGCAGTGTTCGTGTACTTGAGGCAGTGGTGCTGCCTCGGTGGAAGGCCATAGCCGGTGTGGGGTCCGTACTAGCATTAGGTACGCGCATGTACCGTACCTCAGCCGCAGTGGCCGCGAACGCCAGGTTAAGTGCGCTGATGGCATGCCCGAACCGACGACCCTTTCAGTTGCTTGGAGTGCTGAGTGAAGACACACTTAGACATCTTCACTTGGTGGCACCCGCTTGAGACGCGGAACCATCAGTACTATGGCGACTTATAGACCCGTTGCAAACTGATGACGCTGCTGGGCAAAGTCGGAGCTTCTTGGCTGGCGTGGAGACCGTTACAGCGTCGGCTGTAGACAGAAGTCCTAGTACCAATGAAAGTGCGGCTAAGAGCTGAGCAGTGAGTACTTGAAGTCGTTCTGCTCAGCAGTGCTGTGACAGGGACCCGCCTCCAGTCACTTAGGTGCCCGTGGAATTGCAGCGTTGTGTCACAGTGTGTGGAACTCTAGCCCACCCCTTCAACAGACGAGCTGTATTCCAAGGAGCTAAGCCAGCAGTATTTTGGCACCTGACAGCAGGATTACGTGGACAGCACGCCAGCAACTGCAGAGCAAGGATTAGGGAAGTCTGGACTTCACTTGTTGCTGCAAAACTACTCCTCCTTTAGGGAGATTCGGTGCTCCGAATCCTAGGCTGTTGCTATGTGACTCGCTTAAAGTATCATAGCGCTCTTGCGTTTATATTCTCTTATACTTTTATTTATACTTCCTCTCTGTGTTTTTTCTCTGTTCACTGTCACACATTGCATCGTGGCCAGTTTACACCCACAATTGTTCAAACCTTTGTTTCGACCCACTGGGTTCGTAGGTAATGGACTCGGAGTTCGGTTGATTTGAAGGTTCTCCGCCACTAAGAGACTTGGTGTGTACGAATGAGGACCAGAGTTAAGATGGTTCGCAAGGACGAAATTCCTGTTACCATGCTGGCCCCTGCGACCGAGTGGTTCTAGGGGCTTCAGTCCGGAACCGCGCTGCTGCAACGGTCGCAAGTTCGCATCCTGCCTCGGGCATGGATGTGTGTGATGTCCTTGGTTAATTGGGTTTAAGTAGTTCTAAGTCTAGGGGACTGATGACCTCAGATGTTAAATCCCATAGTGCTTAGAGCCATTTATTTGAACCTATTACCATGGCCCCGTGCTGGTATTTTCTTCCGTACTGCTGAATATGTTGGAACATATTTTCCACGTTAATGCGCCCATTCTGTGCGGCTATAGGCTTGTCGAGAGAACCGAGTATTGTAGAACCCAGGGTATTATTCAGGAAAGTCAGGTTCTTAGTTGGAAATATTTTTAAAGGGATATCGAGAAAATACAACAGTGGATACGTTAGGTCAGACCCCTAGCCAGTCACAGTTGCTGGAAGCCAAAAAGTCTGTCCCTAAATGTCGAACTTAAGTCCGTTTCGAAGTATCCAGTTGTCTATAGCTCTAAGCATTCTGTTCCCCCTAAACGCCCATGATCATGGGAAGTGGTAACAACTATTTCGTTTACGGAGAATACCCAATGAGATCTTGCCTTTTGATTAAATCGTTGTGTTATGCAGATGGTCCGTGGGCATTCTCCTGTACCTGCCTCCCGGAGAAACAGCTATATCTCGCATTTCTCTGCGACAGTGTAGACTACGATGGATGGGTTCCCTTCAGCACTGCTGCATCTTGTCTGGTGACATCAGTGCACGGTTCTTTCTAATTGGTGTAACCAGCATAATCTCCTTTGTCCTGGTGCGTACAAATTTCTGGTAAGTCCCCCACTCTTACTGGATACATGTCAATCATGCAGCACTCATATCTGGCATATGTACTTCCTACTGGTAAACGTACTAGCACATGGAAATGGGCGCAGTCTGTGCTGACCTCTGTTGTTGCGAGATGGCAGTACCATCACAAGGTATTCTTCTCTGGAGGTACAATAAATTCCAATGTTGCAGGTAGTTAAACTGATGGCTGTTGCAGACCTTCCACAAATTGATCTGCTGGTAGCAGGATAGTAGTTAACTGTCCACACATTGCATTGTGTTTGCATCTGGTTATTCGGCTACTCCTGTGCGAGAACGCCCCGCCCCCACACGACCACTATCAGCGAAACAGTGCACGAACCTTGCACTGATTAACAGTGTATCTGGCAGGTGTAGTCGGGGATGCAATATGCTCAGATCTTGATTCATTGCCATCTTGATGTAGTTCGTTAGTTTCACAGTTAACCAATACTAAATATCTTCCATTTAACCTTCGCTGTTTCAGGTTTCTGACTGGGTTCTAGTGCCTCCTACTTCCGCTTACACATGAATCAATGTATTGTTTACCTTCCCTATGATGTCGGCGTCCGCTGCTCGGAACCTAGATGGTAACAGCCTACCATCTGCAACTATCCCTCTCCGTCCACGTCTTCACAGGGCCTGCGGAACCAAATCCATGGCGTGCTGTAACCTTCTCCCGAATATTGCCATAGGGACTCTCAACACCCGGTATTCTCGATGTAGTTCGCTCAGTACATCCTTCAGCAGGTGAATAAGACAGAGAGACAGATAGACAGACAGTCGTTTTCAATGAACCTTAACCATGGTTTCAACAGATTTAAACCAGTCTCCTTCAGATGAGAAAAAAAAAAAAAAAACTTCACATTAGCAAACAGTTACTTAGTAAAGTGCGATAACGTCTCCACATGAACTGTATATATTTGTAAAAAGTTGGGCCTCTAAAATCAAGGGCCGGTCATATCACTGGTCGGCATGTAGCTCCCAACATAGTCTAGCATTTTATGTGATTGATTTTACTGACGTGACAAGCCCTTGATTTTAGGGGTCTTAACTTTTACAAATGGATGTACTGATCGTTGCCGACGCATCTAGATCGCTTTACTGACAGACTGCTACTGTGAAGTTTGTTTCTTGTCCTGAAGAAAACGGGTTTAAATCCGTTGAAACCATGGTTAAGGTTAACTGAAAACCACCATTTATTACAACTGGTGGGCTGTCTTACTCACCTGCTATCCTGTAACCGTCGCTGAAGTGCAGCCATGTTCAAACTATTGCCCTTCTCTCAGGCTTCCTGATGCATCCCAATGAAGACTTCGTTCGGCCTCTGAACTTCATTCCTTAATTCCCGGAATTCCCAGGCATTGTGCGTCAGTTTCACGTTCGTCAGTGATACGTCGTAATGATGATTTCTTCTCGTGTGAAAAACACCCTATCCTCTTATCCTCTTGTGGTCATACCTGCAGGGCGCACACTCCACTGTGGCTATAGAATTGCAGAAGTGCGAGTAATGGGAAGCTATTCACAGCCATCTCCGTTAGTGGTGTTACTGGCAGCAGGTAACCGTCAATCACTCTCGCTTCGCCTCTGCATCTGCTTGATCTTAATGCTTAAGGCAACGTGTGTGTGTGTGGACAGCGCAGGAGCGGTCTGGTTCACCTGGTGCGTTACCTTCGCCTTGCGACCACCTCCCACCTTTTCTGATGCTGATGCCGGTAGCACTGCTAAAGAGTCTGGCACATCTCAGAAGAATCAGATACAACCAACATGGATGACTATTATTCGAGTCGGAAGTTGCAGTTTCGCGTTCACTGGTGACATCATCTCAATAATGTGGTACAGACCTTACGACGAGTGAAGAATTTTTGCCCCTTCATCATGTAAGGGCTCATCAACATTATCCACATCACAGCATTCAGATAACTTTTCATTCCGTTGGCCCACCGGTTCCTTATGTTGCAGAGCCTTTGTATTTGCGTCTTGTACTAAACACCATACCCTCCCTAAAGTTCTTGCGAAATTTCATACCAGTTACTCATTTTCACTATTCGAAACTTCACTATCTGATGTGGTAATATCATTTTCCGGTCATATTCTATCGTATGGAGACAGACCCATACTCTCATGAACCTTAGCATTACACTAATGAGCCAAAACATTATGACAACCTGCTTAATAGATTGTTTGTCAGTCTTTGGGACGAAATACATCATTGATTCTGCATATCAGGGATTCGACAGTTTGTTGGTAGGTTTGTGGAGGCATGTGGCATTAGATGTGTAAGCGCAGGTCATGTAATTCGCGTAAATAACGGGCCGCTGATTTGCGTACGCCTTAATGGCGCCCGATAGCGACTCATATTGTTTGCATAGGATTTATATCAGTTGAATTTGGTCGCCGAGCATCAACGTCAGTTCATTGTAGTACTCCTCAAATCACTGTATCACGGTCCTGGCGCCGAGACACGGACAATTATATTGCCGAAAGATGACATCGCCGTCGAGGAAGACATCAAGCATGAAGGGATGCCGGTGCCGCAGCTGTCAGCATGTCTTAGATTCTACAACAGATCCCATGCAAGCGCAGGAGAATGTCTCCCATAACATAATACTGCTCCCAACAGCCTACGTCCATGGCGCGCTGCATGTTTCGAGCAGCCGTTCACCTCGATGACGGCGTTTGTGGAGGCGACCACCTACCTAGTGGCAATGGCTCTGAGCACTATGGGACTTAACATCTGTGGTCATCAGTCCCATAGAACTTAGAACTACCTAAACCTAACTAACCTAAGGACATCACACACATCCAAGCCCGAGGCAGGATTCGAACCTGCGACCGTAGCGGTCGCGTGGTTCCAAACTGAAGCGCCTAGAACCACTCGGCCACACTGGCCGGCCCGACCTAGTGTAGCAAGAATGTGATTCACCCGAAAAGCCGACACGTTTCCTTTGATGAAGGGTCGAATCCCGATGGCCCCGTAGCCACTGCAATTGTAGTTGACGATGTCGTGTGGTCAACATATGAACAGGTAGGGGTGATCTGCTGCGGAGCTCCATGCTCAACAATGTACGATAAACGGTGTGCTACGAAACACTTGTGCGTGGACCAACATTATGCTTTTTCGGCAGAGATGTCACAGATCATCACCTATCCTACTTTACAGAGCAGACAAGCCACCGAACCCCACGTTCTGTGAAGATTCGTGGACGTCCAGCCATTTAGCTCCTAGTGGTAGTTCCACTGTTCTCTATCTCTTTCCGACAGTAGCAATTGAACATTGGACCAGATTCGCCGTTTTCGAGGTGCTCGTTCACAGGCTGTGCATAATAATAATAATAATAATCTGCTCTTTGTCAAAGTTGCTTATCTCATTGAATTTCCCCATTCGCAGCCCACATCTTCAGTAGGCTGATCATCCGTCCGTGTCTCCTCCGCTTACATACTTTTGTTACCACGTCCCGTGCACGAAACGCGACCAGTTGGCATCCAAAGACGCAATGGACAGTGGTCGTATTGTCTTCGCTTATCAGTGTATATACTGCCACGACATGTGGTAATGGCGAATCCGAATTGTTATGAGAACTATTTACTCGTAGATAATGACTCAACATCTTTCCTATTGTTCGATGAACTCAGTCTATTCTCCCATTTGCTTGCAAGTGCAATGTACTTGTTCTTAACTTACGGATATGCAGAAAATTACTAAGTTGCTTCATTAAATAAGACATTAAATTGTTTCCTGGTCCGCAATCAATTTCTTCGGTACACTCAAATTATTCACCATGGTCTGAGCCAATGTGTCAGCTACTAATACACAGAGTGGCGAACATACTAAAGAAAGAAGGCCACCGTATAGTATATAAAACTGTGCAAGCTCTCAAAACTAACTTAAGCCAACTAACGAACAAGAGGGACGAATTCCAGAGAAGGAGAATATACTGAATGGCAAAGGAATGACCTGTAGGGATTTTAAAACGCGTTACTAAGAACATATCAGAATCTGTAAAAATGAAACGAATCATTTAACATTCGCAGAGCTCTTGAAGCACCGCAATCATCAGTCTGTCAACACAGAACAAGACCTGCAAATCTTCAGGACAACCAACCACAACGGATGCCTTATCCGAATGCAGGAAAGATACCACATCTGGAAAGCCGTTGCAAAAAACCAACAGGTAATAAACGAATAGTCACACATAAAGAGAAACTCTTCGCTGTACGTGATGAAAGAAATTAAATGTTAAGAGGATATACAGAAGCATAATCAGTTAGCACAAGCGCAGATACCAATTACCGCGAACACAAATTCCGAAGGAAATGTGTGTTCATATACTCAGTGCTGTACAAGCAATAGTTCGAAAGACTGGAAACTGAACACCGGATTTAAAGCCAGCAAAGGGAGAATCATGAAGAGCAGCAACTTCAAGCCAAATAAGCAAAAATTTGAAATATTACCTTACGATAACTCAAAGCACCAGTACTGTTTCTAACCTGAAACTGTCATTTACATAAAACGAAATAATGTACTCATAAAGATGTACATGTTTCAGGTCATTGACGATGCCGTTCATAAAATAAAGACAAAAAATGAATTTGGTTTTATCCAGCAGCACTTAGTCGAACATAACGTGATAATTATCAGCGAAGTATTACACGCAATTGAGGCTCTGAGCACTATGGGACTCAACTGCTGAGGTCATTAGTCCCCTAGAACTTAGAACTAGTTAAACCTAACTAACCTAAGGACATCACAAACATCCATGCCCGAGGCAGGATTCGAACCTGCGACCGTAGCGGTCTTGCGGTTCCAGACTAAAGCGCCTTTAACCGCACGGCCACTTCGGCCGGCGCGCAATTGAGGAAGTGTGGACCATAAAATTTTAAAGACCTTGCCTTTCTGTGTATTCCTTCCACCTTTCAGCTTTCCTCCTTTGGTTAAAATGGCTTGCTTATCTTTTCTCGAAACTTCTCTTCAGTTTTTATATAGGCCGCATCTCTTTCCATTAGTAATTAATGTTCTAGCCGTTACAACTTCGGCATTTCCACTTTGTCAGTTTCATTCTTTTAGACGTTTGCATCCCGCTTTGCCATGTTCACCTGCTGCATTTTTGTGTTTTTTCAAGTAAATTCTCGTATGTTACCCGAAGATTGCTGCTATTTCTTATGTCTCTGCCTGTTGTATCCTCCGATGCTTTTACTCTTTCATCTGAGCTACTAATTCGTTCTGACGCTTTCCTTTCCCCGTTTCGGTCAATCAATGCCTAGTGCTACCTTTGGAACACTAAAATACCTCCGATACTTTGTTTATCCAGTTCCTGTCTTAAAAGTTCGCCACCGTTCTACAGTTTCTTAAGTTTTACTCTGCAGTTTCTAACCAATCAATTATGGCCGGAGTCCACATCACACCTGCAAATATTTGTCAACTTTAAATACGGTTTCTAAATCTGTCTTGTCATTATACACTCTAAGACAAAAACAAGAAGACGCGCCACTAAATAATTATCCGAATGGGACGGAAATTGGTGGATATGATTTACATCAGACAAACAAATGAATGGTTCAAATGGCTCTGAGCACTATGGGACTTAACTTCTGTGGTCATCAGTCCCCTAGAACTTAGAACTACTTAAACCTAACTAACCTAAGGACATCACACACATCCATGCCCGAGGCAGGATTCGAACCTGCGACCGTAGCAGTCGCGCGGTTCCGGACTGAGCGCCTTAACCGCGAGACCACCGCGGCCGGCGACAAACAAATGATTACAGTTTCAGAAAAATTGGATGATTTATTCAAGAGAAAAAGCTTTACAAACTGAGCAACTCAATAATGCGTCGGTCCATCTCCGGCACTTACGTAAACAGTTATTCGGCTTGGCATTGACTGATAGTTGTTGGATGTCCTCTTGAGGGATGTCGTGCCAAATTTTGTCCAATTGGCGCGTTAGATCTTCAAAATCTAGAGCTGATTAGAGGGCTCTGCCAATACCTCTCCAAAAGTTCTCAATTGGGGAGCCATCCGGCGGCATTACAACCCGAGGTAGGGTTTGGCAAGCACGAAGACAAGCAGTAGAAACTCTAACCATGTGTGGGCAGGCAATATCTTGCCGAAATGTGAGACCAGGATGGCTTGCCATGAAGGGCAACAAAACGGGAGTAAAATATCGTAGACATGCCACTGTTCTGCAATAGTGCTGCGGATGACAACCAAAGGGGTCTTGTTGTGCAAAGAGATTGAACCCCAGACCCCACTCCTGGTTGTGAGGCCATATGGCGGGTGACAGTCAGGATGATATCCCACCACTGCCCTCTTCCGTATATACAAGCAGTCTTGATTAATTAGACCGCTTATCTTTTAGAGCTTAGTCTACCTCCCAAGTCTTGATGTATTTTCAAGTGGATGGGATTTCACAACACGTGATTTTCTCGTGGATCTGAAGCATTACGAGGTGCACCGAGTTGGCGCCGAATAGCTGTGGAATAACAACGCAGCTTGGTCGGCGTCACGATGACGTAGAGACCTTTCTCCGCGCAACCTGGATGGAGTTGGCTGGGACACGCGGTGACGCAGGTGAGCAAGGACAGACAGCGCCGGACTTCACCACCTGGCCGACCAGAACGCGCCCGCCCCGACGCCAGTGACGTCAATGCGCCGGTCGCACGCATGCATTGCCAATTACTGCGCTCCTCTGAACAACCTCACCCACTCCAGCATCTGCGCCTTCGCTGTTCACATAATTTTTGATCGCGTACGTGTCATCCTTGTTCTGAGGCTTTCAAGGAATTCCCGATTCAATGTTTGACTGTTTATGTGTGTCTGTGGAAATACAAATCCTTTATCGATCATCCCTTGACTGAACAAAATCTCGGTATTATTTTCGCCTTGATCAACCCCTCTCCCTTTGGCCGTGCAGTTTGCAGCACCTCATCCCCGATTCGGCGTTCTGTCTTGTCTCGACTTCTTTATTAGAATTTCCATAAGACCTGTCGTAAGCAGGCTGAAAAAAGTATAGGAATTCAGGTCTGCTTATTATGGAAAAAACTGTTGTTTATAAATACTCAGACATGTTTCAACACGATGTATATATGCAGACTGAGGCGATGAGTGAAAATTTGCACGAAGGGTGGAATTCGAAGCGAGGTGCCGGGGCAAGCAGTGTATTTAACACTAAATTCTTCTAGAATCTACATATGTAAATGATGCTCTAAGCCCCCCCCCCCCCCCCTATTCTAACTCCGACTTTTGCTGTTGCACATGGATTAAAAAATATACGCGAACTGACTGTAATCAAACCTGCAAGTGGAGTAGAAAAGAGTTTGGCACCTGCAATAATTTAATTTGATAAATAAGTTAAATAAAGGAAGGTTTCATTAACGTAGTGAGAAATGATGGGTTGCTCTACCGATTAACAGAATGAAAGTTCTGTCAAAAATAACAATATGATTTATTAAGACTAAACACAAAATAATAAAAAAACACATGAAACATTTATAATACATCAAATTGGCTCAAATTGGATACTCAAACAAACGCTATGAAGGTGAAGTTGTCCCTAAACTAGATTGTGAGGTTTATGACGAAGTGGTATGTGGAGCCAATTCCTTGCTACTCAAATCTTAAGAGAGACACACAGCTAACCCAACATTAATTGCTGCTACTCAAGACAGAACAAAGTTAGAAAAAGACGAACAGGCGCGCTCTGCTGAGCTCTGATTATCACCTAGGAAAATCCCTATCTGCCGGTGCTGCGTACATGCATTACCAAACAGTCTTCGTAACTGCCAGAACACGATCTGGCGTACTGGAGGCGATGGCTGGTTGCTTCGACGTCCTCGACCGAAAGGCGAGAGCCGACTACCAAGAGCATCCGTACAGGCCGAACACACAACATTCCCGCCCCCACGACAGTGGCCGTGGTTAAACGTTCCAATCAGCAACTCGAAAACCGGCGGAAAATTCCACTCCATTGCCAGAGCACTACCATTCCACCAATGGAGATTCTTGGCGCCAATTTCTGCGCTGATTTTGCTACGTCACGGAGCTATGCCCTGAGCAAGCCAATCACAGTTACTATTTTGCAGAAAGCGCGGGAATTTTCCCGCCACAACTGCCTGGGTTCACAAGTCATTCCCACGTCTCGCTGGTAGCCCGCCAGAAAGTGTTTCCGCTAAGATTCTGCGAAGTAACGGAACCTCTAGCCCAGCCGCTACTTCAGACCCCTCCGGGCGTGTCTTTTGACAATGTCGGCGTCTGCAAAGCATTCACTCGACTTCCTCACACCCGTCGGCTTAACACTTTCCAGATCAGCGGAGCCCGCCTGTCACCGGACCACCCGGGTGAGAGAGACGCTGCGTGGGAAGTCCGCATGTGAAGGAATAGCGACTTTTCACTGCATGCAATTAGAGAGGAAAATCGTAAGATAGAGATATGAGAGGGGGCTCATGCCACCTCTCAAGGTCTCCTGCTCACTAAGTAGATGGGCTAACCACCATGCCACCCTGTCACAGTGGCTTCGCAATACTGCTTGGACCACGTATCACGCTTCCGGCCTCAATCCAAATTACTATTCACGCCTCAGGCCACGTGGTATTTCCCCAAAACACGAATAGCAATGACCAAGTGGACCGAGGCGTGAATTGGAGGAGGAGGGAGCCGTGCTGGGGTACTCAGTGCAGTTGTGAAAAGCCGCTGTGCCAGGATGGCGTAGTTTGTTACCGCATCCGCCTTGTGAGCAGGAGCCTCAGGTTCGGATCCCAGCCTTGGCACAAATTTACATTCGCCGCGTCAGTCTGCATATATACATCACAGGCGTTTGAGGCTTGAAAAGGTCTCTGGAACCATATAGTTTCATTTCATATTTCAGCACGTTTCTGTTGTCATCAATGGGTATATTTGTTCAATTCTATAAAATATGAGCGTGTTTTAAGTAGTAATTCATGTAACGAAATTAGGCCATCAAACAGGTTATGTCTGTCTGTGGCTGTTACCTTATTTTCTACATTGTTGTGTTCTGGAGAACCCTCTTAACGTTATTGTACACCGACAGCTTGTCAGCGGTAAGTTAACCATGTTACTGTGAGTTTTATTGGGGGTTAACAAATAATTTTTATTTATAAACGTAATTCGGTTGCACGAATATTTCGCGACTTTACGAATACTTAGTTAATTTCAGAGTATTCGTTATCATCTGCACGTCCCTCTGTTGTGGAAATGCACACCAAAGTACGATAGGTGTCTTTCACGAACTCCAGTCGCAAGTACACATTTGTAATTCACGAAGCGCAATTTTTATGTTACTGCTTTGTTTGTAATCCCTGTTGATGTTCACTTGTATTCGTGCCATTCTGGTGTCAGACTTGAACACTCTCTCTCTCTCTCTCTCTCTCTCTCTCGTTCATTCCTTCCCATTGCTGTCTCTTTTCATTGTCACTATCTCTCTCTTCCTATTTGTCATTGCCACGGACTCTGTTCTGATTGTTACAGGCTCTCATAACCCATTTCCACAATCTCCATCTCTTTATTCCCCTCCCATTGAGACCATCTCTTTCGCTCTTTTCCTAGCACTGTTGTATCACTGTGAGATATGTTCCACTGCCACTGTGTCCCTCTCTTTCTTCCACACTGCCATTGTCTCCTTTGCTCTTTCTATACCACAACTAATCTACCACCTCCTGTATAATTTACTTTTCCGCCTCGTTTCCACTGCCATTGTCGCTTTCTCTCTCAGCATAAAAAAAGCACAAATACGTTTGCATGCTAAAATTTTTGGAACAATTTTTTTCAAGTTGCTGAGGAAGACAGAGTGAGGCAGCTGGTAACCCAATTTTCAGCCAGTCTTTTAGACAGGAGGAAATTCGGCTTTTTCGTGCTCCTATAGGGCCACTTTTCCGCTCGTTCTCTTCACTTCCCTGCCGCAACAGGACATGTCACTCACGTGAAAAGAACGTTGAATAAAATTTCGACAGTTTACTTATGTGAAATTTAAATAACGCCAAACTAATTTTACACTTCAGATTGTATTTTACGTGCATAAAAATTTTGCATGTACTTCGGTACACGGGCTTCTCACAACCCTTCTGATGATGACGGAGACACTTTGCAGCCTATTTCTCCGTGCTGCCTCGTTTTATAAACTACGTTTTCACATCACACAGGATTTTATGTGCAGGTTTTTCATGTACAGGTAGGGCAACTTTGAAACTCTGAATGAAGGAAACAGATGAAAATATCAATAGAATTTTCAACATCGTTTCAGACTGGGGTCTTAGGAATATATTGTAAAACTTTCAGCAATTAGCTGTGCATAGCTTCTTGGCATCTACTGCTCGGTTTTGGTACGAAGGAATGATAAAGAAAGCCTTTATGGGGGTTTCCTAAGAAACTGTCCAAGAACAAATGGTCCTACATAAGCCCGTTAAAGCCAACTGCACACTATATCAAATGCAAGAACAACCAACCGATCTGCTCCATTTTCTTAAGCAGGACTTCGTGTGTAATACTCATACTTCGACCCTGTAATGTAGGATAGTGACATGATGGATAGCGCAAGGGCTATTCAAAACGACCTTATCCTTCTGTCACCAATAGAACCCCATGTTTGAGACCAGGAAGTCTCACTATTTTTTCGTGGTGTTTGGAACTTACACTGAAATAAGTCGGGAGGCATCTGCTAATCTCGTGTTGGACCACCTCTTGCCCTGTGGAGTGCAACTGTTCGACGTGGCATGGACTCAAGAGGTTATTGGAAGTCCCATGAAGAAATATTGAGCCATGCTGCCTCTATAGCCGTGCATAACTGCGAAAGTGTTGCCGATGCAGGGTTTTACACACGAACTGACGTCTCGATAATGTCCCGTTAATGTTCCATAGGATTCATGTCGGGCGATCTGGATGGCCATATTATTCGCTCGAATTGCCCATCATGTTCTTCAAAACATTCGAGAACAGTAATTGCGGCCCGGTGAGATGCCGCATTGTCTTGGGAACATGGGGACCGATGACCGTAGCAGTCTGGTCCCTTTAATCCCACAAACCAACCATCTTGGGAACATGAAGTGCATGAATGGCTGCAAATGGTCCCCAGGCAGCCGAATACAATCATTTTCAGTCAGTGATCGGTTCAGTTGGACCAGAGGACGTAGTCCATTCAGTGTAAGCATTAACCACAGCATTATGGAGCCAACCATCACTTTGCACAATGCTTTATTGACAATTTGGGTACATGGCTTCGTGGATTCGGCTCCACACTCGAACCCTACCGTCAGGTCTCAGCAACTGAAATCGGGACTCGTCTGACCAGGCCAGCCGGCCGGTGTGGCCATGCGGTTCTAGGTGCTTCAGTCGGGAACCGCGTGGCCGCTACGGTCGCAGGTTCGAATCCTGCCTCGGGCGTGGATGTGTGTGATGTCCTTAGGTTAGTTAGGTTTAAGTAGTTCTAAGTTCTAGGGGACTGATGACCACAGATGTTAAGTCCCATAGTGCTCAGAGCCATTTGAACCATTTTTTTTTTTGACCAGGCCATGGTTGTCCAGTCGTCTAGGGTCCAACTAATATCGTCACGAAGCCAGAGGCACTACAGGCCATGTTGTATTGTTAGGAAAGGCACTCGCGTCGATCGTCTTCTGCCATAGCCCATTAACGCCAGATTTCGTCGCAGTGTCCTATCGGATATGGTCGTCGTACGTCCCACTTTGATTCCTGTGGTTATTTCACGCAGTGTTGCTTGTGTGTTAACGCTACACAGACGTCGTTGCTCGCGGTAGTTGGGTAAAAAAAATGGAAATGTCGTGTGGCTAGGGCCTCCCGTCGGGTAGACTGTTCGCCTGGTGCAGGTCTTTCGATTTGACGCCACTTCGGCGACCTGCGCGTCGATGGGGATGAAATGATGATGATTAGGACAACACAACACCCAGTCCCTGAGCGGAGAAAATTTCCGACCCAGCCGGGAATCGAACCCGGGCCCTTAGGATTGACAGTCTGTCACGCTGACCACTTTTTTTTTTTAGTGGACCGGTGGGGGCTCGGGGGGCAACGTGGGCAGGGGTCGAAACCTGAGGCCTGGCCACAGTGTCCCCCTCTCCACCACCGAGCCTGTGGTGCTTAGGGAAGTGGGAGAAACAGGAATCAACAGTAGTGGAAGGCGTTGTTATTTATTTATTTGCATGTGTTTTTGTAATATTCACTAAATAGCATGAAATTATGGGAACACATATGCGAAAGAGAAAAGAAATATAAATTCTAGGTAAAGAAAAAGAAAGGGAAAAGGAAAAGCAACAAGAAATAAAATCCGCGCAATCTGCGACGCGCTCTCCCATCCGCGGAGGTGAGAAGTAGAATAGATCGTAGGCGGTTGAAACTCAGACACCGCCGGGGGAGGAGGGGTGGGTGCCCTCTGTGCCAGGCACCCCCCAACTCAGTGGAGGTCTAACAAAGACCGCTCGAAGATAGTTAGCAAATAATGTTCGGTAACGTGGCGTGTTTTCGAGAGCTGCATGGGCTGTTCGTAAATAGGTCCAGAAGTCGAGGCGGGATTTAGGTCCCTCATTAAAGAGATAAGCGACCGCCCACCCTTTGACCCACGTAATAGCATGACATTTGGCGGCGGGAAAATGTCGGTCCTCCGGGTATAGAAACATTCGAGGCTCGACTGTGTCTGATGGCACCCGGAGATAGCAGGCAATGATTTGCTGCACGAAGCGCCATACCTCTTGCGATGAGGCGCATGTCAGACGGTGTTCATCAGTGTCCAGTTGCTGGCAAAGGAGACAAAGAGGGGATTCTGACAAGCCAATGTTGTGCAGGCGCTGCTTCGTGGCAAATTTCCTGTTGACTATGTGATACCACAGCGCCCGGACGTTCGTAGGGAGGAAGGGCTGGTGGACGGTAGTCCACACTATGGGCCACTGGATGGAGGGGTGTTTGGTCTCCATCACATTCCGGGGAACACAGCGCAGCAACAGGCTGTAAAAATCCTTAGTCCTAGGTGGGCGTGTAACTGGGAGACTGGTATGTATGTAACTGTAGTCGACGAAAAAGGTCGAAAGATGGGACAAATGAGGCACGATATGGCCGACAGACACTGGTGGTGAGGGGGAAGCAGGTAGGAGGACCTCAAGCAAGCTGCGTGTTAGAGATGTACCCTGGCCCATCCACTGTTTTCTCATGGTACTCATGTACAAGGCTGCAGCTCGCATACGGACATTGACGAGCCCGACGCCACCATACCGTGTGGGCAGGGTAAGTGTCTCATAACGGACTTTAAACATTGAACCAGCCGTGAGGTAATAGCCAAAAGCCGCCTGAAGGTTGCGCCCAATTGCAGTTGGCAGAGGGAGAACTTGCGCGATGTGAACCAATTTTGATGCCACATAAAGATTAATAAACGCAACCCGTTGAAGTGTGTCCTGGCGGCGCAAGAGGTTCTGGCGGACGTCGTTGCGGATGACGTGTAACAGGCGACGGAAATTCGTTGTCGCCGTGCGTGTGACCGTGGGGGTAAAGGTAATGCCCAGGTACCGGAAAGTCCGCACAAGCGGCAGTGGTGCCACTTCACCCTCCTGGAGGCCTCGTCCAATGTGCATTGCAGAAGATTTGGCGACATTCATGGCACTGCCAGCGGCAGCCCCATAACGGGTAATCAATTCGAGGACATCCCGAATCTCAGAGCCGGAGCGAATGAGGAGGAGGAGGTCATCAGCATATGCCCGACAGCGAAACGTGTGTTGGCGTAGGGTGAGGCCAGAGAGCTTGGTCGTCAAGCCCCCAATAAGGGGCTCAAGGGCAATAGCATACAGGAGGGTAGAGAGGGGGCACCCCTGCCGTATCGAACGGCAGATAGGTACCGGCCCTGCTATACGTCCATTGACTTGGACACGTGAACTGGCACTGTCGTAAAGACGCCGCATGACGTCGAGAAACGGAGGGGGGATGCCCATTCGGGCTGCCACCGAAAACAGGAAACGATGACGCACTTTATCGAAGGCGCTGTCGAAGTCTATAGCGACGACCGCTGCCCGGAGCCTGCAGGCCGCCGCTATCGCAATTAAGTCGCGGCATTCCCCTGTGGCAGTGTGTATGTTAATCTGTCCGCCAGGCGTCGTTTGTTCTGGCGAGAGGATATGAGGGAGTGTAGTTCGGAGCCGCATTGCCAGTAAGCGCGCGAAAATCTTGTAATCGGCATTGAGGAGGGTGAGCGGTCTGTAACTCGTGACCATCGAACCACGGGCTGGTTTGTGGACTGGTATAATGATGCCCTCAGCAAAGGCGGGTGGGATTGCTTGGTCAGATGTTATCAGTTCTTGATACATGGTCGTCCATCGTGGGGCCATGAGGTCCCGAAAGGTACGGTAAAACTCAATCGGTAAGCCGTCAATGCCGGGCGATCTGTTGACTGCACCCTTGGCGATTGCGTTGTTGACTTCGTCTAGCGTGACCGCCACTGTCAAAGCATCCGCCTCCGTGTGGGGGAGGGTGCGCGTGACGTAATTCAAAATGGAGTCGTCTGCTGCAGTTTCAGCGTCGTCATCACTATAAGTACGACGGTAGTGCTCGACGAATGCGCGGACAATGTCATTCTGAGTGGTCACCTGCGTTCCATGAGGTGTTGTCAGAGTGCTGATGATCTGCCGACGACGCCTTCAGTTGTCGGACACTATATCATGCATGGATGGAATTTCTAAATCCGCGTGATCGTGGCGCCGCGTCCGTATCACGACCCCTTGCAATTTCCGGCGTGCCAGCGCAATTATCTTCGCCTTAGTTCTTTGCCGTTCCAACTGGTTGTCCGGGGTTGGCGGTTGAGCATCCAGATCTCGGAGAATCGCGTAATAGAAGTCAACAGTGGTGCGATGCCAGTCGGCCATGTCCTTCCCGTATCTCATCAGTGTCCTCCGGATCGCCGGCTTGGCGCAGTCCAACCACCATGTCAATGTCGAGCGGTAGCGGGGAAGGCGTCGTTCGCAGGCTGTCCACGTTTCAGTGACTTGTTGGCGACACGCCAGGTCATGCAAGTGTGAGGTATTGAGTTTCCATGGCGCACGGCTGCGCCATACTGATTGCGGCGGAAGGAGGACCGTACAGATGTAAGCGCAATGGTCGGAAAAGGCCAGCGGCCAGCGTTCGGCGCCCCGTATCGCAGATCTAAGAGTTTGTGAGACATATATCCTGTCTAGTCGGCTTGCGGAATGACTTGTAAGAAAGGTATGGCCAGAAAGGTCGCCGTGTTGTACTTCCCAGGTATCGTGAAGCAGGAGGTCTCGCACCACTATACGTAGCTCCTGGCATGTAGTATAGTGGGGAATCTGATCTTTAGGATGCAGAACGCTGTTAAAGTCACCTCCTAGGAGGCAATGGTCATAACGCCCTAAAAACAGCGGAGCGATTTCCTCGGAATAAAACTGGGCTCTTTCATGCCGTCGGTCGGTGCCTGAGGGAGCGTAGACATTAATGATGCGTGTCCCCATTGCAGTGAGTGCCACGCCCCGAGCTGATGGAAGGAAGGCGACATCGGTCACAGAAATCCCGTGGCGGACGTAGATGGCCACCCCGCGGCCCATAGGATCACTCGCGGAGGCGTGGGCGGTATAACCATTAATATCCGGGAGACTAGCCAAGTGAACTTCCTGCAGAAGGGCGAAATCAATATCCGAAGCCCAGAACATCTCCTGCATAAGGCGGATTTTCACCCTGGAACGGATGTTGTTGGTGTTGATGGTTGCTACCCGGTAGGCCTGGTGTCGGATTGCTGGTGGCTGGTCCATTCCGCCGTCCGCGCAAGGGTGTGGGCGTCGCAGCGGAACGTTATCCCGCTGGGCCGCAGGAGAGCCTGGGGAGAGTATGTTTAGTGGCGCGGCCGTGACGGCGCAGGGTCCCGTAACGGCTCCTGCTCCGTGACCTCCTCCTCGTGCCACGCCGTGGAAGCGGAAACTGGTGTATCGTCCATTTTGTCTTCAGAAGATGTTGTAATTGTGCGTGGTGTCGTGTCGCCCGTGAGACGTTCATGATTTAGTTCAGCGTCAGCACGGGGCGCAGGCACACCGATAGACGTCTCCGCGCTCATACCACTCAGCTACCGGGGCGGACGGTAGTTAGGTGAAGGCTGTCGGTCACAGCGTTGTCTATGATCAGAGGTAATGCCTCAGATTTAGTACTTTCGGCTCACTCTTGACACTGTCGATTTCGGAATATTGAATTTCCTAACTATTACCGAAACAGGATGTCCAAGCTCCAACAACCATTCCGCATTTAAAGTTTAATTCCCGTTGTGCGGCAATAATGACGTCGGATACCATTTCACACAAATCATTTGAGTAAAAATGACAAATCCGCCAATGCACTGCCCTTTTATACCTTGTGAACGCGATACTACCGTATTAGGTAGCATATGCTGTCGCATGCTTACCTATTGACTTGAACTGAATGATCATAACGGAATCGTCGAGATTAAGAAGAGGAGGAGTCCATGTAGTGTATCTTTTGGGGAAACGTGAAAAAAACTTTCATGCTTTAAGTTAACAGTGTAAAGCATAATTGCACAATAACAGAGTTAATGTAAACAACCAAAGAGAAACTCACAGCTCTGGGTTATTCAAACACTGAACACACATCATACAGAAAAGAGAACGAAAGATGTTGCGATCCTCTACTTCTTAAATTAAATTAAATGAAGTAGTCCAGCGGTCCCTTTAATCCCACAAACCAACCAACCAAGTAGTCCAGCAACAAAAACACTCGTGGATACAGAACCATAATAGTGATTCCTCAGATTTATTAATAAGAGATCCACAGGGAACGATACTATTGTATTACCTTCCTTGAACGTAGTGTATTAATATAGGTGTTCGAATAAGACAACACAATAATAGTAAGTCTGTGAAGGAAACAAACAAGGCAAACGTATTAGTTACTTTTCCCGTCCACATTGGAAGTAGGTCACAGTATCATCTGATGGTAGAAATCTTCGCACTAATCAGGATCATAATAGATGACTTTCGCAAATTCTTAAAGGCTCTTATTCTTCATATGTAGCTTCTGGTCATACGCAGTGATATTTGAAATGCCATCTTCAACACTCTTGTACGGATTGAAGTCATCAGAGAGGAAACTCAATAAAGTCAATGTAAGTGAAATAACCCTTCCGTTCTTCAATAACATGATTGTATTTGCTTATTTGGAAAATTTGGTTTTATGAACCATATTTTGCCAACTTGTCTTGTGAAGTTACGTAATTCCTGAGTGAGGCTGATGATGTCTTCTTGGGTATGTTTATCAACTTTATTGTTCCGGTGAATATATTCGGTCAAGACGACGTAAAACTTTATTACTGCAAAATAACGGTTGCACGGAAGGAAAGTGGGATCCTGAATGGGAAAATAAATTTGCACACTTTGCAACCACCCAGTCAGAGTCAGTGACATCAGAAGCCTCAGTAGCCAGTGATATTGTTTTTGTCCACCTGACCTGGTATTTGTTTCGCTATGCTTTCGTGGTATGTAAAAAAAATATTGCTTTCTGGTGTCCTAGACTATGTACTGGATACTGGATCGTCACGTGAGTACTGGGACCAAATAAGGAAAACATTGAAGGAATGTTTGTCTTCTTCTTCTCCTTCTCTTCCTCCTCCTCCGCTTTCCTCTTCACGACAGCGAGTACACAAAACGCATTTGCCGTATAGAATAAAGTTGTCTTTTATTAACTCTCTAGCTGTATGCACTGTTTCGGACGTAAATGGCTCTCAGTTTTTTTTGTTTTTTTTTTTACGAAAAAAACACAGATTCGGTTACACTATTACTCTGTAACGAACCACCAGACACTGTACCAAAATACTAGGAAAATACCGCTGAGAAACCTCAGCTGGCTTTCAGGACGTGCCCATACAGCCATCTCAGCAGTGGAAGACAAGACAAAACAGAACATTCGTTAGGGCCAACCCATTTGCTAGTACAAAGTTACATAGACGTAGAGTTGTCATGTGACGCCATACTGTCGATGGTCGTGTCAGATATAACGGTACGAAGATAATGACAACACAATACCCAGTCATTGAGCAGAAAAACTCTCCGACTCGGCCGGGAATCGAATCCGGGCCCTATCGGTTAGCAGTCTGCCACGCTAACTGTGTGTGTGTGTGTGTGTGTGTGTGTGTGTGTGTTTTGCAGCATACCATCTGCTAGCTGCATTTGCTCAGTATACGTGCTCTTGTCGCAGCGGATTCCACAGCGCGAGCTAACGGAGGCGTGCAGATATGAGTACAACACAGCGCTTGCGAGATGAATATTCAGCACAGCGGGTCGCCGGCCGCTGCATCCCCCCCCCCCCCCCCCCTCCCACTGTGTGTTGCTCTTTGTTGTTTGTTTGGTAGTCATCCCTGGTGCGGCGTGCAGCAATCTGCCTTGTTCGATTTCAGCGCTAGACTGACAAAGGCATGTGCACCTCGTTTCCATTCGCAGTGTCCTCGGAACAGACTGACTGTTGTGGTGAATTAAAAATTTAATTTCAGTGCGTCGCTGTAGCTGGGAGCAACATCAAATCCAAAATAGGTGCACTCTCGCTGATTATAACGGTTTTTTCCTGTCACTTGTTTGAGAAACATTGCCTTTACGATGTTGGGCTCGAAGGCGCGCATAACTGTACATCTTGGTCTGTAAAAAACAAAAGCTTTGGCAAACCCAGTTCTTCTTGACCCAAAAGGCAAGTTACTGTAGAGCCTACGTGAGGACTTCAAGAACTCAGTGTTTATAACCCAGTAGAGTTAGCATTCTGTATTGCAAAAGATGGAGTAATTTCACGTCATCATCGTTATCAGCCAATTAAATCACTTCGTGATGTGGACTCTTTGAGGCGGCGTGCAACGAATGATCCCTGCAGTTTCTTCCATTTCTGCTGGTCTTGAGCTTCGCGTTGCAAGTTCAGTTCGGCTGCCATCTTTAAGCCTCTGTTCCATACGCTCTGTGGTCTTCCCCTAGGTCTTTTTTGATGAACTGGGATCCAATCTAGTACTTGTTTTGACAACCTACCATCTTTTCTTCGAGTGAAATGGCCAGCCCACTGCCATTTCGAGGTATTCACTCTTTCCATTATGTCACTGACCTTTATCTGTCTGAGATCAACTGCTTTCTTTCTGTTTCTCTTTGTGTAACGCTACATTGATCTTTCCATTCATCTTTGGGCTACTATTAATTTTCTGACAGTGAACTCATTTAATGTCCATGTCTCACAGCCGCAAGTTATTACTGGCACAGCATATTGTCAAAAGGCTGTTTTCTTTACCTTCGCCAAAATCTCGGACTTCAAAACTGAGGAGTATCTTCCATGAGCTTGCCATCTTAATTTAATACGTCGAAATATTTTTGGTATTAGATCTCCTTTCATATTTAGCAGTTGACCCAGATAGACATATTCTGTGACTCTTTGAAGTTGCGTACTTACAGCAGATACATTTTTCTCAGATGAGTATTCATTCATCATGATCTTGTTTTTATCACCACTTTTAGGCCAGCCTCAGAGCAAACTGACTAAGTTCACTAACCAATATTTGAAATTCTGCTACACTGCTTGCAAATTGTACAATATCATTAGCGAACCTCAGGTTCTTTAATCTCTTTCCCAGAAATTGGATTCTCTTTGTTTTCCAATATAATTTAGACTTCGCTTTTTCAAGGACCGCTGAGAAAAGCTTTGGAGATACAGAGTCGCCTTCTTTTACTACGCCCTTTTCGAAGGGAAATTCAACTACATTTACAGCCGGCCGGTGTGGCCATGCGGTTCTAGGCGCTTCAGTCTGGAACCGCGTGACCGCTACGGTTGCAGGGTCGAATCCTGCCTCGGGCATGGATGTGTATGATGTCCTTAGATTAGTTAGGTTTAAGTAGTTCTAAGTTCTAGGGGACTGATGACCACAGATGTTAAGTTCCATAGTGCTCAGAGCCATTTGAACCATTTTTTTAACTACATTTACAAAGTCTGTGGAGGTTCTGTATATGTTGTCGAAGATTAGACATGTTCCTTGCTCTGCTAGAGCCTCAAACACAGCTGGGTGACTGATCGAATTGAACATTTCCAAATCCATGAAGGCAAGGCAAAGACATTGATGGTACTCGTTTGTTCTACTAACTGTTCCGCGTAGAGTGAGGATATGATCAGATGCACTAAACCCTGCGCAGAACCCAGCTTGCTCAGTGGGATGGGCCAGGTCAAGTGTAGTGCTCCATCTGGTAGTCAAAATTCTAGTAAAAACTTTCTACAGTATGGTCAGAAGAATGATCGGGCAATAGTTCTTTGTAGCTTTTGGACTACTTTTTTGTGTACTAGGATTCATCATCATCATCAGTTATCTGCTATATTAGCAGGTCCTTTGCCTCTCCATTTTCTGCGATCCATTGCTTCCTTCTTAAGGCTGGTGTATGTTGTACCGTCCATCATGTCATCCAGTATCTGGAATCTCTTCCTTCCTTGCTTCCTTTTCCCTTCTACATAACCTTCTAAAACTGTTTTTATCAGTCCGTCATTCTTTCTTAATATATGCCCAATCCAATTTCTTTTTCTTCTCTTTATTATTTATTTTTATTTATTTTATTTATTGATTTATTTAACCTGGCAAGATTAGGGCCTTCAGGCCCTCTCTTACATCTAACCAGGCATTCTACTTATTTTACATTCATATGTTTTAGTAGGCATGTTAAACTAAATCTAGTACAAAAAGTGAAATAAACAATTTGAAAGGTACACCTGGAAAAATACATACATATAGAGTTTATATTCTTAGGTCACAAGTACTGTTATAATTAGACATTATTGAAGAGACAGATTTTAGATAGGAGTGCCGGCAGCAGGGAGTATGAGGGAGACTCATGGTGAAGGGAGGAGAAGAAAAGAGACATGATGAAACATAATTAAGGAAATATAAAGGAAAAGAAGATTGCGTGGCTAATAGAGAAAGATGAAGAGGAAGGCATCTCAGGAGCAAGATAGGAGACGCCAGCTTTGCTATTTGACAGATGAGGGGATTGTCCTTGTACATTAATTTTGTGGAGAACTTTGTGAGGATGATAGTAAGAAATGCTTCAACTTCTTCTTAAAAGCAGCAGGAGATCGAATTTTGCGCAAGGTAAGGGGCAGTTTGTTCCAGAGGCGGACAGCGGCAACTGAGAAGGAGTTTGCAAAAGTTTTTGTTTTGTGAGTGGGCACAGTTAGGATACCAAATAAGAGTGACCTCGTGTTTCGATTATGATGACATGACAGGTTTTTAATCTCTGAAGCAAGGTACTGGGGTGCTTGCGCGATGAGGAGTCGGTGGAGTAGACATAGAGTGTGGTAGTCACGCAATTTGTCCGGCCGCAGCCACCCTAGCTCGGAGTATGAAGCACTAACATGATCATATCGGCGAATGTTGCAGGTGTAACGCACACAGGCATTCATGGTTAGCTCTAGCCGTCTTTTGTTTTCACTACTCATGCCTTGTTGAATCACATCACAATAGTGGAGGTTCGGTAGAACGAGTGCTTGCACGAGCTGGCGTTTCAAGTCCTGTGGAAATATGTTCCGAAACTTTTTGAGAGCATAGAGACAAGCAGACGTCTTTCGGCACACTGCGACTGTATTCTCCGCCCAGTTGAGATGCTCATCCAAAGTTACACCCAAGTTCTTCACTGTTATTACATCTAGTAACTGTCTTTTCTCTCCCACTCTTCTCAGTACCTCTTCATTTTTTACTCTGTCCACCCAAATTATTCTTTCCATCTTCCGCCGTGTCCAGATCTCAAAAGCCTCCAGCCTTTTTCTGTCTTTTTTCCTCATAGTCCATGTTTCAGCGCCATATAGAAGAACACTCCATACAAGACATTTTATGAGTCTCTTTCTGAGTTCTCTGTCCAGACCGCTGCAGAAGATTCTCCTTTTCTTATAAAACGCCTCTTTTGCCATTGCTATCCTTGTTTTAATTTCTGTGGTGCACTTCCAGTCGGTATCTATTCTGCTTCCAAGATACTTAAAACTTTGCACCTGTTCTAGTGTTTCTCCATTCAGCACAATTTTTATTTCCTTATTTCCTCCTATTGCCAATACTTTTGTTTTATTTGTGTTAATTTTCATTCCATATTTTTTTCCGTTAGTTGCAATGGTGTCCACCAAATCCTGTAATTCTTTTTCCCCTGTGGCTAGAAGGACCATGTCATCAGCAAATCTCAAGAACCCTACTCTTCTTCCTCCAATTTCTACTCCTTTGTCATCTAATGAGCATTGGTCAATCATATTTTCCAAGTATAGGTTGAAAAGAGTAGGTGATAAACAGCATCCTTGTCTTACTCCTTTCCCTAGTCTGATCCAGTTTGTACTTTCTCCTCTCACTTTAACTGAAACTTTTTGATTAAGGTATAATGTACTAGGATTAGTTTGGCTTTATTCCAATCTCTTGATAATTTATCTCTGGATAATTTTCCTCTGTGCATACAATTCGAAAATATGTTAGCTAAATGTTTTATCGTTTTCAGGTACGTTGTGTGTGTTACTGCTCTCGTGAAAAACAATAACATAAATAAAATGACTACACTGAAGTGAAAGAACTCGTGTATCCTATCTTTCCACTCTCCTCAAGAAAATTTTTTCTCCTTTTTTCAGGATAAAGATAAGAAAAATAATAAATGAATCATTAAATATTGATAATTTGGGTCATAATAAATCTCTTGTTAGAATTACATGGGAATAAAAAAAATCACTCTTTGTACCGGCGGCGAGATTGGATCCAAACACATTGCGTTTTTGAGCTTATTCGCTGGGCTGTGGCCTCTTTGAATACTAGCGACCTCACAGTGTGTATAGGTACGTCTAAAATTTTCAGGCTCTTTATTTTCTCGAAAGCGGTTGAGAACTGCGTCTCCCTGTTCACATACGTTGAGGTTCTAGTGGTGCCGTACACACCCTGTCAGTATGCATCAGAGAGATAAGGGGTATTTCGTAATGTCCCCTTGTTAGCGTGGGGTGTCATGTGTAACTTAATTTTTAAAGTCCATCTTTATTTATACCAGCAGCCAAAAGAACACGCTGTAAACACCAGAACTATAGGGCTGTCATTTGTATGAAAGCATTTATTCGCGACATACCATATGCAAATGCGATTGTTTCTGTAATGAACTGATACCATAACGGTGATATGCGGAACAAAATGAGTTTGCAGCAGCCATATCCTATTTGGGTTAGCAAATTCATTTTATCATCCTTGAAACGTACACACTTTTGTAGCTTCGAGAACATGCGGATTAAGTTTCTTTCACGTTGTATAACTACAAATATCCCCAGATAGTATTTCGAGACAAGTACATTACCAAACTGATTGCAATATCGTAATTTCCGAATAAACGAATGGGCACACAAAAAGACAGTTGTAACTATGAAAAACCACTACTTCAGTATCAAATTAGGTATATACATACAGTGTTATAATGGGAAAACAGAAACACTAATGCTAAAGACAGAAAGTACAGTTAGAGCTACAACACTGTTTTTTATGGTTAACCTCATGTAAAGCAGAGGTTGAGGTAACTAGATGAACTCATGGTTTATTTTTCTGAAGAGCATTCATGCAACTCCCAATAGCCATTAAACAGAGGCGTTTTTCTCCAGTTGTTTTAGTCGGCAAATTGCTAAGAAATGTGACCCACACTTCACAGAACGTGGTTATCGCGCTACTCCGAGGAACTTCCGCAGCAGACAAAGGCATAATGACCGACCTCGACAGATAACCAGAAACTGCCAAGCGTCTGCTCGCCGGTTTTGCTTTCTGCACTGTTCGCTTTGCCACCAAGTCAGTGTAGTTACTGTTAGACCCATACTTTCTGCGAACAATTTCATCCTAGAACAATGGTAGCAGAAGTTTCCGTCTGGCTTGCCTCCTTCCATCCATGTGCTATAATTCTTCTGCCCCTTGTCACAACTGGCGATAGACAGTTTCATCATGCTGAAAGTCTCGTAACGTTGTTTAATGCTGGGGTATGTATTTTATAAAACTGCAGTGTTTGTCGATCGAGGCTTGTAGTTTCATTCTAAGAATGCGTGAGAACCGCTCAGTTCGCACGTAACTCTGAGAGCGACAGGGCATTCAGACGCTTTGTTACAGCTCAAGCGGGCCAAGGAGCCACTTGAGATGGCTCACTGAACTCTCCCATCAATCAAGCTTAGGCGGGGTTCGTGGTATTCAGCACGATTCCACTCCGGGGAGGGGGGGGGGGGAATTAGTCTGAAGTGCTGGCTGCCACCTGATAATTTGTGGTGAGAAATCGCAAGTCTTGGAATGTCAGGGCGTACACGATGGGAGGAGAAGTCTCGCGGACTTCGCGTCACTTCGTTTAGGCTTCTGAAAATTCAGAAATGTATAAACAACGCTCTGATTCGCCCATCGCCTGCCGACGTCAGACGTGAATTTCTAGAGCAAACTGGCGAGGAAGGTGTGCTCTGACTGGCGCGCGTCTGGAGACGTTGGGTGGGGGGAGTTTATTGTAAGTGTTAGTTTTCACGCTGTTGACGGGAACCAGTAACATTTTTCCTGATAGGCAGTTGCGACCGGAACGGTGCAAACAGCAGAGTCTGGAGCAGGCACACGTGAATATACCCTCTTGGTGTGGATGTGGAAGGTGGAAGGTCGCTGGTTTTAGACGTCGAGTACTCTGGCACCGTGAAGTCCCGTCCACCGACTGAACTCAAGAGTCCTGACGAGCGAGACTCTGGGTGAAACTTCCTTTCAGATTAAAACTGTGTCCCGGGCCGAGACTCGAACGCGGGACATTCGCCTGTCGCGGGCAAGTGCTCTACCATCTGAGCTACCCAAGCACGACTCATGCCCCGTCCTCACAGCTTTACTTCTGCCAGTACCTCGTCTCCTACCTTCCAAACTTTACAGAAGCTCTCCTGCGAACCTTGCAGCAACTTGCACTCCTGAAAGAAAGGATATTGCGGAGACATGGCTTAACCACAGCCTTGGGAATGTTTCCAGAATGAGATTTTCACTCTGCAGCTGTGAGGACGGGTCGTGAGTCGTGCTTGGGTAGCTCAGATGGTAGAGCACTTGCCCAGGAAAGGCAAAGGTCCCGAGTTCGAGTCTCGGTCCAGCACATAATTTTAATCTGCCAGGAAGTTTCATATCAGCGCACACTCCGCTACAGAGTGAAAATCTCATTTTGGAAACTCTGGGTCTTCACAAATATCTACGCACGGCCGATTTAACGCCACAAGAGCCTGGTGAAAGTGTACATCAGCACCGGCGATAGGTGGGCGTTGATGTTTACATAAGGGACGTGCCGTTGCCACAGTACCGTTAATCCTCTCGTTTATTATTCAGTCAACCACTGAAGTAACTAAAACATTTGGTGGGTTGCTTTCATATTAGTAATTGAATACGAAGTTAGTATACGATAGTTATCTCCCCTCAGTTACTTCACATCTTAACTGCAATCAGTTTTTCTAATAGTCTTGTCATTGAGTATTAGGCTATATCATTGCTTTTAATATAAAAAAATACCAATGTAATTATTTGTATTCATTTGAGGTAACTTGTAGTTTCCTTCAATTCATTATTATTATTTGTATATTGAGTAAAAAATAAGTAATAAAGTACGATTTTATAGCAGTTCCTCACCTAAGAGTTCCATGTTAGGCTCATCTTTGAGATTGTTTTTCCATTGGGCAATTCAGATTTAACATAGGGTCTTGAAGGATGTGTGACGGGGTCGTGGTGGTTCCATTATTCCGGTAGGATTTTGGCATCCACACACCGCAGGGGTTTTGCACATTGACGTGGACTGGCGGCGAGTTGAGGAAAGAGAGCAACAGCGAGGAGTCATTTACATCTATACTATACAAACCAGTATGAAGTGCATGGCAGAGGGTACATCCCGTTGTACCAGGAATTAGGGTTTCTTTCCGTTCCATTCTCGTACGGACTGCGGGAGGAAGGAATGTCTTGTTCTCAAGGATAAGGAATGTCTTACAGGAGTGCTAGTTGCTGCAAGGTTCGCAGGAGAGCTTCTGTAAAGCTTGGAAGATAGGAGACGAGGTACTGGCAGAAGTAAAGCTGTGAGGACGGGGCGTGAGTCGTGCTTGGGTAGCTCAGATGGTAGAGCACTTGCCCGCGACAGGCGAAGGTCCCGAGTTCGAGTTTCGGCCCGGCACACAGTTTTAATCTGCCAGAAAGTGGGAGCGATACGTGGGGGGAGAGGGGGGGGGGTTGTAGCACATACCTAGTTTCATCATTTAAAGCTGGTTCCTGATATTTTGTTAGTAGACTTTCTCGAGATAGTTCACATGTGTCTTAAAGATTCTGCCAGTTCAGTTTCCGCAGAATCTGTTTGACATTCTCCCACGGGTCAGAGAAACATGTGGCCATTCATGCTGCCCTTCTCTGTGCACGTTGAATATCCCCTATTAGTCCTCGAGCAGTAGTGCATGGGTCGCATGAATCTTTTTTAAGCATTTTCCTTCGTACACTGATTGCGTTTCCCCAGTATACTACAAAAATCGAAGTCTACCACATGCTTTATCCACAACTGAGCCCGTGTGATCATTCCATTTCATATCCCTACAAAGTATTACCCCTCACCGTGTGTGTGAGTTGGGCGATTCTAACAGTGACTCACTGATATTATAGTCACACCATACAATATTTCTTTTGTTTTGTGAAGTGCAAAATTTTACATTTCTGAAAATTTAAAGCAAGCTGCCAATCTCTACACCAGTTTGAAATATTATCAAGATCTGACTGAATATTTATGCAGCTTCTTTTAGATAGTACTTCACTGTAGATAACTGCATCATCTGCAAAATCCGTGATGTTGTTATTGATATTGTCTGCAAGATCATTAACAACAACACGAACTGCAAGGGTTCAGACACAGTTCACAAGTTTAGCTTGACAGGCTGTATGATAGTACTTTTGACAGTAAGTATAGATTTTGTACTGAGTCAAATGCTTTTCAGAAATCAAGAAATACTGCATCTACCTAACTGCCTTGATGCAAATCTTTGATTATGTCATGTGGAAAAAAAAAGTGTGAGTTGGGTTTCGCACGATCGATGTTTTCGGAATCCATGCTGGTTGGCATTCTGTTCGCGACAGCTCATTATTTTTCATCTCAGAACATATTCCAAGATTCTATGACAACGATACCGGTCTGTAATTTCGTAGATAACTTCTACTACACTTCTTGTAAAAGGGTGTGACTCAGTCTGAGCTTGCTCTTCAATCTGAAAATGCTTGTAGAGCTATTGGAGAACTCGTGGTATACTAGAAACACTAGATTTCTGGTCGCGGATGCACCGACATGAGATTTATACTTGGAGATACTAAATCTGTTCTAACAATTCAGAAAAAATTGAGCACCAGTTATACAACAATCAGCCAGATTGTTCTAGAGGCCACCAAAGTCCATCCACACCCCACGTGTCTGAATCCAAGTAGACTCACATTTAACTTCGGGTATTTTCGAAAATGTCTGTAAAGGCTGTGCATTGAGAAGTTTTGTTTAACTTACTACCGCAGTCCTCTTACGCTGACTGGTGCAACTTTATCATGTATTGTCAAACTGTGTGTTCTACGCAGGAACACAGAACTTACGATAAGACCCACTCATGAACAGTAATTATTAGTAACAGTCCAATTAAATATGCAAGTTACCTACTTGAATAGTGAACTGACTGTAACTAACTATTAACCAATCTCACTGCTTATTTGTATGTGCTCGCTCTATAAGTAAATGCTGGGGTGGAAACCACGCACTTAATGAGTATTCCAATATAATGAAGGGGCAGTCAAAATGGAAACAAGACATACAGAAAAAAAGGAAGCAAACTGTTCATTATTTCAAAAGTAATAGCTGTAACTATTAACACATTTATCACACTGTGAGACGGGACGATTAATCCCTGCAAAGAAAAATGTTTGCGATAGGACACGGAACCATGATTATACGCAGGCGTGCACTTCTTCGTCCGAAGCAAACCGACGGCCACAAATGTATTTCTTCAGGGCTCCAGAAATACAGAAACGCATGGGGCGAGTGCGGGACTGTGTGGATGACGCTGAAGGGCTTCCCCGCGAAACTTCTGCAGCTGAATCGAAACAACCTTGGCGTTATCCTGCAACCGATCTTAGCGAAAATTGAAACGCACCATCAAGTCAAAAATCTCATGAAAGTTGCAGGATAATACCCGCCCGCGTGTTGCCAAGATATTTTTAGTACGCTGCAGGAGTTTCGCTGGAAGTCCTTACATATTCTCAGTACAGTTCCGATTTTTTCCCCAAGCGATTTCCATATTTTTGAGCCCTGAAGAAAGTCATTTGTGTCCGTCAGCTTGCTTCGACTGAAGGGGTGCACGCTTGGCTAATTGGTTTTTCCATCTGTCCCGTTTTCATTTGTGCTCCTTATACTTTATAGCTCATCTTGTCGTGGGAGTCTGCGCTCTCTTCCAGTTTCGTATCTCCCTCTTACAGTGTGATACGTGTGTGATAGAACTTGAGCCTGTTGTGTGGTTCACTTACTGAGCCTGTTGTGTGGTTCACTTACTGAGCCTGTTGTGTGGTTCACTTACTGAGCCTGTTGTGTGGTTCACTTACTGAGCCTGTTGTGTGGTTCACTTACTGTGCTGTACGATGAAGCGCGCAAGTAAAACTATATGGCTCTTGCCGCACTCTCTACACTAATGTCTACCAAATTGCATTTATATTCGTCGTGGAATCAGCGCCAATGGTAGTGGGAGCTGGAAGGGAATTTCGGTGTTAAACATGCTGTGTTACGGATGAAATTAATTATACATATACGAGGATGAGTCAAATGAAAACCTTAAATATTTTTTTAAAAATATTATTTATTCTGCAGAATTGGTACAAAGCTGTCTCACTTTCCAACATAATCTCCCCCACGCTCAATGCAAGTCCTCCAGCGCTTACAAAACGCATAAATTCCTTTAGAAAAAAATTATTTTGGTAGTCCGGGCAACCACTCATGTACCGCGCGGTGTACTTCTCCAACAGAACGGAACTTCTTTCCTCCCATTACGTCTTTGAGTGGTCCAGACATATGGAAATCACTTGGGGCAGGGTCTGGTGAGTATGCCGGATGAGGAAGACACTCAAAATGCAGGTCTGTCATTGTTGCAACTGTTGTACGGGCAGTGTGGCGCCTTGCATTGTCATGTTGCAGAAGGACACCTGCTGACAGCAATCCGCGTCGCTTTGATTTGATTGCAGGCCGCAGATGATTTTTTTAGGAGATCTGTGTATGATGCACTGGTGACAGTGGTCCCTCTAGGCATGTAATGCTCCAAAATGACTCCTTTTTCGTCCCTAAAGAGAGTCAGCATAACCTTCCCTGCTGATGGTTCTGTTCGAAACTTCTTTGTTTTGTGATGAGGAATGGCGCCATTCCTTGCTCGCTCTCTTCGTTTCCGGTTGGTGGAAGTGAACCCAGGTTCCGTCCCAAGTAACGATTCAAGCAAGGAAGCCATCACCTTCTCGTTCAAAGCGCCGAAGAAGTTCTTCACAAGCATCAACACGTCGTTCTCTCATTTCAGGAGTCAGCTGCCGTGGCACCCATTTAGCAGACACTTTGTGAATCTGGAGCACATCATGCACAATGTGGTGTGCTGACCCATGACTGACCTGTAAACATGCTGCAATGTCATTGAGTGTCACTCGGCGGTTTTCCTTCACTATGGCTTCAACTGCTGCAATGTTGTGTGGAGTCAGAATTCGTTGTGCCTGACCTGGACGAGGAGCATCTTCCACTGAAGTCACATCATTTGCGAACGTCCTACTCCATTCGTAGACTTGCTGCTGTGACAAACATGCATCACCATTTTTTTTCCTTTATGCTGATACTGTGACGGTATGTGTGCATCTGCACTATGCTGCTACCTACAGGCCGTTCTGCACGCTGTTTGTAGCACGCTTACCAACTTAAAGGATAACGGCGCGAAATTTCTATTTGTTATTACAGATTTAATGTTTTCATTTGACTCACCCTCGTAAAATGTAATTTATTCTGAAAATTTCAACTTCTTTTTTTTCTTTTTGGTTGTGTTTATGATCGTATCATATAAGATTAATGTGGGATGTGACCATTTGAATTTGAACTTTTATCGTGATTCAGTCAGTCTACCGTTTCTCATTTTCGAGGGCAACGGTAGTACGCTCATAACAGTACAAAAGCTGGATCTGACCTGAGTGTTACACTGTATTTTGAACTCTTAATTCCATGTAATAAGAAGTAGAATGCTGAATCAGTTCTACATTAATATCGATAATTGATTCGAAAACGAGGTAGCGTTGACGAATTGATCAGGGCACTGAACTCTCGATAGGAAAGAATTAATTAAAAGTCTACCCTGCGTCATTTCAGGTGAATGCCAGGATGTTCCCCTCAACAAGCCACGTCAGATTTCATTCCCAGTTGTTGTCCCGTACAGGGGTAGCGCTGAGTTTCTCATCATTTCGGCCGAAACGCGACGTATCATAGAATTTCTTCTTTTCGGAAATTAATTTTACTTATGCAAACAGTAAAGCTGAGTATCAGCACATCAGTATTCTTAGAACAATGTTGACATATCATAAAGCTCCCCTGGTATGGTAAGAGTATCGTTTACATTATGTCTCACTATCCTTAATTATCATGATTGCTAGCTTCGTATCGAGAGAGAGGCTTTTTGCGTATGAGTGTGAGAAATGAATTGGCACTTGGCCTAATTGCGTCCAGCTCGCTCTGTTGCCATAAAGCGATACTGCCCTGTAATTAAAGGTTGATGTCCGTGGCGCGACAGAAACCTCGCGTGTCCATGAGTTTCCTCTAGGGATTCGTCTACGTAGTGCACCATTGAACCGTTTCGCGCTCATAAAGTAAGTGTTTCCTCGCGCGAAGGTTCGTCTGACTCACATAAATCATATATTGTAAATGGTCCTATTGGAAGTTTGTGCCTTTGCGTTCCTCTGATCTTAGAAGCACCTCAGTTACAGAAAGACCTGCTGCTTAAAGTAGAGTCGAAACATTGGATCGGGACTAGCATATGGAATCTTGTCTTTCGTGGGCAATACCCTTACCGAGTGAGCTATCCAGACACGACCCACGATCCACCCCTACAGCTTCACTTCTGCTAAAATTTTCCGTCTAGTTTCCAAAGGAGACATACAGGGGGCTGGACAGAAATGTGGGAACACTGCAAGAAATGCATGCTTGAACATAAATGCAGATTATACCCAAGCCAGCAGGTTACTGTGTTGTATTTGACCACGAATGGCCCCTGTGAATTGTCAGTACCTTGCACGTATTCCGTGTACATGTTAGTGCATTATGTTGGGGCTAAGAGAATTCGAAAGTGGGCAAATTATTGATGATCGTATGGTGAGTGGTTCTGTAATCAAGGTAGCGGAAGTGTTCGTTGTTTTAAGATGCACAGTATCGAAGGTTTGTACCGGATACAGGAAAAGGATACAGGAAAAACGGAAGAAATACATCCGCTAAGTCACAACGGTAACAAAAGTGTGTGCTGAGTGATCGCGACAGACGATAATTGAAGAGGATTGTGACGATAAATAACAGGACGACAGATGAAAAGTCACTGCGGAACTGAATGTCCCGCTTGTGGATTCTGTCAACATCAGGGCAACACAAAGGACGCTGGGTACTGCAGAGCGGGCTGGGATTCAAAACCACTCAATAGTGATGCAAATACCCGTAATAGGAGAATGTGATACCGAAGCGATAAAACATAGAATATGGAGCAATGTAAAAAAACGTCGTTTGGTCGGATGAGTTTTGCTTCACACTGTTTACAACTTTTGGCCGAGTTTACGCTCCAAGAATGAACTTGGCGTGGATTCGGTGATGACTTAGGCAGCCATATCGTGATACTCCACGGACCTCGTGGTTACTGTATGCCTAGGATTGTGTGACCATTCTGGCTGATCAAGTGTATCCCATGTAGAATGTCCGTTTCTCAGTAGTGATGCTGTGTTCAAAGGGACAGGGCCCCTGTTGACACAGCTCGCTTCGTCCACGACTTGTTTTGTGAACACTGGGATGAATTATCGCATCTATCTTGACCACCACCGTGATCAGATTTCAATATTATTGAGGCTTTGTGTTCTACTTTGGAGAGATGGGTGCGTGATCGCTATCCACAGCCATCGTCGTTGCCTGATCCTGGCACTATTTTGCAGGAAGAATGGTAAAAGATTTTCTTCAAATCCATACAGAGCCTGTATTTATCCATTCCGAGACGGCTGGATGCTGTTTAGATTGCCGTCGGTTTTTCTAAACCATATTGGGCATGGTAATGTGTTGTGCTTTTGGTATTTACGTATTTTTGTTCATCCCGTGCAGGTGCTGACGGAAGCAAAGCTTTGAAGGAGGAAGGTATACCGAACCTGGGTAGTTCAGCCGGTAAGGGTATTGCCTGGGAAACGCAAGGTTCTGGGTTCGAGCCGGCACGGTAGCTCAGCGTGCTCGGTCAGAGGGTCAGCAACCCTCTGTTTAAAAAAAAAAAAAAAAAAAAGAAAAAAGTAAACGGATCAACAAACGACCTGAACGAGTGTAATCGGACGTCCGCCACGAACAGATTGAACGAACAATATAGAACAAAATGATATCAACAAAAAATAAAAAGTAGAGGTAAAGCACAGAGCTTTTTTCTCTTGAGTAGTTGCACCACAGGGTACACTCCACTGGAGAGTGAAAGATTCATCCTGGAAAAAGTATATTTTCTGCTCCTGTATGAGAACGGTCAATTTAAACATTACAATAATAAATTCAAAAAATTTATTATCAGTTTTATGAGTGGTATTACGATTGTGGCATATCTTTGCCCCCAACTTAAAAAACAAATTTCTGGGCGCTTAGCATTTTGTGAGTTTTCTCTCTGTCGCGTCAACACTCACTGCCCTCTCCTTTTTTTTCCCCTTGTAAGTCGATACTTTCTTCAGCCAGACATGCTGCCAGATAACGTGACTGGCGATAACCACGGGACTTGAAATTTCTTATCCTTGTCAGCATGCAGGGAGTGTACCAGCTCACGTGTAACTATAAATATTTCTTACCTTATTTCATCTGCTGATCACTTCCACAGAACGTTCAATCGGGGAGTTCCGTCACCCAAACATCGTACGATTACCAGGAGACGGGGGTTGACAGACCTGTCTGTTGGCACAGTTTGTGTTTCTGCAGTGAATACTAATGATGTGATAGCCGTTTCCAGCTCAGAATGTTAATGAACATCGTGATACCAATACTGAGCTCAATTAACAGCATCCATCCAAAGAAGTTTATTTCAAGGTTTCTTTGCCAGTTAACAAAACTATCGATCTATGGAATAAATATTTTATCCAGTGATAAGACTAATATATTTGAGCTAGTTTACGTTCGTTTATTCTTTCTCTCTACATCTCAGAGAACAGTGTAAGAACTACTGAGGCTAGTACTGCACTGTGCTGTTCAGATAATTCCACCAGTTTTCAGTGAGGGTTGTATGTATAAGGGATTCTACTAGATGCGTCACGTACTAGCTTTATGCGCTTTAGATTGGTTTCTGACATCGGAATTAATTTATATGATAGTTTCAGTAAGGTCACTACGAAATTGCATCATTCACAGACAAAAAAGAAGTTGGGCAGTTTTGTGTGTTTGGTTTGTTATACAAAGTGGATGTTGCTTCTTCAAGTAGAACGCCGTTTCGTGTGAAGTTTCAGAGGCACTGTCATGATATGCATTGGCGGAATCAGGTCAACCAGCGAATTGTATTTAGATACTAGCCGTTACCCGCAACTGCGCTCGCATTTCAGTAGAGTTTTTTTTTTTTTAATGAGAAGTGATGGTTAGTAAGGAAGCTACTGTACGTGCGATAACATCAGCTGCCCTCACATGTCTGCCTGTACGGGTAAGCACAGCTGTCCCAACGCATGTTGCGTCAGCAGAGTGTCGCTGCCAAGCAGTGCGTACGGAAGGGCATGGGCAGGAGTGTGCTTCTGTGCAACATCCTAATGAAGTAGCTATACGTTATACATTGTGTACATTATGCAACAAACAGCGTGGAAGTATGGATTAAACACATTGAAAATTTTATAAGCATTGTATTCATCGCTTTGAATCATATCATATAACACAAATTAACCAATAAAACCATCTTCACAAGTATGATAAAGATGAAAGGTCAAAGAGTAAATAGCTTTTTCAATAGGTAAACATCTTTCCTTAATTCGCATATTATTCTTTAAAAAAATGGTTCTGAGCACTATGGGACTTAACTTCTGAGGTCATCAGTCCCCTAGAACTTAGAACTACTTAAACCTAACTAACCTAAGGACATCACACACATCCATGCCCGAGGCAGGATTCGAACCTGATACCGTAGCGGTCGCGTGGTTCCAGACTGTAGCGCCTAGAACCGCTCGGCCACCCCGGCCGGCATTCTTTAAATCAATAACCATCTTGTATTACACACTTTCTAATGTAGTCTGTGTTCTTACTCAGGTCTCCAGCTATCTCTCGTACTAAACTCCACTGATATCGGTTCAGCGGGTTACTCGTGAAAAAGTAAGAGACAGACCTGCTTTTGCATTTACAATATTAGTGTGGATAAAACTTTAAACTACAAAATCTTTTTTATTTATGATCCGATTTTGATGAAATAAATCCTACACATTAGTCCTAGCTATGCTCAAGTTAATCTGCGAAAACCCCACGAATATTCTAGTTACTTTGGAGAAGCGTGTGCAGGCAGACAAATGTGCACTACAGTTTGACTCGTTTATTATTAATACAGATTTCATGCGACGCCTATTACCCGCGGAAAACGACGCATTCTCTGACTGTAAACAGAACGTTGTTTACAGTCTGACTGAGCTCAAATATTAGAGAAACTTAAAATTAGTGTGGTTCGAGAGTTAGCTAAAATACTTTTATAGACAGTTAGCAGCAAAATAAGATAACTATCCACAGTCGGTAACGTCTGTACAGATTTGGTACAGTCGCCACAGGGCTGAAAAATGCTACACAAACATAACACACCTGGTGTAGCTGGACACGTATTAGTGATGCCAGGAAGTTTTATGTCACTGCACACTCCGCTGCAGTGTGAAAATTTCATTCTGGAAACACCCCTAGGCTCTGGCTAACTCATGCCTCCGCATTATCGTTTCTTCCAGGAGTGCTAGTTCTGCAAGGCTCGCAGGAGAGCTTCTGTGGAGCCTGGAAGGTAGGAGACGAGGTACTGGCAGAAATGAGGCTGTGAGGACGGATAGTGAGTGGTGCTTGGGTAGCTCAGTCGGTAAAGCACTTGTCCGCGAAAGATTAAGGTCCCAAGTTCGAGTCTGGACTCGGCACACGGTCTTACATCTGCCAGGAAGTTACCTATTAGCGGACACTGACATCCAATGTGTCCAACCTTCAACTTTTGACGGCTGGAGCTCACCTGAAGACACTTTCAATGAGGTGTCTGAGTGTCTGTTGAGAAGTGGCAACGTATTCCTCCTAAAGAGCCGAAACCATAGCAGGTGGTGACGTTGGACACTGGGGTCTGGAGGGAAGTGGACGTTCTAACTCGTTCCAGAGGTGTTCCATTGGCTTCAGGTCGGGTCTCTGGGCGTGCGAGTCCATTTGAAGAATGTTTTTGCCTCCAACCAATGTCTCATAGATGCTACTTTATAGCAAGGTGCAGTATCATGCTAATGCGGTCAGTCATTGTCTCCGAACTGGTCCTCTACTTTAGGCAGTGCACAATGCTGTAAAATGTCTTCAAACCCATCCGCATTTAGCGTTTCCTTACACTCTAGCGATGGTCAGCTTAGCGAAGTCAATGCAAGGACGTATGCAGCCTGGATGAAGTGGCAGACAACACGACTCAGCTGCGATCATCAGATGAAAGATCATCTGAAGTCAGAGACCTACCAGACTGTCATCCGTCCAGTTGCTCTCTACGGCACCAGATGTTGGCCAGCTACAACCGAGGCAGAAAGACGACGGGGTCATCGAGACTTAAGATGCCAAGATGGACAGGTAGCATCACTCGACTGGATCACGTTTCGAACGATACCACCATATTCTGCGCGCGGAGAACGATACGAGAGCAAATACAGCCTACGCAGCGAAAATCGTTGGGAAGAGACCCAAGGGGCGACCAGTACAGCAATGGGCCGACACTCTGCACAGTGAGCTGAAGGCTGTAAATCATCTTCGGGGCTTTGCTCTCGATCGAACAAAATGGAGACAGTGAATCCACTCGGTAGACCCCACCACCAGCCGGGACCAACGATAAAATTAAAGAAGAATAATAAACGGACTATAACCACAAAGCACCGTCGCTTATGGTAACACCACCTTCTCCGCACTTCACTGTTGGCGCTTCACACGATAGCAGATAACGTTCTCCAGGCATTCGTCAGACCCATACCCTATCATCGGATTGTCACAGAGTATAGTGTTCACTGTCCAGTGAAGTCACTCATGAGATCATATCAGGCGTCACGTAACATGGACTACTGAAACGTGTGGCTCATGAGAAGCTGCTCGACTATTTCACCACTATTTCACCTCTAATGGACCCTATTCTTTTTAACTGTCATTGTGCTAGCTAGACCGATGGTAGCACTGTGAAACTCTAGGGTGATTCATTCTCCTGATTTCGTCGACGTTTCACAACCACCCTCTGCAGTGCTCGACGTTTCCTGTCCTTCATTACGTCTGAAACGTTTTAGCTCTAGTTGTTGCTCTGTGTTCACACTTAACTATCATTCCACCGACGACATGGGCAGCTTAATAACTAATGCATTCTTTACTAAGGTGAAATCCAGTGACAGTCAATGTTCGAAGTCAACGAACTCTCTCGACCGACCGAACACGCTTTGACGGCTTCTCTGCTGACAACACAGTACCCCCTGCCTTCTTCTATACTATCAGGTCTGCATTATGTGTGTGTGTGTGTGTGGGGGGGGGGGGGGGGGTGATGTTTTTCATCAGATGGGCAGCCAGGATTCTATCAGGAAGCGGCTGATCCTGGTAGTGATGCTGATGTTGATTCTGATGCTGATGTTGATTCTGATGCTGATGTTGATTTTAAATATGATGATTACATGTATGAAAATGTTTTTTTTACACTCAACGTATTCAGATGCGCTTTTCTTAGCTCCTTGTCTGTTTTTTTATAATGCCGTTGTGATAAACGCAAAACTGTTCTGCGTTTCTCTTGACAGATGTATTTTGTCATATTTTGACAGTTGCCATATAATCTTAGAGACGTCCATGTGCACGACAACACTTGCTCAAGGTCAAGAGCAAGGTCATAGTTCCCGTGAGCGTTCACGCCGCCGGTTGGTTCTCATAGCAATAAGCTGTTCGGCGGTTTCACACGCTAACAACTTCCTTTTTCCCATTATTTGCCGATTGCTCTGTGGACACTATATCAGCCAGTTTGGTGCGTAAAAGTCAACTGTCCATTTCTGAAACACGTATCACGGTTTTCTCTTCAGACCCAGCCAGTTGTTTTAACATTGTAAATGAGAACACATAAACACTGATGTAATATTCTCCAATGTTAATTATGTTGCAAGCCGGTTTTCAGCTGTTGCGTCGTCATAAGATACAACGGCCGGTACGTGTGTTTGTGAAATTTCGTAGGAGCAAAGATTTTAAACTAGAGCATTACAGTTTCTCAGTTGTTTTCCAAAGGTGACAATGTATGTTTTAGGAATAGAACGAAAGGGATTATTTCAGTAGAATGATACGTACAATTACTGACCTTATACAAAATATGTAACGCATTAAAAAAATAAGCTATATAACAAGTTACAATTTATCTGAGAAGAAAATAAATTGAAAAATGGTTCAAATGGCTCTGAGCACTGTGGGACTCAACATCTGAGGTCATCAGTCATCTAGAACTTAGAACTACTTAAACCCAACTAACCTAAGGACATCACACACATCCATGCCTGAGGCAGGATTCGAACCTGCGACCGTAGCGGTCCCGCGGTTCCAGACTGAAGCGCCTAGAAACGCTCGGCCACACCGGCTGGCAATAAATTGAAAAGTAAACTTCGGTGGCTGAACAAAATAATATCTTTTAACAAGTCCAATATTACAAACTGGTAAGATACATAAGTGAGATTAAGAAGGCAAGTGAAACTGCTTTGATTATACAAAGTAAAAATTTTTGACAGTGCAAGTGGAACTATAGTAAATGGTATAAAGACAAAACTGGTGCATGTGAGTGGGAGGATAATGTACAATGCAGTCGGTGTAAGATTATGATCAGTACCTGCAGTTAGAAATGGCGAGTAAGGCAACTGTGTCTGACCATGGAGAACGAAACTTGGGGAAATGGACTTAGGTTTATTGATTTCCATTGTTTCAAGGCAGTTCATCTTCTTCCTGTAGGACTTCATGTTGCACCTTGTAAATATGACCTTCGCGTGCGAAACTGAAGTCTCCTTTTCTAAGTGTCCAACTCTCTTTCCAAAGCTGAAGTGCTGTTTTTACCATAGTTCACAAAGTGACCTAAAGTGTTGTGCACATAAAATGAAGTTTCGCGGTTCCTTGCGTTAACCTTTCTGAAACTTTTCCTAAATATGAGAACTTTTCCTAGATATGGAATCTTGCACAATTTACTGACATCGTGAGGTGGTGAGTTGAGAACAGTGTATAGTGGAGAGGAGAACTGTTGCTTATGATTTTTATGCATTACGGAATCCGTCAAGGCAGAAGGGTAGCCATTGTTTGATGGCCTGATTGTATTTAATTCAATTTGGCATTTGTCATCAGTCAAGGGGTGGATTATGCGATGTATCATTGAATGAAAGGCATTATGTTTATGGGTCACTAGGGGTTGACAACTGGCCGGTATATTTAGAACAAGTCTCTCTGAATGTGGCCCTAAAGTTTAAATCAACGATGTTAAAACATTTTACATGCACAGCATCCTTGGTCACTTTTTCCCCAATGGTTAGTCTGTCAGGACAAGATGCATACGCTTGAAACAAAAGCGCATAATTTGAAAACTTAGGAAAGGGGACTCTAGTTTCGCGGACCGACTGCTTAAAGGAGGTCATAGTTACAAGGTGCAACGTGAAGCGCTACGTCACATCCATGAACTACCTGGCAGGAATAGAAAGTAATGAGCGTATGTCCATTTGCTGAAGCTTAGTACTGAATGGTCGGACATAGTTACTTTACTCGACAATTCTAATTGCAGATACTACTCATAACGCCATCCAGACCACGTTGTAAATTACCCATCATACTCACATGCCCCTTTTCATTTTGCTCAATGATTTTACATATCATTCTACTGAAATAATTCCTCTCGTTTAATCCTAAAGCAGTTAAGAAACTCTGTAATGCACTACTTGGAAATCTTAAATCTTACAAAATTTCACAGCGGCACACATTTGTCGTTGTACCTGATGACCGTGTAACAGCCGAAAAACGATCCGTAAAATGATAAATAGTGGAGAACATTGCATCAGTCTCGTGTGTGTTCTCATTCATAGTGCATAAAATATTCTACCAGGAACCGACGGAACAGTCCGTCAATGTAAATGCTTCAAAATGCTGCAACCTGTTGTACCAAACCGCCGTGCGTTGATGTTTGTTTTAGCACATGCTCTGAATGATTCAGAGTCTTACGGGACTGTCGGAAGGAAGACCATGAGAGGAAGAAAGTAACGGGACGGATGTATCACTTGAGACCAAAGCCGAGATGGTCAACAAGCAACGGGTTGTTTCAGTGTTCATCATAGTTAGCCCTCTGTTTTTAATGACCTTGACGTGGACGACATTTTAACTTTCACCTTCCCCCATTTCTCCCCTTATTTTTGGTTACATGCAGTATATCAGGCCTTAGGATGCCATGCGATAGTCTAGTATGTTTGAGTAGGCACATATTTAATTTTAGTGTGGAAGTGTAATAACGGCGGTTGCTACGCGGCTCGCGCCACGTTTGTCAACGTATCCGACACACACAACTGCACTTGCTCGCGTGACACCGCTGCGGAGTGACACTTGCGTGGAGATGGAATGTGTTGACACTTCTGCGGAGACCAAGACACTGCAGGTAGCTGTTGGCTTTCACATTCCTTGGATTCGTGAACTCTTACACAAACCATCTGTGAAAAGCTGCTTATCGCAGCAGGAGATCCAGCTTCCGAAGAAATGTCTCCGCAGAGATGAGCCAAACTCCTCTCATGCAAAACTTTGTCACAGTAATATCACTCAAGTGGAAGGACTTTATGCGGATTAATAAGATTAATCAATGCCTACGTTCGTATCCAGCAAGAGCACTGGTAAGTACATTGTTCAGTGTGTGAGAGACAATTTTTTTTGTCTTTTCTTTTCTTCTCTTTTCTTTTCTTTTCTTTCCTTTTCTTTTCTTTTCTTTTCTTTCATGACTGGTTTGATGCGGCCCGCGACGAATTCCCCTCCTGTGCCAACCTTCTCACCTCAGCGTAACAATTGCAACCTACGTCCTCAATTATTTGCTGAATGTATTCCACTCTCTGCCTTCCTCTATAGTTTTTAGCCTCTACAACTCTACCAGTACCTTCGAACTCATCCCCTGATGCCTTACCGGATATCCTGTCATCCTGCCCCTTCATCCTGTGTTTTCCATACGTTCCTTTCCTCGCCGATTCTGCGGGGGACTACCTCATTCTTTACCTTATCAGCCCATCTAATTTTCGACATACTTCTATAGAAACAAATCTCAAAGGATTTGATTTTGCCCACTGCCCACGCCTCACTACCATATAATAAGGCCTATGTTTGATGCTAGTAGACTTCTCTTGGCCAATAATGTACTTTTTCCAGTGCTAGTCTGTTTTTTTCGTCCTCCTTCGTCCGTCCGTCGTAGGTTATTTTCCTAAGTATCAGAATTCCTTAACTGCGTCTACTTCATGAACCCCAATTGTAAGTTTCTTGCTGTTCTCATTTCTGCTACTTCTCATTACTTCGGTCTTCCTTCGATTTACTCTCAATTCATATTATGCCATCATTAAATTGTTCATTCCATTCAACACATCCTGCAACTCTTCTTCACTTTCACTGAGGATAGCAATGTCATCTTTTCACCCAGAATTTTAATACTACTCCTTAACTTTTCTTAAATTTCCGCCACTGCTTCGTCGGTATATAGACTGAACTGTAGGGGCTATAGACTACATCCCTGTCTTACATCCTTTTTAATCCGAGCACCTCGTTCTTGATCCTCCACTCTTATTGTTCTCTCGTGGTGGTTGTACATACTGCATATTACCCCTCTTTCCCTATAGCTGTTTTTCATAATTTCGAACATCTTGCGTTATTTTACATTTTCGAACGCTTTTTCCAGGTCGACAGATCCTACGAACGTGTCTTGATTTTTCTTTAGTCTTGCTTCCATTATCAACCGCAACGTCAGACTTGTCTCTGTGATGCGTTTACCTTTCCTAAAGTCAAACTGATCATCTAAAACATTCTCGATTTTCTTTTCCATTCTTCTGTATATTATTATAGTCACCAATTTGGATGCACGAGCTGCTAAGCTGATTGTGCAACAATCCTCGCACTTGTTCTCTCTTGAAATCTTCGGGACTGTGTGGATGATATTTTTCCAAAAATCAGATGGTATACCGCCATATTCATGCATTCTACTCTCAACGTGAATAATCATTTGGTTGCCAGTCCCCCTCTCCCCTCCCGCCAATTATTTTAGAAGTTCTGAGGGAACCATATCTATCCCTTACGCCTTACTTGATTTTAAGTTTTCGAAAACACTCTTTAGATCCCCTCTTTCTTCCACATCAACTCCTGTTTCACATTGTCACCTCATCCGACGGATGTTCCCCCTCATAGAGGCCTTCAATGTACTCTTTCCAGCTATCCGCTCTTTACTCTGCATTTAACAGTGTAATTCTCATTGAGCTATTAACGCTACGGTCTTTGCTTTTAATTTCGCTTAAGGTTATTTCCCATGTGATAAGTCAGTTCTTCTGACAACCATTTCTTTCTCGATGGCTTTACATACTTCATGCAGCCATTTCGTCTTAACTTCCCTGCACTTCGTGTTTATTACATTCCTAAGTGCCTTGTATTTCTGTATTCCTGAATTTCCCTAAACATATTTGTACTTCCTTCTTCCGTCGAAGTATTTCTTCTGTTATCCACAGTTTTTTCTCAGTTGTCTTCTTGTGCCTACGTTTTTCTTTCCATTTTCTATGATTGTGCTTTTGTGCATTCCTCTACAGCCATATTGCTTACTGAGATATTCAATGTCGCAGAGTCTATAGCCTCTGAGAACATCAAGCGATGTCTTCAGTCCTTAGTATTTCCGCATCCCACTTCTTTGCACACTCAGTCGTCCTTACTAGTCTCTTAAACTTCAGTCTACTTTTCATCATTACTGTATTGCGATCTGTGTCTACGTCTGCCTCTTGATACACCTTACTACCCAGATTGTGATTTCGGGATCTCTGCTGACCATGATGTAACTTAACTGAAATCTTCCTTATATCCTGGCCTTTCCCTAGTATAGCACCCCTTGTGATTCTTAGACACAGTATTCGCTATTTCTAGCTGAAATTTATTGAAGAACTCAATAAGTCTTCCTCCGTTTCTCTCGTTTCTGCTACCAAGCCCATATTCTCCCGTAACTCTCTCCTTCACCCTCCTCTGCAGTCCCCCATGACAATTAGATTTTCATCTCCTTTTACTTACTTAATTACCCGTTCAATATTCTTACATAATTTCTCTTTCTCCTCATCTGCTGCTTGCGACATCAGCATGTATACCTGAATTATTGTTGTCGGTGTTGGTCTGCTATCGATTCTGATGAGAACAACCCTATCACTAAACTTTTCACAGTAACTCGCTCTCTGCCCTATCTCGCTGTTCATCACAAATCCTACTCCCGTTACACCATTTTCTGTAGCTGTTGATATTACCCTTCACTCATCTGACCGGATATTATGGTCTTCCTTGCACATACTCCGACTTTATCTCGATTGAGCTTTAGCATTTCCTTTTCCAGATTTTATAGCCTCTGTATCACGTTCAGACATCTGACATTCCATGCCCTGACTCGTAGAACGTTATCATTTCGTTTTCCCGGCCGGCTGTTGTGACCGATCGGTTCTAGGCGCATCAGTTCGGAACCACGCTGCTGCTACGGTCGCAGGTTCGAATCCTGCCTCGCGCATAGATGTGTGTGTTGTCCTTAGGTTAGTTAGGTTTAAGTAGTTCTAAGTCTAGGGGACTGATTATCTCAGATGTTACGTCCCATAGTGCTTAGAGCTATTTGAGTCCCCTCCCGGAGATCCGAATGGGGGCAAGTCCGGAATCTTTCGCCAGTGGAGAGATAATCATGAAACTTTTTTGAATTACAGGCCACATTTCTTGTGGTTGCACGTTGTGTGTCTTTAATCCAGTGGTTCCATTCCTTTTGCGTCGTCATGCCATTGATCATTGGTGATTCTTCCGCGTTACGGGACAGTTTCCCACCTCAAAGGCAAAAGTGTGTCCTGAACCTCCATCCGTTCTCTTTGACAAGGCCTTTGGCTGAATGAGGGTGACGTCTTATACTAGAAGTCTTCGGCCACCACTGATGATGATTGTCATTCAGAATCTGAGGTGACGGGGGTTGAACACAGGGCGGGGGACGTTTTGATTACTATCAAAGACGCAACCCCTAGACCACGGCTGGCTGAGACAACTGCTACACTGTTTTCAAAAAGTTAGAGTTAATGGAAATGTGAAGCGCTATGTCGCTTGTTGTAGGCCTGCGTTGCTGTATGCTTCAACATATCTTGCGTATTCCAGTTAAACCCTTCCGTAACGGTGGACGAGTCCCTGAGTTATGACCTGATGGAACGATGACAGAATTTCAGTTCAGACATTGAAATGTTGATGTGACACAGCAGTGTGCGATGTACCAATGAGGGGGAACCGAAAATATCAAGTCTGTGATCATCTGTTGCCAGTATCTATGGTCTGTTCCATAACGCACTCTTTCTGTGTTGTTATGAAGGCACAACGCTTTGAGGCGGCTTATTACTGTCCGTCTGCAGTTAGTAAAGTACCGCAGCTCTTTTATATGGATGGTAATATGTATCCACTGTTGATTACAGTCGTCATCAGTATTTCGCCGACAGGGGGCGAAACGACGGCGGCGGGAAATTTCTGATGAAAATGTCCTGGATCGAATTCCAAACCTGTTGATAGTCCCTCATGTTGTCAGTGTAAATGGTAACAATGATCAATGTAACCCGATTTTATTGCGAATCACTTGCCGAGCGCAAAGCCCAAGGCGTCAAAAAAAAACGCAGAGGTCTCCGGTACATAATAAGGATAACAAAACGGACTCACAAAATTACAGATCAGTATCCGTAATGTCGGTTTATTGCAGAATTCTTAATTCAGAGTTTTAAGTTCGAAAGTGACAAATTTCCTTTAGAGAGAAACGTGTCTGTACACAAATAAACACTAATTTAAAAAGCATCGCTTGTGTGAAATTCAGCGTCCCCTTTACCGTTACTATGAATCATGGATGAGTGGATCAGGCAGATTTTATTTTCCTAGATTTCTGGAAATCGTTAGACACATTGTCACACAGCACACATTTAAAGAAGGTCGAATCATATGGAATAGATTCTCAGATATATAAGTGGCTCGTAAACTTCTTAAGCAATAGAACCCATTATGTTTATCTGGACGGCGAATGTTCGTAAGACAAATGTCTCGTCAGAAGTGCCTCAGGGCGCTGTGATAGGATAGCAGTTGTTTTCGGTATAGATAAATATCTAACGGATAGGATAAGCAGTAATTTGCGACTGTTTGGTAATGACGTTGTAGTGTAGGGGAAAGTCAACGGTGAGTGGCTGTAGGAGGACACAGGATAACTTAGCCAGAACTTCTGTTTGGTCTGTTCATTGACAGGTTACTCTAAACGTGGAATAATTTGGTTACTACAGATCAGTAGAAAAGTAAAATCCTGTAATGATAGTCGATGCAAGGCTACATGAAACAATGGAACGAGCACGGAAAGTTTGTTGTAGGAAAAGCGAATGATCGACTTTGATTTTTTGGGAGAATTCTAGCGCAAAGTGTAGCTCATCTGTGAAGGATACGGCGTACAGAACACTTATGACCTCTTCTTGAGTACTGCTAGTGTTTGGAATCCCTATTAGCTCGTACTAAAGGAAGACATCAAAGCAGTCCAGGGGAATGAAGCTAGATATGCTACCGTTAGGTTTGATCAACATGCGAATATTACGGTTATGCCCGTGAACTCAGATAAGAATCCCTGGAAGGAGTAGTAGTTCTTTTCGGGGAACACTATTGAGAACTGGCTTTTGCGACAGTCTGCAATATGATTCTCAACGTACATCTCGCGTAAGAGCCACGAAAAAAAAGGTAAGAAAAATCAGGACTCGTACGTATGCGTATAGACAACCGCATTTTCCTTACTCCAGTTCCGAGTGGAACCGGCAAGGAAATAATTAGTTGTGGTACAAGCTACCCTCCGTCATGCACCGTATGATGATTGTAGATTACGTGTGTGGAAGTAGATTTGGGCGCTAAGCTCAGAAACATACATGGTGATTTTATACAGGAGCAGGCTGGAAGCCGGCACACAGTTCCGCACTCTCAATTCTTTTCATCCCTCAACCGCAGAAACCATACATCACTGTACAATTACTCGTTAGTCATCCACATTATACAGATCCACAACTGATAACACGCGATGGGTCCAGGCGCTTCAGTCTGGAACCGCGTGAACGCTACGGTCGCAGGTTCGAAGACTGCCTCGGGCATGGATGTGTGTGATGTCCCTAGGTTAGTTAGGTTTAAGTAGTTCTAAGTTCTAGGGGACTGATGACCACAGATGTTAAGTCCCATAGTGCTCAGAACCATTTGATGGGTCCAGAGAAGGCAATTCTAAACCACTTCCACCAGGACCTTCCCCATGAAGACTATGCCGTATCATTTTCCCGAATGTGAGATGACTTTAACTACAGCCTGCTCTCACAAAATTTTAGAGTAGATGCTCTGAGCCCAGTTATAAACTAATGTCTAATAAGTGGTATCATTCAGCTAGTCTTGAAACAGGAGTTATTGCTACCCATAATTACAAAAGTCTTTAGATAGCGTAAATAATGCCATCCCTCGTAGTCTCAGAATTTTAGCATAGATTAGTTGGCTGGATTTTCCTTCAATAAGACTGCAATTAATTTCTTTCTCGATCCTTACTTATCAGTGAGTACTTCATCTTTAATGTCGTGATGTTCGATAAACTCTAACTTTTCCTTTTTCACCCTTTCATTCCAGTTCCTCGTCCAGTAGAGACTGTTAATCCAAGTAACTCACACAGTATGACATTTTATGTAAGTCAAAAACTAACTTGTGTTGTTTATTGTATTATGGTTGCTTCAGTTTGATTAGTTTCTCCACAAGTTCGAACTTAATACAGGGTTCGAGTAGTCGTTTATTTATAGAAGATAACCTTTCTCTGTCACTGGATGATCCGAAATACCGCAACTCTACCTCATGCCATTTTCGTTTTATAGGAGTTGACGTATACATTTTATTTGCGCATACATTGTGATCTCTGTTATTACCACCACCGCCCCTCCCTTCAACTTTCCTAAAACAACTCGATTAACTCTAGCTGCTATCAATTTCCGTTCTTAGGGTAATAAAGTACCGCCACAAATGGTCTGCCTTTCCGGCGGTACTGGGAGAGGTAGCTTAAGGGCAGCCACTTAACTTGATGCGCATCTAGAGAGCTATCTCCATTTCCAGTTTACGATTTTCCCTCCTCCTCCTCTCCTCTTTCCATCGACCGTGCCTGCCGACTTCCTGTCGCCGGCCAAACACGGAGCAGAGATGGGCGAAGAAATGAAAGTCCTCCACTGGGGGCTTTCCGTCGTTCAGGAACAGTGAGCTACTGCGTTGTGGGTACGACTGCGACGGTTGGTGTTCTGTGTAAAGTCGCCATTTGTCGACTGTTCTTGTACTAGGCGTGAAGTAAAGAGCTATGATTTACGTACGAGCTGCACCTGTATTAATCCATGATCATCAAATGAATGTATCGATTCCGTTCTGGTCTGTTCATGTATAAGAAGTTCGCTGATACTGTGAGCATATTGCCGGCCGGAGTGGCCGAGCGGTTCTGGGCGCTACAGTCTGGAACCGCGCGACCGCTACGGTCGCAGGTTGGAATCCTGCCTCGGGCATGGATGTGTGTGATGTCCTTAGGTTAGTTAGGTTTAAGTAGTTCTAAGTTCTAGGGGACTGATGACCTCAGAAGTTAAGTCCCATAGTGCTCAGAGCCATTTTGTGAGCATATTACGGGACTGAAAACATCTTTTCATGTACTGCCCATCCACTATTCATACAACCACCTTTAAAGCAGAGCGGACGTCCATTAATTACGTGAACTCAAAATGGGGGTAGGGCCTGGCAATGGCTCATAAAGTCACATGTAAAGGGGCGGGAGCGACAATGGAAATCTCATGTCAACTTTTTAGTTAAGAGAAGATGCGTGATTGTAACGGATAACATTTTGTTGTATAAAATTAATCACGAGCATAGATAATATTTAAGTGCTCACCAGTTTTCATGGCCTCTCTGAACTGAACTGAACTGAATTCTTCGCCTGGGATTCCCCTGTTTGAAACAAGGGCAGCGAAAGTCTCAGATATCATTTGGGGAATTCCCCGCCACGCCGATCGAAATCAGTGCTTGCTAATCAGTCCAGAGAATCAGTCCTGATATTCTGCGACTCATATAAAATCGATGTTAGTGTGTTCAACATGAATTTTTTTCAAAACTTTTACAATGCGTATTTTAAGCGGCATACCGACAAGTCGAAACACGTGTGCGAGCAAGAAATTAATAGCTTTAGGTAGAAAGCTAAGCTGAAGTTCATCGACGAGAATTCTCTGCGTGATCATACAAATCATCAGATTGAAGAACTACGTAATCATACGGCTCAAAGAAAGGAACAAACAACGTTGTCCCCCTGCGGGTTCGGGGGTAAGAATAGGCCCGCGGTATTCCTGCCTGTCGTAAGAGGCGACTAAAAGGAGTCTCAAACGTTTCGGCCTTCTGTGATGGTCCCCTCTTGGGTTTGACCTTTTTTTCCAAATTTCCGTTGTTAGTGCGTGCCATTTGGGGAAGGACACCTTACGTGGTGTTTTTCTATTGGTCCATCTTGCTCCACCATCTTGCATGTTACCTATTGTCGTGTGGGGGGGGACTACGCCCAACATCTTCTGGGTTGTCTCCTTCTCGCCTTCTGCGCACTCTTCTTCTTAGCGCCCACGACAACTGTGGACCCTTTCAACACCTAAAATCCAGCACGGTAGCCAGTCTGTTGTGGTGGGGTCGTCATGTACCCTCTTGGTGGTAGCCCCCTGACCACGCAGGGATCGCACTACAGATGCCAGAGCTGTTTCCTCCCCATGCATGCCAAGGAGTATGTGCCCATCTTGTCTGGGGCACGGGGACTCCGGGCAACGGGATATCGGCCAGGTACCCGTTGCTTTGGCTGGGTGGCGCCCTTGGGGAGAGCCCTCGTTCGGAGTAGGTGGCATCTGGGCGGATGTGGCGCAGTGAAGCGCAATAAATCACACCAAGCTGGTGGTCGCACGGCCACCAGCGTCTCTAAGCAAGGTAGAGTCGACTTCGATGCTGCGCAATATGACCCTCAGACGTTCCCCTCGTTGGCTGCGCCATGGGAGGGCCGCCGATCTAGTGCCAAGCGGGAGCCTTACGTACCGCAATACCTTGTCTGCAGCAGGACTGATGGTGACTCCTTTCTTCCGACGAAGCCTATGTTTTTTGTGGAACACCTGGAGGATAAGTTTGGGGAAGTGGCGGGGTTGTCAAAAATGAGGAATGGGTCCATCCTCCTCAAGACGTCCTCCCCAGCCCAGTCACGAGCGTTGCTCTTGTGTGATAAGCTGGGTGACATCCCTGTTACCGTCACTCCCCACAGTAGCTTAAATATGGTCCAGGGGATTATTTACCATCGTGACCTCTTGTTGCAATCCGATGACGAGCTGAGAGCCGACTTGGAACGACGTGGTGTGCATTTTGTCCGTCGTGTCCATAGAGGACCCAAGAGGACCCAAGACAAATAGGGTGGCCACCGGTGCCTTTATCTTGGCCTTCGAGGGCGATGTCTTGCCCAAGAAGGTCAAGGTGATGGTTTACCGTTGCGACGTCAAGCCATACGTGCCTCCCCCGATGCGGTGCTTCCAGTGCTGGAAGTTTGGGCATATGTCCTCCCGTTGCCCATCCAGCGCTACATGTCGAGATTGCGGACGCCCCTCTCATCCTGATTCTCCATGTGCGCCTCCGCCTGTATGTGTCAACTGTGGGGAGCACCACTCTCCATGCTCGCCGGATTGCCCCGTTCTTCATAAGGAGCGGAAGATAATGGAATTTAAGACCCTGGACCGGCTTACTTATCGAGAGGCTAAACAGAAATATGAAAGGTTGTATCCTGCTTCCATTCGAACATCTTATGCTGCAGCCACGTTATCGTCGCCCACGCGAGCGACGGTTGTCGCCTCATCTGTGCCGCCTTCAGTGGGCCCTCGGGGCCGTGTATCTCTGTCTGCCCCCCTCGTGCCTGGGGGCAAGCCTTCCTCTGTTGCCCCCTTAGCAGTTGGGGGCAAACCCTCTTCTGTCGCTCCCCCCACACTTACTTCGGGAGTGACATCTGCTCCACAACCGGGAGGCTCGATCCCTCCCCCTCCTTCTCCGCCGGCGTTGCCTCCGCCGGTTCCTCTCTCGCGGAAGGGGTCCCTCGGGGCTCTCCCTTCCTCCGTTTCTTCTCCTACCCAGCCGGATGTCAGCCAGTGGCTGAAGGTTCCGCCACCTGCTGGTCGTAGGGCTTCTGCGTCGTCGTCAGCCTCCGACGCTCCTTCAGAGAAGCTCTCCCAGCCCTCTCACCCTAAGGGCCGACGTGAGAAGAAGGAACGGCATGTGTCCAAGAAGAAGGACGTTCCGGCGGTTTCAGCACCGCCTGCTGTACCTAGTCCTGGCTCCGGGGATGAGGTGGAGATCCTCGCCTCTGCCGCGGATCTCGCCCTCACGGAACCCTTGGGGGCCTCTCCTATGGACTCAGCTGACTCTCCCCCGGTGGCGGCAGTTGGCTCTGAGGCGCTGTCTGCCTCTTAGTCGCATTCACGCCCTCCCAGTCCCTTCCTGCTTCCATTCTCCAATGGAACTGCGGTGGTTATTTCCGCCACCTGCCTGAGCTCCGGATGCTTCTGAGTGATTCCCCTGTTCTCTGCATTGCTCTGCAGGAAACTTGGTTTCCGGCACTGCGGACCCCCGCCCTTCGCGGTTATCGGGGATACTATAAGAACCGCGCTGCCTGTCAACGAGCGTCAGGTGGGGTTTGTCTTTTTGTTCACCACTCTGTCTGTAGCTCGCCAGTACCCCTTCAGACGCCTTTAGAGGCAGTCGCTGTCAGGGTTGAGCTCTCGCCGGCTATTACTGTTTGCTCTGTTTACATTCCTCCGGATGGGGAGCTCCCCCGACATGTCTTGGCTGCACTGCTGGCTCAACTTCCGCCACCTTTGCTGCTTCTAGGCGATTTCAATGCCCACAACCCTCTATGGGGTGGGACTGTCTCCGATGACCGCGGTCGGGCCGTGGAGTATGTGTTGGCTCAGCTCGACCTTAGCCTCTTGAATACCGGTGCTCCCACGCATTTCAGTGTGGCCCATGGCTCTTTCTCGGCCATCGATCTCTCTCTTTGCAGCCCCGGACTTGTCCCATCCCTCCACTGGCGAGTGCATCCTGACCTCTGTGGTAGTGACCATTTTCCCATCTATTTGTCACTGCCCCAGTGTTATTCTTCTGGGCGCCTGCCCCGCTGGGCTCTCCACAGGGCTGACTGGCTGGCTTTTACTTCTGCTGCAACCATTGAGTCTCCCCCCCCCCCCCCCCAAGGTGACATTGACGGGGTGGTCCGTGTCTTAACCACATCCATCATTTCGGCGGCCGAGGCTGCCATCCCCCGCTCTTCTGGACTCCCTCGGAGGAAGGCTGTACCCTGGTGGTCGCCGGAGATTGCTGAGGCTCTTCGCGACCGTCGGCGGGCTCTCCAGCGTCATAGGCGGCACCCGTCTCTGGAGACTCTCATCGCCTTTAAGAGGCTCCGTGCCTTGGCCCGCCGTCTTATTGCACGGCGTAAGCAGGAGTGCTGGGAGCGGTATGTCTCCTCCTTGGGTTCCCGTGTCTCCCCCTCGCTCGTGTGGTCCCGGATCCGACGGATTTATGGATACCAGACCCCTATGGGTGTACCTGGGCTCTCCTTGGACGGCGCTGTCTGCACGGACGCTGCCGCCATTGCTGAACAGCTTGCCGCGCACTTTGCGACGAGCTCGGCGACTGCATCTTATCCCCCCGCCTTTCGCTCTCTAAAGGAGCGAGCCGAGCGGACGCAGTTCTCATTTCACACGCGTCGTTCTGAAAAATACAATGCTCCTTTCAGCGAGAGGGAATTCCTCGCTGCCCTCGCCGATTGCCCTGATACAGCACCAGGACCGGACTGCATCCACGCGCAGATGCTGAAGCATCTCTCCCGGGACTGCCAGAGACACATTCTCGCGGTATTTAACCGCATTTGGAGCGAAGGCGTGTTCCCGTCGCAATGGCGAGAGGGTGTTATTGTCCCCATCTTGAAGCCCGGTGCAAATTGCTCGAACGTATGGTGGGGCGGCGTTTGTGTTGGGTCCTTGAGTCGCGCGGTCTCCTCGCTCCATCCCAGGGTGGCTTCCGTCGGGGCCGGTCTGCCACGGACAATTTGGTGCGGCTGGAATCTGCTATTCGTACGGCCTTTGCCCGACGTCAGCATCTCGTTGCTGTATTTTTCGATCTGCGGAAGGCGTATGACACCACATGGAGGCATCACATCCTCGCCACGTTGTATGAGTGGGGTCTTCGTGGTCGGTTCCCGGCTTTTCTTCAAACCTTTCTATTGCACCGCTCTTTCCGGGTGCAAGTCGGTGCCGCCTCTAGTTCTTCTTATACACAGGAAAATGGGGTCCCGCAGGGCTCGGTGTTGAGTGTGTCCTCATTTCTAGTGGCCATTAATGGTCTGGCTGCAGCCGTGGGGTCGTCGGTGTCTCCTTCTTTGTATGCCGACGACTTCTGCATCTCATTTAGCTCCACGACTACGGGAGTCGCCGAACGCAGGCTGCAGGTAGCCGTTCGGAAGGCAGCATCATGGGCTCTGACTCACGGTTTTCAGTTCTCTGCAGAGTTATGCACTTCTGCAGGCGTCGGACGGTCCACCCTCATCCTGAACTTTACCTCGACGGCCACCTGCTTGAAGTGGTGGACACTTGCCGCTTCTTGGGACTCGTGTTTGATGCCCGGCTCACATGGGTTCCTCATATTACTCAGCTGAAGCAAAAATGCTGGCGGCACCTCAACGCCCTCCGCTGCCTTAGCCACACGTCTTGGGGTGCGGATCGCTGCACGCTGCTGCGATTGTACAGAGCCCTTGTGCAGTCTCGGCTTAATTATGGGAGCCTGGCCTATGGGTCTGCATCATCCTCAGTGTTGAAGTTGTTAGACCCCATACACCACTGTGGGGTCCGGCTTGCAACTGGCGCTTTTCGTACGAGCCCCGTGGATAGTCTACTGGTGGAGGCCGGGGTTCCCCCGCTGCGGATTCGCCGCCGTCGACTGCTCGCCGACTATGCTGTCCACGTGCATTGCTCGCCAGGCCATCCCAATCGTCGCCTGCTTTTCCCTGCCATGGTCCTCCATCTGCTCGAACGGCGACCTAGGTCTGGGCTTTCCGTCGCTGTCCGCGTTCAGTCCCTGCTGTCGGAATTGGGTTCATTCCCTCTTCCGCCTCCCTTCCGGGTCCGTGCACCTACGCCTCCTTGGTGTTTGTCCCGGCCGTCCGTCCGTCTGGACTTGGCACAGGGACCCAAGGACTCGGTTCCGCCTGTGGCCCTCCGTCGCCGTTTTCTTGCGCTCCTCGCCTCATTTTCGGACTGTGAGACTGTCTACACTGATGGTTCCCTGGTTGATGGTCGCACTGCCTACTCTTTTGCTCATGCTGCCCATGTTGAGCAGCGCTCCTTGCCGGCTGGCTGCAGTATTTTTACTGCAGAGCTGGTGGCCATATTGCGCGCTCTTGAGCATATGCGTTTCTGCTCAGGTAGGTCCATCGTGATCTGCAGTGACTCCCTGAGCAGCCTTCAGGCCATCGACCGCTGCTATCCCTCCTCTCCTCTGGTGTCCTCCATTCAGGAGTCTGTTTCCGCCATTGCCCGTTCTGGTCGTTCGGTGGTCTTGGTTTGGACGCCCGGTCATGTTGGCATCCCAGGGAACGAACGTGTAGACAGGCTGGCCAAAGGGGCGATCGACGCCCCGGCTTTGGAGATCGGCCTTACGGCTCGCGACCAGCAGCTGGTGTTGCGCCGTAAGCTGATTGGGATGTGGGCTGCTGAGTGGCGTGGCATGACAGCCCCGAATAAACTGCGGGCTGTCAAGGGGACGACCGATGTGTGGCGTTCCTCCCTGCGGGCTTCTCGCAGGGACTCGGTAGTCCTGTGTCGGCTGCGCATCGGCCATACATACCTGACGCACGGCCATCTGTTGCGTCAGGAGGATCCCCCCTTGTGTCGGTGTGGGTCCCGGCTGACGGTCGGCCACATTTTGCTGGAGTGTCCTCGACTGCGCACACTCCGGCAATCTTTTAATCTCCCGGGCACTTTGGCTTTGGTTTTATCCGACGATGCCTCCATGGCTGACAATGTTTTACATTTTATCCGTAGTAGTCCTTTTTATGGTTCGATTTAGGGAGGTCCTGCGCCTTTCCCTTTCTGTGTCTTTTGTCCTTGTGTCTGTTGCTGTTCTGGTGTGCCGTCAGATGGTTGACTCTTTCCCTTTTTTTTCTCGTGGTCAGTCAACCAGTCTCCGGCCATCCTCCTTTCTTCTGTTTCTTTCTGTCTGGTGTTCCTCTGTCCTGTTCTTGTCTGTAGTGTTTGTTGCTGCATTTGTGTTCTTTTAGCGCCTGGGGGGACGTCTCCTCCCCCTTTTGTTTTTACCTGCTCCGTAGATTTTCGGCTCGCCTGATTTTGGAATGGGGGACTGATGACCTTCGCTGTTTAGTCCCCCTTAAACATCCCAACAACCACCAGCAAACAACGTTGTCATTCATCTGCAAAGTAAGTAGAGATTCAGTGACTTAGCCCTTTTGTCTGTCTGTCTCTGTCAGTCTATCGAAATACTACTCAGGGGTGGTATAATTTAAATAAAGCGTTTTTAATCACGTATTAAAAGCACTGTTTAAAGCCGGGTCTACGCGTAACGTTTTGTGTGTGGACGGAAGTTTGACAGTTTTGCATAAACTAAGTGAAATCTGACATAGTCGGGAAGGACTGACGGCCTGCAGCTCTGTGTGTACGCAACACTGCCGGCAAGTCTGTGCATTTAGAGAGACGCACATTACTCTTACCACTCAAACTTAGCCCCGCTGCTAGTCTGCTGTTAATGGTGCAAGAGGTTCGAACTGTTATTTTAGTGCATGTAGTGGCGAAAGAGCAGAACAGACTTTCGACAGTAGACACCTGAAGCTGTAACAAGGTTCTCCTTGCCTCTTGCAAGTAAAATCTCTGGATTATAGCAACCGAAACAAGAAAAACCAGTCATATGCCGCTAGTACAAGGAAGTGGTTCGTGAAGCCACAAAACAGTTGAAACTCATTTCGAACAATTTATCTAAAAGAGTGTGCAAAAAGAAAAGCATCCGTGCGAACTGGAGCTGGACGGAAGAAATTTACAAACCTTCTTGTGGCACTTTGGTTTGTTTCTCTTTTTCAGAACGTTGTGTGTCCAGGGTGGCAATTATTGAACTATATGAAGTAAAATCGTCCCAACTTCTGAACGGTTTACGTTAAGGCGTTCAAACTGCACGGTTAGCCGCGGGGCATGATGGGCCTTAATATGTGCATACATGGTTTCGTTTAACGACGAAGCCCGCTTTAATTTGGATGGGTTCGTCAGTAAGCAAACTTGGCGCATTTGTGGGTCTGAGAATCCGCATTTCGCGATCGAGAAGTCTCTTCACCCCCAACGGCTGACCGTGTGGTGTGCAGTGTCCAGTCACGGAATAACTGGTGCGGTATTCCTTGATGGCACGGTGACTACCGAACGGCACGTGAAGGTTTTGGAAGATAATTTCATTCCCATTATCCATAGTGATCCGATTCCGACAAGACATTGTTCATGCAAGTCGGAGCTCGACCCCATCGAAGCAGGAGAGTGTTTGATGTCCTGGAGGAGCACTTTGGGGACCGCATTCTTGGCTCTGGGGTATCCAGAGGCCACTGGCACGGGCCTCGATTGGCCGCCATATTCACCATATCTGAATACATGCGACTCCATTTTGTGGGGCTACATTAAAGACAAATGTACAGCAGTAACCGTAAAAGCACTGCTGAGCTGGAAACAGCGATTCCGGAAGTTATGGACAACATCGATGTTCCGACAATTCAGCGGTTCGTACAGAATTTCGCTATTCGCCTACGCCACATTATTGCCAATGTTGGCAGGCACATCGAACATTTCATAACCTAAATCCGAATATCCGTAGTGACGTTTACATTTTGAATAAAGTGTGTGCACGCCGTAGTCAGTAACTAATTTACGTTTGTTTGCCTATAGTTAATAATAGTCACCCTGTAGCTTGATAGATTACTAGAATGATGCAACTCAAAGCTTGTTTTGAAATTACTGTTGTAAATTCGAGGTCACTGCAGCTAAAGGCTTACACGTTGCAGTCTGTCTCTCGTGGAGGCTGATAACACTATCTTCTTTATGAATTTCTGGTGTTACAAAGCGTTACCAGTTCACAGTACGTTCATACGTAAGTAACTCCGCCCATCTTCTGGTTCCTGCTGTAGTTCTCGGAGAAGATTCACGTGGGTCAATGCCTATCTGTTTAGTAACCAACCGCGTTATCATCGTGAACGACATGTAGATTGTGTTTTCTTCTCGTATTTAAGAACACACATTGCATCTGTCGCCACAAACAGTTCTTCCACCAAAATGATTTCGGAACGACAGAGTGAAAGTTTGAACGGTGCAGTTGCGCGATGTGTGTGTCTTGCGTGATCATGCTAGACTGATGACAAAATGTTACCTGTAGACCAGGCTTAATATGGTTCTAAATGAAACATTTTTTTATTAATTTTAATCAATATTTAAAATAGGCGGCCGGACCTGCCCCACAAGGGGCCTCCCGGTCAATGACGCATAACACTCATTTGCAATATTTAAAATAAATAAAAAACTTTTATTTCCATGTATTTTTACCCAACTTCGGGGTAAACTTCAATTGAGGGATCGAGGGGACTCCCACCGCAAAGCACCAATTGGGAAGGAGAAGGGTTCAGACCTAAAAACCCTCTCGTAATTAATTGACGTCCATAAATGTGACAACCGCTGCTTACAGCAGCACAGGGCGGTCTGGCGACAGACTGTGCGAAACAGGCAATGGGATGGGACGGGATGGGAGCGCAGTGGCGACCGCCGCGGTGATTGGATAAACACAAGGCTGCATTAGCGGTGATTCACGCCTTCCTGCGCTGCTGCTGCCGCCGTGGGACCGCCGCGCTTGCTGCACATCTGGCAGCATGCACAGGGCTCACCCTCTACCAATCCAGCGCGAGCTCTGATGATTTGCGAAACTTTCGTGCAGCGGAAGAAGGAAGCCGCTGGAAGTAATTATCGTAGCCGTTGATCTTATTATAGTTGGCAGTCTCTCTTCACGCTGTATCAGCGCATGTTGAATTCCCAAGCTTCCGAAAGCGTATAAGGATCGATGCACACTACAGAGAGGCCGAACGGACACTCCTCTGCATGGAGTCAGGGTAGCGGTTGGGTGAAATGCCCGCTAAACCCTCAGGGCAGAACAGGTGATTAGAATTGTGGAAAGGGCCAAATAAGGTGGCGGTCAGTTTCACTTCAGAATTGTAATTTATTGTAATTTAATAACACATTTAAACCAAAACGGCACAAAGCCGAACCTTTACAACTACGAGTTTCAAAATCCAATTCTTTCACGGCTGAAGGCCTCCAAACAAGAAATTTTAAAAATCAACAAGACAAATTTCAAGTGACCGAAGACATGCAGTTCAAATTGCAAATGAAATATATATAGCTAGGCTGAAAGCCTCAGGGCAAAAGTGGATAGAACAAACATATACAAGGTGCAATACAAACGGCTGAAGGCCGCAATGTTTTCGCTGAAGGGGAAATCTTGAGAATAAGGCTTTCAGCGGCTGAAGGCCCACAGTTGATGTTCCAAAAATTCAAAATACCTTAAACCTTTAAGTTTTAAGCGGCTGACAGCGCACTAAATGGAAAGATAGCACAACAACAGTAACTTTCAGCAAAATATCCACTTGCCAGATTTCAAACTTACTTATACGGACTGAAGACCCTTGATTTACATAAAACACAATAAAAAAATTTCTTTTAAAGCATTGGGTATATTAGATTACCAACAGGCCATTAAACACCCATGAAAAGGACAGTATAGACAACAGCACTCGGACGCCTGCAGGGGGGGGGGGGGGGGATAGTTAACTAATATAGTTAATTCCACCGCACAACGGCTCAATTTCACCACTACAACCACTCGGTGTTGCTCGCAGAAAAAGCTCCCCAACAGCGAACCACCGAAACGAACGACACAACATGAACGGACGTGGCTTGGGGACTTACGACACCACTCAACTTTGACGTCCTGGGTCGGTGAGCCACGAAGCTCGTAGCGATCGGATAGCTCCACACACGTTCTGACATTGCGCAGAGACCGCCAGCGGACCCAGCCGACTGCGCCGCACGGAGATATCCTTCCTGGTCCGCACCAACCGACCTAGTGCCCTCAGAATGCCGACAACATCTAAAAAAAAAAATGGTTCAAATGGCTCTGAGCACTATGGGACTTAACATTTGTGGTCATCTGTCCCCTAGAACTTAGAACTACTTAAACCTAACTAACCTAAGGACATCACACACATCCATGCCCAAGGCAGGATTCGAGGCTGCGACCGTAGCGGTCGCGCGTTTCCAGACTGAAGCGCCTAGAACCGCTAGGACAACATCTAAAATAGTCGTCAGTGGAAATAACGTCAAGTACACACACAACCTGACAAACACTTGCACAAAGACCTGAACGATACCCAACAGTATCTGTGCACTCACGAAGACGAATCGGGAGTCGATGCGCGCGCGCCCAATCACACACACAAACACACACACACACACACAGCCGACTCATGAACGATCGACTAGCCAAAACGCGTCGTCCGGTAGGACGACTGACCGACGATCCTCCAAGACCGTGGCCCGGCTCAAGTGAAGCGTGGCGGCAATGGTCGGGCAAGCCATGTCGACGCAGACCTCACAGCTCCAATCCGACTGCACTAGTGCCGCATTGCAACTCCTCCGACTGGCAGGTCCGGACTGCGCTCCAGACGCGTTCCAACTGACTGGCATCCCGAACTCACGACCCGAACTGGCTTACGACAGACAGCGACCGGGAAGTAATAGCAGTCGACCAAAGATACTTCGAGAGGGGATATATTCATACGCGGTGCTCGCGCCGCTCAGGGTCAGGCAGAGCAGTAACTCAGTGACACCAGTAATTTAAATTATGTAGTGAGATGAAGTACGTTAAAAACAGGGTGTGAAATACATGATGGCAGGAACACGAGCCACGCACGCCTCATTGGGTACCTGTAAAGCGTCTCCGAAGATAGTAAAACATTGTCAAAGTTCAATTATTTACACTCCTGGCCATTAAAATTGCTACACGAAGAAGAAATGCAGTTGATAAACGGGTATTCATTGGACAAATATATTATACTAGAACTGACATGTGATTACATTTTCACGTAATTTGGGTGCATAGATCCTGAGAAATCAGTACCCAGAACAACCACCTCTGGCCGTAATAACGGCCTTGATACGCCTGGGCATTGAGTCAAACAGACCTTGAATGGCGTGTACACGTACAGCTGCCCATGCAGCTTCAACACAATACCACAGTTTATCAAGAGTAGTGACTGGCGTATTGTGACGAGCCAGTTGCTCGGCCACCATTGACCAAACGTTTTCAATTGGTGAGAGATCTCGACATTGTACTGAACATGGCAGAATTCGAACGTTTTCTGTATCCATAAAGGTCCGTACAGGACCTGCAACATGCGATCGTGCATTATCCTGCTGAAATGTAGGATTTCGCAGGGATCGAATGAAGGGTAGAGCCACGGGTCGTAACACATCTGAATTGTAACGTCCACTGTTCAAAGTGCCGTCAATGCGAAGAAGAGGTGACAGAGACGTGGAACCAATGGGCACCCCATACCATCACACCGGGCCAGTACGGCGATGACGAATACACGCTTCCAATGTGCGTTCACTGCGATGTCGCCAAACACGGATGCGACCTGTAAACAGAACCTGGATTCATGCGAAAAAACGAAGTTTTGCCATTGGTGCACCCGGGTTCGTCGTTGAGTACACCATCGCAGCCGCTCCTATCTGTGATGCAGCGTCAAGGGTAACCGCAGCCATGGTCTCTTAGCTGATAGTCCATACTGCTGCAAACGTCGTCAAAATGTTCGTGCAGATGTTTGTTGTCTTGCAAACGTCCCCATCTGTTGACTCAGGGATCGAGACGTGGCTGCACGATCCGTTACAGCCATGCGGATAAGATGCCTGTCATCTCGATTGCTAGTGATACGAGGCCGCCGGCCGCGGTGGCCATGCGGTTCTAGGCGCTGCAGTCCGGAACCGCGGGACTGCTACGGTCGCAGGTTCGAATCCTGCCTCGGGCATGGATATGTGTGATGTCCTTAGGTTAGTTAGGTTTAAGTAGTTCTAAGTTCTAGGGGACTGATGACCTAAGATGTTAAGTCCCATAGTGCTCAGAGCCATTTTGATACGAGGCCGTTGGGATCCAGCACGGCGTTCCGTATTACCCTCCTGAACCCACCGATTCCATACTCTGCTAACAGTCATTGTATGTCGACCAACGCGAGCAGCAATGTTGCGATACGATAAACCGCAATCGCGATAGGCTACAACCCGACCTTTATCAATGTCGGAAACGTGATGGTACGCATTTCCCCTCCTTTCAAGCGGCATCACAACAACGTTTCACCAAGGAACGCCGGTCAACTGCTGTTTGTGTATGAGAAATCGGTTGGAAACTTTCCTCATGTCGGCACGTTGTAGGTGTCGCCACCGGCGCAAAACTTGTGTGAATGCTCTGAAAAGCTAAACATTTGTATATTACAGCATCTTCTTCCTGTCGGTTAAATTTCGCGTCTGTAGCACGTTATTTTCGTGGTGTAGCAATTTTAGTGACCAGTAGTGTATTAGCCGTGTTTACAGTCGGGTTGTACCACACCGGTGTAGCAGATGCCTCATTCAGGTGCGTGTCGGATTCCCGCTGATGGCTGCCGAGTCAGTTCCTCGTCTGCTGGCCCCAGTCACCTCGTGCCAAGACGCGCTGCCGGCGCGGCTATAGTGCTGCACGAATAGTCTCATACTAACTGTTGGAGTGTGCTCGATCCCACTCCGAATTCCATGTTAATGCTCGACGACCCATCCGCGATGTGGTGTTGCAAGTGGTATGGTCTGCCGATCTCCTTAATACCGGCCAGAGAGGGAGAATTATGCTCGCCAGCCACGGCTGCATCGCTGCCATCTCGCCGATCGCCGCAACGCAGCAGTCGGTGTAGGTGAATGGCGCACTGCACACACTTCGCAACTCTAAAACAGCTGCCATCAGTACCCATGGATGCGGCCGGATTGACTGCAATTGTGCACCGAAGAGGTGAAGAAATGCCCTGAAATATGGGACACATCTTGGAAGTTTTACCGTGATGGGATTAATAACAGAGCCGTATGATTTCACTGTCAAGCAGTATCACATTTAAACTATTTTGTTGTATTCTAGTGCTGCTGTTTTTGCTTGAATCAGGCCATTCCAAACTTAAAGTAGCGCTTTGCTTTCAGAGCCCTGTCAGCTGAATGGACAACTCTTTTTCGCTAATAATGTTCAAAAGTTCAATTTAATCAATGCTTCATTATACAGGATGTTCGGAAATTCCGCTAGGACGTTAGGGGATGTAAGTAGGCTGTTTAGGTTTTTATGGTAACGCCACTTAGCGCTCTGTATGAAAATCACTGGCTGTGCTGTGTGCAGTCTGTGGCAGGTTTGCATTGTTGTTGGTTATTGTAGTGTTGGGCAGTTGGCTGTTAACAGCGCGTAGCGTTGCACAGTTGGAGGTGAGCCGCCAGCAGTGGTGGATGTCGGGAGAGAATGGCGGAATTTTGAGAGCGGCCGATCTGGACGTGTGTCCATCAGACACAGTACATTTGTAAGAATGGATGTCATGAGCTGCTATATATATTATGACTTTTGAACACCATTAAGGTAAATACATTGTTTGTTCTCTATCAAAATCTTTCATTTGCTAACTATGACTATCAGTAGTTAGTGCCTTCAGTAGTTTGAATCTTTTATTTAGCTGGCAGTAGTGACGCTCGCTGTATTTCAGTAGTTCGAGTAACGAAGATTTTTGTGAGGTAAGTGATTTGTGAAAGGTATAGGTTAATGTTAGCCAGGGCCATTCTTTTGTAGGGATTATTGAAAGTCAGATTGCGTTGCGCTAAAAAATATTGTGTGTCAGTTTAGTGTTGATCAGAATAGGTAAAGAGCGAAATGTCTGAGTACGTTCAGTTCTGCTCAGCTGTTTGAAAATCAAATAATGTAAGAGATTTATCAGCACAGTAATTCACTAATTTTTCTAAGGGGACATTTCAGGGGGATGAGCACATAATGTTCCGAACAGGAACCCATGTCCGGAAACGTACCGTTTCCGTGTTACGGCCGTTTGAAAACATGTATGCTAGGTCGGTGTGGACCAGGGTAGCCATGGTGGGGGTGGTTTCGTCGGATCGGCTGATGTCATTTTAGTCTGTCCTACGTCTCTGACCTGGTTCGAGCCTCATTGACGTGCCTGTGAGTATTGGAGCAACATGGTTGAGTACACTTTTGCAGATTACCCCGACAAGACCCTTCTTAATGGCGGAGCTCACTGTAATGGAAGAGCTGCTCGTCGCCTTTATCGACATTGCTCTCCACAACGTTCGACTCCATCGCATACCCTTTTCTTCACGGTAACGCAACGGCTGCGAGAAGGATACTTCCACCGTCCGCAGGCGTGACTTTGGTACTCCAAGGCGACGCCGTACATCCGAATTGGAAAAGGCAGTGATGCATCACGTTGAAGAGAACCCGTCAGCCAGCATACGAGCAGTTTTTTTGGTTATTAATGAGTGGAATTGCACTGGGTCACGCCTAATCAATTACTTGCAATGGTGGTCGCGTTACCAACATGTTTTCGAATGCTTATAACACGGAAACGGTCCGTTTGCGGACGTGGGTTCCAATTAAAAATGTAATTTACTCACTCTGCTCCACAACTCCCGGAAGGGTGTAACGGGAATTTTCAAACACCCTGTATTGCAGCCACAAAATACGTAATTACGCTCATTTCAGTACTGATATAAATTAAATAGTCTTTCACGTCCGGAAATAGCTTGATTCAGTGTCACTACTGTTAACAATTCGGTGAACAAAATATTTATTTGTCTGTATTCTTCGATATATACGCTATATGTTCTGTATAATATGCCTGTGTGCACTATGCCTTCATAAATTGCATAAATTGCTGGAAACGCATTATATATGGTAAAATATGTGTTTTTAAATAATGTTTCTCCGTCAACATTATTTTACTTCGGAAACATGCAATCCAACAACTAAGATTGCTAGTGACCAGATTTAAATTTGTCTTGCCGTGGTACCTTGCCAGCTTTGTAATCAACGAAAACATTTCTACTACTGTTAAGTTTTTCCATAAGTTGATTGGATGTCATTATACAGATTAAGGCGTCTTCAAAGTTGAAACCGTCTGTGGAGCGCTGTAGTTTTGACGTACATAGCAACATTTGATAATGCTAACAGTAAAGTTCAGCTTAACATTAATACGTCTGTGAAATGTTCTGCATTTATTCCTTAGAATTCCAAATATGCATTCCACCCATCTCCGGTCACCAGTTACATGGTAATTGCAGATCCGTTTGTTGCTGGAGAGGAATGTTGCGGTTTACTCGGACAGATTAGATTAGGCGGTTTTGAGAGATAGTCTTTGCTTTTGGTGTATCATTGCAGTTTTACTGTTAACTAATCTAACTGCTGTGCACTCACTCGAAAAGAAGTAAATTTAATTTCATCTTCTTTCAAATCTATAAACATTGACTCGAACGCTCAATTCAGCAACTGTGAACTAACCGGTGGGGGAGTCCAAACCCTGCCGTTGTGTTTTTTAAAGTGCTCATAAATGAAATAAGCAAACAATGCCTGCTTCCTCCTGCTTACGTGCATACTGGTTGGCTTCCAATCCAGTAGTGCTGCGAGATTATAGCTGCGATGTCGCCGTGTGTGCACTGAAATAATTTCCGACGCCACTATGTCGCTGTGAGCACGCGCGGCAGTTACTCGCTCGTGTGCGTCGAGCCTTAAGGCGAATTTGCTGGGAATATGTGCAGTGAACCGTCGTCTGTAGAGGATTCGTTTCTTCAATAAAGACAAATATGGCTTCGTTAAACAGTGATCTTGTTAAACACAGCTCGCTTTGCTTGTACATGAAATCCAGAGCACGTAGACAAAGTTTCCCAGGTTCAAAACGCGTTCCTTGACTTCCTTGACTTCTGTTTAGTGAACAAAATACTAACTTGCCGAGTGTCGAAGCAGATTTACAAATAGATTCAGAACGTCTTCGCAGCTACAACTCCATACGTCATTCTTAACGCAATGAAGTCGAGAGATGTAAAGGTAATTTCTGGGTATCGCAAGAGAATGTTATCGGGCAATTACTGTTTAAGTAAATGATATGGCGGGCACTTCAGAGTTCCAAGATGGCAACAGCCATTCATATGAGTGCTCGCTAATGTTCTTAGTTTGGCGAAAGCTAAGTTACCCGATCACACTTCCACTGGCGCGATTAATCCCTAAAAAGTGGCTGAGGCTATTTGAAACAGTGCTTGAAGCTTAGCTAAAATATCTCCGCAATTTATTAGCTCTACAGGACGTAATGGTATGTGTATTGGGGTGTCTTGTACATTTGATGCCCTGCAGCTTGTAGGTATTATAAATATGTGATACTAATAATTAATTGTTTGACGAAAGCTGCTTATGCCAAACAATTAATTCTTAATATATCACATGTTTGCAGCGTCAGTGATTGGATTCGGATTGATATAGTACACCTAAAGAAACTTGCAGATTCGCTTCCTCGCAGAACTGGGACTGTTATCGCGGTTACAGGCCGATCTATTTTTGTCTCCTTTGATCCGCTCCAGCTTACAAGGACACCGCACCCAATCGTAATCACCGATTTATTCCAAATTAATGGCATATGCAGGGCTTTTCCAGACATGAAAGTGGGAGAAGTGGGATCTCCAAATGGCCAACCGTTCAAAAAAGAAATTGCATTTTTTGCGTAGGTCGGACGTGCCATGAACCGTTTACGTTATTTTTAGCCACCAGGCAGCGATTAGCGCGCCGGAAAGAGTGCGGAAAGGTAATCTGAGAGTCGCCCCTATGCAGAAGTTCTTTTTCTCTTTTACTTTCAATTTTTACTTTACTTGCTCTGAAATGGAAAACGGCCCATATCTCGTGTTTATTAAGCTTTCCATAAAAGGCATGAAGAGTAAAGGCAAAGGAAAATATGGGATTGCAAATAAACTTTCAAGATAGGATTTTTCTCAAACGCACCCCGCTATTGCAGGCCTGCGATGTGTGTTTTTATCTTTAAGTAAAGAATTTGATCAAAAAGCTCCAAAACTTCTTATTCACGGAGGGAAAAAGAAATCGAATCCCAACAAGACTACATCATCACCTCACATCGTGTAAATCAACAAATGTAAAATAACGAAAGTATCTAGTTTGTCTAAGTAGTTTTCGTGTACGCCTTACAGTCCCGCAATGCAAATTTATTTGAATTCCCAAATTTTTTTTGCCTTCCCTTTCTGTAACTTTTATAAACGTCTTAATAAATACAGCATACTGAGCGTCATTTCGCTCTGTTTGCAGTGGAAGTAGCATAAAAATTGAAAATAAAAAAGGAAAACCGTAATAGGTAGAGTGTCGAACCCACGACCGTCGGATTACCGCTCTGTACTCTTCCGTTGCACTAACCGTTGTTTACAGGTTGACCAAACGTAATTGGCCCATGCCCCGTCCGACTCGCTCCAAAAATGCTACATTTTTTTCTTTTTTTCTTAGCGCTTGGACTTCTAGAGGTGCTGCTTCTGTCACTTTCTTTCTGGTTCCTCATGTACCATAAATCTGGGCGAAATCGCCAATGACTATACGGCAAGTAGAAAGAAAAGAGAGAGTGAGATATACGTGCATATGATAAACCCCTTCCCTCAAAATATTTCTATCCTTTACACCTCCTCTGTGTTAACACAGATGACATGTCATTGATCTCATTTGTACTAAGATTGCAATACACGCGAGGTGCCTATTTGCTTCCACCGTCCTGACTGGCATGCATAAGTTCTAACAAATGATCACCAACCTGCAGTCTTCTGTAGTTGTTGCCCTCTGCGCAGAAAACAGCACGTAGGTCGTGAATCCGTTATCTTGAGGCTGTAGGAACTCTTAGCGAGAAACTGTTATTTTAGAAATAATTAAATTTACAATCAATTTGTTTATACGGGATGCAACTCGCTTTTTATTAGCAGAACACGAGAAACTGCAAAATTATATTCCACTTTAGAGTCACAAATAATTCCTATCCTTCAAATTAATGCGTATTTCCATAATTACTGTCGCCTTGTTATCAGCTATATGTTCCAAATAACTATACATTTCCAATAAAGTTTAACCTGATGCCGATCGCAGCAGACAACATTACTGTCCTCCGAGGCTTCTCAACCAGCTCGAACCACCCGAGCCACTTCGCTCTCCATCCAAGTTACACGCGATCCGAACATCTCCGAAGTGCTTGGTCTGTCTTTTCGTTTAGCAACTGTTTATAACAGATTATTATCATTTTGGCGCGTAACTTCGGAATGCAGTAGTCAATCGCGGAGAAGGGCCACAATTTAGGGAGTCTTTCACACGATACCCGAACCGAACTAACTATCTGTCATCGGTACCTCACACCACTTTACGTCATCCTGCCACTGCTGCCTTCTCAGCTGCTCGTAGAAGAGCTTTTTGTCCGACTGTGATGGCTGTAAAGCCAGAAATGTTACAACTAGCAGGCACGGTTCGTTTGTTTGTGTTCTCGACGCTATGTGGCGTTTGTAGACGTGTCTCTGCGACGAGAGTACCTCAACTCTTAGCCTTGGTCCTTTCCTTTCTCGACGTCTCTCCCCCATGCGCGTGTTTTGCATTTATTTTAGATTGCTGTGGTTGTGGTACAGAAGTTCGTTTTTGAAGTAGTGAGTTCGCTGTTGGGCCGTGTGATGAACGGCTCGTGTTTTAGAGTGCCGAGGAATGAGCGGAGACGAGTCAGCTCTCCCCCGCAGGCTAGGCCAGGGCAGAGCTGCCTGCTTTGTTGTAGCGGTGCCGGGCAGAGCGGGCTTCGGTAATTACACGGCTCGGCTAGCGCTGCCGCTCATTAAGCTGCGCTGGACGCGCTAATGGCCGCCGCTCCGCGCTGTTTTATGAATTCCAGTCGCCACACAGCGGCGCCTCTCCTCGGCCTTGTGGGGTGTTCGCTGCGGCATAGCCGCACGCCGCTTCCTCACAGGCCGAAGGTGCGGATAACGCTCTCTCCCCAAGTGCCTGTTGTTGTTGTGGTCTTCAGTCCTGAGACTGGTTTGATGCAGCTCTCCATGCTAATCTGTCCTGTGCAAGCTCCTTCATCTCCCAGTACCTACTGCAACCTACATCCTTCTGAACCTGCTTAGTGTATTCATCTCTTGGTCTCCCTTTACGATTTTTGCCCTCCACGCTGCCCTCCAATACTAAATTTGTGATCCCTTGATGCCTCAGGACATGCCCTACCAACCGATCTCTTCTTCTAGTCAAGTTGTGCCACAAACTTCTCTTCTCCCCAATCCCATTCAATACCTCCTCAGTGCCTGAGTCTACCAAAATGTTACCTACACCCATTGTACCAGTCTTATCTCCCTCACCGCCTTCCAGTCCCTCCGAAGTCCACAGTCCGCTGTCACCCTCCCCCTCTCCTCCCCTTCATCCCCCTCTCCTCCCCTCCATCCCCCTCTCCGCCCCTCCATCCCCATCTCCTCATCCCCCTCTCCTCCTTACACCTCTCCCCAACTTCCATCCCCCTCTCCTCTCCCCCACCTCCACCCCTCTCTCCTCTCCCCCACCTCCATCCCTCTCTCCTCTCCTCCAACTCCATCCCTCTCTCCTCTCCCCCACCTCCATCCCTCCCTTCTTTCATCCCTCTCTCCTCCCCCTCCATCTCTCTCTCTCTCTCTCTCTCTCTCTCTCTCTCTCTCTCTCTCCTCCCTCCCTCTCCCCCTCCCCTCCATCCATCCCTCCCTCCCTCCCTCCCTCCCTATCTTCCTCTGTGTGTGTGTGTGTGTGTGTGTGTGTGAGAGAGAGAGAGAGAGAGAGAGAGAGAGAGAGAGAGAGGTGTTCCGTTTAGGGTTGCCAGGCGTGTCCAGACGTTTGGCTTTTTAACAATGAAGTGGAGATCGTGTAACTGTCGCCCATTCCACATTATTGACGTAAGCAAGAGCAATAGGTATACGGAGAAATAAGGAGAGATCATTTTGAATATACGGCTGTAAGCATTTTATTAATAAGCACGAGCGCTTTTGCAGCATTTTAGCTGCTTCATCAGGTGTAATAAAATCAAGTCATGTACTGATCAGAAAAAAGAATGGGATGATCGAGAACGCTGGATCATATTGTTGCATCTGATGATGCAGCTAAAATGTTGCGAAACCGGTCTGCTTGTAAATAAAATACTTACAGCTCTAGCGGCTTTATCTTCGAAGTGTGTGGCTGCCCTGATTACAAAGTCTACTGCACTAAGGTGAGGAGCGTATACCAGCGAGTGCTAATGTCAGTGATCTAAGTTTTTCTTCATAGTCTGGATGAGCCTAACAGACAATGTCACATCCACCCTATGCTTCCCAGAATAAAATATTGGTTGAAATTAGGTGGACTTGGGTGGCCTGATCAGATGAGAAATGCTCTGTGACCAAAATGGTACTGAAACAGAGGATGACAGACTAAGGGCCGAAATACGAAATGTCTTTTTTCCAAAGCTGTTTCACAGAGGAAGACTGCACTGTAGTTCCTTCTCTAGATTGTCGCACAGATGACAAAATGGTAGATATCGAAATAGACGACAGAGGGATAGAGAAACAATTAAAATCGCTCAAAAGAGGAAAGGCCTCTGGACCTGATGGGATACCAGTTCGATTTTACACAGAGTACGCGAAGGAACTTGCCCTCCCTTCTTGCAGCTGTGTACCGTAGGTCTCTAGAAGAGCGTAGCGTTCCAAAGGATTGGAAAATGGTACAGGTCATCCACGTTTTCAAGAAGGGACGTCGAACAGATGTGCAGAACTATAGACCTATATCTCTAACGTCGATCAGTTGTAGAATTCTGGAACACGTATTATGTTCGAGTATAATGACTTTTCTGGAGACTAGAAATCTACTCTGTAGGAATCAGCATGGGTTTCGAAAAAGACGGTCGTGTGAAACACAGCTCGCGCTATTCGTCCACGAGACTCAGAGGGCCATAGACACGGGTTCCCAGGTAGATGCCGTGTTTCTTGACTTCCGCAAGGCGTTCTATACAGTTCCCCACAGTCGTTTAATGAACAAAGTAAGAGCATATGGACTATCAGACCAATTGTGTGATTGGATTGAAGAGTTCCTAGATAACAGAACGCAGCATGTCATTCTCAATGGAGAGAAGTCTTCCGAAGTAAGAGTGATTTCAGGTGTGCCGCAAGGGAGTGTCGTAGGACCGTTGCTATTCACAATATACATAAATGACCTTGTGGATAACATCGGAAGTTCACTGAGGCTTTTTGCGGATGATGCTGTGGTATATCGAGAGGTTGTAACAATGGAAAATTGTATTGAAATGCAGGAGGATCTGCAGCGAATTGACGCATGGTGCAGGGAATGGCAATTGAATCTGAATGTAGACAAGTGTAATGTGCTGCGAATACATAGGAAGATAGATCCCTTACCATTTAGCTACAATATAGCAGGTCAGCAACTGGAAGCAGTTAATTCCATAGATTACCTGGGAGTACGCATTAGGAGTGATTTAAAATGGAATGATCATATAAAGCTGATCGTTGGTAAAGCACATGCCAGAATGCAATCCGAAAACAAAGGAAGTACGTTACAGTACGCTTGTTCGCCCACTGCTTGAGTACTGCTCGGCAGTGTGGGATCCGTACCAGATAGGGTTGATAGAAGAGATAGAGAAGATCCAACGGAGAGCAGCGCGCTTCGTTACAGGATCATTTAGTAATCGCGAAAGCGTTACGGAGATGATAGATAAACTCCAGTGGAAGACTCTGCAGGAGAGACGCTCAGTAGCTCGGTACGGGCTTTTGTTAAAGTTTCGAGAACATACCTTCACCGAAGAGTCAAGCAGTATATTGCTCCCTCCTACGTATATCTCGCGACGAGACCATGAGGATAAAATCAGAGAGATTAGAGCCCACACAGAAGCATACCGACAATCCTTCTTTCCACGAACAATACGAGACTCGAATAGCAGGGAGAACCGATAGAGGTACTCAAGGTACACTCCGCCACACACCGTCAGGTGGCTTGCGGAGTATGGATGTAGATGTAGATGCGTAGGTTGTCCGCAGAATTGGGAAGAAAGGAACACATGGAAACTACTGACACAAAGAAGGGACAAGATGATACGGCATGTGTTGCACCATCAGGGAATAACTCCCTTGGTACTAGAGGGAGTTGTGAAGGGTAAAATATACCCAACAAATAAAAGGACGTAAGGTCCAAGTAAACTCCCATACTCCTTCCTAACAGGCCTCGAAAGACCCGGAGGTGTCATCAGCCGATAGGCGTTACTGGAGACTGATACGGAGAGGCATGTGGTCGGTCAGCACATCGTTGTCTCGGACCTTGTTAGTTTTCGTGAACAGAGCCGCTACTTCTCAATCAAGTAACTCCCCCGTTGGCCTCACAATAGCTGAGTGCACCCCGCTTACTGCCAATAACGGTTGGCAGCCCGAACGGTCACCCATCCAAGTGCTAGCCAGGCTCAAAAGCGCTTAACTTCGGTGTTCTGACGGGAACCGGTGTTACCACTGCGCAAAGACCGTTGGCGTAGGCTCCAAGTTTCACTCGGAAATGAAGAGGTTGACTCAGGACGGGAATTCATAATGGTCCGCATCCAAACAGTCAAGACTGATGACAAATAAACGACATGCTGAAAGCGAAGATTAGGGTTAAGGCAAATGAAACCTTTTTTGATTACCATAAATAATTGCTGGAGACATTGTTCTTTTAGCAAGGGTCTGTGTAAATTGATGGAACCTGTATGAAGCCAAAAGAACGCATCTCACATAGGTTACAAAGTTGTTGCATTTGAATATTATAGAGTCATTAGCGGCTCAGTTCGAAACCATTTTAAATGTCCATTACTCACCTCTAACATCTCTCAGGAGGCGGTAGCAGGTTCTTCGCGATGAATTGTGCAAAATCCCGTTGATAGCCGTTCACGACTTACTTTAGCCAATCGCCAGTACTATTCACGATAATTCTAATCCTTATGTCGGTTCTATCATATTACATGAGCGTTCGTATAAAGACACAACATTTTAATATAAGTTTTTACTCTATAGCTTTTTGGCATACACAGTGTACTGATACCAGTTTTAGGATCGAAATAGCTTTCATCCTTACGCTCTTCATACTTCGCGCTTGTTTCACGCTCCTTGTAAGTAGGTCACGTACGAGTTCCCTATCTCACAGAAATCTTATTCGGCTTTTTCTTTTAAGTATTAGTTTTACAGTGAAATAGCTATCACAAAGAGTTAGTTCTGTGCTGTGAGCAGGTTTCCCAATACAGTATGAGCAATTTTTATGGTTGCGTCCTCGGCTCATTGACTCAACATAAGCGTTCGCTTTGTCATGTAGCAGTAACACGTCCTCTTCTCATCGATGCGCTGTAACATCACTAAACCAAGCCTAACAGCACTCAGCAAAGCCTGAAGTTTCTTATCACAGTGATTCTTCGCTGTGTTACGTTGTGCATAGATGGTAGCTATGTTGGTCGTGCCCAACTTCGGCTGACAACGTAGGTGCCTAGTGACTCGAAAGTTCCGGCAACTGCAGCGTTGTTTCCGCGCACACGATTGTGAAACTTGGTAATATTCACAAGAACCGTGGAACGAGATGTTGTCTCGGCGGATGCGGAGGGTAGTAGCAGTGTAATTAGACGAGATTGCAACGATTGCTCCGCGTGCGAGAGCAAGTAGAATGACACTTGGCTTCAAGCAAGAAGTGTCATGAATGAAACAGCGAATTAAAAATAACTTCTTTATACGAGGTGTGTGAGAAAAGTATTTGATTCTTTTATCTACCAGAGTTTTTTTTCGGACAACAATACTGTCTCTTCCGGAGTAGTTCCCTTCGGCAGCTATACACAGGCCGAGTCATTGTTCCGTGTTGGTAGCAGCGCTGAAAGGGATTTTAACATGTCCGTCACATTCTTTTGAATGTTCTCCAGAGTCCAATAATAACATCCTTTCAAGACATTTTCGATTTCAAAAAATAAAAATAGTCACAAGGACTTAGATCAGGTGTATAGACGGGGCTGTGAAGCAACACGAACGGCTTTTGAGTTGGAAAATCCGTGATGGAACCGGCCGTGTGACACTGGGCGTTGTCATGATGCATTATTCACTTGTCTACAACGTCCGGTCTCGCTCGATTCACCCTTTTCCTGATCCTCTCAACGACATCTTTGTAAAACGGATTGACAGTTCGTTCTTGAGAAACAATCTCACAACAGCACACACATTCTCAATGTTTTCACCTGTCTTTTAATATGGAGGTCTCTCTGAGCGAGGTTCATCTTCAACGTTTTCTCGGCCTTCCAGAATTAATTTGTGCCAGTGAAAAACTTGTGCTCTTCATAATAAATGTTCCCCATAGGCCTGTTTCAACTAGTCGAAGGTCACACTCGCCTACTTTAACACGAAACTTATTGACATAACGTTGCTCTAAGCTCCACTGTTTCATTTTCGTTAACACACAACAAAAACACAACTTCACTGACGGCGCTCTCAAAAAACACTTTATGACTGTTTGGAGCTGAAACTCGGACTAACGAGGAGAGCATGGTGTGTGACAGAATCCAATTTCTCATAAAACTTCGCTCAGTTGAAGAGGGGACAAATAAGCAAACACGTGACTAGGCTTATCCGTAGATACTCGACCGTTACTGAGAAAACGACGATCAAAGCTTAAGAAGTAATTTAGATGCGTTTTAGCGCGCGGTGATCTCAGTCGAAACGGTGACGTTGCGGTTAGCGTCGAGGCCTCCGACTTCTGCGCCCCATGTTCGACATCCGATTATTGTTTTATTTTTTTTATTTTATTTTTCATTTTTCTAGATATTTTTCATTTTTCTACATCTTTCATTTTTCTTCATTTTTCTAGATTTTCATTTTTATAGATTTTCATTTTTATAGATTTTCATTTTTATAGATTTTCATTTTTATAGATTTTCATTTTTATAGATTTTCATTTTTATAGATTTTCGTTTTTCTCGATTTTCGTTTTTCTCGATTTTCGTTTTTCTCGATTTTCGTTTTTCTCGATTTTCGTTTTTCTCGATTTTCGTTTTTCTCGATTTTCGTTTTTCTCGATTTTCGTTTTTCTCGATTTTCGTTTTTCTAGATTTTCGTTTTTCTAGATTTTCGTTTTTCTAGATTTTCGTTTTTCTAGATTTTCGTTTTTCTAGATTTTCGTTTTTCTAGATTTTCGTTTTTCTAGATTTTCGTTTTTCTAGATTTTCGTTTTTCTAGATTTTCGTTTTTCTAGATTTTCATTTTTCTAGATTTTCATTTTTCTAGATTTTCATTTTTCTAGATTTTCATTTTTCTAGATTTTCATTTTTCTAGATTTTCATTTTTCTAGATTTTCATTTTTCTAGATTTTCATTTTTCTAGATTTTCATTTTTCTAGATTTTCATTTTTCTAGATTTTCATTTTTCTAGATTTTCATTTTTCTAGATTTTCATTTTTCTAGATTTTCATTTTTCTAGATTTTCATTTTTCTAGATTTTCATTTTTCTAGATTTTCATTTTTCTAGATTTTCCATTTTACCTACCCAGGGTAGATAAATGATACTGAAATATCGCTGGTGGGTTTCACAATAAGCATTATCCATTTATTATACTATAATATATGTGTGTGTGTACAATAATTTTAGGGGGTTACAATTTTTTTTTAAATTCTCGTATGCTTCTATTTCATGTTTCTATCAATTCTTATATTAAGTCTTACGTTTTACTTTTATGTTTACTCTTCAGGAAGATTTGGTGCATTCCCTCGGATGACATCGATCGCAGAAAGAATAGAGACAGAGAAATACCGAATACTAAATCTGGCGAACATTTCTTCGCGTGAATTTCTCTCAGGATAGAAAAATTGATAACCTTGCTGAAGATTTCACGTGTAGGCAATAATATCGCGCCAAACCACGCATAAAGGATAATATTTACGAAGACTGGCGCTTGCAAGTGACTACGAATCAAGATACATTACAGCAATTTCACCGAAAACAATTTACAATAATTTTCTCATCGATCTCTTTTTTAAATTCATTCAGAGACATACAATTAGTAAACGAATAAGGATAACGTTATTTCAGTATACGCTGGAAAAGACTCGTGTAGCAATCTTCTACGGATATGGATAGATAAATTAAAAATAAAAATAAACTCTGGTTTCGAATATGCGGCGCAAAAGTGTGGATCCGTGACGCTAGCCACTGTGCCATCGTTGCTAAAAGGCACATAAAGTACCTCGAAAACTTGTTTTGTCAGAAACTGTCCAGTATGTACAGATAAACCGAGACATATGTTCGTTTATTTTGACTCCCTTCCCACTGAGCGAAGTTTCCAGGTTATGGCAATTGCCGTGTTTTCCTCGTGAGCATCTGATAGCCTTTAGAACGTGTTTTTCTGGGAGGAAGTAGTATGGTCTAACACGTTGCTGGACTCTTCTTTGGACGTACGCTCTTAAATTTCAACAGTGAACCTCTCCGTGATGCGCAAAGCCTCTCATGCAACGCCTGCCACTAGAGTTCGTTCAGCGTCTCTGTAACGCTCTCGCGCTCACTTTACTATCCCGTAACGAAACTTCCCTCTCTTCAGTGAAACCTGCTCGGCGATGATCCGAGACTGATGCACAATAGTCAAGAATCGGTCGAGCGAGTGTTTTGCAAGCCGTTTCTTTCGTGGATGAATTACATTTCCTCATGATTCTCGCAATAAATCTATCTAGTTCTCCTACTGTTTGTTTTACGTGGTGATGGTTGCCCCTGGATTCTTTGTGGCCACTGTTTCCAGTGATTTGTCCCCAACCGTAATCGAACACCACGGGATACCTTTCGGGTCCGCTTATTAGAGGATCTAGTAGGTAGGTTACATATACCACTACACCATATTAGAACGTGTCCCCATGCACTCAGTCAATCAGGCATTGACTCCCCTCCGTCCAGTCATTCTGACAGCAAACATGTCTGTAATGTTAGTAAACTGTTTAAGGTTGAATAACAAGTACTGCTTTTGTTTTACTATGTCTTTATGTACAACGCACCATTTGAAGTGATGCAAGAGAGCAAATTACGAAAGTGTAGCAAGACTACCCAAGTACAAGATATTTTTCACCTCTCCCTTTAAAGTGAGGTAACAAAAGACATGGGCTACCTCCTAATATCGTGTCTGACCTCCTTTTGACCCCTGTAATGCAACAGCTCGACGTAGCATGGACTCAGCAAGTCGTTGCAACTCCCCTGCATAAATATGATGGAGCTATGTCGGTGCAGGATTTTGTGCACGAATTGAACTCGCGAATATGTCCTAAGCCGTGCGATCTGGGTAACCAAATTCTTCGCTCGTCCAATCGCGAACAGTTGTGGCGCGTTGTCATCTATAAAAATCCCAGCATTGCTCTTGAGCATGAAGTCCACGAACGGCTGCAAATGGTCCCCAAGAAGCCAAACACATTTCCAGTTACTAATCTGTTCAGTTGGATCAGAGTACCCAGTCCATTACATGTAAACACAGCCCGCACAGGATGGAGCCCTCACCAGCTTGCACAGTGCCTCGTTGAGAACTTGAATCCACAGATTCGTGGGGTCTTCGCCACACGCAAACCCTACCATCAGCTCTTCCCAACTGAAATCAGGCGACAGTTTCCCAGTCGTCTAGAGTCCAGTCGCCGTGGTCACGAGCCCAGGAGAGGCGCTGCAGACGATATATTGCTGCTAACAAAGGTACTGGCGTCGGTTGTCTGCTGCCATAGCCCATTAACGCCGTATTTCGCCGCAGTGCTCTTACGGTCATGTTCGTCGTAGGTCCCACGTTGATTTCTGCGGTTGTTTAATGCTCTGTTAGCACTGACAACTCTACTCAAACGCCGCTGCTCTCGGTCGTTAAATGAAGGCAGTCGGACAATGCGTTGTACGTACTGAGACGTAATGCCTTGAATATGGTATTCTCGGCACGCTCTTGACACCGTGGATCTCGGAACGTTGAACTACCTAACGATTTCCGAAATGGAATGTCCCATGCGTCTAGCTCCAATTACCATTCCGCTTTCAAAGCCTGTTAATTCCTGTCGTGCGGCCAGAATCACGTCGGAAACCTTTGCACATGAATCGTCTGAGTACAGTTGACACCAATACACTGTCCTTTTATATCTTATGTACGCGATACTACTGCCATCTGTAGATGTGCATATCGCTATCCCATGACATCTGTCACCGCAGGGTACATCAGGTTCAAATGGCTGTGAGCACTATGGGACTTAACATCTGAGGTCATCAGTGCCCTAGACTTATAACTACTTAAATCTAACTAACCTAGGACATCACACACATCCGTGCCCGAGGCAGGATTCGAACCTACGACCGTAGGAGCCACGCGGTTCCGGACTGAAGCGCCTAGAACCGCTCGGCCACCGCGGCCAGCTGGTACGTCAGGAATAAAATAAGTCTCGAAACTTTTTATACGGACGGTGTACTATGATATTTAGAGAGATCCTATAGGGATGAGAAAAGTGATAACGAGAATCGATGGTGCACCTTTTCAGCGATGTTGTAGACCGTAGCATCTCAATCTATTGCTGTAATCTGCGGGACTGCGGTTCACCTTCCAACACACAAAGGACGCAGGCAGTTTACACTTAGATATTAGACGCTTCTACTACTACTCCTTTGACTTCGTGAACTCTCCGCACAAGAGATTCACCACATGGCGCTTAGCACGAGTCCGATCGTCGGCGACGCTGACTGCCTTATGCAGACATTATCTGTCGGTTGCGCCAAAAATCAGAGAAAAATAAGAATGAGCGCTCCTGTAGGGTCCTGTTCAAACGCACGATCCCAGAGAGAAAACAGCATACTGTCGTGATTAGCACTATTTTCCTTTGAAACCCTAAATGAGCATTCCTACAAGCTACTAAATAACCTTTAGAAGCGTGTTGCTGGGAGAGGTGGCGGTTAGCACAGTGGACTCTCATTAGGGAGCACGACGGTTCAAATCCCCGTCCAGCCATCGGGATTTAGGTTTTCCATGATTCCCGAACTCAAGAATCATAATTAAATATAAGGTCAACCATGGTAAGAGAGAAATTATAAGTAGATTTACAGTCTACCGCCTAAAATTCAGCGATCTTACCGCAAAAATGATTATTCTCAACAAACCATAAGGACATTGGTACTTTATATTTTCAATTTGGAGCATGAGCAGGAATAGCGGGAACATCAATAAGAATACTTACTCTTGCTGAATTTTGTCAACAAGGATCACTAATTGGAGACGACCAAATTTATAATGTTATTATTACAGCCCACTCATTTGCAATAATTTTCTTTATAGTAATGACCATTATAATTGGTGGATTTGGTAATTGACTTGTACCGCTAATAATTGGGACACCAGGTACAATATTCCCGCGAATAAATAAGTTTTTGATTATTACCGCCCTCATGAACCCTTCTTACATCTGGTATATAACGGTGCTGGTACAGGATGGACAGTTTACCCCCTGTAGCAGGAGCTGTCGCACATGGAGGTGCATCTGTAGATTTAGCCATTTTTTCATTACTCTGATCAGGTATCTCATCAATTCTTGGTGCAGTAAACTTTATTACAACAGCAATTAACATACGATCAGAAAGTATAACTTTAGACCAAACACCCTTATTTGTTTGGTCTGTAGCCATCACAGCCCTTCTTCTTCTTTCACTTCCTGTTTTAGCAGGAGCTATATATATTAGTAACAGGCCGAAGCATAAACACGTCATTCTTTGATCCAGCAGGAGGGGTGGTTCGTTTGCAAAGAGTACGGCCGATTCCTTCTGCATCGTTCCGCAGTCATGTTCCGTCTCTAATGACCTCGTTGTCGAAGGGACGTTAAACCCTAACCTTCCTTCCTTTTTTACAAGTGGGTTCTAAGAGATCTATACAAATCTGTTAGGCTTTAACCGCTAAGTACTTGACATGACGTTCTGCTTCATAAAAAGGAACATAATGTTTTGGTAAAAGTAATAATTATAAATTTGGAGAAGTTACATCGAAATTAAAATAATACAAAAGTATCTCTCCTCCCAACGGATATTACCAGGATTTTTTCATCCCTATTTTCCTCGGGAACACACGGAAAATTATTACTTAAATTTTTGCTGTAATTCATTAATAACGTATTTGCTAAAGAAAATAAATTTCCCTCCAATGAAGTGTCCCTGTACTTAGATAATATAATTGTATTGAAGCCTGCAGAGATTTGGATGTCGCATTGAAGTCCGCCGTGAAATGTCAATGAACTTACTTATCAATAACGAGATGTGCTGTCAGCAGTGTCACCGTGGAAGTGGAAACGTCATTCAAGCAAACACAAGGATCAGTGCTCTGGTAGCCTTAAGAAATCGGCTGATAGGATCTGCCAAACTCTCAAGCGTATATGCAAGGCAATAGAAAAGGCATCCTTGTCAAGTATCGCAGAAGACTTACGTTGCAACCGGTGCACAGAGGCCCGCGACGTAACCAACTCGTGTCGGCTTTGTTACGCGGAGCTTCCCCTCTCAAATAGCCATCGATCACAACGGAGAATTCGCGACTTCGCTTGCAGCGATGCGAACAACGTCGTCTTTGGTTGTGGAACACTGGAGGTTTTCGTGGAATGATGAGTCATAATTCACGATGTCACAGAACAGTATTTATCTGTGTGTGTTAAAGTGACGGGGGTATTCGACATAAGTGGCATTGGTGTATCACTGTATTCACCGACGAAGAAAATATATATATATATATATATATATATATATATATATATATATATATATATACACGAAGACACCAATTTAGAGAATAAAACGCCTCTCGTTCTGTGGAACCACATTCCAAGCAGAGTTTCGATATGCAGTGAAGCCTCATTAATTGGGGCGAGTTTCGGTTCGAATTATTGAAGATACGAATTATAAGAATATTTTCGAAAATAACTATCTGTAGCTATAATGATGGATGTGACATACAGTTGTATGAAAGTTTGTTTGCGTGTGGATCCACAGTCTCTAAATACTTAATAAAAGAAAACATGGTCCGTAACAGGCTGTAATGTTAACGATCTTTATTTAAATCGTGCGATTAGATAATTTCGACAGTTTGTCATTTTCAGGCATATATGTAGTATTACGTATTACACACTGTAATTATAAAATTATTTTTCTTTACTTTGTGTGTGTGTGTGTGTGTGTGTGTGTGTGTGTGTGTGTGTGTGTGTGTGTGGTGTGTGTGCGTGTAAAGAAAAATAATTCGAAACAATATGTAATACATTGTCAAAATTAGGTAATCGAACGATTTAGATAAATGTTTACATTATAGCCTAATATGAACCATGTTTTCTTTTGTTAATTATTTATACAGTTATGTAGTGGTTAAATAAAAACTGGACAGATCTGCAATATTATGTGAAATATGGTATAGCATATTTAACTGCAACTGATGTAATCGTATTGCAGTAACGATCAATAGGATTAAACAAATTAAAGTTACACTACGTATTCAAACATTACATTAGAAAAAGTTTGATATAGATATACACTCCTGCAAATATTCCTTACTGTACGCATTCAAAATGAAAGGCTGTACTGTTCTGAAAATTTACTGGCGGGTGGTCAAGAATATTGAAACATTACAAACATAGCACATTACCTTGCCCAATGCGGTATAGGAAAATCGTTGGCGTTCAAAGAAGCTTCCAGTCGTCGCAGAATTTATGAATACAAATCCTGTGTGGTTTTCAGGTGAGCCTTATATAATTATTTCTGCAAAATAGGAACGAATTCATATACCGATAATGCAAGTAGATAGCGATCAAGCACCCTTCTCTCCATAGTATACCGGAAAGCGCGTGCAAACGGGGGTCTGTTTCGGAGTAGTGCCTCACCATTTGGGAATAAACATTGTACTATGGGAAGGACCTGGTAAGCCAAAATGGCTACACACTCCTTGGCAGTAATGCGACCTTACAGATTATTATGGGGCCCCTTGGAATATCACGATGTGGCTGCCCAAATAATCACCGAACCTCCCGCAAAATTTCACATTTCAGTTGTAACCTCGACCAGAAGTTAGAAGTTGGAAACAGGGTGAAATAAGACTCATCCAGACAAATAAATTATTCCCATTGCTCCATAGTCCAGGCTTTATGCCTCTGCCATCACGTTTCCCTGATATGGGACTTGCATCACTGATGGTTTTGGATTTCCACCTCACCTACATTTCCTGTTTCTGGAGCTTCCTCCATGTTTCGGTGCTGACGAAGTTCGCGAGTACAACATTGAAAAATAAAGAGCTGTAAAGGTCACTGCAGAACTCATTTTTCGTGGCAATCCTCTTTAGTGACCGTCCGTTACAGTCGCTCAACAAAAACTTACGTCTACGTTGTGACAGCCAAAGAAATTTTCGGCTTTCCCTGTATGAGGCATAACTGTTCGAAACGCTGCCTCTTGATACACCAAACAGTTAAGACTACTTTGATTACGAAAGAAATAACAATACGAACACCAACAATTTGTGCACATTCGAATTTACGTAGTTTCGACATAATGCACTCACAACTACACAACACACTGTTCTGACCACGAGTGTCATTTGCAACGTATTGAGGAGACTGCAAACGTGCCGTTCATGGTCAAATACAAGAGAGCAATCTGCGAGCTTGACTAGCATCTGTATTAACGTTCGAGCGGCCTTTCCCTATTTTTGTTCAACCCCTTTACATGCTCCGTAAGCCACTGTTCAAAGTGTGCTGGAGAGTTCCTGTATGTTTCGCGAAAGAAAAATTACTGTGTGCGCCAGTAAGCTCTCGGCGGCAGCTCACATTTCCAAAACAGGAACCACAGGCAGTAAGAGATCAACAAGCTGCTAATAGAGAGATTCTCCCTTTGTGAATGGGACGCGTAGTTCGCTAGTTAGTTGCTGTTGTCATCTGAATACGCAGTAGCCGAAGAGGGGCGATATTGTCTTCCCCATTATGCGATAATAATGGCCTAAAGAAGGAATTTATCCCTTGTTGTCACATCTTTTTTAGTGTAAGGTAATGTTATTGATGATTCGGATTAATATACACTCAACAAAAGAAGTTCACTTCGGTTCAGAAAGTTCTGGAACCTACACAGAAAATTGGAATAGAGATCAACATAAACATCATTTCCGCCCTTTTTACTGCTCATGAAAACCACACATTGCATGTCATACCACCATACAGCGAGACCTTCAGAGGCAGTGGTCCAGACTGCTGTACCTCTAATACCCAGTAGCACGTCCTCTTGCATTGGTGCATGCTTGTATTCGTCGTGGCATACTATCCACAAGTTCATCAAAGCACTGTTGTTCCCGATTGTCCCACTCCTCAACGGCAGTTTGGCGTAGATCCCTCAGAGTGGTTGACCACCAGCTGCGTACGTCGGCCCCACATAATGCCACCCCAAAACATCAGGGAACCTCGACTTTGCTGCACTCGCTGGACACTGTGACTAAGGCGTTCAGCCTGACCGGATTGCCTCCAAACACGTCTCCGACGATTGTCTGGTTAGACTCATATGCGACACACATCGGTGAAGAGAACGTGAGGTCAATCCTGAGCGATCCATTCGGCATGTTGTTGGGCCCATCTGTACCGCGCTGCGTGGTGTCGTGATTGCAAAGATGGACCTCGCCATGGACGTCGGGAGTGAAGTTGTGCATCATGCAACCTATTGCGCACAGTTTGAGTCCTGAAACGACGTCCTGTGGGTGCACAAAAAGCATTATTGAACATGGTGGCGTTGCTGTCAGGGTTTCTCCGAGCCATTATCAGTAGGTAGCGGTCGTCCACTGCAGTAATAGCCCTTGGGCGGCCTGAACGAGGCATGTCATCGACAGTTCGCGTCTCTTTGTATCTCCTCCATGTCCGAACAACATCGCTTTGGTTCACTCCGAGACGCCTGGACACTTCTCTTGTTGAGAGCCCTTCCTGGCACAAAGTAACAATGCGGACGCGATCGAACCGCGATATTGGCCGTCTAGGCATGGTTGAACTACGGACAACACGAACCCTGTACCTCCTTCCTGGTCGAATGATTGGAACTGTTCGGCTGTAGGACCCCCTCCGCCTAATAGGCGCTGCTCATGCATGGTTCTTTACATGTTTGGGCTGGTTTAGTGACATCTCTGAACAGTCAAAAGGACTGTGTCTGTGATAAAATATCCACAGTGAACGTCTATCTTCAGGAGTTGTGGGAACCTTTTTTGATATGTGTAAATAAAGGTGGTGAATGAGTTCAAATTTTTCTTTATTTTTCAGTTTACAGACAGGCCTGTTACCTGTAGATTCACTGATATCATTCAGTTCCTCTTCTTCGCTGGAAACTCCTTTAGTATGTTTCATTATTTGGTCCTCAATCAAGATTTGCCAAAACGTTCTTTGTCGTTATTCAGCCAGTCACGAACAATCACCATAGCGATAGCTCCAAATGCACTCCTGAAATTTGGCTCCCTGTCCCTTCAAGACCAGCGAGCAGGTGAAGCAAGTATTGCTCGACGAAGACAACTGGAGCAGGACTAACTTGGTCGCGTGACTGGGCAAAGCAATGCGCGTTGGCAAGCACGAAGAGAGTTAAATTAAAATGCTTTCTTAGGCACCCGATCCGGCTTGCTGTTAACGTCACGACGGTTAGGAGAAGTAAGGAGTAAAAGTGCTTAAGGAAAATTTGACTGAATGTGCAAGCAAAGTGATAATGCTGAATAAACTGATAGCATGCAAAATAACCGGAGGAGCAACACGATTTAAGTTTCTACCCTGAAGGAAAAAAGAAGAAAAAATTCCACATGGTAAATATCCGATTGTTAGTATGAATAATTGTGTTAGGAATTAGAAGTTTTTGCGATGTTATGAACTATAAATGAACAACAATTTCGCGAAAACTAAAATGTAAATTTCGTGTGACTAGGGCCTCCCGTCGGGTACACCGTTTGCCGGGTGCAAGTCTTTCGATTTGACGCCACTTCGGAGACTTGTGCGTCGATGGGGATGAAAGGACGATGATTAGAACAACACCCAGTCCCTGAGCGGAAAAATCTCCGACTTAACCGGGAATCGAACCCGGGCCCTTAGGATTGACATTCTGTCACACTGACCACTCAGCTACTGGGGGCGGACTTCGCAAAAACTTAGCAGCTTTTGTTGCACTGAACTGGATTTCAAGGCTAGCGTGGATACTCTCAGAAAGATTGTTCAGTTCATGGGTTTTGGTTTTAAAGGGTGTCGGAATAAACGAGTCGTCATACGCCATCTACAAAATTCAGGAACTGATTTTATTTATAAAAGTCGTCAGCGCAGAAACTACGGTGGCATCGTGAACTAACAACTGTAAACAACAGATGGGCACTCGACCAGTCAGACAGTCAGTTGTGAGCAGGCAGTGTTAAGCAGTGGAAGAGCGGTCGTAGTGTGTTACCGCTGTTGTGTCAGAAATCACAATACAGCAAAGTCTTTAAATAAAGTGTCGAAGACATTCATCAGAATGTTTTGAAGAAAAGAAAATTGTGGGCAAAGGTTAATCTTGCGTACTCCGACTCCTGAACAAAAACGACGGCAGGAGACCTGCCACGCCTTGATTAAAATGCAAGATGCGGGCAGTCCTTCTCTGCAAAATTTCCCGGGTGACGAGACGTAATGTTACCAACACGAATCTATAACAAAAGGACAAAGTGCGGAAATTCACATGAAGGACAGTACGTTGACGACGAAACCATTATTCAAGCCAGTGTGGCGCGCGAATCGAACAGCATTCCAAAGGAGGAATTGTCAGATAGTTTCACATGGTTCTGTGCATTGTACTCAAGCGAGGAAGGGAAGAGGGTGCTATGTAGAAAACGTAAAGCATTAAAACCGCTGTGTTAACTTTTCTCTCTCTTTTATTAATCCATTGACGCATTCTGGAGGTTTTTCAGGCTTACAATGAGGGGTAGTTGCGAAAAAAAGATAGGCATAGTAAAAGTAAATCAGATTTTTAAGAAAAAAGAAAGCATCAGGATTAAAGACGCCGGTGGTATTTACAAAACAGGAACGACACGCAGTAGGAGATAAACAAGCTGCTAACAGACAGATTCTCTCTTTGTGAATGGGACCCGTAGGTCGCTAGTTAGTTGCTGTTGCCATCTGAATATGCAGTAGCCGAAGCGGGGCGATATTGTCTTCCCCATTATACGCTGATAATGGCCTAAAGAAAGAATTAATTTTTGGATGAAATTCTTTTGTGCACTGTTCTTTTACCCCTAGCTGTCGCATCTTTTTTCGGTGTAAGATAATGCTTTTGATAATTCGGATTATAAACAGCCCTATTCAATCTATCCCATGCATATTCAACACACATAAAAAAGTCTTGCATCACCGCGGTTCAGAGCGTTCTGGAACCTATAGAGAAAACTGGAACAGAGATCAACATAAACTTCATTTCCGCCCTTTTTACTGCTCATGAAAACCACACATTGCATGTTGTACCACCTTACAGCGAGACCTTCAGAGGCGGTGGTCCAGACTGCTGTACACACCGGTAACTCTAATACCCAGTAGCACGTCCTCTTGAATTGGTGCATGCCTGTATTCGCCGTGGCATACTATCCACAAGTGACACTTTGTCACAGTAAAAATATTTACCTATAGTCGTTTTGTACGAGGAACACCGTGGGACCAAAGTGGCCGTCAGGTTTCTCCTGTGCGTGACATTGGCGAGACATTGGTTTCAGCCTGTGCTGCCGATACACTGGTAAGAATATTGGAGCATGCGCTATTACTTCCGCTCCCTGTTCTTACAGTGTAAACACGACGGTACTGCCATTCTGGGTAGGCCTGAAGTCCGCCTGACTGGGTAATACTCGTACGTACATTTATAGACAGAAGTCACGGAAGCATTTACTTTCCGTGCAGTATTACCGAAAAGTAAAACTTATCACCTAACGTCACTAATGCCCACATACCAGTTAAATATGTCGGTAGTATTCACACTTGACAACACCTGCCTTCTTTGCTACTGGTATTGTTACCGTACCCTCGGGGTCTGAGGGCGAGGTAAGCTGCCAGATTTGCACGAGACTGTGGCAGCTGTTTCTCAGTGGCACCAGAAAAGCGGCCTACACACGGAGCCGTGGGAGCGGAGTGTCAGGTGCGGCTGTGTCCTTGGCCAGCAGCGAGAGAGGCGTAAACACAGCGACGGCGTCGGCGACGGCGTCCAGTGGCGCGAATCCCAGCCGCGATCAATAGCGGGGCAGAACGCCGCACCACTCCACACCGCGCCGCCTTCCGCACCAGCCCGCGATGTTTGCTGCAGCTGCGCGCCTCGCCGCCCCACTTGCATTCCGCTCACGCAGAACGAGCAGAACAAAATCCCTCAGCAGCATCGTTCTGATCGTAATGCAGCATCGGCCTGTAGAACACTAAAAACACCGGCGTTTCGGCAGTGTTGCAGCGGCCCTCCTCAAAGCATAAAACCTGTCTTAAAATTCACACTGCCGTGCGGTTCTAGGCGCTACAGTTTTGAACCGCGCGACCGCTACGGTCTCAGGTTCGAATCCTGCCTCGGGCGTGGATGTGTCTGTGATGTCCTTAGGTTAGTTACGTTTAAGTAGTTCTAAGTTCTAGGGGACTGATGACCTTAGAAGTTAAGTCCCATAGTGCTCAGAGCCATTTGAATCATTTTTAAATTCGCACTGGCAAAGATCGCAACCTCCTCCTCCATCACGCCAATTCACGAATGGCCGGCGAGATTCTTCTCTTTAATTTGCGTTGTTGTACGGTTTTTTTGCATTTACCAATTACTATTTTTACTTCGGTGAATCAGTGATTTTACACTACTGGCCATTAAAATTGCTGCACCAAGAAGAAATGCAGACGATAAACGGGTATTCATTGGACAGATATACTAGAACTGACATGTGATTACATTTTCACGCAGTTGGGGTGCATAGATCGTGAGAAATCAGTACCCAGAACAACCACCTCTGGCCGTAATAACGGCCTTGATACGTCTGGGCATTGAGTCAAACAGTGCTTGGATGGCGTGTACAGGTACAGCTGCCCATGCAGCTTCAACACGATACCACAGATCATCAAGAGTAGTGACTGGCGTATTGTGACGAGCCAGTTGCTCGGCCACCATTGACCAGACGTCTTTGTGCTGGGAAGGGCAGCAGTCGAACATTTTCTGTATCCAGAAAGACCCGTGATGACTGGGTGTTGTGTGATGTCCTTAGGTTAGTTAGGTTTAAGTAGTTATAAGTTCTAAAGGACTGATGACCATAGATGTTAAGTCCCATAGTGCTCAGAGCCATTTGAACCAACCAGAAACGCCCTACAGGACCTGAAACATGCGGTCGTGCTTTATCCTGCTGAAATGTAGGGTTTCGCAGGGATCGAACGAAGAGTAGAGCCACGGGTCGTAACACATCTGAAATGTAACGTCCACTGTTCAAAGTACCGTCAATGCGAACGAGAGGTGACAGAGACGTGTAACCAATGGCACCCCATGCTGTCACCCCGGGTGATATGCCAGTACGGCGATTACGAATACACGCTTCCAATGTGCGTTCACCGCGATGTCGCCAAACTCGGATGCGACCATCATGATGCTGTAAGCAGAACCTGGATTCATCCGAAAAAATGACGTTTTGCCACTCGTGCACCCAGGTTCGTCGTCGAGTACACAATCTCAGGCGCTCCTGTCTGTGATGCACCGTCAAGGGTAACAGTAGCCACGGTCTCCGAACTGATAGTCCATGCTGCTGCAAACGTCGTCGAACCGTTCGTGCAGATGGTTGTTGTCTTGCAAACGTCCCCCATCTGTTGACTCAGGGATCGAGACGTGGCTGCACGATTCGTTACAGCCATGCGGATAAGATGCCTGTCATCTCGACTGCTAGTGATACGAGGCCGTTAGGATCCAGCACGGCGTTTCGTATTACCCTCCTGAACCCACCAATTCCATGTTCTGCTAACAGTCATTGGATCTCGACCAACGCGAGCAGCAATGTCGCGATGCGATAAACCGCAATCGCGATAGGCTACAATCCGACCTTTATCAAAATCGGAAACGTGATGGTACGCATTTCTCCTCTTTACACGAGGCATCACAACAACGTTTCACCAGGCAACGCCGGTCAACTGCTGTTTGTGCATGAGAAATCGGTTGGAAATTTTCCTCATGTCAGCACGTTGTAGGTGTCACCACCAGCGCCAACCTTGTGTGAATGCTCTGAAAAGCTAATAATTTGCATATCACAGTATTTTCTTCCAGTCGGTTAAATTTCGCGTCTGTAGCACGTCACCGTCGTGGTGTAGCAATTTTAATGGCCAGTAGTGTATTCAGACACTAGCGATCTCGGCAGTGCTTCACAACTGCTAAATATACATGGGAGTCTGATATAGGCCCTAAAGTCCTTCTTCCTCCTTTCTCTGTCGATCTTATCCTTTACCCTTTCTCTTTCTACCTCCTCCACCTTCGCTCTCCCCTCTTTCTGTCTATCTCCTCCTTCCCCCACTGTATGTCCATTCATCCTCCTCCCCTCCCCCCTCTGTCAATGTATCTTCCTCTTCTTCCCCTTTTTTCTCTTTCTGATCTTGACACTTGTTTATCGTTACTACCAACGAAACCTTGGTTGGGAACTGAAGCCGCTTAAAATGAATAAATAAATAGCATGGGATCATTGCTACTCAAGATATGAGAGATTCCTATCCTGCTGCTGAATCTTTTAATCTGCAAATGGACCGGAATAGAAAGTTTAGGATGATTCAGATTCTGTAGTAGTATTTTAATCATAAGCCAATAAGCCATAAATGCAAGATTCCTGTTTTTTGTGAAAGGTTGCGATGAAGAAAACAGAACAGTACACAGTTGATAATTCAATTTTCTTTAAAACAATGTACAAGGAGAAAGAATATATGTCGAGGAATCAATTTGTCTAATGTTAAAATGCGCTGGTATTGTTTGCAACAAAGAAAAAGAAACAGCACTTTCTTTTCAGAACAGCATAGTAGATTATTTTCTTCCTCACAGTCCGTTTCAACACTAAAGTTGTACATTGCTATTAAAAAAAGATATGTAACTGTCCGAATGTTTGCCGGCCATGTGGATGAGCGGTTCTAGGCGCTTCAGTCCGGAATTGCGCTGCTGCTGCGGTCGCAGGTTCGAATTCTGCCTCGGGCATGGTTGTGTGTGTTGTCCTTAGGTTAGTTAGGTGTAAGGAGTTCTAAGTCTAGGGGACCGATGACCTCAGATGTCAAGTCCCATAGTGCTTAGAGCCATTTTTTTTAAGTTGTATAAAAATTTGAAGTACATCGGTCAAGAAATTTTGAGATTTTCGCTCAGAAAAACTGGAAGTAAAACGGTCAAGAACTTCTAGAGATTTTTTATTACAACGGTAAACGACTAGTTGTCTTTATATAGTGTAGTATACATTATATTTACCGATCTTCTTGAGTGTGATGTTCCCTTAGCTTAATATTTTATTCCCTGGGGCCTTATATTCTGTTAAATAAAGCTACTGGGCGTTTGTAGCGGTCTCTGGGTTCGTTGAGCCTTCCTAGTTAGCTGATTAATGGGTTATCAGAGCCGCTTGACTGCCTGGCGTTCTTCTAGGATCCTCTCATGACTTCTGGTTCATCAGCGGCATCGGGAAGATAGCACAACGGGAAGTTGGTAAGCAGCTTCCAGGTGCAGTCTTTCGGAGGGTTTGCAACCTATGGAGATCTGTTTTTGCTGCATTGTCCCAGACAACAGCATTATCCAACCGTTAGACTATGAAGATCGTCAGAGCTTTATTGAGTGATAATTCTGATCTCTCGCTAATTCGTGGGTTCAATCCCCCAAGCCTCAGGGAGGTTTCGCTGCGAACTTCTTTAATATGGTTGTACGAGTGAGCTGCTTATCTAAGAGAACATCTAGCTATTCCACAGATGTGGCCCATTGTATCGGCTCACCGGAAAGATTAACTTCACAGGAATAATGCACGGAAAATAAATGTCTGACTTAATTATCTCTGTAAGTGTACATATTACCCGGCCAGGCGGATTTCAGACCTGCTCAGAATGGGAGCACCGTCGTGTTTGCACACTAAAAACAGGGAGCGGAAATAGCAAACAGCGCATGCTCCAGAATTTTTACGACTGTATCGCTGGCACACGCTGCGCGACAAAATCCCGCCAACGCCACGCCTAGCAGAACCCTGGCCGGCACTTGCCACCTAACAAGATGAACATTAGTTCCGCTCAGGAGAGTACAGGACTATAAATACGAAATCAAATAGAGGTAATGCAGGAGTAGGTCTAACAGTGAATAAGGAAATAAGAATGCAGTTCAGCTCCTGTGAAGAGAATAGTGAATGTGTTTCCGTAGCGAAAACAGACACAAAGCCCACTCTCAGCACAGTAGTACCAGTTCATATGCCAATCAATTCCGCTGATGATGAGGAGATCAAAAGAATGTATGATGAGATACAAATACTGTATTCAGATAAGAGAGAGGAAAATTTTATTGTGAAGCAGGAAGAGAGGCAGTAGGAGACTATGGGCTGGGAGACAGGAGTGAAAGAGGAAGCCGCCTGGTGGAATTTGGTGCAGTGCGTTATTTAATCATCATGACACTTGGTTTAAGAATCACGAAAGAAGCCCGTGCACGTAGAAGAGACCTGGAGACACTGTAAGGTTTCAGATTGATTGTATAATGTTAAGACAGAGATTTCAGAACCAGATTTTAAACTGTAAGACACCTGCAGGGGCAGATGTGGACCTAAGCCGTAATTTTTTGGTTATGAACTGAAAATTGAAGCTGAATAATTATAAAAAATAGAGGTTGGAAATTAAGGATGTGGGGCATGGATAATCTGAAAGAATCAGAGCTCCTTCAGAGATTCAACAGGAGCGTTAGGAAAAGATTGACTGAGACAGGAGAGAGGAAGAAGGCAAATGGGTAGCTTCCAGAGACGAAATAGTGAATCCAGCAGAGTATCAAATAGGTAAGAACGCAAGACCTAGTAGAAAAACTTGGCAATCATAGGAGAAACTGAAATTTAAGACATGAAAGGAGAAAATGTAAAAATGTAGCAAATGAAGCGGGTGAAAGCAAATACAGACGTCTTTCAACTGCGGGAATGAGTGAGGGACAAATACAAGTCTACGGAAGCAGTTGTAATTAGGGTTCAGATGGTTCAAATGGCTCTGAGCACTATGAGACTTAACATCTGAGGTCATCAGTCCCCTAGAACTTAGTACTACTTAAATCTAACGAACCTAAGGACATCACACACATCCATGCCCGAGGCAGGATTCGAACCTGCGACCGTAGCGGTCGCGCGGTTCCAGACTGTAGCGCCTAGAACCGCTCGGCCACACTGGCCGGCTGTAATTAGGGGAAAGATAGATACCACAGATACAAAAATTAATTGGGGGAAAGAAAATCACATCTATGAGTATCAAGAGCCGAATAAAAAATAAATACTAAGCAAAGAGAGTAAACCTAAGTGGTGCAATGAATATGTACAAGGTAAATGAACGTGGAGACAATATTACAGAAAGGAAAGAGGAAGTAAACGAAAATGATAGGAGATGTGGTACTGTGAGAAGAATTTGTCAGAGCACTAAAAGATCTAAGACGAAACAAGGCGCCTGGAGTAGATGACAAGCCCTCATCATTGTTGATACCCTTAGGAGAGCCATCCATGAAGAACTATTCCACTTTCTATGCAAGATACGACACTACGCAATTACCTCAGACTTCAAGAAGAATGTAAGATCTCAGTTCCAAGTTAAGTAGGTTCAAATGGTTCAAATGGCTCTGAGCACTATGGGACTAAACATCTATGGTCATCAGTCCCCTAGAACTTAGAACTACTTAAACCTAACTAACCTACGGACACCACACAACACCCAGTCATCACGAGGCAGAGAAAACCCCTGACCCCGCCGGGATTCGAACCCGGGAACCCGGGCGTGGGAAGCGAGAGCGCTACCGCACGACCACGAGCTGCGGACAATTAAGTAGGTGCTGACAATTGTGAATATTACCGAACTATCATCTTAATAAGTTGCGACTGCAAAACACTATACGAAATATTTACAGAAGACTGGAAAACTGATAGAAGCTGGCTTCGGTGAATATCAGTTTGGGTTCCGGAGAAATCTTGGAACTCGGGGGGCAGTACTGATCCTACGATGTGTCTTAGAACGTAGGGTAAAGAAAGGCAAAACGCGTCTATGGCTGTTGTAGTCTTAGAGATTGGAATACATTCTTTGAAATTATAAAGCGTGCTAGAGGCGAAAGGCTATTCACAACTTCTACAGAAACGAGACGATCGTTAGGAGTGTCGCAGGGCATGAAAGAGGAGCAGTGCCTGAGAAGTGAATGGGACAGGGCTGTAGCCTATCCCTGATGTTACTCAGTCTGTGCATTGAGCAAGAAGTAAAGGAAACAAAAACAAAAAAATGGAGAATTCAAGTACAGGGAGAAGAATTAAAAAGCCAGAGGTTTTCCAATGACATACAGAGACAAAGGACTTGGAAGAACAGTTGAAAGGAATAAACAGTCTCTTGAAGGGAGGACGTAAGATGAATATTATCAGCAAAACCAAAACAAGGGTAATGGAATACAACAGAACCAAATCAGATGATGTGAAGGAATTAGATTAGGAAATGAGACAGTGAAAGTTTTGCTAATTGGGCAGTAAAATAACTTATGACGCTGGAAGCAGACAACGTATAAAATGTAGACTGGCTATAACAAGAAAAGCGGCAACGTATGAAATGCAGACTGGCAATAACAAGAAGAGCGTTTCTAAAGAAATTGAGTTTGTTAACAGCAAATATATGGACATAAATGTTGGAAAGTATTTTCTGACGGTATTTGTCTGGAGTGCAGCCTTCTACGGAAGTGAAAAGGAGACGTTAGGCAGTTCAGACAACAACGGAATAGAAGCTTTTGAAATGTATTGTTGTATAAGAATGTTGAAGATTAGGTGGGGTAAAGAATAGAATTTGAAAGAAAAGAAAATTTGCGACATAACGTCACTGAAAGAAGGGATTGGCTGATAGGACACATTATTGTACATCAAAGAATCGTCAGTTTAGTATTGAAGTGTGGGAAGTAAAAATTGCAAACGGAGATAGAGGGGAGTACAATAACCAAGTACAATGTACGTGGGCTGCAGTGGGTAGGAAGAGGCTTGCACTGGATAGGATAGTGTGGAGAGCTGCATCAGACCAGTCATCAGACTGAAGACGGGAGCAACAATAGCTATTTTATAAGTCTTGGTTGTAAAATACTTAGTGGAGTTGTGTAGAAAGGAACTGAAAATAGTAGCTCGAGGAAGATAAGATTGCGATCCAGAAAAATACAGAAAAACACGAAGTAATAGTGACCCGACAGCTTAACCAAAAGACAAGTTAAAGAATGGCAATCCTACGTTTATCATTTGTCCATCTAGAGAAAGGTTTTGATGATTTGAATAGAATAAAACCTTTGAAATCCTGAAAGAAGCAGAGACAAAGTGGAGGATTGAAATGTTATCTGTAACTTACAACAGAAACGATGTTGTAGAATCGAAGGACATCAGAGGCAATAAACAGATAGCATGGTTTTAAAAGTACACAAAAGTATGTACAATCAAATGTAAATGTCCAAATTTGACTTCCAGCCCAGAACACTCCGTCACTTGGTGTAGTGTGGTCAAGTAACCTTCCTAACGCGGTTCAGCTTGGGGCGGTTGTGGTGTAGTAGTTGAAATACTTCACCACCCTTGGATCTAGAACCAGGTGAGTATTGGTGAGTGGATGTTTGTTCCAGCGTTGTCGCTACCTGTAGTCATGTCGAAAGAACTCTTACTTTCTGTGTCAATCGAGGGTGGTTGACACAGATTTCAGACGGGTTGTTAGTGGATCTTTCAGGGCACCGTACAAGGGAGAGATCTTATGAGAAGTGATCTTCTTGAGCAGCTTGCCTCTGCTGTTTCCTCCTTTCCTTAGATCCTCCGGAGCTGTGTTAGCTAGAACAGGTAACCTCTGAATGTGAGTGGGTCTAACAGTAGCAGTGATAACCGTCATGGCTTCATTAAGCCTGACAAACTTTGTCGTGTGGTCGGTGTTTCCCCATACAGGCGCGCAGTATTCACCAACTAATACACGAGAGCGAATGTAGCAGAGCGACTAGATATCTCAACGTAATAAAGGAAATTGATGATAAATTTGTAAAAGGAGTTTGCAGTCAGGAAGAACCACCAAAGACTTGAAAGTATGCTGATGACAGATTTACTCTGTCAGAAAACCAACGTCAGCAGCTCCATGTATACTCCGTAACCCACTTTGATGTGTGTGTGTGTGTGTGTGTGTGTGTGTGTGTGTGTGCGCGCGCGTGTGTGTTGTAGGATACTTCTGTTACTACTGTCTTTTGCCCCCTTCTCTTCTGCATTTGCGAATTGCGTGTGGGTAGCGTGTATTAGTTCTAATTGCTCTGATATTATTTATTTATTTATTTATTTTTTTTTTTTTGTAGTGGTCACTTTGCGAGACATATATTGGAGGAAGTAATATGTTGCCCTTCAGTTTCCGGTACGTTGTTTCTCGGAATTTCAACATTTGCCGCCCTTCTCCCATCACCCAGCAATAATTTGAAATTAATATCATTCCTTATTAAATTTCAAATTAATATTTTCCCGGGTGATAAAAAAATATGTTAGTGGATGGTTACAAGCTATTGACGTTGAAACGTTCACCTGTTCTGTTGTTGTTATCGGCGGGAGCCGCTAGGAGCCCGTTTGAAGGGCTGTATGGTCTGGTTAGCGGCGTACGTACTAAAGCACCAGAGATCGCACCTCTGAATCTTCCTAGCTTTTAGTTATTGACACTGGATTACTGATACGTTTTAATCCTGGCCCGCGGGTCAAAGTGAGGCTGACGACTCTTCCTTAGACGAACAAGATAATGTGGCAGTGGATGTTGAATTTTTGTCGCCAGTGTAGAGTCTTGTACCATAGGAATCAACGATGTTGTTTGGTGGCCGCTATCCTCTTTCTACAACACGACTGCACACATGTATTAACAGGGTTCTGTATCTACATAAACAGGAAGCTACTTATCTTAAGAGTGTCCATGTGTTGTGGTACAAGCTCTTCAAATAATAGTCCACGATAGCCTCACTGCTGGTGAAGTAAAAGTTCCACTATGCGATGAATGACAGATGCCAAACTATGATGGGAGTTAGTGCGCCAGTGACTGAGATAGTGACGGAGCGACTGAGCTGGTGACAGACTGACTGACTCAGCCCTCCGGTCCGTGGCGGCGATCTAAATACTTGTGGTCGAGAGGGAGTTCACGGCGTATTGCTTGGTCTCTCTCCTGATAGGCGCACTTCATCCAGCGCCTGTTATCGATTTTCTTGCTACATCTTTGCTGATCAGTGTTCTGGCGACAGCTTGCTCCAGCACAGTGGACAAATTTAATGTGGGTCAGCCAATAAATCTGCGGAAAAATCCGTTGCCTAATTTTTCTTCTGCGCCCCAGTGTGTCAAGAGTGCTGGTGTGACGACACGGAAATTCCGAAGACGAGCGAAATGCGCTTCATAGATGAGTTTGTGGACCGTCAGTGACTTAGTGCAGGATTTGCTGCACTAGGATCCTTCCATCCGTTGTAAAAATTGGCGGTACTAGACGGCAGCTATTGTCATCAATAAGTTGCTGCCGACCGCAGCTGACTTCTTCGATAGCGATTTTCCTTGTTTCGTGGTAGGTATTGCGGTACATCCTTGTAAAGGTCGCACGTCAACAGCACAGTGCTTGCACGGCATCAGAGATGGAGTGTTCCTTAAGTCGGGCAGCCACCGTCTGGGCGATCAAGTTACCTGAAATCACGCGTCTTGGTCGTCCTGTACTCGTCCGTCGCGTCATCGTCAAATCCAAAATCTGAAGGCATCCCATTAATGAGACACGCTGAACTACTCTATTAGCAACTTGAACCCACGACCTCCTCCTCCTCCTCTTTGGGGCAGTGACGTTAGGGAAGCCTGACACCAGTGATATCAAGTAGGTATACATATACTGATCAGCCAGACCATTATGACCACCGATCTCCTATCGATATAAACCTGTCCAGGCGATAGCAACGTCATCTGGCGAGGAGTGATTGCTAATCAGACAGACGCATGTTGCGTATGGTAAATGTGAGTGTGCTGTCCATGTGTAGCATGGGGAGGTGCGTGATTTATTTTAATTTGACTGAGGGCAGATGGTGATGGCTCGGAGGCTCGGCATGAGCATTTCGGAAAGTGCGCGACTTGTCGGGTGTTCGAGGAATGCTGTGTTGAGTGACTTCGACACGTGACGGAACCACGGTAAACCACGACCAGACGTCATGGGTTTGGGTGGCCACCCCTCATTACGGATGTCGGACGTCGTAGGCTGGGCAGACCGATATAAGAGGACAGGTGGGGAAATGTGGTGGAACTAACATCACACTTTAATGCTGGGCGAACGACACGTGTGTCTGAACACCCAGTACACAGAACGCTCCTGATGATAGGCGTCGCAGCCGACGACCCATGCATGAGCCAGTGTTAACACTAAGACATCGTCAAGTAAGACTGTAATGGACACGTGGCCATCGGTACTGAACGTTGGCGCAGTGGAAGAGCGTTGCCTGGTCAGATTAATCCCGTTACCTTCATCATGCCGATGGAAGGGCGCGAATCCTTCTTCCAGGCGAATAGCTCCTTGATACCTGTACTGCGGGATGCAGACAAGCTGGCGGAGGCTCCATAATGCTCTGGGGAACATTCTCGTGGGCATCCGTGAGTGAAGTGGACCTCGTGTAAGGCACCATGACGGCCAAGGAGTGTTGTACGCTGGTTGCAGACCACTCAGACCACTTCCACCCCTTCATGACGATCAAGTTTCCCGACGGCAATTGCATTTTTCTACAAGATAATACGCCATGTTACAAGGCCACGAGTGAAATTGAATGGTTCAATGAACACAGTAACGAGTTCCAATTGATGTATTGGCGCCCAATTCGCCACGTCTGAACCTGATCGAACACATCTTGGATGTGAATGAACGTGGCGTCAGAGTTCATTGGTCCCTTCCCCCGAATTTATGGGAATTACGTGACTTTTACAATCCCGAAACCGCTCGTGTTTTGAATAATAAGAGAAACTGAAGTGAATATCTCTAAATCATCATGCCTCTCAGTTGCGGATGTCCTACGTACCAAATCTTGTGCATCGAAAGATCGTCTAGAAACACACATTTTTATTCAGATAATATGATGTCCAAAGTTAATAATGTTAGAGTTATTAACGTTTTTGTGTTTTCATGCTGTAGCTTGCCTTCCCGTCGTTCTACACGTCTGTCGGAGTGACGTCGGCGGTCGAGCGGTCAAGGCATTAAACTACCAAACCTCTGGTCTGAGTTCTATTTTTAGCCGTCGATTATTTTCAGCCGACACTTTTTTCGGTGTATCTGATAATAAGAATACTTTTCTTTGCCTTATTTTGAAGTAAAATATCGCGAGGTGTCATTGATAATCAAAGGGGAGTATATATAACGTATTGCAGTTACTTTCACTGCGATACATAGCGCGCTACGATAGGACAGGACTTATGTAGACGACATTCAGCCAACCTGCACAATGAAAGTGATACCACCGAGATGTAACTATCTTTGTCAGTCGTGTGACGTTTTCGTTTACTGACAGGTAAAAAATTTTATCGCACGACTTCAAAATCATGCTACATCACAGCAAAGCAGAGAATATTACAACACAAAGCGAATGGTATTAAAATTCATCTGTTGGTCCATAATCAGCTGTCCACGCCTGTCTTTCATGATATGCTTTCATACGCTTGGTACGCGCGCAAACTGATACCCGATGGATCTGTTTTTAGCAACGTCGTTAAGTTTTCTACAAACAGTGTACCGGAAAACATGTCGATGCGGCGAGATTTCGATTGTCTCTTGCGCATGGGCGAGAAATATTTGTTTTTCCTGAAGTTTCACCCCACTATTTGAGAGGAGGCTCACGAAAAGACGATCAGTTAGGATTACGCAATAACTTAAGTTAGGTGTACTTTTATACTATATATCACGATTAAAATAACTTTCAATTAATCACACCCGCGATGCTTTACTTCAAAACAAGGCAAAGAAAAGTTTTCCGATTTCCAGAATATTATGAGATACCTTGAAAAAATATTGAAAGAAAATAAAATGTGACGACTAAGAATCGGACACGGACTAGCGGCTTGGTAGTTTCCTGTCTTGTCCGCTCAAACGCTGACGTCGCTCTGCTAGAAGTGTGGAATGATGGGTACCCAAGGTGCAGCATGAAAACACAGAAACGTTTAAAACTCGAACATTATTTACTTCGGACCCCATATTATATATATATTTTTAAGAAAAGCTTTTGTTTTTAGACGGTCTTCCGATGTATAGCCATTGAAAAAACGATTTTCCGTCATTACCTTTGATCTCGATTGTTTCCAAAATTAGTGAGTATCAAGCAGAACGCCGAAACACGTCTCTCTATATTTTCAATACAGAATGTCGTTGCGGAAACTGTTCAAAATATGTGACCCACATGATAGACCCTCCCCTTACATTAAGACAACACCGCAAAAGCTCGAAGCGCATAAAGAACACACGGAGACACAGTACATGGAAGCGGGTCCACGATTTTCTGTACTAAACCACTCAATTATTGATCTCTCATCTTATTCTCATAATTTCTGCGCTATGTACATGTTGTTGGCAGCATATCAGTCGCACCGTCTACTTCGAATGTAAAGTTTCTAAACTTACCCAACAGGATTTCCCACTACATTTTCTTAGTTCCGAGACGGAAAAATGAGTGATAAATTTTAAAATGTCTAGGGACGAAGAGGTAGGCAACAGTGAAAGTGGTCTTATATTCGCCTTCCTTAATACTGATTTACTGTGACCAGTCCCTCCTGACTTGTACAAGGTGTCCCAGAAATGTCTCGACAAACCTCGAGCGGTTGCAGAGGGTGCCTTGGGGAACAAATCGAGGATAGGGACCCGTGTCCGGAAGCTTTAACGAACACCAGTACAGAGAGCGTAAGTTATAGGATCAGGCGCCTGCCACTAGGCTACTCCCTCGCCAGCAAACGTGACTTTTTTGCGCCGGCGCAACCATAGGCGGAATATCTCGCAATGTTGTTTGTTATTCAGTGATAGCGACTGAGTACCACGATCACCTAGTGAAGATGGAGCTAGCTGCTTGGTAAATAGGCCTTGTCTCTGACCAATCCGATGCTCTGCTGACTCGGTGGATGGAGGTTTCGGACACAGGTTTCCCTCCACAGTTTATTTACCTCGTGGAACCCTCCAGCTTGTTTATTATGGGCTCTGAGTAGATTACGCCTGGCCCGGTTCCAGTTCTCCTTGATAACAAGAGGACTAACATCGGCTGGAATAAGATCTTGAACTAACCGGATAGGAAAGGACCAAGGATGCAGGCGTAGCTCGCAAGGCTTAATGACTGGCGGTATTAAAGGCAAAACTAAGCCAGGGGAGACTGAAGTCCCATTTACTAGGGGTTTTTCTGATGATAAATAATCAATGCGGACTTCGGTTAACTCTCTCCGCAAAGGACCCCCCTTACGGGGTGTTAGTGATATGCTGGACACCATTCTGAAAACAGAAGAAAGGCAGGAGCATTATCGCTAACAAGCTGGCCCAAAAGCACTGAATATGTTAGCGAAGTGATAAATAGTGGTGGCAGTGGTAACGTTACGTCTCGGGAGGAGCCAAGTAAATCTGGAAAACGCATCGATAATAACTAGTACATTTCGATGGCCCTTCTTAGTACGAGGTAACGGTCATAAATAATCAATGTAGACCTTGTCCACAGGACAGGACCCTCGTTCAGAACTGAACCACCCCTGCTGAAGAGCATTCTTGGGTTTGGCTAAATTACACAAGCGACATTGAGATATCATATCCCTCACATGCGGTCGAAGGTGGGCCAAGTCAAATCCTCCTCGATTTTCTGAAGAATATTATAAGTACCTAAATGGCCATCCACCAACTAATCACGACAATAACGAAAAACCGGGCGTACCAAGGTTGCAGGCAAACAGATCTTGGACTGCTTAGCCTCGCCCACCCTCTTACAGAGAAAACCACTCTTAAGAACATATCCGGCAGCTCTCCTGCCAGCACACGCTGCTTAATGGGGGCCCAAACAGGGTCCTGATCCTGATGCTTTTTCGGTATACAGATAAATGAACTTCAGATGGAAACTCGTGTCCTAAACCATTATCAACCATAGCAACACAGCATGACATTCATGAGAGACAAGGGCTGTCTACGCAGCAGCCAGTTCAATCTTCTCCACTGGCGGCCGTGGCAACCAATCACGGCCACTGAATAACAAACAACATTGCGAGACGTTCCGCCTATGGTCAGTCAGCGTACCCACGTCACGTTTGCTGCTGAAGGGCTGGCCTTGTGGCAGGAGATGGCGCCTGTAACTTAGGCACTCTCTTTAGGGTCTTCGGATGACGTTTCGGGGTACGGATTCCTATTCTTGATCTTTTCCTGAAGACACCCTCTATAACCCCTCAAGGTCTGTCGCAATATTTCTGAAGCGCCCTGTACAAAAGCTAAATTAAACTCAATGAAAAAAAATAAATAAAACGGAGATTACTGGTCTCAAGATAAATATAATTAAAATAAAGAGAATGAGAGTAAAACGTGGAACATGCTACTTGTAAGGCACTAGAGCAGCAGGTACACACTGCCAGTTCATTTCTTTACTGCACTGTGTGGCAACACTTAAGCACACGATGTAACATACTCAAGATATTTCGTCGCTAATCTATACATACGCCGGCCGGTGTGGCCGTGCGGTTCTAGGCGCTTCAGTCCGGAACCGCGTGACAGCTACGGTCGCAGGTTCGAATCGATGTGTGTGATGTCCTTACGTTAGTTAGGTTTAAGTAGTTCTAAGTTCTAGGGGACTGATGACCACAGATGTTAAGACCCATAGTGCTCAGAGCCATTTGGACCATCTATACATACTATCGAATTGTTTGTGGTGGTTATAGGTATTATTTTACATTTATTCACGGTTAAAGAATACACCATACGTTACGCCAAGGGGAAATTTTCTCAAGGCGTTTCTGCAAAGACTTAAGACTGTCCAACGACTATACTTTCCTGTGCACAACAGCGTTACCAGTGAACAATCCTACAGTGCTCCTGATCGTGCTTATCAGCGAAGGACAAGAGAATAAACTCCAGTTTTTATGCTAGTTTTTTTTACGCTATATTGAACACAATCCAGTAAATAAAACATTTTTCCAACACACTCTCCCCTTCCCACTCCCCTTCTTTCCCTGCAATCTAGCACGCGAGCTTGCGTTTTCCATTTTCCTTTGCATGTTGTGCGCGCGTGTTAATGCTAAACTTAATATAGCGAAGGCTGTAAACGCGACAGTGGCGTGAGATTACTGGTGTTAAACTTGACTTGGAGTAATTGATTTGGGATTTATTTGTCCCGCAATCTTTTCTTAAAACGTGTAAAGTTCGGTGCAGGCCAGCTGCTGGTGTATCGGAGCGACACAGTGTAGGCTGGTGTCCCCTAATGTTGAGGGACGAATGACGAATCGAATCACACGTAAGAGTACGACGAAGGCTCACGATTGCGAAATTCTACCTTTAGCTGAAAATTACAATAGATACGTTACACAATCAAAACAAAACAAAAAAAAGTGCACTACGGAGGAATTGTCCGAATGGCGGTAATAGGTAAATGTGATGTGCGTGTACAGACAAATGGTTTCAATAAAAAAAATGGTTTCATTCAGGAGAAACAGCTTCACAAACATAGCAAGTAAAATAATGCGTTGCTTCACCTCTGGTCCTTATGCAAGCAGTTATTTGGCTTGGCATGACTGACGGAGTTGCACGATGTGCTATTGACAAGGGATTTGAGATGGATTCCGTATTGTTGGATTTCCGGAAGGCTTTTGACACTGTACCTCACAAGCGGCTCGTAGTGACATTGCGTGCTTATGGAATATCGTCTCAGTTATGTGACTGGATTTGTGATTTCCTGTCAGAGAGATCACAGTTCGTAGCAATTGACGGAAAGTCATGGAGTTAAACAGAAGTGATTTCTGCCGTTCACCAAGGTAATGTTATAGGCCCTTTGCTGTTCCTTATCTATATAAACGATTTGGGAGACAACGTGAGCAGCCGTCTTTGGTTGTTTGCAGATGACGCTGTCGTTAATCGACTAACAAAGTCATCATAAGATCAAAACAAATTGAACAATTTAGAAAAGATATCTGAATGGTGCGAAAAGTGACAGTTAACCCTAAATAACGAAAACTGTAAGGTCATCCACATGAGTGCCAAAAAGAACTCGTTAAACTTCGGTTACACGATGATGATGATGATGATGAGGTCCCATACGGTTACACGATAAATCAGCCTAATCTAAAAGCCGCAGATTCAACTAAATACCTAGGTATTACAATTACGAACAACTTGGAAGAAACACACAGAAAATGTTTTCTGGAAAGCTAACCTAAGACTGTGTTTTATTGACAGAACACTTGGAAAATGTGACAGACCTACTAAGGAGACTGCCTGCACTACGCTTGTCCGTCCTCTTTTAGAAGACTGCTGCACGGTGTGGGATCCTTACCGGATAGGACTGACCGAGTACATCGAAAAAGTTCAAAGAAAGGCAGCACGTTTTGTATTATCGCGAAATAAGGGAGAGAGTGTAACAGAAATGATACAGGATTTGGGCTGGACATCATTAAAAGAAAGGCGTTTTTCGTTGCGACGGAATAGTCTCACGAAATTCCAATCACCAACTTTCTCCTCCGAATGCGAAAATATTTTGTTGACACCGACCTACATAGGGAGGAACGATCACCACGATAAAATAAGGGAAATCAGAGCTCGTACGGCAAGATATAGGTGTTCATTCTTTCCGCGCGCTATACGAGATTGGAATAAAAGAGAATTGTGAAGGTGGTTCGATGAACCCTATGCCAGGCTCTTAAATGTGATTTGCAGAGTATCGCTGTAGATGTATATATAAATGTAGATGTCCTGCTGAGGGATATCGTGCCAAATTCTGTCCAATTGGTGCGTTAGATCGTCAAAATCCCGAGCCGCTTAGAGGAACCCTCCCAAACTTTCTTAGTTGGAGAGAGATCCGGCGACCTTCCCGACGGAGGTAGGACTTGGCAGACACGAAGACAAGCAGTAGAAACTGTCACCATGTGTGGGCGGACATTATCTTGCTGAAATGTAAGCCCAGGATTGCTTGTCGTGAAGGGCAACAAAACGGGACGTAGAATACCGTCGATCTACCGCTGTGCTGTCAGGGCTCTGCGGATGACAACGAAAGAGACCTGATGTCAAAGAAATGGCACTCCAGACCATCACTACTTGTTTTCGGGCAATATGGCGGGGTATTCCACAACTGTCCAGTCATCTCCTGAGACTCTTCGCTGGACATCGGGGCTCCTTTCGAAGCGGGAATGATCACTGAAGACAGTTCTACTCCAGTCAATGAGATTCCAGACCTCTGAAGTGTGTGCGGACACAATGGTGGGATACCAACCTGACTGTTGTCCGCCATATGACTTGATAATTAGAAGTTTCGGTCTGGGGTGCTATTTCTTTTCATAGTTGGACCCCTTTGGTTGTCATCCACGGCACCCTTACAGCACAGAGGTACGTCGATTATATTGTATGGTCCGTTGTGTTGCCCTTTACGGCTAACCATCTTGGGTTTATATTTCAGCAAGATAATGCCCGCCTGCACACTGTGAAATTTGCTACTGCTTAACTTCGTGCTTTCCATACCCTATCTTCGTTAGCAGGGTCCCCGGATCACTCCCCAATTGAGAACATTTGTGGAACATTATGGGTCGGGTCCTCCAACCAGCTCGGGATTTGATGAGCTAACGTGGCAGTTGGACAAAATTTGGCATGATGACATCGAATAACTCTGTCAGTGGCAAGCCAAATAACTGCTTGCATAAGGGCCAGAAGCGGACGAACGCATTATTATGCTTATTTTGCGAAGCTCTCTCTCTTGAATTAATCATCCAATTTTTCTGAAATTGTAACCATTTGTGCGGTTCTAGGCGCTACAGTCTGGAGCCGAGCGACCCCTGAGAAAATGAGGGGTAAATAAGGTCATATGGACACATGGCTAGAAACGCGTTCCAAGCCAGGTACGTCACTCGAAGGTCGAGATCAAAGCTCTCTCACAGTTTAGTTTCAGTGACTGAAAGCTCACTTCAGAAGACACGAGGCAAGTCGGAGTGTTCTTTGGTTGGTTGTTTTGGGGAAGGAGACCAGACAGCGAGGTCATCGGTCTAATCGGATTAGAGAAGGATGGGGAAGGAAGTCGGCCGTGCCCTTTCAAAGGAACCATCCCGGCATTTGCCTGGAGCGATTTAGGGAAATCACGGAAAACCTAAATCAGGATGGCCGGACGCGGGATTGAACCGTCGTCCTCCCGAATGCGAGTCCAGTGTCTAACCACTGCGCCACCTCGCTCGGTCGGAGTGTTCTGTCTGTACTAGAGTTTCCATTCTGCACTCAAGAGGACAGTAACGTTGTCCATGAGCAGAGTGAGTCGGCAATAGATGCCCCTGGTGCCTATACGTGAGCGCGCCGTTGTCATCGACTTTACTACCCTCTTGAGCGTGAAGCTAAAACGCTAGTACAGACAAAACATTTTCACTTCTCAAGGATGCTTTCAGTCATTGAAAACTAAACAGATAACATTTGTCTCTGACAAAATATCTTTACTTCCCTTGAAAGACACTTAGGGCCGCATGTCCAAATGACTTTTTCTACTCTTATCCTCGGGGATCGTTTCCAGCTGTTTGCTCTCATTTAGCATAATCACCATGTGCAAAACGAATAAACAGAAAGTAAGAATGTTCATTCAAAGCAGATACTATTTAGTTTGGTTTCAGTTTTTGAAAGTACCATTGCTCGAGTGGTTCTCCATTGAAGAAACTCTCTCGAACCTAATCGTGGAATCTGTCCACCGATTTACGCCACGTCTCGCGTCAGATATTGACGAGTTCTTGCCGAACTGGTGTATGTAATGGCTCAGTATTCGCAGGGCAGCGTGAATAGACCGTGGCCTTACATACGTTAGCCAGCAAGTTTTTAAACGGTGTCCATTGTAACATAGAGTGCAATCGACGAGAAATGATGTATTGCGATGCTTCATATTGAGCTAACTCGGCCGCCTTATACACTGAAGCGCCAGAGGAACTAGTATAGGCATGCGTATTGAAATACAAAAATGTAAACAGGCAGAATGCGGCGCCGCGGTCGGCAACGCCTATATAAGACAACAAGTGTCTGGCGCAGTTGTTGGGTCGGTTACTGCTGCTACAATGGCGGATTATCAAGATTTAAGTGCGATTGCATCGCACGAGCGATGGGACACAGCATCTCCGAGGCAGCGATGACGTAGGGATTTTCCCGTGCGACAATTTCGAGAGTGCACCGCGAATATCAGGAATCCGGTAAAATATCAAATCTGCGACATCGCTGCGGCCGAAAAAGATCCTGCAAGAACGGAACCAACGACGACTGAAGGGAATTGTTCAACGTGACAGAAGTGCAATCCTTCCGCAGATTGCTGCAGATTTCAATGCTGGACTATCAACAAGTCAGCGAAACATTATCGATATGGGCTTTCGGAGCCGAAGGCCCACTTGTGTACCCTTGATGACTGCTTTACGCCTCGTCTGGGGCCGTCAACACCGACATTGGACTGTTAATGACTGGAAACTTGTTGCCTGCGCCAGAGGCGCGCGCGCGCACACTCTCTCTCTCTCTCTCTCTCTCTCTCTCTCTCTCTCTGTGTCTGTCTCTCTCTCTCTCTCTACACACGTGTACGTCTTTAACAGTTGTAGCAATCTTTAAGTACATGCTTCATCGTTGCTACTTATGTAATTTCGAGTAGTGCATTCCAGTCAACTATACCAAAAAAAAAAAAAAAAAAAAAACTAGCAACTAACGTCAGTAAATGTAGGCTTGCGTTTCTTTAGTCTCTGAGAACTCGTAGCGTGATAATTGCCTTGCAACTTCTTACAATTAATCGGGACACGAACGTATTTTCCCGCGGTCGTTTTATATTCGGTATTGATATTCACCAGCAATTAATTCGTATAGGGATGTGCGATTTATAAGTAACTGTACAAGATACAGCTTCAATGATTTATAAATGTTCGCGTTACTAGGTAATAGAAGTAATTGTGACGAATTTTCGTTGAACTTGGGTCCACAGCAACGATATTGCCACCGTAAACAACAAAATATTGCCAACCCTTTGATGTTTACTTCTTTAGGCAATATAAGCTGTGTCGAAGAAAGATTGCTGATTTTGTAAGACTATAATGTCCCAAACCACAAGTAAAGGTACGTGATCGTTATTTCATCATCAAACTTCACTCTGTGGCTTAAAGTAATTTTTCTGCGCCAAAGTATACGCTCAAGTTGCTATACGCTTGGCGGAAGATATGTTACGACATTGACATACACACGTCATCATTTGAAAATGTAATTAGTGTGGCTTTTAATACAGGGTGATTAAAAAAGAATACCACAACTTTAAAAATGTGTATTTAATGAAAGAAACATAATATAACCTTCTGTTATACATCATTACAAAGAGTATTTAAAAAGGTTTTTTTTCACTCAAAAACAAGTTCAGAGATGTTCAATATGGCCCCCTCCAGACACTCGAGCAATATCAACCCGATACTCCAACTCGTTCCACACTCTCTGTAGCATATCAGGCGTAACAGTTTGGATAGCTGCTGTTATTTCTCGTCTCAAATCATCAATGGCGGCTGGGAGAGGTGGCCGAAACACCATATCCTTAACATCCCCATAAGAAAAAATCGCAGGGGGTAAGATCAGGGCTTCTTGGAGGCCAGTGATGAAGTGCTCTGTCACGGGCTGCCTGGCGGCCGATCCATCGCCTCGGGTAGTTGACGTTCAGGTAGTTACGGACAGATAAGTGTCAATGTGGTTGATTGTGGAATTTGCAGCTCTCTGCTAGCTCTGCGAGTCGATTTTCCTGGGTTGCGAACAAATGCTTGCTGGATGCGTGCTACATTTTCATAACTCGTTCTCGGCCGTCCAGAACTTTTCCCTTTGCACAAACACCCATTCTCTGTAAACTGTTTATACCAACGTTTAATACACCACCTATCAGGAGGTTTAACACCATACTTCGTTCGAAATGCACGCTGAACAACTGTCGTCGATTCACTTCTGCCGTACTCAATAACACAAAAGCTTTCTGTTGAGCGGTCGCCATCTTAGCATCAACTGACGCTGACGCCTAGTCAACAGCGCCTCAAGCGAACAAATGTACAACTAAATGAAATTTTATAGCTCCCTTAATTCACCGACAGATAGTGCTTAGCTCTGCCTTTTGTCGTTGCAGAGTTTTAAATTCCTAAAGTTGTGGTATTCTTTTTGAATCACCCTGTACTTGGTCCCTTGAATGCCAGAGTGCTTCTGAATCTAAACACGTGGCTTCAGTGAGGTGTGCACATTGCTGTCTTCCACTCTTCATCGAACTCCCAGATCTGCAATATGAGGACTAATATAAGTACTATCAGGTGTGTGGGATATCTTTGTTTTGCGCTGTTGTAGTTGATTTAAGCAGTGGATTTTTGACTTCTTGATTGAAAATCTAATGATACACTGAATTCAGTGAATTAAGTATAATTCTCTTCCTATGATATTATACTTTGTTACTTTATTTCTCTCTAGTAAAATGTCACTTGGGGTAGAATGCAACCTTTTGCAAGGAAATGACACAGACCACTGTTTGTACGATCGAGTTTTGTTCGAAGCAGGTTTCGTGCGGTTTCCAGCGTTAGAAATCCAATATGTCCCTTATTAGAAAGTTTCTAGAACCAAATTTAAATGTTGAATTAAAGAATATATTACAAACCCCTAAGTATCGCTCCCACATTGATCGCGAAGACAAGATTAGCCTAATTACAGCGTGATCAAAGGCGTTTGAAAAAATCATAATTTCTGCGATCCATACGTGAGTGGAACAGAAAGAAACCCTAATAATTGGTACGATGGGAAGTTTCCTCTGCCATGCACTTTTGTGTTTTGCTGAGTATGGTTGTACTGTAAATGTAGATAAAGTAAAACTGAAAGCTGTAGGCGGAATTATTTAAATACACTACTGGCCATTAAAATTGCTACACCAAGAAGAGATGCAGATGATAAACGGGTATTCATTGGACAAATATATTATACTACAACCGATATGTGACTACATTTTCACACAATTTGGGTACATAGATCCTGAGAAATCAGTACCCAGAACAACCACCTCCGGCCGTAATAACGGCCTTGATACGCCTGGGCATTGAGTCAAACGGAGCTTGGATGGCGTGTACAGGTACAGCTGCCCATGCAGCTTCAACACGATATCACAGTTCATCAAGAGTAGTGACTGGCGTATTGTGACGAGCCAGTTGCTCGGCCACCATTGACCAGACGTTTTCAATTGGTGAGAGATCTGGAGAATGTGCTGGCAGGGCAGCAGTCGAACATTTTCTGTATGCAGAAAGGCCCGTACAGGACCTGCAACATGCGGTCGTGCGTTATCCTGCTGAAATGTATGGTTTCACAGGGATCGAATGAAGGGTAGAGCCACGGGTCGTAACACATCTGAAATGTAAAGTCCACTGTTCAAAGTGCCGTCAATGCGAACAAGAGGTGACCGACACGTGTAACCAACGGCACCCCATACCATCACGCCGGGTGATACGTCAGTATGGCGATGACGAATACACGCTTCCAATGTTCGTTCACCGCGATGTTGCCAAACACGGATGCGACCATCATGATGCTGTAGCAGAACCTGGATTCATCCGAAAAAATGACGTTTTGCCACTCGTGCACCCAGGTTCGTCGTCGAGTACACCATCGCAGGCACTCCTGTCTGTGATGCAGCGTCAAGGGTAACCGCAGCCATGGTCTCCGAGCTGATAGTCCATGCTGCTGCAAACTAACTGTTCGTGCAGATGGTCGTTGTTTTGCAAACGTCCCCATCTGTTGACTCAGGGATCGAGACGTGGTTGCACGATCCGTTACAGCCATGCGGATAAGATGCCTTTCATCTCGACTGCTAGTGATGCGAGGCCTTTAGGATCCAGCACGGCGTTCCGTATTACCCTCCTGAACCCACCAATTCCATGTTCTGCTAACAGTCGTTGGATGTCGACCAACGCGAGCAGCAATGTCGCGATACGATAAACCGCAATCGCGATAGGCTACAATCTGACCTTTATCAAAATCGGAAACGTGATGGTACGCATTTCTCCTCCTTACACGAGGCATCACAACAACGTTTCACCAGGCAACGCCAGTTAACTGCTGTTTGTGTATGAGAAATCGGTTGGAAACTTTCCTCATGTCAGCACGTTGTAGGTATCGCCACCGGCGCCAACCTTGTGTGAATGCTCTGAAAAGCTTATCATTTGCATATCACAGCTTCTTCTTCCAGTCGGTTAAATTTCGCGTCTGTAGCACGTCATCTTCGTGGTGAAGCAATTTTAATGGCCAGTACTGTAAGAAGCCTTGGGTGACCACTGAGGACAACGGAGAAGTTGGTAAGAGCAATTCAACCAGTTGGGTATATCAGAAAACAGCTGAGAAGAAGGCGCTGCCTCTTGTGTTGCAGCTGAAGAGCGTGGGCCCGAAGCTGGTGCCGTTCTTCAAGACGGTGGCCATCTACTTCGTGCTGTTCATCCCGGTGGAGCGGCCGTCGTGGGCGGCCACGCTCGTCAAGTGCCTGCCCATCGTCTGCCTCATCGGCTTCGTCCTGCTGCACGGCATCAGCCTCGGCGATGAGTGAGTACACACGCCCAACTGCGAGCTTGATAAGCGTGCATGACCGAGCATTCGTCACAACGATCTTTGGCAGTCCGTTGGGTAGCTTTTCACAAGCATTCGGATTGTCCAAACTGTGTAACTGCCACGGAAAAAAATAATCCAACCCCCAGAAGGACTAGACCATTTTCTTGACAAATAATGTGATAAGTATTCTATCATTGTAGTACTATATGATAACATACGATAATAAATTCAGACCAGATGAAACACACGTCACGATAAGTGGTGCCCAAACACTCGCATCATACAGTGTTCCCTCCCCCTCCCCCATACCTCCCCGCCCCTCCTGGCGGCAACACGGTCGTGTATTCTCGCATGGAAACGATCATAAACGTGCCGAATGGCATCCTGAGATGTACTGCCCCAAGCAGCTTGCACCTTTTGTTGCAATTTTGCAAAGGTTTTGCAGACTCAGGAGAAATTCAAGTTTCTGCTTTACCATGCTCCAGACATGTTACTCGGCGAGAGATCTGTTGCTCTTGAATGATTTTCACTCTGCAGCGGAGTGTGCGCTGAAATGAAACTTCCTGGCAGATCAAAACTACGTGCCGGACCGAGAGTCGAACGCGGGACCTTTGCCATTCGCGGGCAAGTGCTCTACCGACTGAGATACCCAAACACGACTCAAGACACGTTCTCACCATTCATCAGTTTTCTGCAGGTCGTTCTGTAAATTTTTACTATCTTCTGGCGTTGGGTTGTGTGGGTGAAGAGACCAAACAGCGAGGTCATCGGTCTCATCGGATTAGAGAAGGACGGGGAAGGAAGTCGGCCGTGTCCTTTCAAAGGAACCATCCCTGCATTTGCCCGGAGCGATTGAGGGAAATCACGGAAAACCTAAATCAAGATGGCCGGAGCGCGGGATTGAACTGTCGTACTCCCGAATGCGAGTCCAGTGTGCTAACCACTGCGCCACCTCGCTCGGTCTTCTGGCGTTGCTACTTTGGTGTAGACAACTGTATCATCTGCGAATAGCCTTAAAGAGCATCCGATACTTTCTACTAGATCATTTGTATATATTGTAAACAGCAACGGTCCTATCACACTTCTCTATGGTACTCCGGATATTACCTTTACATCTGTCGATTTAGTTCGGTTAAGAGCGACGTGTTGACTTCTATTTGCAAGAAAGTCTTGAATCCAATCGCAGGTCTGCTCCGATACTCCGTAATGTCGCATTTTTTTCATTAAACGGCAATGCGGGACGGTGTCAAACGCCGAACTGACATCAAGGAAAACGGCATCAAACTGAGCGCCGTCGTCCACTGCGCTGTAGATCTCATGGAGGAACAGAGCGAGCTGAGTTTTGCAGGCTTTATGTTTGCGGAATCCATGTTGATTTTTATAGAGGAGCTGTTCATTTTCCAAAAACGTCATAATTCTTGAGCATAAAACATGTTCCATAATCCTACAACAGATTGACGAGTGTGTCGATCTGTCTTACGGCCTTTCTTAAAAATTGGAATGACCTGCGCTTTCTTCCGTTCATTAGGGACCTTTCTTTGCTCAAGGGATCTACGATAAATTACTGCTAGAATGGGAGCAAGTTCTTTCGCATAATCTTTATAGAAACGGATAGGTCTCTCGTCTGGTCATAACGCCTTTACACTACTAAACGATTGTTGCAGCTTTTCAATTCCGCGATCGGTTATCTAAATATTGCCATTTCGATGTTCGTATGACGATTGAAAGGATGGACAGTGTTACGATCTTCCACGGTGAAACAACTTCGGAAGACCGAATTCAGTATTTCGTCTCGAGCAAATCAAAGTCTACGAATGTCTTTCGTCAAGTCTCCAAAAACATGGAAATCATACGGGGAGATACCAGACGTGTGTGGAGGACGTGTAATGGCTTCCGAGCAAAAACATTCGCGGCCGTCGGTTTGCTTCGGGAGAAGAGGTGCACGCCTGCGTAGAATGAAGGTTCCGGAGGCAACCGCAAACATTTTTCCATGAAGGCATTGGCCGTCTTGTCCCACTGTAGGGTAAGTCTATTAACACTTACCACGATAACTATGAAATAATGAACAGTTTATTTATTTTCAGAGTTACGTACCTGAAACAGTAAAAACGGAACCCTCACAGGATCCCTTGGTTGTCCGTCCGTTTGTCCGTCTGGCTGGCTGTTGAAAACAATTTTTCTTAGAAACGGGCAGAGTTACCAGGTTGAAAGTTGTGTCCCGTACTAATATCTGCGGTCCCTTGGCGGTGTAAAAGACTGAAGCTTCAAAGTCACTGCAATCAAAAGATACTGCCGTTTATGTTACACATTTTGAAACTCGCAAACTCACTCATCAAAACGTGTAGGGCACTTCCTGTTGAACTAGAATCGTGAAAATTAGCGAGACGCAAGGTTTCGCAGTAAAAGTAAAGGAAAAGACCTGAATTTTTTTAAAATTTGTAACTATATCACACAGCATTCTGAAGATTAGATGGGTAGATCACATAACTAATTAGGAGGTATTGAATAGAATTGGGGAGAAGAGAAATTTGTGGCACAACTTGACTGGAAATAGGGATCGGTTGGTAGGACATGTTCTAAGACATCGAGGGATCACCAATTTAGTATTGAAGGGCAGTGTGGAGGGTAAAAATGTAGAGAGAGACCAAGAGATGAATACACTAAGCAGATTCAGAAGGATGTAGGTTGCAGTAGGTCCTGGGAGATGAAGAAGCTTGCACAGGATAGAGTAGCATGGAGAGCTGCATCAAACCAGTCTCTGGACTGAAGATCACGACAACAACATATCACACGAAAAAATATTTATTTTGTTGTTCTCGAAAGTCTTAAAATTCCCTGAACCGATGTGGATAGCGGGGAAAAAATCGTAGAGATTTCTGGGATGGATGAACTATCTATCCTCATTATTAATTAAGTTTGTACGGAACCACCGGTGCGCGAGTTCTACTTACAATTATCCGCCTTTTTGTTCCCAATCGGTCTCGTTTTAATCTGAGTGGCCCTTATATTCTTCTGTACAGGCGTATGTGAGATACATTAAGTCAGTACTTGTTTATTGCGTATGTGTATCGATGCGTATGTGAGATCTGTATATAGCCTCTTCAGCTCACAGAAAATAGCGACATTATTGCCAAACTTTGGTGTTGTGTTGCAGCAAGAACACCTCGAGATCCTATCCTGTATTTTAAGTAAGTGTGTTAAAAGTGTTAGGAGCTTCAGATATGTTTCTCCTTCGAACCTCAGATGATAATACCAATCGTTTACATGCATCTTGAGGTGAAAGCGTAACCACATTAAGTTTCCTTTCACTAATAATTCTTTACACCACATCTCACTTTTTCTCTTTCGGGTTTTTTCCCCCACATCACAAAGACAAAACCGGCTGAAATGAGGCATTGTCGTGCAAGCTCCATATAGTCGAAGTTCAAACTGATACGTGTCCAAGAGTGCTTGGGCTATGAGGAGGCGAAGAGCTGCTTGCAGAAAACGGCTTGATCATGCACGCTTGTCAAGCCTGCAGTTACGTGTGGGGTCGCTTCGTGGATTTACTACTCCAGCACCTTGGGAAGTTATACTGTAGCTGAAATAATAGTGTAACACTGAAGTGTTTCAGGTTGGCTTGGGCTGCTTGGTGGTTTGTTATACTCCAGTTCAGGCACCAAACACTTAGATAAGTTGCCACCTGGACACTCCTTTTATAGACAATGAATGTTGCTTATTTAATATTCGGTCGCCGTTAAGTATTATTAATCAGTGTCCAGCTAGTCTGTGGTCTGAATCCGTGTGCGTTCTTCCTCTAACTTGCCTCAGACTTCGTCTCCTTACAGACTGCAGATAAATTTGCTGGAAATTAACATCTCGTTCTCAATTACTCCACCACAAAATAAGAAGTGAGATTCAGTTCACCTTCTTATATTATCTTCAAAGTTACTACTCAATGCATAATGTTCACTGGATTAGTCTCTCGATATCGTAGACACCAGTGCCCAGTCATTCCTCCTAAAGCAATTCGACACTATGTTAGCGTGACATCTGGAACATTGTCTCGGGTTTTGCCAGAGACTTTCAGCGGGCTGCGAATCCAGGGACACAAAGAGCCACTCCGGACTTTTGAGGTTCTGTCCGCCAAGCATAGTTGGATCATTTGAGCGAGTTTTGAATCGAAATTATGTGGAACGATTCAGTTTACAGCATACGTATACATGTTAAGTTTTAAAATTAATGAATACATTTCTCTGCCGTACACATTTGACTACATTTAAGAATCAAGGTTTTTTTTTATTTACAGGCTACCAGGCTTTAAATAAAAGTTCTTCTGTGTAGTAGTAGCTCTGAAGACATAATCGTGGTTTAGATTTAAAATCTGTTTTGCTATGTGTCTGACGATTTGCCCAGTTACAGAAAATATTTAATGTTTCTGAGTCACTGACAGCTATAATAGTTTAGTAGGTATGGAATTACGGATATCAGTATTCTTGGCAAATTTTGAAGGACTGTTTATGACTAACTTCGTTACCGAATATACATAAATTATGAAGAGAAGTGGAAATGCATATCTCCTTGAAGATGTACCTACGATATTACTGCGATGATGTGCTACTCCAAAATATTCTGCGGCTCTACCTTCTCATCTTTCTCTCCTTGAGAAGCATTGCATAAAATTCTTATGGCTATAAGCAGCCTCCTAGCATTATGTGATACGTTAAGACCTGCGCCATGTAATTTGATTTCAGATTTATACAGGGTGCACTCTTTTTAAGAATGAAATGACCCGACTCTGGCTAACGCAATTACTCTCCCTTAAAAGTATTAATACAAACAACACCATTACGAAAGTAATGATTTTACGTCTGTAAAATTTTCTGTGTGATGTACTGAAAAAAAAGTGATTGGGCGTAATTACTGCTAATCATGAGTAATCTCTATCTTCTTTCTAACTAATTATATAAGTAATTAAAAAATTTGCGTCATCCACTGTAGTGTTTCTAAAAACTGTATTGACGTAAGTAGTAATAAGAGCTTCCCTCTAACGACTACAGAACGATCATTACGTCAATCGGAGGCTTTCGTAACAACTCGTTTCTCCTTATTAAATGCAGCAGTAATACAGAAATGTAATTAGTACCGGTACCTAGTCGGAGATAACTCCCGCTAAATTAATGCTCAGTTTCAGACTACATTCTTTAGATGCTGTACAATTATTAGATAGTATTATTTATATTTCGCTCCCTTTATTACCCCTGTTACATAAATCGTGATCTGACTGCACGATGAAATCTCTCTTCTTCCTAATATCAAAGTTAAATATCAGCCTGTAATTATCTGTTTTCAGTACGTATAACACCTAATACTGGCTTTGACTTTTATAGACCCATAACATTACTTTTTTTATAAAGATCCTTTTTTCAGGAACTTGATCCAATACATTATTTCCTTAAAAAATACAGTGATATGCAAAGTTTATGGACGAAAGTAACTGTCACGTGTGTCACTGCCAAGAACACAGGTCGATGAAACTTACGATATAGTACAGAAAGTATGTGAGAGAAATATGCAATGAGACGAAAAGAGATGGCACTTATGTTCAAAGGCAATAATTTCACTGAAGTCACCGCGATTTATGACGGTCCCCTGAATATTACAAAAGGCTGGACACGGTTCTTACTAGCGTGTATCATCACCACGGATGGCAGTGCATGATCTGCAACGTGCTCCCATGCTGCCACAAATTGGTAAGAAGTTCTTGAAATAGAGTGTGCCATTCCCACCAGCTCAGTTGACGTGGCGCCTATCGTACAAAGAGGGAGGCATTGTGCAGCTATACTACCAGGACCATGGTACTCCTGTGATGTGTACCTCAGGAAGTTTCTAATTGCCATTACTCGTCTCTCCTTTAACCATGGATGGTTCCGGCTTCTTTTGACTGATTCGACCCTGTGTGTTTGCGGTACGGATGAGGTTGGTTTCGTTTTGTTGCGCTTTAGGGCGCAAAAACAACTGGCGTCTTACGCGCCCAAGTCAAAAACTATAGAACACGAAGACAGTCGATTTGCTGCAGTGCTTGATGCTTAGTGGACAACAAATCACTACTCGCAAAATGTCATGCGTTGACATAAATACTGAAGTGCCAAAGAAACTGGTATAGGCATGCGTGTTCAAATACAGAGATATGTAAACTGGCAGAATACGGAACTGTGGTCGGCAATGCCTTTATAAGACGAAAAGTGTTTTTCGCAGTTGTTAGATCGGTTACCGTTGCTACAGTGTCACGTTATCAAGATATAAGTGACGTTGAACTTGGTGTTACGTCGACGCACGAGCTGTGGGACACAGCGTCTCCGAGGTAGCGATGAAGTGGGGATTTTCCCGTACAACCATTTCACTAGTTTATCGAGAATATCAGGAATCTGGTAAAACATCAAATCTCCGACATCGCTGCGGCCGGAAAAAGATTCTGCAAGAATGGTACCTACGAAGACTGAAGAGAATCGTTCAACGTGACAGGAAGTGCAACCCTTCAGCAGATTGCTGCATATTTCAGTGCTGGGCCATCAACAAGTGACAGCATGCGAACCATTCAACGAAACATCATCGATACGGGGTTTCGGAGCCGAAGGCCCGCTCGTGTACCTTTGATGACTGCACGACACAAAGCTTCCCGTTAACACCGACAGCGGACTGTTGATGACGGGAAACATGTTTCCCGCTCGGACGAGTCTCATTTCAAATTGTATCGAGCCGATGGACATGTTCGGGTATGGAGACAAGCTCATGAATCCATGGATGTCAGCAGGGGACTGTTCAAGCTGGTGGAGTCTCAGTAATGGGGTGGGGCGTGTACAGTTGGAGTGATATGGGACCCCTGATACGTCTAGATACGACTCTGGCAGGTGACACGTACGTAAGCATCTTGTCTGATCACCTGCATCCATTCATGTCCATTGTGCATTCCGACGGACTTGGGCAATTCTTGCAGGATAATGCGGCACCTCACACGTCCAGAATTGCTACAGAGTGGCTCCAGGAACACTCTTCTGAGTTTGAACACTTCCGCTGGCCACCAGACTCCCCAGATATGAACATTATTGAGCATATCCAGGATGTCTTGCAAGTGCTACGCAGAAGAGATCTCCACCCCTTGTACTCTTACGGATTTATGGAGAGCCCTGTAGGATTAATGGTGTCAGTTCCCTCCAGCACTACTTCAGACATTAGTGGAGCCCATGCCACGTCGTGTTTCGACACTTCTGCGTGCTCGCGGGGCCCTAAACTATAAAAGCCAGGTGTACTAGTTTCTTTGGCTCTTCAGTGTATATCTTTTTCGCAGCTGAACGCCTCATGATTCTACTGCTCTGTGTAAACAAATGTAAATGTTCTATGTGAGTTTTGGCTGTATATTTGTGATGAATGTGATTGGATGCACTTTTTAAATTGTAACATATCATGTGTTGGAAATTGACTGAGTGGATAATGTCCGAAGGCCAAAGTAAAAATAAAAAATAATCTGTTGGATGGTCGTTGGTGCACTTGGACGATCTGCAGTACGTTTTCCCAATGCATGCCATACATGCTCTGTCGGATTTAACTCGGAGGAACGGGTAGGCCAGTCCATTCGCTGAACAACCTCTCGTTCCAAGAGCTGCTCCTCCTGCACAGTTCGATGCAGTCGCGCATTGTCATCCATAAAAAATGAAGTCACGAATATACCACAGAAAAAACGCCCGTGGATAGAAGGCATAGTGTCGCAGTAACATTTACATGTTAGAGTACCATGTTCAAAGATTTGTTCAGTATGTATATGGAACATTACACCTCCCCACATCGTAATACTGGACCACCAAAATGATTGTTTGACAGCGGTCCTGGATGCGTTAAATATTCCCACCCCTCGCTGTATGAGGATACGTCCACCGCATTAAAAAAGAAAGTTGAGATTAATTTCCGTGTAAAAGTCAGTATTTCAGTTCTGGATTCAACATATTGGAAATGTGTTCGGCAAGTACTAGATAACAAAGGGAGTGTAGCAACCAAGTAATATTTTCTTACATCAAATTCAAATACAGTACTTTCCCAGACAACCAGCCTTAAAAATAGAAGTTTGAAATAATCTAAGTGGCCAATTGGTTTACGCGTACGCTTCGTATTAATGAAACGTCTTACAATACGTTCATAACTTACTTGTCTTGTCCGCCTCTGTAGCCGAGTTGAGTTGTCAGCGTAGTCGTCTGGCATGCGGAGGACCCGGGTTCGATTCACGGTACTGCCAGGGATATTTTTTTTGGTGGAAGGATTGGAATGTGGTCCAGTCAGCTTCGAAATGCGATTTGAGAAGCTGCTTGAGTGAAAAGTAGCGGCTCCAGTTCCGTTAAGCCAACAATGGCCGGGAGGGCACAAACTAGTTTCACCTCAATTTTCGCCCCAATCTTACTGCAAAGTGGCATCAAAAAGACATACTTGTCCAGAAAATTTGTCGACTGCTATCGAGTTTCGTGCCTGCCTAGAGTTCTACCGAAGCACCGTAACGTTTGCGGGTGGACCCTCGGAAATCGTGACAAATTCGGAAAAAAACAGCCAAATATTTGAGTCACGCAAGAATATAAATGTCGTTGCTGCTCGTTTCGCGTTTCAGAATATACGTCTTTTGAATTAATGAGAAAATGCGTCCTGTATAATACCATATTAGCGTAGAGCAGGACGCTAACCTAATTCTTTCTAATTCGTAAACTTTGTGCCCCTATCCACTACAATACAGTGAACTCGTGCGGCTTCTGTCATCTTTCATCTTGCGATATCCTGAAGGTTTTTGCCACCGATGTGTCTTTAAGTAATATTTCATTATAACAGATCGTACCAGGAGTGGCGTATTCATGACAGATCTTCAGTGCACTGTTGCCGTCAAATGTGATACTGTCACGACACGCAAGTTATAATACGAAAACAAAAATCTAACATTGCGTCTCCAGAGATCTTCATATGTCGACTACTATCGAGTTTCATGCTCACATCCAGCCGTATGGAAAACACGTCATCTTGACATCACTTCCCAGTAAGATTCTGGTGAAAATAGCTTCTCTCCGGCCGGGAGAGCGGTGCACTTACCGCACACTCCTCCATACAGTATCAAAATGACGCCATTGGCTGAGGATGATACGGCGGTCAGTCGGTCTCAGTTGGCCCATCTGTGGGTAGAATGGCGGTGTTTTAGTTGTCTTAATACATCACTTTGAGTACTGAGCAAAGCAAAGATGCCCCACGGCGGTCGTTTGGCCTTGCTACGGCGTCACGATTCAGTAAGTTACCTCGGACACTATGAATCTTATTATGATCTCGTTGTTCGTTTCCCGCAGTCTCTGTTCAGTGCATCAAGGCTGCTTCAAGTGCACAAAAATTCGCTTCTGGCGATAGGAAGTAAAGTATCTCTTTGCTTTCTGTTTGGATGAAGTGATGTATGGAATAAATCGGTTTCTCCGCGAAATTGAACTCATTTAAAATGCTTACATGCTTGTCTGAAAGAAGTCACTGTTAACAATCCACGGCTCTACGAAATATTTAGACATCAATTCCCTGACTTCGAATCCTTTGACACCAGCTGTGTTAGGTGCAGATCTGCTACCTTTCCCGAAATCATTTAAAACCGCCAACGTGCCGTAAACCATTCTTTTAAAAGTCTTCTGCCAACCGAAGAGCCACACGTTTAACCGGGTGCCAATGGGAATTTACTCGAGGGAACGCAGTGTTTGAGAGGTAACTGCTGCCTTATCAGCTGTTTACTGAGAATTCAGACGACTAATTGAATGCAAAAAATTACGCTTACGGCGCTTAGAGAATACGGTAGCCTCCACCACGTTGTCACCGAAGTTAAAATCTTCAGCTACTCCGTTGTTGACAACTAAGAAATTGTTTCCGTAGTTACTACTGAAGAACATAGTTTGTGTGGCATACGTTCGATGGAGATGACCAGATTTTAGTGATACACCCAACGATGTTTAGTGTTACTGATGCCTCTACGAACAACTGTGTTAAAGAGGTGTAAGTGCCTAATTGTATTTTCGTATGCAAAGCCGTCTTTAACGATCATGTTCGCGTTGTGGAGTAACCAATGTTTAATGCTAACATGACTTTGTGGCCCATCTTCTTAGGGCTCATACAATTGACACGTACGTGCAAAGTAAGGGTACGGGACCTGATAATCTGTTGAAATTATCGTATGCTTAGCAACGATTGCTGCATCATTGCAGCTGCACTACTACACTGCAGCAGTACTAAGAGGAAAACTCTGCGCAAGATGTTGTATCTGTACCTATGCATATGCTCTGTAGGACTAGTTAAGTGTATGGAAAGGGTATTTCGTACCAGCACTGTAGACTTTTACTTTGTCGTATGCCGTACAAGATGGGCAAAATGTCTGTTTGACACTCTAAACACGGTAATTTTTCTTCTCTCAGCAAATCCGTCTCATATCCATTTCCCCTACTGCTGACTTCACATCTTCCTCCTTTTTTTTCTTGGGTACCCAGTCGTTAGGAGTTCAAAGACCTCGACCACTAGCCTTTTCTTCTGTTCCTTCTAACGTATGCTGTCCCACATTTCGGAATAGTTTACCTTCATTTAGTATATTTTGTCATATTGCTATTATGTTTTATTTCCAATTCTTGCTAGCTTTACAATAGCTGTAGTGTTCCATTTTGGATTTAAATTTGTCTCCTTCATATCTGTAACATATATTGCCGTTTGTATCAGTGCCTTTGTTAGCTAAATCTTCTTTCTGTCTTTGTTTTATTTCTAAGATGACTTGCTGGTTTCTCAATTTGTTTATAAGCCTTGCAGTTCTTAAATATACACTAGACTCTCGCTAATCCGGCCCTCAGTAGTCCGGCCTCTCAGTAATACGGCGCACATCCAAAAACACGTGCACAATGAATTATCGTGCGCAACAATGCTTTATATACTGTATTTGAAATTGTAGCTTTCTTTACAGTTCGGAATCATGTCTTCTAAAAGGAAACACATTACGCTAGACCTGAAGGAAAAACGAAATTTTAGATAAGTTAAATCGAGGTTCTTCGCAGAAAGTCATTACTGCTGAGATCAATGTTTGACGAGCAACTGTTTATGACATTAAAAAGAAAGATGATGTTATTCGACAGTACTTAACACAAATGGATAATGAGTTGGGAAAACAGAAGGTTATGCGAAAGAGTGAGAATGCAGAACTGAACGTAGCTGTTTAAAGATGGTTCATACAACAACGCAGGAAAGGAATTCCAGTCAGTGGCCCGATTATAAAAGAAAAAGATGCTGCATTTAACAAACAACTTGGCAGTAGTAACGTGTTTGCAGCGAGCGAAGGTTGGCTATCAAACTGGGAAAAACGACATGGCATTCGGCAGTTGACAGTCACCGGGATTCAAATGGCTCTGAGCACTATGTGACTTAACTTCTGAGGTTATCAGTCCCCTAGGACTTAGAACTACGTAAACCTAACTGACCTAAGGACATCACACACATCCATGCCCGAGGCAGGATTCGAACCTGCGACCGTAGCGGTCACGCGGTTCCAGACTGAAGCGCCTAGAACCGCACGGCCATACCGGCCGGCGCACAGTCACCGGGGAAAGTCGCTGAGCTAACGATAAGCATGCTGATGAGTTTGTAAGCAAGATACGGAAGATAATAGAGGAAGAAGATTCAACTGCTGATGCCTTGTATAATGCTGATGAAACAAGACTCCTTTACGAGATGCTTGCTTCAAAAACATTAAGTGCCAAGAATGAGAAGAAAGCTCGTGGTTACAAGCAACAGAAACAGCGCGTGTTGTAATGCAAATTGGAGTCGTAAACTACTGCTTATGGTGATAGGAAAATCCCAACATCCACGTTGCTTTCAACACTCATAAATACTCTACCAGCGCAGTATTGCGCTCAGAAGAAAGCGTGGATGGACAGACAAATATTCTCTCGATGGTTCTATGAAACGTATGTACCAGCAGTGAGAAAAGAGGTAAAGAAGAAAAAGCTTCCTCTGAAAGTCATCCCTCAGATGTTTCTCTAAAGTCCGATGGTATACATGTACAAACACTCTTTCTCCCACCCAATGTGACAGCCCTAATTCAGCACATGGGCCAGGGAATTTGGGAATCAATTAAACGTAATTATCAACGTTCACTTCTCGTCTCCTTGCTGAACAAAAGTGAAAACGTCTCTATCTAAACTATGCTGAAGGCGTGGAAAGCAATTAACATACGTGATGTTGTTTTCCAAGCAACCGAAGCATGGGATAAAGTGGAGAGCGCTACCATAATGAAGAGCTGGAGAAAACTGTGGTCCACAATCTTCCAGGAAGAAAAGAAATTGATGATGAAGATGTTCCTGTAAATGGCTAAATTAGGAAAACTGTGATAGGGACCAAACTTTAACAGATGAAGAAATAATCAAAAGCGTGCAAGAAACTAATGACGAAAGTGATGAAGAAGAGGACACAGGAGTAGAGAGCATGAAGATTCTCGCATTGCTGGTGCAGAAGCTACCGAGGTCTTCCTGGAGTACATTATGCAACAACCCGATACATGCAGTACCGATGTAATGCTTGTAAAGCGGTTGTGTGATAAAGCATGCCACCGTCGTGTATCATCATTGTGACGGTTAAAAATTAGGGACTTGTTTCATAGTGAGTGATACGACTTTATAATTACGTACAGTATACACTCAAGGACTAAGTTTTCTTTGAAAATTAATGTATTTATGGATTTGATAAAATATATCCTCTATATGTGAATGTAGGCTTTCCCCGTGTATACTGCTGATGAAATCTTCTCGGTCTTCCATCCGGGTAGCTGCGTCTAAAATCCGCGACGTTTCGATGAGTGTCATTCTCATCATCTTCGCCAGAAAGCCATCTTCGCCAGATGATGAGAATGACACTCATCGAAACGTCGCGGATTTTCGACGCAGCTACCCGGATGGAAGACCGAGAGGATTTCATCAGCTATATCCTCTATGTTTTAAAATTTTATCCTTCGTTTTAATAAAGTACAGTACACTATATCCCCTATGTTTTAAAAATAAACAAAAAACAAAATAAACAAATAAAATAAATTCCAGTCACTCTGGCACCCATATGTCAGGAATGGCCGGATTAGCGAGAGTCTAGTGTATTCTTATAGCCTAATCTACAGTTCCAATTTTTTGCCCGTTGAGTGTTTATTTGTAGCCGCACATTTATTTTTACTTCACATCTTTCGAACATCACTTGAAATAATTACGGAAGTTTACGGCTATTTGTTTGATAAACTATAATAGATTTTGTTTTAGTTCCATTTTGCCCTTACATAGTCGATTTACTATTTATTTTTATCAGCAATAATGAGTGAAAGACAAACAGTATTCTGGGCATCGAATTCTACTGACCTGAAGTTCCTGTTGGAGAATTATTCTTTACTATTTGTCCGACAGTTGTATAAAGTTCCCTCACCCCTCCCTATATACTGGTCATCGAAACTGAAACAGCCTACTCCTCACCGAGCATCATCGGGTCAAAAATATGTTGCCATCTCGTTCACGAGAGCTTATCGAAGTACAATGAAACCTAAATATCACAACATTAACAACACTTCACTATGTAGTAATCATGTCTGATATGTTGTGCCCCTGACTATCTGTTGAAAATGTAAATAAAACTGCAACGTAATTAGTGACTGATCTTTTTCATATGACGCGTTTCCTATGCTTTGGTTCATGATAGGTGGCAGTTTCGGTGTTCATCTCAGGTGTATTGCTTCCGGGAAACCAGTGAGAATATGTACTGATTGCAGAATGATTTTGGTAAATTGGCGATAAGAGATATTTCTTAACTAATGTCGACCGGCGTAAAGTTAAATAATCAAGAGAAACCATAAATCTGCAAAAACCAAAAGCTACAGCCAGCTGTAATTCTAAATTGAAAGATAATGAACAAAGGAAACTAGTCACGAACTTTAGCGAGGCCTGTCACGTCAGTCAAACCACCTCATATGCAACTTACTCTGTCTAATTTTATTACTGCAGATCCTTCACCTATACTTACAATAGCATATATTATTTATTTTCTACAACGGATCAAATTGCAATCTATTATGTACAGTGTCCCAGAGGGAAAGGTCAATATTCAGGGATATGACAGGAACGACAAGTCGAAACAAAACAGACCAGTAAACATGAGCTCTAAAATGTGTACCTTACGAGCTGTGAGCAGTTGTTCAGTAGAAGAGATGTGTTTCACAGTACTGACGATGAAGAAGTGCTCGTAGTTCTTAAAGTAATGCAGTTTAGAGCCCATGTTTTTACTTCGCGTGGTCGTTCCTGTCAGATTCCTAAGGATTGACCTACTTGAGTGTGTCTCTCTCTCTCTCTCTCTCTCTCTCTCTCTCTCTCGTGTGTGTGTGTGTGGGGGGGGTGGATTCATTTACGTAAAAAAGGTAGAAATTATTTGGAAATGTGTACAAAAAACCAGCAAATTATACACTACTGGCCATTAAAATTGATACACCAAGAAGAAATGCAGATCAGATGATAAACGGGTATTCATTGAGCAAATACATTATACTAGAACTGACATGCGATTACATTTTCACGCAGTTTGGGTGCATAGATCTTGATAAATTAGTACCCAGAACAACCACCTCTGGCCGTAAAAACGGCCTTGATGCGCCTGGGCATTGAGTCAAACAGAGCTTGGATGGCGTGTACAAGTACAGCTGCCCATGCGGCTTCAATACGATACCACAGTTCATCAAGAGTAGTGACTGGCATATTGTGACCAGCCAGTTGCTCGGCCACCATTGACAAGACGTTTACCATTGGTGAGAGATCTGGAGAATGTGCTGGCCAGGGGAGCAGTCGAACATTTTCTGTATCTAGAAAGGTCCCTACAGGACCTGCAACATGCGGTCGTGCATTATCCTGCTGAAATGTAGAGTTTCGCAGGGATCGAATGAAGGGTAGAGCCACGGGTCGTAACACATCTAAAATGTAACGTCCACTGTTCAAAGTGCCGTCAATGCGAACAAGAGTTGACCGAGACGTGTAACCAATGGCACCCCATACCATCACGCCGAGTGATAAGCCAGGATGGCGATGACGAATACACGCTTCAGCGTGCGTTCACCGCGATGTCGGCAAACACGAATGCGACCATCATGATGCTGTAAACAGAACCTGCATTCATCCGAAAAAATGACGTTTTGCCATTCGTGCACCCAGGTTCGACGTTGAGTACACCGTCGCAGGCGCTCCTGTCTGTGATGCAGCGTCAAGGGTAACCGCAGCCGTGGTCTCCGAGCTGATAGTCCATGCTGCTGCAAACGTCGTCGAACTGTTCGTGCAGATGATTGTTGTTTTGCAAACGTCCCCATCTGTTGACTCAGGGATCGAGACGTGGCTGCACGATCCGTTACAGCCATCCGGATAAGATGCCTCTCATCTCGACTGCTAGTCATACGAGGCCATTGGCATCCAGCGTGCCGTTCCGTATTACCCTCCTGAACCCATCGATTCCATATTCTGCTAACAGTCACTGGATCTCTACCAACGCGGGCAGCAATGTCGCGATACGATAAATCGCAATCGCGATAGGCTACAATCCTACCTTTATCAAAATCGGAAACGTGAGGGTACGCATTTCTCCTCCTTACACGAGTCATCACAACAACGTTTCACCAGGCAACGCCGGTCAACTGCTGTTTGTGTATGAGAAATCGGTTGGAAACTTTCCTCATGTCAGCACGTTGTAGGTGTCGCCACCGGCACCAACCTTGTGTGAATGCTCTGAAAAACTAATAATTTGCATATCATAGCATCTCCTTCCTGTCGGTTAAATTTCGCGTCTGTAGCACATCTTCTTGTTGTAGCAATTTTAATGGCCAGTAGTGTAGTATGAGCACGCCTTAAGACACAGATGTCTGTAAGCCAAGAGACACCAAACATCTGCTACATCTGCGGTGAATTATATAAAGAAAGTAGACAACCAAGTTGCACGCGACTGCAGGTATACCACATGGGTTCTAAAATGTTACTGCTCACTAATTCACCAAAAACATTCTGCAATAAAAGTGATACACATTCAACATGCTGATATTTCGGCATTCTCTATTTCTCTGGAGGAATGCGCCTGAAGACAACACAGGAACTGCCAGTTGATACAGCAAAGCCTCCGAAAAGAGTCGAAAATAAAAAACTTTAAATTTAATGACTGTGTACTTCGCGTCTTTAGTTATATTTTAATAACCCTAGTCTCTTTATATTGTTTTTGCTAGATACAAATCACGTACTGTTAACTGGCCAGCAAAATACTAGAGTTCGGTAAGCTTTCGTTGTCTTTAAGCGCAACAGAATGCGCACGAACTCTACAGTGTATACAAATCTTCAATCGATGTCGACATTGCCCTTCGTAGGTGAGACATTACGTGGACAAAAAGAGTGCTGTATGTCGCAACAGGCGCCGATTGCACACTGTGGCACTGACGTGCCAAGTCCGTGTTAGCAGCTCAAGAGGAATGAGACACAGCAATCATGTTGCAATGCAGATGGAGCAGAGCAGCACTGCGGTCTTCAGATGTGTAAACTGACAGTCGCCAGGAACTGAAGGGAACAATACCTAAAGCGCTGGAGGTAACAGTGTAATAGCCGACTGCGCTTCTAGTTACAAAACCATTCAGAATGCCATCATTTTGGTAACCACGGCAAATTTGTTGCGCCTACATCCAACGTCTTCAATTACAGTGGATCTTCGCGTAACGAGCTCCTCCCATAACGCGGAATTTGCATAACGAGCAAAAAAAAAAAAAAAAAAGACACTCTTAACGAGCGATGTTTCGCACAAAGATTGACGACGATTTAGTGTGACGTCGCGAGCCGTTCGCGCACGGCGAGGGAACGTTCAACATGAACACCTTTCATTGTCGGCAGCAGCATATGAATAATGTCTGTAGTACGTACTGCAGCCTGGGTTTAGCGCTCTTTTTGCAATCATCTTAGTGCAGCTTGTGATCACGCATTTTTTTAAAACTTGTGTTCACACAGTGGCTTTCTTCCTGTGCAAATTTTAAAACCTTCGTAGAAATGTCCCCGAAGATAAAGCCGCAAGAAGACGACCGTATGAGAAAGAAAATGACCTTAGAAACGAAACATAAATTCGAAAAACGCGAACTTGATGTGAGCGTTGTTGATTTAGTACGCATATACAAACATTCTACATCAACTACTCGCATTATCCTCTAGAACAAGAAATAGTAAGGAGAAAGATGCTTCAAAGGGAGTTGGTTTTGTTTTGCTTTAGGGCGCAAAAAAACAACTGGGGTTATACGCGCCCAAGTCAAAACTACAGAACGCGAAGACAGAGAAGAGTTAAAAAAACGACTATAGGTCAGTCCCAATTGACATAATAGAATACAACTAAAACAGGCAAGTGGAAAAAGGGATTAAGAAGACACCGTACAGAAACGGAGGGCCAAAACTAAAAATTAAATGGCCTTCGCCATATTGCTGTGGCGGATAAAAAGTAAAACGCGCTCGACAGCCCGAGCGTCATTTTCTAAAACGGCCGATAAGTCAGACGGCAAACCCACGCGGGAACGTAAACGGTTAAAAACTGGACATTCTGTCGGGAAGTGCCGGACAGTTAAAACTTGGGCGCAGTGTGTACAAAGTGGTGGGGTAGCGCCAGTTATCAAATGACGATGGCCAAAAAGGCAGTGCCCAATACGCAGCCTAGTTAAAATGACCTCTTCCCGGTGGGAGAGTGGATAGGATATCGTCCAAGCCGGTGGGAGAGGCTTAATAACCGGAGCTTATTCCCATGAAGGGAGGATCATTGGCGATGCCAAAGGGACACCACCTCCTGACAGACGGCAACACACAGAACAGAGGGGGGAATATAGGAAGTAAGGGACTGAGGTAAGAGGACTGCAGCCTTGGCAGCAGCGTCAGCAACCTCGTTTCCTGGCAGACCGACATGACCAGGAACCCACAGAAACATCTTCAAAGGGAGTGATACGATTATGTAAACAACGGTTTCGTATTAGGGACGATGTCGAAAGGTTGCTCCAAAATATGCATAAATGAAAAGCAATTGCGAGGCAACACTATTGACAAGAATATCATTTGTGAGAAGGCGAGAATAATTTTTGTTGACTTCTTTAAGAAGAAAGCATTATCATCAGCGGCCAAAGAAGTGTTTACGGGAAGCCGTCGGTGGTACGAGAAGTTTAAGAGAAGAACCGGCATCCATAGTGTTGGAGGCACGGCGAAGCAGCGAGCTCCGACACAAAGGCAGCAGAGACCTTCATCAGCAACTTCAAGATGCTCGTACACTCTGATGGTTATCTGCCGCAACAGGTTTTTAATTGAGACGAGACGGGTCTGTTCTGGAAAAAGATGCCGAAGCGTACCTTGACAAGAGAGGAGGATGCATTGCCTAAGTCACAAGCCAATAAAAGACCGTCTCACACTGCTATTCTTTGCCAATACAAGCGGCGATTTGAAAACTGAACCGCTGCTTGTTTACCATTTAGAAACTCCACGAGCCTTCGAGAAGTGTAAAGTCCAGAAGAGCAGGTTAAACGTGATGTGGAAGTCCAACAAAAAGGCTTGAATGACACGTAATCTTTTTTTTGATTGGATCAGTGAAGCGTTTTGTCCTTCGGTGAAAAAAAGATTTGTTTGAGATGAATTTTCCACTCCATGTCTTGCTTGTTGAGGACAACGCTCCTGCCCATTTTCCAGGCCTACAAGATTACCTCCTAGAAGACTCTGAATTCATCAAGATTAAATTTCTGCCTCCCAACACGACTCCGTTATTCCAGCCTATGAATCAGCAGATTATTTCTAACTTTAAGAAGCTCTAAACTAAAGCAGTCTTCGCGCTTTGCTTTGAGTTGCCCGAAGCTACCAATCTCATTCTCAGAGTTTTGAAAATATCACTTCAACATTGTTGCCTGCGTTAAGACAGTCGAGAAGGGGTTACGAAAAGAACTTTCACTTATGTTTGGAAAAAACTTTGGCGGGAGAGCGTTTTCGAATGTGACGGTGAGGCACTTGAGCACCACCACCTAAAGAAATGGTGGTGACTTGAGTCAGTACCTGTAGAGCCTGTCGTCGGCGAGTTGTGCCTTTGGCCATGAGCATGGGACTAGAAGTCGATAACAATGAAATCTTTGAGCTTTTGGAAGATTACAGCCAAGAAATGACTGCCGACGAGCTTACGGAGTTGCAGAGTGTTTAACAGCGAGTAGTTCCAGAGAGTAGTGCTTCAGAGGAGGAAGAGTAGGCGGTAACAACAAAGCAGAAGTCTTATGGTGGAATAAGAGAAATGCTGAAAGCATGGCAATCGGTTGCATCGTACATTTCAAATCACCACCCTAATAAAGAAGTGGCTATGTGCTCTGCAAATTTATATGATAATGCTATGTCGCATTTTCGCCAAGTGTTGAAGTGTCGACAGAAACAAATGACTATAGATAACTTCCTAGTAAAAATTAATTAGTTGTGTGTCTTGACTAGTAAAGCACATAATATTATTTTTAGTACTTTTCCTGCATGGAACGCATTATCGTATTTTACATTAATTTATATGGGATAAATTGTTTCTCTTAACGAGTGTTTCGCACTACGAGTAAGATTGTGGAACTAACTATTCTCGCTATACGAAGTTCCACTGAATTCGTTCTACACAGGGTGTTTCACCAATTCCTATTATAAGCTTCTTTGGGTTGTGGAGGGGTCTTGGTGGATATGGTTTTGATAAGCAATCCGTGTCCGGAAATGTGCCGTTTGGATGTAAAATAAGCTTCAACGTTGGACCTTTCTCAAATTTCGAGCTTCCTATTATAAGCTTCTTTGGGTTGTGGAGGGGTCTTGGTGGATATGGTTTTCCGTGGCCGGAAATGTGCCGTTTGGATGTAAAATAAGCTTCAACGTTGGACCTTTCTCAAATTTCCAGCTTCACGGTACGGTTCATATTAGTAAAGCGGTACAACGCATGTATCGAGAAAATTGTCTGTATCACCTGCGAGAAACTGGTACGTTCGCAAGTTATAGGAGGAATGACTGTTTGCGAACATAAGGTTTGCCACGTGAAGCAGCTCGTGTAGGGCACCAAGGACAGAGCTCATTCATTGTCTCCGTTGTGTGCGTATCTGGTGCGGAAGACTTGAAAGTGTCCCTATCTACTTTACATCTAAGCGGTACGTTTCCGGAGATGGCTGCCTTATCAAAACTTCACCCACTGCACTTCTAGAAGTCTGTAATAGGAGTTGGGAAACTTCCTGTTCCATTACAACCGATCATCTCGTGCCGTCTGCGACCTAGGGACGGAAAAAACCGACCGGTTAAAACCGATATCGGTATTTTATTTCGGAAAATCAGTATTGTTCGGTATTTGTTTGACCTCGGTTATAACAGGCGTCCCTTTTTTCTAAGAGTAAAAAAGAAAAAAAAAACAAAATAAATCAATTAGCCATAGTAGCAGAAAAAAAAGAGTAATTTTTATTTGTAATATTTGCATTGGTTTGAAATATTGCGTTATTATAGAAAATGTGAAATGCGATCAGTGTTATTAAAATAACAATGACAACAGAAACGAGCAACACACACATGGCATAAGAACTGGTACAGCATCGTTGAGACAATAATGACCCTGTTGCCTTGTGTCGTGGCTTAAGGTACGCCTGTACGTGCAGTGTGCAAGACTTGCCTCCAACTGGTCTACGTGGTAGTTCTTCGCTGTTGTCGCCGGCCATCCGTTGTGTTGCAGAATGGCACCATCCCGAGTCGGGAAATATTTTTACGATGTGACATAGCAATGAAGTACAACGCTTCATTTGCTTTAAAAGATTTAAGATTTGTCTGTCATCTCTAAGAAATGGTAAAAGAGGAAGGAAACATGAATAAATTAAAAGCTAAATTCATTCACACTGCACAGTGAAAATAGCAAGTGACTGATCTGCTTGAACTACATAATGTGGCTTTATCTGCTTCTAGCCCTTGAAAACGGACAAAATAACACGATAAACAGACTTCTTCAAACTCAGTTTTCGTCCTTTAGCACTGATTATCCGCAGTGACCAAATAGTGGTATGACCGCCAATCACAACATGATTTTTGAACAGACTTCCAAGAAAATAGAAACAAGAGGAGAACACTGGTGTTTTTTGTAGGGTTCAACCAATTATGACGTGTTTCGAGGAAAGCAGCCAACGCTAATTTAATATTTTCATTCTGTGTATCTTGAAACTGAGTGAATCAACATTTTTTTAAATCTTTGCTCGATTTCTGTGTTTTTATTGCGGAAATAATAGGAATAAAAAACGGTCAGTCGATTATTTTAGAAACCGGTTATTCTGATCGAGGTTCTACAGGCGTGGAAAAGAAACCGACAAAATCGAAAACCGGTTGTTCCAGCGATAACTGCCATTCCTACTACGGTCTCCTCCAGTACCTTCTTTTTCCAAAAAGGCTAAGTCCTTGTCTCTTCAGCCAGCTCCCTCTCTTCAGCATCATATATAAAGTACATCCCATCTCACCGATCACAATTTTTAAATAGGATGTTCTCGGTCGTGCCCTCGTTTTCTTCCCTACCATCTTGCCTTCGAAAATGTTTCGTAGCGGAATATCACGTCTAATTAAGTGTCCAGCAAATTTTGCTATGTGTTGGCCTATAACGTCCAGTAGTTTTTTTGTTCTCTCCTGCTCCTTGTAGAATCGTCTCATTCGTTTCTCTGTCAGCCCAAGAAGTTCTTTTCCAGAACCATATTTTCGCAGCTTCGAGGCGATCTTTCTCCTGCCTTGCTAACGTCCAGGTTTCACATCCGTATATAAGAACACTCTGGACGATGGTCTTAGCAAATTTTTTCTTGATGTCGAAGCTGGTGTGCTTGTTCAATAGGAGGATATACTTATTTCGGAGGAAACTGTTGGCTTTTCTCTCGATTTTCTTGTCTTCTTCCATAATGATACTGAGGTAGTGAAATTCGGTTACTTCCTCAAGTTGCTCATTCCTATTTTTACGCCTGTCTTACCTCCACCTTCTTTCTTGGTTATAACCATGACTTTATCTTCTTGATGTCTATTTTTAGTTTTGTTATCTCTGGTTTTAAGACTTGAAACATTTTATTTAGTACCTTCTATAGTTCAGCCACTACTGCATGTCATCGGCAAATAGGATGCAGTCAATATCGGTACCATTAATTTTGATCCTAGTGGTCTTTTCGTTTATTGTTGTTATTGGTGACTCGATGAACAAATTAAATAACTCAGGCGACAGAGAACATCTCACTCCTCTTTTAATTTTTGCTTCATCCTTGCAACCATTAATATCCATTTCAATACTTTAACATTTGTACTTTAACTTTGGTATATACTCAAAATTAATCACTTGTCCTTCCAGTTAAATCCTACTTTGCGCATTGTTTTAAATAACAATTTCCAGTCAACCACACCAAATGCTTTTTCTGAAACAATAAACCCTATATACGGTTTTCTGTTTACTTCTAATCTTCCTTCCAACTGCCTCTCTCGTTCCTTTCCCTGTTGTGAAGTCAAATTAATTATAGACTCTACTTTCTTTGTAATCCTCTCTTTAACTACTGGCAGTAATATTTTGATGTCTATGACAGAACGGCCACTGTTGTATAATTTGTACAGTAATTTTGCATTAAGCATCTTGAGTAAGTCAATAGTTTTAGTTCTTTGTCATGTCAGATTGTATGATACCCTCTTCATAACATTTAGATACAACAGTAAATAATTTACTTTTGATCCTGTCACTACTGTTTTGAAGGGGCCCTGTAGGAACGTCATCTGTACCCATTGCTTTACTTGATTTTAACGTATTTGATGCAAGGAAGAACTCTTACATTTTTTTATTCATGGTCCCTTTTTGTTTTGCTCAATTAGTTTTTAATCTTCAGTATACTCAACTAAACTCTCAGTTTGAGCACCACTGTACGAGTTTTCAATATACTCGTTCCACCTGCTAATTACATCTTCTGTGTCAAATAGTTTCCCATTTTTGTCGCTCACTGTGTTATTCTTGGTTCTCTGTCTGTGCTGCAACAGTTTCAGCTTGGAGTAAGTTTCATCCAGTTTTCCATATTTCAAATAATCATCCATTTCTTTCCTAATTTTTTCCAGACACTTTTTCTCTAAATGGCACATTGTTGTTGTATTGTTTTTTATAGCTTTATATTGATCAGGGCTTTTCTGTTCCTTTTCACTATAAGGTCCAATATTTTAGGGGTCATCCAAGGCTTCCTGGGCTCTTACTTTCCATAATTCTAATAGGCCTGTGGCGTTACTTGACAATATTTCAACTGTTTACTAACCTGTCTCATTCCATTGTTGCGTGCTTGAATTGCTGCACAACATAGGCATCCTTCAGTTTGTATAGTGCTCATTTCATTGGATATTTCAGCTAGTGTTTCTAAAATATGATGTTGCACTTCCTCCAAACAAGTGTAGGTCACACTCTATATTAAAATTCGCCGATGCGCCGTGACCAATTTTCGTCCTAAGCACTGGGCGAGTTCATTCGTTTGATCGGAAGCGGAGGCCGGTTAGCGACGCGACAACAATATCCAGGCGCATGCTCTCTGCAATATTTCTTTTTTTAGTCAGTAGAATAATTTCATTTTTGCGTTACTTATTTTATATGATGACTTGCCCATCATTTCGTTTATGGTTATAGTTACTGTGGTATTTGAATTCAATTAAGACACTGCGCGAAATTGGAAAAAGTTTGCAATAAAAATAGAGGTCACTATGATTTTGCGTTTGGAGCATGCTGCGTATGAAATCCAGCTAACATTTTGAATTTTTCTTTAGACTTGGGTGAAGGGTCTGTATCTGTCACCAATCTCGAGAAAATTGTTCTGATGTCGTACACTCATTTGTGATAGCTAGTGCCAGCTATAAAGCCAGAATGAAATATATGCAACATTCCTCGTACCTCATAAACGGTTGGAGATATTGAAACGAGATTTAGGCAAAAGATAGCATGCAAAGAGGAAAGTAATGTGGTATATGGTTCTTAGGCGAAACTTCATTACCTACCGTGTTATTCCACTAACTACAGACTTTTTTGATGAATGAATGAAATTTTTAAGTGCCATCAACAGTTAGACAACGAGAAATACTGTGAATTTTGGAACACCGTATGTGGAGACATTACACGTTTATTTTTGTACCGAAGATGACGTTTTTCGTAAGATACTGACCTTAAATGAACTTCAATAACCACTGTCATTTCATCCCCATCGGCGCGCAAGTCGCCGAAGTGGCGTCAAATCGAAAGACTTGCACCAGGCGAGCGGTCTACCTGACGGGAGGCGCTCGTCACACGCCATTATTATTATTATTATTATTATTATTATTATTAATTATTATTATTATACCACTGTTTCAGCATTCTCTCACAGTTGCGTCTGAACAATAGTTTTGGTGACATTGGGTAAACTCCGCTATGTTCTGGTAAAAGAAGCAAATTTTAACATGACAATAAGAGAAATGCAGGTTTTACTCAAAATTCGCCACTGACGAAGCAAGTCAGGCGAAAATAAATCGCTGCTTTTGTTGAAGTTTCAGGAGAATTCTTCTTGGATATTAACCAAAACATCTTTTGTGATGGTCACCAAGCAAGTGTGGGCATGCAGAGGCTCCACGTAATATTTACGAAAAATATGCGAACAGCACTTCTCCTCCCGCGTTCGGCGTTTCCCCTGCAGAGCCCACCCACAATCCCCACCACTAAAACCCTTCTAACGTTTGCCGTGCCGATTGCGACTCTACCGGCCACGTTATTCCGTGTGCGTACTACTAATTTTCGTTGCTTTTCAGGAATTCTAAACTATTTTCGGTTTCAAGTAGATGCTGCCCAGTCTTTCCCACATGTTAAATATAATAAATAATAAATTTGAATAACTGACAAAAACTGGAAAAATTCTGTGCAAGTATCCTTAAGTGATTTAAAGTGAACATTGACGAGTCCGTAGTTTACATACAAGTGTTCTCTGTATTATTGAATGTAGGTCTATGTAGAGCTTTATAGCAAACCACTGTACTATAAATAAATCAAATATGAAGGAACGTTGTATTTTATTTCATTCAGTAGCAATTTATTTTATGTTGTAATTTATTTTCGTCCTCCACTAAGAGGCATTATGCTAACATTACGCTTAAAACAGGGAAAGTTGTATGCCTACAATTCCACTGTACAGGAAATTTTCCAGATATTGTTTGTAATTTAAAGGCGAATAGTAGTGCTCTTTGGCAATTTATATTAGTTCAGAGCTTTTATGCCAGAAGTGAACTAAACACTTGCAAATAATACAAATAGTGCTCTTTTTCTATATTTTCAATATGTAAATTGTGTAATCGTTACTTAACAGTATCAAGGTCTCGGCAATACCATACCTCATTTAGGCAGGGAAGACTAGAAAATACAGATGAAAAAATTGCAATATTGACGCAGTTTTTCAACATTTAACAGTTATTGTTTATAATTATTATAGCGGATATCCGGAGGTGCACCCACGGATATCCCCATCGCCGCTGTCTTTTATCAGCAAAGCAGATATTACTGCCGATATCCGCGGGTATCTTAATCCACGCAAACCTCTGCCTAACGGCAATAGTTGACCTAACTACCAGAAAGACACACCGCATTGTCGTGCTCATGGTATCCTTGCTTCCCTCTACCATATCATGACCATCTGTACTTCGTATTTTGAGTTTTGACAGGAGTACAGTGTTTGGCCTAATAGGAGACTTCACCTTCCTCCTCCCCCTCTCCCTCCCTCCCCCCTCCCCCCTCTCCCTCCCTCCCCCTCCCCCTCTCCCTCCCTCCACCCCTCCGACACACACACACACACACACACACACACACACACACACACACACACACACACACACACATCGCCGTACCCCACCCTTTTTGAAGCAGTGAAGAAGTATTGTTTATAAGGTGACCATATTTTTAAAACAAGAGAACGGTACATTTTAAATTTTTCAGTGAAACAAGGGACAGAAAGGAATGCGTAAAATTGTTTCGTCATACATACGAAGGTTTCGAAATTAATAAAAAATAAATAAGTAACGTGTAACATACATATCAATGGTAGACAGCGAAAATCTCGTAACTCCCGTTTTGTTAAATTTTGCATGTGAAGCAAAAACGATTTCTTAAGAAATAATTTAAAAAGAATGTTGCTACATGTGTATCTGTATAGCAGAAGCCTACTTATTGATAGATTAGAGAAATCCATGCATTTTCATAATCTCTCATTGTTGATGGAGTTACTGATTTCATATCAGCGAACACTCCGCTGCAGAGTGAAATTTCATTCTGGAAACATCCTCCAGGTTGTGGCTAAGCCATGTCTTCGAAATATCCTTTCTTCTGGGAGTGCTAGTTCTGCGAGGTTCGCAAGAGAACTTACGTGAAGTTCAGAAGGTAGGAGACGAGGTACTGGCAGAACTGAAGCTGAGAGGGCGGGTCGTGAGTCGTGCTTGGGTAACTCAGTCGGTAGAGCACTTTCCCACGAAAGCCAATAGCCCGAGTTCCAGTCTCGGTCCGGAACAGAGTTTTAATCTGCCAGCAAGTTTCCAGTTACTGTTTACTGGAATTCCGAGTTTTCACAGACAGATGGAGTTGAGAGATCTTCATTGCTTGCCGTGGACATACAGTAGCTGTGACTTCACGCCATCCAAACAGACTTCTAGAATTATTAGTGCAGGTATCATTGTTCACTGACGTGTGGCTTATGAATGGGCCTTCTTCAGTAATTCCACACAACATTTTATAAAAATTTAGACAAATGTGATTAAAGTTCACCTTATTAATCAACACTCAAAATCTGTGCTGAAAGAGCTTTCTCGTCATTTGTCCAGAAACCGTTCACATGAGGAAACACTCGTTCAGAGGGGACGTCAGTTCCATGACAATCAAATAAGAAATTCTAAAATTTATGAAAATTGGCATGAGGCGCATTTACAGTGTTCAAATGGTTCAAATGACTCTGAGCACTATGGGACTCAACATCTTAGGTCATAAGTCCCCTAGAACTTAGAACTACTTAAACCTAACTAACCTAAGGACATCACACACACCCATGCCCGAGGCAGGATTCGAACCTGCGACCGTAGCAGTCCCGCGGTTCCGGACTGCAGCGCCAGAACCGGACGGCCACCGCGGCCGGCATTTACAGTGTAAAATAATTTCTGCCCAATAGTTGCTTGGTGACGTGTTTCTCCAGTTTCCGTTTTTCTAATGTTTTCGGTGATACTTTTAATTTCAGTTGTTTGATCACTTGCTGTTTACAAAGGTTCACTATATTTTATTATTTCACAAATGCAGAGCACAGTACTGCCTTTTACGAAAACCGGAACTGTAAAGATTTCTTTTGGCTCACGCTCAAGCATATTGCGTTTACGGTTTTCGTTATTGTTGGCAGCATTCACATCAAACAGGAGCGATTACTATTGGTTACTTGACAGCGGCGGACAGCACAATTCAGTTGTCTTCCAAGCGAAGTGTGTACACGGTTTCAGATGTATATGTATTATATGGAACTATATAAACAGCACTCTGTTTTACCATTTGTCTATCACTGTCTCTAAATTTCTCATCAAACTGATGCAAAACGGTGTTTGCAGTGACTCGAGAATTTCGGTGTAAATTCTAGCGACACTCGGCCTTCCACCGTCTCGAACACCCGATATTTTAAAAGTAAGAGAGCGGAATCGTATCTACTGAGCCGCCGTTTTGTGTGTGCAGGTTGGAAGTTTATAATGAGAAGACGATAAGCGGGGCAGACGAACTACACCGACACATGTTTTCCGCAAGAGCCACAGATATTGTGTGAGAGGACACGCAGTAATTAAGTGCTATTCTTTGCTTTGTTAGTGAATGTAATTGTTGAAAAAACACCAACGTTTGACTATAGACTTTTAACTTACTTCATGTCTTAGCTCTGAACGAAGCAAGACGCATGGGACGTCTATAAATTATTTCGTTGTTTTTGAATTGCTGGCGGTTAAAAGCTCGAAATACGAGTGAAATGCGAGAAGATGGAAATATTTACATGTGAAATGCGAGAATGTTATTCTGCATAATCCAATACATCGCTAATTGGTGAAAACATAATGTTTGTATATTTTATTCCACACTTTCTATCGTCAGAAACCGTTAGAACGTGGCGATCGACGTGATCAGGACTCGAAGAAAGGGGAATACTCAAACGAAATTGAGATAAAAAGATATTGTGAGCTGCTATAGCAACCAATAGTAACAGGACAGGGAAATTGTTTCGCTGAGTTGGATTCTACATAGACGGTAAAAAGGGGTGAAAATAAATAAATACCATACAAGAAAAGACGCTAGGAAAGGCTCAACAGTTTAGACTAAGAAGAGTCAGTGAACAGTTGGTTTACATGGATAGTCAGGGAATTACTTAATTCATTCTTTAAATCTAATTGCAAACTCTCCACTTTACCATTTAAGGCATTGAACTTAGCATTTAAAACATCGCCCTGTGCTTCTAGTTTCTCACTTAAAGTAGCACTTAGTTCCTTTCTTATAGTAGCTGAATCCGCTCCTGTTCATATAATCTATCATTTAACTGAGTATGTACTGGATCTAACTTAAGACGTAGTTCTTATCTTAAAGTAGCTGAATTTGCACTCTGTGCATCTAATTTTTTACTCAAAGTTGCAATTTGAGTATTCGCAGCTGCACTTCGGTCATCTAATCTGGCATTTAGTTCCTCTCTCAGGTTATCTAATTTAAGACTTAGTGCTTTAATTAAATTTGCTACCTCAGTCCAGTCTGACATTTCTTTTGTCACTGTCATGGCCATGGCTGGTTCTGATGTTTCCCCATTTTTTGAGTATTATCCTTATTTTTCTTACTTTTAGATCGAGTTATCATTAACAAAATCACCCCCGAGTATTTTTCTTAGTTTTAGATCTAGTGATCATTTAAAAAATTCACCTATGAGTATAATAACTATACTAACAGTCTATTATCGAACAGTGTCCTCAACTCCACATTCACCCGACGTAGAGTTTTAGGCTGCGTCGGTGAGCCGGTGTGGAATCAGCGCCGGTGAACAGCACGGTTGCCGGCAACGTCAAAGGTTGGTTTCATTGTCGGTGTCTGTGAACGGATTTGTAGTCAGCACCGGTGAGCAGCAGCTGGGGTCGTCGGCGTCGGTTGCTGGTTACGGGGTCCACGCCCCCGCGATGTGTGTGAAGGCTGCTTACTCTCCACACTGGATCTTTTTCGTCGAATAGATATCGTCGTAACTCTTCTTAGTCTAAACTGTTGAGATATTCCTTGAGTCTTTTCTCGTATGGTGTTTATTAATTTTCACCTCTTTTTGCCGTTTTAAGCAGAATCCAACTGTGCGAAACAATTTCCCTGCCTTGTTACTATTGGTTGCTATAGCAACTCACAATATCTTTTTATCTTGATTTCGTTTGAAAATTCCTCTTTCTTCGAGTCCTGATCACCGTTCTAACGGTTTCGGCGACAAGAGAAGCGGTGCAAAACTGGATTCCGAACTTCACACTTCTCTTACTACAGTTGACTTACTTGAAATGTTTAGCCGATCCTCTTCTCTGGATATGCGGCCGCATTGATCTCCATAACTTCTTCTCCGAAAAAATAACGCTGGTTAGAGGAATCAAAAAATTGTTCTCTCTCTCACTTGAAATAACTATGTACTCTCATACTTTCAGTTCAGCTCAGATGTATTTTTATTTCCACAAGTTTCATATAAGCATACAAACTCTTGCAAGTCAACTATGCCGATACCCATTAGATACAATTAGATATAATCACAATTGCCTGATTTAAACAACCAAATAATGTATAGACGTCCCATGCGTCTTGCTTCGTTCAGAGATAAGACATGAAGTAAGTAAAAGTCCAGGGTCAACTGTTCGTTTGTCTTTTTTACAATAATCACAGTACCAAAAAATCACGGAATATTACACACACACTCCTTGTCCTTTTAATACAGCTTCCAAGGCGCGAACGGCAAACAGATGTACATGCCGCTCGTCTGACGCAGCTCCTGTCTTCCCACGATAAACGTCAATCCCGCACACACAGACATGTGTTGCGCAATAAATACGCTCTCTCTCTCTCTCTCTCTCTCTCTCTCTCTCTCTCTCAATTATCTTTAAAATATCGCGTGTTCGAGGCAGCAGAAGGTCGAGTGGTTCCACAATTTACGTGTAAATTCTCGAAGCACTACACGTTTTATGCCGATAAGACATTGCCACAAAAAAAAGGACTTTCGGCGTCTTGTTATACACAAAAAGTCAGAGACTGTTTGCAGATGACACTGTAATTTACTGTCTAGTAAAATCATCAGACGATCAATTCCAATTACAAAATGATCTAGAGAGAATTTATGGATGGTGTAAAAAGTGGCAATTAGCACCAAACAAAGAAAAGTGCGAAGTCATCCACATGGGTACTAAAAGAAATCCGATAAATTTTGGGTATACGATAAATCGCACAAATCCAGGGGCTGTCAGTTCGACTAAATACCTACGAATTACAATTACGAGCAACTTAAACTGGAAAGACCACATAGATAATATTGTAGGGAAGGCGAAACAAAGAATGCGCTTTGTTGGCAGAGCACTTAGAAGATGCGACAAACCCACTAAAGAGACAGCCTACATTACAGTTGTCCGTCCTCTGCTGGAATATTGCTGCGCGGTATGGGATCCTTACCAGGTAGGATTGACGGAGGACATCGAAAAAGTGCAAAGAAGGGCAGCTCGTTTCGTGTTATCGCGCAATAGGGGTGAGAGTGCCACTGATATGATACGCGAGTTGGGGTGGCAGTCACTGAAACAAAGGCGGTTTTCTTTGCGGCCAGATCTATTTACGAAATTTCAATCACCAACTTTCTCTTCCGAATGCGTAAATATTTTGTTGACACCCACCTACGCAGGGAGAAATGATCATCATAATACCGGGTGATCAAAACGAAGTATAAATTTGAAAACTTAATAAACCACGGAATAATGTAGATAGAGAGGTAAAAATTGACCCACATGCTTGGAATGACATGGGGTTTTATTACAACAACAACAAAAAAGTTCACAAAATGTCCGATAGATGGCACTGGACAGCAAAACGTCAGTGACTGCGCATGACAATCGTGAATAAAAGGTGCTGTAATTAGAGAATCGGATGCGCCAGCAGTCGCAACCTGTTGACGTTACCTGAAAAGGCGCTTTTAGTGTAGTTGTATTATCAGAATGAGGAATGTGCTAGTTCAGTGTTACGATCCTATCTCCATAGGAAGGGGAATCGAACGGGTAAAGATCCGTTGACAAATGCAGCTGTGGCGAGAATTATTTCGAAGTTCGAAGCCACGAGTTGTTTAGACGATAGACCCCGTAGTGGCCGACCGAGCACAAGCCGTAATGCTGCGGAGACAGTTCAGGAAGAATGGAGACTGTAGCGGGTTCGTCTATGCACGGGGAAGTCAGCGCTCGTGCAGTCGCACGTCGCACAGGCATTCCATACACTACTGTTTGGTTGGCACTTAGGCATACCCTCCGATGCTATCCGTGCAAAATCCATCGGCATCATGAACTGTTACCTGGCGATTTAGTGAAGCGGAGAGCATATGCGGTGTGGGCGTTTCAAAAGATGGCGGAAGATGACGATTGGTTGAGTAACGTGTTGTGGACCGACGAAGCTCATTTCACGCTCCGAGGGTCTGTCAACGCCCACAACTGCAGAATTTGGGCTACCGAAAATCCTAGAACTGTCGTGGAAACTCCATTGCACGACGAGAAAGTCACGGTATGAGTTGGATTCACCACATCTACCGTTACCGGGCCTTTTTTCTTCGAGGAAATGCGTGATTCTGGTTTTGTAACTGCTACCGTGATGGATGAGAGGCACGCCGATATGTTACAGAATCGCATCATCCCCAGCCTGACTGATAAACACCTGCTGGAACGTACGATGTTTATGCAGGGTGGCGCTCCATCCCATATTGCTAGACGCTCGAAAGATCTCTTGCGCGCATCGTTGGTGATCGTGTGCTGAGCCGCAACTTTCGTCATGCTTCGCCTCCCATGTCCCCAGACCTCAGTCCGTGCGATTATTGGCTTTGGGGTTACCTGAAGTCGCAAGTGTATCCTGATCGACCGACATCTATAGGGATGCTGAAAGACAACATCCGACACCAATGCCTCACCATAACTCCGGACATGCTTTACAGTGCTGTTCACAACATTATTCCTCGACTACAGCTATTGTTGAGGAATGATGATGGACGTATTGAGCATTTCCTGTAAAGAACATCATCTTTGCTTTGTCTTACTTTTTTATGCTAGTTATTGCTATTCTGATCAGATGAAGCGCCATCTGGTGGACATTTTTTGAACTTTTGTATTTTTTTGGTTCTAATAAAACCCCATGTCATTCCAAGCATGTTTGTCAATTTGTACCTCTCTATCTACATATTCCGCGATTTATTCAGTTTTCAAAGTTATACTGACTTTTTGATCACCCAGTAAAATGAGAGAAATCAGAGCTCGAACGGAAAGATTTTGGTGTTTCTTTTCCCCACGCGCCATTCGAGAGTGGAATGGTAGAGAAGTAGTATGAAAATGGTACGATGGACCCTTTGCCAGGCACTTAAGTGTGAATTGCAGAGTAACCATGTAGATGTAGATGAAAACAAAGGAGAGGACAGGCCCGGATAATATGGGATGTCTGGTCACCTTAATGCGTGTGACATTCTGCCAGAATCGACTGCGACATCTTGCTGTGCACCATGAACCGCATGTTTGTCTCACGTCTGTTCAGGTACACGTTCTCCCGACGCATCCTGACGGGGCTGGCGTTTTCCTGCCTGGGAGACGCGTTGCTGGTGTGGCCTCACTACTTCCTGCACGGCATGGCAGCCTTCGGCGTGGCGCAGCTCATGTACACTGCCGCGTTCGGCTTCAAGCCGCTCAACGTCCAGCTGGGCGCTGCTCTTTACGCCCTGTGCGCAACGGGTAAGACTAGGGCGACCAACATGTCAAATGATGGACGTCTGACCATGATTTTACGGGTTCGTTTAAAGCAGATTTAGTCACAATAAATTTCAGCTCACAACTAAATCACTTTTTCTTGACAATGGAGACATAAATATTGATAAACTGGCGTACTTTGCTTGCTTTTACTCTATTATTTCAAACGGTACCATACTTCGGGTTAAATTGCAAAAGCATGTAATAATACTCATTTTGGTGTAAATTCAAGAACAGCATGCCGCAACCTGTTCCAAGAACTGGTTTAGTAACTACTGCTTCTCAGTATATTTATTCCTTAACGAATTTAGTTTTTAAGTAATTGTCTTTAATCCTGTGATTTTTACCAATGTTTCTCACATCAGTTTCTTTGTGTTTTAAATCTTTAAAAAATTTTACTCAACTTTTTTCTGTTGTTCCTGTTTTTAGCATACTCGGAGCACTAGAATTCTTTTCATGTAGAGTATCTTCATTTACAAAATCAGCAATAAATTCTTTTAATATGACTTGTAACTGTGTGAAACAATATTACGTGTAGTTGGCATTACTCTCATGAGCGATGCTAAGTTGCTCTTGACATAACGCTCTGTAAGCTCGATTACCGTTGGATGCCATTGATTTTCACCAACATTAATGTTGCTCCTATCTCTTCAAATAAACATATGGAGTATTTAACCTTCTTGCAGACACATACACGTTGAGCAGTGTAGTTGGTATGATTACGGAAAGTAGTATATACAAATCAGCACATTTCGTGTTAACTGTCATCGAATCAACTGAGAAATAAATAATGCAACGAGTGTGATTAAAAATGAACGTCCCAATAATCCGCTTTCGCGAGTCATTGTTACTCCGTGTGTTATTAACACCATAGCTGCTAATCGGTAAGAGATGAACGCATCCGTTTGTTGCCTGTACTGACCGAGAAACAAGTAAAAATTCCCCCTCTCATTATCCCTGCAGGCGTGTAAGCTATGTCATTCTTTCTCCACTCCTCTCGTTCCCTACAAACAAACCGTTTTCTTTCCGTAGAAGCACGAACAGAAAAAAAGACCAAATGTCGACAATAGTATCTACAAAACGAGAGCTTTTCGAGAACTGTCGATGAGGATGTTCAAACTATAGATAGTACTTCGCGGGATTAATATTTAGAACAGTAATCACTCATCCTGTTTACACGAAGCTCCCTAAACCGGATTTGGCAAACTTGATTTCCCAATACCGCTTCTGGATGGCCATGTAAACACTTCAAAATCGATTCTGGAAATCCGCTTCAGGTTGCCGGTTTCCCAATTGTGCAATCCAGTTTCGCTCCCTTGTGAGCGTAACCGGTTTTGAAACGTGCTTGGGCTGTCAGGTTTTTAAGAATTTTCGGCAAATGTGGGCGGTGTCGCTTTTTGTGCAGTGAAGGGCAAGGAGAAGTATTAGACCGAAACTGTTTACACCTCGTCTAATTGGAGAGAAATAGTAATTGTGCCGACTAAACCATAAACTCTAATCATCACTCCTCTAGACTTAAAACTACTTAAACCTAACTAACCTCAGGATATCACACACATCCATGCCCGAGGCAGGATTCCAACCTGTGACCGTAGCAGGAGCGCGGTTCCGGATTGAAGCGCCTAGAATCTCTCGGTCACATCGACCGGCAGTGAGAAACGGTTTTCGAAATTCGGTTTTCGTCTTTCGGAAGATGTCACATGTAAACGCAGTGACTTACGAAATATGCGGGAGAAACGGACGTTAATAGTGGAGCTGTTAGGATTGGGGTTGGGGGGGGGGGGGGGGGGGGAGTGCTATAATACGGGAGACGCCGGGAAAAACCGGAGAGTTGGTCAGCTGGCTTCGACTGCCAGAGTGGTACAGCACGGGGTTAAGTCACAATGGCATTAATATATCATACACTGTATACGATTGTCTGAGATTTGCTTTCTTCGAAGTGACTGTTGTTGACGTCCTCTGTTACGGAGTACTATAACCACTCGTGATCGGGTTATAGCCTGATCGTGCTGCACCATTAAACTGCAGCAGGCAAGAATCTATATACAGTCGCAAAACCGATCCTGATTAAAACGATAACCACTTCGTGCTGGCTAATTTTCTAGAATATACGTCTATCTGCCAGATTTTTGTCGAATTAAATGTCTAAGATGTCAGCGTAAGAGACATTTCCTCTGTAACCAGTAGCATGCACGACTGTAGGTGCTGGCCAAGTTCAAAAGGAAATCGCACACTTACTAATTGCAAGCATGATACCCCAGTAGCCACACTCATTCTACAAACGCGGCCTTGTCATTTTTCGGCCTTAGAACTTTATGACTGTTTTTAGCTCACTTTTGTGCAAATGTCTTCGTATTCCAGAGCGTACAGTAAACCAACCAAAAGAAACACATTACACAACTACTGGACACGGGCTGTCTCTCCAGGTTCTGTATCTCGAATTGTTTCGGTTGCCTACCACAAATGCATGTTTTTTAAGTCGCCAACTTGAAATGCATCCAGAAATTTCGTCTGTTCTGTCTGTAAGTGGTAGACAGTAGCAGCTGGTGATGTGTAGGTAACCTGTGGGGAGGGATGTAGCACTCACTCCATCTCTAGTAATCCATTTAATTACTCTCGTGGGTGGTGTCAAATGACGAACTGCTCAGAGCTCATTCAGCTATGATGGGGCCAAGTTAGGTGGGCCCGAGCATCTCCAGCTATGACCATGTCAGAGCCACTAGTACTCCCTAAACAAGCTGTGGACATGTTTCAATGGCTAGTATTGTGTGTCACAAGAGACAGGTATCTTGGCTTAGCCACCCGGATCATGTGTTTTGTACGTCTGTTATCATAAAAACCCCAACCTCAAGGCGTGCTCTGTGCTGGCTGTTGAGGTGACACAGTGGTAATGATACATCGATTCATGAGCGTTAAAGTGCTTGTGTTGTTACACGACTGCTGCAGATACAAGATGAAGCATTCAGTCTGACATAGTCTTGCCAGTGAAAAATGTCAACAGCTGTCTGCTTCACATTTTCTGTAGTGCTCTGACTTCTATAGCTACATCTATATCCGCATACATACATTGCGAGCACCATGTGGTGCATGGTGGAGGGTACCCTGTGCAACTATTTGTCATTTCCTTTCCAATTCCACTCGCAAATATGTCTCCATATGAGCCCTAATTTCTCTTTTTTCGTCATGTGTATGCAAAATGTATGTTGGTGGTAGGAGAATCATTCTGCAGGCAGCTTCCAATGCTGATTCTTTAAATCTTCTCAGTAGTGTTCTGCAAAAAGAACATTGTCTTCCCTGCAGGGGCTCCCATTTGAATTCATGAACCATCTCCATAATACTTGTTTATTGAGTGAACCTACTGGTAACCAATCTAGCACCCTGCTTCTAAATTGCTTTGATGTCTTCCTTTAATCTCAACTGGTGGAGATCTTAAACCTCAAGCAATACTCAAGAATGGGTCGTGTTAGTGCTCTGTATGCAGTCTCCTTTACAGATGAACCACACTTCCCTAAAATTCTCCCAATGGACTGAGTCTACCATTCTGCTTCTTTATTACCATTCTGATGTGTTCATTCCATTTCATTTCACTTTGCAGTGTTAACACCTAGATATTGAACTGACACGATTGTGTGTGAATCAGCACACTACTAATGCTGTATTCGAACATTACAGGATTGTTTTCCCTACTGATCTCCATTAACTTACATTTTTATAGATTTAGAGCAAGCTGCCAATCACCAAAACCTAGAAATTTTGTGTACATCCTCTTGTATCCTCCTACAGTCGCTTATTGATGACACCTCCCCATACACCACCTCATTATCATCATCTTCATCATCAAACAGGCACAGATTGCTGCTCACCCTCTCTGTCAGATCATTTAGGTATACGTAGAATAAGAACAGTCCCATCACACTTCATTTGGGCATTCGTGATGAAGACATGCTAGGTTCTCTTACTTCAGAAATCTTCAAGCTACAAAGTTATTTTGAGAAGAACACATCAGTGTATTTATGAACAGTATGAACTGAAACTGTCTCTCTTTGATACTGGAAGTAAAGATGATTACAACAGGAAGAAACATGATACAGCATTAAAGAAATACAGTGTACATAAAGACTGTAGGCTGCAGGCAATAGTAGAAGAAATGAAGAAGAAAATAAAAATCCTGTGTTGTCCATATTACTGATAAGAAAGATAAGTTGTAGAGACCTCAAAGAGAAGCGGTGCTGGCAGTCAGCAAAACAGTCTGCCACTTGGGCGCCAGAGGCTCCAAAGCTGTATAGTTTCTATACAGGACATATGAAGGGCTTATTTCAATAGTGGTACGAGTCCATTACCTCCACTTTTCTGCCTATAATGCTACTGCAACTAATGATCCAAACGAACAGAAAGTAAGGTTCATCTCTAGAAGAAGCCATATGCTTGAATATTTTTGGTATCTCAACTGCAGATTTTTCAGCGCTCATTTAACTATAGGACTCTGTATCTCACAATGAACAAAAATTAACTTGTACCGCTACTGAAATAAGCCCTTCATATCACAATTAGTAATGACCACTTAGGGTACCAAGCTGAAAGAGGTGCCAGGGGTGGCCAAGTGCAAGGTTTGCATACAGTGCATATAGCAACTAATAGGGAAAACTGACACAGGTGGAAGTGTTAGAGGGAAAGGGGGAGGGGACCATACTATAGCTCACTCGTGTGCAAAAAATGTTTTCAAACCAGCCCTGCTAGCAGTGGGGGTGTTTACATACCACAAGTATAGTTTTTTGATGGACTTGGATTCATCAGTGGCATGAATTCTTAGAGTAGCTACTTGAAAGAAGTAATTGATTTTCTCATCACAGAGCCCTGCTTGATTAATTTATCTTACATGAGGTCCAGTAGGAACTAATAATCATCCTCCCTAATCCTCAATTTCTAAATGAGTATTCATCCTCTAAAAGAAGTTATTTTCAAATAAATGTCAAGCTTGCAATTTTTGGCCGTCTGTTCATCCATTTTTTCAACCATAATGACAGTTTTTTTCTGTTAATGTTGCTTACTGTTGTCGCATATAAAGCAGCAGCCATAGAGAAAGCAACAATTTCTGGTTTCCTTTTAGTGCTCAATGCCATGACAGCTTGCCTCTGTGCATGCATTACTTAGGCGAAGCTTGTGGTGCGTCCAACCATATGAGACTTTTCCATATGCTTTGATGCTAGAACGGTAGCATGCCATAATGAATGTGTAAATGGGCAGTAACAGAACTGTGTAGTTGAACTGTTATATTTCTAGCTGTGTGGGAACACCATGGCATCTATGAAGTCCCAAAAAATCTCTTGGGCAGTATAGCGTGTATGGTGAGTAGTGAAAACACCCATCCAGTAGAGCATGGGAGGCTAGTCCTCTTTAGCAGACATCCTCCAAAATTAAAACAATATACAATAACAGGGTACACCTAGTGTGTCAAAATGTATTTACTGTGACTAGAAGAAGATATCACCCTTTTGTATTAAAATGTTTGGTCCTACCTATAAGATACATCAGTAAAGTGCAAATGGATGATTACGTGAAGAAACAGTGATATAAAAGCAATGCACCAGCCTTCTGAAATCAAAGCAATTGGGGGTGAATACTCCATTGAAGTGGTGCTGCACTATAACCTTAACTGTATCAAAGTGACGGTCACAAAACAATGACATGTACATATACAGAAGATTGTCAGGAGGAATGTGCTGATTAAGAGGTAATTGAAGTGCAAAACATAATGTGATAGATGATTGGAGAGAAACAGCAGCATTTACACAGATGTTCATCTTACAGGTTTTGCCTCTCAGAGTTAGACTATAAATCCAAAACACTGGGAGCAGTTTGAAGTACCAGAAATTCACACATATCACATGTTCGAGGTCAGGTTACATATGGGAAACACAGTGTGGCCACTCATGCTGAAGAAACAAGTATCTTTCCTGACTTGTGCTGTTGGCTCAGTCAGATACTTAGCATGCAGCAGGAAGTGTATTATCTTTGAAGAAGAAAGGAATAGCCAGGTGATAAAAATGACTAATACATACCATAACTAATGGTGGAGAAGATAGACAAATTTCTTCAGCCACATACATATACAACATCTTTTGCGGTAGCCCTCAGTAAAAATTAAGAAGGAATTAAATGCTTCAACAGACCCAGAAAAACAGCTCTTGTAACTACATCAAATTTGTGGATGATCTTGCTATTGATTCTTGACACCAAACCATCTCCAGCGATAAGGAAAGTGTCAGCACCAGAAGTAGAAACAACATTGGGGTAAGAAGCTACTGAAAAACTGTGTGCCTCAGTTTAAATCAGCACCATAGATTCCAAAGAACAAAAGTAAAACAGAGTGTAATTTGAGGAAAATGGAATCAAAACAGACTGACTAGCACGTATCCGAACAAGCATAGTCGATGACGACTCAGTCATGTACATTCAACTTTTCCGTAGCGAACCAGCAAATTATTTCAGTTCTTTCTCTTCTGAATTGTATAACCAATAAGTTCAAGAGAAAGTGGGTTAAATAGCTGCTGTGCTTCATTATAAAGATCACCTCAGTGGGGACATGGCTAAAAGTAGGGTCGCCATTTGGTGAATAATGCGTCACTCAGCTCCTAGTTCACATCTTATGAACTTACATAATGTAACATTTATTTATCACCCATTGAAACTTTGGATACAAAGGCTATCTCTGACCTGGTTTTTCAACTCCCACTGCTATTCTTATTTGAAGGCGATTTTAATGTACGTAATGTGATAAGAGGATACACATCCTCCTGCCACATTGGTATTAAAGAATTACAGTGGAATTTTTCTCTACCACTGACTTCGTATTCTGCTCTCCTGCCTGTGCAAACATTGCTCAGTGGGGAGTGGTGAATGACTTGGATTAAAGAGATAACTTTGCCATCTAGATCGACCTCTCATGGCGGTCCCAAGAAGTAAGTGGCCTTGAGGAATGCTGTCATAGCAAACACAATGCAGCCAATTGGTTGTTTTTGAACACTGAGATAGTGTAGCCCATTGGCTATTTCTGAAATGGAAATAACATCCAGAATCCACTGTGCTGCTAATGGAACCATCCCAAGGATCTCGGGCAGAATTCAGAGGCAACATGTGCCATGATGAAATGATGATGATTGCCCAGCAATCAGGGTCAGGCATGTGACATGTCAACAGTTTAGTAGTCAACAAACAGCCTTTCATATTTGAAGTCTAAAGACAAATACCGTATGACAATCCACCGCAGGAAAAAGTGGTCATGAGTGTTTTCTGGATTCGGTGACTCATTCTAATAGCTCTAAAGCGGTGTGTGAACTCATAGGGAGGATATCTGGCAAGCATGTCACGTTTTCAGTAGCTTCTCTAATGAATCAATCTACAGCTAGAGACATCATGCAGACAGTGGTGGAGTTTTTGCTTTGATCACTACCTTTGAAAACTGGGATACAGATCCCCACCACCATTGGGAATAGCTGAAGAGGGGTGATTAATATTTCAGTACCAATAAAACTGAGGAATAAAACTGCCCCTTTTCTATGGGAGCTACAGTATGTGTTGCTTCAGTCCAAGGAGACTACACCTGGTGAGGATAGAATCCCATGAAGAGTGTTACAGAACAAAAGAATCTGAAGTTAGCAATACAACAACCTGTCACCAACACTCTCATAAGTATATTCTTCAATCTAGACAGTGTTTATGGCACTGTTCTGAAGCATAACATTCTGGCATAGTTCCACTGCACAGTCATATGATTATTTCTTTCCAGACAATCTTTTACATATCGAGTTGTTAATATTCAGAGCAATTCGAGCAGGAGGATGGTGCCCTTAGATATATGTTTTAAGCATGATTCTGTTTGCTATATAATTCAATGATATCAGGTCCACAGTTGAGTCTCCCATTATGTTGTTTATGGAAAATTTCGCTATAGTCTATGCTACCTCTAAACTTGAAATAACTACTTGTTAGTTGGAGCTGATCATAGGTTGATTAGAGCAGTAGGAAGACAGCATGGGTTTTATATTTTATCAGAGAAATTTCTGGTGTGTTAATTTTAGGCCTGCCATCCTGAGTGATTGACACTGTTCTCAGTTTTAAAAGTTCAATAAGGTTTCTGGATCTGACTTACATTGAGTGGCTCTTGTTGAGAGGTCTACTTAAATCAAGTGCTATTAGATTCTTGTCAGTGTGCATCACATTTGAACATCACCTTTCACATTTCCATGTAGTTCAATATAGATATTATGCACCAAGTGCCCAAATAATGAGACAGTGCTATGATATAGAACAGCAATTAGTTGAGAGGTGTTTTTGACATTAGATGTTACCCAGGATGAATCTGACAATGAATAATGTGCTATATGCATTTTTAAAAGTGTTACCATGTTCTAAAAATGTGTTCTGAGTGGTACAAAATGAATAGATACATGACTAGGCAGTACCTATGTAATGAGTGTGTTGAACTTTTTGCCCCCATAATTTTATTTCTGGGTACTTGAATGAGACTATTAAGCCATGCTTCCATGCTCAACATTTAATCTGTACATAAAAAAATGAAATTGTTGGTAGTGAAAGTGTCAATGACTTGAAAAGTTACTAAACGGAAATGTAATTCATACAGCCTATCTACATTGATGCAGTTTTTTTCCATCACCAAAAAATAATTAATGTAGAGTAATGAATTTTCAGGGATAAATTTGTCAGGTAACTTATTTAAGTGATTACCATAGGAAAATCACAGGTTAATGCATGACTGTTATAGCCTGTATTGAAAGCAAACATGAGTTACATCCCCATAGTGGTGCTGCTAGTGACACTCTTCTGTTACTGGCACAAAATTTGAGTAGACATCATATTTCAGATATAAAAACACACCTACCAACTTTGGTTTATGTCACACAACCCCTTGTTGGCGTTCCTATTTTTGACATATTTACTTCTCAATATAGTCACACTAGCGACGAACTCATTTCTCCCAAAGAAAGACCAGTTTCTTGCTACTGTTATTGTAGAAAGTCTGCCATTGCTTACAGAGCCGCAACCTCACATTCACTTACACTGCTTCATCACTATCAAGTGAAGTCATTGAAGGTGTTCTGTAAGTTTTGGAAAGAGATAGAAATAGGATGAAGTCAAGTTGGGACTGTATGGAGGATGATCGATGACCATGAATCCAAGACGTTGGATTGTTGTAGAAGTCTCAGTGCTTGTATGTCCTGTGGCAGTTTTTGCTAAAGGACGGGGTGCTCCTTGTGTGGATGAACTCTTTGAATTGGAAACTCGATTACAGCATGCTGTTGCTCACACACTGACATTGTTACATTATACACTGTTGTGTTCTATACTACAGTTTGGAGCCCTCTGGTTGCAGAGGGCTGTGAATATGTAACATGAAGAATAAAGGTATACAATGTTAATAAGTTTTATATTATTTAAAAAGCTTAAAGAGTTTTCACATAAAAAATTTGGATGTATTATTTTTCAGCACACCCTTGTAATATTATATCCAATCAGATAATCACTTTCTGTTGTATCAGTATCATTGTAAAGCTAAATAATGCTGTTTCTGTTATAGTAATAGTGGTAGATACTACTACTACTACTACTACTACTACTACTACAGCTACAGTGATTGTTTCTGTTATTTCTTCCAGCTGTAGTAATTTTGATGCCTGGTCTGAGTGGTGTCTTGATGATTGGAGTTCCCATCTACAGCATTCTGTTGGTTACAATGGCATGGAGAGCTATTGCTAGAGTACAGTTCTTTGAGGTAACTAGAAATAATTGTAATTAATATTTAACTGAATAAAATTTTGATCACATTATTTTAAGTTTTAAACCTCCCAGTGAAGAAATTGTTGAATCTCCATTTTCATTTGTTTTTGAAAACTATGATCTGCAACTGAGAGTTTGACTTGGTACCATGAAGACTGGTCAGTTTTGTTCTTTCCAACACCTTATTTGTTAATAAAATTGAGTCACACATTGTCATCTTGTGACTACTTATTCATATTATTATTATTATTATTTAGTGGGATTTGCTTATTGTCATATCAATACTCTTGAAACATCAGTGTCACATTAAGGAGACATATTGGAGAAATTCTTATGGAAACTCTTTAACTGAAAAAAAGGGCAATAAAAATTTTCAATGGGTTGCATGTACTTAATGAAGTAATTGCCACACATTTGAATTTATTCATATCAGATAATGAAACTCAAGGCACCATTTAAATACCTGTATAATGATACTTTTTGAAGTATTTGGTTGCTGATGTCCTGGAACACTACCCTAGGCTGAAGTGAGATAACACACCTTACGGTAAAAGGGCTGAGAAAACTCCCCCCCCCCCCTTGCCTCCCTTCTCCTGCTGTGGAAATATGGTTCTTCATGTCCTGAGCTCCAGGGGGTGTGATTTGTACAGTCTTAGCGGAGACAGTGGCTGGCATGTTGTGGTTATGGCTCTCTTAGGGTTGCAGTGTATGATGGATGTGTTGAGGTGAATGTCACTTCCAATTAGTTCTAACTATATCTCTCAAAAAGATCCTATAAAAGTGTAGTTACAGTTGGCAATTTCCTGGGAATGCATTACTCAAAAGTAACAAGTAAAACATGTTTTTTTTTTCTTTTTGTCAATTATTTGATTTCTGCTTCACACAGTTCTTGGACTAGAAGGAAACAACAAGAAAAATCAGTATTAGACTCTAGTTGAAGGTGCATTTCTGCAAAGTAATGAGCAAAAGAGAATATCTTCAAAATGACCATGCTCATTACATTCTTGAACACTGTCATAAGTTCTGGGATTCCTTTTTGAAAATAACATTAAGAATACACGAGGAATAAAATGTCCACTGATACATTAGTTTCCTGTTTAGGCATAAAAATCTTTAGTATTCTTTGTAGTAAGTTAACATAATGAAAAAAAAATCATTAGAAAAAAAGCAGTAACACTTGCGATAAAATCTACTGAAATAACAATACTTACTCTGCAATTGTACCATAAATTTTTAGTATAATTTTAAAATTAAGTGTAGTACTTGTTCCATATATGTAACTTGGAAACAGGCTGTGTAGGACCATAATACCCTTCTATCAGGATAAATTGTGTTTGTAGTTTTAAAGAAACATGAGAACTAAGTGTTAATGAGTTTTTTATTCATAAAGTTGCTACAGTTGCTTCAAATCAAATTCATTCTCAACGTTTTCTGACCCTTTAAGTAGTAGGTACAAAATGTATCATAAACATACATACCTGTATCAGTTTAAACTGGCTTGTACTTCCTGACTTTAATCAGTGATATTTTTCAAGGTTTCATTAGCAAAGTGCCTACTCATAAACTTTACATGTAATGTCTTCATTGTGTGTTGCTATACTTCCAGCTACCTACCAAATGTTTGACTGTTCAGCATACAGTTTGGAACATGACTAACCTGGATTTGTCTTGGTGGTAGCAGTGCTGCTTCCTTGTGTTTTTGTTTAATGAGAAGCTTGAAATGAACACGACAATGAATTATTTAACTTCACACCTTTCCACATTTATTGACACTCATATCATCATGACAAATAGCTTGTATATGATAGTTTATGTAGTGTATTCAAACAATGGAGATTCCTGGGTGGAATATCAACAATGTAGGAAAAGATAGTGCTACTTACTGTAAAGATGATACGTAAGGTTGTAGACATGCACAATTAAGAGATTTACACATCTTTTGGCAACGGCCTTCATCAGAAAAAGAAAGAGAAACACACACCATTCATTCCCACAAGCAAGCGTACCTCACGCACACATGACTACCAACTTTGGCAGCTCAAACCAGCGTGTCAACTATCATGTGAAATGGAAACAGCAATCTGGAGGGGTTGGGGAAGGGGAAGCTACAGCAGTGTACAGGTGAGGGGAGAGAGGAGCACTGTCTGGCAGAGCATGCAGGGACTAGAATGCCAACAGTGCATATTCTGGAGGTTGTGGGTGAGGGAGGTGGGGGAAAACAGGGCAAAAAAGGAGAGTGAATAAAGATGCATGAGTGCGTTGGCAGAGAGGAGCAAACAGTCAGGGTGGGAGATGGGAATGGGCAGGAAGCGACAGGACAGAGGGGATGGAAACTGTTAGCTGGAAGGTGTGGGGACAGTATGTTACTGTAGGTCGAGGCAGGTATAATTATGGACGTGGAGAATATGCTGTAAGGTAGCTCCCATCTAAGCAGTTCAGAAAAGTTGGTGATGGAGGGGTGGATCCAGACAGCTTGGGTGGGGAAGCAGGCATTGAAATCAAGAATGTTATGTCGAGCTGCATGTTGTGGCACAGGGTGGTTGCTCTTGGACACGGTTTGTAGCTGGCTGTTCATCCTGGTAGACAACTGGTTGGTTATCAGACCAATATTAAAAGCTGTGCAGTGATTGCAACAGAGTTGGTAACTGACATGGCTGTTTCACGGGTGGCCCAGTCCCTGTTGGGATAGGATAAACTGGTGACAGGACTGGAATAGGAAGGTCTGGGTGGGTGGATTGGGCAGATCTTGCACCTGGGTCTTCCACAGGAGTACGATCCATGTGCCAGTGGGTTGGGATTGGGAGTGGCATAGGGATGGACTATGATGTTGTGGAGGTTGGGTGGGTGACAGAACGCCACTTTAGGCGGGATGGGAAGGATCTTGTGGAGGATGTTGCTCATTTCAGGGTATGATGACAAGTAATCAAAGCCGTGGCAAGGATGTGGTTCAGTTGTTACAGTCTGGTCTGGTAATGGGCGATGGAGGGGTACTCCTTTGTGGCTGGTTCTTGGGGGTGGTCTGAGGATTGGGGGTGTGAGGGGAAATGGCATGAGAAATTTGTTTGCAGACTAGGTCTGGGAGATGGTGCCTGTTTGTGAAGGCCTTGGCAAGACTCCCATCATACTGGGCAAGGGGTTTCTTGTCACTGCAGATATGCCATCTTCGGGTGGCTATGTTATATGGGAGGGATTTTTTTGTGTGAAAGAGATGACAGCCTCCTATGTCAATCTGTTTCTGGACCATGTAGAGTTGACCTTCCTAACCCCAAAAATGCCAAACCCCTAGTCTCCTTCAAGTTTATTGATGACATTTTCATGATCTGGACTTAGGGCCAAGACACCCTGTCTTCATTCCTTCACAAGCTCAACACCTTCTCTCCCATTCATTTCAACTGGTCCTTCTCAGTCTATTAGGCCACCTTCCTAGATATTGACCACCTCCTCTGATGTGTCGGCAGCTGGGCCAACATCTTGTAGATCGAGGTGGCTGAAAATGCACGCTAGCCTAACGCAGACGGGCGTGAAGTACTGGAACAGGCTACGTAATTAAGGCTATGAAGAAAAGTACATAGCTGGATTAATACTTATCTTTAATCAATCATTGTGGTACATCGCTCTTGACTATACACAGGAGACTTTAATTACAATCACTGTAAGGCTAATGGCGCCTTGCTAGTTTGTAGCCATTAACTTAGCTGAAGGCTATTCTGTCTCTCGGCTAATGAGAGAGAAAGGCTTCGTACATCTAGTCGCTAGCTAGGTCATCCGTACAACTGGGGCGAGTGCTTGTTCGTATCACGAGACCTGCCTTGTGGTGGCGCTAGGTCTGCGATCACAGTGGCGACACGCGGGTCCGACATGTACTAAATGGACCGCGGCCGATTTAATCTACCACCTAGCAAGTGTGGTGTCTGGCGGTGACACCACATCCTCTCTGATGGATCTCTTTGTATCTATGCCCACAGTAAACCCATCAACCACCAACAGTATCTGTGTTTCCACAGTTATCATGCCCCTCCCAATCCCAACCCCATGGCACAAGGATCATGCCCCTGTGGAAGACACAGGTGCAAGACCTGCCCAATGCATCTCATTTATCAGCTCTGTTGCAATTATTGACTACAGAGTAGCTGTCCATCAGGATTAACAGCCACTGCCAAACTATGACCAAGAGCAAAGTAGACCAGCCTGTGGCACAACATGTAGCTGAACATAACATGCTTGATTTCAATGACTGCTTCACTACCCGAGCCATTTGGAGTCTTCCCTTCACTAACAGTCTTTCTGAATTGCGCAGTTGGGAGTTATCCTTAAAACACACTCTCTCTTCCTGTAGCTATCCTGGCCTCAACCTATGGTAACATATTGTCCTATCACCTCCTTCCCATTCTCGTTTCCCATCCTCTTTGTTTGCTCCTGCACCTACCCATATTTCCCCAATCCCCTCCTTTTTTGCTCTGTTTTCCCCACCTCCATGCTCTGCTACCTCGTGATGCTGAGCCTTTTGGTATTCTAGTCCCTGTGTACTTCACTGGACAGTGCTCCCCCCACCTGTATATTGCTATCTATTCTCTTTCCTTGCCCTCTCTAGATTGCCGATTCCATTCTATGTGATAGTTGCATTCTGGTCCGATTTGCCAGAGGTGATGCTCTCGCGTGTGTGATGTGTGGCTTGATTGTATGAATGAATGGTGTGCTTTTCTCTTTCTTTTTCTGATGAAGACTGTGACTGAAAGCCAATGTGTAAGTGTCTTTTAATCGTGTCTGTCTTCAACCTAATATGTCATCTATACAGTGTATAGTGTATTCATCACAGGACAACACGTTCATTAGAATGTGAAGGCTTTGACAGTGGCAACATATTTTTAGGACACTTTCACAATCCAGTTCTGATAGAAACATGCATGAAGTTAATGTTTTTTCATAGTAACTGGGCTTGAGAAACTATTAAGTTTTAATTAGTGGTTGACTGAAAGTGGTAATGAAATAGGTGACACAGATTTGTTCACTTTTGATATATCTATTGCCACCTGACACAACAGCTACATGATGTTAATGATGTTAATGACTACTGCAGACTGACTCAAAGAAGATCCATGAAGATATTTACACATACATGGTTTCAATTTAACTACTGTATGCTGAGTAACTGATACCAGCTGGCAATGTATAGGTATTAACAGTTTAGTTATTAGACACCAAATATTGATGTATTCTCCTCGACAGTTATTTATAGACATGTGTATGAATAATAATTAAAATTTGTTATTACCTTTTGATTTATAATAGGAAAAACAGAGAAATTAAGGGACATAAACATGCTTACTCCTTTGCTAATTGTAATTTTAATAATGATTTGGACAGTGGCATTATTAATATCATTATTGGAACTAAGTTGTAAATATTATTTATACTCTCATGGGGATTCACAAATCCTGTCAAAAACGGCTAAAATATGATATTTTCTAAATAGGATAAATGGCAAACTAACAAGTTTTTCTAGTAGAAAGTGGGCATTTTCAAAAGGAGGAGGAAAAAAGCAAGGGATTCAAAACTGTAGTACGGAGTTTTGTAAATTGTCACAATTTAGGATTGGAATGTTTTGAAAGATAGGAATGTTTTGGAAGAGAAGTAATATGTTTGCTGGTATGAGGAGCATGATGGAGGTATGTAATTTCATGAACTACTTACTTTTTGTTCATTGAAAATGTAAACTCCATGTGTTGAAGGGATCAAAAATTCTGAATAATCTGTTAAATATTTTTTTTTCTGGATAAACTAATTATTCTTTTGTTGTCATAAGTCATGAAATTAGTCAGTGAACAATAAAGCTTTGTGAACATTGGCTTGACAAAGAAATAAGTCCCTTCACATAACTATAGATGTTATATACATAATGAAATAAAAAGAAAAGATAATTCATGTCTAAAATTGGAGCAAATGAAACTCCAACCCATCTTACTATGTCTCAAGTAGTTGACCATGTTAAAAGTGTGTTTTCATTTTTAATTTTTATTCCCTTGTGTTAATTTAGCATTGTCAAAGACTTAATGCATTTTCAGATTATTAATCAAACAATGGAAAATCCAGGATGGAATGTAACAATATATTATACAATATTGTTAAGATTATTAATAGTTTTTTAATTATTTTACAGGAGCTTTGGACTTGGACAAAATTATGCTCATGTGCTGGGGGCATTGTATTTGCTATTTCTGATGCACTGATTGGATTCCATCACTTTCACCATCCAATTCCACATTCTCAGGTAAATAAAAACTTATCCTTGTAAAATTTTGGCAATTTGTCTTTTTATGTCAGCTTACTGGAAATATGTTTTGCAGGATTAAGAAGACAGAATAATAAATGACTGAAGCATGTATTATCTCAAAGTTGGTTATTTTTAGTTTATGAATCAAATACGATTATGGAATTTACTACTCTTATTTTGTCGAAGTATATTTCATGAGAGTAAAATTACTTTAATCATCAATAACCACTTACTGAAATGTAGCTTCAGCTCTTCAGAGAGTATTTCTTTTCATTGAGATAATTGACATTATGGCACTCAGAGGAGAAATGTTGAAGTGACTAGGTAAATTTCCATGCTAGCAGTTTTTAATATTCAAAGTACAAGACTGTGCCAAATAATTACTGTAATGATAAATGGATTTTTTTTTAGCTTTTTGTAGTCAGTGAATGATTTTCATTCCTGGCACATTTATTTATTCATTCATTGCTATGCTATTAAATTTTCCAGTGAACACAAGTCCTGTGAAACAGCACATTATCCAAAATAATGGGCTTGTACTGATTACAGTTTTAGGGTTTTAAAGATATTCCATAAAATGCAGTCTCACTCCTATGTGCTCAGTTGCATGGTGCTTTCGATGTACTACCTTGTGCTTCTTTGTTCCACATGGATATAGAGGATGCTTTATCTCATATTTGAATTTGACGGCTATGTACAGGGTGTCCTTATGTAAAGTTCCAGTTTCAAACACTTTAGAAAGAGACATCAAATTTGAACTGCATATCATTGATGCAGGAGGAAATGCCATGGAACAAAAAAATTTAATGAAAAGTTTACCAATAAGTGGTGCTGTAAGCATCTTGATGTAAATGGGGTCTGCTGCAAATGACAAATTAATCACATTGTGATGGCTATGATTTGAGTTGCACATTACACCATCCACAATGTTTTTGTGTGGATGACTGCACAAGTTCAGCTGTGAACAGTTCAAGCACTGTTAGTTAGATAAGCCCGTCCATCACGCCAAGGACATACCACATTGGATGGGAAAAATTTGTTTTTAGAGGCCAAAACCTGCATAAAAAGCAAAATATCAGTTTCTAATTGTGATGAGACTGATGCAAGACACATTCAGTATGCTGTCCAAAGTTTCTTGCCACAAGTTGAAATCGAGGAACAGCATATTAGACAACAAATAGGAGCATCTCAGAGGTCACGTTCAGAATGTGTCATGCAATATGTGCCTTCCATTCAGCTACATTCATAACTGGAGCACTGAATATAACATCTTTCAGATAACCCCACAGCTAGAACTCTCACGGATTAAGATCAGGTGATCTGGATGGCCAGAGTGTAGGGGAATGACAGCGGATAATTTTAGAATTTCTTAAATGCCTCTGCAGCAGCCACTTCACTGGCTGGGCAATATGCAGGGGAGTGCCGTCTTGCATCAAAATGATTTGTGCATTTACCAGTGAGGGTACTGGTTACAGTGTATGCAGGACTCACCACCTAAAAAAAAAAAAAAGACCTGTGATAAATATGCTAGCAACCTGCACCACGCAATCATATTTGCAGAATGGAGTGGTACTGTTAGATGTGTGTGTGGAGTTTCCATTGCTGATATTTTGCAGTTCCATGTATTGAAATGTCCTTGGAGGTGGAAATGGCTTTGTCTGTCCATGGAAAGTTCCAGGGGATTCGTTGACCACTTCTATCTGTACAAGAAATTCCAGCATGAATGATTTTCTTGTAGGCAGCTCAGCATGGAAGTCTGAACATGGGTGATTTTTGTATGGATAGCAATGCAGGATGTTTTGTAGGATTTTATGCACCATGTTTGCAGGCATCGCCAGTGTTTTGGTAGTTCCCCATGCACTGCTTATTTGCACACTACTGCTTGATATCTCTTGCAATACCGTTGCCACATCTTCAAGAAGTGTTAGATCAACTAATTTTGTCCCTCTGTCACAGTAGACTTCAAAAGAATCTGTCATTTTGAATTTTGTAATCATTTTCTCCAGACCATTAGTGGACATTGGACCAAAACCTTTCTTCATACTGTTGAGTGTCTGGAACTTCTGCAGGGTTCCTGACACACAGCAATTATGCTTATAAAACAACTTCACCAGCAGCACATGGTTTTTGATGGATCATGTTGAGCATCTTGGATGCAGACTGAGGAACAGCTGTGTGCTGCACTTCGGTTGGTGTGCCTCTTCTGTTGCTTACACCTCCATTTATTGGTCTTTTTTTGGTTACATTTCCCCCTGTATCAGTAATATGTTGTTCAAATTTGACATCATTCAGAGCAACTGTTCTCTTTGTACAGTTTTTTAAAATATTAAAAAAAAAACAATTTTCAAATACTGGATGCATATAGTTTCTCACACACATATTGAAACAGTCAATCACAAATTCTTAGAACCTGGGCACACATTCAATGAGTGTGATCAATAGTTTGGTCTTATTGAGAAACGCAAGAGGAATCAAACTCATGTGTACATGCCTCAGGATTGGTAGATGTCATTAAAAGGTCCAACAAACAATCAGGGAGATTTTGTAGCTATCGCTAACATGAAACTCTTGACCAAGTCATCCATTCCAGGAGATACCGAAGGAAATGCATTTGCCTGGCGGTCAATTACATGGATTCATGTAAAAAAGGAATGTCCATTAATCATGCATTTTAAGATTTCTTTCAATGAGGATGTTGAATTTTATACAGCTGACTTCTCCAAATCACTTTGTGGAAGACCCCCACAGTCACACTGAATACACTGTACAGTGCTCAATTACCCATGACATGTGTAAAGTGGAATAACCTGCAAGAGCTGAAATGCTTCATTCTCCCCTGTCCACCATGCTTTCTTTGATAATCTGAAGTATGAGGAACAGTCTTAAAGTAAAAGCAGCTCAGGATGTCAAGAACGATGAGGAGGGGCAGGATGACATGGAGAGGCAGGACGTCATCATCATGAATAAGAATGTGTTGATAGGCCTAGGGAAGTAACAACAGGCGTGGGGGATTTAAAAGATGTTGCTAGCGACATTCTGGACAGTGACTATGACTAAAATGTTACCCTATGTTATTTAAAATGTTCAAAAGTGTCATAGTTACTGCATGATAAAATTATTAATATGTTCATGTGCACCTTTATTACTTTTCTGCTAAACCTTTTCCATATCAAAATAATATAAGTTATTTTAGGCTCTTTGCTCATCCGGAATGGTGGTATGAACTTGTGTCATCTTTTGTCTGCAGAACACCTAAATCCTATAGTATATCTCTGTAAAGTTACAATGTTGTGCCAGCGAAACTGATTTTCTTATAACCAGGTGAACTTCAAAGCCATTTATCTCAAAAGTATCTGAATTGCACTTACATCACTTTGCTTCTGACCCCCTCATTTAGACTACATCACCCTGTTCACTAATGATACGAGGCATGTTGCTGATGTGTGGAATATACCAGTAGATGTCTTGTCTGTATCAAGACAATTGCAGTTAATTAGATTTTGAAGATCTTGCCAGGGCACAAGAGGAGGACAGTGAATTAAAATTATGGTTTATTTCTTCGTTCAGCTTGCAATTTTGGCAAGTCAATGCCACCCCCCCCCCCCCTCCTCTCTTCCTCCTTCTCCACTCCTCCCTCCACACAAACACAAAGTTGTATTACAATGTCTCAGGACCAAATGAGCGCCCAGTTATTACAGCTGATTACCAGCAACAGGCTGGATCACATTCAAGAAATAAGGCAATAGTGTGTGTAATCAAAAGTATTTGTTTGGCATGATCTAAAAAGTCTGAAAAAGTTCCATCAAGCAGAGCTGAACATACTGCACGACAGCACTTTACTGCTTTTTACATTCACTAGAAGCTCTGTCAGCCAAAGATGCCACATCTCAGAATGTACCTAAAACAATGTGCTGGGGTAGGACTGTGCAGTTTGGTATATCATTGTCTGTAAACACAGATAGACTGGCAGTTTCAGTATCACCAATTCAAGGCACTAGAAACATTCCTAAGAATGTACAGAATCAGGGCACCGGTGTACCACCATTGTTCAGCAAATGGACTGGCAAATTCATTAGATTAAAAGCAGCTGTTGTATTCCCACAAGGCTAGATACAGATAGACATAACACAACATTTGCATCTGACCCTGTGAATATGCTAGTACCATGCACCTGTAGAGCAGCAGCAAGAAGTGGTTCAATAATGCTCTCAAGTGGTGATATGTTCTGGGTATATTGTGCATTTATTCCTTTCCCCTAAATCCCACTGACACTTGTGAGGTTAGTGGATGTTGGATAGGTGGGGGATGGAGGGAATGGGAAGTGGTAGTGAGGCTAGGGCAACATTTTTCTATTTATATAGAGATTATTTTGACTGCTGAATTTTGTTGGTGACAAATGAAGTGTGTTTCTTTGTGCTTAATTTTGAAATGCACTTTGATGAGCTTCTTAAATTTTTAATTCTCTATATTTTCTGCCTTTGTATACACCTCTTAGTGGATAAACCCATCAATATGTCACTTCAGTCAGCTGAAGGACTTCAAAATTGAACAATTACAATCAGTTTACTGTATTTTGAAAATTGAGACTTGCCTTTTTAACATACTAAAGGAAATCTGAGGGGGTAAGTAATTATAATAAATAAGGGAACACTCTCTGAAGATCTGAAATTTTATATGTGTTTTGAACATGTCACCTATACCACAGTGTTTTCCTCTGTCAGTTGTATGACAGATTTTTCTGTCTATTGATATTCATACGATGATATTTTTGTGAAATATTGTCTCTGAAATTACAATCATCAAACTTTTTTAAATTGTTGCTTTGAGAACAAACAATATTAAATACTTAATATAAGGAGCAATATTGAGCCAAGTTATAGGTGGGGTTGGGAGGGGGGGGGGGGGGGTGTTTGATGATGGAGTTTATGACTGCTGTACTCTAGGTTTTGAAATAATGCAAGTTGCTGATTGTGAATTTTTCCATTATTTTTCTGTATATCTAGAGTTTTTATCCATTGATCATGATGATGATGTAATTTTTAATCTTTCTCACCTGAACAGGCCTTGATAATGATTACGTATTATGCAGCTCAGCTGGGAATAGCTCTCAGCGTTGTAGATTCGAAGGACAGTTATGATAAAACTAAGACTATTACTTCAAGTGAACCAGCAAATACAAAAATCAGGATAGCAATTCCACAGAGCTCATCATCTCACTGATAGTAGGTAAGACACTACTTTTAGTGAATAACTTCCATTCAGATATAAGATTTCTGCCAGAAAAACTGAAGTAAATGATAGTTTCCATGTGGGAATGTGCTAGAGGAGAGTATTGCTATGGAATTCAAAGTCTAGTGCCTTGTTTATGTCACTTGCTGTATGTTCACCTTCAGCATTCCATTTTTTTTTTCCACAGCATTTTAAGGTACATCATCATTTTTATTAGGTTATAATGTGGCATGTATAGTTTGTTTTTATCAGGTTTGGATCCATGTGAAATGAAGTGCCCAGTGACTGTATTATTTCAAGTTGTAAGTTGGTTATTTCAGACACTTACCACAACTTACGTGTAAATGTAAAACATAAGTCACTGTATTTAGTTATAACCACCTTATTTGTTTTATGTGCCTAAGTATTACTTTAAAAATAAGAAATGAAATGATGATTTCTGCAAATTGTAAAGTGAAATTAACAAATGTTGTCAAAACATCACACATGTAGATGACGCTATAGATGAGTATGATGTACGAGTTGTGTACTAATTGCAAACGGGGCCTCAATGTGAACTCAACTGTGGACATGAGTAGTCCAGTTGGTACTGTGCGTATATATGTAAGGGTTGTAATGTTTTTATTTTGTATTTTATCATTGCCTCACATATGAAACTTATATAACTGTACACATAGCAAGGCATGCATATTACCTAATTGTTCCTGGTTTTTCATATGTCCTTAAGCATGGAAGATCACCACACAGTGATCAAAACCTGAATTTGCAATAAATATTATTTGCAACTGATTACTATACACTTTACGGTTTGTTCTTTGCTTTTGTCCCATGCATTGTTGTTGTTAAGTATTTGTGAACCAGCTGATTGTGTGGCAGTACCAACTTCATGTCCAGGACAACCCTAGATGTGAAAGTACATTTTGTCGAATAAAAATCAGCTGTATGTAAGATCTTTTATTTGGACCACCACCTTGTTACTTAGCTTAAAGCCACTTCCCCCCTTAACATAGGTACCTCGATAAAAAGGGAATATCTTTTTAAAAAACTGTAATGTTATCCCAATCCCAAATAATGGAAAAAATGAACAAAATGTGAGGGTGGGTAGAAGATAAAATATTCACTGTCCAAAAAATAATTTGCCAAAGGAGAGCACTGTCAACTTGTAAATGGGCTGAATGATGCTGTCAAAATTTGCTAAAAATTTAGCTGGAACATACAACATAAAACACCAAATAAAAAAATCATGAAATGTACCCTCAATAAAAGAAAAAAAAATCTATCTCTGTTGAAGAAACTTGTCAAAACACAAGGGAAGTTCACATCACATCACATGAGTTCCAGCAATGACACATCAATATTGAACCTGCAGGAACAGACAGCAAGCATGGTACGTGCCCTCTGGCTCTGCACACGCTGCACCATGATGGTATAGTACAAGAAGAGTGCATAGCCACACCCCATCTGCTCATGTCCCAACAGGGAAGCTTAGGTAACTTTTTTACAAAAAACAAATTCTTTATATTAGTAAACAGTGACAGTCCACTGTTATGTAGTTACAGCCGCACACATTATGACTTGTGACACAGCATAAAAAAAAAGTTGTAATAAGTCAGTACATAGGAACCATGCAGCAAATTGCTGTGGTGGGATATAGGTGCACCTGGTAAAAACAGTGTGTGTCAAGGCCCTATGGACCTGTAAAAACTACTGTTGATGTTTTTGTAAAAAGTATTGAAGTTCTTATAGGGACAGAAAAAAACAAAAGAATAACACAATTAAAAGGTACAAGCCAAGTGCTAGTATGGGGGTTGACAGTAATCACAAACTATGCCCAGAACAGGTAGCAAGGGGAAAAAGTAGTAGTTTTGTGTAAAAATTACAGGGGTTTGTGGATCTATCGAGCATTTTAAGACAATGTCGTCTCAAGTCTGTGTGTCCATTGATTGTATGCTGGGGATGTGCATTATGCAGCACATTATCTTGATTTCTTCCAGGGTTTTAAGTGCTTGCTCTTTGTTCTCCTTTTGCAATATCTTTAAGTTGCTAGATGTGCTGGTGGCGGAATGGCCACAATCCCATAGGTGGGTGCTCACAGTGAATGAGCCTGGTTTAAATGCTCCCTAAACATAATATCAAATCCCCTGCCAGTCAGCCCCAAGTATCACTTCAGGCAATCGTCACATCTGATACTATATATCCTTGTGGCACTGCAGTTTTTGCAGGCTATGCTCTCTTTGTGTCTCTACTTCTCACTGACTTTGCAAGGGATACAAAAGACCAGTTTTAAGTTTTCTTGCTCTTAAATGTTTCCCTAGCTTCTAGGAAATTTTACCAAAATATGGTGTGCTACGATTACTTACACTCTCTGTCAATTGGTTATTCATCCTCACTAGCATTATATGTATCACCATTTGCCCCATGAATTGCTCTATGCCCATATATTTTCTTTAAAACATCCCAACTAAATTTTTTTACAAAAGCCTTACCATAAACATTTACCTTAGTGATGTATTGAATAACCTGTCAATTGGTTATTCATCCTCACTAGCATTATATGTATCGCCATTTGTCCCATGAATTGCTCTATGCCCATATTTTTTCTTTAAAACATCCTAGCTAATATTTTTTTCAAAAGCCTTACCATAAACATTTACCTTAGTGATGTATTGAATAACCTGTTATTGGCTGTCAATGCTGATCCTTTCTAAATGTATCAAACTCGACTTTGATCTCCTTGAGTGCAATCGTCAGGTCTAAATAAGACACCTCCCCTCCCTGATTGTCCTACACTGTAAATTGCACTTTCTCTTGCAGACTACACAGTTCCATGCTAAATTCAGAATCATTTTTGTTTTGATCGTTTATACAACAGCATGTCATCAATGTACCTACACCAAACCCCTGTCTTACTGGCCTGTAATGGTAGTTGGATCATAACATCATGACCTTACTTTTGTCATAAGGATATTAACTAAGCAGTATGCCAAAGTGGACTCCATAGTCAAACCTTGTTTTTAAAGGTGTTTATCATCACCAAGCATATCATATCAATCAATTTGTGGACATCATTATTCATCATCTAGTTGGCCACTCAGGATTCTTAAATTATAGGTAATTATACTCAGAGTCTACCCTACTGAGCTACTGCTTTACATATTTTTAATGTCTACCAATGGACCTTGGGGAATTGTTGTTTTACACAGTTTGTTAATCAGCTGCTCCCTGTTGCTTATATTGATGTTTACTGGGTGATATTGATTCAAGTACTTGGCATGCAATTTCTCTCTGTCATATCCCCCACCCCCCACCCCCACATGTGTTGACAATGGGCCTGATTAGAGTGCCCCCTCTGTGGATCTTAACTATTGCTCGCAACCTGGGAACCATTTGGTTTTTACGAACCATATTCTTTTTATGCATCACTTTGAGAAAAGGCTTGTTGTGCCATTTTTACATGATTAGAGTACTCTGCAGTGGGATCCTTTCAACATTTCTCCACCTGATTATCAGCAAAAAACTGCTGAACCTTATTCATGTACTGACATTTATTCAATACCATTGCTCTTTTACTTTGTTCACCCAAACTATCAATGCATGATTCTCCACTAGCTAATTATTTATGTTATTCCTACGCCATCTATTCCCCCCTGGTGAAACTGCAAATTCATATATCCCTCTTCAATTATCCTGTCAACCCTGTTACCACTGCATTTAAAGCTTCCGTGGTCAACTTGGCATTATCAAGGGCTGCGAATGGGCCATTAACAAACTTGCACACTATGCTTGTAGTGTTATATACATTATGTGACAAACCATTTTCTAAAAAAGCAATTTAATTGTCACTAAAAACAATATTTGTATAACTGCATACTCAAGTATAAATCTCGAAATGGCAGCTCTCGGGCAACTGACAGCTACCATTTATTTAGTCTCCCAATTTTCTTCGTGTCAGTTATTGTCCAGAGACCGATGGCCATATCATAGCCAAAAGTGGAACAACAATTAATTTTGTAATAACATTGTATGATGTATTCCACTGAACTGTCAGTAATTGCTTCTGTGCAGGCACTGCTGACTTAGGATTGAAGAGGGATGTTTGTATCCGGGTTTGTCAGGGCAGTTATTAAAGTTAAGATCATGCACGAACGATTAGATGTCATCATTGGGATTTATTTCCTCAAGGGATATAAGTAATGTGTTCTGGAGCATCAGGAAGCTGCCACAGCCAGACTGAGGGCATGATGCCCTAAGAGTGAAGGTAGGAAACACATTTGGTCAGAAGGAGAGCTAGTAGGCAAGAAAGGGACCCTGGGGTATGGGAGTCAACTTGCTGTTCCCTCTCTGCATCCCCCATGTAACCATTTCTCAGCCTCCCATTGGCTTGTAGCAGTGCACCTCAGCACGACCTTTGGTCAGCAACACCTTTAATATAGCATCATCTGTACACAGTACCTGGTGTGGGAATGCTACCCACATTAACTGAGCACAGGTAGGCATTTATCTAACAATATCCAGTACAGCAGCAGCCCAAGCCCAGCCATTGTTTCATCATAAGATTAATAACAGAATCACAGAATAGAATGGAATAAAAATTTAAAAAAATGCTCAATACTGTAGGTAATCCACCCAGCCTGATTGCTCCCTATGCACACTTCATTTCTGGGACAGTCTAACTTAAGAACTCATTGCTGTCAACAGTTTAAAATTTTGGGTACCACAGGAAAGGCAGAAATCTTTCTCTAGCATAGTTACAGGTCAGTGAATGAGCGACCTAGAGAGAAGACAATTTATGATAGACCTTTTGTATATGAATGATGAGCAATCACACTCTACTTCATAAATAGGTGTGATAGTCATAATTACAGCAAATTGTGTCTTGATACTTGTTGCCTTTCAAGATTTTTCATATTTGTGTGGCTGCCATTAACTTGCAAATGATTGGCATTTCATTGCAATCACACAAAGTAGGAATAAAGGCATCAACTTATTATACAGGGGGCTTTAGGTTGGAAATTCCTGTTACAGACTTCTAGGACTGGCAGAGAGGAGATGGTACATAAAATATTTGAATAGGAACCCATATCTAGAAATGTACCATTTCATTTCTATGACAGTTTCAATTCAGATGTTACATCATCTACTTCTGCTTGAGGAACTGAATTAGGTGAGATGCAGTACAATTATTAGGTAACCATTTGAAATGAAAGATAACAAAACATCTATTTATCACTAAGCAAATTTGTTTGTATTAGCACTTAAGCATTACATGTTTATGTTATTCCAAAACAAAAGAAAGAACTCAGCATACTGTAGGTACAGAACAGTACTGATGCTTTACAACAGTGGCTCGATGTGGTGACCACCACTGTTTTTGCAGACATGGTACCTGTGAAGCATGTTCTGGTACACATTCTCCACCCCACCTGTTGTTTCTTCAATTTCTAGTGTAGCGGCCAGAACTTGTCCCAGCAGATCTACCTCTGTCTCCACAGAAGTTCCGTACATTAAACTTCCCATATGATGCCACAAGTAGTAGTCCACAGGAGATACATCCAGCGATCACAACGGCCACTCAGTTGGATCACCTTGACCTGTCCATTTTCCCCCATATTATCTTTTGAGATGTCTCTGAACTGTAGGTGTTGCACCATCATGCTCTAACCACATATTCTGATGGCCATTCAGTGGCACAACTTCCAAGAATGGGTTCAGTACATTTTGTAGGAAGATGAAGTATGCATGACCAGTTAGCTTGAGTGGAAGGAGGTGTGGTCTGATCACACGACCATCCAGAATGGTACTGAAACCCCTGAACATGGGTGGCTAAGGGTTTTCGTCTGCCCACACATAGCTGTTTTACAAATTGGAAACACAACCCCTAATGAACTTATATTCATCTCTGAACAGAACTCTACACGGAAACAGCGGCATTTCGATGCAGCAGTGCAGGAACCACATGCAGTAGGCAATGTATTGTGAAAAATAGGCTGACCTCATAGTGTGTACCCTTCATAAGTGGTACAGATGTAATTGTCACTCATGCAGAATCTCCTAGACAATCCTGTAACTAACACCCATTGAACACACAATTGTTCAAGTACTTGTTGATGGGTTCTCCTCAATGTGATTCGGTACATATTCTTCAAATTCGGGTGGTGCGACATTGCCGTGGAGCACCACAGTCCTGCCTCCTCATGGTACAGATACCTGTTTCTTGGTGCTGTTGCAGAACTTTGACAGAAAGTTTGTGCAAAGGCATGCTACTTTGCAGAAAACGTTGATGATACAAATGACTAGCAGCTCTTCTGTTGCCTTGAGCTTCTCTGTACACAAGGGGCATGTTTGTACATTCTGAAAACATGTACTGAACATTGTTTGTTGTATCAGAGATGCACAGGCATTGAATAGATCTGGCGGCAAGGCAGACGTTGACATCAAGTGACTATCCGACGTAATGCGCTTGATCATGTGTACCCTATTGCATACCAGGATAAGCAATTCTGAAACTTTTCTGTTTCCCTCAGCTGATGTTGACATGTTACACATCTGAACTGAAATCATTGTAGAATAGAAACAATATGTTTCTGGACACAGGTTCATATTGAAAATGTTATGTATTCATTCTCCTCTTCAAGTTCTATATGTTTGTAAGAGGAATTTCTGAACACCAGAGTATAAGGGTAGATCACACAGCAGATTTCTCATTCAGAAGTCACATCTGAATGTTCTTCATTGGTGGAAGGTTTGTGTTTTCTCATGTAAGTAGGAGAAACATCTATCAGCATGTGCCACAATTGGCAGTGACAGCATCATGGCCCGTTGAGACTGCAGGTTTCAGTGTCTTGCAGGAGCTCAGCAGCCTCATTAGACTAACACCTGAGGGGTAGCGACAATGTTTGCTTGACTATGCTGGATTGTACAGCAACTTCATATATATTGAGTCAGGAAATGGGCTTGTTTGAAGTAAAGTATCCACATGGGCAGTGAGATGACATCGACACAAGTAACACCATGGACTGTCAAATGGACAACAGTTGTTGCAGCTTCTCTTGATGTGCCAACATTGGTGCCCACAGTAATGACACTTGACACAGGAATGGCAACACATCCTGTTTTTCAGATGGGTCCTGGTTATATGTACAATATCATGATGAGTATCAATGTGTGGAGACTCCAAGGAGAATGAATGTTGCCAAATTGGATTTGTCATTTTCACACAAACCCAGAAACTGGCTCAGTGGTATGGGTTGCATTTGGGTGGTTGCATTTGGGTGTACAACATAATCACATTTGGCTCGCATAGCTTTGATGTCCCTGTAACTTATATTTCAGCAAGATAATTCCAGCCCAAAATATTTTCCACACTCCTCTCAAAAATGGCTCAAATGACTCTGAGAACTATGGGACTTAACTTCTGAGGTCATCAGTCCCCTACAACTTAGAACTACTTAAACCTAACCAACCTAAGGACATCTCACACACCCATGCCCAAGGTAGGATTCGAACCTGCGACCCGTAATGGTCACGTGGTTCCAGACTGTAGCGCCTAGAACCCCTCAGCCACCCCGGCTGGCCACACTCCTCTGATCTACCTCAACACAAAAGGGAGTTTGACTGTTGCCCTGACTGCCACATTATGTAGATTTTTCTTCTGTTGGAAACATCAGGTTTTGGATTGCTGAAGGACTGCCATGCCACCACTGTCTAGCTGCCATGACTAGTGAACTTGGGCATAGAGTTGAAGCCATCTGGAAAGACATGTTTGTACCTGTCATCCAATCTCACTTCAACTTGATGCTCAGCTGGGTTAGAGCCATTGTTGCTACCAGAGGTGGAAGCTCTGTGTACTATATTTTACATCCTGTATACAACCAAACAATATACAAATTTAATCTTTTATTCTTTGTACAGGATGACAGAAAAAAGCTGGAGCTTTTGTAATGTGTACTGGTAGCCATAAACAGTTGGCAGCACCAGCCCTTCAGACATAAACAGTCTTACCATTTAGTAATAGTGGACCCATGGAATGATCAAAAGCATGCTTTTGCCATAAAAATATTTTATGGAAACAGTGATAGTTTGGAAAGCATGCGGAGTAAGCTCTGACGTTTTTTAAACTTATGGTGTCGTTGTTGGGTGCTCTTGAAACTCGTAATAAAAACTTGATTAAAATTTGGAAGAGACTGGATCTGCTCTAAAAAGGAAAATGACAGGGTAACTTGTACTAGGCAGAATATCGAAGTTGTACACAGTTGTCTTACAGAGCCAACGGCTTTCAGTTCGTAAAGAGGCATCCTGAGAGAGTGTTCACCAAATTCTCCATTTTGATTTAAAATTTCATTGGCACAAGTTGCTGATTGTCCAGCAACTGAAGGAGAACAACTACCACATCGTGATTTTAATCCTGTCAGCAAACTAAGACAAACATAAGTGAGGACACAGGATTTATGGACAGACTTATAGTGTCAAATGAGGCCCATTTTCACCTCACAGGTTATATGCATAAGCAGAACTACCAATACTGGCAGACAGCAATCTTGGGAAGTTCATGGATACCCTTTACATGTCAGCAGGGGGTCATCAGACCCTACTTTGTTAAAAATGAAGCGCAGATCATAGTGACTGTGACTTCAGATCAGTATATTGAGATGTTACAGTCTTTCGTTGCACCTGCATTGAACAGTACTTCACAGCTTCACAAAACTTGATTCCAACAGGATGGTGTGACATTACACACTGTATGGCAATCAGTGGAAACTGTTTGAGAATTGTTTGGTTACCGTGTCATCTCAGGATTCAGTGATATTCCCTGGCCTCTAGGATCACTGGATTTGTCCATTAGGTGTTTTTTTCATGTGGGGCTACCTTAAGAGTCTGGTCTACATGATTTGGTCAAGAACGCTGGTTGAACTGAAACAAAGAATTCAAGACAAAATTCATGGTATCCCAGCTGAGATGTTGCAGCACTCAGTGAAGAATTTCGAGAGCAGATTGGAAGAATGCATATGTACAGGATGACACCATCTACAGGATGTAATTTTCAAACATTGATAATACAGATTACTGTCTCTTAAAAGGTAAGCTGTAATGGTTTATTTCCTGTCAATAAATTTTTTTCCTTGTATGTTTTCTATTTTTAGTGGGTGTTTCAAAAATCCCCATTTCTGTGTCATCCAGTATTATACTGTATATACGTTGTAAGTAATATTTCATTATTTCCTGGTTTCCTCATACAAATAGTGAAGAGTACAGCAGTCACAAATAATGTTAATTGCACATCCAGATTTCGATCACTGTGTGGCAGTCTTCAGTGCAGTAAATGCAAGTTTAAACATTAAAACTACTTCTATATACACATAGTCCCAAATGGACTATTTATGTCAATAGTTGAACTGAGTGTGAACTCAGCCTTTGTATGAATAGTCCACCTGGGACTGTGGGTGTATGTAAGTGGTTTTAATGTTTAAAATTACATTTACTGCACTGAAGACTGCCACACAGTGATTGAAATTTGGATTTGCAATAAACGTTATTAGCAACTGTCTGCTGTAACCTTTACTACATGAAATAAATACAGTCACTGGGAACATCTGCTTCCATATGGAATTGAACCTGATAGTTGTCCTGGTGTTAGCAATTTTAATAGACATAAATGTATATTTCCTTTGCCCGTGTATTCACCATGACAGGATAACAGATTTTGTTGTTGATGATCTGAGCTGCTTTGACAGGCAACAGAAGACGTATGAGATTCTCATTGACATGTCTGGGGCATTTGCTTTTGAAAATCATTGCAAGCTAATGAATAATATATGTTGATATGAACTGAGGATAATATTATGATGATATAAAATCTTAGATGGAAAACAGGACACCGTTCACAGAAATCATATGTACTGATGGAAGATAATCAGTTAAAGATTGCAGTTACAAACTGTCAAATGAGCTACGTCATGAAGTTTGTAGGCAAATAAATACTATACAGTGGCAAAAATAAACCTGTCAAACATTAATTGTAACCCCTTTCAATGGTTGTTCAGTGTAGTGATAAGTATTTTCTGACAATCAATGAAGTGTGGTTGTGAGTTCAAATAATCTGCAATTATATTAAGGCATATATTTAGCATTTCTGATTCAAACAAAGGTTTTTTTAGTTATCATTTTGCTCATGAGAAAGTACACCATTTTCTTGGTGTAGTTGTGGATTCGGAGCTGTCCTGGAGTTACTGTGGATGCAAACCTGTACAAGACAGAGCCAAAACAGTGTCTCCAATTTTTTTCACTGTTGCTTCCTTATACAGCACTTACCGAGCTACAGAAAACAGGCAGTCCATCACAGTGGTGGATGTATTCTGGCAACAATTTGCAGCACAACATAAATGTGACTGAAGTATTCTCACCTAACATTCACCCCTAACTTATACAAGGACATCCTCTCCCTCAACCAGAAGCCTTAATTACAACATTTGTTTACCATATGTATATGGACACAAGATGATCTGTGATGGCTTCCTGTTTTAGCAGAGCTAGTTTAGTATACTGAAGAACAAGGTTTGCTATACTGCTGGTACGTACATCTGTGGACCAAAAAACATTAATTGTGGCGAGAAGAGAAAATGTGAAATTATAAGGTAAAAAAAGACATCTTCAGGAATTAGAGCCTTCCCATATTCTGTTTATTCTGTTGGTTACAACACACAAGGTATGGCTGCACAGTAAAGCACCAAACAAGGTAGACAAGGACTTTCTTGGTTCGTTCATAGGCTGTTAAAAGTTAATCCTACAGGTTAATTTGAGGTTGGTGTTTCAAGGTTTTCCACATTCATCTAATTCAAAGCTAACCCTTGGCAACATTTTGCTAAGACAACCTAAAAATTCTAGCTCTCAAACTACATTTTGTTCAATTTTAATTTGCCAGTCTACATCAAATAATAGAAGGCATGAAAATAATGCAACAGATCCATAAAAATAGTCAAATATAAAGTTTTGTAAGAGAATAAAGCGGTGTAGATGGAGTCAACACTAAGGAAGTGTTTTTTAAATGTGTTTCTTTTTTCCCAATTTGGGTAAGGTTAATGGTGGTTATTTTTATTCCTAAGCAACATGGTTTTCAAAGTTATTTAGAGTATTTTGTCTACATAAATTTTTTAATTTTCACTTTCAACTGAACATTATTGTTATATCTAAAAACAAAGGTGATGTGACTTACCAAACGAAAGCGCTGGCATGTCGATAGACACACAAACAAACACAAACATACACACAAAATTCAAGCTTGCGCAACCAACGGCTGCTTCGTCAGGAAAGAGGGAAGGAGAGGGAAAGACGAAAGGATGTGGGTTTTAAGGGAGAGGGTAAGGAGTCATTCCAATCACGGGAGCGGAAAGACTTACCATAGCGGGAAAAAAGGACACACACACACACACACACACACACACACACACACACACACACACACACACACACACACACACACACACACACACCCCCCCATCCGCACATACACAGACACAAGCAGACATTTGTCACACGTCTGTGTATGTGCGGATGGATATGTGTGTGTGTGTGTGTGTGTGTGTGTGTGTGTGTGTGTGCGCGCGCGCGCGTGTACATGCGTGCAAGTGTATACCTGTCCTTTTTTCCCCCTAAGGTAAGTCTTTCCGCTCCTGGGATTGGAATGACTCCTTACCCTCTCCCTTAAAACCCACATCCTTTCGTCTTTCCCTCTCCTTCCCTCTTTCCTGATGAAGCAACCGTTGGTTGTGAAAGCTTGAATTTTGTGTGTATGTTTGTGTTTGTTTGTGTGTCTATCGACATGCCAGCGCTTTCTTTTGGTAAGTCACATCATCTTTGCTTTTAGATATATTTTTCCCATGTGGAATGTTTCCCTCTGTTATATTCAGAACATTATTGTTATATGCATAATAATACTTATTATGAATAACTCTCAGGAGATTATGGATTTTATCATAAAGAGGTTAAAAACACATCATTAATAGTCATATAAATTATATAAAATTATATACTTCATAGTTATTAAAAAAATATACTTACAATTTAGATGCCAAAATGTTGTTTGTTTTGTGATCTTCAGTGTGAATACATACTGGCAGCCCTTCATGCTACTCTATCCTGCGCAGTTCTCATTATTTCTGAATAACTGTTACAACCTAGTCCTTTTGAACCTGCTTACTGTGTACATCTCATGGTCTCCCTCTACAGTTTTAAGCGCCCCCCCCCCCCCTCCTCGTGCCTCCCTCCAATACTAAATTGCTAAATTAGTGATCCCTTGATGTACCTTTTTTTAGGTTGGACATGCCACAAATTTCTTTTCTCCCGAATTCTGTTCGATACCTCCTCTTTAGTTGCGTGATCTACCCGTCTCATCTTAAAGCTTTCTTCTGCAGCACCACATTTTAAAGCTTTCTATTCTCTCCCTGTCTAAACTGTATATTGTCTATATTTCACTTCCATACTGTGCACACTCCAGACAGGTAGCCCCAGAAAAGACTTCCTAACACTTAAATCTATATTTGATGGTAACTAATTTCTGTTCTTTTCTTGTCACTACCAGTCTACATTTTGTATCGTGTGTACTTTGACCACCATCAGTTACTTTACTGCTAAAATAGCTAAAGTTATCTATTACTTTCAGTGTCTCATTTTCTAATCCGGTTCCCTCAGCATTACCTGATTTAATTAGCCTAAATTCCATTATCCTTGTTTTGCTTTTGTCAATGCTCATCTTATATCCTCCTTTCAAGGCATTAGCCACTCCATTCGACTGTTCTTCCAAGTCCTTTGCTATCTCTGATGGAATTGCAGAGTCTAGCAAACCATAACGTTGTTAATTCTTCTCTCTGAATATTAATTCCTTGTCCACATTTTTGTTTGGTTTCCTTTACTGCTTGCTCAGTGCACAGATTGAATAACCTCAGCAACTGACTACAACCCTATTTCAATCACTTCTCAACCACTGCTTTTGTTTCAAGCCTGTCAACTCCTAAGTGCTGTCTGGTGTCTGTACAAGTTGTAAATAACCTTACGCTCTATGTATTTTACAAAGAGCATATTCCAGTCAATATTGCCTTTTCAAAAAGCTTCTTTAATTTTCCTGTAGGTGTCATCCATCTTTCCTCTAGTTATACAGGATGAAGCACTAATTATTCCCACCAAGAATAACTCTGAGAGTATGTTAGGAGCTGAAAAGTTTGTGGGACAAAAGTCGCATGGGACATCGGGGGCCAAATATGACATTGGTTTTCTGTTGCTAGGTGGGGTCGCTTCAGAGATATGAAGGTCAACTTTGTTTTGTCCTTTAAATGGGTTGTTTTAGTCCGGTACTCATTTTCTGATAGCAGCTATCGAGATGAATCCAGTGATATGTAACAGTAAGCTCTTTGAAGGTCAACGAAGGTCACAAAGGTGGCATGAATGTCCATTTACAGAAAGTGATCAAAGTGATGACCATTGGTATCAGCGCAGTGCTGCAGTCTTCTTATCTTGAATTGAGTGGTATTCCTTATCACATCGGCACTTATCGAAGCACATGCTCTGACAATTCTCTCTCACATATCTTCAGTTGTAGTTGGAACGTCTTTATGAACACTGTCTTTTACGGATCCTCACAAGAAAAAATCCAGAGGCATCAAGTCTGGTGAACAAGCCGGCCACGACACATCTCCTCTGCATCCAGTCCAACGATTTGGGAATTGTCTCTGCAACTGATTTCTAGCCATCAGCGAAAATTGTGCCGGACACCCATTCTGTTCCTTGTTCCTAAAGGTTTCTTCCAATAACAGACCTAATGTTTCTTGCAGGAATGTGGTGTACTTCCTACCATTGAGATTTCCTGTGATGAAGTAGGGGCCTATAATTCTGTCCTCCAGAACCCCACACCATACGTTCACCGACAATGGGTTTTGGTGTGCAACTTGCTGCAGCCAACATAGATTTTCAGTTGCCCAATAATGCATGTTATGCAAATGAACATTTCCATGGTTCATGAATGTAGCCTCATCAGTAAATAAAATCAAATTAATAAATGTGTCATCCCTGTGAATCTGAAGTTCAGCCCATCGGCAGAATTCAATGTGATGCATACAATTTGTACCAGTTAATTCTTGGTGGAGACTGATATGGTAAGAATGATGTTTATGGTGATGCAGGACTTGAACAACACTACTCTGGCTCATGCCAGATTCCCTTGCTAACTGACACGAACTAACACAAGGATCTCGAACCACAGTGGCAAGAATACAAGTTTCTGTTTCTTCATTAATAACTTTCCTATGCCGGATATGTTTCTGATGCATTAAAGATCCAGTTGTTCTCAATTTATCATACACATATTTAAATGTATGCTGTGTAGGGTGAGCACATTGAAGACATCTTTCAGTGTATAAGTCTCTAGCTCTCACTGAATTTCATTGGAATTCTCTCTAAATGTGAAGCATATCGACTTGTTCTTAGAGGGAAATCATCATTAACATTTGCATGATTTGATGATATTAGTCTTACCATTCCTATTAGTGTTGTATTGTGAAATAATCGAATGATGTTTACATGTCAATGGCATGCTAGCTGGGTATGCCATATTCGGTGAATATTTACTATTTGCACAATATATGAGAAAGAATTGTCAGAGCATGTGCTTCGATAAGTGCCGAAGTGATAAGTAATACCACTCAATCCATAATAAGAAGATTGCAACAGCGCATTGATACCAATGCTCATCACTTCGATCTCCTTCTGTAAATGGATGTTCATGCCACCTTTTTGACCTTCGTTGACTTTCAAAGACCTTACTGTTGCACATCATTGGATTCGTCTTGATAGCTGCTATCAGAAAATAAGTACCAAACTACAGCATCCCAAGAGTTGACCTTCATATCTCTGGCATGACCCCACCTAGCAACAAAAGGCATCATATTATGGTCCCCATTGTCCCATGCAATATTTGTCCCACAAACTTTTCTGCTACCATCATACTTTAGGACTTATTCTAGGTGGCGATAGTTAGGGACTCATCCTGTATATGCTTGTATTTTGTTACATTTGTCCTCTAGCCATTGATGCTTAGCCATTTTGCACTTCCTATCATTCTCATTTTTTAGACGTTTGTATTCCCTTTTGCCTTCCTCATTTGTTGCATTTTTATATTTTCTCCTCTCATCAGTTAAATACAATATCCCCTGTGTTATCCAAGGATTTCTATCATGCCTTCTCTTCTTACCTGTTTGATTTCTGCTGCCTTCACTGTTTCATCTCCCAAAGCTACCCATTTGCCTTGTACTGTGTTTCTTTCCCCTGTTCTAATCAAGTGTTGCCTAATGCTCCCTCTGAAACTCTCAACACAGGTCCCATCTCCTAAATTCCTACCTTTTCCTAGATTTTTTAGTTTTAATCTTCAGTTCACAATCAATGGTCAAAGTCCACATCTTTTCCTGGAAATGTTATACAGTTTAAAATATGATTCTGAAATTTGTGTCCCACCATTATACACTCCTGGAAATTGAAATAAGAACACCGTGAATTCATTGTCCCAGGAAGGGGAAACTTTATTGACACATTCCTGGGGTCAGATACATCACATGATCACACTGACAGAACCACAGGCACATAGACACAGGCAACAGAGCATGCACAATGTCGGCACTAGTACAGTGTATATCCACCTTTCGCAGCAATGCAGGCTGCTATTCTCCCATGGAGACGATCGTAGAGATGCTGGATGTAGTCCTGTGGAACGGCTTGCCATGCCATTTCCAGCTGGCGCCTCAGTTGGACCAGCGTTCGTGCTGGACGTGCAGACCGCGTGAGACGACGCTTCATCCAGTCCAAAACATGCTCAATGGGGGACAGATCCGGAGATCTTGCTGGCCAGGGTAGTTGACTTACACCTTCTAGAGCACGTTGGGTGGCACGGGATACATGCGGACGTGCATTGTCCTGTTGGAACAGCAAGTTCCCTTGCCGGTCTAGGAATGGTAGAACGATGGGTTCGATGACGGTTTGGATGTACCGTGCACTATTCAGTGTCCCCTCGACGATCAAGAAGTGGTGTACGGCCAGTGTAGGAGATCGCTCCCCACACCATGATGCCGGGTGTTGGCCCTGTGTGCCTCGGTCGTATGCAGTCCTGATCGTGGCGCTCACCTGCACGGCGCCAAACACGCATACGACCATCATTGGCACCAACGCAGAAGCGACTCTCATCGCTGAAGACGACACGTCTCCATTCGTCCCTCCATTCACGCCTGTCGCGACACCACTGGAGGCGGGCTGCACGATGTTGGGGCGTGAGTGGAAGACGGCCTAACGGTGTGCGGGACCGTAGCCCAGCTTCATGGAGACGGTTGCGAATGGTCCTCGCCGATACCCCAGGAGCAACAGTGTCCCTAATTTGCTGGGAAGTGGCGGTGCGGTCCCCTACGGCACTGCGTAGGATCCTACGGTCTTGGCGTGCATCCGTGCGTCGCTGCGGTCCGGTCCCAGGTCGACGGGCACGTGCACCTTCTGCCGACCACTGGCGACAACATCGATGTACTGTGGAGACCTCACGCCCCACGTGTTGAGCAATTCGGCGGTACGTCCACCCGGCCTCCCGCATGCCCACTATACGCCCTCGCTCAAAGTCCGTCAACTGCACATACGGTTCACGTACACGCTGTCGCGGCATGCTAACAGTGTTAAAGACTGCGATGGAGCTCCGTATGCCACGGCAAACTGGCTGACACTGACGGCGGCGGTGCACAAATGCTGCGCAGCTAGCGCCATTCGACGGCCAACACCGCGGTTCCTGGTGTGTCCGCTGTGCCGTGCGTGTGATCATTGCTTGTACAGCCCTCTCGCAGTGTCCGGAGCAAGTATGGTGGGTCTGACACACCGGTGTCAATGTGTTCTTTTTTCCATTTCCAGGAGTGTATAATCAATATGAAACCTTCCAGTATCTGCACATCTTCCACGTATACATCCTATTTCATTATTTTAAACAAGTGTTGGCAATGGTTAAATTAGCCCTGTACAAAATTCTACAGGTTTCTTCCATTTAATTCCTTTCCCACAGTCCATATTCTCCTACTACTTTTCCTTCTCTTCATCTTTCTTTTACTGAATTCCAGTCACCTATCCCAGTTAATTTCCCTCTCCCGTAACTATCTGAATTAATCTTTTATATGTCATATATTGTGTCAATCTCTTCATCATTTGCAGAGCTGGTTGTCATATAAACTTGTACTACTGTGGTGAATGTTGGCTTTGTGCCCAGGTTACCCACATGTAAACCTTTCTTCATTACTTGGTGTCTCATTGAAGAAAGTTTGCTGAATTTCTGTAAAACTGGTGTTAAGGAAAATATAGCAACAATGCACACTACACAACTTTTAATTATTGTAACTTTTCCCACATTTGTTGCCACTAAAGCCATTATGATGACCAGTTACAGCTCTCACATAAAATTTATTTACATCGGCAACCATCTTCACCTTAGTACTTGTCACTATGTGGTGACAGAATATTCAGAGTACACAGCTGCAGTTGAATTCTGGCACAACATCCACTTCACAAAGGTGGCTCCAGTTTATGTAGACAGTGGATATACTATGTCTTTTAATTAGTGACACAAATAAATAAGTGTTCATGTCGACAAAGAACATAACTGGAGTCTAAATTGCTCACACGTTTGCTCGAAGGAAAATTTCACAAAAGTTAATAGCAGTCATCAATACAGTTCAGTATCTTAAGGAAGTCTCACACTTACAACACACATAAGAATACTGGTGACAGATTAGAACTTGCTACTGGGTCATAGATGGACTTGCTGCACAGCTTTTATTATACTGTTGCCTAGGTGCAAACATCACTAAAAACTTGTTATGTCGTATTGCCACTGAGGTTTTCTGAGCTCAAACAAAAGACTGTGGCATGAGGTTGTCCTTATAAAGACTTATGTATGATAATTTTAGTATTTTGGAAATCACATAATGGTTTGAAAATCTGTTAGGTCAGATTTTTGTAATTTAGATAAAGCTGTGCATTACTACAGTAACTTGGTTTACAAAATATGTGGTGGGTTAGGAAAAAAAATTATTGAATTACGGGAGCATTTCATACACCCATGGGGGGATTTAATGGTTTACAAAATATTTGGTGGGTTAGGAAAAAATAATTGAATTACGGGAGCATTTCATACACCTATGGCGGGAATGTCATTTATAAAATGCAGTCGTCATATTGGAAATTCCGAAAAATTGTCCAAATACTTAATAAATGGCTTAATTAGTGAAAGATTTTATCCATTCCAAAAAATTAGAGCAACAAAAGTAGAATGCAAGAAACTGGAATTTAATAAGTACAGTGGCTAAATCAGCAGTAGAAATTTTGAGGTTGTACAGACTTCAATATTGTTTATCTATTAAGTTAATGAGTTTCAGCTGAATTTAAACATGTTACTCAAAGGTCAAGGTGATGGTATTTATAATGAATAGTTTCAGTATTTCTAAAACTGCTCTTAGCTCAGTCCAAATTAGCATTACCTGTCGTAGTAATAATTTCTATTCTCGATTACTTTTAATTAACAAGGTTTCCAGCAAAAATAAATGCACTTTCAGAATCTGCATATTGAAAAGCGTAGTCTGAAAAATAAATATACATGAAGCACGACCTGATTAATGTTTTGGAAGGTTCCAACACTAGTCTCTCTCGAGCAGACTTCACAGAAAATGACATACTAACAAAATAGCAGCTGTGCTGCAAATGCCACAGTGACATAAACTTCAGAATATAATACATTTGCAAATGCTCTATATGCATATAAATTTTCATGCATGCAGCTATATGATGGTTTCTCTACATTAGTCGGCATTTATATTGAAAAAAAATCATAAAATCTTGGACAGAGCAGACCTTGTTTATTACTTTGTATACATATTTTGTAGCATTTGAGTATTAAATCATGAATTTCTTCCAAACTTTTTGTAAATAGAAAAGTCTTTTTATGGAGTTACGTTTCACGTTGGGTCTTAAATATTTTGCGTTGCTGTATTGCGATTAATCTAATGATATTTTAAATGGAATATACCATCTTCTTTACTGTGCAGGTAGTGGACTAACTGGTGGAGCAATGTGAAACTCTGCAGATGCTGAGCTTCAACAGCAGATTACAATACCCATGGTTAATTACTTGAAGAGATCTGTCTGAAGATTCCTTTTTAAATGTGGTGTTTACACATCTTGAAAGGAAAAACTGAAGAAATTTCATTGTAACCAGTTTATTTATTTACTCTTAGAGAGTGTTTAATGTCTTTCTTTAGTAAATGGTGTTGTTAATTATACACACATTTTTAAGTAATTTTATAATTGTATAAGGCATTTGAATCATGTAAAATGTAATTCATGTTTTTACGGTATGGTAGAGTAGTATTAGGAAAATTCATGAGAAAATTCATAAAAAAGTGGCATCAAAGGTGCAGTTGCCTTAAATAAACAACATATTGCACAATGAATAATTGTTGTGCAAAAAGTAAAAAATGAAGACTGTGGTACAATTTAAATTTGTCTTATTTAAAAAATGAGAGGTACTAGATAATTAATGGAACTGAACTGAAAAACAATGTGGAAATTACAAATAAGTCATGTTACTGGTGTCCATGTCTTTAGAACATGATATTTTATTATGAAGTACTGTGCTTGCAAGTAATAATACCCAAACTAGCTTCGTTACTGCACTTTCTCTTTGTTTTTCATACTGCGTCCACAACTGTACTTAATTTTTTTGATTTTGGAAGCACATTTTTGTGCATTGTATCATGCTCTCATGGAAAACTGGCACAATCCAACAGATCAAAGAGTATGAACTAATTTCTAAATTGGTTTTGTACTCCATAATGCAATACAGGTTTATATATGTGGTGTCTGTCCTTTTGGTCATGTCCAAAAGAGGAGGCACCAGTTTGATCCTGCAGCCACTATGAATGAAGAGACAAAGAAATTAGATATGATTTATATGAATGAGGCAAACTGTAAATTTATGCCACACTGGGATTCAAACCTATTTCTCCTGATTTCCAAGAAGATGCGCTGACCACTACGCCATCTGGACACAGTGGTTATCACAGCTGCATGAGCTACTGTAGCATGCATTCTGTGAGACCCAAATTCTCAAGGATCAATAGTGTGTGGTGTAAGTTGAGAATTTGGGTGTGATGGGAGGCATGATAGGATATTCCATGCAGTTACGGTAGCCACTGTGTCCGGATGACATAGTGGTCATCACATCTGCTTAGTAAGCAGGAGACCCGAATTTGAATCTCCGTGTGGCACAAATGTTCAACTTGCCCCACTGATGTAATTTCATGCCAGTGGGAGCTAATGTCTTTAATTCTTTTGTGTCTCAATACAGGTTTATTAGAAAACTGTCTTCTCTTATCAGGCTGTGCTAGAGATAACCAGTACGGTAATGAATCCTTCCAGTGAAAATTCACACAGTTTTAAAATCTTTTGTGCATTTTTTCTGTTTTTGTTTTATCTCATTGGTGTGATAGTAAATAGTAAAAAATGGTTACTCACACTTTTAGTATGACAAGCAGTAGGAAAAGTTAATGAATGCGAACAGATGTGCAAGTCACTGTATTAAAAAATAATCGATTTAATTTGAAGAAAATAATCATAGAGTTAGAAGTGACAATTTCTTGAATATCATAAAACTAATTTTACAATGAGATGCATAGTTTATTATCCCAGTTTTGAGATTATCTGCTTTAAATTACTTGACAGACATTTTTTGTAAGCAAAATGAAGTTTTTGTGTTTTTAATTTTTGTTTTATATTGGCAGATATACCAAAGAATGCAGTTACATTGAAAGTTCTGCTTTTTTTACATGTTTCATAATGATGTGTACTTCATTTTCTTCCAAAAATTTTCAAGTTTGTTGACTTCTACATTCCATATGATGATGTGAATTTGTTAACTTTTGCATTCTATAAGGTGAAGTGCAAAAATGTAATGTGGGTGAGATTAAGTCAATATGTAAGACATCTTCCGGCAGAGACAAATAACAAATCACGTTTTAGACTAAAATACACAAGTAAAGTCATTTTCATGTGTGTGTTACAACTGTACTCAATAATTGTTGTTATACAGCACAGTTACTTCAGACTTTTACATTATTTACTTTTGATAGGACCTGAACAACTCAGTATCAAACACATTACAGAGCTTCTTGAAGTGCTTGAACCCACTTAGAATGTACAGTTTAAAAAAAAGTCTCATTTACATGAAATAAAAAGCATATCAAATGTATGTGATACAATATTAGACTGTGTAAAATTAGAATTTTGATATTTTATTCATCTGAGTACTATGTAACAAATTTTTAAATGCTCGTGTGCAATCATCACATGAAGAAATGAAATAGTAGGCATATACATATAATCTGTACTATGTAACTCACGATTATTTTTTTTACTTGCTTGTGTATTATGTTTAAAGTTACCTATGGTATGTAACTTTAGAGTTGGCTTTAATACTTTGCATACATTGATATTCCCAGTGTATTACCATGCAGAGAAAATAAATAGTTAAATTTGTGAAGTGCAGTCACCATTGGTGGAAAGAAGGGGCAGGGGGAATGAATAAATCAACACAAAATAATTTTGTTGTAAAAACATTGTGATTTCGTAAATGTAGTGTTCACTGATAACTCTGTAATATTCGTGCGCTATAAATAGTATCGTTGTCATTTTATAATATTTAATGTAATATTGTTGGAAACATGTTTAGACACTGAGTTTCATCCCAAGCAAGCAAGACAATAGCTATGGATGTACCAAAGAAACTCTCATGGAATTCATCTGTGGAAATATTAGAAAAATGTAGACAAGAATGAGCACATTGAGATATATTTCATAACAACTGTAGTGTTCCTTGGTTAAAATTTTAAACTCACTATATTAAAAAAGTTTAATGATATATTAGATGCTCTACATAAATGTACTTAGGCAGATTATAAAACGAAGTTGATGATAAAATAGGCGAATATCAGGCAGGTTTCCACAAAGGAAGCTATTTTTTCAAGCAAATTTTCTACCACAACTAATAAATCACATAAAATGATGCCAGAACAAGACTACGCCCATGGAATTATTTTCAGTGAATTTCAAAAAGCATACAATTCTATCAGCATCTCCTGTGTGTTCCAGTCAAAAAAATTTTGAAAAAAGATACTCATTTCAGAATTTTAAATACCTCCAATAAGTAATTCAAATGAAAGGAACTGACTAAAAATGCAGATAATACCAGAACCAGAAAGCTTCACATTACATATTAACTTTGCAAGGACACTTGTGCAGGTTTCAAGAAAAATTGAATATAGTAAATGCCAAGAAACTTTCACACTGGAAATGAGATAACAGAGTGAAAGGAAGAGGGAAAAAATATCAGAAAGAAAGATGAATGAATACCAATTCTTCCAATAAGTCATTTACAATTATTATTTTACGTAGTCCAGTTCTTGTCTTAATCAAATCAAGAAGACATGAAATATCCCTAGTTGTCAAATTTACTTGGCAGATATATAGACAGATTGAATTGAAGACTCTTGTGCTCATTGTTTTATTCTGTCATTCTCATTCTTAATTTCATTCTTCCTGCTCTCTGATGAACTTCACGTGTTCTCCTTTGGGTTACTCTTTATATCTGAAAGTAAGCAAGCCATTATAAGGTGTGAGTAAACGTGGTCATAAGGTGTTTGGTCAGAGCAGTTAATTTTCACTTTTCTAATATTATGTAGCTCTGCTGAAGGTTGTTATTTTTTCCACTGGAATGAAGAAATTTATTGCCTTTTCTTCTTCTTTTTAACATATAATATCATCATATTTTACATTGAACAGATGATAGAACATTTCCAGAAATATATTGGAAACTTTTATCTTTGGTGGTGAACCTATCCATCATTTTGTTTCTGCAGATTGTAAGTTAAATTTTGTGAAGACATAATTCCAGCTATCCAGCTTTTCTGATACTGAATTTCTTGTTTGTTCCTTTACTGCAAACTCTTCCTGAACTTGAGAACTAGGCAGTCTAATGGATAGCATTCTTTGAGCCATTACTGTGACAGGCAATAGAGAAAACAAGACACTCTTTCTTTTTGTTAATTTGTATCCATTTATACACAACTGCAGAATGTATGAAAAAATATTTTTTACTTTGTCAGTTTAATTTTTTCCAGGCCATGATATTTGGAAAACCATCTAAACACTCTTAAGTGTATAAATATACCATTGTTAGGTTCTTCACATGTATACATTGTTACCATATCAATGTAGTGGATATGAGCTGTGCTTGTCATACAATTATGTTGATTTTTTCTAGTTTAATTTCTCCTCAGGTGCAGAATTGGGTTTAATAAAGCTGACTGCAGTATATAAACATTGTTGCAATTGTTAACTGTTGGGAGCAGAACGCGTGTTGGCAAATTGATACAAAGTATAAGAAAGAAAGTTGTAAAAATGTTGAGTTCCTCTTAAAGCTGAAATAATAGATGTTGGCCCAAATGTATACATTCATTTTACTTTCTATCATATTAGATCCCAAAGAAAGAGTCAGAAAGTGGACTGTGACACAAATTATTGATCTGTTGTTTCTGTAGCTACTGTCATCTCATACTTGAAGACTTACATGGATAACAGCTTATTCAGTAAGAATCTGTGTGTAATTGTATGCATTGGTTTTGAAGAGTTTCACTGAATGAATAGTTTGTTTGACTCTATGGTTAAAATGAAATGAAGACATGGTCTGTTACAAAAAAGCAGTGTTGTCAGTCAGTTACACTTGTGTAAGCAAGTGAAATAATGAATATCTAGACTAAGACAACATTTTAAAAAAGTTTTCAGAAGAGCAAATAATTTCAACAGTTAAACTGCATAAATATGTTGGTCTTTCTGTCTATCTGCCAGGAAGTTTCGTACCTTCTATCCTTTTTGTTGTAAATTATGTTCCACGATTTTCACATTATTTAAGTTTCATTTGCATCTGAAGTAGTAATTAAAATTTTTGCCAAAATATGTAGATATAATATTAAGAAAATGACTTGTATTTAGATACTAACAATACTATCTGATAAATTTACCTACTTAATATGTATAGAATACCAGAGAGCAACCCCTACTTTCCCCTCCCCCTGTCATTACATGTGCACAGAAGGTATTACTATTTACAGTATTGACTTAATCAGTACCCAAACCAAATTATTATTTCTTCTCTCAATCTAATATGGATAAAAGTATGAGATACTTTAACATAATCACCGTGTGAAATATGGAGGGAATGTACACTATTTAGATGCCAGTTCAGCATTACAGTGCCCGTTACTATGTAGCAAACAAAATATTATCCAGTCACTGCTAAATGCAGCTGTACCTTTGATAATGTTGTCTCTGAAGTCATTGAGATTATTAAAAGTTTGCATATTCCATTATCCACATACTCACATGTCATAGTAAAAGTCTTCCCATTGTTTCTGTAAATTTCTTGAGCATATCCTATAAAATGTTTACTCAGTAGATTCGCGAAATGCGTTTTACAATATTTAATGAACTGAAGTTCTTATTGTACAACTGTACTTCATCTATGAAAAGCAATATTCATATTACTAGAATGAAACATCCCAGGGCAACATTTTATGTGTGTTGCTTGAGGATTTTTTAAAGAATTCATTAACTTGTATAACTTTTTCAAATAAATATATATGATAACTGAAAAAGAGGATAGGGAATGACATATTATGTGACAGGCAATTCAGTCAAACGTTTTATTATGTTAATATTCTATTAATCAAATGTTATTATATCTGACAATGTAAACCAGAGCTTTAAGTGAACATGTGCTTTAACTTGTCTATGGTTACTGCCCACATGAAAAACTAGAGTTAAAATTTAGAGATTTGGGTAAACTTATTTTTTGTTGCTAAAGCAGATATAGTAACATACACTGTGAAATATTCGTCGTGTATGAGACAAATTTTTTTTATGTCAGATGCCATTTGGATTAACTTTAGAACATAGGACTTCAAAGTAAATAGTTAGGCCCTACTAACTTTCAGTACATGGGTCCATTTATAAGCAGTAGTATTAGAGAATGTCATTACAAATAAACTGGGAAGTATTTGAAGAATGTGACAGGGGCACTTTACATTGGGGAGGTGGTTTTAAATTTTTTTCTAAAACAACTTTTTAATCTTTAGCTCATATTACATCATATATCAATCATCTGTTTTTGGTGTCAACAATAATAATGCATAAATTTAGTCTGAAATAACTTGAACACACCTGTGACCTGCAGTAACTGACCAGTGTATGATATTAAAATTTAAATGGGGATAGAAGATGAAGAGATGGCAACCGTAATGTGGAAGTAGTGGTATTTGTACTCTTACAGCAGCTCTTTTGAGATGAAGTAATGACACGTTTTATTTTGCATATATGCCTCTTTCAAATAAAATAAGAATTATTCTGTTAATGCTAATGACAGTTTTTCTGTGTCTTTTAAATGAATGAATAAGAGCAGCCAAATTATTCTTTTGTACATGTGAGCTTCAGTTCCTTGAATTCTAAATAATGGCCTTTTCTCTTATTTATTTGTAATGAAATAATTTTGGAGGATAGTGTAAGTTGTCTATAGTGAATCATAAAGCTGTCTGTAACTTGTGCAAATTGCTGACTCTTGTTTCAGTTTCCTAAATATCTCTTGTAGATACTTTTCAAACCATAGTGTAGTTTGCACTGATATTTTTAATTGTTGGATTTATATTCCTGTTTAAAGGAATGGTATTTTAAAATTATTGTCATATGAAACATGTATATCATTGTTGATAAATAATAAAATAATTTTATTTACTTTGATGATTTGTCTTTTTCTCCTTTACCATAGTGTAGTGAAAACTTTTCCATTCAACAATTTTCAAACTTCAAAATTAAATATATTGCTTTCAATAGCTCTGAGATTATCTTTTAGAAATAATTATTGCAATCCGTACCTCACTCTCACAAATCAATTGTAAAATAATTAACATTTATGAACATACCTCATCTGTTGTGTACGAGCAGTGCTGGATGATCTGTTGCATCTATTAGGAGCCTGGATTTTGGCCTCGTGGCTTCTAGGGGCCCCCCAATAGTGATGCAAAGAAATTGCTCACTTGAAATAATTTATGGGGCATAATTCGAGAGGTCAGCTCATGCACAAAATCCTGTATTGGCAATACTTTTGCAGTTGTGGATGGCTATAGAGACAGCATGTCTCTGTTTTTCTGAAGGAACTTCAAGTAACTTGTTGAGTTTATGCTGCATCAAGTTACTGCACGACATTGTGCAAAAGGTGGTCTGAGACGATATTAGGAGGTACCCCATTTTTGTCACCTCAGTGTAACAGATGTTGTTACAATTGTACTTACACATCTGCTCTTGTTACATACTCCACATAAGAAAATGTATTGTAAATGAACATTTTCAGTGTTGAAGTTAATAATTCCCAAAAGTAATCAGTTTTTAAAATACAATGTTGTTGGACAGATAAAAGATCTACTCACCAAGTGGTGGTAGGAGAACACAGATATAAAAGGTATTAAAGTTTACATGCTTTCGGAGCCAGTGGTTCCTTGTATGGCAGAAGGGTTGAAGGGGCAGGGAGAGAGATGAAGGAAAAAGAGTGATGAGGTTTAGGAAAAGGGGTAGAGTTCAAAAAAGCCTCCAAAACCCCAGGTCAGGGGAGACTTACAGGATGGGATGAACTTGAGAGTTTAAAGGGGGAAGGTAGGGTAATATGCAGGACAGAGATTACTACCAAAACATTGCACATGACTTAATGAAGTGAAAAGCTAAGTGAATTACATGTGATAGAGGTGGGCAGCACAAAATAGACAGTCTAGAAAATGAAAGATATAGAAAACTAAAATGGAGTGAAAAAGGAAACATTACTTTGAACAAGTTCCGGGAAGCAAGAAATTAATGTAAATTAAGGCCAGATGGGTGATGAAAACCAAGGGCATGTTGTTGCACCAGTTCCCACCTGTGGAGTTACAAGAAACTGTTGTCTTCTGCGAAGAATCCGGGTGGTACATGTGGTGAAACAAGCACTAAGGTCCTGACTGTCACGTATAAAGTATGCTCTGCAACAGTATGTTGCATGTTGCCAGTATACTCCCCTTGCCTACACCTGTTCATTCTAACTGAAAACTTGGTGGTAGTCATGCCATTGTAAAAGGCCAGACAGTCTTTACATAACAGATGGCATACAACACATTTTGTTTCACAGGTGGCTCTTCATTTGATAGTATGTTTTCCCAGCAACAGGGCTGATATAAGTGCTGGTAGGAGGGAGCATAGGGCAAGTCTTACAGTGGGGACGATCACAGGGGTCGGATAGGTAGAAGGGTGCAGAAGGAGCATAGGGTCTGCTAAGGATATTGGGAGGGTGATGAAAAGCTATTCTAAGTGTAATGGGCAAAATGTCGGCTAGAACGGACTTCATTTCAGGGCATGATTTTAGGAAGTCATAGCACTGTCAAAGGAGCTGCTTAATACATTAAAAGACAAAGATAATACTAAGTGATAAAAAGTATACTCCTAAGCTGTGTTTTGGTGGAATGAGCAGTACCAGGATTGGATGTGATGACCCACCAGGAAATCTGCTTTTGAATTGGGCTGGTGGGTAAACACATCCAGTGAAGGTGGTGTCTTGCTGTAAACAGCCTGCATTTGAAGGAATATGCTTACCTCGAATGCAAAGGTTGCATGGAAGGGAACATTTGACATAGAAAGGAAGTCAACTTTCAAAATGTAAGTACTGTTGTTTGTTAGTAGGTTTAATGCGAACAGAAGTGTGTAGCTGAGCTACGGTGCAGATGAGATCAACACCTATGGAATTGGCATGGGTTTCAGAATACATTCATTTGAAATTTGATTGTGGAGTGTATTTTGAGATTTCAAGAATTTTAACAGGTCAGCCTCACCATGAGTCCGTATGGTAAAGATGCCATCAACGTATCTAAAGCAAACCAGGGGCTGAAGGCTTGTGGGTCCCAAGAAAGCCCCCTCCAAGAAACCCATGAAAAATTGTTGGTGTAAGAAGGAACCATCCTGGTTCCCAAGGCCATCCCCCTGATCTCTTTATATGTTTGTGGTTAAAGAAACTGATGTAGTTGCTAGTGTCTCTAATGATCAACTTTTAACAGCTGCTTAGAAAATTGGTTGTAAGGCCTCAGTCAAAGAGATTAGGGACCATCTGAAAGGAACTGATTTTTGCAAAACAAGACAAATGTGCTTAGCCCCTTTCACAACCAATGAGGTGAAAGTGATTATCACCAAAACGCAAAACAAAAATTCCTCTGGCCTTGATAATATTTCCACAAGGTTACTCAAATATTGCCATAATGCTGTATTTAATGAATTCCTCCAGCAAGTATTGTCCCAGATAGATTGAAAAATGTTTTTGTGAAAACACTATTCAAAAAAGGGGATAAAACTAATGCTTCTAATTACCACTCTGTCTCTCTTTTAACATGTTTCTCTGCCATTCTGGAGAAACTGATGTATAAGAGAATTGTTGAACACCTAAACATCCCTGAGGCACCCACTCATTGTCAGTTTGGTTTCCAAACAGGCATATCAACTGACAATACTGCATTTTCCTTTACCTATAACATATTAGAAGCTCTTAATAATTGCATCTAACCAAGGCTTTTGACTCTTTGAACCATGAGATCTTCCTCAAGAAAGCCGAGTTTTATGGCTTAAGTGGTGCAGTAGGAATGTGGCTTAGTTTGTATCTAACTGACATAAAAAAATAAAAAAAAAACACACCAGAGGATTACATGTAATAATAGACTCTACAACAGCTTCATCTGATGGGAACAATAAGTACAGGAGTGCCACACGATTATGTATTGGGCCTCTTGCTCATTCTTATTTTTATTAACGAGTTTCCACTGTGTACAAAAGCTAAAGCTGAAAACAAATTTATTCTTTTTGCTGATCATGCATCTCTTTTACTTGAAAAAACAGCTGACAATAACTTTTTGGCACATGCCATCTATGTTTTCTCTAATCTCCAAAAGTGGTTCAATTGCAAAGGCCTAATTTTAAATGTTAAAATAACCCAGTACATTCAGTTTCATAGTGTTCTGGAGGGGACAAGATTAAAATGTAATGATCAAGATGTTTTCCATATATACTCTTCTAACTTTTTAGGTCTACATGTTAACAATAAATTAAATTGGTCTTGCCATATTCTAGATTTGACAAAAAACTTAGTTAAGCAACTTCCACACTATGTACTATAAGATCAATTGTTTATTTGGTAATTTATTTATTATTATTTATCGGGATTACAAAAGTGTCCGATTCTGCCCTTCTGCTTTGACCCATGATGTCATCAATATGGTGGAAATGGCTAGTCTAAGCATCTCCAATTTGGTGCTTATGATGTCACTACATACACACGGCAACAAACACAAAAATACATATAAATAAGACAATAACATCTCCCTGCAAAAATACAATCAAACTTACGAGACAGTCACAGGAAACTGGGGATTTTAGGGTGACAAGAAGCTAAATATAAAAGAAAAACACACACACACAAACACCATGATCCCGAAATACAAAATGATGAACAAAAAGGAAACAAAAAAAAAAATTTATAACATTCTGCTACACCAACAAAAATCTGCAGGAATCGGACATTTCGCTTGGCATATGTAGGTCAACCACAGATGACGATACCGAAACACCAACACCTACAACTTTGAAAATTGGGATCGGCCATTTCTGGTGACCTTTATTGGTCAACCACAACTATTGATACCAAAACACCAACACCTACAACTACTAAAAAGAAAACCAAAACCGCAACCTCAAAAATCCACAAATCAAACATCCCTACATAAATTAAAACACATTCAGTACATCATAAATACACAAAACATCACAACTCGAGAAGAATAGACCGAAAAAAAAAAAAAAAAAAAAACGAATACTTACCACATTACTTACCACCAATAAATTCTGGCGCTGCAAACTAGGTCGGCCAACCCAATCCTCTGCTCCCCCCCCCCTTCCCCCCATACACACAAAAATTAAATGTCTTACCACACTACAAACAACAAACCAATAACACCTAATGAAAACACCAAACACATAAACAAAAAAAAATTGATAACTCATTGAAGAAACTTCCAAACCTTACGTTTGGAATTACAAACACTACCAGTGACTTCACACATCCAACACTAAGGCTCAAATGAACCCAATACAAAACATTGTACTCAGCACCTACATACACACCACTAGAAAGTACCATGAAACACAACAAGACGACATCTACAAACATAACCAACCCATAAACACCATGTCGTAATGACATCACACACCACAACACCCTTATGTCACAGGTCAAAGCAGACAGGTGGAATCGGACACTTCTGTTGACCATATTTATCTTATGAATCTAATAACTGTAGTAGCTGTTGATACTGATGCTGCTACAGCTGCTTATTTTGGGTATATTTATTCATTATTGTCCTATGGCATTATATTTTTGGGCAACTGACCATCAGCAAAGAAGGTGTTTGTTGCTCAGAAAACAGCAATCTGAATTCTATATGAAGTCAACAGAAATCATTCTTGAAGAAATCTTTTTAAAAGATATTAAATATTAACACTAAACTGATAATATGTCCTATTCCTTACATGCTTTTTAATTAAGAATCACTCCATGTACAAAACCAATAGAGCCCATCATGATCACAATACAAGCTCTAAACATGACCTGCATAGACTTGAGTCTTTTGTAAAAGAGAATAACTTGCTCAAGCACAGAGGCGTTCAATGCATTTCCATCAAACGTAAAAAATCTTACCAATGCAACACCATAATTATGAGTAAATTGGAGGTACGTCTATTGGAAAATTCCTTTTACACTCTTGATGAATTTTTTTATGTAAATTGTGCATGCACACGCATGCACGCACGCATGCACGTGCGCGCGCTCTCACACACACACACACACACACACACACACACACACACACACACACACACACACACACAAAAACTCGTGCGCGAAAATGCAACTCACTAACATGACTGCAGTCTCAGGCAACTGAAACCACAGTGAGTGGATATTTACTTTACTGTTCACATATATTGTTACAAAATCTCAGTTTTTAATTTTTTGTTTATTTTGTTCCATATCCACACAATTCTTTTGTCTACTGGATCAATAAAACATGAACAAATAGGTAGATAAATAAATAAAGTAGGCTGGAAATTCAAGTCTCTTATATCGTGGCCATGCAGGTACTTCACCTTGCATAGCTACTGTGATTGTCATAGCTTCTTGAGGACATGCATCACGTAAATAAAAGATGCCACCCAATAGATATGCTCTCCAATATGGCAACCCATTTTATGGTTTTTTGTTCAAGACTGTCATTCATCGGTAAGAATACGTAGAGGCATATCACCCTTCTGGAGTTACATGTAACCTCACAGGATTTTGGAATTGTGATACCACCTTCCCAATGCATTTACTTCTTAACAGTTTCTGTGGCTTCTAATAAAAATAAGTTTTAACTGAACTGATATACACACAATTTGAGGTCTATTCATTCTGGAACAATTTTGCAGCAAAGGTGTGTTGGAGTGAAACATGGATGGCATCCCAGCACACAACTGTGTTTATTGTGTAACTGCTGGAAGTTTCATTGTTGTATGTCTGTTAGTTATTGTTCAGTGATGTACTGATTAGAATGTTGTTTTGCACTGCTTGCAAATTTTGAGATGGTAGAGTAAGAGGAGCAACATGTCTGCATTAAATTTTGCGTGAAACTCAAGAAAACCTTTATAGAGATGCACCAAGTGCCACAGGAATCTTATGGTGATGAGTACTTAAGCCGTACTCAGCGTTATGAATGGTTCACAATGTTTAAAAATGGCTGGATGAAATTTAAAGGTGACCCTTGTTCAGGATGTATTTTGACATCTACCAGTGACACTCATATCAGGAATGTCAACAAAATTGTGTGTGTCAATCAAAGAGTGACTGTTTGAGAGATTTCAGAAGAATCTAACATTTCAGTTGGATCATTTCATGAAATCCTGACACAGCATCTTGGAATGCATGGTGTTGCTACTAAATTTGTCCCACGGCTCATGAGTCAGGACCAGAAAGACCTTCGCCTTGCAATCTATGTAGAGCTTTTGGATTGCGTGAATGAGAATGAGATGTTTCTTAAGAGAATCATAACTGCTGATGAGATGTGGGTCCTTGACCATGATGTTGAGACCAAGGTTGAATCTTCGCAATGGTTCGGGAAAGGTTCTCCAAGACCAAAAAAAGCTCATCAGGTTAGGTCAAATTTCAAAGCCATACTGACAGTTTTCTTTGACATTGAAGTATTAGTTCATAATGAATTTGTGTCACGGGGACAAACTGTTAATCAATGGTACTATCAGGATGTGTTGTGACACCTACTGAATATGTGGGAAACTGACTGAAATGTAGTAAGACAATTCATGGTTCTTGCATTGTAATGGATCCTCACGTTTATCCCTGTTGACTTAATTCCTTTGGCCCCTATGGGGGCATAGGCATCCAGGAGAACTCGCCATCCATCTTTGTCTTTGGCCATTTGCCTCAATTCTGCCCAGGTCTTGCCAACTCTTTTTGCTTCCCCTTCCACTGTCCTCTTCCATGTGCCCCTTGGTCGCCCTCTCTTCCTTGTTCCCTGGGGATTCCATTCCAATGATTTTTTCTCAATGGCTCCATCTGGTTTTCTTAAGGTGTGCCCCAACCAGCCACACTTTCTCTCTCGTATCTGGTCTTCTATAGGTATCTGGTTTGTTATTCGCCAGAGCTCCTCATTACATATTTTTTCTGGCCACCAGATATTCATGATGCATCGAAGACATCTATTTATGAAGCTTTGTAACTGGGATGTTATCTTTTTATCCATTTTCCAGCTTTCACTGGCGTACAGGACAGCCTTCACATTTGTATTAAAAATACGGATTTTTGTTTTGTACGTGACATTTCTATTTTTCCATATTGGATACAATTGTATGAAGGCAGCATTTGCCTTTTTAATGCGGTTTTTCACGTCATCTCCAGCTCCACCATCTTCTGGCACTATACTACCCAGATACAGGAATGAGTTGACAGTCTCCACCCGCTGCTCACCTATTAACAATGGCACCACCATGTTCCCTGAATTTACTCTCATTTCCTTTGTTTTGCCTATATTTATCTTGAGGCCAGCAGTCTCTGCTTCTTCTTTCAGCATGTTTAATTTAGCTTTCATATCAGTCAGCCTAGGAGCTAGTAAAACTATGTCGTCTGCAAAATCCAAATCCTCCAGACATTCGTGGATCCCCCACTGGATTCCTCGTCTCCTGCCTGCTGTGACTCTTCTCATAACAGAGTCTACAACGAGTAGAAAAAGTGTTGGTGACAAAATGCAACCCTGATGGACTCCAGTTATTACTTTTATGGGCTCTGTCATATTTCCCTTGTGGAGTACGCAGCATTTGTAGCCATCATATAGATCTTTTATGATGTTTAAGATCTTCTGTGGTATGCCATACTTCCGCAATACTTGCCAGAGCACTTTATGTTTCATGGAATCAAAGGCCTTTTGAAAATCAATGAACGTCCCGTCTAGTGTCCTGTCCTGTCCTGTCCTATCCCTGTTGGGGTGTGACTATTGCACAAAAAACGAAATCACTGTGTTGCCTCATCCTCCGAACTCTCCAGACCTGGCCCCTGCAGACTGTTTTTATTTCCAAAGCTGAAAACCCCACTGAAAGGATGAAGACTTGCAATGACAGGTGAGATAAAAGAAAATTAGTAAAAGGTAAGCGCAGAAATTTTTTTGATAAAGTTTTGAAATTTTTTGAACATGCCTCCTACAACACACTAAAATAATATTTAGGGGTAGATAGACTTCACTCCTTGTCCTGGCTTTGGAATGGTATTATGTATTCAGGTATAAGATACTCAACAAGCTCGTGCCTGAAATGAAGCAAAAAATTGCCAATTCTTACCAATTCAAAATAAAGTTGAAAACATTTCATAATTACCCACTCTTTCTGCATTTTTAGGAAGAGGCCTATCCAGATTCAGGAATTGAAAAGTTCCATTATCCACAAGGCAAGTAGAAGTGCTTGTTATAAAGCTGTATGACAAGCAGTAAAGTACTGCAATAGTATTCAGTATTTAAGATGTAAAAAAAAGATCTGAAAAACACCATTGTAATAAAGTAAGTAAATATTAAGCTACTAATGGCAGATGTACAGCAGCTACATACTAAGACTGAGGAGGCAGCAGTTTTTTCAAAGTAGCAGTTTTCTTTCTAATTTGCTTCGTTAAATTTATATGAAATCAGCATGAATACCAGTATAGTGATTGCTTATTGTTAATACATTATGAAATTAAATTTTTGTCTTATGTTCTACAATCCTGATGGTTCTCCTTCCTGACGGGATCTAGACAACATGATAAACAAATGACTTGCAGTTCCTTGATGTTCTATCAAGGAACTAAAGTCTGCTAACAATTTTGCCTAAGACTGAGTCTATGTGATTGTTCCATTTTATAGCCGTATGAGTTGCTACAGCCAGGTTTGTGTATGAGTTCACTGAGTCCAGTTGTGACTTCTTGATATTGTAGTCACAGGATATTATACACCATTTTTTGTTTTTTGAAGTACATAAAATTATATTTCTGTGTGTTTAAAGAAAGTGGCCAGTCTTTGAATCACTTTAAAACCCTATCAAGGTCTAACTGAATATCTAAGCAACTTTTTCAGACTAATTCATTATAGATAACTGCATCATCTGCAAAATGCCTGACGTTACTGTTAATATCATCTGAAAGGTCATTAATTTTCAATAGGCTTCCAGCAGAGAACAACAAATTAAGTGATAAACCACAAGTATTCAAACTGAAGTTGAAAAGTCACCTTGTGACTCTTTCCTATTCTGTGCAGGGGTTCCTCACAGTAAAATTCTTTAATTACTTTGTTTATAACTATTCTTATCAGCATTCTGTTAAGTAAATACTGACTAGTTTCATGACAAAATAATTGTAGTTCACAAGTTACTATGTGACCTGATAAACAGATGAAAAAATAGTACTCAAACCTAAACCCATCTATCAGTGCACGGATAATTTGGTCTTGTGCTAACACTGAATACATCAACAAGTGGATTAATTCAGCCTAAACATGTGTGTTATGATTGTTATTTGCAGAGGACTTTGACAAACTAATGTAATCCTTCAAGATACATTTGACTGCATATGATGATTACATTACCTTCACCACAACTGCAATAAATATCTATTTGACATTTCATGGGGGTGAGTTTATGCTTCACGAAATTGACCTCAAAAGCTGGCCGCACTTTGCAAACAGCTGAATGCACTTTTGGCTATGGACAGTCACCTTCAGGATGCTGTCTCAGGGCGTAGCGGTAGCAGAGAATCTGGCTTGTCACATGGGTCTAGTGTTGCTTGTTTCACCCACAGGCTTTGCTACCAAGGCATATCCTAGTGTACATGAAGCAGTGAATCCACCTTCACTGCAGAGTGAGTGGTGGGTGGTAACATTTTAGCATCACTCAAGGCGGATGACCAGTGTGGTGACTGGTCATATGGCCTTGCCCATTCACCCTGTAAGTGAACAGGTGGCCACTCCTCCAGCAGGGTCCAAGCAGGCACATGTGGGGAGCAATTTATTAGTTATTGGGAGGTCCAATGTTATGTGCATTATGGAGCCCCTTTGGCAGATAGCGTTCAGGGCTGTAAAGAATGACAATGTGTGCTCTGTATGTCTGCTGGAAGCCCTCATCCAAGATGTGGAGGTGACCTTCCCTGTGGCTATCGAATGTGCAGGGTGCAGTTGTTTGCAAGTTGTGACTCACATCGCCACCAGTGATGCCTGTGCATAGGTTTTGAGGCCATACAGGCAGCTGGCAGAAGTGGTGAAGGCTGCTGGATTCATATGTGGGGTACAAGCAGAGATCACAATTTGCAGCATTGTTCCCAGAGATGACTGGGGTCCTTTACTTTGGAGTCAAGCAGAGGGTCTCAACCGAAGGATTCATCAACTCTGTGATGGTCTTGGCCACAGATTTCTAGAGCTACATTATCAGTTGGGGATTTGTAGGACTCTCAGTGATAGGTCAGGAGTGCACTACACAAAGGAAAGGAAGCAGTCATTCGAGTAGCAGAGTACTTGTGGAGCGCACATGAAGGTTTTTTAGGCTAAGATGTAGTTACAGGTACTCCAATGAACACTCACCAGTCGATACTCAGCAAGGGAAGTTGGTCCACATTCACAGTAAAGACACTCTGACTGTCAAAATTTTATTGGTAAACTGTTGAAGTATTCATAACAAAGTTCCCAATTTTACTGCCCTCCAGGAAAAGTTCTTGCACTCAAATTATTCTTGGGACCGAGAGCTGGCTGAAACCCAAAGCGGAAAGCTCTGCAATATTATTTAGCAAATCATTGAACGTATGTTGGAAAGACAGATTAGAGGCCGCAGGAGGGGTAGTATTTTATTTCAACTGTCAAACATTTTGCCTCTATTGACGTCAAAGTTGAGTGTGACAATGAAGTTATCTCATTGTGTGTAGCAGGTCTAGGTGAAACTAAGCTGATTGTCGGATGTTTTTACCAGCCACCCGATTCTGTTTTGACAGTTGTAGTAGAGTCATTCGAAGAATGTCTATGGTCAGTAGCTCCTAAACACCCAGATCATGCCTCACTATTTGGGGACAACTTTCACCTACTGAGTATAGAGTGGGATCTTTATGGATTCATTGCAGGGGATACAGAGAGTCAATGCACAAATTTTCTGAAAACTGTCTTGAGCAGCTAGTTTGGTAGCCCAAGTGCAATGGAAATATGATACACCTTGTAGCTACAAATAGGGCAGGCCTTATCAATAATGTTAGTATAGAAACGGGAATAGCAATTGTGATGTCATTGTAACAACTATGGTTACGAAAGTTAATAAATAAGTTAAAAAGACTAGGTGAGAGTTTCTGCTAGAAAGAGTAGATAAGGAGGCATAAGAAGTTATTAGCTTCTCACGTAGACATTGAACTGAGCAACTTGTTGACCAGTTTGGTCTGGCAGTTGAGGGAAGCAAAACGAAAGCTGAAGATTTAAATTTCACATTCCAGAAATCATTGACTCAGGTGAGTTGTAAAAATATACTGTTATTTGACTGTTGAATAGACTCCTATATGGACAACATAGTAATAAGTATTCCTCACATAGAGAAACAACTGAAGGAGTTGAAAACAAATAAGTCACCAGGTCGGGTTGGAGTCCCAGTTCAGTTTTTCAAAGAGTACTCTACACCATTGGCCCCTTACTTAGCTTGCATTTATCATGTATCTCTATCCCTGTGTAAAGTTCCTAGTGACAGGAAAGAACTGGGGTGGCTCCTTTGTGTAAGAAGGGCAAAAGAACGAACCCACAAAATTACAGGCCAATATCCCTAACATCAGCTTGCTGCAGAATCTCAGAATGTATATTTCTTGATATAATAAATTTCCTTGAGATCAAGAAGCTTATGTCCGTAAATCAGGAAGCAAAGTTCAGCTTTCTCTTTTATCTTGGTATACTGAAAACTACAAATAAAGGGCAACAGGCAGATTCCATATTTCTAAACTTCATGAAAGTGTTTGATATGGTGCCCCACTGCAGACAGTTGAAGAAGTTGCGAGCATATGGAACAGGTTCACATATATGTGATTGGCTCGTAGAGTCCTTAAGTTATAGAACCCAGTATAATGTCCTTGATGGTGATATTCATCAGAGAGTATCGTCAGGAATGACCCAGGGAATTGTGATTGGACCGCTATTATTCTATATATATATCCATCCTTCATGAAATCCTCCCCACTCCACCAAGAGTGTCTTTCCGCTGTCCACCTAACCTTCGTAACCATGAAATCCCCAAACCACCTTCCCTACCATCTGGCTCCTACCCTTGTAACTGCCCCCGGTATAAAACCTGTCCCATGCACCCTCCCACCACCACCTACTCCAGTCCTGTAACCCGGAAGGTGTACACGATCAAAGGCAGAGCCACGTGATTTACCAACTGACCTGCCTACACTGTGAAGCTTTCTATGTGGGAATGACCAGCAACAAACTGTCCATTCGCATGAATGAGCACAGGCAGACAGTGTTTGTTGGTAATGAGGATCACCCTGTGGCTAAACATGCCTTGGTGCACGGCCAGCACGTCTTGACACAGTGTTACACCGTCCGGGTTATCTGGATACTGCCCACTAATACCAACCTGTCAGAACTCCGGAGATGGTAATTTGCCCTTCAGTATATCCTCTCTTCCCGTTACCCACCAGGCCTCAACCTCTGCTAATTTCAAGTTGCCGCCACTCATACCTCACCTGTCATTCAACAACATCTTTGCCTCTGTACTTCCGCCTCGACTGACATCTCTGTCCAAACTCTTTGCCCTTATAAATGTCTGCTTGTGTCCATGTATGTGTGGACGGATATGTGTGTGTGTGTGTGTGTGTGTGCGAGTGTATACCTGTCCATTTTTCCCCCTAAGGTAAGTCTTTCCGCTCCCGGGATTGGAATGACTCCTTACCCTCTCCCTTAAAAACCACAATTTTTTGTCTTTCTCTCTCCTCCCCTCTTTCCTGATGAAGCAACCATTGGTTGTGAAAGCTTGAATTTTGTGTGTATGTTTGTGTTTGTTTGTGTGTCTATCAACGTGCCAGCACTTTCGTTTGGTAAGTTACATCATCTTTGTTTTTATGGCAGGTATCTCTAAATGTAGAGATACATAAGTTTATGTGGATGAGTAGGAAAAACAAACCCATAATGTTATGATACAGCATTATTAGTGTCCTGCTTGACACAATCATGCCATTTAAATGTCTGGGCATAATGCTGCAGAGTGATATGAAACAGAATGTGCATGTGAGGATTTTGTTAGGAAAGATGAATGGTTGACTTTGGTTTCTTGGGAGAATATCAGGAAAGTGTGGTTCATGGGTAAAGGAGACTACATATGGGATGCTAGTGTGACGTATTCTTGAATACTGCTTGATTGTTTGGGATTTGTACCAGGTCAGATTAACGGAAGATATCAAAGCAATTCAGAGGCATGCTGCTAGATTTGTTATTGGTAAGTTCAAATGACATGCAAATTAAGTGTTATGGAGTTGCTTTGGGAACTCAAAAGGGAACCCCTGAAGGGAAGGCAATGTTCTTCTGAGGAACAGGATTGAGAAAATTTAGAGAACTGATATTTGAAGCTGATTGCAGAATGATTCTGTTGCTTCCAACATACATTGCCTGCAAGACCAGATAGAAATACGAGAAATTAGGGCTCATATGGAGGCATATAGACAGTCGTTCTTCCCTTGCTCTGTTTGTGAGTGGAACAGGAAAGGAAATAACTGGTAGTAATATGGTGTACCCTCCACCACACGCTGTAAGGTGGATTGCCGAGTATCAATGTTGATGTAGATACAAAAGTCAAACAAGCATATTGACACAATTCAGGATGCATTGAAGTTGACCACAAAAGAATAATAATGTTTAATCCTATGCAAAGCTACTATTATTCCTTTATTCCTCACTTAGCAACAGTAAGCTGTTTGCTGAGAGATGCACCTCTTAGAGGCTCTTTTGCGTGGACGACAACTGAAGAAAGAGCTTGTAATAAGGTCAAGAATGTACACGTTTTGATTCCTTACAATCCTACATTGTAGTATAGGCAAGTAAGTTATTCAGGGGTACTCTTTTTGTCACACTGACTCAGGGATAACCATGCATCCAGTGGCCTTCACCAACCTCATATTGATGGTTACTTTTTATTTTATTTTATTTTATTTATTTATTTATTGTTCTGTCGGACCAAATTAAGGAGAAGTCTCCATAGTCATGGAACAAGTCAATACACGAAATTATAACACGATATTAGAAACAGATAAAATGAAATATAAAAAAACATATTCAGGTGACAAGTCGTAAGTTTAAATAAAGAAAATCAACAATGTAACACTGGAATTTGCTTAATTTTTTAGCTCTTCCAGGAGCTCCTCAACAGAATAGAAGGAGTGAGCCATGAGGAAACTCTTCAGTTTAGACTTAAAAGAGTTTGGGCTACTGCTAAGATTTTTGAGTTGTTGTGGTAGCTTATTGAAAATGGATGCAGCAGAATACTGCACTCCTTTCTGCACAAGAGTCAAGGAAGTGCATTCCACATGCAGATTGGATTTCTGCCTAGTATTAACTGAGTGAAAGCTGCTAACTCTTGGGAATAGGCTAATATTGCTAACAACAAATGACATTAAAGAAAATATATACTGTGAGAGCAATGTCAGAATTCCCCGGCTATTGAATAGGGGTCGACAAGAGGTTCTTGAACTTACACCACATATAGCTCGAACAGCCCGTTTTTGAGCCAAAAATACCCTTTTTGAGTCAGAAGAATTACCCCAAAAAATAATACCATATGACATAAGCATATGAAAATATGCGAAGTAGACTACTTTTCGTGTTGAAGTGTCTCTTATTTCAGATACTGTTCTAATGGTAAATAAAGCAGCATTTAGTTTCTGAACAAGATCGTGGGCATGGGCTTTCCACAACAGCTTACTATCTATCCGAATGCCTAGGAACTTGAACTGTTCTGTCTCGCTTATAATATGCCCATTATGTCTGATCAAAATATCGGTTCTTGTTGAATTGTGAGTTAGAAACTGTAAAAACTGAGTCTTACTGTGATTTAGCATCAAATTATTTTCCACAAGCCACGAACTTATTTCATGAACTACATTATTTGTTACTGTTTCAATATTACACACAAGATCCTTCACTATCAAGCTGGTGCCATCAGCAAACAGAAATATTTTTGAATCACCTGTAATACTAGAAGGCATATCATTTAGATAAATAAGAAACAGCAGTGGCCCCAGCACCATCCCTTGGGGAACGCCCCACTTAACAGTGCCCCATTGGGACTGAACATTACTATCACTCTCAATATTGCAGAGAATTACCTTCTGCTTTCTGTTCTTAAAGTAAGAGGTGAACCAATTGTAAGCTACTCCCCTTACTCCATAATGGTCCACCTTCTGCAGTAATATTTTGTGGTCAACACAGTCAAAAGCCTTCGTTAAATCAAAGAAAACACCTAGTGTTCACAACCTTTTATTTAATCCATCCAAAACCTCACAGAGAAAAGAGAATATAGCATTTTCAGTTGTTAAACCATTTCTAAAACCAAACTGAACATTTGACAGCAAATTATGTGAATTTAAATGCTCCAGTAACCTTGTATATACAATCTTCTCAATAACTTTAGCAAACACCGATGGCATAGAAATAGGTCTATAATTGTCAATATTATCCCTGTCTCCCTTTTTATAAAGTGGCTTCACTACTGAGTACTTTAATCGGTCAGGAAACCGACCACTCCTAAAGGAAAAGTTACAGATATGGCTAAGTACTGGGCTAACAGACATAGAACAATACTTCAGTATTCTGCTAGATACCCTGTCATATCCATGAGAGTTCTTGGTCTTTAGTGATTTAATTATTAACTCAATCTCCCTCTTGTCAGTATCATGGAGGAGCATTTCAGGTAACAGTCTCGGAACACTTTTTTCTAAGAGCGCTATATGATTCCCTGTTGGGACTAGGTTTCTATTTAGTTCACCTGCTATATTCAGAAAGTGATTATTAAATACTGTACATATATGCGACTTATCAGTAACACGGACATTCCTACTATGCACTGATTCTATATCCTCGACCTGTCTCTGCAGACCAGCCACTTCCTTTACGACTGACCATATGGTTTTAATTTTATCCTGAGACTTAGTTATTCTATCTGCATACCACATACTTTTTGCCTTCCTAATAACATTTTTAAGCACCTTACAATACTGTTTGTAATGGGCTGCTGCATTTAGATTCTGACTGTTTCTAACGTTTTGATATAATTGCCACTTTGTTCTACAAGATATTCTTATCTCTCTAGTCAGCCACCCAGGCTGCCTGTTTGTGCTAGTACCCTGTTTTGAATGTTCTAACAGAAAACAACTTTAAAAGAGCATGAGAAAAGTCTTGAGAAAAGCATTATATTTATCGTCTACTGTATCAGCGCTATAAACATCTTGCCACTCTTGTTCCTTGATAAGGTTTACAAAGGTCTCTACAGCAACTGGATCAGCTTTCCTAAACAGCTGATGACTATATTTAACACGTGTTGCAGCACAAAAATCTTTTAAAGTTAAAATTTGTGCATCATGATCTGAAAGGCCATTCACCTTTTTGCTAACAGAATGCCTTTCTAGTAATGAGGAATGAACAAAAATGTTGCATATGGTTGTTCTACTGTCCCCTTGCACTCTCGTTGGAAAGAATATGGTTTGCATAAGATTATATGAATTAAGGAGTTCTACCAGCATCCTCTTCCATGCACAATCACTTTATACAATTAATATTGAAGTCACCACATATAACTAACTTTTTGTATTTCCTATAAAGTGAACCAAGAACCTACTCTAGCTTTAGCAAAAATGTTGTGATATCGGAGTCTGGGGATCCATAAATAACAACAGTTAGAAGTTTAGCTCCATTAAATTTAACCACACCTGCACAACATTCAAACACCTTTTCAGTGCAGTACTTTGAAACATCAATTGACTCAAATGGGATGCCGTTTTTCACATACATGGCTACTCCCCCACACCGCAAAGAGCTCCTCAAAAAGCTGCCAGCCAACCTGTATCCTGGTAAAGGAAGCCTCTGAATTATCACCTTATTTAAGAAGTGCTCAGATATACCAATAATTTCAGAGTCAACATCCATAAGCAATTCACTAACTTTATCTCTAATACCTTGTATATTTTGATGAAATATACTAATTCCCTCATTACTCGGATACCTAAGCTTTGTCAAAAGTGGTTCCTTTGTTAGAGAGACTTCCCTTAAGCAGGAATACCTATCAACTGACTTCAATCTAAAAAAGGTGCAGCTCTAACACCCACTACTGCAGGAATTTTCCCATGAATCCCACCAACCCCACCTATGCTGTCACCTATAAGCTTTGCTAACCTCCCCTTCCCATACCTGTTGAGGTGCAGGCCATGTCTAGTGAAACCCGTCCTGCTGATAGACTCCACCGACACCACTGAAATGTGACCCATGCTTTCTGTCATCAGCGCACCCCCAAGTCTCACGTTATTACGCCTGACGGCTGTATTAAGATGAGGCCGATCGTGACGCTGAAACAGTTCCACGAAATGCACATTCGTGTTGCCAGTCTGAGTGGCTATCTTTTCCAGGTCACCATCTATATCATACTCCCCATCCCTATCAATACTACTACCAGCCCCACCCACTATCACTACCTGATCCTCTTTAGTAAAATCCCTACATAACCCACCTATGTTAACAGTCACCTGAGCCAATCCTGCATTAGGCTTCACAATGCTGGTGACCTGGTACTCACTCCCCAGCACTTCCTGCAACTGCTGGCCTACACCTCTGCCATGAGAACTACCTAACAGCAGAACCTTCTTCTTCCTCTTCGACTTTGCAGCTGTTCTAGCCACCATAACTACTGAGGTCTGCTGCATACTTCCTACATCTATAGCTACTAGAGATTCCTCTCCACTAGACTCTGACAGTTGGTCATATCTATTGTAAACACCAATAGTAAAACTATCTGAAAATCTTCTTCTCCTAGCAGATCTCTTGCCAACAGCCAGCTCCCATTCCCCAACCCCCTTCTCCCTCCTCACCCTATCTAGCTCCTCCTGTGCGTTTTTCAACTGCACCTGAAGGGCACAGATCTTACGCTCCTGCTCCTCTATTAACTTACTCTTGCTACATAACCTGCAGTTCCAGGAGAGGATTTCACCAGAATGCCCACTGGCTTCCCCACTGCATTCCCCCCAGTGAAAATACTTCGAACAAGTCTCACACCGCAATCCACTACTCACAAACCTATGGCAAAGCCCACACTTCTCACTCATGGTAAAATTTTACTTTTTCTAAGTTCCGCTACTACAATAAGAAGATGTTAAAAACCTGACTACAATAATCACAAACTTACTCTACAAGGGAAGTAACTACTATTATTAAGAATATTGATAAACAACAAATGTGAATATAACAAAAGACTAATACAGAAAGAGAATCAAACGTCTAATGACACAGTAAGGAAGCTGAAAACAGTTTCCAAAAGGTTCTTCTGAAATTATTTCACCAGAAAACACAAAAACACCAGTTGAAGACTACTAAAGTTCCTAAATAAACCACTATACACAAACAATTAATTAGTACTTAGCTTTCGTTGTGCCACTACAGCTGCAACTGCTCAGCGCGGAATGTAAACACAGGTAAGAGGTTAAGTTGCTCGATACGAAACACTCACAAATATCAGGTCACAACACAAGAAAGGCAGAGGTGAATGAAGAAACCACTAATAAGTCACTTATATAGTAAATATTATCACAAAAACCGTTAAAATATGTATCTGAAACCTAAAAATATATAAAAAACTTAGAGAGCGATCTCACACGCAGTCACTCGCTTATGACGTCACACCAAAGATCTGAACGTAGGAGTCCTATGATTGACAAGAGGCACAGGTAATTGTACAGGCTATACAAAAATTGTTTTGTAATGTACATGCATGTCATTTTATACTGATAGCTGACCACATGCCTCTTGTAGAAATTTCACATCCAGAAATTTTTTCACCTCTTTTATGCATCAGTTACAGGTGAAGCACGATGGTTAATCATCTTTCTCACTTCTACTCTATTTAGGTACAAGTGTGGTCAGGTAAAAGCACTACATTACACACACACACACACACACACACACACACACACACACACACACACACATGGACACTTGTCTCTGGCTGTTGTGGGCTGACTGCAGTCTGCAAATGCATCCAATGTGAGCAGATATGTGGGGTGGGTGGTGTGAGAAAGGAGGCGGCATGGGGGCAGGGAGAGGGAGGGATAGCCATTATGGGCTGGGTGAATGTGGGGAGAGGATAGGGCTGCTGGGGGAGGGGGGGGGGGGGGGAAGCAGAGGAAGAGACAGGAGATAAATAAATAGAGAAGGAGGAAAACTAGAGTGAGCATTGGTGGAATAAAAATGTGTGTAGAGCTGGAGTGGGAGCAGGGAAGGGATTAGGTAGGTGGAGGACAACGGCTAGCGAAGGTTGAGGCAAGGGGGCATATGGGCACAAAGGATATGTTGCAGGAAGAGTTACCAGATGTGAAATTCAGAAACGCTGGTGTTGGTAGGAGGGATCCAAATGATGCAGGCTGTGAAATAGTCATTGAAGTGAAGCACATTATGTTGGGCAGCATGTTCAGGAAGTGGGTGGTCCCACTGCCTGTTGGCCACAGTTCGGCAGTGGCCATTCACGTGGACAGCCAGATTGTTAGCTGTCATACTCATGTAGAAAGCAGCATACTAATTGCAGCTTAGTGTGTCAATCACAGGGCTGCATTACAGGTATCCATGTCTTTGATGGGATAAGAGATGCCTGTGACAGGTGGTGTTGGTGGAAGGTGTATGGGAAAAGTCCAGGTTTTTTGCATCTAGGTATATTTTGTTATTTCATCTTGGATTTTCCATTGTTTGATCAGTTACTTTCATATTTTTCTCTCACATTTAGTTTGCTGTTATAACATTACTATCCAGTTGTTTGAATGCAAAAAAATGTGTTATTTGATTTTTGCATAAATGTTTTTGCTTTGCAAGTGATTTAGTTGCAACATTAACCCAGTACACATCACAAAGAGTCAACAGTTGATTGGATAATAGTTAGAGTAAAATATTGTCAATACTGTATTTTTATTCTGACTACAAAAGTCCAGGGTTCTTCAAGATAAATATTAGCCTGATGACTTCTCATTTATTTTTTTTCAGATGCAGCACATAAATACACAAATTTTAGCAAAATTTGATTCCATTTTCAATATTAATCCAAATGCTGGTATTACTAATGAACAAATCATAACTGGTAAACAACTCATAATTGGTACTTCATACAACTACTGCCATATTATAACTTCAATAATCACTAGCTCTGCAGATACAGCTGCCATTGTACATACTGCCATGAGCTGTACTGCATGCAGTGATGCAGTGTGGCATAGTGATTAGCATTCTTGGCTGCTGTGGTGTGGGTCACCAGTTCAAACCTGACCCACAATCATTTGTTATTTACTATTTATAACGTCTGGAATGTTCTCAATTTTTTTTATGTTTGTAATTGATTGTGACTGTATAAATATCAGCACTCTCCATCTAGGAGTTCAATTGTATTCTGATTGTACATCAGTGTTCATAAGAAATATGTCTTCAGTGCTAAGTGTTATACGTCACTAATGACCCTACTTTCAGATTTGGACTTCATTCTGATTATGACATGACACTGTTTGGTTAAGAAGCTGGATACTTTAAAACACATATATGCTGTGGTACGTTTTAGGCAATGTAAAAGTCATTGTGTGCAAGATTCAGGAACTGGTGAATGCGAGTGGTGCATTGTTCCCACAGTTGGCGCATTCAGGAGACCAATGGATTCCAAGCCAGTAATAAGTCAGCTGCACATCAGGCATCCTCCACTATTTTCTGGAGATCCTGGTCATCACAGCCCATGGTTTGAGAACAATAAAGAGATGCTCAATAGCAGGAATGAATACCAGTCTAAACTGAAGAAAACATTCAGTGACAATCAGCAGCAACTCTGCTTGGCAGAAGAACATATGAAGGACAGGTCTCAGCATCACAGGGGAATGACGCAGTCCAACATACAGAATGTTTTGGCTTTATGCCAAGATCTTCTGGGAGACATTACAACAACCGATGAATTTATCAAGTGGTACCAGCTCATTGAGGAAATGCAAGAGAAAGAATTGGATGAAAGAAGCATAACTGCCTCCTGAATGCAGTCTGTGCAGCAGTTGTAGAAGACCACCATGACCTAGCTTTTCTCTTATGCCATGTTGTAACAGAATAGATACAGCAATTTATGGAAGCCAGAACTGCCACACCAAGTAAGCATGAACTAACAGCCATGAATTTTGAGCTGATATGTCAGGAGGTAACAGAGAGCACTGAAGAAGAGTTTTATCAGTCTTTAACACCAATCTCCACAAGCCGCCAAATGTAGCAGGAAGAACATACCAGACTAAGTCAGACTTATTCTACAGCCATTGAATGACAATGCAGCACCCAACCAACACAGTTACAACCAACTCTTACCCCAGGTATAACAATCAGTGGAAGAACAGACATTTTGTTTTCACCAAGGACACCCTACACATGTTGTATGCCACTGCAGAGAAGTAAGGAGAGTTTCGATTAATACACTATCAGATGTCAACCACCACAACAGTTCTATTCATGACACTCAACTGCAGGTGATTATAGTTGATCTGTGGAACAAAGCCCAAGGTCATATTACACATGAGGTCAGTCCCCAATACACCTTACCCATAAAGAAGTACCAACCTCTTTCTAGTCCTGACTTCCAAAAAATGAAGCAAAGTGTCCATCCATGAAGGTGATGCCACCATAGATGCAAACAGTCCATGGATGACAATCACCAAGCTGTCAAAAATATCATTGAGGTCAATATTGATGGCCACCCTGGCCAAGTGCTAGTCAGTGCAATGGCTTCCTCTTACATAATGGTGGTCATCAGCTACCGAAAACTGTGTTCCATGATATGAAAGCGATTCTGCTGAAAGTAATAAATGGGAAAAACATCCTGCTGACATTAACATGTTTGCATGGGTAATTATATAATGACAGGACACAGCCTTTTGAATCTGTCATTTTAACAGAAGGTACACATAATGTTACTTTCAGATGGGACTTCTTGTGTGACCACAAGCAGTCATAGACTGGAGGATCAGAGACCCAGACTGACAAAGATGTTCCAGCAAGCACAGATAACAAAGATTGCTGTAGGCGGTTGTTTGTTGTTGAAGACATTGTTATCCCGCCATCATTAACGAGACAAGTTCAGTCATTAATCAAGAGGCTAAGTTAAACTGAAGTTTTTGTTAACTGTAAAAAGCTACTCAAAATCACAAAAAAATCTACATATTAGTGACATTCATAAGTATTTTATGTGACTTGATCAGCACCTAAAGTTATGTGTCTAGGGATGGATGACCAGTCCAGGAAGGATAACAGCTTAGTTTCATCAATGAACAATCATACTCAGCTACCACTACAAATAATGAAGGGGAGGAAGCTACTAACAAACTGCCAGTTGGATCTGACCTGACTGAGGAACAATTTCAGCAAGTGTTAGGCATTCTGTGCCAATTTTCAGATGCTTTCAGATCTGGGATGGAGAGAAGACAGACCAAGCAGCCTACAAAAAACACTGTATCAATACTGGGGTTCAGCCAATAGTTAGTTGTGCTTATGTAGTATGTTGCCAGCTGAACAACAGATAATCCAGGAGAAAGTGGACAAGATACTGCAAGATGACATAACTGAACCTTAAGAATTTTCTTGCCCAATTTGTATGATCCTTGTGAAGAAGAAGAAGAACAAGAAGAATGGTACATGGAATTGTGTATCAACTGTCAGTTACTGAACAAAATCCTGAAGAAACAGGTCTGTCCATTGCCATGCATTGATGACATCCCAGACTGCCTAGGCTGTTGAAAGGAACAAAGTATTTCTCAAATATGGACAAGGAGACATGCAACTGGCAAACTGAGAAGACTGATAGGTTACAGGCTCTCTTCATATCTCCTGACAGCCTCTCTGTGTTTCAAGTTATGCCATTTGTATTGTATAATGCACTACCCACCTTTTAACATATGGAGGATAGCCTGTTCTGACACCTTAAATGGATGATGGATGACACTGTTATTTTGAAGACATTTGAAGAACATCTAAGCCATGTGATAACTGTGATGAAGTGCGTTTGACTGTATGCTTCTGACTAAATTAGAAAAGAGTCTCATAACTGCCCGAGAAATAAAAATCTGGGGGCACTTAGTGAATGGTGATGCAGTCCATCTTGGTCCAGAGAAAACAATAGCATCTACATACTTTCTGATGCCCTTGGCACATTCATGATTTTTTTTTTTTTTTTTTTTTGGTCACATATCAGAACTGTAGAACACGAAGAAAAAAGAGAAGTTAAAAACGACTACACATTAAGTCCAACTGATGGAAGGAAAGACAGCTAAAAACAGGGACTTGGAGAAAGGTCCATAAAATACTCCATAGAGAAATGAAGCTCCTGAACTAAAGGTTAAATATCCTTCGCCATTTTCCACAATGGATAAAAGGTAAAAGACAGTCAACAGTCTGTGCGTTGTTTGCTAAAATGGCTGATAAATCAGACAGCTAACATAAATGAGAATGTAAATGGTTAAAAAAGTGTATTCCATTAGGAAATGGTGAACTGTCAAAGGTTGAAGGCAGTGAGCACAAAGTGGTGGGGGAGCAACACATAACAAATGGTGATGGCTAAAAAGATAGTGCCCAATATGCAACCTAATTAAAATGATCTCCTCATGGCGAGAGGGCCAAGAGGAAGTCATCCTAGCCACTGGGAAAGGCTTAATTCCCCAGAGCTTGTTATCATGAAGGGAGGACCGGTGATCATGCCAAAGTGACACCATCTGTTGACAGATGGCAACACAAAGATCATCAGAGGGAATGGAAGAATTAGCAGGCTGAGGTACCAGGACTGCAGCCTTGGCAGCAGTATCAGTGGCTTGGTTTGCTGTCAGACTGAAGTGAACAGCAACCTACATAAACATCACAGTGGCTGCATCAAGAGTGAGCAAGTGACAGCTTTCCTGGACTCGTTGCACTAAGGGATGGATGGTGTACAGCACACAGAGGCCCTGAAGGACATGGAGAGAGTTGGAGCAGCCAATGCAATTGAAAAGCCTGTGTAACTGGATGTACTGCACGGCCTGATACAAAGTGAAGAGCACCACTGTAAATACTGAACCATGTTCTGAAAGCCTATACCGAAAATCGTCGGTGCCAATGATGAAGGCACACCCGACACCACAGTCAATCTGAAAGCCATTAATGTACACAGAAGTACAATCATGAAGTTCCATGCAAATGTCGTGAAACTAATGGCGATACAGCGAGGCTGGAGTAGTGTCCTTTGGAAGTGAATGAAGGCCAAGGTGAACACGGGCCACCACACAAAGCCAAGGTGGTGAAGGGCTCACACCCATTGGGAAAGTGGCAGGTAGTATGAAGTTATGCTGCTGGAGCAAGAGCCAAAAACAAACTGCAGGAGGTAACAGAGAAGAGGGGTGCGCTTCATACTGGTGATCAAAGGCATCATCAAAGGAGGCAGCATAGGATTGGTGGCCAGGCATGGCAGACAAACATCATGCATATCTGCTGAGGTGAAAGTCACGGTGGTATGACATCAATAGTTTGGCAGGTTCTGCATACAGACTCTCAACTGGCTTAGTATTAAAGGCACCAGTGGGCAAACGGATGCCACAATGGTGGATAGTATTGAGACAGCTTAAGACGGACGGACGTGCTGATGCATAAATGAAACACCCATACTCTAGTTTCAAATGGACATTGGCCCGGTACAAATGGAGGTACTTCCCAGGAAGTACCGCTAAAGACACGTAGGACATTGAGGGGCCACGTACAGTGGGTGGCCAGATAAGAATTTCATAGTTTCAACGAACAGAAGAGCAACAGGCCCAAATGTAAAGACAGTGGAGAAATCAATTGCATTGTAATAAATTCATACAAATGGCTTTGTCAGTGGAAAAACGAAAGCTTCATGAGTAAAGACGATTGAGACATCACTGAAGATGCCGCACAAGGAGACAAGACTGTGGAGAACAGCAACAGATGACAAAATCGTCAATGAAAAGGGATGCCCGTTGGGAGACAGGCCATAATAGGGTTAATGGTGATATCAAAGAGAATGACACTGAGGACAGAACCCTGAGCACACCATTTTTCTGGATAAATGTGTCTGTCTAGGCAGAACTCACATGCACCTTGAAAACATGGACTTTTAAAAATCCCTGAAGGAAATGGGGCATGCTGCCGTGGAAACCCCTATGTGTAGAGAGTACAGAGGATACCAGTACTCCAGCAGGTGCTGTAGGCTTTCTCCAAACCAAAAAACACGGCCACAGCCTGGTATTTGAGCAGAAAACCACTTATGGCATGGGTTGACATAGTGACGAGATGGTCAGCTGCAGAAAGGCGTGCTCAAAATCCACACTGTGCAGTGGTCAGTAAATTGCAAAACATGAGCCACCATACTAGCCAGGTATGAATCATATGTTCCATCACCCTGTAAACATAGCTGGCGAGAGAAATGGAACAATAACTAGAAGGAAGGTGTTGGTTCTTACCAGGCTTAGGTATGAATATGACAGTGGCTTCATGCCAAAGTCTGGGAAACATGCCCTCTGCCCATACACCATTGTACATATCAAGGAGAAAGTGCTTGTCTGCAAAAGAAAGGTTCTGCAACATCTGAACATCGACTGGCCCTTGGACAGAGGACTGGGATGAAGTGGGAGCATTATCTAACTCCCTCATAGTAAAGGCGGCATTGTGGCTTTCATGATTCTGAGAAGAGAAGGGTATTGCCCGAGCCTGCCCCAATTGTTTCTGATAGAGAAATTCAGGGTGATAGTGGGTGGATCTCGAAATCTCCACAAAATAGCGACCCAAGGTGTTGGAGATATGTAGCAATAGAGTCCACTATGACATCATCTACTACGGTCAGGCGGGAAATTGGGGAATGAGCCTTGGTCCCAGAGAGCCGCTGGGGGTTGGCCCACACGATGGAAGAGAGAGTGGAACTGTTAAAAGATCTAGCAAAGGATTTCCAGCTAGCTTTTTTGCTATCCCAAAGAACATGACAACATTGTGCACACAACTGTTTATAATGAATGAAGTTTACCAGAGCATGCCTCCACAAGCGAATCGCATTGTGGCCTGCCTCAGTCTACCAAGGGACCAGGACATGGCACGGTAAAGAGGAACTGCGAGGAATGGAACATTCTGCAGTGGTAAGGATAACATTTGTAAGACACTCTACCTGGTCATCACAACTGGAGAAATGTTGTTCATTGAAGGCCGCCCAGAGCAAAGCCTCCAGTCAACCTTAAAAAGCTGCCATTTGCATGTGCACGTAGTGGGGTAGGAGTCAGCAAATGGATAGCTCATCGGAAATGGTTACTCGAGTACATATCAGAGAGAATGGAGCACTCAAGATGATGGGCAAAGTGGGCAGTGTAGAAGGACAGGTCCAAATGTGAATAGGTGTGTGCGTGTGGAGTCTGAAAGGAACATGGGTGCTCCCATATTAAGGCAAATGAGGTTAAGTTGATTGAGAAGATCAGCCAACAAGGCTCCTCTTGGACAGTTTCTGGGCAAACTCCTAAGGAGATGGTGCACATTAAAGTCAGCGAGTAGCAGAAATGGGTGAGGGAGCTGCCCAATAAGCTGGAGGAAGTCTGCTTTGGTGACACCAAATGATGGAGGGATGTAAACGGTACAGAGGGAGAAGGTCAAGTGAGGAAGCAAAATGCAGACGGCAACAGCTTGAAGCTGGATAGTCAGGGAGATGGATTGACTATGAACATAATCCTGGATGAGTAGCATGAGTCCCCCATGGAATGCTGTCCCTGGGGGAGAAAGGTCAAAGCAGACAGGAATGAAATCGAGGGCTCAAAGAAGTCATGAGGATTCAATTTTGTTTCCTGGAGGTGGGAAACAATTGGATGTTGTGATTCCAAGCACAGCCATATGTCCGCCTTGTTAGATCAAAGGCCATGAATGTTCCATCGGAGGAGAGTCATGACGAGGAAAGGGGAGAAGGGAAAAAATGAACGGGTGTTACCTCGGCAGCTGCCGAGGGCAAGCCTTTGAACACTCACTGCTACTGGGCACAGAGGCTGGAGGATTCTGCTCCATGAGATCTACAGAGGCATTGGAATTCTCCTTCTGTAGGTCTGCAGAGTCCAGGTCAGAAAAATGGTCGGTAATGCACATCAGTGACATGGAGGTTGGCTGGGTGAAGGTATCATGTGGTGACACCATCAAAGACGATCTCCAAATCAGCAAAGGAGAAGTCCATTTGCCCTTGTTTGATTTCTTGGAGTCTTTCTGGTGGACAGAGGAAGACTCAGGTGTTTATTGGCTGGAGGTACAAAAGAAGTCTTCGCAGGAGTATTCCTTCTGTCCTTTCTGGGCTGCCAGTTGTGTAGCAGCTGACTTTGCCCCATTAGGGGAAAGGTTGGTGGCTTGTTGCACAGCTGGAGGAGCAGATGGGGATGCTGCCATGGCACTGGGCGATTTGACAACTGTGGTGGTGAATTTGTGGTTGCATGTCTGTGTGGCCATGTCCTTCATGGAGCAAGATGTAGCAACAACAGTACTACGGGTGCCAGATGGTTGAACGCAGGATTTACGACTAGCCAGCAACTTGCAGGGTAAGGCACTTTTCCTTCACCTGGATCTCCTGGATGGCCCACTCATTGAGATACAGGACAATTTTGGGAGGTGCTGGCATGGTCACCATTACAGTTGATACAGTAGGGAGAATGAGGTGGACAATTGTCCTCATGAGCATCCCTACTACAGGTTATACATTGGTCAGCTGTCGACAGGACATTCAAGTGTGGTTGTAACAATAACACTGGTAGCAGTGCATCAGATTTGTAATGAATGGTTGGACTGTGATAACTTCATAGCCCGCTTTGATCTTTGACGGAAGCATCTCTCTATCAAAAGTGAGAAAAAGAGTGTGTGTGGGCACTAAGGTTGCATCCACCTCTTTCACCACCTGATTAACTGCAGTGACACCTTGATCAGAGAGATATGTTTGGATTTCTGCCTCAGTCAGACCATCGAGCAGCCTAGAATTCAGCATTCAATGGGCCTCGACATGAAGAGGATAGCTGTCGAGGAATGAAGTTGCAAGCAGTTGTTGTGCTTGAAAATCAGAAGTAGTCTCCAAAAGCAAAGTACCATTGTGTAAACGAGAGCAGGATTTAACAGGGCTGGCAACTGCATCAACACCTTTCTGAATAATAAGCAGATATACCATAGCAAAAGATTGACCATCTTCAGTACATGAAACCACAAGTAGCTGTAGTGGAGCTAGGAGGGTCTTTGAATCACTAGCCTCATTCTGTTTACATTTAGTAGACATTGACTGTGAAGAAGATTGGCTCATTCTGAGAAGATCCCCCATGATTGCCAGCATCTCCAATGGCACGTTCTTTCGATCTTGGGTCTGCGCTTTAGGTAATTGTTCACATCTAAGGTCTCACCTTCTTAACTCCTGACAGAGGGACCAATTGGCAATTTGGGAAGTTAGCAGCTTAGGCAGTCACTCCTCTCTGAGCCTGACCCGTACCAGGGGGTATATGTGAACCCTACCTGTCGATCTATGGCCGGAAATTATGTGTTACCCAGTAATCTGTTATGCATCAGATGTATGAGCCAGCCTTCAGGAGCGCAGAGGGAGGAAGCAGCAAAAGAGGAACATCAAATGCTGAAGTGAAGGAAGGATAGGAGAAAGGGAATGAAGAAAGAAAAAAGGAAAATAAACAGTGGGGAGACTTCTGATACTGGCTACTGAAAATACAGAACACATTTCCAACAACGTCCCAGAAATGTTCCTCAAGGAGGGGAAAAAGAACAGCAGTAGGATAGACATGCAGCACGAAACGGTAAAGAGGTTGGAAAGGCTGGGGCCCTGTGGTAGCCAAGCATGAATCCTCCAAAGAGTGGTGAGCCCCCTGGGGAGGGGGGCACATTCATCTTGTGAGAAGTTTTCTCAGAAAGCGCTTGTATTACTGGTGATTTGCCTGATAGGTATGTAAAGTCTGCTGGCGAGATGGGCATTAAAGTTTCAGGAGTACGATGTCATAGTGGTACACAAAAGTGAATGAAAACATGATGACACCAACTGCCGTTCAAAGAAATTGCTTGGTAGAACAATTCAGTATAGATGAAACCTCAGTCATCTATGTATTAAATGACATTATTGCTGAACAGAGGGGAGATACAATGCTGCTGAAAACTACAGAAGCCCAGACAAAGGAGGTGCCACCAAATGAGAATTCCTATCAATAAAAGGAGTATTGTGTAAGATGAACTATGATCCAGTAGGACAGAAATTTTGTTTATATCCCAGTTCATCTACAGCCAGCTTTTCTGAAGTATTTCCATTATGCTCCAACTTCTGATCACCAGGGCTTGTGAAGACTCTAGACTATTAATCTGGTAGACACTATGTGAACAAATACAAGCAATACCAATAATGGAAGCATATGCCTCTGTTACCTCTGGGGAATACAGTACTAAGTCTGCTTGCAGCAGCACCATTCCAGTAAACTGGCTTCAAACTTTTGGGGAGATTTCCAAAGTTGACAAACAGGTATTGATGCATGACAGTTTACACTAACTACCTCACCTGCTACACTGTCCACAAAGCTCTATACATTGTCAAAGCTCCAGAAATTGCAAGGTTCCTTGCAGAAGACATTTTTAAGCAAGGAACACCCTGTGTGATAATCTCTGATCATAAAAAATTTTTCATTTGAGACTAATACCTGAGGTAATTTCACATTGTGATGTCAACCATAGGATGACAACTGCCTATCATCACAGGCAAATGGCCTTGCAAAATGCTTTAATAAGATTTCAGCAGATATGGTCTTAATGTATGTTGATGTCAACCAGAGAGACTGGAATACTGGACAGTCCATTGTGACATTCACATACAACATGGCAAAGCAAGATGCTGTAAGTTTCACATCATTCTGTCTGCTCCATGGTCATGAGGCCTACATGATCACAGATACGATGTTCCCATTCCAACTGGATGATACTCAGGATGACTATGTTTAACATCTCAACAGCAGGACTGAAGAAGCATGGCAGATGGTTTGTATACGGACCCTGAACACCAGGGGAAAGACCAAGAGCACTATAACACCAAGCAAAGGCCAGTGAGATACAGCCTGGAAGACTTGGTATGTACTTTTACACCTGTGTAGGAAAAGTTACTAAAGTGCTGCTTTAGGCTGTATTGTGTCCTTTATCACTTGTCGGACATCACATATGAAGTCATGGTTTATGACCCATCATGAAGACGACAAAAGTGAAGAGACATTGTCCATATCCTGTATCTGAAGCCCTACTGCAGTCCAGAGGTGCAGACTGATGATGGAAAGCTCAAGGAAACTGAAGACCTACTTGATTATTGAGAAGACTGAATGGGAGGGGCTATCATCAATTCTCATCCTACTGAAGAGGATGTAACCAGATGTCCAGAATCCAAGGAACTGCCACAACTGTCCTACAGAGAACCACTGACAAGATCTAGATCCAAGCTGCTGCAATCAGCTCCAATGAGAACTTCTGATACAGTGCATCACTCTTTCTCTGGGAGAGGGAATAAGTGGCGTATTGGTTAATGCTGCAGGCTGGTGTGCCATGGGTCACCAATATGTTGCTGACCAATAGCAATGATTCGTTGTTTAGTATTGTATGTTGGTGTACGTAATAAATGTACCCCAGTACTAAAATATTTTGATTGACAAGTCAGCTTCAGATTTGGACTTAATGATGTTCATGTCGCAACAATATATACCTTTATGAAAAAAAACATATTAGTTACCATAATAATACATACCAATCACACATTTAAATTTACAGAAATTCTTGGGAGGGTTTGGAATTCCCCTTATTTGTTGAAACTTCCCTCTTATAAAATTGCATCAGTCGCTTTTTAATTATACAGTTTATAGTTAAACTAAAATCACTTCACTGTCTAGTGTGTGTTTGTATTACCTACACTCAGTCAGTGACAGTAGTGGATACATATGGAGGGCGCGTGGGGTGTGTGCCCCGCCCCCCCTCACCCCCCCACCTTGTGGGGCCGCCCGCATTTCCACCTGCACTGCCCCTGCCAGTCAGCCTGCATGTTATTCATTTGTTTCTTTCATCAGTTGACTCAACTGGATCGAGTAGTTGTACTTTCCTATGTAACATGCGCATCCACATCATCGTATTTTATACGTTTCTGTCTGATACATAGATAACTAACACCTACCCACTGGAAAAGTCACTGCCATTCAAGACATCTTGATATGTTATTCTATCTGGCATTTGTTCGAGAAAGGTCATGAATATTTTACTATTTTATTATACAGAGAATGGCTTAGCTGTTGAACACTCACCCTGACATTGATTGTCCTATTAACGATGTAATTAACTAATTTGCCAGGAAGAATAGGCGCACAGAATTCATTGTTTAAGGAAGAGAACCACAATTGTAACTTTTTTATATAATAAGATGGGACTGTCTTGTATATGTGTATAATCAGTTTAATTTGCATGTGACTTGATTATTTTTTACTACAGTAAAAGTAAAGGTAGCTCAAGATATCTTTAGTGCCACCTCCTTGAGGTTTTTCTGTATCTGCTGCTGGTCAGTGATGAGCATTCAGTCAGTAGAATCACAGTCTTAATTAGTCTATCAGTCAGTCATAGCTGAGTAGTGAATGAGTACATATACTCGTTGAGCAGACTTCATGCTACATTTTGGAGTTATGAAGTCACTAGTGGTCTTTCGACTACCGATTTTTGCAAGCACGTGCGAACGACCCATTTCCTTTGTAGTGTGTGTGTTCAGATGCTATGAGAAAGGCAGAGTCGACTTTTTAAAGGATATCTTTTGATTTGGTCACTGCCAGTCGCTTTGCACAATCCCAATTCTCGGAGACACGACCAGGAGTACGTATGGTGCCATATCCCAGTTTCTAGCAAAAGAATACATACAAATCTAAAATGAGTTGAACTTAACTAAAGAACTTAATTAACAAATAAATTTTTAGCAGTCAACTGTGTTTTGTAATCTAATTACAACAATTTTGATCTGAAAACATAAGGATGTATGCCCTAAACAGTACATATGACGATGAAAAACAAAATGTTACCTTGTTATGTGTGTCAGTACATTTATTTATGATGGCTAAAAGGTTTGTATGCTAGAAGCCAATATTAAACAAAAAAAAAGGGTGTGTTCTGTGTCGCAGTATGCTGTTTCAAACCAGTGCTGCAACGAAAATGTATCACAAACATGACATCCTTATCGTTAAATGTCAGTTAATAAAGTATCAAAGCTATAAGGCTTCAAGAGATATGATGATCGAGGCAAGAGACAAAACTCATACAATTAATCTATAGTGTGATGGATAGCATCGTTGTTTACAGAGGTGGCAGGTTCACATTCTGCTACATGCTGACATTTTTTTCTTTACATCTTAGAGTTGCTAACACATTCTGCAACTATGTTATGAATGTAATACAAGTATGTTCTGCAATATTCAATGTTATTTAACATTTCCTTCTGTATAGACAACAAAGGATGGAATAAATATTTGGCTGTCCATTTCCAAATATTTGGTGATTTCTGAGTGTGTGGTCAGGCAAACACCTAAGAGGACAGCCTATATTGCTGTGACGAAATTGGCAGCAATAAAATTCATATTCTTCCCCATCACAAATACTTCACTGTTTATTTCCAAATGTGTGTCGATTTCTGAATGTGTGGTTAGGCAGAGGACAGCATTAATTCCTGAGACGAGTAGCAATAAAATTCATATTATTCCTCCTCACAAATTTTAGCTCTTTGTTTCCGAATATGTGATGATTTCCGAATGTGTGGTTGGGCAGGAACCTAAGAAGACAGCTTAAATTGCTGTGAGTGAAATGATGAGTAATAACATTCATATTCTTCCTTGTTACAAATATTTTGCATGTTGCGCAACCACAAACACATTCCCATACAGAACTCTCTTTACAACTAAGAGTCTCCTGTCACTACCATATACATAAACATCATCTTGGTGCTATCGAGATCGACAAATTGACACCCACATTTCTAGTCACCTTCACAATGCCACTACGTCATGGTTACACCAGTTCCTACGAAAAGTAGCGTGAAGCGTACTCAATGCATATAGATACCTTGTGTTAATCAGTTGACACCCAGTACTAAATGTGTAAACGTCTACGTCAATCCCACGTGTCAGTACTATTCAGTCATAATCTAGCATGGAAAGAACAGAGTTACTACATCAGTTTGTGGAAATTTGTTGGATCCCTCAAAGCCTGTGTGAGTTGCTGACCTGTGTTGTTAAATCTATCAAAGACACTACTCTGAATTCAGTTTTATGATTTCCAGCTTAAAATTCCACAGAATTCTAATTTTTTGTAGAAAATAGTTAAATATTAAAGGTGATAAGCCATCCCATTATCTAACACCAGCTTTTATTTATTTTTATTTATTATCCTGACAAGTTGTAATAAATTCATCATTAACTGATGTCATTATTGCATACATACATACATACATACATGTACAAACAGATATATACATTGTGAAGAAGATATGGTAAGATACATATATTAATCAACAGGTACTCTTACTGATTAATACACTATTTGTCTGTCATCAATTCATGACATATTAATTACATATAATATATATGCTTGTGCGTAATTAACATGCTGCTGTCAACACATTAGAGGGCTGTACTTGTATGTATGTGTAGCTTCCTTGAGTTTTCATAAATCTGATCGCTTGGATGGCTACTGTTTTTGGCATGTGTCGTGTTAATGAATAGACTGTCAGAGTTAATGGTTCTGTTACTTTTCCTTTGTGTGTATCAAGCAGTGTAGCTGTTAGCATTTTTTCATTAGTGTGGCCTACAATATTCATTACTTAGACTCCAACATTGCAACCAGCTGTACTTTTTTGCTGGATAAGAAATTTTTTCTCCAGATGAATTGCCCCATACATGTGCCAACTTTGTACATATATATTTTACATGATATTTTCATGTCAAATTTAAGCTAAGAAGGCCCCAAGAAATTTAGTTGTACATCCATTGTATCATGCTTAATACATAGAGTGGAAGGAATATTTAGTTTGTTTCAATGACCAACATGTAGTTAATTGATTTCAAAACATATGCTTGCTTACTTTGATATTTTAAGGGTTCTAAGTCTTTCTCAGCTGTAACACATGTGCTGTTAACTCCATATGCTGTGCAGTTACAAATCGCAATGCTAAGCAACTAGTTCACATACATTATGAATACCAAAGATCCAAACACAGAACTCTAGAGCACACCATATGTGACCTCAAGAAAGTTTGATCTGCTTTTGTTGAACTGTACAATTTGTTCTCTGCCACTCAGGTATGATCTGTTTAGAGAGTTATGAATCTCAAAATCCATAAAAGGAGAATTTTTAACTGAATTATGTGCTGAAAATGAATGTAGTGCACAAACATATCACATAAAAAATAGAAAAATAGCAATAATAGCAAATATTGCAGCTGAGATGGAAGTATTACATTTTTTAAATTTAATTTTGTCCTTAATGCATGGAGCTGGATGATGTCTGTGACTGTATGATGAAATTAATAAAAATAAATTTTTTCCCGTTTCAGTCACATTTATTTTACCCAGTATTTTTTGCTACAACACATTTCGGCTGCATGCTGCCATCATTAGGTGCTTAATTGTTACTTGCACATAATTTGCCAGTTACAGGCTGCTGTGAAGTGAGAGTGTAAAAAAGGTTCAATGAACACACAAATGCCTTAATTAAGGAATAGTCACTCAAATTAAGGATACTGGGCATCCATTCCATGATATTAAAAATTATATTCATATATTAAACAAAGTGGAAAAGGAACATCCAATGAAACTGCAGGAAGAACTAGAAATTTTCATCAATGACTCAATATATGGCAGCAGATTGCTCAATGACAGGTTTGAAAGTAAAAATATAAATTTCTTTCAAAATTTCTTCAACACTGAATGCATGTTCCTTTAATAATAAATACATTTAGAGAATTCTTAGCCAATACATAAAGATAATTAGTGACTGCTTGTTACAAAAACAGCAGAATAAGTAAATAATGTACCATACTGTATAAATATCTCATAATGTAAATATGTTTGAAAAAAGTTTATACAATTACTCTTAGTGTAATGTGGGAACACTACTCACATTATTACTGGTGAAATTCTGTGTGGCCCAGGTGCAGACACACGACAGCTGCTGTGGCAAATGGACAGCGTCCAATGGGGGCAAAGGTTGCATCAGGGACATCCATTTGTGGGAACACTGTCTACAATGAAAACTGTACATAACTGCTACAGGTGAAGTACTGTAGTTCATTATTGTGCACTTGCAAAAGGATACAGCACAAAACAATACTAGAAAACCAACCATAGAAGTAAGACAATAAGATGGAATAAGATAACTGCACAAAAGATATTACACACTATATCTCTTCAGCAACTGTCTTTAACATGTAATTTATTGTGTTGCCACATATATACGAGGGTCATTCAATAAGTAATGCCCCACATTTTTTCTCAGAACATATTTGTTGTTAAGAGTCAGAATTTGGTGACAACACACGTCAACATGTCTTGTCCATGTCCTATTTTCCTACATCAAGTTCTATGGCTGTATGCCAATGTTGTGGAAGAGCATGTATTCCCTGCTGGTAAAAGCTCTTGTCCTGTAGATGTAGCCATGTTTTCACTGCATGACTGACACTCCTGTCATCTTGAAAGTGCATTCTCATAGAGAATCTTTAAGCAGCCCAAAGAGGTGGAAGTCCGAGGGCGCAAAGTCTGGACTGAAGGGTGGGAGAGACAATGATGTCCAACCTAATTTGGCGATGTGTTCCCGGGTTCTCAGACTTGTATGTGGGCGTGCATTAAAGTGTTGGAGCACAAGCTGGATTCTTGTCTGGTTGAACACATCAGAAACGGGTCTTGAGTTTATTCAGAATCTACATGTATGCCTCTGAATTGATGGTTGACCCTCTTGGCATCACATCCATGAGAATGACGCCATCACAATCCCGGAAGATCGTCAAAATGAATTTTCTGGCAGAGGGGGTTGTCTTGAATTTCTTCTTTTGTGGTGAATGAAGATGATGTCATTCCATGGATTGCCTTTTTGTTTCCGGGGCAAAGTGGCGCACCCAGCTTTCGTCCCCTGTAACGATTCATGTCAGGAAGGCCTCTCTGTTGGTCTTAAAACACTCCAACAATTCAGATAAAATGGCCTTCTTTGAATCTTGTGGTCCACTGTGAGCATTCGTGGAACCCATCATGAGCACCTCTTTGAATATCTGAGAGTCTCGATCATTGCAAACGAACTCCCAATGCTGACCAACAACTGCAGAACCAATTGTCTAGTTGTGATGCGCCAGTCGGTAAGAATAACGGCATCAGCACGATTCAGCATGTCTAGAGCAGTGGCTGTGACAGGACGTCCCGAGTGTGGCTGATCATGGTGCTCTGCTTCTGCATTTCCCGAGGCTGTAACTTTCTTTACCTATCGCCCAACTGGACTGCCATCAACTGCAGCATTGCCATACACTGCAAACAAACATTTATGGATGTTCGTCATGGTTTCTTTTTCTGCACACAAGAATTAAAAAACAGCACGCTGCTTGTAACGTGAGCCGTATGTAGACGCCATTTTGACGCTGCACTACGGCCCTGCCATACGCCAGAACGATTCGAAACTTTACTGGCGCACGGAACAAACATCAAATGTGAAGCATCGACAAGGACTTTTGTCTATGTATATTAATGGCCTTTTAAAAAATGCGGGGCATTAGTTATTGAACGAATACTAACTTAGCAGTGAATGTATTGTAGCATACAACCACAGCAGATGTGGAGACCCTGGAATATCAAAGGTACCAAAAGATGTCTCTGTTGTCATTAAACTGCAACCTATACTGTGTTACCCATTCCAGCAGACGAATTACAGCAGTTGCTCATTACATATTCAGTTGGTGTTTTCATTACAATTCTAAAGCTTCGTTTGAGAAGACTTATTAGCTTCATATAAACCATTTAACTTATTATGTTTTTACAAAAACTAACAACAAGTTCACCAATAAGCATGTTAGGTTAAGATAGCTTCATCTGTTGTGGTTTGGTGGCTTAATTCAAAATGCCCCATGTAGCAAATTTCAAGATTTGGATTTCAAATCCACTGCAGTGTTAGAATCTGTTACTTCTTTCACCGCTCGAAACGATTTGTTAACGTGAAAAATTTATATGAAATCCATGCTAAAGTGGATAATTCAGTTCTGAAGTGGGACAATGGCAAGGGCATACCAGGTACAAAAGGATCATTACAGTGGCAGCAGAATTCGTTTGTTATACCATATTAATGCATGCAGCTCAAGTGATAAGATGTTTGAATGCACTAATCGCACATCTGTGATTGGTGAAAGTCGGCTTACTTCGAGCAGCTCCGGAATGTTCATGGTCACTTTCAGCATTAGCTACTTAGTAAGGCAGGGAGCAGATTGAGATGCGAATAGCTAGCGGTTTGGGAGAGGGCTTTTGTACCGCGCATATGGGCAATGGTATTGGCTTACTACCGAACTTTACAGTCACTGAGTAATGTTTCGTTTTTCTCCTTTTAACTTCTTGATCTTTTTTCGTTAGTACTTTATATTTTTCAGTTATTTACATCTGTATAGCATTGCTGGTTTGTTTCGTTATTGTTTTTCTTTTGTTACGAACAATGCACAATTCAATGGTGAGCCATTAGCCACTGGGATCATATCTTCTGCCTCCACAATTTCTTCAATTCATAAGAGGGGACAGACGATTCATCCTGAGGGTAGCGAACTCGTGGGGAATATTAGAAAATAACGTGATCAAGGAACAACACAGGAACTTTTAAATATGTAGTGAAACAAGGTTGTCTACATGCTCTCTATTATTATGGCATATCTGTAGAGCCGTGGCGAGCTGGCTCCAGTGTTATTTTGTTCATGTATCATTGAGATCGATTGTGGCTGAGCTAAACTATCTTTGCTTTCCACGTATCTTATCTTCCGAGTAGGCGAGTGGTCGGTGGTCGTAGTTAGGTTTTGTTGACCGACGCACTCAGAGCCATTTAAACTTTATTATTACGGTGAGACTTTCATAGTCGAACTTTAAGATGGTGTGGAAGAGTTCAGTTGGCCTAGTTAAATGGTGGCCGTTATGTGCAAGTTTTCTCAGAAGTTTTACTAGTACTTTGTGTCTCTTGTAAGCAAATGATTTTATGTTGGTGTTTTCAAAGCATGCACTCTATTAATACAGTTGCTCATGTGTAAAATGCTTAAGGTCAAAGTTGCGATTTTGTCAGTAGTGTAACGTGTTCCCTTACACGCTTACCCATATATCGGGTCAAAGGTTCTGCCGAGTGTTTCTATGTTTCAGAGTTATTGGAATGCCTTTGCGATTCGGGCAGAAACTTTTGATTGTGCCAGCGCCTTGGCAGGGAGTTCAAAAATGGTTCAAATGGCTCTGAGCACTATGGGACTTAACTGCTGAGGTCATCAGTCCCCTAGAACTTAGAACTACTTAAAGCTAACTAACCTAAGGACATAATACACATCCATGCCCGAGGCAGGATTCGAACCTGCGACCGTAGCAGTTGCTTGGTTCCAGATTGTAGCGCCTAGAACCGCGCGGCCACTCTGGCCAGCTGGCGGGGAGTGAAATGTCGTCCAAGGTCTAGGCCTGGCAGTGTTTAAGAACCTGGCTACTACCGGGAGTTGTTCACCTAACGCCTTCCAAACTTTAGTATTTATCTTCCTTCCGCTAAAGCGGATTAAGCTGGTGGATATATACATATATATTGTATGTAACCTGTTTATACATGAACCTGTTTCCTTAAATATTAGGGACTGGCGACTGGCTAAACCTTAAGCTGCATAGCATCTGCTGAGTTCCTTGTGCAGCCCTTTCTAGTAATTTTTGTATTAACACCTCTGAGCATGTGAACATTTATTTTTAAAGATCAGTGTTTCTGCTGCAGTTTTTTTTATTTAAGTGATTCTATCATGTTATGTAATTGGATCTTAGCTTGGCACAAGTGTTCAACTGTCATTAAGTCACCTTTTACTGGTAGGCCTAATTGTTTTCATTTCTATAAATACCTGGCACATTAAGTTTTTATAACTGTCTCTTAAGGGACTGTTTATTTGAGTACTGAGTACGTTGGGTTTCAAACTGTATTTGAAAAGCTTTATCTAGTGGCTCACCCACGATTTGTAATTGTAAAATTCCTTAAAAGGTGTAATGTCAATAAATTGTCTTAATTATAAATTGTGACTACCAACCATGATTCCATCCCGATTCCTCTTTTATGGTATTTAAGATATGGTGTGTAAGTGTGGTACGATTAAGGAAATCACGTACCATCTGTACGATCCTTTACAAAAATTCGAAAAGTGGATATTTCCACAGGTGCATCCTCCGTGTGCTTCTGACAAAAAGCGTGCAGCATCTGAAGTATGTAAGTTTCACTGTGATAATCTGGATATGGATGTAATAAGAGACATTATACTACATGCATGTTGTAGACATCATGTTTTCACTGTAAGCTATCAAAAGTCGAGAAATGACAATGATTTAATCATGACGAGAAAAAGCTTTCATTGGTTGCAAACAGAGTATCAGTATTAATAAAACTATTATACAATAGCCTACACAAATGAGGAATGCGGTCAATAATGATTAGAAAGTATCAGTAGCCTCAGAGAGTCAAATGTTGCGAATTCTGCATTAATGATTGAAGCAACGCTTTGTCCTCAGCTTTAGCGTCCAAATCTGATGCAGAACTCAAATGTGACAATAATAACTCTTTTATTCGTAAACCATACAGTGCCAATTTGCCAACGCATGGGTGAGCAACCAGTGTCTGGTGCGTACACGTCACTCCGCTTGAAGGGCAAACTTGTCATCCACGTCTCAATACAGGGTGTTACAAAAAGGTACGGCCAAACTTTCAGGAAACATTCCTCACATACAAATAAAGAAAAGATGTTATGTGGACATTTGTCCGGAAACGCTTAATTTCCATGTTAGAGCTCATTTTAGTTTCGTCGGTATGTACCGTACTTCCTCGATTCAGCGCCATGATTTCATACAGGATACTCTACCTGTGCTGCTAGAACATGTGCCTTTACAAGTATGACACAACATGTGGTTCATGCACACGATGGAGCTCCTGCACATTTCAGTCGAAGTGTTCGTACGCTTCTCAACAACAGATTCGGTGACCGATGGATTGGTAGAGGCGGACCAATTCCATGGCCTCCACGCTCTCCTGACCTCAACCCTCTTCACTTTCATTTATGGGGGCATTTGAAAGCTCTTGTCTATGCAACCCCGGTACCAAATGTAGAGACTCTTCGTGTTCGTATTGTGGACGGCTGTGATACAATACGCCATTCTCCAGGGCTGCATCAGCGCATCAGGGATTCCATGCGACGGAGGGTGGATGCATGTATCCTCCCTAACGGAGGACATTTTGAACATTTCCTGTAACAAAGTGTTTGAAGTCACGCTGGTACGTTCTGTTGCTATGTGTTTCCATTCCATGATTAATGTGATTTGAAGAGAAGTAATAAAATGAGCTCTTGTGTGTGAGGAATGTTTCCTGAAAGTTTGGCCATACCTTTTTGTAACACCCTGTATACGCAGGACTGCACAGCACGTGTGGAACGTGCGCTTTGTGCTGTAATGTCGTGTCATTTCACACGTACCATAAGCATCTCAATTTTTGCTTAGCCTATTGAGCGCCGTAACAATAAGTAGAAGTATGTGAATAGTGTCCATTCGTGTGCAGTGTTGTGGCTAATGAATGTCAATATTATTTAAAAAAAAAATGAGTGGAGAGATGTTGCCAATACCGGGTCCTTCTAATGACTCGCCATCAACTTTCACGTCACTTCTGCGACGTATTAACGTATTACATGTTAGTTTTTTTTGTGAGCTGTAAGTTGGCTGCCCTGGAAGGAGGACGCGGGCGGCGTGTCTTCACGAGCAACCAATGCACTACAAGCCGACAATACTTCTTCTCCCAGCAAGCCTCCGTAACTTATTGTTAGGGGCAGCTCAGCCCAAAACAAGAATAACCAATAGCTGAAATAGGAAAGCAGTCACTTGATGTTCCTCCGTTGGGCTGAAATTGGAAGTCGGTCACGTGACGCATCTCACTCGCTTTGTTGAGTGATCTTTGTCTTGATCGCTATATGTACGAAACCATTGTTAAGGATTCGATCGCAGCTAAATGTATGTGAGAAGCGAGCCGTTAAATGTGACTGCAGATCTTTTCTTTCACAGCAACGTAAGCTGTGCTCTTCGGTTCCTTACTATCTACACCGTTGAAGTCGTGACATATTCAGAAATAAAGTCAGATATTTGTGACACGCTGTAACTTAAATATGATTTAAGCTGTACTCTTTGATTTCTGGGTAAACACACTACCGGAAGTCGCGACATACTAGGGAAAAAACGGTCAAATATCTGTGCCAAGAAGGAATATACACTGGTATAGGCAAGCGTATTCAGATACAGAGATGTGTAAACGGGCAGAATATGGCGCTGCGATTGGCAGTGCCTACATAATACAAGTCTCTGCTGAAGCTGTTAGCTCGGTTGCTACAATAGCAGGTTATCAAGATTTAAGTGAGTTTGAACGTGGTGTTATAGTCGGGGCATGAGCGATGGGACACAACATCTCCGAGGCAGCGATGAAGTGGGGATTTTCCCATTATGATCATTTCATGTGTGTATTGTGAATACCAGGAATCCAGTAAAACATCTAGTCTCTGACATCGCTGTGGCCGGAAAAAGATCCTGCAAGAACGGGACCAACGGTAACTGAAGAGAATCGTTCAACGTGACGTAAGTGCAACCTTTCCCCGAACTGCTGCAGATTTCAATGCTGGCCATCAAGAAATGTCAGCGAGCAGACTATTCAATGAAACATCATCGATGTTTGCTTTCGGAGCCGAAGGCCTACTCGCGTAACCTTGATGATTGCACGACACAAAGCCTTACGCCTCGCGTGGGCCCATCAACACCGACATTGGACTGTTGATGACTGGAGATATGTTGCCTGGTCAGACAAGTCTCGTTTCAAATTATATCAAGCGGGTGGACGTGTATGCGTATGGTGGCAACCTCAAGAATCCATGGAACATGCATAACAGCAGGGGACTGTTGAAGCTGGTGGAGGCTCTGTAATGGTGTGGGGCGTGTGCAGTTAGAATGATACGGGACCCCTGATACGTCTAGATATGACTCTGACAGATGATACGTACGTAAGAATCCTGTCTGATCACCTGAATCCATTCATATCCATTGTGTATTCCGACGGACTTGGGCAATTCCAAAAGGACAATTCGACACCCCACACGTCCAGAATTGTTACAGAGTGGCTCCAGAAACATTCTTCTGAGTTTAAACACTTCCGCTGGTTACCAAACTCCCCAGATAAGAACATTGTTGAGCATACCTGGGATGCCTTGCAACGTTCTGTTCAGAAGAGATCTCCACCCCCTCTTACTCTTATGGATTTATGGACAGCCCTGCAGTATTCATGGTGTTAATTACCTCCAGCACTAGTTCAGACATTAGTCGAGTCCATGCCACGTCGTTTAGCAGCACTTCTGCATGCTCGCAGGAGCCCTACATGATATTAGGCAAGTGTACCAGTTTCTTTGGTTCTTCATCGTTGATGTCACTGCTGTATGTTTCACCCACAGCATTTTCATCTTTCCCTTTTTAGTTGGACTGTAGTCACGAAATAGAAGAAAACTTATTTCTGAGGGAGCACGCTCTTATTCACAAACAACATCAAATATTGCAGACTCAGCTGTTTTACGTGAATAAAAAGCTCCCAAGAAAAGGAAAAAAAGTTCCACAGCTGCGTGTCTCTAACAGGACGAGCACACATCGATCACTAACCATCTTTGGCTATGTAGGGTCCTTCCGTAAGAGCGTGTAGAAACTTAACGGGGCATAGAGGATGCTCCACTGAACAGTCTGGGGTAGGGATTTGGGGTCAGAGAAGCCACCTTAAGGAGATAATAGCAATAAAATCACATTACTGTGTCCTTTTTTATTTACATTACTTACAGTTAACTGCAAATATCATCATTGACACAATGAACGTACCACTTGTACTGTATCTTACAAAAAGTGCTGAAACTGACGCCATCAACCTCAGTGACATAGGCGACACCTCATGGCATAGGCGAATGAGATTCTGACGCACCTTGACGAATTTCTCTTGTGTGTTTCGAATCACATCACAGGCACCTGCAATTCCGGCCACTAATTCCATCTCCGTATCTATTGTCGTATCATACCCGAGTGACTTTAGATTTCTCCATAGGAAATAATCAAGGGGCCTGGCTTCAAGCCAGGTGACCCCGCAGGCCATGGAACACGGCCTTCTCTTCCTAGCGACCAGGAAATACACCATTGAGGTGGTTGTCGACATCCACACTGAAGTGATGCGGTGTACCCTCATGTTGTATCCACATCCTCTCACGGACAGCCAATGGTGCGCTCTCCAGCACCTCAGGTAGAACTCTTTGCACGAACTTGAAGTACAGGTGGCCATTCAGACGGCCCAATGAGATTGTCGCCTATAATGCCGGATGATGCCTGTTAGGGAATCTGTCCCTGTACAGGCTTTCAGCAGCGAGAGCATTGCAATGTACTTCCCCATACACAAGGTGCAAGTCAGTGAGTTCTGCGAAACTTAAGCGTTAGTGCTTCATCGTACTGTATTGTACATCTCTGAGTAGCCCTGAGTAATGAATGAGGCTGTCGTTGACCCATAGCACGTTCTGTCATGGGACGACGTAAATACGATACAACAGAGCCATCTTACGGACAAATAAAATAAACAAAACCTGCATCACAACTTCCTAGTAATCAGGCTCGTCCTCCTTGTTTCCTTGCAGGAAATAAAGAATGTACATATAAATAAACAGCACAGTACGTGTAAACGTGTACACATTTTAGTTGTAAATAAGCTGGAAAACAGTAATGCTAGTCAAAGCAGTAGACAAGTTTACTTCCATATCTCCTCAAGATGGCTTCTTCGACCTCAGGTTCACTACCTCAAATTGATCAGTGGAGCATCCTCTGTGGCCTGTTGAATTTTTGTATGGTCTTACGGAAACACCCTATATAAGTGGTTATGTTCAAATCTGCTTAGGGCTTTTATAGCAGAAATTATATTAACTGACATTTAATTATAATAAATTGTATCTACAGTGATATGTCTGTGATAAACCTTCATTGCACCATTGCCTTGAAATGGCATACTATCATAACACATATGTTAAGTTATGTTATGTTAACCGGGGACCTAGAAACAACGGAGAGGCTCCGTCCCCGCCGCAGCCGCAGTGGTCCGCAACCCCACGACGACTACCGCAGTCCACTTCACCCCTCCACCGCCCCACACTGAACCCAGGGTTACTGTGCGGTTCGGCCCCCGGTGGACCCCTCCCCCCACCCCCACCCAGGGAATGTCTCACACCAGACGAGTGTAACCCCTACGTTTACGTGGTTGAGTAATGGTGGTGTACGCGTACGTGGAGAACGTGTTTGCGCAGCAATCGCCGACATAGTGTAGCTGAGGCAGAATAAGGGGAACCAGCCCGCATTTGCCGAGACAGTTGGAAAACCGCCTAAAAACCATCCACAGACTGGCCGGCTCACCGGACCTGGACACAAATCCGCCGGGCGGATTCGTGCTAGGGACCGGCGCTCCTTCCCTCTCGGAAAGCCGTGCATTAGACCACACGGCCAACCGGGTGGGCATCATAACACGTAAGTCATACCCAAATACGATGACCCCAATTTGGCGTCTGGTAAGTAGCGAGCAATGGACGTCACATGCCCTGAATGCTAGATGCACGCTGTGGTGCTTCCGAAGCAATCCTGTTGGCTCACGCTACCCTGAAATGCTATTGCTTATTCATGTTTCAGGCTGAGCTGTCCCTAATGATATGTGCCCCCGTACAGAGGCCAAGCAAAAGTGTGCGATTATTACGAATTCAGAACAGCTTGCCATGTGGAGAAGTTAGAGCAATAGCAGAAATGAACTCACAATAGCTCGTCATATCGGCATTTTTCGTATTTCCAATTATTACATGCTCTTGTGCAATAGCCGGCCGGGGTAGCCAAGCGGTTCTAGACGCTACAGTCTGGAACCGCGCGACCGCTACGGTCGCAGGTTCGAATCTTGCCTCGGGCATGGGTGTGCGTGATGTCCTTAGGTTAGTTAGGTTTAAGTAGTTCTAAGTCCGAGGGGAATGATGACCTCAGACGTTAAGTCTCATAGCGCTCAGAGCCATTTGAACCATTTTTTCTTGTGCAGTAATGTACATGAAACGTCAACAGATTTCGAAGAAATGGGGTAGGGGCACGGTACGGCGAGGGTGAGAAATGTATCAGTACATTTGAACACTGAGGTGGGAGCGGGGGAGGGGGTAAAACCCCAAATCTAGATAATGGGGGGGGGGGGGGGAAGGTGCAGGGAGGGGGCCAGAAATACCTTGCTCTATCCCCTCCCCCCCCAAAGTCGGCGCCTCAGCCCCTCGCGATAATAACAGTTGGGCATCTGATGATATCAGCATGCTATAGTAAGTATTGGATGAAATAGAAGTGACAGTATGGTAGTGTAATTTTATAAACTGACTTGTTTCGTGTAGTGGTGACTGCGTGGTTGGTGCCAGCTCAGCTGAAGGTGAAGAGCAGGACGGCGTAGGTGGTGAAGGTGGAGAGGAAGCCGGTGAGCAGGCGCAGGTCCAACCAGACGACGCCGAGCACACTGAGCGACGGCGGGTGGTCGGCCAGCGAGCGCAGCATCAGCTGCATCTCGCAGGTGGCGCTGCCGGCCGCTGGCAGCCGCAGCTGCAGCCGCCCCGCCAGCTGCGACACGCGCGCCACCTCTGCCAGCGACAGGTGCGCGGGCAGCGTCACCGCCAGCATGTAGGCGCAGTCCAGCACCACCACGGTCCACAGGTAGCCCGCCGGCCTGCGCAGGCGCACTGGCTCGCTACGAACACGCCTACAATTCCTGGACAAATCTGTAGAAACACCGCAAGAACATAAACGCAGCTGCTGGTCAAACTTGCACGTTCTGCTGTCGTACTTGACCAAGAACGGCGCTTGGGTAATCTAGTCAATACGTTTGCAAGTTTCAGTTACAGTTGGAACAATCTTTTGTGTGAAATTACAAAGAAGTGAACACCCTTAGCTGCTTACAGGCGTTGACATACGTCAACGGGGACAGATGAAAATGGGTGCCTCGACCGGGACTCGAACCCGGGATCTCCTGCTTACATGGCAGACGCTCTATCCCTCTGTGCCACCGAGGACACAGAGGATAGCGCGACTGCAGGGATTTATCTCTGGCACGCCTCCCGCGAAACCCACATTCTCAACATATTTCCCGCATTACATTCGTAGAGCCCCCGCTCATTATACTCATTGCTCGCGGCGCGTTGCCGATTTCCGTAAGAGTTCGGGCACTGTTTGTGCATTCGCACAGAAGAAGAAGATGGTCAAGTGGCCGGTGAGCCTTAACTGTATATCTGCGGGACAATACGTTGAGAATATGGGTTTCGCGGGAGGCGTGCCAGAGATAAATCCCTGCAGTCGCGCTATTATCCGTGTCCTCGGTGGCTCAGATGGATAGAGCATCTACAATGTAAGCAGGAGATCCCGCGTTCGAATCCCGGTCGGGGCACACATTTTCATCTGTCCCCGTTGACGTATGTCAACTCCTGTAAGCAGTTAATGGCGTTCATTTCATTGCAATTTCATTCTAACGAGCTGCATGGTCACCGAAAGAACAGATACCATCTTAGTAAATCTTCTGTGTAGCTGTGAAGGCATTATGTCGGATCAGATCAGATAGTCTTCTCTAGGCAGGGACGTTTCTACCGTTAGGCAACAGTAAGCAGTTGCCTAGGTTAGGCAGTTGCCTCGGGTGGCAAAGGGTAGAAAAAATTAATTTGAAATAAAACAGCGAAAAAATTGAGCAAATGAGGAGAGAAAATGAAAAAGAGGAAAAATTAAAACATGAAATTGTCTTCAAAAGCATATGAAACAGTTACTTAATAAGTTTTTACGTACTTTGACCGAAGAAGATGCTGAAAAAGATGACATTTATTCACCATTCTTGTGGTATCGATAGCTACGATGCCACGGCGTACGTGAAAGTTGGCACTACGACAGACACCGATGACACCGCCCTCTAGCCAGTGCTGTGGAGGTCTACGAGCTCCGCTACAGATTCTGCCCATTTGATCAAGAGCAGACGGCCGGGACACTTCGCTTGCTATTGAGACTATGTACTACTTACGACGGGTCTAAGACTTCGCACCTCATTACAAAGTTATGTAACCATATATTAACTTGTTGTTGCCTATAGTAAACGTCTATAATTTGACACACGCAGGACCGACGTGTTTTACCTTTTCCTGCTCCTACTCAAAAAAATGGTTCAAATGGCTCTGAGCACTATGGGACTTAACTTCTCAGGTCATCAGTCCCCTACAATTTAGAACTACTTAAACCTAACTAACCTAAGGAGATCACACACATCCACGCCCGAGGCACGATTTGAACCTGCGACCTTCAGTTTTCAGGAGCAGCCCCACGCGCCGGCTTCCAGGCGGGATACAAAAATTCTAAGAATATTTCAGTTAAAACGGAAAAGAAATAACATCACGATTACCTAGAAGATGTAGTCTAATGCTTTGATATGTCTCCAATCAGTAAAACACAATTTCTGAATTTAAGAGAAAGTTCATTCGCTCCAGAAAATAGTTCGACACCTCTATTAGCCATTTTATTGCAATTAAATAAAGTAAGTAATTGTTGCCAAATTTCGTTGCATTGGTACATTCAGGTGACCTTTAATTTAAAATGTTTAGCGCATTATTCCTATTTTACAGTTATTTCGGGAAATTTCAAATTCTAAGAACAAAAAAATAAGAAACTGAAATCATTTGTCGTCACTCAGTTTTAAATCAACTGAGGACAAAACATGAAATTTGAAAACTGTGATAGAAGATTTGCGTTTTTATGCCGTTGGATGTTGGTGGTGATGGAGGGGGTGAGACGGAAACGGGGAAATCAGTAGTTGTAAAAAAGAGGGCGGTGTCATTTTTCAGTTCTCATGTAGGGCGCTAAAGCACCTAGCAACAGCCCTGATCAGACCAGTCTTCTGTATAGTTGCGAGTACATTATGTCTTAGCTAAGTGACTTCAAACGTGGACAAATCACTACTGTTCGTATGGTGGGTCCTTCCGTAAGCAAGGCAGCGAAGTGTTCTGTGTTTCAAGAGGCACCCTATCGAAGGCTTATACCCCATACAGGGGAAGCGGAAGAGCATCATCCGATAAGTCAAAATGCGGACGAAAGTGTGTGTTGAGAGATCGTGACAGACAGTCATTAAACAGGATTGTGACGAAAAATAAGAGGCCGAGAGCTGAAAAAGTCACTGCAGAACTGAATGTTGCACTCGCGAGCCCTGTCGGCACTAATACGACCTGAAGGGAGCTCCATAGGCAGGGAATTTCAGGAAGAACTGCTATTCCAAAGTCACTCATCACTGGTGCAGATGTCTGTTAGAGGAAAACATTGTGTCGAACCCATAAAGTCTGTATTATGGAGCAACAGAAGAAAGTCATTTAGTCGGATGAGTCTTGTTTCGCACTGTTTCCAACTTCTGGCGGATGTTACGTCTCAAGGATGAAACATGGCGGCCATATCGTGCTGTTCCATGGGCCCCATGGTTACTCTCTAATGTCGCATAACTGCCAAGAACAACGTGACCATTTTGGCTGATCAGGTCCATTGCATGGATGCTCTGTGATGCTGTGTTGTAAGACAACAGGTTCCCCATTCAAACAGCTTCCCTAGACAAAAACTTATTTTGTTAGCTTGAGGATGAACTGTCACATCACACCTGGCCGCCAGTCACCAGATCTCAGTATTATTAAGCCTTCGTGGTCTACTTTCGAGAGAAGGGTGCGTGATCGCTGTCCACCTCCATCATCGTTAACCGAACTCGTCCGTATTTTGGAGGAAGAATGGTATGAGGGTCACTCCGAAAGAAATGCACACTATTTTTAAAATCCATCTTTTATTCTACATGTTTGAAAGTTGTACAGTGTGTAAATACATTAATAGGAACAGTATTTTCATTTTTCCACATAATTTCGATCCCTCTCAACTGCCTTACGCCATCTTGGAACCAGCGCCTGTATATCCATACGGTAAAATTCTCGACCAACCTGCTGGAGCCACTGTTTGGCAGCTTGCACAAGGGAGTCATCATCTTCAGACCTTGTTCCACGAAGAGAGTCTTCCAGTCCCCCAAAGAGATGATAGTCACATGGAGCCAGGTCAGGATTGTAAGGCGGTTGTTTCAGTGTTGTCCATCCGAATTTTGTGATCGCTTCCATGGTTTTTTGACTGACATGTGGCCGTGCATTGTCATGCAACAGCAAAACATCCTGCTTTTGCCGATGTGGTCGAACACGACTCAGTCGAGCCTGAAGTTTCTTCAGTGTCGTCACATGTGCATCGGAATTTATGGTGGTTCCACTTGGCATGATTTCCACAAGCAAGAGTCCTTCGGAATCGAAAAACACTGTAGCCATAACTTTTCCAGCAGAAGGTGTGGTTTTGTATTTTTTTCTTGGGCGAATTTGCATGATGCCACTCCATTGATTGCCACTTCACCTCTGGTGAAAAATGATGAAGCCATGTTTCGTCACCTGTCCCAGTTCTTCCAAGAAATTCATCTCCACCATTCTCGTACTGTTCCAAAAGTTCGCTGCATACCGTTTTTCTTGTTTCTTTCTGAGCCACTCTCAACATCCTGGGAACCCACATGGCATAAACCTTTTTTAACGTCAACACTTTCAGTATTCTACAAACACTTCCTTCCCCTATCCCAACGTAGTGTGACAGTTCTTTCACTGTGATGCGTCTGTCAGCAGTCACCAATTCGTTAACTCTCTGCACATTGTCTGGAGTGTGTGCAGTACGAGACCTGCCGCTGCGAGGACAATCCTCAATATTGCCGTGCCCGCTTTCATCACGTAACCTGCTTACCCACCGACTAACTGTACTGCGATCGACAGCAGCATCTCCATATACCTTTTTTAACCTCTTGTGGGTGTTTCCCACTGTCTCGTTTTCACAGCACAGGAATTCTATGACAGCACGTTACTTCTGACGAACGTCAAATGTAGCAGCCATCTTGAAGACATGCTTGACGGCGCCTGTCACGGGAACAGGTTGAACTAAGTTTGAAAACAAGCGGGAAGGATGTATCTACACACTGTAAAACTTTCACACATGCAGAATGAAAACTGTATTTTTACAAATTTAGTGTGCATTTCTTTTGGAGTGACCCTCGTATAAGATTGCCTTGGAAACAATAGAGCATCTGTATTTATTCTTTCCGAAAGATTGGAAGCTGTCTTGAATGCTAGCGGTTTTCCTGTACGGTATTAGACATGGTAATGTGTCGTATTATTGATGTCCCCATGTTTTTCTTCATCTTCTGTGCACTGTGTGTAGTGAAACGGTGCGAAAGCTGTTACATTTTTATCCGGAACCGCGCGACTACTACGGTTGCAGGCTCGAATCCTGCCTCGGGCAGGGATGTGTGTGATGTCCTTAGGTTAGTTAGGTTTAAGTAGTTCTAAGTTCTAGGGGACTGATGACCACAGATGTTAAGTCCCATAGTGCTCAGAGCCATTTGTTACATTTTTATTTATTTAAAAAATGGCTCTGAGCACTATGGGACTCAACTGCTGTGGTCATAAGTCCCCTAGAACTTAAAACTACTTAAACCCAACTAACCTAAGGACAGCACACACATCCATGCCCGAGGCAGGATTCGAACCTGCGACCGTAGCGGTCGTGCGGTTCCAGACTGTAGCGCCTTTAACCGCTCGGCCACTCCGGCCGGCTTTTATTTATTTATTTAGCATACGGCAAAACTATACAAAATGTGACTCATGTAAAATAGAAAAGAAACCTCATCCATAGCAGAATTCACGACTGGTATTTACAAAATCATTTCACCTGGTGTGCGAGGTATATGAGACAGGCGAAATAGCCTCAGATTTGAGGAACAATGTAATAATTCTAATTTCAAAGAAGGCAGGGGCTGACAATATCAGTACTACCGAATCATCCGTTTAACGAGCCAAGGTTCAAAATATTGACATGAATTATTTACAGAAGAATGGAAAAAGTGGTAGAGATGTAGGAACACGCGAGGCAATACGCACCCTTCGGCTTATCCTAGAATATGGTATACACCACGTGTACGCCCGCCGCGTGGTCCACACCGATCCAGAGCATAGTGCGGGCTGTGTCACTGTGAGTGGAGCAGTGCAGAGGGGAATGGGAAGATCAACCTGGTCGTAGCCCAAGCTGGCCATCCAGGTCACTTGATCTGTCAGTGCGCGATTCCTTTGTATGGGGAGCTCTCAAGTCTAAGGTGTACAGCAACAGCCCTCGTAGTCTTCAAGAAGTGCTGCAGAACATTTCCGATGCAATTGCAGCAATACTAGCAGTGCCGCTTCGATCCTCACACTGGAACTCTGTTCTCCGGGACACTTTTATTCGCTCCACTCTGAGTTAATAAATAGAAGAGTTAAGCACCAGTGCATTAGTCACATGTTCCGTCATATAGTTAGATTTGACCTGTTTATTCCTTTGAGGACCATATACGTAACGTAATGCTGTAGTAGTTACATAGACAAAATTATAGATGCTTTATACACCACAATAATAAATATACTATTACCAAGAAACTCTTCTGAAACCGTAAAAAGACTGTCAATACGGAATATCGTTGTTACTGTGGTAGCCATTCTTGCACAGCAACTAAAGAAGCAATACATATCTTCAACTGGTGCATTCATTGCAATTTTGTGAACTATTGTTGCCTTTTCTTTCTTTGAAAGTGAGAACCTGCCGAATTCATACTCGTCATTTACGTAATTATGTATTGCGAAAAGTACTGAACGATAAGCTTCCCCAATAGTAAAAGGGTGCTGGTTGTGTGAAGTATGTTGTAATTTGTGCGAAAAATCACGAATCACAAGGGGAAAAATGAACTTCTTCCTTTGCACTTGGAAGTAACTGAAACAACGAGAAAAACAGAAGCAGGTGAATTCCTGTACCAGTACTAGAATACATATCTTATGCATGATGTTCCTGTTCGGAGAAGAAGTCTCCTAATATAACTAGCTTGTAAATTTTCTTTTATTCTTTATAGATGGCTCAGACTTACGTTGTACTGGCATTTGCATGTTTCGTCCTCAGATTGTAAATTATTGACAGCGACACTAGCTCCTGGGAGAGACCGCTCTTATATGCACATAATATCGAATATTACAGAATATAATTTTCTTAAATTAATAATATGGTCCCATAATCTTTTACAAAAGCGAAGATTTTTTTTGTTTTTGTTTTAGGCACAAAAGGATGCGACCTAGTGCACCAGCTATATTTCTCTTCATATCTCAACACTGCATCCTTTATGCCGCTTTAGAACGTTACAAATTGAAACTTCTTTTCTCATTTAGGGAACCTGAAGATTTCAGCCGCTGTTATGTTTTTACCTTATGTTTAATTGTAACAAATTGTAGTAATAACGGCGCGTTTTATTGAGATCCTTAGAATATGAAGCAGCATATATTCACAGTACGTACATTCGAGTGCAAGTTTCAACTACGAGGGTTGGAACTTTAATAGTGGCAGCTATTTATGTGCAGCTCGTACAAAATAGATCCATGTATCAATGTTTTCCTGTCCTTCAAAGTAGTCATCAGCATTGTGTATAGCCCGTTGCAAGCGATGTGGAAGTCGCAGGATACTCTCAGCAGTGCCAGTTGTGTTGACAGTTCGAGCAGCGCAGTCTATTGACCGACGAATTTGTAGCAGTTCTGAAGCGAATGCCGTGAAGTGTTTTCTCCAGTTTAGAAATCGAGGTGAGCTTACGAGGGATTAAGTCAGGGGAGTGCAGTAGGTGGTATAGCACTTAGCATTCCCATCGGTCAAACAAATCAGTAACAGCTTGCACTGTGCGTGCTTGAGCATTGTCCTGCAAAATGATGGTCAGGTCCTGCAGAAAGTGTCATCACTTCTGTCTCAATGCTGTTCATTTTTGGAACACAACCTACGACGACACTTTCTGCAGGACTTGACCATCATTTTGCAGGACATTTTACTGGTAGGTGGCGTTGCGACGCAGTATCGATGTTGAACTTGAACCCGCGGGCCGACATGGGTCAAATGTTAATCATTTCTCCGGAACGTACTAATGTACATGTCCTGTGAATACGATCTTCCTATCTCTGGTGATTCAAGGTGCACTGTTTTTTGTGAAAACGAGCGTATTTTCAGGGCCGCCGAATTCCTTTGACAATGCAGAAGACAAGTGCTACCACGTACTTCAAGGTTGTCGACACATTAAGAAGTCTGGCTACCGGGTGGTAATATGTGTCACTACTGTAGAAGCGGACGTAACAGCGATTTGTTGCATCTGCTAGCTGTTGGTAACGCCCTGGGGACGGGACTGGGCGCTGACTTTGGCCCATGCTGTTAACAGCTGAACCATCGCAGGATCTTTAGCTACGGATTAGATGTCCCGTCATCAGGTTCATATCGAGAAGGTGGTGAGACAGGCCCCTGCCATAGGTGGAGTCAGAGAAGGCGAAAAGAAAACCTGGCCGTAAATAAAGCAACAAACAAAGACGGTTTTAGTATTAAGATGTTCATACAAATACCGAAATACTTTTGAGGATATGTACAATTATGTCAGTGACTACAGCATGTTGAGAATGCAGTTTTAGCAAATTAAGGGTAGTAAAAAAGTACTTAGGTCAATTATGGGTGAAAGCAAACTGTCGTATTTAGCTATCCTCTCAGTAGAACAGCGTCTAAACTTCAGGACAATGACAGAGTCAATGAGGTTTCTTAGGTCAAGAAAATGTAACTTCAAATTGTCATATCAGTGCAATTTCTGGAAAGGTATTGTTGTGTACATAGTAGGCGCATGCTCGCTAAGCCACAACTCCATACCACTATGCCCTCTGCCGCCGCGATATAAAGCAGTCGGCGCAGCTGCTCAGCTCCGCCTCCCCGAAATTCTATGTCCCTCCAGATCCTCGAGCGCCATGCACCTCACCTCATATCCTGTATACGCTTCCCGTCCCCCACGCGGATCCTCTGCGACCTGATTCGTTTCCCCCATCTCCTCCTATTCCTCGAACATATCCACATACTCTACACCTCCTGCCGCCTTGATCCCCTTCATCCCCTGGTTGCTCCTCACTTCTCCAACCCCCGCCCTCTGCCGCGCCTTCATTGTCGTGTCCCCCCTACCCTCCGTCTCTACACCCTTCATCTCCTTTCCCAAGGTGGATTCCGTCAACTCCCCCTCCTGGATTATGTTCTCTTTCCCTCCTTTTATCCCTCCTATCAACTCTGATCCTCACCTCCCCTTTCCTTCCTCTGTCCTTTTCCTGGGCTCCCTCTCCCCCCTTCCATCCCGTTTTTTCCCCGCCTACCCTCTCTCTGCCTCCCTTCTCTCCCCTGAGTCGCTTTTGCGTTTCCTTCCTCTGCCTTTTACTCATACCCTCTCAGGTCTGCCCTGCCCCCCCCCCCCCCACCTCCCCCACCCAATCTGTCCTTGGCTGTGGTGTGTCATCTTCATGCCGACTTTTTAGTGCAATGTTTCCAGTGATTGTTAAGTGTTGTGAGTCTTTTCCGAAGTGTTGCGAACGGACATCATACTGTTGCTGGCTGTGATTTTTATATCTCTTGCGAACAGAAACCAGACTGTCACTGTGTTTTTTAATTGTCTGTCTACTATTTTCCCTGTCTGTTTCCTGTGTATTTTATTATCATCGCTCACCATTTGTTTTATGTTTTAACTTTCCATAATTTTTCGCCGCTTTACAATTTATGTCTCCGTTTTCGCACTTGCTTTTATTGTTTCTTATCTTCTTATGTTTTAAAAATTCTGTAGGCTGAAGAGCAGCGTACTAAACTGCTGCCTGCCTGCCCCCTTGGAGGGGTATCGAAATTCAATGAAGGAAAGAAAAAAAACTGCTCAGCTCACTCGCACTTGGAGCCTCTTCCTGTTGACACTAATAGACGGACTCTCTTTCTTGTCATATCATTTGTAATGAGTCTTCGTATGTTTGGAGAAAAGCAAGTTACGTAAATCTTCTGTTTACTGTGTTACTCGCTCACTGATCATTTCTGCATCTGTCCAGCTTCCGTATGGCGACATTTGCCGCACCACCCTGTAGCCCACCTCTCCTTACCATTGTGTACGAAGTCGTACACGACAAGCCTCCCAGATAAGACTACGAAAGCTCACTCATTATATTTAAAGTTAACAATCTTTTTAGATTAAAATCATTTTTATTTCTTAAGTAACGAAGATGTATAAATAATTCACATGCGTAGTTAATAGCAGTTATATTGTTATTTTGTTCACTGGGAACTTACATTAACCTAGAAATCATTCTGCATAGCTATTTTAACAATGAAAAATTAAACTTTCGACATGAAATATATTTTAAATTATTGACTCAATAAGCTCCAACGAACATTTTATCACAGAAATGAGATTCTTAAAATGGCAGTTATGCCTTTTATATTTTCTGATAGTCAGCGAATAGAACGAAAATGACTATAGCGATGTTTGAACTATTTGCGGAAGCTGTCGCATGACATTATACTGTTGCATGACAGTGAATGAAGAGATTCTACAGACCGATTTTAGCACGTTTACATTATGTCATTGCAGTGTTTGCAGCTTGTTTTTGACTGTACGTACATCAGTTGACTCTCTGTCATTTTCCTCTTACTACGAGGTTGGATTTTAGCTTCACCTGGCACCGAATTTATTATTCCGCCTCCTGTTCAGGCATGTTCCATGGGAAACCGAAGAAAACCGGAAGGGAAGGCTCCAAAAATATTTGCTGATCTAACGAGTTTTGAATTTTATTTTGCTGACATAAAGCTTATGATTCACAAAAGTTAACAGTTTTTACCAAGTCAGCTTTTAAAACACAATTCACTTTTGTTATATTCCGTTAAATACAATGTAAAATATAACTCAACTGTTCAGTGAAGGCTAATAGCAATCTTTTAATAAGAGAAGAATTTTTGTCAATAATTGTAATGAAAATTGTACTTAATAACTGTATGAGTAATTTAAGTACGTGTCCTAACTGGACTGGCTACCGTTTACGGAACTGCTATAGTGTCGACAGGTAGCCTTTTCTATGCTCAGTCCGACTGATGACCATTGGCCTGTACGGCGTGAAACATCTGAAAACAAACACGCTGCAACAATCGTCGGAAGGGTCCAGACCGGAGGAGGGAGCACGTTTTCGTGGCATTGCCTGGGTGATCTTGTCATTCTGGAAGGCATAAAGGATCAACACAAGTGTGCACACATCCTCGGGGACAATGTCTACTCCCCAGGCAGTTTGTTTTTCCTCTGCACGATGGCATTTACCAATTCGACAACGCAACGTGTCACACAGTTTGCAGTATACGAGCGTGGTTCGAAGAGTACCAGCGTGAGTTTACCGCATTCTCCTGGCTATCTAACTCCCCAGATTTAAACCCAATCGAGAATATATGGACTACCTCGATCTGGCTGTTTGCACCATGGTAAGTTATACTTGGGGAGTGGGTACAGGAAGTAAAAGACTCTCATCTCTTCCCCTCCATTTCCCCACACTGGACCATGGATCCCCACCTGGGCGCAGCTTCATCTCGCTAAGGCTCTCCTGTCATAGGCCTCATTTTTTAGATTACGTTATTAGGGAATGGTGAGCAACTGATACAAATTTGTTACCTTTCTTGGTTGGCGCGAGGAGACGATAAGACGAATGTGACACAGCTGAGGTTCATGAGGAAGAAGAGCAGCACAGCGAGCAGGAAGATGGCGTGGTTGGAGACGTTGCGATGCGCCACCTCGCACAGGAGGTTGTAGCAGACTCTGAGTGTTCTGATGGAGTCCGCCAGGCAGTCGTCACACATTCTCGTCTGCCCTGAAGAAGATCTGTCGGCCGGAACGTTGTCACCAGCACCGCCGGTGCGGCGAGAACTGGGAGTCGGCTGGACGTTAACGACTCGTCGTGTGTTGAGAGGAGGACCAGGTGTCTTGTCGAGACCAGGCGTGATGAAAGGCTTCCTGTGAATGCCTGGAAAAATCTTACTCGCTGTCTTCACGCGCTGCAGACCGAATTTTACCTTTCTCCATGCTTGTCCATCATGTGCAGTGGCAGTCATTAAGGTAGCAGGAAGTTTGGGAGCCATTAACTCAGCTGGATCTCTGGGTGAATAAAGAGGGTCAACGGTAAAGACTTTCTCTCTATCCAGTCGATCTGCACGCTTCGAACGCATATCAAGACCAGCCAGCAAACCATCGGAAACGTTGCTTCCCTGTGAATGTAGAACATTCTTAAGAAATATATTGTGGCATGCGCCCCATCTACTAATATTACTTTCTGAGACATCCGCTATGGAACTTATAGATTTTTGTGTACGATTATTTGGAATTCTGTGTGCCAGAATCTTCAGATCGACAGGGGAATCAGTCACAACAGTCTTTCTGTCTTTGTTTCGGAGGATGACTTCTGCAGCGTCTGTAGAGTTTGGCTCGTAATCGTCGGGGGTTCGTTGAGGCAACTGTTGGTTTCCTGAGCCGATGTGAACACCTTCAGTTGCTTCGCTGCTGATTCCACTTTCCAGCCTGACCAACAATTTGTTTATGTGAGACACTCGACTGGACGACGTGAGCAACACACTGGTGAACCTGGTGAGTATCATGGCCAGAGAAGTGCACTGGATGAGCGCAGATGCGTTGTGGATCGCTGCCGAGACCGTACCGTCCACGCTGAAGTAATACAAGTGACTCACAGAGTTTAAGACTAAAACGGCTGCTATAGCAACGCAAGTAACTCTCTTCATTTTGATATACACTTGTGGGACTTCTTGCGGCAGGCGTAAGGCCACGTCCACTGAGGCAATGTCGACCAGAAACTGCCTGTAATGTTTAGTTCCGGAAACGCGATCTGAAATGGCTGTCGCAGTTACCCCGAAAGCCACCGCACAGTCACAAAGGAGAGCTATCACTTTCAGCATCATTCTTTCGTGTGTGTCCAGGGAGTGAATGTTTCCGTGCGAAGTGCCGTACCAAACCCCAAAGCGCAGAAGCAGTAGGCTGAATAAGAAATAGATTTTATCCCACGCGGTGGCGGTAAACTGTAAGCTGGTCTGGGACTTTAGATGGAAAGGTGACAGTCCCAGCAACTTGACCGCCCTGTGCAGCGGCAGGTTCGCAGCGAAGAGCTTCAGCGCTACCTCCTCCGTCTCTAACGGGTCGACTTCGCTCCAGCAAAGCCTTCCAGCACACGCGTCTCGCGTTTTAGCTAAGCCGCTCGGCGCCCTGGCGCACGCCATTGCGCGAATATCAGACATTTCGCTCAACTTGCTACCAGGTATGTGCGTCAGGCGACACTAGCAGTCTCGGTAGGATTTGGGGCTGCCACACGCAGACCTTTCTCAGCTGAGTGTAAGGAAAAGTGAAATCAACACTTTCGCGAAGACTTTCAGAGAAAAACAATGCCCTTGCGCGAACGACAGCGTCATTTGTCACTTCTAAACGATTGAACTGCCTGCCCAAAGTCCATGGTAAATCCACAGAGTGCGGACGACAATACGAACGTAATTGCCGATGAGACGGACACGTGTCAACGACGGGCTACTGTAGAAGATTGATGGCAGAAATAAGATACTAATTAGGGTATTAAAAAGTACTCTGCGGGAAAATAACTCATAACAACATTTTTTCTTCCTTTGATTGGCTTACTAAATGTCATACTGTCACAGAAGGGCGGAATTATTTTCTTTGGTGACTTCTCCTTTACATCAGAACCATCGCTGCAGTGAGACAGAAGAATTTTTTATGTAACTCGCGCATGCTTCGCTTCAAAATTTTTGAATCATCCTCAGAAGCCTGTAATAGATGACTGGAAACTAATATACAGGATATCACAAGCATTTATCAACAAAATTATAAAGATGTGGAGTATTTTAAACTGAGATCTTGAAAGGTAGTAACTAACAGTAGAAAATGAATAATGCGTAATTTGTACATCCTATAGCAAATATTCAAAACTGGTACAACTTGACCACGGGGCTCTAGAGAAATGTAGGAAAACCACAGCAATATTGACCATTCACTTATCTTAGAACATAGACAGAAGAAGTTCAAAACTATGTTTATAGCATTTGTAGACTTAGAGAAAACTTTAGACAATGTTCATTAGAATATACGCTTTTGAAATTTTGAAGATAGCAGGGATGTACGAAGTCAGAAAGGTTATTTACACGTAGTACAGCAACCAGACTACTGAAAGACATGTAAGGGAAGCACTAGTTGAGGTGAGATTGAGAGAGGATTGTGCACTACACTCATGAGCGAGTAGCAAAGGAAACAATGGAACAATTTCGAAAGGACATAAAAGTTCACGGAGGACAAATAAATATTTAGTGATTTGATGACGACACTGTGATTCTTTCTGTCACAGATGTCAAAGGATATGGAAGATAAGCTGAATGGAGCGCACAGTGTCTAGAAAAAAGAGGTTATAAGATGAATATCCGCAAGAATTAAATCAGACAATGTTGGGGGAATTAGACTAGAAAATGAGACGCTAAAAGCAGTTCTGCCAGTTGGGCAGAAAAATAAGTCATGGTAGCCAAAACAGACCCATTTAATAATTTTTTCACAATACGGGGCCACAGTCATAATATATTTCTTTAAAGTTAGTACCGCCATTAGACTGTTGTTTATTTACAGTGTTACATTTACACTTACACAATCATTATTTCGGCTTCAAAGTGCCATTATAAAGTGTTTTAAGTGATATAAATTGCCTGAGATGGCATACTGTCGTATTAAAATACACTATTAGACACATTGTCTAAGAGATGTTATTTCTGGCAGAGCCTACTGCTTTGTTTCATTACTGAGTACACCATCTTGACTGCATGACAGTCTAAGTCAACAACACTCGTGAGATGGTCGTACGAGAAAATCCCCACTTCATCGCTACCTCGGAGATGCTGGGTCCCATCGCTCGTGAGCCGACTATAACACCACGTTCAAACTCGCTTAAATCCTGATAACCTGCCATTGTAGCAGCAGTAACCGATGTAACAACTGCTCCAGACACTTGTCTTACGAAGGCGTTACCGACCGCAATGCCGTACTCTTCCTGCTTACATATCTCTGTATTTGAATACGCTTGCCTACATAAGTTTCTTTGGCGCTTCAGTGTATTACGGAAGGTAACACCCAAGATGCTTGTAACACATTAAACTGGTGACTGAGTTATCACAATGCGAATTTCTGAATGTAGATTCCTGAAAGTGAATGCACTGCATGGTGTTCTCGTTGTATATTTTCATAGTTATCGACTGGTCCTCAAAATACATTGTGTCACGGTACAATAAGGCTGCAGGAATTTTGGCGATGAACATTGCAGTTATTTGAGTTGAATTCTGACGTAAGTGGTGCGATTCATAGTCTGAAAGCGCTACTTTCATGTTACTAAATCGTGGGTTTTCAAAGATTACCACTACATTGAACTCATGATCTGAGGTCAAGCCTACAACAATGCATTTACTATTACTCACATTCAGCTTGCACTTTTCCAGGAATAACTCCCCTTTCAAAGATGTATTATACCATGGCAGCATCTCAACAAGTTGTGCAGAGGTTACTGATAGTGGAAACTGAACTGAAAACAATTCTGCATGCCCACTTGGTTTCTGCTCCAGTGCATCAAGTGCACTATGCAATGCTGGTGGCTCGACAGTTGGTGAATATGTTGGATATATTGCAAATCCTAAGTCAGGAAACAGTCTCTGTCCTGCTCTGATATATCAAGCGCTGTATTATGAAATCCATGTGCATGCTGAATTGGTTTCTGTTGCTGCTCAGACGTATCACATATTGCATTAACTGTCAGGGAGCTGCAGTACTGATGGAGAAATCCAGAATGAGATTTTCACTCTGCAGCGGAGTATGCGCTGATATGAAACTTCCTGGCAGATTAAAACTGTGTGCCCGACCGAGACTCGAACTCGGGACCTCTGCCTTTCGCGGGCAAGTGCTCTACCATCTGAGCTACCGAAGCACGACTCACGCCCGGTCTCACAGCTTTACTTCTGCCAGTATCTCGTCTCCTACCTTCCAAACTTTACAGAAGCTCTCCTGCGAACCTCTGTAAAGTTTGGAAGGTAGGAGACGAGATACTGGCAGAAGTAAAGCTGTGAGACCGGGCGTGCGTCGTACTTCGGTAGCTCAGATGGTAGAGCACTTGCCCGCGAAAGGCAAAGGTCCCGAGTTCGAGTCTCGGTCGGGCACACAGTTTTAATCTGCCAGGAAGTTTCATATCAGCGCATACTCCGCTGCAGAGTGAAAATCTCATTCTGGAAACATCCCCAAGGCTGTGGCTTTACTTCTGCCAGTATCTCGTCTCCTACCTTCCAAACTTTACAGACGCTCTCCTGCGAACCTCTGTAAAGTTTGGAAGGTAGGAGACGAGATACTGGCAGAAGTAAAGCTGTGAGACCGGGCGTGCGTCGTACTTCGGTAGCTCAGATGGTAGAGCACTTGCCCGCGAAAGGCAAAGGTCCCGAGTTCGAGTCTCGGTCGGGCACACAGTTTTAATCTGCCAGGAAGTTTCATATCAGCGCATACTCCGCTGCAGAGTGAAAATCTCATTCTGGAAACATCCCCAAGGCTGTGGCTTTACTTCTGCCAGTATCTCGTCTCCTACCTTCCAAACTTTACAGAAGCTCTCCTGCGAACCTCTGTAAAGTTTGGAAGGTAGGAGACGAGATACTGGCAGAAGTAAAGCTGTGAGACCGGACGTGAGTCGTACTTCGGTAGCTCAGATGGTAGAGCACTTGCCGACGAAAGGCAAAGGTCCCGAGTTCGAGTCTCGGTCGGGCACACAGTTTTAATCTGCCAGGAAGTTTCATATCAGCGCATACTCCGCTGCAGAGTGAAAATCTCATTCTGGAAACATCCCCAAGGCTGTGGCTAAGCCATGTCTCCGCAATATCCTTTCTTTCAGGAGTGCTAGTTCTGCAAGGTTCGCAGGAGAGCTTCTGTAAAGTTTGGAAGGTAGGAGACGAGATACTGGCAGAAGTAAAGCTGTGAGACCGGGCGTGAGTCGTGCTTCGGTAGCTCAGATGGTAGAGCACTTGCCTGCGAAAGGCAAAGGTCCCGAGTTCGAGTCTCGGTCGGGCACACAGTTTTAGTCTGCCAGGAAGTTTCTGATGGAGAAATAATTGAAACCATGAAAACACATACACACAGTGAATATTAATATTAATATTAATAGTAATCATTAAGAGAGAGGCGTGGTTGAATACTTAGAGTCATGCGTATGAGTTTTTTCTTCTGTCTGGGGGCGGAATATCTCTGATGAAACTTGTCGGTGATTAACCTTTCACTAGAGTATACTGAACACATCTGCTGAGATCACCTGATGAGTAGATGATGCAGATGAATGATGGTGATAAATAACTTGAGCGCCACCAAATTTGTGACAGTTATTTTGGGCTGTGCCTGCATCGCAAGATCCACCATCTTGAATTCTGACATTATTAGTGATATCCTGGATCGCCATATTAGATTTTATGAGTGGCCAACTTGAGTTCTATAACTAGCACAAGTGACCTACTTCCAATGTGATGCTAGTGAAATACTCAGTTGGATACCACTGTACTGAAGCTAAGAGGTCTTCAGTAACGGCACAGAGCACTTGCAAAGGCTTTGATGTTATATCTGATAATAACTTCATATCAGCATCCTCAGTGTTTAGGTGATATAGAACTTGTACGAACCTGTTCTGCTGGATCCATCCTAAAACTCTCACAGAACTCTACAGCTCACACGTGATGAGTGATTATCACTGCAGTATAGTAGTGTACCGGGTAATTTGTGGGTAGCAGGGATCAGTTTGTTAGAATTCATTTCTTCCAATTTCATCGTAACATGGGGCAATTTCTTACGATTTCACTTTAACATTGTAGCAGTTTTTCTGTAGTTCGGGTGTTTTGCTGTAATATTGGGGTTTGAGCACCACTGGTGTTGATGTCTTAGCCATCAATTTCGTCTGATATAAACGCATTTGGGGCGTTATTGGACGTCAGCTCTACAACCAAAATTGTGGGAGTTGTACGTACATAAGATATACGGAAATCTGAAAGAATCTGCTGTAGCAGTACTTCGCTAACACATTTGATGTGTTGACACTCCTAAGCAGTCCCATGCTATCACGACTTTTCACAACTTTGTTCAGCAAAACACTTCCCACACGAATGCTCTTGGTGAAGAAACCACACCTGCATTCATCGGAAATGATTTAGAAATCCTTTGGAAACACCAGATATCTATACTGTGCTTATAGATCCTTATCCTGCAGACCAATGTAACTATCCTGTTCAATGTGAGCACTTCTCTCTTGGAATATTTTATACGAACTAATTTTGATATGAAATTTAATGTTTTCGATGCTGAATTGTCTGATTTACTCTCGTTTCAGGTAATTGTTTTTCTTTGTTTTGGTTGATCTCTAACCTGATGTTTGTATACCTTCAACATGAATCTTTAGATCTTGCTTTTCATTGTGCTAACCATGCGTTTTCCGATTATTATGTGGTCGTTGTAAGCATCAGAGTGGTCTTAGGCGCATTCGTCTCAGTGTTGCTAAAGTTTCTACCCAAAATCGGATCTACAAGCCTTCAAACAGCGGACAGTAGAGGATAGCTTCTGTCAGTTATATTCATTGCCTTTCGTACTGAACTCGTGAAAGGAGTGATGTGGGAACGACTGCATGCTTCCATTTATTAAGTGTTCTCTGCCAAGAAGCTTAGCCTATGTAGTGCTGGAAATGTCTGGTGTGCATCAACATAGTACTGCTCTGCTGATTATACTGTAAAATGTAGAACTACGGAGGTTGTGTGGCATTAAATCACCGCCACATCAGTCTTGCAAGTTTTGTATTCTCATCCCGTATGCATACGCAGTATTATACAGGAAACGTATCCATCTGCATGCATTTCACTTGAGAATGGTGTAGACTGTCCTACTGGTTCAAAACATCATATTTTTCACTTACTTTAAACTTATCAAGGGTTTGCCCAGTCCATGCCACACTTTATTTTGTGTGTGTATGTGTGTGTATGTGTGTGTGTGTGTGTGTGTGTGTGTGTGTGTGTGTGTGTGTAAATGTACACGTTACAATTTCATATGGATGTTATGATAGTAATAGCCTGTCTCTAAATACTGTTATACGTACTTCATAACGACACCAAACCAGTGGATGAGAACTTTAGAACTGAGCAGTAGTAGAAATTGGTTTCTTGAACGTCACATTTAGTCATTTTCCGAGAAATTTAGTTGCAAGTCCATTAACAGTATGTTATATCACTGCAGTCCTTTCAAATTTTGCAGGGTCATAGCTTCTGTAGACTCTTAAGGGGTTCTCTGGCATCTGTGTAAGTAATAACAGCATGGCATGTAAGTGTCTTAAGATATCATGTGTGCTGTCATTGCCTCGGGGTGTGTACTTGGACAGGTACCTTAACTAGCTGATATATCGTTATGGAACTCTAGCGCATGATTCAGTTGAACGTTGATGGTATCTACAGCACTGGGCTTTGGTACTAAGTACATGGAACTCCATGCAGGAGGAAAAAATTGTTAGGTGCTGGAAACAGATTTAGTGTTAATAACATCGAATTGCAGATGCCCAAGGAACCTAAATTAGCTGCCGCGAAACTTAAACAGGTGTAGCTTTAGTGCTTTTCTACCTTACCCCACGTTTGATGACTGAAAATAGCTTCATAGCAGTAAGACTTATACGCGACAATCTTCACTAAAGAGGGTACATTTGCAGGCGTTGATGAGGCATGAACTATACAAGATAGCTGTCGTCCTCTTCTAACATTAGAAATGTGCTCAGTCTGAAATCATTTAGTCAACTGTGGTGGCAGCACTCTTTCTGTAGCAAAGAATAGGTGTTTTCCTGCACTCCAGACTGCAGGTATGTGCATGTCAGTGCTGGTAGACTCTGGGTATATAAACACCATCTGATGTCATGTGGTGCACAGGGAGAGGGAGAGGCTGCTGTTACTTCACACACAGCTCGAAAGTCAGTCTGATGTAGTAGCCTATGGTCATATGGTGCTGAGTGGAGCTACGAGTTAGCCCTTGTTGATGCAGGAGTAGCCCACCAACTTATAGGATTCAGTGGTGGAACCATGAGATCTTTGAGCAGTATGAACAAATAATACTTTTTGACAAGCATACAGGCTGCACCAGTGAGCTATACAGATTTAAATTTAGGATAACTGCTTTAATTTTGACAGCTAGTGAGCTTCCTTTCATTTTAAACATAGGGCAAGTGTATTTTTTTAAAATTTCTTGCTTAAGACAAGGGATTTCTTTTGGACTTACACCATTTTAAAATTAGCACTTGCGGACTTTCTAAAAATCTAATCATTTTAAATTAGGGCAAGTGGGATGGGGGAAACTGTTTAACCTTAGGACAAGTCAGTTCCAAATTTAGAGCGATAATTGTTTAAACCGTGACACAAGAGCTCAAAAAGCATGGGACATTACTGGTGGCAAACTTCATGATGTGTGCATCTGGAGACCACATGAGTCTCTCCCCACTGTGATATTTTTTTAAATAATAAAGTCATTGTTTCTGTAGAACCCCAGCAGTGGAGGCAGTTGTTTAGGCATAGCACTGGTGGACTGTAATGTCTTAGGAAAACCAATGATTATTTGAATATCTCAGCACTCACAACCAGATTCAATACTTAGCAAAAATGACCTGGCAGCCATGCAAACTGTGACAGTATCCGCAAACACCATAACCTTAATTCCATACTCAACACTTGAGGTCTGACAACCATATAGACTGCACTAGTATTCAACAAGTCAGTCATTTTGGATTCTGACATCACAGACACTGTGCTGTCATCTCCAGGCTCCATCTTTATGGATCATCATATAGATTCCTGATGTCATAGAGATGGTGCCAGTATCCCCAGAACAGATATTTTGAATTCTGACGTTGTAGGGTCTGTCCTGGCATCTCTAGATCCTCCACCTTGCATTTTTTGAATTTTGCACCAATAGGACAGTACTCCATCTTGGATTTTTAGGATTTCCCACCAAGTTACAATTAGGACAAGTACCCCACATCCAGTGTGACATCATATGAGTGGGGGAAAACGCAACCTATTGTGAATTTACCACCAGTTTTTGAATTTCCACAGTATACAACAAGGCGTAATTGACCTATATCAGAGTGCACGTCGACGACAGGGTGTGTGAGGGGGATTCTGTCAACAATGCAGTCTGTGCCAGAACCCCCATAGCTATACTACAGTGGAATACTGTATATGTTTCTTTTTAGGATTGTGGAATCACTCTAGAGGCTTGATAAGATATGTTCTGCTTTCAGATAGGGAAAAATATCATCCCCATTAAATGAAAGGAACAGCAACGACCATGGCAGAGCAGAGAAAGGAAATGTTAATACAGTATTAATTAACTGCAGGAGGGTTCATGGAAACTGTTGTCGCTAATAAACAGTAATGATGGAGACTGACTGAAACCTGATGGTAACAGTAGTGAAATTTTAAATTGAGACTGGAAAATATTTCGCAAAGAAAGATTGAAAGCCTGAGGTTCAGGCGTGTTTATAGCCACAAAAATGCTATCTAGTGAGAATAAGGCACAATTTGGGTGAAGATAAGTGTTAAAGGTGACTCAGGCATGGTAATCAGATGCCTTTACAGACCTCCTGGCTCAGGAGCATTAGTGGAGAAACATTTCAGGGGAAAAATTCGAGAACATTGCACATAAGTTTCCTTGGCATGATTTATTATTAGGAGGAGACTTCAACGTATCGGCAGTAGTCTGGGGGACTCAATTGATTAGATGGTAGGGAGAGGGACTGAGTGAAATTGTTAAAAATGCCGTTTCCAAAAATTATCTTGACTAGTTTTTCTGAGACCCAACTCGTGAAGGTAAGATATTTGATTTCTTTGTTACCAGTGGGCCTGAACTTCTCGACTTGGTTAACGTAGAAAAGAGAATCAGTGATCATAAGGCCGTTACAGCATTTCAAAATATGGCTGTAGGAATGTAAAAAAAGGTGGGAAGAGATTTCCGTTTAGCAAGTGGAATTAAAAACAGTTTTCAGATTACCTGAGCAGTTAACATGAAATATTCATCTTGAGAACTGAAAACGTTGAGCATAACTGGAAAAAGTTCAGGAGTATTGTAGAGTAGGCATCAGACAAATATGTGCCGAGCGTTGTTGTGACGAATGAGAAGGAGTCATCATACCGCGACAGCCGTGTTAGAAAGCTGTTTCAGTGACAAAGACAGTTTCCTTGCAGATTTAAACGTGGCCAGCGCCTCATAGACAAACAAAAACTGAACGAAGTTAAAACTGGGTTAAAGAGAGCCATATATGAAGCATACAACGAATTGTAAATTAAATTTCTGTCTAATAATGATAGAATATCCAAAGAAGTTTTGGTTTTATGTTAAATAAATAACTAGATCAAAGGCATCTGTCCAAACAGTCTGTGACCTCAACAGTATCGATACAGAGAATGACAGTATAATAGCGCTTGCCAGGCACTATTATGAACATACGACTACTATGAGAGCAGTGATAATGGTAAATTTGTGCTAATATTCAGTACGATAACAACACATGTCTTATCTGGTGATCGTTGTTATTGGATGAACTTTCTATTTATTGTCTAATCCGAATCTTTAAACTTGACACGTTCAACAGGTTCACAAAGCAACAAAATGTAAGTGTATGAATGTTGACTCTGAAGTTCTAACTTCATGGTATTGCGTGTCGATACCATCCCAAGAGGGCCGTTAGGCTGGTAACGGTATTTCAAGATTTCATTTGACGTCGACAGCAGTCGTGGGGATCAGGCAGACCTAATGGCTCATGCTCGCTAAGCCACAACTCCGTACCACGATGCCCTCTGCCTTTTCTCATACCCCCTCAGGTCTGCCCTGCCTCCCCCCCCCTTCTGATTCCTTACCCTCTATCAGTTCCCTCCTTTCGTTTTTCCTCTCCTCCCCCCTTTTTCCCCTCTCATCTGTCCAGCCCCCCCCCCCCCCCCAATCTGTCCTTGCTGTGGTGTGTCATCTTCGTGCCGACTTTTTAGTGCAATGTTTCCAGTGATTGTTAAGTGTTGTGCGTCTTTTTTGAAGTGTTGCGAATGGACATCATGCTGTTGCTGGCTGTGATTTTTATATTTCTCGCTAACAGAAACCAAACTGTCGCCGTGTTTTTTAATTGTCTGTCTACTATTTTCCCTGCCTGTTTCCTGTGTATTTTATTATCATCGCTCACCATTTGTTTTATGTTTTAACTTTCCACAACTGTCCGCCGTTTTACAATTTAGTCTCCGTTTTCTCGTCTGCTTTTATTGTTTCTTATCTTCTTATGTTTTAAAAATTCTGTAGGCTGAAGAGCAGCATACTAAGTGAAACGTCCCCTTAGAACAATTATACATGACTGTGTTTAAACTGACACACAATATTTTTAGCGCAACGCAATCTGACTTTCAAAAATCCCTACAAAAGAATGGCCGTGACTAACATTAACCTATACCTTTCACAAATTACTTACCTCACCAAAAATCTTCGTTACTCGAACTACTGCAATACAGCGAGCGCCACTACTGCCAGCTAAATGAAAGATTCAAACTACTGAAGGCACCAACTACTAATAGGCATAGTTAGCAAATGAAAGATTTTGATAGAGAACAAACAATGTATTTACCTCAATAGTCTTCAAAAGTCATAATGTATATAGCAGTTCATGACATCCAGTCTTACAAATTTCAAAACTCCGCCATCTCTCTCCTCACATCCACCACTGCTGGCGGCTCACCTCCAACTGCTCAACGCTACGCGCTGTTCACGTCCATCTGCCCAACACTACAATGGCAGACAACAATGCAAACTAGCCACAGACTGCACACAGCACAGCCAGTGATTTTTCATACAGAGCACTATGTGGCATTACCAATAAGAAAACCTAAACAGCCTACTTACATAGCCCCCATGCTCCCCACAAAAAAATTTTACAAATTGTTTTGGGCACTGGCCAATACAGATTTGAAAACATTTTTCATAATTACAGTAAGAAAGATATCAAATGCACACACTTATTAACACAATGTTGGTCAAAAGCTAAAATTTTCTCACAGTCCATAAAGACAGTCCTGATCATTCATCACAGTAAAACTGCCGTTTCTTTTCTCAAAGTCTGAGCAGTAAAAGGCAATGCACATGGAAGTAGTGGATTTCCATGCAATCTTGAAGAAGTAGTGTTGTCCTTCCAACAGAAAGACAATGCTGACTCTTGACATGCAGACAGGTAATGGGTCACAACAGAGCAAACCCACAGCAGAGTCAGTCAAAGTTTTGAAGAATATTGGTAGGTAGGTCATCACAGAGCAGACCACTGTAGTCCTGTTAGAGATTACGGTGTTGGTGGGCCACCAGAGGTGCAGAGCCACTGCAGTCCTTGTAGAAATAATGGTATTGGTAGGCCATCAAAGATGCGGACCCACTGTAGTCCTTGTAGAGACGGCAAGCAGCCATCTGTTGCGACTGTGCAGGTGCCACAATCACCATCGAAGAGTCTTGTGGACAATATAGCAAGTCCATGAACCACCACTTGTGCACTCACAAAATTTTTTTGAAATGTCCTTAGAACCAGCAATGCTGCTATCCAGTCCCTTGCAGAATTATTAACACATGTGCAAACACTAACAGTCCCAACTTCTCACATATTGTCCATTACTATGACTAACAGAAATGTGTGCAGTGAAATGTAACTTAATTTGAAGAACTGGTGTCTATATTATTATAAATTTACAACATAAGAATACAATTACAAAGGTACAAAAAACATCATTAAAGAACATAATAGCACAGATAACATTTGTAGTAATATAGGCTTTACAAAAGAATAGAAATAGACATATACATCAGTGTTACAGGATTTATGACATAAGTAAGTAAATAAAATAATGAGAATAGTTCTTGAAACATTAATTTCACACATGATCATTAAAACAAAACAGAATAAATAATGTCTAAACATCTTTACAAAGAAAATAACATAGTATCTGGAAAATTCTACAACATAAATCTTATTAGCTAAACACATAAAGACAGGAAAAACACAAATATACAAGAGTACACAAACACATAGCAGAATAACACAGGGGGAAAGGACAGGGTTTGTTTTCAGTGTAACATTTGGTACTGCAGTATTTTGCAAACAAAACCCTTTTTTTTCTTGGAGATCTCCCTTCGTTCATCATTATTCCCAAAAAGTCCTATCTATACCTGCTTTCTGTACCTTTTTCGTATAACTTCTCAATGCATTTCTTCCAATTCATCACAACTCATTCTCTTATATAGTCTACCCCCTCTTAAGTTAACTTAAATCTACTGAGCTCATATGCTAAACTAAGGGACGAGGCAATGCAGCAGCGTAAAACAATTAATACAAACAGCAATGAAAAAAATGGAAATTGTCAAAGCAAGCTGCAGTAAATCTAAATTACCAAGCAATGCAACATTACAACTAATATGAGCCAATGTGCAGCAACAAGAAAAATAAATCAGTAGTAAAAATAGCTTAACAGAGTAATACAAAGTGAAATTTAGTAGCACTATGCCTGGCAAACAGCAGCAGAAAATGTAATAACTTATATCTAAACATGACACTAAAGACGGCCATGTCTAATACCTATGTCACATCTTAATACTAGAGTGATGCATCACGATAAGTTACTGTAGCAGACAAGTTACCAAATCGTTTAAAAATTATTTATGCAGTTCCTGTGAAGGGAAATGTCTATTTGTGCTCTCTTTTCTAAGAAAGTACATCATAAACGTATTCTTTACTGGGTCTGTAGACAGAAAATAGTGATATTAGTACATCTATTAAATTTTATAATAACCAATGCTACAGTGCAGCTAGAAACTATATAATAAACAAATTGAGCAATCTCTCAACTAGAAAGACAATAGATGTAAAAATGTTTCTCATCATTTCATTAGGCATTTTAGTAACTATCATAAATTAAGAGCTCCACAGTGTAATCATATGTTTTCAAGTTTGAGCGTGTCATATCTGCGATGCTTTCGGCAAAGAAATGTCAATAGCGAGGATAATGGCTTATTTTTTTCTACCTGTGCCTCTGAAAAGGCACACACTAATGGCTTTTTCTCCAGGCATCTGACACAGCTGGCCGCTCAAGACGCATTACGTCAAGGTCACTTGGATTTCTTACCGAAATATTTACGACACCAGTTTGCACTACAGTGACAGTCTCATATAAAAAATTTCACAGGTCTAGAATTTGCGTTACAAATCTGTAGAAACAAAATCCTGTAAATATAACAGTGTCCAAAAAATCTCGTCGGCATTGTGGTACATTAACGCATTTACACACATTTCGTAACTCTTAAAGTACGATTCTTGGTTTCCAACATCCTTTTTCACAAGTCAAGAGTCCCTAACCACTACTCATTATTCCTTACCTTATTACACATATACATATTCGTCGACACTTCTTCAATATTTCATCTTAATAAATACGTAGCATAATCAAATTCCTCGTATAACATCAGCTTATTGATCATAAACATACCTCAACAGCATAATACACATCGTCATCATAAAAATAACATCATAACACCTCACTCAAATCTCAAAAACGTCGTAGCTTTCTGCAATAATTTCAAAACCTAAAAAAAAATTCTCTGCTCATTTCAAGAGTGTCATCTACCTCAAACGTACTTTAAAATCATGCTCCCTTACCAAATACATCATTCAAAGCTCTCATAGTATCACAATGGTTCCGAAAAAAAAAAATGAACAGTTCACAAAGTACAGACAAAATACAGTTTCATAAGTGTGAAGTTATTCAACTGTGTAATTTCGTAAACATCTGTCACTGATGTAGTAAAATAAATGTTTGTCTCTTCCAGTTAAATAATCAGATAGCTGTGTAATTCTGTGTTAGAGAAATATGGTACCGATGTGTAAAGTTGTATAAGCAAATACCATATTAGCTAGGGCTCCTTGTGCTTGCCAAACACATGGTACACAAAGTAGGCGTGTACCCCTCCTGAGGATTAATGTAATTATACCCTCAGGTGTTACAGATTACAGCAATGGAATGAAATGTATCACGGAAAAATTTCTTTGTAATTCAAAAATCTTGAAAAGTAAATGGTTTAAGTACAAAATTAATCACTCAAATGCGTGTCCTGTAGCGCTAAATGTGCGTCTTGCTGTAAGATAATTCTGTGGAAGTGTCGTAGTTATCATCCTCCGTAAGCAAAGTTCTGCTGAAGTCAATGTACTTACCTCATCATAAACGAAAGTGAAATGCTTTGCGTATAGATATCGTAGTTATTACGTACCTTACCATGATCAAGAAAGTACTATAATGTAACGTATTGTGCTACGGAAAAGGCTGTCTCATTGTAGCTATACCACAAAAGTTAGTACTAAAACATGTTTTACTTTCCAGAATAATACAGAAAAATTGTGCAGATATAAAACAGATACGCCGCAAGAGCAACACTGTAAATTGTGTCACATATTAGTAGCGTCGTGATATAATCGTGTAGCTATCAAAGAAACCAAATGCTAAGTCATCTTTAATCTCACCGAATGTACTTCAAATAAAGAGTATCTTTTCAAGTAAACCAAAATGTTGCATTAAAATCTCATTAGCAGTACTGGTACATGTTCTAAGTATGTGAGCCTTATAGTCGTTACATAATCGTCCAACTAACAAGCAAGAATGTACACACACAATAACACTGTGTCGTCTGTTCACTATAACAATGCACTCGTAAATACTGTCTAAATATGTTCCCTAGGTTCTAGACTGGATATTTAACTTCAAACATTGTTGCATGTTAACAGATTCTAAGTCTGACAAAGGATACTAGCAATGTAAAGTGAAAAGTTATATGGCAAAGACAAAGATTATCTTTCAATAAACGGTTTTACATATGAAATGTGGTGTAAACCTTTACTCTTCCTAGTACGTAGAGTTTCAACTTCAACGCAATTATCATGTGGTATACGTCGGATTCTGTAAGGTCCATTGTAAACTAGAAAGAATTTGTGACTCAAGTGTTTCTTCTTATGTGACAATGAATGAGCTTTAAATGAGAACTTTCTGACCAATATATAATTTCTTTGCATTTGCTTTACCGTGTAGTTTTCTCCTTTTGTCTGCTGCAGATTTTATATTTATAATAGCCAAATCAATTATGTCTTTGTGTCGAAGTTTATGTGTATTCGGGAAAGGTACAACCTCTCTGATTCTGTTCGGTGGTTCTTCATTCTTCAGTACAAGAGTAGGTGGTAAAGCTGTGCAGTCATGAGGCATTTCATTCAGCACGTTTTGAAATAAGTGTAAATATCTGTCCCAATGCTGATGCTTTCTCTGACAATAAAGTCTGCAAAGCTTATTGATTTCTTTCATAATCCGTTCCGGAAGGGTTACAATGTGGTGAGTACAATGATATAAAACAGGTTTGATTTTATGATTCCAAAGCATGCATGACCAAACAGCAGCACTGAATTGCGGTCCGTTATCTGAAATGGCTTTACTAACGTGTCCAACTTCACGTAAGAAATTTTTAACAAAGGCGTTGGATACAGACCGTCTAGTGGCTTTACGTAACGGTGTGAAAGAAACAAATTTTGAAGTAAGTTAAACAGCGACTAGAACGTACGAAAATCCATTAGATGTTCAGACAAGCGGTCCCAAGAGATCAACAGCAGCAAATTCTTTTAATTTAGAAGGAATGATAGGAAACAGCGGAGCACGATGGGAGATAGTAGATGGTTTCGCCTTTTGACAAAGTTTACAAATAGACAAGACTCTTCGAATTCTCTTTTCCATATTGTTAAAATAACAAGTCGTTCGAAGAATATGATAACATTTTCGTGGGCCAAAATATGCATAGCTGAAATGAATGTACCAAATGAGCTTATTAAGAAAATCGTCAGGAATGCAAAGTACCCATAGCTTGTCATCAACAGTGCAGCGTTTGAACAGTATGTTGTTTCTAACCAGATAATAATGCTGAATCTGTGTGTGTGTCTTTTCATGCCATTTGCTCTTGATGTCTTTCCAAATCGGATCTTTATCTTGTTCATGAGCAATGTCCTTTAAAGATGGGGTGATGAAGTTTTCAAAGGCGACTTTTTGAATGTAAAGAATACTGAAATTTTTCTCGAGGTTGCCTTCTGTGTTACTTTTCTCAAGCCCAGCCGGTGCGCGTGACAGTGCGTCCGCAACAACGTTCTCCTTGCCGGGAATGGAGACTATTGTGAAGTGGAATTCTTGCAGAAACAATGCCCAACGTTTTAACCTGTCATGATTTAATTTTGAAGACATGAGAAATTGTAATGCACGATGGTCACTGTATACTTTTACGTGCTTACCAGAAAGAAAGAAACGGAATTTGTTAAATGCCCAAACGATAGCTAAAGCTTCTAATTCAGTAACGGAATAATTTTTTTCAGATTTTGTTAGCACTCGGTTAGCAAAAGCAATAGTTTTCTGAACGGTAGTGTCATTTTCTATGGCTTCTTGAAATAAATGGGCACCAAGACCGACTTTAGAAGAATCCGTGCTAAGGCAGAAATCTTGTGACAGATCAGGATGAGCTAGTATTGGCGCGTTAAGTAGTGATTCTTTCAAAGAATTGAATTCCAACTGTGCTTGTTCGTCCCAGTTCCAAATAGTATTTTTTCCAGTGAGAGAACAAAGTTTTGGTGTAACAAGAATTTGCATATTCAGAAAACGACGGTAAAAATTTACGAGACCTAGAAAACTGCGGACTTGTTTTTTTGTGGATGGAACTGGAATGGCTCTGATTACTTCTAACTTTTCAGGATCTGGCTGAATGCCTTCAGAAGAAATAATATGTCCCAAAAACCTCACCTTTGACCTACCGAATTCAGACTTTTCCAAGTTAACCGTAATTCCAGATTCTGCAAAAATACGTGACAAACTTTTGAGGATGCGATTATGTTGTTCCCATGAAACTTCTGCTGTTAGAATATCGTCCACATATGAGGTGCTGTGACGTTTTAAGAAGTCAGGTAATATGGAATTTAGCCCGCGAATGAATGCTGCCGAAGAAATGTTCAAACCAAAAAGAAGTTTCCGAAACTGATACAAACGCCGAAACAAAGGAAAGCTGTGTATTTTCTACATTCTGGATGAAGTTCGATCTGATAAAAGCTGGATCTGAGATCAATGGAAGACAACACTTTTACACCATTAAAATTTTGAAGAAGTTCTTCCAACGTTTGCGGCTTGTCTGTTTCAGGAATAATGATAGTATTCATTTGTCTCGAATCTATTACAAGCCTGATCGATCCATTTTTCTTCTCAACAACATGTAATGGATTGTTGTATGAGCTTACTGCAGGCTCAATAATGCCCTCGTCAAGCATAGATTGTATTTCTGTTCTAACACGGTCCCTATAATGTGCTGGAATTACGTATGGTCTAACACAAAATTTAGTATGCTCACGAACACGAAATTGGTTTTGAAATCCCTTGATTGTTCCTGTTTTGTGTGTAAAAACTGTGGAATGTGCTTGTAAAATCTCAAAAAGGTCCTACCTATCAGTGTCATTACAACAGTTGTTTGAATTTTATTCTGAATTAACACATTAGTTTCAAATATGCCGTCGATGTCATCCCTGTCAGTACTTGCAGAGTGATTGTTAGTGTCTAGTCCCGTAGAAAATTCCGAACTGTTGTCTAAGAGAAGGTAAAGCCGATTAATTTCCTCGTCATGGTTTGAGAGCCAGTCTTCAAATTTCAAAGCTATTGACTTACCTTCTTTCTCTAAACTTATTTCAGCATCGTGAAAGTTTAAGATTGCTTTGTATTCATTCAAAAAGTCTACTCCCAGTATAATTTCCGTCGACAATAATGGAACAATAAGAAAGTTCATAGAGAAGCTGTGGCTTTGACAAAAGAATTCTAAGTTGGTTTGTTGGCGTACATCTACACTTTTTCCAATGATTGCACCCTGTAATTTAAACTTACGTAATGGAAGTGTGGGGCAATCGTTCGATTTGTTGCATTTGCTAAAAGCTGTTTCACTAATTACTGAAATGGGACTGCCAGAGTCAAGTACTGCCGTAAATTTTACGTCATTTACAGTAATGTGAATCACACGATATGCAATGCTGTTATGTTTTACGTCGTGTTCCTAGAGTAAGATGTCCCTAATGTCTTCCATTTTTACGTAATTACTAGCTACGGCAGCTGCGTCGTCAGTTTCATAAGTATGTTTTGTGGCAGCCAGCGGTATGAGTCATTGCCTATTGTGTCTTTGTTGGCACGCGTCGTTATTGGGATTTGGAGACCTAACTTCTAAAAATTCACCTTGTCGAGAGGGCCCTGCTCTGTTTGAATCCCGCCAGTTCTGATGCAATTCAGGTCTGTCGTTACGATCATATCGTCTGTCGTCATGTCGGTAGATTCCATAGTTTCTTTCTTGTCGGTCACGTGGTGGAGAATTTCTCCCTGAATTGTAACTGCGCGCTGGACCGTTGCATCTGAAGTTATTCTGTCTCCCTTGATAATAATTATTTTCGTTCCCATATTGTCTGTTTCTCTTATTGTCTCTGTGATAGTCATTACTGCGGAGAGGTGATCTTTCCCTATAATTATTTCTACTCTGCCAATGGTTGTCTGGGTGGCCGAGCGGTTCTAGGCGCTACAGTCTGGAACCGCGCGACCGCTACAGTCGCAGGTTCGAATCCTGCCGCGGCCATGGATGTGTGTGATGTCCTTAGGTTAGTTAGGTTTAAGTAGTTGTAAGTTCTAGGGGACTGATGACCTCAGAAGTTAAGTCCCATCGTGCTCAGAGCCATTTGAACCATTTGAACCAACGGTTGTCATACGGGTGGTGTCTGTTTTGGTCACGATTTACGTTGTAAGAATAGCCTTGTCGTGTATTATTTCTGTCACCGCGGATTGTGACAGATGTGACCTGTAATTGTTGTGCTCCTGTTTTCGTGTTCCGCGATTGTCAGTGTCAATTTCCAGTTCTTGTAACAGTCCCTGAAAAGCTTCAATGTCGTCTTTGCAACGTCCTGCTAAAATAATATGTCGTAAATGTTCAGGCAGTTTGATTAAGCAAATGCGGATGAGTTCTGAGGGGCTGCATGGGTTTGAAAGGTACAGATTCTTATGCAACATGTCTTCAAAATATTTCATAAGACTGGAAAATTCAGATTGTTCGAAACGTATCATCATTATGATGCTATGTTTTACTCGGTCTTGTGTAGTTTGAGACCAATACGCTGAGAGGAAGGCATGATAAAATTCTCCTTCACTGTGACAATCGTGAATGACCGATCGCATTCTTACAGCTGGTTCATTCTCCAAGTAGCCACACATAAATTCTAACCTGTGCTCCAATGACCAGTTGGGAGAAAAACAATGAGAGAATTGTTGAAGCCATGCTTGTGGATGAAAGTCGTTGTCAGCATTCTTAAATGTTTTGAATTTACGTGTAGTAATGAACAGATTATAGTCAAAATCATCGTGTCGGCGAGTCGCACATCGCTCATTGTTACTTCGTTTCGGTGGTTCCATCTCAAAATCCAATGCGCCTTGCCAATTTCTTTCATAATTTCCGAAGTGTCCTGTGTTATTATTTTGTGGTTGTTCCGTATTTCTACGTCCCTCTTCCCGTAATGGAGTGCGAGTGTCCTCTGAAATATGTAATTCTTGTATTACTTGTGCCAACTGATCTTGTACTTCCCGGATTTCTCTTTTGTACTGTGTATTGATTTGATTTTGATTTTGTTTGAATGTTCTAATTTGTTCATACTCTTCAGTGTCCGTGAAGGCTACAGGTCTTGTGTCATTCAGATCATCATCTACCTTCGTAGATAAGTTAGTGAACTGATCTGAAAGTTCTGCTACTTTATCCGATAGTGAAATTATTTCCTCTGTGTATTTTTCTGAACCAAGTTTCAGAGTGTCCATTTGTGTTGAAATCGTATCTACTGTGTCCTTTAAGTTTTCCTGAGTTTTTGCAAGTTGCATAACCGAATCGGTAGATACAACTGAGTCAATTTTAGCTTGCAAGGTGTCGTGATTTTCATGAACAATAGTTTGCAGTTCTTTTATGGCTGCTTCGTGATTCTGTAATGCATTTTCATGACGCGAAAAAATAGATTGGAAATGCTCACGAATTTGTGTTTTTACGTCATTACAGACTTTTTGACATTTCGATTCAATGTTATGTAACTCAGTAGTTAAATCTTCACGTGTTTGTTCAAGTGTGGTAACTAACTTCCGAAGATTTTGTTCCATTGTGTCTAACTGTTGCTGTGTTTGTCTCTGGTGTTGTTCCATTGTGTCTAACTGTTGCTGTGTTTGTCTCTGGTGTTGTTCCATTGTGTCTAAATTTTGAAGATTTTGTTCCATTGTGTCTAACTTTTGAAGATTTTGTCCCATTTGTTTCTGATTTTGTTCAAGCGTTGTGTCTAACTTTTGTAGCCTTTGTCCCATTTGTTGCATTAAATGTAGTAACAGTGTACTGGTGTCTGAAACATGTTCCTCAGTGCCATTCGGCAGTGCATTTGAACCGGCAATATTCGCATTTTGAAAAGCAGAAAATGTGTCTTGATTTATTTGAGAAAACGGTGAGGACGCAAAACCTGAACCTACAGTATTTGCAAGATTGTGTCCTGTCATTTCGGAATCCTGAGACGAGCTGTTGCCGACCGATCGATCGATAATGCTTCCCTGTTCACTAATTGTTTCACTGCCTACACCATTATTTGCAGCCCGCTCCATTTCCCTATGCACCATTACCAAATTACTACTTTGAACATTAGTTAATTCAACACATGGTGACGCTAACACGCTGCTTTCGTCTTCAGTGTCATTTCTCAGTTTACTTTGGAGCCTAGTATTACGTTTTTCACTCCCCATTATTGTCACAATATTTCACACGACAACACAGAGAAACACAATTTGAAGAGCAAGATAAGAGAACACATTAACATAGCACTGAAAATAATATCTAGTTAATTGCAAGCGCAGCTGCGAAATACTTGGTGCAAATTTACATACGTGCCACACCTGTTTTACTGTACAACAATGAAAGACTGCAACTACAAAGGAGATTCTCTCTACAATTATGCGCTAGCAATAAACAAAATCTACACTAATTACACAAACTACAAGAAAAAATCAGAAGATTCCAGTGAGGTATCCTCGGCTAAGGGTCGACATATGAAATGTCCCCTTAGAAAAATTATACATGACTGTGTTTAAACTGACACACAATATTTTTAGCGCAACGCAATCTGACTTTCAAAAATCCCTACAAAAGAATGGCCGTGACTAACATTAACCTATACCTTTCACAAATCACTTACCTCACCAAAAATCTTCGTTACTCGAACTACTGCAATACAGCAAGCGCCGCTACTGCCAGCTAAATAAAAGATTCAAACTACTGAAGGCACTAACTACTAATAGCCATAGTTAGCAAATGAAAGATTCTGATAGAGAACAAACAATGTATTTACCTCAATAGTGTTCAAAAGTCATAATGTATATAGCAGTTCATGACATCCAGTCTTACAAATTTCAAAACTCCGCCATCTCTCTCCCCACATCCACCACTGCTGGCGGTTCACCTCCAACTGCTCAACGCCAGTGTTGCCAACTCTAAAACACCCGAGTCGCTAGATTCAATATCAAAAGTCACTAGAAAGTCTCTAAAACTGATTTTACTACGGCTGTACTGAAAATTTTGTGTTGTGAATGGTGTAATAAGCCAGTGAGGGGAGGGGATAATAAAATAGTAATAAAAATGGTCTCATACCTAATTGCTATATTGTCGTAATTGAATGATGCATCGCTTGCAACAACATACATATATAATACGCTAACGTTTAATTAAACATGTTATCATAATTGATGCAACACATAAATTGTTGTTTCAATCACAGTAGTCAAATATACTAGAAATATACAACTATATTTGTAATAAAAGAAAGCAAGAACTCAAATCAGGTTAAAAAATATGTACATACCGGTATGTGAGCTAATCATCGTCGTCACTCAGAAGATCGAATAACTCTTGTGTTTCATGCTCTGACAGAAATGTAGTTGGTATTCACTGAGGCGTGCGAAACTGCAAGCTGAAGAGAGTGACGAATGCAACGGATCATTACCGAATGCTTCAAACCATATTCTCTCTTGAGTCGTTCGAAAAGCCCATTGTTTATTCCAACTATTGCAGAAGCATTATCTGTGCCAATTCCTACCACATTAGCGGTTGGAAGTTTGAGATCTTTCAAAGAATTCACAAGAACAACAGTTTCTACTACAGCGAGTTTGAGAAATGCTGATCTAATGGTTTGGTTCTTTACACTGTAGTACCATATAATGATACCTAGCATTTTAAATATTGATACATCTGTGGTTTCATCTATTAATACACTGTATTTTTGGTCACCTATATCTTCAACCAATTATTGTGTAAAATATGGAGCCAAAACTTCAGTTATAATGTTAGTGCACTTTGTACGATGTAATTGCATGTTTTTAGCGCCCTCATCACCGAAAAACACCTTCTTGCACAGTATTCCTAAATGATCTACAGCTAAAATAGAAAAATGTTCAGCAATAAATAAAGAAAGGGAGCCTTCCTCTCTGCTTGCTATTTTAACTGTAGTTTTCGGAAAAATTTTCACAGGTAAGGTGGTTTGTGTTTTCTTTAAATCAATTTTTTGTTTATGCTTAATAGTTTTCGAATGCTTTTTAATATCACACAATTTAGCATAAAACTCTGTTGCACATACTAGACATCTTGCCTTGGATAAGTCTCCAACGACTGGGTTCAGCCACCCATTGAATTCAGGTTCTGCTTCCCACGCGTCCCGATATTTTTGAGCGTACTGCTTCTTCTTCTGCAGTATATCCATTATGTAAGCCACCACATCATAAGTTTCACCAATTTGTAATCACTGAAAAAACATTAAAACTCAGGCGAACTATAGGTCATGAAAAAATCTACTCACTCGGTAACTCGATATCAGTCCTATTGTTAATTGTTTATAATGTAATAATGTCTGAGGTACCCCCACCGAAGTGTTCTTGTGTTACCACTGTGCATGTGTTAATAATTTGACTGTGAGTTAACATTTCGAAAAATTAGAGGCTGCTGGACAGAAATGTATTTTATTATACTTAATATTACGTATGTTTTTTGTCAATTCGAAAAATAAAGAGAGTTCAAAAGTTGAAGAATTATAGATCGATACGCTATCGACGATAACAGGCTAGTGGGTAATGAATAATGAATTGTTCTATAGTCAAGGTTTTCTTACTGTGTAGGCAATTCCCACATTCAGGTTTACTAAATGCTGAACAATGCTACATGATCTGCTAAGAACTTAATTTAACTTAGTAAATCTAGAACAAAGTCAGTGTAGTGCCCATTCTATAGTTAAAATCTTAGTGTTGTTAATGAAAATATTGGCCCAAAATAGTTCTGATTTGTACTTCAAAAGTCGTCAGTACTCCAAACGTCGCCAGAGAAGTCGCTAAATATTTTTTGTCGCTAAAAAGTTTTTTTTGCCGCTAAGGCGTAGGCAAAAGTCGCCATTTCTAGCGAAAAAGTCGCTAAATTGGCAACACTGCTCAACGCTACGCGCTGTTCACATCCATCTGCCCAACACTACAATGGCAGACAACAATGCAAACTAGCCACAGACTGCACACAGCACAGCCAGTGATTTTTCATACAGAGCGCTACGTGGCATTACCAATAAGAAAACCTAAACAGCCGACTTATATAAGCTGCTGCCAGCCTGTCCCGTTGGGGGGGGGGGGGGGGGGGGGTTATCGAAATTCAACGAAGGAAAAAAAAACTGCTCAGCCCACTCGCGCTTGGAGCCTCTTCCTGTTGACTAATAGATGGACTCTGTTTCTTGTTATATCATTTGCAATGAGTCTTCGTATGTTTGGAGAAAAGCAAGTTATGTAAATCTTCTGTTTACTGTGTTACTCGCTCACTGATCATTTCTGCATCTGTCCAGCTTCCCTATGGCGACAGTTGCTGCACCACCCTGTGGCCCACCTCTCCTTACCATTGTGTACGAAAAAGCTTGCTCATTATATTTAAAGTTAACAATCCTTTTAGATTAAAATCATTTTTATTTCTTAAGTAATGAAGATGTATAAATAATTCAGATGAGTAGTAATAGCAGTTATATTGTTATTTTGTTCACTGCGAACTTACGTTAACCTAGAAATCATTTTGCATAGCTATATTCACAATTAAAAATTAAACTTTTGACATGAAATATATTTTAACTTATTGACTCAATAAGCTCCAACGAACAGTTTATCGCAGAAATGACTTTATTAAAATGGCAGTTACGCCTTTTGTATTTTCTGATAGCGAGTAGAACGAAAATGACTATAGTGATGTTTGAACTATGTGGGGAAGCTGTCGCATGACATTATACTGTTGCATGACAGTGAATGAAGAGATTCTACAGACCGATTTTAGCACGTTTACATTTTGTCATTACAGTGTTTGCGGCTTGTTTTTGACGTACGTACATCTGTTCACTCTCTGTCATTTTCCTCTTACTACGAGGTTGGATTTTAGCTTCACCTGGCACCGAATTTATTATTCCGTCTCCTGTTCAGGCATGTTCCTTTGGAAACCGAAGAAAACCGAAAGGGAAGCCTCCAAAAATATTTGCTGATGTAACGAGTTTTGAAATTGATTTTTCTGACATAAAACTTATGATTCACAATAGTTAACAGTTTTTACCAAGTAAGCTTTTAAAACACAATTCACTTTTGTTGTATTTCGTTAAACACAATGTACAACATAACTCAACTGTTCAGTGAAGGCAAATAGCAATCTTTTAGTGAGAGAAGGATTGTTGTCAATAATTGTAGTGAAAATTGTAGTTAATAACTGTATGAATAATTTAAGTGCGTGTCGTAACTGGACTGGCTACCGTTTACGGAACTGCCATAGGTTACACGAGCGAAGTTCTGTTATCTGTTTTGAACACTACACGCTCGTACTTAACTATATTTTTAAACTCTGAACTTTGAAATCACTTTTATAATATTGCGCAGGACAGAAAATCATGTTGAGAAATGACTTATCAATTTCGATACCTTGTTCATATTTAGGCAACATTTCACGGTCAAAATGTCTTTGATCTAAATGAAATCGGCACGTTTACCTTTCAGTAAATTTAACATAATTAAATTACTGTATTGCTTGGGGACAGGAACTTTAATACAGCTGTTGTTGTTGTGGTTTTCAGTCCAGAGACTGGTTTGATGCAGCTCTCCATGCTACTCTATCCTGTGCAAGCTTCTTCACCTCCCAGTACCTACTGCAACTTACATCCTTCTGAATCTGTTTAGTGTATTAATCTCTTGGTCTCCATCTACAATTTTTACCCTCCGCGCTGCCCTCCAATGCTAAATTGGTGATCCCTTGATGCCTCAGAATATGTCCTACCAAACAATCCCTTCTTCTAGTCAAGTTGTGGCATAAATTTCTCTTCTCCTCAATTCAATACCTACTCATTAGTTATGTGATCTACCCATCTAATCTTCAGCATTCTTCTGTAGCACCACATTTCGAAGGCTTCTATTCTCTTCTTCTCTAAACTATTTATCGTCCACGTTTCACTTCCGTACATGGCTACATTCCATACAAATACTTTCAGAAACGACTTCCTGACAATTAAATCTATAAAATTACGGTCGTTGCACGACTTGGGAACCACATGGAGCCCACCATTCATCACTTAAATCTATACTCGATGTTAATAAATTTCTCTTCTTCAGAAACGCCTTCCTTGCCATTTCCAGTCTACATTTTATATCCTCTCTACTTCGACCGTCATTTTGCTCCCCAAATAGCAAAACTAATCTAATTCCCTCAGCATCACCCGATTTAACTCGACTAAATTCCATTATACTCGTTTTGCTTTTGTTGATGTTCATCTTATATCCTCCGTTCATGACACTGTCCATTTCTTTCAGCTGCTCTTCCAGGTCCTTCGCTGTCTCTGACAGAATTACCATGTTATCGGCGAACCTCAAAGTTTTTATTTCTTCTCCGTTGATTTTAACTAATACTCCGAATTTTTCTTTTGTTTCCTTTACTGCTTGCTCAATATACAGATTGAATAACATCTGGGATAGGCTACAACCCTGTCTCACTCCCTTCCCAACCTCTGCTTCCCTTGCATGCCACTCGACTCTTATAACTGCCATCTGATTTCTGTACAAATTCTAAATAGCCTTTCGCTAACTGTATTTTACCCCTGCCACCTCCAGAATTTGAAAGAGAGTATTCCAGTCAACATTGTCAAAAGCTTTCTCTAAGTCTACAAATGCTAGCAACGTAGGTTTGCCTTTCCTTAATCTATTTTCTAAGGTCAGTATTGCCTCACGTGTTCCAACATTTCTACGGAATCCAAACTGATCTTCCCCGAGGTCAGCTTCTACCGGTTTTTCCATTCGGCTGTAAAGAATCCGTGTTAGTATTTTGCAGCCGTGGCTTATTAAACTGATAGTCCGGTAATTTACGCATCTGTCAACACCTGCTTTCTTTGGGATTGGAATTATTATATTCTTCTTGAACTCTGAGAGTATTTCGCCTGTCTCATACATCTTGCTCACCAGATGGTAGAGTTTCGTCAGGACTGGCTATCCCAAGGCTATCAGTAGTTCTAATGGAATGTTGTCTAATCCCGGGGCCTTGTTTCGACTTAGGTCTTTCAGTGCTCTGTCAAACTCTTCATGCAGTTTCATATTTCCCATTTCATCTTCATCTACACCCTCTTCCATCTCCATAATATTGTCCTCAAGAACATCGCCCTTGTATAGACCCTCTATATACTCCTTCCACCTTTCTTCTTTCCCTTCTTTGCTTAGAACTGGGTTTCCATCTGAGCTCTTGATATTCATGCAAGTGGTTCTCTTTTCTCCAAAGGTCTCTTTAATTTTCCTGTAGGCAGTATCTGTTTTACCCCCTAGTGATATACGCCTCTACATCCTTACATTTGTCCTCTAGCCATCCCTGCTTAGCCATTTTGCACTTCCTCTCGATCTCATTTTTGAGACGTTTGTATTCCTTTTTGTCTGCTTCATTTACTGCATTTTTATATTTTCTCCTTTCATAAATTAAATTCAATGTCTCTTCTGTTACCCATGGATTTCTATTAGCCCTATTCTTTTTACCTACTTGATCCTCTGCTGCCTTCACGATGTCATCTCTCAAAGCTACCCATTCTTCTTCTTCTACTGTATTTCAGCTAAATGCACCTAAAAGCTTTCAAATCTGTGCAGATATTGTACCTTGATGGTAACAATAAAGAGACAGACGTCAATAACTAATATTTCAGGTACCCGATATTCTTTAGTAATGCTGGTGGTGACACATCCTTCTGGTGTTCACAGCCAAAGGAAGGATAGTTTATGCTCTCGTCTTCTCCGCAGTCCTACAAAGAGGATAGTATGATGGTGATACAATGGAGCCGTTATTTAAATCGTGCAATATTAAACACCATGCGGAAAATAACGACAAAAAAGTGCAATGAGCCTACGGTACCAAGTTTTGGTCAGTATCGCTGGTGTTATTACCGGGTAGTATCTTCCCCTCTTTCCTAACGAGATTCTATATATAAAAAAAACACCGCAAAGGAAATATGAGAATTGGGCACAAACTGATATTCATACAGATATCGACGGAGTACGGAAAACTGTAGATTTTGACGGCCGATGGATGAATGTGTGACGCTGCAGCGTAGTTTCATCGCGCTGCTGGCAAGGACGGTAAACAGGGCACACCTCAATATCAGAGCATAAAATCTTTTTCTGTGTAATCAATTGGACACTAACTGTGCCTCCAGATAGGTTCGGGAACAATATAGGCAGATGTCAGCATTTGAGAGAGGACGTGGAGTGGGGCTCAAAGAAGCCGGCTGCAATAATTGGCGAATCGCTTGACATTTGAATTGGAGCGATGGAACTGTTCGACGATATTGGCAGAAATGGGTGAACGATGCCCGGACACAGCTTTAAGACGCGGTCGACCTAGAGAGTCGACAGAGGGTGAGGGCCGACCGATCATCAGAGAGGCATTCAGAGCCCCGGATTCATCATAATCGTCGACCCGACGTGCAAGCTGGTGCTTCAGTGACAGCACGAACCATTAATAGGCGGCTCACAGAAAAGAGACTGAGCTCACGGTGCCCTTGGCCCGACTAACATTTACCTCTGTACACCAAGTCGACCGCTCGTAGTCTAGTGGCTAGCGTAGCTGCCTCTGGATCACGTGGTCCTGGATTCGATTCCCGATTTCTCTGGCTGGACATTGGGTGTTTGTGTTGTTCCCATCATTGCATCATCACCACCATCATTCGTGACAGTGGCTACATTGGACTGTGTAAAAATTGGGACTTTGTACGGGCGCTGATGACTGAGCGCCCCACAAACCAAACATCATCATCATCTATACACACCAAAAACCCCGTTTGCAGTGGTGTCGGCCGCCTTAGGCCCGGACTCTCATTGACTGGAGTAGAATTGTCTTCACTAAAGAGTCCTTCTTCGAACTCAGCCTCGATGATCAGCGAAAACGTGTCCCGAAACGGCCTGGACAGCAGTGATGCCCGCCATATGGCGCAAAAACCAGTGCTAATTGTCTGGGGTGCCATTTCTTTACATAGCAGGACCCCTTTTTTTGTCATCCGTGGCAGTCTTACAGCATAGGAGTACATATTCTGTGCCCCTTTTGTTGCCCTTTATGGCAAGCCATCCTGGGGTTACATTTCAGCAAGATAATACCCGAAAGTACACGGCGAGAGTTTCTACTGCTTTTCTTCGTACCTGCCAAACCCTACCTTGGCCAGCAAGACCACCGGATCTCTCCCAGTTTGAGAACGTTTGGAGCATTACGGGAAGGGTCCTCTAAACAAATTGGGATAATGACGAACTCACACACCAACTGAACAGAATCTGGCGCGATGTACCTCAGGAGGATATCCTACATCCCTCTCAATCAATGTCTAGCTGAATAGCTGTTTGCATAAGGGCCAGAGGGGCACCAACGAATTATTGACTTGTTCGGTTTGTGATGTTCTTTCTCTTTAGTAAATCATACAGTTTCTTCTCAAATTGTAATCATTTGTGTGTCTACAAGGTGGTCAATTGATCGTGACCGGGCCAAATATCTCACGGAATAAGCGTCAAATGAAAAAACTACAAAGAACGAAACTTGTCTAGCTTGAAGGGGGAAACCAGATGGCGCTATGGTTGGCCCGCTAGATGGCGCTGCCATAGTTCAATCGGATATCAACTGCGTTCTTTATATAGGAACCCCCGTTTTTTATTACATATTCGTGTAGTACGTAAAGAAATATGAATGTTTTAGTTGGACCTCTTTTTTCGCTTCGTGACAGATGGCGCTGTAATAGTCACAAACATATGGCTCACAATTTTAGACGAACAGTTGGTAACAGGTAAGTTTTGTAAATTAAAATACAGAACATAGGTACGTTTGAAAATTTTATTTCGGTTGTTCCAATGTAATACATGAACCTTTGTGAACATATCATTTCTCAGAACGCATGCTGTTACTGTGTGATTACCTGTAAATACCACATTAATGCAATAAATGCTCAAAATGATGTCCGTCAACCTCAATGCATTTGGTAATACGTGTAACGACATTCCTCTCAACAGTAAGTAGTTCGCCTTTCGTAATGTTCGCACATGCATTGACAATACGCTGACGCATGTTGTCAGGCGTTGTCGGTGGATCGCGATAGCAAATATCCTTCACCTTTCCTCACAGAAAGAAAACCGGAGACGTCAGATCCGGTGAACGTGCGGGCCATGATATGGTGCTTCGACGACCAATCCACCTGTCATGAAATATGCTATTCAATACCGCTTCAACCGCACGCGAGCTATGTGTCGGACATCCATCATGTTGGAAGTGCATCGCCATTCCGTCATGCAGTGAAACATCTTGTAGTAACGTCGGTAGCACATTACGTAGGAAATCAGCATACATTGCACCATTTAGATTGCCATCGATAAAATGTGGACCAATTATCCCTCCTCCCATAATGCTGCACCATACATGAACCCGCCAAGGCCGCAGATGTTCCACTTTTCACAGCCATCGTGGATTTTTCGTTGCCCAATAGTGCATATTATGCCGGTTTATATTACCGCTGTTGGTGAATGACGCTTCGTCGCTAAATAGAACGCGTGCAAAAAATCTGTCATCGTCCCGTAATTTCTCTTGTGCCCAGTGGCAGAACTGTACACGACGTTCAAAGTGGTCGCCCTGCAATTCCTGGTGCATAGAAACATGGTACGGGTGCAATCGATGTTGATGTAGCATTCTCAACACCGACGTTTTTTAGATTCCCGATTCTCGCGCAATTTGTCTGCTACTGATGTGCGGATCAACCGCGACAGCAGCTAAAACACCTACTTGGGTATCAACGTTTCTTGCAGGTCGTGGTTGACGTTTCACATGTGGCTGAACATTTCCTGTTTCCTTAAATAACGTAACTATCCGGAGAACGGTCCGGACACTTGGATGATGTCGTCCAGGATACCGAGCAGCATACATGGCACACGCCCGTTGGGCATTTTGATCACAATAACCATACATCAACCCGCAATTGGTAAACTGTCTATTTCACCTCCGGTAATGTATCACGAAGCAAATACCGTCCGCACTGGCGGAATGTTACGTGATACCACATACTTATACGTTTGTGACTATTACAGCGCCATCTATCACAAAGCGAAAAAAGTGGTCCAACTAAAACATTCATATTTCTTTACGCACTACACGAATTTGTAATAAAAAATGGTGATTCATATTTAAAAAAACGCAGCTGATATCCGTTTGACCTATGGCAGCGCCATCTAGCGGGCCAGCCATAGCGCCATCTGGTTTCCCCCTTCAAGCTAGACGACTTTCGATCTTTGTAGTTTTTTCGTTTGATGCTTAATTCGTGAGATATTTGGCCCGGTCACTATCAATGGGCCACCCTGTATACATGCGGAGCACATCTACCGACTTCCCTCCCATTGTTGTTCTAAAGTGTGCATTACTTTACAAAAAAAGTGAAATACCTAGAACGCGTGGTTGGATAACAATGTAACTTCATAAATGTATACACCATCGGTGTATTTGCAAATAATTAGATATGCATATCTCTGTGACAGTTAGAACGGACACTATAACCGAGCGAGGTGGCGCAGTGGTTAGACACTGTACTCGCATTCGGGAGGACGACGGTTCAATCCCGCGTCCGGCCATCCTGATTTAGGTTTTCCGTGATTTCCCTAAATCGCTCCAGGCAAATGCCGGGATGGTTCCTTTCAAAGGGCACGGCCGACTTCCTTCCCTGTCCTTCCCTAATCCGATGTGACCAATGACTTCGCTGTCTGGTCTCCTTCCCCAAAACAACCAACCAACCAACGGACACTAGAAGGCATTAGTGTCGTTCGTTTTAAGTGCCGTGGCCTGGTAGGTATATGAGGGGTGTGAACAGCGCCAGCTGTTGAGTGATTACTGTGAAGGACACGGAGAACCTGTATAATCGTGTGAGGCAGTGTTAGCAACACCTGACAGTCTGAAGGGTGTAAGAGGTCCATGATTAAGGAATTTGTTGCTAGCGCACTCGAGCAGATGTAATTTCGATGGATTGCTCACGTACTGCCTGCGATATGTAAGCTATAAGAGAATCTCAGACCAGACAGCAGTGTTGTCAGCAGTAGGAACTGTGTAGTAGTTGTAGTAGTAGTAGTAGCGAGCAGTCGTGTGTATGAAGTTGGCTGGGCCGGTCGTGGGGAGCGATGGCAGAACCTGAGCGATGTAATATAAGGTAAAAGCAGCCTCACGCATATGTAATATTGTTATATCAAGTCCCATGTAAATGTTTAAAAAAAATTTCTTAATAATGACCTTTTTTATAAAAATTAACTTTTGACAATCATTCATCTCAATTTAAAGAATTTACTAATTTCTCCAATCCATGGTCATCCCGATTATGGTAAAGAAAAATCAGTTGTTTCCTTTTATACATGACAAATCTATCGGCCAGCATTGCACTGTGCTGTGCCAGAAAAATTTATTATAAGAGCAGATATATATGCGTTATCCGGCGACTTCATTGAGGTAAGAATTTTCAATTTATTCAGTATGATCTTTCAGGGCCATGACGCAGCACTGCTGGCGTCCAAAATTTACCAGTTTAAATTCACAGTCAATTATTGAAAGGTTATCTATGATCACATTTTTTTTATCAGATTAGTCACATTTTATTGTTCCACGGTAACGGAATTTATCTGTGGGAGGTTACGCTGAATGTGAAAAATATATAGTGTAACCTCCCAACAGATAAATAATGTGTATAATAACCTCCCAATAGTAAAAGATATAAGTATATAGGTTACGGAATTTATCTGTTGGAGGCTACGTTGAATGTGAATTATGTATATTGTGGGGAGTCAATACTTGGCGACAACCGGTCAGAATCGTATTTTCCTTGTGAATTTCTGAGAAGTAGTCATATATCTGCTCTTATTTACTTAATGTTAAATGCAGTTTGAATCTGGCCCAACGCATTTACTAATTTGTCACTCTTTCTTTCACAGATCTTCGACAAATTATTGCTCTTTGTTCTTATTGTATTTGTTCCATTTTTGCTTTGTCTTTGTTTGATTTTGTGCTTAACTTTGATTTGTGAAAATACCGCGAAAAACTGCTATCAGTAAATCGCGAGGTGCAATGAGTGAAAAATCCGACTCGAATAATTTGACTGATAATGCTAGCGACACTCAGTGTCACAGTGATTATCTTCCAATTACAGATAATCAGTACGTACCGACCACTAGTAATGATTTTATTTCAGATGATGAACAAACACATTCAGTTATGTCCACACTTAATTTAACGGAAATTGATGACGCGGCACGTTCCGTTATAATGAACGCTGTCCAGTTTGACACACATGATTGGCAAAATTTACACAGTGAACAGATAAATGTTTCTAACGAAGGTGAACAATGTACTCAAAATATGTCAGATTATTTGATTCCGGTGTAGTGACCAACAGTGCACATCCAACTGGCAAACCTTTTCAAGAATTAGAGAATGACCAAATGGTTACACAAAACGTGACTAATGCAGATACACCATCTCACAGCACAGAGAATAGAGTAGGTAATATTGGTATGGATCAAGTTATGGCATTATTGCTACAAATTAATGAATCGAACAAACAACTTAATGAAAATCTCAAACAACAACTTAATGAAAATCTCAAACAACAACTTAATGAAAGTCTCAAACAGTCGAATGAAAAACAAGACAACAATTTCAAACAACTTAATGAAAATCTTAAACAGTTGAATGAAAAACACGACAACCTTAATGAACAGAACAAACAACTTAGTGAACAGATTACAGCCATTACCGTGCAATGTCATGATACTAAAGAACAATTACGTGAGGAAATTAAGACTTGTGCTAGGAACAGTATGAAGAAATTAGAACTGTTGCACAAGAATTAAGTAATACACATGCAGCCACAACGAAATTACTTAGAGATGAAATTAGTGCAGTCGCTAAACAATGTTCTGAAAACGAAAAACAGTTAGGTTTAAATTAATGTCAGCAGAACTTTCACGCACACTGGATGCGAAAGTCGACAAGAAATTTGAACGACAAAAGAGCCAAATTGACGAACGTTTTAATCACCACCTACAAAACAGTGGAACGCGTTACCGTAAATTCATACAGGAACAAAACAAAGTCAAGAAATAAGTCATGGAAACAATTACTGCACAGAGACAGGAAGATAAGCGTAAATTGTTTACGAAAGCAAAAACATACGTAGACAACAACGTTGCTACAGTATCAGACGAAATCAAACAGTTGAACACCGAATTGCATGTTGAAATCTCCGATCTTAAAACAAAAACAGACACACACACAGTAGACTTTCAGACAGTGACCAACAGACTTGAACAATTAGAATTAATACAGGATCCGGATGCCATCAAAGCAGGCGTTGAGAAATTGAACAAAACCACACGTAAAATGCAAAAACAAATTAATGACTGTGACACTAAAACGACGATCAGGTAAAAGCACTGACTGAAAAATTTGATGAATTGGCTAGTCGTACTGACGTTATCTAAAATAACAATGACACTAAATCAGACGATACGTCACCAATTTCGTTCAATCAAACACACGAACTCCAAAACTTAAAGCAGACAATCAGTGAGATAGGTTCGTCCAATAATACATTGGGTAGAAAAGTGTCATCTTTACAGCAAGAAGTGACAAAAATGAAAAATGTTTCAGCCTCTAACACGTCACAGCATATGCCACATTCTGAACATTTGTCACACTCACACAACCAGTATAACTTAGGTAATTTACAGAGAGTACGTGACTTAGATTCCCAACAGACAAAGACAAATTGATTCTCATGCAATCCTGAACCTGCTCAGACATTCAGAGACGATAATTTTGATTATAAGCGCTTTCTATCCGTGAGAAAATTTAAAGTATTTAAGAATGACAAACACAGATTCACCCCTTTGATTGGATACAACAATTTAGCTTTGCATTTCCAACGGCTTGGCCTGTAACGCAGAAACTAAAATTTATTTGCGGCGCTTAAGAGACCTCAGGGGATTCATTACAGTTCGATAAATATGTGCCGTAGCGTGCCTGGGCTCCTAGCCGTAGTAGTGCTATTTCATCTTTAGTTTTCTGCACTGCTGCCTTCTCTTTTACTATGCTTTACATCTATCAAAACAGCTCTTCAACTATCGGTCTATCTAGGATTAAGAATGGGTAAAGAAAACCTGATATGACAAGTTTTACCTGATAGTGACAATTTTCGTTAGACACTCCCGAAATGACAAGAAATACCAGCATAACTTTAATAACAACCAAAATTTTAATCATCAGTGTGTGCAAAATTATCAGCAATCGCAGACACATTTTGGTAACAATAGAGTTTTTTCCCCACAACAATAACAAAACCAGCCGGTTAGCATACCTAACCAACAATGAAATGTGCAAGGTCAACCAAGCTTTAATGTTTCGCCGCCTACACGTATAGCGTCGGCTCTACCAAATAGTAACGCACCGCTACAAGGAAATCCGTACGTACAGAAAACACATCATTTCAATTCCTATCGCAACGCGCCATATAGTAATGACTATCATGACAGACGTAAAAGTAATGAGCACAGATTTCAGCGTACATTTAATAACAGTAGGTCTTATCAGCAGCTGAATCATCCACAACAACAGATTATCGTGAATGAACCAGGCAGTCGATATCACCTCGAGCCAAATACGTCAGGACGAAATAACAGAACATAGTTGAAATGCCACAGTACATCGATGTTGTCGCCAGTGGTCGGCGGAAGGTGCACGTGCCCGTCGACCTGGGACCGGACCGCAGCGACGCACGGATGCACGCCAAGACCGTAGGATCCTACGCAGTGCCGTAGGGGACCGCACCGCCACTTCCCAGCAAATTAGGGACACTGTTGCTCCTGGGGTATCGGCGAGGACCATTCGCAACCGTCTCCATGAAGCTGGGCTACGGACCCGCACACCGTTAGGCCGTCTTCCGCTCACGCCCCAACATCGTGCATCCCGCCTCCAGTGGTGTCGCGACAGGCGTGAATGGAGGGACGAATGGAGACGTGTCGTCTTCAGCGATGAGAGTCGCTTCTGCCTTGGTGCCAATGATGGTCGTATGCGTGTTTGGCGCCGTGCAGGTGAGCGCCAACACCCGGCATCATGGTGTGGGGAGCGATCTCCTACACTGGCCGTACACCACTGGTGATCGTCGAGGGGACACTGAATAGTGCACGGTACATCCAAACCGTCATCGAACTCATCGTTCTACCATTCCTAGACCGGCAAGGGAACTTGCTGTTCCAACAGGACAATGCACGTCCGCATGTATCCCGTGCCACCCAACGTGCTCTAGAAGGTGTAAGTCAACTACCCTGGCCAGCAAGATCTCCGGATCTGTCCCCCATTGAGCATGTTTGGGACTGGATGAAGCGTCGTCTCACGCGGTCTGCACGTCCAGCACGAACGCTGGTCCAACTGAGGCGCCAGGTGGAAATGGCATGGCAAGCCGTTCCACAGGACTACATCCAGCATCTCTACGATCGTCTCCATGAGAGAATAGCAGCCTGCATTGCTGCGAAAGGTGGATATACACTGTACTAGTGCCGACATTGTGCATGCTCTGTTGCCTGTGTCTATGTGCCTGTGGTTCTGTCAGTGTGATCATGTGATGTATCTGACCCCAGGAATGTGTCAATAAAGTTTCCCCTTCCTGGGACAATGAATTCACGGTGTTCTTATTTCAATTTCCAGGAGTGTATACAAGGACTTCGTGAGAGAACATGAACGTGTGTTTCTGGATTTGAAAGAAACCACACCCAAGTGTTTTTCCTTCACTAGGTCCCTTCTGAAGGTAATACAACTAAATTGCCAGGGCAGTACCCTAGTAAACATGGGACTAGGTAGAATCTTACAAGAAACAAAAGCAAACATCGCCTGCGTTCAGGACCCTTTTCTGAGAGGCGGGAAAATTTCAGGGCTCCCCTAACATTACATCACAATAGCTGGAACACCAAACGCGAAAGCCGCGATAATAGTAGTTAATAAAAACCTCATAGTAACACAAATCACCCAGTATTGCTCTGAACACATTGCCACAGCAGAAATAACAGATGGACAGGATGTACGGCTCATGTCGTCTATTTACGCTCAGTACTTGTATGATACAGAACCTTCCTTAGACAAAATAAAAGGCATTGCACGACACTCGGAAAGAAAAAGGCTGCTCATTCTAACTGATATCAAGGCAAAATCCCCCTTGTGGAACTCAGAACTGACGACAGAGGGCAACTAGTGCTTGACGTGGTAAATGAATGCAATCCCTTCATACTGAATGGGGAGGGTCAGCCACCTACCTACTGTGGAGACGCCGGTGGTGTAAGTAACGTAGACCTTTCCCTAGGGAACGAAAAATCTCTTCCACTAGTTAATACATAGAGAGTATTAGATAGAGTCACACACAGCGACCACAACACAATTGTTATAACCACGGACAGATATATCAATACACGTAACATGGACCATGAACAGCAGCATTTACTCATAGGAAGAGCCGACTGGCAAAAAGTTCGAGATATTGTTGAGGCGTTGTCGCTACACACTGTTCAAGGCAGTGTAGATTACAAAACACATGTACTGACAGAGGTCCGACAAAGAGCACAGGAAGCCGCTATACCACGCGTAAAAACTGGGTGGGGACAGAAACAACCGTGGTCGCCAGAACTGGCAAGACTAAGGAAGGATTAACGGGACAAAACAAAGCACTACCAACATGCAAAGACAGCTCCTGAAAGACAGATAAGACTTGATCTGTATCGTAACGCTAAACAGAAATACCAAAAACAACTAAAGACAATAAGGCAAGACTAATGGACCAATTTTGTAAAAACCCAGCTACAGAACGACATCTGGGGACAACCATTCAAGATAGAAACAGAACGAGTTAAGGCACCGACAGTTCTGTCAACACTAAAACAAGCTGACGGCACAATGACCAGAGGATGGAGAAGAACAGCAGAATATCTTCTGAACAGGCTCCTCCCAGATGACGACCCCACACAAGACGAGCGACACCACGCTGACCTAGGAGAGAACATGAGGCAACCATACATCAGTGACAGTGCAACGATGCCATTCGCGCAAGAAGAAATCGCGTCGGCAATCAGCAGGCTTAAAAACCGAAAAGCACCCGGCCCAGACAAAATACTTTCAGAAACATTAAAACAAACAATAACACAAATCACATCTTTTCTTACTAACATGTTCAACGAAGCACTACTAACAGGCAGAATTCCAAACCTCTGGAAAACTGCTAATGTAGTAATAATCAGGAAACCAAAAGGCAAAGAACCAACAGACCACAAAACGTTCCGACCGATCTGTCTCTTAAACACTCTCGGCAAGGTACAGGAAAGGTTCCTGTGTGACCGTTTACAATTGCACAGGCGCCTCCTCGGCCTAACGCCCCATCAGTTCGGCTTCAGGGAAGGTAGATCAATAGAAGATGCCCTTAACCAAGCACTGACAGTTACAAATAGCATTAGCGACAAATACGCGACCGCCATTCTAATCGAAATAGCTGGGCTTTTGACAACTTGTGGTGGCCGTGCCTCTTCGCCAGGTTAAGGGAAATGAGACTATCAGCTTCCCTCTACAATAGCTTCCTCGTTTACTGCAGAGGCAGAGTGGCGGAGTGGAGTGCTGGTACACGGAAGGTTGTCAAGAGAATAACAAAGGGATGTCCACAGGGCTCGATCTGGGGACCAATATTCTGGGATATCGCAATCGAGCCCTTGCTGAACATCCTGGACAGTGACGATAGAGTAAGAGGTGTGGTGGCTTACGCAGATGACCTGCTCATAGTGGTGTCAGCCAACTCGAGAGCAGCACTAGAGACAAAAGGCACGCAACTGCTTCAGGAAATTAACAGTTGGTGCAAAGAAAATAAATTAAAAATAACTCCCAACAAATTTGTATATTTACTGCTCAGAGGGACACTACAGAGGAATCCAATTCTAAAATTAGACAATACAAGCATACAGAGGAAGCAAGCCACCTGTTATCTCGGACTGTACCTAGACGAAAAACAGACTTTCAACCACCATTTAAAATTGAGAATTGACAACGCCTCCAAAATTAAGCACAAACTAGCAAGGCTAAACTCAACTCAGTATAAATTACCTATTAAGACGATAAGGACCTACCAAATCGCGATATTTGAATCCATCGTATGCTCCGCCACAAGTGCCTGGGCTCACAGACTGAACATACAGACCAACAAGACAACTGCAAGACGAGGTCAACGTAGTGTACTCCTGAGAATGAGCGGAGCCTTCAACACCACCTCACTAGAGGCACTTTGTGTTGTGATGGGGACCTGCCCTATAGACGTAACAATACGTTATAGAGCTGCGCTTTACTGGATTAAGAGGGACAGGGTCGATAAAGTCACCGGAAGAACGAGAACCAATACTATGAACAAAACACAAATGAATCAATGGCGGATTCAAACATGGCAGAGAGAGTGAGATGCATCCGATAAGGGTCGCCTAGTACACTCTTTCTTTCCTGATGTACACGAAAGGCTACAACTGAAACATGTCGACCCAAGCCGAGGGATGGTCCATTTCCTGACACGCCACGGGCTGTATCCGGTGCATTGAAACCGAATGGGACTAACTAACGATGAAGTATGCGTATGTGGAGAAACGGGATACCAGAAAATGTCACACTACTGTGCAACACGCTAGCACAAGTTAGACCTATACAGCATGACAATGACATCGCCAGAAAAATACGTAATCCCGATGACTGGAACAAAATAAATAGCGTAGCCGATATTGTATCGAACACTCTGCACGATGTGGCTGTGCGGTTCTAGGCGCTACAGTCTGGTACCGCGTGAGTGCTACGGTCGCAGGTTCGAATCCTGCCTCGGGCATGGATGTGTGTGATGTCCTTAGGTTAGTTAGGTTTAAGTAGTTCTAAGTTCTAGGGAACTGGTGACCTCAGCTGTTAAGTCCCATAGTGCTCAGTGCTATTTGATCCATTTGGAATGACCTTCAAAGTCTCTAGAATTACATTGCGGTGGACAAAAGTGTGGAAATAAAGTTGTTAGTGCTCGTATGACGTTGCTTCAGTAACCAAGGTAGCCGAACTGTTTAGTAATTCGAGAATCACTGTATCCAAGATTTATATCGCGCCGGACGCTATGACCGAGCGGTTCTAGGCGCTTCAGTCCGGAAACGCGCTGCTGCTATGGTCAAAGATTCCAATCCTGCCTCGGGCATGGATGTGTGTGATGTCCGTAGGTTAGGTTTAAGCAGTTCTAAGACTAGGGGACTGATGACCTCAGATGTTAAGTCCCATAGTGCTTAGAGCCATTTGAACCATTTATACCGCATTTAGAGGAAGCGGAAAAAGATCATCCGCTAAGTCACAATGCGGTCGAAAGGGTGTGTTGAGTGATCGTAGTGGACTGTCCTTGAAGAGGATTGTGACGAAAAATATGGGGACAACAGCTGCAAAAGAACTGAATATTGCATTCGCGAACCCTGCCAGTGGCACATCAACACGAAGGAAATCTCAAAACCACTTATCAGTGATGCAAATGCCCGTAACAAGAAAATGTGTTGCCGAAACCATAAAATCAGGACTATTGATCAATGGAAGAATCACATTTGGTCGGGGCGTACCGTGTTGCACACAGTTTTGAACTAGTGTTCGAGTTTATGTCCTAAGAGTGAAACATGGTGAGGGTCCGGTGCTGATTCAGGCAGCTCTATAGTCGTACTCAATCGATACTCTGCAAGATCACATAGTACCAAGGATTACGCGACCATTTTGGCCGATCAGGTCCATTCCATGGTACAATGTCTGTTCCCCAGTCGTTCTGCTACGTTCCAAGACAACGGGGCTCCTGTTTAGACAGCTGACATCGTGCAGGACTGGTTTTGTGAGCACGAAGATGACCTGTCTCATCTCTCCTGATCGCCAGCCACCAGATCTCAATGTTATTGAGCCTTCGTGACCTTCCTTGGAGACCAGATGTGTTTTCGCTATCCAACTCCATCATCTTTATCTGAACTTGACACTATTTTTCCAGAAGAAGGCTATAAGACTCCCTTCAAACCATACAGGACCATTATTTATCGTTTCCGAAACAAACGGAAGGTTTTTCGAATGTCATCATGTTTCCTAGACCATATTAGGCGTGGTAATGTGTTGTACACTACTGGCCATTAAAATTGCTACACAACGATGTGCTACAGACGCGAAATTTAGCCGACAGAAAGAAGATGCTGTGATATGCAAATAATTAGCTTTTCAGAGCATTCACACAAGGTTGGCGCCGGTGGCGACACCTACAACGTGCTGACATGAGGAAAGCTTCCAACCGATTTCTCATACACAAACAGAAGTTGACCGGCGTTGCCTGGTGAAACGTTGTTGTGATGCCTCGTGTAAGGAGGAGAAATGCGTACCATCACCTTTCCGACTTTGATAAAGGTCGGATTGTAGCCTATCGCGATTGCGGTTAATCGTATCGCGACACTGCGTCTCGCGTTGGTCGAGAACCAGTGAGTGTTAGCAGAATATGGAATCGGTGGGTTCAGGAGGGCAATACGGAACGCCGTGCTGGATCCCAACGGCCTCGTATCACTAGCAGTCGAGATGACAGGCATCTTATCCGCATGGCTGTAACGGATCGTGCAGCCACGTCTCGATCCCTGAGTCAACAGATGGGGACGTTTGCAAGACAATAACCATCTGCACGAACAGTTCGACGACGTTTGCAGCAGCATGGACTAGCAGCTCGGAGACCATTGCTGCGGTTACTCTTGACGCTGCATCACAGACAGGAGCGCCTACGATGGTGTACTCAACGACGGACCTGGGTGCACGAATGGCAAAACGTCATTTTTTCGGATGAATCCACGTTCTATTTACAGCATCGTGATGGTCGCATCCGTGTTAGGCAACATCGCGGTGAACGCACATTGGAAGCGTGTATTCGTCATCGCCATACTGGCGTATTACCCGGAATGATGGTATGGGGTGCCATTGGTTACACATCTCGGTCACCTCTCGTTCGCATTGACGGCACTTTGAACAGTGGACGTTACAATTCAGATGTGTTACGACCCATGGTTCTATCTTTCATTCGATTCCTGCAAAACCTTACATTTCAGCAGTATAATGCACGACCGCATGTTGCAGGTCCTGTAAGGGCCTTTCTGGATACAGAAAACGTTCGACTGCTGCCCTGGCCAGCACATTCTCCAGATCTCTCAGAATTGAAAACGTCTGGTCAATGGTGGCCGAGCAACTTTCTCGTCACAATACGCCAGTCACTACTCTTGATGAACTGTGGTATCGTGTTGAAGCTGCATGGGCAGCTGTACCTGCACACGCCATCGAAGCTCTGTTTGACTCAATGCCCAGGCGTATCAAGGCCGTTATTACGGCGAGAGGTGGTTGTTCTGGTTACTGATTTCTCAGGATCTATGCACCCAAATTGCGTGAAAATGTAATCACGTGTCAGTTTTAATATAATTTATTTGTCCAATGAATACCCGTTTATCGTCTGCATTTCTTCTTGGTGTAGCAATTTTAATCGCCATTAGTGTATTTTTGGTGCAAATGGCTCTGAGCACTATGGGACTTAATATCTGAGGTCATCAGTCCCCCAGAACTTAGAACTACTGAAACCTGACTAACCTAAGGACATCACAAACATCCATTCCCGAGGCAGGTTTCGAACCTGTGACAGTAGCAGTCACGCGGTTCGGGACTGAAACGCCAAGAACCGCTCGGCCACCGCGGCCGGCTGTATTTTTGTGTATCCATATTTTTGTCCACCCGCTGTATGTCTACAAGGAGTCTGCAACAAGTACTCTCTTCTTACAATGCGTCTCTTCTCTTGCGGAATTGTTTTAGGTAGACGACATGTGCAACTTACCTTCTGAAAACCGCTGGTGATAACTGTATACATGGTCGATCACATAAAACTTGCATCATAAATATTGTGGAAATGGAAAGCGCTATTTAGTGCGATCCTCATTGAACGATTGGTAGTAAGGGGCTCGTATTTATAGCCAATCAACAGGTTGTAATAGCACTTAGAAAGTATGTTTTTTGTGCATACATTCTTTTTTTTTAAATGGAACAATGTCTATTGACATAAACACACTGAAAACAGGATAAATTAGAATGTCAGTGGTGTTAGTGGCAGGATTCTATTGCAAGTCGTTTACGAGATGTTTTGAAAAGTTTCCAGACGGATAATTGTTTGTGCCTTTCAACCTGAGTATTTGCTAGGCACAATGTTGTTATGTTTGATTACAGCGTGTTTGTGTGTTCCTTAGTGCACTGCGACTTGCTAGTCAGTATGTGACAGTCTAAGCAGTAGGTCGTGATAGGACGATCGGATTCACGAATGCAGAAAAGGCCGACATGTTCATGGTGTATGGAGGGTGTAGGATCAATGCAGTTCGTCGTTATATGCCATATACGACAAGATATCGCTATAGACATCAACCATCTCGGCAGTTATTTATCAGCATCTTCAAAAAATATGGTTCAAATGGCTCTGAGCACTATGGGACTCAACTTCTGAGGTCATTAGTCCCCTAGAACTTAGAACTACTTAAACCTAACTAACCTAAGGACATCACACACATCCATGCCCGAGGCAGGATTCGAACCTGCGAAAGTAATGGCCTCGCGGTTCCAGACTGCAGCGCCTAGAACCGCACGGACACTTCGCCCGGCTATCAGCATCTTCAACCATTTAAGTGAAAGTTGTAGAGTAACACCTATAGTGTAATACCTATACAACGTTACGGAAGGAAACAAGCGACGACATAAGAGGGGAAATCAACGTTCTTGCTGCTGTTGCAGTTGAGCTGCACTTTAGGTCCTGCGCAGTCGCACGAGCAAGTGGCAAGAGTCAAGCAGGTATCCTAAACATTCTCCATCAACATAGGTCGCATCCCTAACACACCTCTCTTCAGCAAGAGCTGCAGGAAACGATTAGAAGAATGGTGTCAATTTTTGTACATAGGCTTTAAGACAGGATACTCCAGACGTATCACGTAACTTGTTTAGTGATGACGCCACATTTACCAATAATGGTCAGGTAAACAGCCGTCAGGTAGAACGTCAGGGTACTTGGAGTGTAAACGTGTAGTGTAGGATAGTGAACCTTAGCTGATAGGCCCGTTTTTCGTATACAGAACACTGAACGCACCTGAGTATCACAGCCTCCTAATAGACTATCTTCCACGGATGCTACATAACGTTCCTGTGCAGACTGGGAGTAACCTGTGGCACCAAAATGATGACTGTGCAGCCCGTAGTGCACGAATTACTACAGAATGTCTTCACAAGTTATTTACAAGTCGTTGGACTGGGCGCATAGGACCTGTGCCTAGGCCGGTCCATTCCCCGGATTTGACGCCTGTAGACCCTTTCTGTGGGGAAAGTTGAGAGACGCTGTGTGCAAGGATATACCAGCTACACTCGATGATGTATTACTGTAGCCGTCTCGGACATCTCCGCTGAAGTGCTAGCACTTGTGCAGCTGTCGTCCCATACCAGAGCGGAAGCCGATGGTTATTTTAAACAGAGTCTATGACGGTCAGTTGTCTCGTTACTGGTCAGAATCCACTACAGTAGAGTATGCACCTGTCTAGTTCTCTGGTGTGTGCCACCACATGTATTGTACAAGTGTCGGTGTCGGAACTTTTCAAAATACGGTATCTCGTAAACGACTCTCAATAGAATCCTCCAACAAACACCCCTGACACTCTAATTTACCCTTCGTTTAGTTTATTAGTGTCAATAAGCATTGCTCCATCTACAAAAGTGTATGTTTGCACAAACACACAGTTTCTAAGTATTATTACTATCTGTTAATTGGCTAAGAATACGAGCCCCTGATCATCGATCCATTCTGTGCCAACTGCAGATTAATAGTACTTTCCATTTCTGCAACATTTGCGGTCCAAGTTTTAGGTGTGTTGTGTACATAGTTCCGCGTAGTCAGCGCGTACACAACTTTCCCACTAGAGCGCGCCCCGCTAAGCACAACCTGCGCAGGCGCAGCGCTCGTCCGTCTCCGCTCTACGAGATGGCGCTGTCTGAGAGACGGACCGAATTCAGCTTCCGCCGATCCGCGTATTAATATGTAACGCAGCCAATGAGATTGCTGCTAACGTAGAACCTTTTCTCCTCGCGGATCACACTCGCGCAGTGATACTGTAACGTTCCATGGCAAACTCATGTTATTAAAGAACAAGAGTTTATTTGTACCATATACGCCGCTCTGGGCAAGTTGTATATATCGTAATTATTGAACAAAAATATTACTGAATGTGGTGTAAAAGACATTTGTTATTCTCCTTATATTTTTTGTTGTAATATTTCTCTGTATTTAGGATAGGAATTTTTCTGTATTTATTATGTGATTGTAAAATGTGTCAGTATTTGCGATAGCAGAGATATAAAATGTTGCCAGAAGAGAATAATATCGTCAATTTGCAAAGAAATGTTAATAGTCAGCAATACTATTTAAGCACAATGCATTATGCATTCTTTGGTCTTCTCTGTTCAGAAGTCATTGCGGTAGGACACTGTGAAAGAGTTTTTTTACGAATGTGTAGACTTCTTTTGTCTCGGTCTGGACTTAGCCGCCATTAGACGATGCGTTACGAATTAATGTGAGTTGTACTACTGTTTGATCTAAATATATCAGAATTTATCAAATGTGTGAATTATTTATGTAAATTAGCTTGCCCACGTCATCTATAAAATTTCTTTAAGAATTTTTCAGCATTTTTTAGCGGTGTTGCTGGGCTGTGCCGCGACCAACAATAGCAGAGGCGGCACATTTAAAAAATTATCAAACCCGTAAATCGGGAACAGATGCATAAAAATCAATAGTGAATTAAGAAATTGTTCTTCTTTTTCAGTGATCCTGTGGCTGATAAAATTTGAATTAATTATACGTTTGTGCATTCGTAGGCGGATAGTTAATGTTAGTTAACATTGAAATTTAAACAGTTTGGTTCTTTAAAATAACTCAAATGCATAGTGAAGTAGGTTTGATCAGTGATAAATGTCGGCTTGGCAATAATTAAAACATTTTCTGCTAATAGAGGTAATCTTGTGTTCTATGGCTAGTGCTGGGATAAAATTCAGTAAAAATATTTAACAAAAAACCCACTGCATCTGGAAAGTGTATGCCAAGGCCGAAAGATTTAAAGGACTCAATTCTCAACCTAATATTCTTAACCAGTTCATATGAGTTCACGTAAATATTATTTTTTCTTTAAATGTACGTAATTCTTAAGAAAGTAAAAATTTTTATTACCACACGAAAATAACAGAGTGGTTCTACAACAAAGTTCGCACGAAAGAAAATTAACTTAAAAGCAAAAGATAAAATTTATTATTCTTCTTTAACGAAATTTCAAATCAATTCCATTCATTTCGACGATTTCGTTAAATTGGCGCCCAACGTGGGGCTCGAATATGCAGTGGCCACTAAATACCCGTGAGATAACTAGGGAATTAATATAGTCGAACTTTGTTGCAGAACATTTAATAATTTTTCTATGTATTGTATGTATTGCATAACCAATATTGTGTGGTAATACCTGTGTATGATTTTTTTGCATGAGAACACTATGTACCCAGAGGCAAGCTGAAGAAGAGAGCTCAATATTTCGAAAAATTGATTACCTACCACAATATCAGGGGGCAGCTGCACCCAAGATAGATCACCAAAAGGTAAAGCTACAGTGTAGTTGTCCTGTGGGTAGTAAAGTAGCCTCAGTGAAGTGTTCTCGGATCATTAGTGGTGTGCTTGTTGTTAGTACTTTGTTTTAAAATAACAGGACATTTAGGTAGTTAGTCATTGTAGTATATAGTAAGTGTGTATTAGTTAATGTCCATTTCTTGTGTGATTATGTCAGTGAAACCTGAGTGTTAGGATATTTAGTTCAGATTTTATTTCTTTTGTTTACTATGGTTAGGTTGCGTAGTCAGAAAGATATCAACATGGATAATGAGCCAGAGTCAGTAAGTAGTGATACTGAGTTAGAAAGTGGGACACAAAGTAATGTTAGTGACGTAGTTCAGGAAGTACAATGTGAAAATCTGGGGGCAGAAGGGCAAGAAATGTTGCCATTGCCACCCAGTGATTCAGTTGATAGCGGAAATACTGTGCCATCCGCAAGCACTGGACACGGACCAGAGAGTGGTGAGGTGTCAGAAGTGCAATCATTAAGAGTTATGTTCGAGCGCATGCTCAATTTCCAAGCTGAATTTGTACGTGTGCAAGAAGAGCGTGATAGAGAACGTGATGCTAAACAAGCAGAGCGCGATAGAGAACGTGATGCTGAACAAGCAGAGCGTGACCAGAGATTGGTAGCTGAATTTGCATGTATGCAAGCAGAACGCGATAAGGAACGTGATGCTAAACAAGCAGAGCGCGATAAAGAACGTGATGCCAAACAAGCAGAGCGCGATAGAGAACGTGATGCTAAACAAGCAGAGCGTGACCGACGCCTGCATGAGAGGGACTTGCAGTTGATGCAAACTTTAGAAGTTATGCAAAGTGAGATTGTTAGTTTGAAACAAAAATATGAAACCATACCCAAAACGGTGCAAGAATTAAGCGAAAGAGTAGATAGTGTTCAACTGGCTAACGCCAATATCGTAGAGGAAATCAGTGTCCTGACTAATAGGGTCGAACAACTAGAAATTGACACAACTCAAGTAATTGAGAACAAAGTGATCGAACGAGTGCTCAAAGTAGAAACTGAAGTCATAAAAGAAATAGATCAGAAAGTGCACGCCGCAATTGAGGCCAGAGATGTGGGCTCAAGTGCGGATGTGCAGGATCTAAAAAAGATAGTGCACAAAGACATTCCGCTGTGGCAGCGGAGTGTGGACCGTCGTCTTGCCGAGATGGAGCTTAGCTTGCGGCATGACGAGGCACAGGCGTATGTCACGCCAGCCAGGTCCAACAATGATAGGCTTATAAATACTGCAGTAAAAAATTGCGACTGCGAGACAGAACAGGCAACCAATGTAAGCGAAACAAATAAATGTCATTCCAAAGTAGTGATTGAAGAAAGCTTGATTAGGAACCGACAGTTTCAGATCTTTACAACGGAGAAGAAATCTGTTCACCCTGTAGTGTTTATCAAGGGATTTAGAAACATTTTGCCTAGCGTTTGGAGTCATACCCAGAAAATACAGTTCGTTATGTCTTACATACAAGGAGATGCTGCATTATGGGCAACCGAAGCAGCTGATAGTTGCGATACATATGAGCAATTTGAAAAAGCATTCTTGGCCAAATATTGGTCAACATGTATCCAGGAGAGATTACGGAAGGAGGTATATAATCCAGAGCCGTATTCTCCACGACTAGGCAATTTGCGAAAATATTTCGAGAAGTACATTAATAAGACCCGTTACTGGGACGAACAGATTTCATCCCGGGATTTGATCAGACTTTTGAAATCACACTTGCCGATACATGTAAAGGAAAAACTTATACACGTGCCCGAAAATGATATGGAACATTTCTTGTCTGTTCTGGACTCAATTGACCTGATTCAGGAGGACGTTAAGGCAGCCTCTGAACAGGCTAGAAGTAACGGAAATGGTTATAGAAATGGTAGAAATATCACGCCTCCACCAAGTAATGGAAACGGCGGAGGTAATAATAGGAGACAAGATTATGCACAAAACGGAAATAGAGGTAGAGACCGGAACGGCAATAGTCTGCCGGTGAATAATGACCGGAAAAGGAGGTTCGATGACCGGTATGAGACAGGCCCACCAAGCAATAGTAGATGGAAAAATGCCAGGGGGCCGAGCAACACTAATACTTATAATGATGCAAACCGAACTTGGCCGCAGAACCAGAGGCCCAGTCCGGACCGGCAAAACAGTGATAGATATGACAATAACCGACCGCCACCACAAAATGCGCCAATTGCGCAACCGTGGCGGCCGACGCAACACAACGTGCACATAGTGGAGGTCAGTGACACAGAGCAGCCACGCCCATCCACTAGCAATAATTCAACAAACTAGATGCAGCCGAGATACGCTCTCCATCGTCGGCTGAGGTTTGGAGTGAGAGCAGCCCGACACAGAACAAAACACCGAACAAAATCTGTATCCTTAGGTATAATGACGGGGTACAGATGGGAGATGAATTAATAACTGAATCATCCACGTGCATAAAGGAGCACAAAGACAAAGTACAAGCGATAATAGAGATCAAAATTAACAATATTGATGTGCAAGCGGTCGTAGATACAGGTGCTACTGTCAGTGTTATGAGTATGGACTTATTCAAAGTACTGGGGAAGGAAAGGCGTATGCTGACCTTTCCCGTGAATAATTGCAAAGTCACTGGAGCCATAAGTGCACAGCGACAAATAATTAAACTCCAAGTGCGGGTAGAGAGGTATTTGGGGGATGAAGCCATAGCGTGCTCATTCCTGGTAGTAAAGGGTTTAAAAGTAGCCTGCATTTTGGGGGTAGATTTTTTGAGAGAAAGGGACGCAATAATCGACCTTTCTCGGGGAAAATTAAGTTTGGTGAATGCTGGTAGGAGAATAGAATTGTCCATGCTCAGATCTGAAGAGGTACCTGTACCTAATTGTAACGCTATTAACATAAAATGTAGGAATCAGTCGATACTACATTTAGACAATCATTGTCTAGCACAGAATCTCTATTATCCTGACGTACAATGTGATCAATCAAAAGCAAATGTGGACGCATTAATGAACAAAGTATTACAGTCCGAAAATTTGAACTCTATGCAACAGCAGGATTTGGTACAGTTATTATCTAATTATGCAGATGTATTTTCAGAACGACCAGGAATTGTTAAGGGATATCAGTACAATATCGAGGTGAAGCCTCACAAAACTTACTGTCGAGCCTCATACTCCATTCCTTGGCCCAAGAAGGAAAAAGTTTTTTTACGAACATTTGGAGAGTTAAATAAATTGTTCAGGTTATACATTGCATATAAGCACACAAGATAAGAAAAGCAGGGTGCAACCTTACCAGGTGCGCTCAGAAAAGGAAAGAAAAATATAATCGACATGTGACGAATAACCACAAATTTAGTGTTGGGGACTTGGTACTCTTACGCAATCATCCTAAGTCCTCGGCATCGTTGAAACAGAATAGCAAGTGGCAATTGGTGTACAATGGACCTTTTAGAGTAGTAAGTGTGCCACATGAGTGTAGCTATCTCTTAGCAGATCCCCACTCAGGGAGAGTACGGGGACTGTATCCGTGTAAGGATGTAAAAGCATTCCTACAGTAAAAGACTAATAGTCATATGTGGACACCATTCGTTTGTAAATAATGAACATTAATGATGTGTGATCTTTAGAGATAATGTACTAGTGTAGAAGTGTTTAGTTATAAGAATATGATTGACTTTCTCATGTGTATGGATATTTGTGTTATGTACTCTTTTAATTTGTGTTATCTAGAACATGCTCTAAATGTTTGCACAGATAATCTGATTAGTGCAATTATTTGTAGTGTTAAGCTGTGACAGAGTTCAATCAAAAAGAACATTTTAGTAATGATTAGTTAGTGTACTACATAATTTTCTATGTGCCCAAATTTGAAATATTTCTTGGCACAATCTTTTCTATTATGTGTATGTATGTATATATGTGTAGCTGTCAGATTGACAGATTCGAACCCAGAATAATATCAATAATATGAGGCCCTGAGAACTTTATTATCTCACCAATGTTATTAGAGAAAATAATGCACCCAGTAGTGACCCGAGGGCACCACGGGAGGCAAACTTGTTGCAAATGTAAGTAGTGCAAGGTTACGCACAAAGAAGCTTCAATTGAAGCATGTGCAGATTCAAACAGTAAAAAAGAGCTAGCCAGATACAGTCCAAGTCAATTTTTGCCTACAGAGACTACACTGTAGTTACGTAGGACGTTGATAGTAAAGTGTGACATGAGTTCAAAGGAGTTATTGAACAATATGCCTGAATCCGGCTGGAATGCACAAATAAAATCTACTCGAACACGAATATAGATGACTTTGGGCAAACTAATACGAATTTTTAATATTTTGTTACCATGTACGCAAATATCACACCTTGGTAAAGAGTTACGAATGTGCTGTTACAAAAAAAAAAAATTGTACAGCGGACATTGTAAATAAAAATAAAGGAACTTTAACAAAAGTGCAGTATTGTGCGGCAGAGACAGACAGTGACTGTTAAACCTGCAGCAATACGTCACGGAATAGTTGAGTATAAGTAATAAAAAAACTGTATCATCGCCGTGTGTGCAAGTGGACAAGGAACTAGCACGACACGAACCGTGAACCGATAACGGACGGTGGATCAAGCTAGTGTCAAACTTTAACTCATTGTGTGTCAAGGGACGCTAGGAAAGCGCATTGACTACGAAGATACATTTTGTCCTAAGGTGAAAACTTGCGTGTGACTAATGACAAGTCATGACATGGTGAAAAATATTGTGTGCCCATAAAACGTATTACTGTGACAACGAAACATTGTGCAAACCAGACTAGTGAAGGCCTACTGAGTAATAACTGCCACTAACTGTGTGCGTTCTTTCCCACAGCAGGAAAAATGCCTATAAGGATAATACACTGTTTCTGAACTTGTTGCATGTTTCCTGGAGCACTGCAAGAAGACGTCGCACGGGCGAGCGGATATCCAACGCGCATCCGGCTACATCAGCTATGCAGCGGCCGCAGCAGCCCGTAGCAGACCAGACAGCCAGCCACGCCCCTCCGCGCCGTAGCTGTCAACGCCGGGGGCGGTGACCTACACGGAGTCAGCGCGCCGCGCCGAGCGCCGCTCAACAATCACTCCGCACCGCTCACCAAATACAGCATTATTGATTTTTTTTTATGTTCACATAAACTGAATAACATGTCAATGACTTCATTTCGATAAACATTGAACATTTACTATGTGTGTCCGTAAGAGATATATCCTAGGGCAAGTGACCTTGTAGTGTATCACAAGAATAATAGTATCACACACAAAAAAACTTCCGTCGAACTGTATGTGACTGTGATATTGTGTAATTGTGTAACCGTTTGTGACGAACTGCTAATTTAATTCAAATGAATAACTGTTAAAGAGACAATATTGACCATGAACCAACTGGGATGGCTGGGCTCCGGCACATTTTTGCCCAGGTTTCCTGTTTGCCTACGCCCAAATGGGGGAGCCATGAACTTATATAACCCTGGGACTAAATAAAAGAGCCATTCCGTAAAAAAATACAGAAGTGTAAAGAACGTTACTGGCACCATTGTGTCAAAGTGTAAAAACTCTTTGCCAAATGCTGCCAGGGGGCAATGTAACGTTCCCTGGCAAACTCATGTTATTAAAGAACAAGAGTTTATTTGTACCATATACGCCGCTCTGGGCAAGTTGTGTATATCGTAATTATTGAACAAAAATATTACTGAATGTGGTGTAAAAGACATTTGTTATTCTCCTTATATTTTTTATTGTAATATTTCTCTGTATTTAGGATAGGAATTTTTCTGTATTTATTATGTGATTGTAAAATGTGTCAGTATTTGCGATAGCAGAGATATAAAATGTTGCCAGAAGAGAATAATATCGTCAATTTGCAAAGAAATGTTAATAGTCAGCAATACTATTTAAGCACAATGCATTATGTATTCTTTGGTCTTCTCTGTTCAGAAGTCATTGCGGTAGGACACTGTGAAAGAGTTTTTTACGAATGTGTAGACTTCTTTTGTCTCGGTCTGGACTTAGCCGCCATTAGACGATGCGTTACGAATTAATGTGAGTTGTACTACTGTTTGATCTAAATATATCAGAATTTATCAAATGTGTGAATTATTTATGTAAATTAGCTTGCCCACGTCATCTATAAAATTTCTTTTAGAATTTTTCAGCATTTTTTAGCGGTGTTGCTGGGCTGTGCCGCGACCAACAATAGCAGAGGCGGCACATTTAAAAAATTATCAAACCCGTAAATCGGGAACAGATGCATAAAAATCAATAGTGAAATAAGAAATTGTTCTTCTTTTTCAGTGATTCTGTGGCTGATAAAATTTGAATTAATTATACGTTTGTGCATTCGTAGGCGGATAGTTAATGTTAGTTAACATTGAAATTTAAACAGTTTGGTTCTTTAAAATAACTCAAATGCATAGTGAAGTAGGTTTGATCAGTGATAAATGTCGGCTTGGCAATAATTAAAACATTTTCTGCTAATAGAGGTAATCTTGTGTTCTATGGCTAGTGCCGGGATAAAATTCAGTAAAAATATTTAACAAAAAACCCACTGCATCTGGAAAGTGTATGCCAAGGCCGAAAGATTTAAAGGACTCAATTCTCAACCTAATATTCTTAACCAGTTCATATGAGTTCACGTAAATATTATTTTTTCTTTAAATGTACGTAATTCTTAAGAAAGTAAAAATTTTTATTACCACACGAAAATAACAGAGTGGTTCTACAACAAAGTTCGCACGAAAGAAAATTAACTTAAAAGCAAAAGATAAAATTTATTATTCTTCTTTAACGAAATTTCAAATCAGTTCCATTCATTTCGACGATTTCGTTAAAATACCTGAACGCTCGAGGTATTATAACGAGTGTACAGACCTCCGATTCGTCAGTCTGCATTAGTCTGTAGTCAAGTTTCAGTCTGCGCCTAATAAGATTATCATATTCCTGTACATAGCCATGAAGAGAAATGTATAGACACTTTGTCAAGTATCAGAGATATGTGAGAATAAGATTAACGTACCAAGACCAAAGGAACTTCAGATTGTCAATTGTAAATAGCATCCAGAATCAAGTTACGTAATATGCTTTTTATTATTTTAATAAATATGTGTGAAAATTAATCAAGTTCTGTTTAAAGTTGGTCACCGTCAATCTGCTACTCTAAGCGTGCAAGTGGCATTTCTATCGTCTGAGCTAACGGTAGAAGATAAACACGCCACGATAAGACCACGAGACATATTGCTGACACTCGCCTACTTCGTTAGAGCGACAAGTCAAATAATCTGATGGTGTGTGTACCAAAGGTCTTAGAATAAGCACACCACAAGGTGATTGACCCTGTATCTGAGTTACTTCAGCTGTTCTCCAATTATAACACCATGACATGTTGAATTTGCTTGTAAAATGATCCACTGATGAGTAGAACTGCTATTAAGTATACATAGTCCTCTTTCGTCGAAAAACAATGGCGAGAACATACGTCAAGTGAAGGAAAATTTCATACGAAAAGAATAACTGCAGTTTGTCGACATTGGTATAAAACTATTGATCAGACTGTTGATACCATCTCAATATTGTCAACGCGATACTGTATTTGGTGCATATACTGTAAGAATTTCACAGCAAATCCATGCAATTTAGACGTTTTATTTACGAGATTAATACGGATAGTGCTGTCGCGCGTACTTCACCGTATCTTCCAATTGCCGTGCCATTTCATTCCCGGACTGTGATGCATCTGTTATCAGTATCTGTAGGAAACGCAGAACATGTATTCTCTCCTGACATTGCGTCAGTGGTGTTCCGCAATAGTCTTCGCGTCGGACGACATGTATAACTTACTTTTTTAAGTCCCCCGTACATGCTTACCGGTCTGGTTTGGGAAGGATGGGACAGGTCGGCGTCCATGACTTTATAACTGGAACGGTCCTGGTATTATCCTTAAGTAATTTGAAGAAGCCACGGAAAACCTAAATCAGGATGGTTGTATGTAGATTGTAATCTCCATCCTGAATTCAGTAATAGGTAGAGCGTAGACTTCTAGAAAAGTTAACAAGATGCATCATGGCCTGTATACAAGGATTTTGCTAAAGTTGAGGCAGTTGCTATTTATGTTGTTGACAGTGTCATCCCGACGTAATGGTGCTTTTCTGCTCCACGAGACTTGCCTCGTGAAATAGTTGCGCAAGGTTGTTTCGTATTGTGTAAGTGCAACTTTGATGCTGCTACTGCTAAGCTTCAAGCCAGACACGTCTTTTCTACAGCTACATATGTAATTCGCAGGCCACCTTACGGTGTTGAACGCGAGTGTTCTGTTGCGAAACGAGTCCCCACAATCAACATCCCAGGTCACGTAATAAAGTGAACCGACGCTTTCAGATATAGATCCAGCCGTATAAAATTTTGGATTCGCTTGTGGGCAACGTAGCGTGCCGAACTCAGCATGAACACCATATTCGTCATCATCATCGTCATCACATTAATCGTCATCTATGCTGCAGATGACGACTGTTAGATCCTAATTGTACCCTCCAAACCTCCACAATTCGCGGAATAATTATTTCTGACTCACCTGTTTGTATGCTTTATTTTCAGTGTAGTGGAGTGGAGAAGAATACCAGTCGCTTCTGTTATGGGCAGGTGAAGGAGTGTGGAGTTTACACTGATGAATAAACTGCATGTATAGACAATTACGACTTTATTAATAAGGAAACCAGAGATGTGTTAATCACTTTGTAACATGAGTAATGCTTTGATACCACAGTAGAATAGTAGGGAACTCTCTTGACTCGTCAGTGACTACTTGTGAGTCTCTCACATCACTGGCTGATACGACGGCTGCCGTCACTGCGCCGTCTGCTCGGCTTGTGCGGTGAGAGTCTGCAGGAGGTTCGCCCTCTTCACTTTGCCTACCACCGTCCTAGGGATCGATGACACAAAGTGGACGCCGCCCCGTAGGTGCTTGTACGGGTAGCTGGACAGCTTGTCTGGAACACATACACAGGGTGCCGTTTCATCGTTGCTTTCCAGATAGACAAATTTATGGTTATATTTTTCGTGCATTTAATGCAATAGGACTGACATGCATCACATATCGCATAAACACAGTTAAAAAAACTAAACCATCTTATCAGTTAGGAAGGAAAAGTATTTTGATTAATGCACTACCACTGGCATACATTTTTTTCAAAACAGCAAGCATACAACAATAACGTTAAAAGGACCAAAATAAACTTCACAGTTCATCATTAACCTCTTACCGTCCACTACTGGATACAAAGCTATTCCAAGATCCTCCACACATTACCGTCATCTGTTTTTGGCATCCATATTTTTTATGCTAATTTTTATATTTTCAATCCATTTGCTATGAGGTCAACCTCTAGCTCTTTTCTCATCACGTAGGATCCAACACAGTCTTATTCGTCCATCTCCCATCCTTTGTCTCACTATATGACCATCCCCTTTCCATTTATTTATTCAAAGGTCATTAACCGCATCTGGCATCGAAATGAATCGATGGTGACAGGTGAAAATTTGTGTCGGATTGGGACTCGAACCCGGATCTCCCGCTTGACTCCAGCGACCGCTTCTGCCATTCGAATACGCTTCCCATCCGACAAAAATCCCAGCTTGTTACACACTGCTATCATGGCGTCACATACGCATCAACCCATTTCTCGCCATTTCGGACTGAATGGATTTTTGCTCGGCGTCACATTATATATATATATTCCTTCGGACATGTGTAGCATTTGTAGATTTAGATAAGCTTTTTGACGATGTTGACTGGATACAGTTTTTGAAATTCTGAAGATACCAGCAATAAAATACTCAAGGCGAAAGTTTACCTATGATTTCTGTAGAAACCAGACTGTAGTTATAAGATTCAAAAGGAATGAAAAGGACATAGTTATTGAGACAGACGGGAGATATAACTCTAGCCTAACCGCAATTTTATTCAATCTGTGCGTCGACAAAGCAGTAAAGAAACCCAAGGGCGAGAGGTGAACTAAGTTCACGGAGAAGAAATGTGAAAACGTGAAGTTCTTCTATGATAGCGTAATTCTTTCAGAGACAGCAAAGGCTTGGAAGAGAAGTTGAATGGAACGGGTGGAGTCTTGAAAAAATATTGTAATACGAGTATAGACACGAATAAAAGTAAAGCAAGGATAATGGAATGCAATGGAATTAATACAGGCGATGCTGAGGGAATTAAATTAGGAAATTTGACAGTGAAAGTAGTAAATAAGTTTTGACATCCCTGTAGTAGATTAAGTGATGGCATAAGTGGAGAGGATTTGAAATGCAGTCTGGCGATGTGGTGCTACAGAAAAATGATGATGATTGGATAGTATACTGGACAAGTAATAAAGAGATACCTAATATAATTGGGGAGGAAAGAAATTTATGGCACAACTTGACTAAAAAAGGGATCCACTGATATGATACATCTTGAAGTATAAAGGAATGGGAAAGGAGTGGGGACGAGGGCTTCATCACAGTAACGAAATGGATCAAATGGATGTCTTTCGCAGTACGGAAGAGTTGAGGCTTATACAGGACTAATTAGCGTGGAGAACTACAACAAATCATTTCTGAACGGTAAAACTATTTTAAACTTTCACCTAAGCTGTAAAACTCTTTATACGGTAGACCTTTCGTCGTGTATCACATTACATTGCTGGCCAGTTTTGGCAATCTCTAATCGTTGCTACGGTCTTACGCCACGTCATGTGGGCCTGTATGGCCACATGATATCACTATACTGGTCCAAGTCGCACCCAGCCTCTTGGTGCATCAATCACTTCCCCATGATCGACTACTGCTTCCTGCGGAGTGCGTCTATCATTGGGCCAAAGAGTGGGAAGGTTGAAGGTCTGAGATGCGGGCTGTAAGGTGGACGAGGAAGACTGTGAGCTCCTGCCGGGTGCGCAGACTAGCGAGGCCTTGCGTTATCATGGAGAAGGAGACGTTCATTTGCATCTTTGTGGCGACGAACAGGCTGAAGTCGTTTCTTCAGTTTACTGAGGGCAGCAAAATACATTCAGAATTGATCGTTGGACATAAGGGAGGACATCAAACAGAATAACCCCTTCAGAGACCCAGAAGACCATTGACATGCCTTTACCGGCAGAGAGAGTGGCTTTGGACTTTTTCTTCGGAGGAAGGGTGGTGTGGCACTGTTTTGTTTCCAGTTCGAAGTGATGAACCCATCTTTCATCGCCTGTGGCGATATTCGGCAAAAAATGGTCACTGCACCTCGCAAGCAGTTCCGCACAGATGGTCCTTCGTTGGTTTTTTATAGTCTTCTGTTAGGCGGCGAGGAACCCGGAGGAGGCACATCTTTGAGTACTCCAACTTGTGGACGAGCGCGTCAGTACTAGCAACAGAGCCGTCCAGTTGTGCACCGAGATGTTTGTTTGTGGTCCGTCGGTCACCTCGGACGAGTGTCTGCACGCTCCAGCATTGCAGGAACCGTAGCTGTGTGCGGACGGTCGGCACGCGGGAGATCGAACGGGTTTGCGCGAGCTTGTTCTCTATGACCACCCAACGACTCACCGTGCTTTTGTTAACTGCCATGTCTCCGTAGAGATTCTACAAGCGCCTATGAATATCCGCAAAGCTCTGGTTTTCCGATAAACGAAACTCCGTAACAAACAGCTCTCTGCTTGGAACGCACCTCCGTTACAGACACCATTCTTAAGGATACGGTAGTGACGCCTCCTGTCGGAACTTTATGAAACTATAGAGACTGAATCGGGAATATTCGTCGATGTACCACAACGAATTCCGCATTTTTTCAATCGAAATTTGCTGAGAAAAAATCTGTCACTCTTCTTATTGCTCACATTTTCTCACTTCGTGAGACGTATTGGCAGGACTATGTTCTCCAACCCTTCCTGGAATGTATTCTCCCGCATTTTTTCAATCGAAATTGGCCGGGGAAAACGTGTGTTGCATTACTTATTGAACGCCCCCTGCATCACAAATATGACACACGCATCACCGATGCATCTGCATTTGAAAATGGCCACATGGAATGTGATAGATGATACGATAAAAACCACCTAGCGTATGGAATCTGACAGCCTAGGTGGATTTTAAAAATGTTTTTATCATTCAGAAATTAAGGCGAGGCTGTGGCCCTTCACACGAAGAAACTAATTCATCAAAATCAGTTTTCGAACTGAAGATCGCATTAACCATGGTCTATCACATACTCAATATTTTTCCCTACCTTCTTTTTGGGCCCAACACCCAACTTTCCCAATACTCGTTGGACAGCCCGCAACCCGCATCCATTAGACAGAACTGCGAGTATACGTCCGAAATATAAATTTAACAGTACGTTTTTCTTCTAAATGTCAAGTCTTTAAGTCCTAGAAATTTAGTGTAGACACGTAGTCTTTTTTTTATACATAAACGCGATCATTTCCTACGAAGATATTTAGAAAATTTGTTTCATAAGCAACCGAAGAGCAAATCCCCCTTTAAAAGGAACATCACGATAATGCCATGTAACACAGCCTCAAGCCTCGGTAACGGCCTCAGTTCGGCGAGGAAGGGAGGCGACAAGTTGCTTCCTGTATGCCATATCCATCAGAAGATACTCAGTGATCAGATCCCCTAATGCCGCAAAGCAACGGTCATGTTTATTGCTACGTTTCACCAGACATTTTGTACGGGATGAAGATGGGGTCATTTAACGCACCAGTCGTTGTGCGATACGGTCCCTGAACGTTCGCCACCCCAGAGACGTCAACGTTCAGCGCTACGAACACGACTGTTGTCATCTTGGAAAGTACCGGTATCTCCAGCGTACTCATCATGAAGTTGTAGAACAAATGGAAACACTTGGTCAGTGAGGATGTAGATGTAAACATATCGGCTTATATTAAATAGGGATACAGTTCCTAATGTTCTGTAAAATTATGTTTACTTGTATCACCCGTAGTCGAAATTCGACCAGTTGTGTCGATGTCATAAAAATATAACTGCCCATCACAGGGAGAATGATCATACGTTGAAGTCATTGGACATGATCTATCTTGAATTGATACACTCCACGTAAAAGTGTGTCTGAAATTTTAGTCTTAGAGCTGACCACAGCAAATACTGCATTGTAGCTACGAATACGAGTATTATTGAAATAATTCTTTGATTTCTCTTTAATTGTTTGATCATTTGAAGTGAGTCCCTCATACAGTGCCTTGAAAAATAAATTTGTGTTAACAGCGGTAAATTATATTTCCCTTATGACAATACAAAGTGAATGTCGTTGTATCATGTAAAGTAATGTCAGTTGCGAAATGTTTTGCATCACAAAATCAGCATTGTAAATTCATCAAATCGCAATTATAACTCTCAAAATTATTTGGAATTGCATTCAGTGCACATCTAAACTTCTGTTTCGAAACAACAACAGAATTATCATTACTGATGTCCGCTATATTCCTACTACTTTGTCTACGCAAAGATTGTGTGTCTCTAGCTCTTTGTCTTTCAGGCCGACCCGTTACCGTTTTTCTTCGCGGTACAGCTTAAAACAAGTGTAGTTTCCGTGTAAAAAGGGAAGTCGTAGCTATTTAAACTGATGAAATTGAAAATTAGGAACGAAGTTCAGATTTTATGGTAACGGCCTCAAATGAAGACAGAGTTAGTTCCTTTACCTTTAGACAAAAGTTAGCGAGAAAACGACACCACTAAACAACGTAATGTACAGTATTGTGTTTCCCGCGAAAGCTTCGTTATGTCGCCGTTTTGTTTTCCTCTACTGATAACATCAATGAGCTCGCAATTGTGGCATTGTAGCTGCCGGTTATACACCGATAAGCCAGAAAATTATTATTACCTACCTAATAGCCGATATGTCCACTTTTGACAAGGATGGCAGCGGCAACGTGTCGTGGCATGGAAGCAATGAGGCTTCGGGAGGTCGCTGGAGGGATCTGGCACCATATCTGCACACCCAAGTCACCTAATCCCCTTAAATTCCGAGGACGGTGTGGGGGTGGGGGGGGGGGAGGGGGTGATGAGCTGTGACGTCACGTTCAATCACATCCCAGATGTGTTCAGTCGGAACCAAATCTGGCGAGATGGGGGGCCACTACATCAACTGGAACTCGCCACTGTGTCCCACGACCTAGTCCATGTCTCTCCTGATCTTGCGACATGGAGCATTGTCTTGTTGGAAAATGCCACTGCCGCAGAGAAACACGATGGTCATGAAGGGGTGTACGTGGTCTGCAGCCAGTCTACAGTTCTCCTTGGCCGTCATGATGACTTGCACGAGCTCCACTGAACACACAGATGCCCACGTGAACGTTTTCCATATCATAATGGAGCTGCCGCCAGCTTATCTCCGTCCCTCAGGAGCTGTTTCCCCAGAAGAAGACGGATTTGCGCCCTCCCATCGGCATGGTGAAAAAGATATCGGGATTCATCAGACTATGCGAAGCCCTAGCACTGTGTCAGCGTCACAGGAGGCTGTCAGAAGACGGAAGAGTTGCTAATTTTGCGAAGAAAGAGGAATATCACTTTCGCTTTGAGTGTTGTTCTATGCTTTATTTACATAACATTTTCTCTGATGATACTATTACTGCTAATGTAGGCGAAATATATTGCCTTTAGATAGACGCAGACGTTGTGGATTATTGCTGAGGGGGTCATTGTCGGTCTTCAGTGGGCATAATTCCGGGTTCGACCCCAGTTGGTCTTGTGACTTTTGTTCGTCAGTTATCGCTTCTTTCACTTCCGCAAACGATATATTAATGTGAATAATGTCAAACTGCGCTGTGATTTGGATTCTACGTTGGGCTGTAGCCTCTCCTATAACTGGCTCGATAAATCAGTTATGAGTTCAGAGGAAAGCAGCTCCGACATGGGTATGCATAATAAACCATTGTATCGCTCAAGCCAACCTTCAGGATAAGGACAACTTTATTTCCTTATGTCATGACGAAGATCGGATGCGGAGCAGTTGTTTTCAAAAATAGAGAAATGGAAAAGTTTTCTTCCCGTGTGGAAACGTCGATTTTTTATGAGTCACTCCAAGTTTGAAATCCAGCAGTGTGTTTTCTTTTAATACAAATGGCCAAAGTCAGAACTGCTCCCTTATTAGACGTTCTCAATTTTTTCTAATCTTCACGTCAAAACCAACGATATTATTTCCACTTTAAATTCAGTCTCCATCTGTGACCCTTACCGTTCCCTTATAACAGTCTCTTAGTTTTAGAAAACAAAATTTGCTTATATACTAGTAGAAATAGCAGTAATTTTAGACAGTTTTCTTCTTTCCTGCATTTCTAATTGTTGTGAAGCACACACGAATACCATAATCGTGGTCGATTTTAGCAGTCAAATGCATCAAAAACTTCTGACGTGAAGAGAAGGTAATCACTTGGACTCACCTAACTGAACTTCCCACCCTTTCCGACCAGCTAGAGAAAATCGGAGACACTGCCTCCGGAACACCCAGCTCACGACTGGCTCATGTTATGATGTGACGAACCCGTTTCTTGAGAACGGTAATTGATCCCAGTTCCAACTCCCTCACATATGATTCTAGCTCACAGTAATACCGAGTTTTACCAATCCACTTTTGTCGATGACTCTTCACTGAATGAGCTTAGAGCCACACTTACCTGTCTGGCTAGAAAAGAAATGATACTACTGTGCCTACGAGAGTAACTTCTCTCTGCAATCTTAATTACTCGTTGCTGGTGCACATCACCCCAGTTTTGAGTAATTTGGGCGTTTTCAGTGGTTTTTGCTGTTTTCAGGACATCAGAGTATTGAATCGCTACTTTTGGATTTCAGTGGTAGGCTGTCGCTGGCCCTTGTCCCTTACGTACCGGCCACCAGGTCGACGAGCTGTTGTCGCGTGACGGAGGCGCCGGGCCGCAGGACGACGAAGCCGGTGGGGTGCTCCGTGTCTGTGGGGTGCGGCTTCCCCAGCACCACGGCGTCGGCCACGGCCGGGTGCGACACCAGCACAGACTCGATCTCTGAGGGAGACACCTGCAAAACAACGTAGGGAACACACTGTTTACTGGACACCGGGACTTCACTGTGAGTACAAGCACACTTTCAGAAGGCAACATACAGGGTGTGTAAATAAAGTTTCAAGACAGATCTTATCCTGAGTAGCGGTGCGCGCGCAGACCGGTCTCGCCACCTGCGCCAGGTGGTGGGGGGTGTTGGGTAAGCGAGCCAAGCATCCGCATCCGCCGGCGAAACGCTGGAGTGAAAACATCGCATGTGCAGAGACTGTGTGTGTCGAAACGTCGTCCAGAAATCGCAGCGTCCAAAATACAGCGCCTCTTGGAGCAGCGGTGTTCTATCAAATTTTGTGTAAAACTGAACAAAACCGGTACAGAAACGTTAAAAATGACTCAAAAGGCCTCTAAAGAATACTCCATGTCAGATGTCATGGTTTTCATGTGGCACAAGAGGTTCAAAGATGGCCACGAAGACTTGGAGGACAATGAACGCTCTGGAAGACCTTCAACGAGGCAAACTGACGAAAATCTGGCCAAAATGCATCAAATTTTAAACAGTAACCGGCGTCTCGGAATCAGAATAATTGCAGATGAAGTGGGTTAGAATCACCAAACGGTATTTTAGCTGGTGACAGAAGATCTAATGATGAGAAAATTGTGTGCGAAACTTGTCCCTAAAGTGCTCTCGGATGAGCAGAAGTACTGGCGCCTGGAAGTTTCGCAGGAAATACTTGAACGTTTACAAACCGATACTGATTTTTTGGACGAAGTGGTCACTGATGAGGAGACCTGGGTCTTCGAATACGATCCAGAGTCGAAGAGGCAAAGCTTGGAGTGGCACACCGCCTCATCACAAACCCGAAGAAAGCCTGTATCAGCAAGTCACGTGTGAAAAGCGTGTTCATTGCTTCCTTCCACGCAAAAGCAGTGATCCACAAAGTGTTTGCGCCTGTCGGACAGACTGTCAATGGTCAGTATTATACTGGAATGGTCCGCCGTTTAAGGGATCGAGTCCACCGAACTCGCCAGGAGAAGGAGGAGGACTGGGTGCTCCACAACAAGGCGACCGTTCACACCTGCTTCGCTGGACTGAATTTTTGACCCGGTTCAATGTGGCAGCGCTGCCGCAGCCACCCTATAGCTCCAACCTCGACCCAAGTGTTCCCCCAGATGAAGAGAGATCTTAAAGGGAAGTAGTTTGACGGCGTCACATCGGTCCAAAAGGCTTCGACGAGGGTTTTGAACAACATTCCGGTTAAGGAGTTCCAGGGAGCCTACCAGCAGTGGAAATATCTCTGGCAGCGATGTCTGCATTCTCAAGGCACATATTCTGAAGAATTTTAGTCCGATGTATGAAAGTATTCAATAAATTTTATGTTCTGAGACCAGTCTTGAAACTTTATTTACACACCCTGTATTCCAAATGCAATTAACAAATTGCCTGTCAGCTCCCGTCTCGGTTCCTTCGGCCGACGGTTGTTCGATGATTTTTCTGAAATTTCACCAGCACAAGTGGCTGGCATTGTCAAAGCTTAACCCTCCATTTGCCGACATGGAAGTACCTGCTGTGGACAAGAGCTATCACACCTGCTTGTTCAGAGAAGCCATAGAAATACACAAACAGTTTTACGACCATGAAACTCATTGGCAAATGTGGGTGGACTGCCATTCCACGTCTGTTGTACTCTCCTCATTTAGCACCTTCAGAGCTCCATGGCTTTGGGCCTACGAAAGATGGACTGTGTGGTCGACAGGTTCCAGTCTCAGATGTTGTTGTTTTTGTCTTCAGTCCTGAGACTGGTTTGATGCAGCTCTCCATGCTACTCTATCCTGTGCAAGCTTCTTCAACTCCCAGTGCTTACTGCAACCTACATCCTTCTGAATCTGCTTAGTGGATTCATCTCTTCGTCTCCCTCTACGGTTTTTACCCTCCACGCTGCCCTCCAATGCTAAATTTGTGATCCCTTGATGCCTCAGAACACGTCCTACCAACCGGTCCCTTCTTCTTGTCAAGTTGTGCCACAAACTGCTCTTCATCCCAATTCTATTCAATACCTCCTCATTAGTTATGTGCTCTACCCATCTAATCTTCAGCATTCTTCTGTAGCACCACATTTCGAAAGCTTCATTCTCTTTGTGCCCAAACTATTTATCGTCCACTTTTCACTTCCATACATGGCTACACTCCATATAAATACTTTCAGAAACGACTTCCTGACACTTAAATCTATACTCGATGTTAACAAATTTCTCTTCAGAAACGCTTTCCTTGCCATTGCCAGGCTACATTTTATATCCTCTCTACTTCGACCATCATCAGTTATTTTGCTCCCCAAATAGCAAAACTCCTTTACTACTTTAAGTGTCTCATTTCCTAATCTAGTTCCCTCAGCATCACCCGACTTAATTCGACTACATTCCATTGTCCTCGTTTTGCTTTTGTTGATGTTCATCTTATATCCTCCTTTCAAGACACTTTCCATTCCATTCAACTGCTCTCCCAAGTCCTTTGCTGTCTCTGACAGAATTACAATGTCATCGGCGAACCTCAACGTTTTTATTTCTTCTCCATGGACTACTCCGAATTTTTCTATTGTTTCCTTTACTGCTTGCTCAATATACAGATTGAATAACATCGGGGACAGGCTACAACCCTGTCTCACTCCCTTCCCAACCGCTGCTTCCCTTTCGTGCCCCTCGACTCTTATAACTACCATCTGGTTTCTGTACAAATTGTAAATAGCCTTTAACTCCCTGTATTTTACCCCTGCCACCTTTAGAATTTGAAAGAGAGTATTCCAGTCAACATTGTCAAAAGCTTTCTCTAAGTCTACAAATGCTAGAAATGTAGGTTTGCCTTTCCTTAATCTTTCTTCTAAGATAAGTCGTAGGATCAGTATTGCCTGACGTGTTCCAACATTTCTACGGGATCCAAACTGATCTTCCCCGAGGTCGGCTTCTACCAGTTTTTCCATTCGTCTGTAAAGAATTCGTGTTAGTATTTTGCAGCTGTGACTTATTAAACTGATTGTTCGGTAATTTTCATATCTGTCAACACCTGCTTTCTTTGGGATTGGAATTATTATATTCTTCTTGAAGTCTGAGGGTATTTCACCTGTCTCATACATCTTGTTCACCAGATGGTAGTGTTTTGTCAGGACTGGCTATCCCAAGGCCGTCAGTAGTTCCAATGGAATGTTGTCTACTCCCGGGGCCTTGTTTCGACTCAGGTCTTTCAGTGCTCTGTCAAACTCTTCACGCAGTATTGTATCTCCCCTTTCATCTTCATCTACATCCTCTTCCATTTCCATAGTATTGTCCTCAAGTACATCGCCCTTGTATAGACCATCTATATACTCCTTCCACCTTTCTGCTTTCCCTTCTTTCCATAGAACTGGGTTTCCATCTGAGCTCTTGATATTCATACAAGTGGCTCTCTTTTCTCCAAAGGTCTCCTTAATTTTCCTGTAGGCAGTATCTATCTTACCCCTGGTGAGATAAGCCTCTACATCCTTACATTTGTCCTCTAGCTATCCCTGCTTAGCCATTTTGCACTTCCTCTCGATCTCATTTTTGAGACGTTTGTACTCCTTTTTGCCTGCTTCATTTACTGCGTTTTTATATTTTCTCCTTTCATCAATTAAATTCAATATTTCTTCAGTTAACCAAGGATTTCTACTAGCCCTCGTCTTTTTACCTACTTGATCCTCTGCTGCCTTCACTACTACATCCCTCAGAGCTACTCATTCTTCTTCTACTGTATTTCTTTCCCCCATGCCTGTCAACTGTTCCCCTATGCTCTCCCTGAAACTCTGTACAACCTCTGGTTCTTTCAGTTTATCCAGGTCCCATCTTCTTAAATTCCCACCTTTTTGCAGTTTCTTCAGTTTTAATCTACAGTTCATAACCAATAGATTGTGTTCAGAGTCCACATCTGCCCCTGGAAATGTCTTACAATTTAAAACCTGGTTCCTAAGTCTCTGTCTTACCATTATGTAATTTATCTGATACCTTCTAGTATCTCCAGGATTCTTCCATGCATACAAGCTTCTTTTATGATTCTTGAACCAAGTGTTAGCTATGATTAAGTTATGCTCTGTGCAAAATTCTACCAGACAGCTTCCTCTTTCATTTCTCTCCCCCCAATCCATATTCACCCACTATGTTTCCTTCTCGCTCTTTTCCTACTCTCGAATTCCAGTCACTCATAACTATTAAATTTTCGACTCCCTTCACTACCTGAATAATTTCTTTTATCTCATCATACATTTCATCAATTTCTTCATCATCTGGAGAGCTAGTTGGCATATAAACTTGTACTACTGTAGTAGGCATGGGCTTCGTGTCTATCTTGGCCACAATAATGAGTTCACTATGCTGTTGGTAGTAGCTTGCCCGCACTCCTATTTTTTTTATTCATTATTAAACCTACTCCTGCATTACCCTATTTGATTTTGTATTTATAACCCTGTATTCACCTGACCAAAAGTCTTGCTCCTCCTGCCACCGAACTTCACTAATTCTCACTATATCTAACTTCAACCTATCCATTTCCCTTTTTAAATTTTCTAACCTACCTGCCCGATTGAGGGATCTGACATTCGGCGCTCCGATCCGTAGAACGCCAGTTTTCTTTCTCCTGATAACGACGTCCTCTTGAGTAGTCCCCGCCCGGAGATCCGAATGGGGGACTATTTTACCTCCATAATATTTTACCCAAGAGGACGCCATCATCATTTAACCATACAGTAAAGCTGCATGCACTCGGGGAAAAATTACGGCTGTAGTTTCCCCTTGCCTTCAGCTGTTCGCAGTATTCGCAGTACCAGCACAGCAAGGCCGTTTTGGTTAGTGTTGCACGGCCAGATCAGTCAATCATCCAGACTGTTGCCCCTGCAACTACTGAAAAGGCTGCTGCCCCTCTTCAGGAACCACACGTTTGTCTAGCCTCTCAACAGATACCCCTCCGTTGTGGTTAGACCTACGGTACGGCCATCTGTATCACTGAGGCACACAAGCCTCCCCACCAACGGCAAGGTCCATGGTTCATGGGGGTAGGGGGGGTCAAGAACAAGTCTCAGATGCTTCGTCAAAATAGCAAGGTTGGCTGGCCGCAGCTGTTTCAAGTTTTTACCACCGCAGTGTAGATTCCTGTTCATTGTTGGCAAAAGTGTGAGACGAATGGTGACGACAAAGTGGAAAAAGCACAGTATACAGATGAAATCCTGCTGTATTTGTTTTATTGCCCTTTCTGTATCTGTGGTAATTTTCAGGAAAACAAAAGAAGCATTAGAAACAGAATTTTTCTCATAATAACGTTAGCACGTGGACTGTAGGCTAGTGAGCTTGCGCGGCTACTGACGTGTATGCCCTGGAACTTGATGAGCTCCTTGACGCGGTCCACGACGAATATCCAGCCGGCAGGCTCGTAGTGACCGATGTCCCCAGTGTTGAACCACTGGTCCGGGCCTACCGCGTTGCAGGCTGTGGGCCCACGGAAGTGCAGCTCGCCTTCCTGGCCAGGTCCCAGTGTTCGGCCGGTCTCCACGTCCACTACCTGCAGCATACAAAGGCGCCTGCTGGAGAGCGTAACCTTTCAAGACAAAGTGAGGGTATTGAAAGCGCTGTAGACCACTGGTGGTCAAACTGCGACCCGAATCAAGTTTTTATATTTTTGTGTTTTTACTTCGTGCAAATATAGAGTATTATACAAGATTTTTCGTGCGGTCCACGGTGCTCAGCCACATTTTATACACTCATGCTCATAAATTAAGGATAATTGCAGAATGTGGTGCCACACAATGTGGCACTTCACAAAATTGGTGCTAATAGAATAGGCACATAGGCAACACACACGTCACAGATGTGTAAGTTCACGATATTGGTGATAAGTTGAGAAAACCGTACTGAAACACATGTGCTACAAAACGCCACTGTTTCCTGCGCATGTAGCCCGACATCAATATGGGATATCATCACCACACACACGTACACAGGCCGCACAACGGGTTGGCATACTCTGGATCAGGTGGTTAAGCAGCTGCTGGGTTATAGCCCCCCATTCTTGCACCAGTGCCTGTCGGAGTTTCTGAAGTGTCGTAGGGTTTGAAGACGTGCAGCGATACATCAACCCAGAGCTTCCCAGATGTGCTCGATGGGGTTTAGGTCTGAAGAACAGGCAGGCCACTCCATTCGCCTGATATCTTCTGTTTCAAGGTACTCCACCACGATGGCAGCTCGGTGGTGCCGTGCATTATCATCCACCAGGGGGATGGTGGGACCCACTGTACCCCTGAAAAGGTGGACATACTGGTCCAAAATGACGTCCTGATACACCTGACCTTTTACAGCTCCTCTGTCAGACACACGCAGGGGTGAACGTGCACCAATCATAATCCCACCCCACACCATCAAACCACAACCTCCATACAGGTCCCTTTCAAGGACATTAAGGGGTTGGTATCAGGTACCTGGTTCACGCCAGATGAAAACGCGGCGATAATCACTGTTCAGACTATACCTGGACTCGTCTGTGAACATAACCTTGGACCACTGTTCCAATGACCACGTACTATGTTCTTGACACGAGGCTTTACGGGCTCTCCTGTGACCAGCGGTCAGTGGAATGCACCTTGAAGGTCTCTGGACGAATAAACCATGTCTGTTTAGTCGTCTGTAGACTGTGTGTCTGGAGACAACTGTTCCAATGGCTGCGGTAAGGTCCCGAGCAAGGCTACCTGCAGTACTCCGTGGCCGTCTGCGGAGACTGATGGTGAGATCTCGGTCTTCTTGTGGTGTTGGACACTGTGGAAGTCCCGTACTGTAGCGCCTGGACACGTTTCCTATCTGCTGGAATCGTTGCCATAATCTTGAGATCACACTTAGTGACACACGGAGGGCCTGTGCTACGACCTGCTGTGTTTGAGCAGCTACTAGTCGCCCTGGTATTCTACCCCTCATAACGTCGTCAATATGTGTTCCTTGAGCCATTTTCAACACACAGTCACCATTAGCACGTCTGAAAACGTCTGCACACTTACTCGCTGCACCGTACTCTGACATGCACCAACATACGTCTGCTATGTGGATTGCTGCCAGCGCCACCGTGCGACGACCGCAGGTCAAATGCACTGCATGGTCATACCCCGAGGTGATTTAAACCCGCAAACCTCCCACCAGAGCGCTGTTTCATCATGTATCAGCATTATCCTTAATTTGTGAACACGAGTGTAGTAGTTTCTTAAGAGTTGTTTTTCTGTTCAATAACAAACAAAAATTCTTACAGAGACAGCAACATTTCAAAATCAGCGTAATTTTGATTGACGCTGGGGAATTCGACCGTAAGCTAAGGAAGTTGACGCTTATCTCAGAGGCAGCTACAGTACGGTGGTAGGGAATGTGGGTGAGGGAGGGGAGGAATGTTTCATTGTTCCAGTAGTGACAACTTGCAGGCGTGCAAGATTCATACCAATCAGCTCCATGGTTTAAATTCTGATTCAGAAGTAATATGGATTCGTGAACCACATTCTAGAGGCGGACATCTTCAAATGCAGTACCTACTTGACCAAAAAATACGAAATAAAATTAACGACTAAGTGATTAAAAGAAGTATGATATTCAAATCATTTAGGAAACATTTCAAAAGCAGAAAGGGAAAAGGTTCTAAATGCCAAATCTAAAATTTGTCAAGAGAATCAAAAAGCACTGTATCAGTTTTTGTACAGTACTTATTTGTATCCAAAATATTGACAAGATATTCGCATACTACAGATCAGACAAATTAGAAAATAATTTATTAAGATCGTTCGAAATGCCACACTAGGAAACTGACTTATTCTGTGTGCCAAAACGAAAGTTTTTGCTTCAAATGCCATTAGGCTAATACAGATGCACTACATTTCATTTGTGGTAATAAAAGAACAGAAATGAAGCGGTAATATTTTAACTGGCTGAACAGCGGTCAACAAAAACCATGCACCGTTTCTTTTAAATTTGTTACAATAGTACAACATAAATAAAAAAAAGGTCTCTCAGTGCTGACTTCCATTTGTTACAAAACACTGTTCTTGAGATCAGAGGGTGTGAAGTTTACTGTGGGATTTTCCATGCTGTAGAGGAAGAAACAGCAACATCGTGAACAGGTGCTTCAGCTTTGCAACTGATAAATATAGCTGGTTCTTCAGATGAAGCACAGATTGGCAAGCATCTACCATGGTCTTTTCTCTTTCGAATACATTGACGTTTTTCTACTCTTACACTGTTACACAGTAAACATTTTTATATAGGTTTTTGGGGAGGATGAGTATGAGACACATTGCTCATAGTACATTCGGAGGTCTTACAGATCTCCATAGACAATGTTCTGGCAGTGATTTGTAGGGACTGGAATTACATAGAATGGGTTCATAGCTGCAGTGTGGTAGAGAGCTGGTGTTGAGTGAAAGGATACTGCACCATAAATTTATTAACATATTTATTAAAGACACAAACCAATTTGTTAAAACATAGAAAATGATACAAGACAAGCTGAGCAGCTACTCCCAGGATTAATCGACTTAATTTCCAAGAACACAACTGTTGGAGGATATTACATAATTGTTAGAAAAAAATTAATGAAGTTAAAAAAATTGTGAGAACATTGAGTTTAAAAAACACCATATTTTCTTGCAGATCGATGCGTAAGTTGAGAACGGCTCAACCAAGGGCTGACATCAAGTAGATGTTAATAGTAGGATGAAGAGGGCATCAGGCTATTTTGTTACTGCCAGTAGCCTACACCAGGGGCAAGTATATATTTAGGGACAAACCTATTGTTCTGTTCCATGTCAGCCCTTAACCTATTGTTCTCTTTTGATTGAGAGATCCTTAAGCTATTGTTCTACTAAGTGGATTATGGCCCCTCTGGATAATCCATCCTTCTGAGAAACCCTCCCCTACCCCTCTCCCCCACCCCTCTCCCTCACTGATACAAGCACACTTTGGGTATCAAATTATTGGCTAATTAATTAAATCGATAAAATTAATTGTCCAACAATGTACAGGAGTCAAATAGGGCACTTAAAATACTCACTTCCACCTTATCCATAGTAAAGCTGCACCGATCCCCCAACAGTCACTTCTTGAGCCCCTGCTGTCGTGGGCAAGATCAGACAGGTTGGCGCATTATTTGTACCTAACCACCCATCACAGGCTGAGCTAATCCCCGAATTCAAGGTGCTGAAGCCTCGTGACCACTCCTGCCGCTAACCACAGTGCACTGTAAAGCAAGCAGCTGCTACCTGGATTTATACAGTGCCTCCAACCAATTCCACTCCGAAATTGACACGCCAGTTTAAAAAATCCACCTTACCCAATCTGATATGGCAACATTCTTGACTGCACACCTCAAATTTCTCACACTAAATGCAAATTTCCTCTTTTTATACGAGTTATTTTCGAAGACAGAAGAAATCGGATCACATACACGTTTTCACATCTCAAAACTATCGTTACTTCTGTAACAGTATGGCATGGCTACATTTCCTATAAGTTTTCTCTCATCAGGTAAAAAAATCTATCCTAATCAGCTTAATATCTATTACATGCTGCATCACAGCACTAGAATATTAAAATGATTTTTGGCTCATGATAGAGTGCTAAGATCTACCTCTGTCTCAGGATGTCTTCTCACTTTCGAACTCTCACAAAGTAACCAAATGCTTCGCCATATATGAAGTCTACAAGAAGTTTCAAATATCAGGTTTATACTACATACCACTTTATAAATTCGGTAGTACATCTGACATTATTATGATGGTCGTCTCTCCATGTGTAGTAGGGATATTGAAATTTTGTTAAAAGAAAAGATGTCTGATTACCACTCCCAAATCATATCAGTGGTACCCTAGCCATCTCCTCATCTCATGCACCTACCATGTGGTATGTCATTGATACCAAAGCGATATGCCAATTAATTAAATTGATCAAGAGAGTCACCTTGCATGGTGAGTTACTTTTCTTTTCAGCAGTCAGAGCACACTCGCCAGTAGCTAAAATGGGAAATCCTGGAGAGAAGATGATGTTCATTCCAAGGAACACCACTGAGAACCGACATTTGAAGCTGAATGCAGAAGGATTCTACCGCTGGCAACATACATTTCGGATAAGGACTGCGGTATTAAAAACACTATTACAATGACTATGTTACTGTCACTCTGCATAGAAGAAATGTACAAAAGCCTAGGCCCAGTACACTGGCTTTCCAGATCTGTAGTATTACATTGTTTGGTAGAAATGCTGTCTGTGAGTTGGAATCAAGTCTTTCCATTCAGTCACATACTTGCATTGGATCCTATGGAGATATCGTACAGTTTCTGGTGAATCATATTCATACTACACTCATCTCGCAAAACGAGTCACCATTTTAGATCTGTCTCCTAAGGACCCCATACAGCAAAAGTCCAGTGTGGTTTTAGATAGTCCCTCTGCATGTTTTAACTCTTCCTCTATCTTGCCCTCCCTTCTACTTTGTCGAAGTGATCATGCCAACTTAAATCAGAACTGACCAGAAGCTGGAGTGTAATTACATGTAAGACCTTCTGCATCCGATGGAGAAATGGGGCGAACTGAGCTAATGTGACAGAACCGTGTTTTGACTAATTGGTGGAAATGATAACATGTTGTCAAAGCTCCGCCAGCTGTGAAGAATGTGCAACGCCAGCGCCAAACAAAGCTTTCTCCTGAAGCCCGATGTAGTAGAAAAAACAGTATGAGCAATTACAGTGATATTTGTTGGTGGGAAAATTATGAAGAGCCTAGATCATATGGGAACTGGAGAAAGGATGAGAATTTTGCTACTGCATTGTGGTATATCTACAAACTACATACAGCTACTGCAATCTGAAGGAGATCTGCATCCCTCATGGTGCATTCATGTCTGTCACACAAACATTCTCTCTATCCTTATTATTTTGTGCCATTCAACAGAGAAAAACTATGAACTATAAAAACTCTGCTACTGTCACCCAGTAGATAAATCGATAAGATGTTACCGCATCCATCTCTTCTGATATAGTGAAAACAAATACTGTCAACGTGCTGACATCAAGCGTATGTGGTGATCCTATGAAATAAACAAGTACTGGTCTCCAGAATGAAATTTTCACTCTGCAGCGGAGTGTGCGCTGATATGAAATTTCCTGGCAGATTAAAACAGGGAGTGGCCTCTTGAGAGAGACAGAGACAGAAAGTGAGTGTGGATTCCCGATCAACAAAACGCCATCACTGGATGCTTTGTTTGGGAGCCCAAAGATGAAAGGGGGCTGATATCCAGTCTGTGGTCGGCGGTATTTAGTAACATGATCTGTAGTTAGGACATTGGGCGGTTCTGACCTACGCGGAGACACTGATGACAGAAAAACTGGTGTGAGACCACAACTGGTGGTTACTATACCACACTTCATTCCATTCCTCAGTGATTGCAATTATTGCATCATGGGAATGGGGTGTGTGGTGCAAATGTGAGTTGTTCACAAGTGGGGGACTAAATGAAGAATATGCATCAATATGTTATTGACTTTGATTTGAATCATGCTGTGAGATCCTCCCTCTCTAGAATGGAGGGAGTCCTTTTCCTGCCAATTTTTTCTTGGAGGGATGCGGAGGAAGGGGGATGAGGGATGGGGCCATGGTGTGGACGTCCTCTGGTGGTGGCACTGTGCACTAGCTCTGTCAATCCTTGCATGTCAAGGTGAGTACACACACTAAAATATTCCAACACGACGACATCTCCAATCCGCAGCAGTGTGATTACAAAAATAGAACAAGTAGTTGTTGGATGTGACCTTTTCCCACCAAATAAAAGATATCCAACCTCTGAGAATTGAATGTTATGACCAGACTGTATATCCTTTTGCTATGTAATTGACAGTGATTTGAATTTCCTGTCATGGTATCCTTCCTCTCCAGCACCAACTTCCAGATGGTGCAGGGAGGTGGAAGTGGTGGAAGGGAGGGGAGGGATGGGGAATTTCTGAGGGGTGGAGGGGTTAATTAACTGACTGATTTAAGTAAGTAGACAGTTAATTTGATATCAAAAGTGTGTTTGTATCGCCGAACGAGAGTGGTAGGGGAGGGTGGTAGGGAGGGTTTTTCAGAAGGACTGATTATCAACAGAACAATAACTTAGGGACCTGTCAATCAAAGAGAACAATAGGTTATGGGCTATCATGGAACAGAACAATACGTTTGCCCCTGAATGTGTGCTTGCTCCAAATGTAGGCAACCTGCACTAACTAAGTGACCTGATGCCCACTTTACTCTACTCCTGGTGTTTTGATGAGTTTGCTAGGAATCAGGAACCAATGGATGCTATTCACGAGATGCTCCTGCACTCAGTTCTTTAAGGTGGCAGACACGAACCCAACACAGCACCACAGTTGACTCTGGCATCTTGCAAACTCAGATGCCGATAGCAAGTCTGGTTCTGTGCATTGTGCGGATGTAGCTTTTTCAACGACTAATTTTTATGGCTGAAGCTGACCATCAGTCCCACTGAAACCGCAGTGACTGAAAACGCAACTTTTAGCAGAGTGCCAAGGATACTGTCAGCCCTGATTTTAGGGCGTTTACTCCAACCGCTGTCAAACGCAGTACTCAACAACCTGACACTTCGAAAGCGCCCCCTGGACGTAACACCACCTAAATGCTAGCCCACAGACCTGCCCTCTACAAGTGACAAATCGCTCTAAAAGCTGTTGTGGCCGGAGAGGCTAATAACAAGCTGGAAAAACAGATGTCAAAACGTGCCCACACAGCACTATAGCTTCAACTGAGTCAATCTTATATGAATATTGTGGAACAAACGAGTTTATGACTTTTCTACGTATCTTTATAGTTGGAAAATTTCTGTCAGAGGTAAATAAGCTGTGTTCACTCACAAAAAATGTGTGTGTTATCTTTTAAAACCACTCCAGACTAAATGGAGATCTTGATGCTTATCACTTGGAACTAAATTGGGGAGCATTGCTGGCCACGAAGACCGTATACCAGTGTTCTATACTTGGACCAAGTGTAGGGACATAGAACACAACAGTACTGAAAACGCGTTTTGTGAAAAAATGGCATTTAGAACGTTTACCATTTCCACTCTTCCTTTGCGATCGTGTCTTGGTAGGGGCTTGTATTGTTAGTCAACAAACAGATTCTAATGATATTTAAAAACCGTATCTTTTGTGCAAACACACACTTTCTTAAATGGAAAAATGCTTACGGACATTAACAGACTAAAAGTAGGATAAATTAGAATGTCAGTGGTGTTTCTTACAGGATTCTAGTGCGAATCGTTTACAAGATATTGTATTTTGAAAAGTTTCCACACCAACACTTGTTTGAGCCATTCAACCTTTGTTATTGCGAGGTACAATGTAATGTTTGCCTACCATGTGCTAGTGTGTTCCTCAAGTGCATTGCGACTTGCTAGCCAGTCAGTGTAAGACAGTCCAAGCAGTAACTCGTGAGTGGGCAGTGGGATTTGTCAATACAGAAAAAGCCGACATGCTCATGCTGTATGGAGGGTGTAGGAAGAATGCAGTTCGTTCTTGTACAATGTATGCAGCATGATGTCCCAATAGAAGTCAACCATTTGTGCAGTTATGTACCAGGCTCTACGGTTGGTAATGTGAAAGTGGTAGTGTAACACCTAGACAACGTAAAAGAAGTAAACAACTGGCAACAGAAGAGAGGGAAATTAGTGTCGTTGCTGCTGTTGCAGTTGGTCTGCATGATAAGTACCAGGAAGTTGCATTAGTCAGGCAACTATCCTGCACATTCTCCATCTGCTTAGGTTCCATCCCTATCACATCTCTCTTCATGAAGAGGTGCATGGAGACGATTATGAGAATCGTGTTAACTCTTTTTTTTATGGGTCTTAAGACAAGAGAGTCCAGATGTATCATGTATCTTGTTTAGTGTTGAAGCCACCTTTAGTGACCATGGCCAGGTAAACTGCCTATATATGCTCTATTGATATGTTGACTATCCATGTTGGCTTCGCCAGGTGGAACTTCCTCGCCCATTGAGTGTAAACGTGTGGTGTGGGATGCGGAACCATCAGCCCATACGTCTGTTTTTCATAGACTTAACATTGAACGTGCACAAGTACTGCAGCCTCATAACAGACCATCTTCCACAGGTGCTAGAAGACATTCCACTGCAGATTACGAGGAACCTGTGGTGCCAATGTGATGGCTGTCCAGCCCATAGTGCACGAAGCACTAAAGCACATCTTCAAGAGTTGTTCCCAAATTATTCGATTGGAAGCAGCGCAACTGTGACTTGTCTGGTCTTTTCCACGTATTTCAAGCCTGTAAAATTTTTCTGTGGGGAAAGCTAAAAGACGCTTTCCACAAGAGCATACCAACTACACCCGATGATAAGCAACTACATATTACTGCAGCTTGCCCGGACATCTCCGTTGAAATGCTGGCATATGATATCACATGTGCAGCAGTCGTTTCATATTCGTGTGTTGCCGCTGTCGGTTGTCATTTTCAACACAACGTGTGATGGCCAGTGTTTTGTTACGGGACGGAATCCACATAGTGTTTGCTACCACAGGTACTACACAGGTCTCGGTGTGGGAAATTTTGAAAAGACGATATCTCGTCAACGACTAGCACTAGAATCCTGCAACAAACGCCACTGACATTTTAACTTACCCTACTTTTAGCCTGTTAATGTCAGTAGTCATTGCTCCATTTAAAAGTGTATGAATGTACAAAAATGCACTTTCTATGTATTATTACAATGTGTTTAATGGCTAACAATAGGAGCTCTGATTACTAATTCATTCTGTGCAAACCGCACATCAATAGTAGTTTCCACTTCCGCAGTAGTTGGGGTGAAAGAATTAGGAGATTTGCCCTATATTTTTCATGATGGAAAGAGTAGAAAACGAGGTGAGAAGCATACTGAGCCGGCCGCTGTGACCGAGCGGTTCTAGGTGCTTCAATCCGCAATCGCGCTGATGCTACAGTCGCACGTTCGAATCCTGCCTCGGGCATGGATGTGTGTGATGTCCTTAGGTTAGTTAGGTTTAAGTAGTTCTAAGTCTAGGGGACTGATGACCTCAGATGTTAAGTCCTGTAGAGCTTAGAGCCATTTCAAAAATTTGAAGCATGTTGTTGTGGTCTTCAGACCTGAGACTGGTTTGATGCAGCTCTCCATGCTACTCTATCCTGTGCAAGCTTCTTCATCTCCCAGTACCTGCTGCAGCCTACATTCTTCTGAATCTGCTTAGTGTAGTCATCTCAAGGTCTCCCTCTACGATTTTTACCCTCCACGCTGCCCTCCAGTACTAAATTGGTGATCCCTTGATGCCGCAGAACATGTCCTACCAACCGATCCCTTCTTCTAGTCAAGTTGTGCCACAAACTCCTCCCCAATTCTATTCAATACCTTCTCATTAGTTATGTGATCTACCCATCTAATCCTCAGCATTCTTCTGTAGCACCACGTTTCGAAAGCTTCTATTCTCTTCTTGTCTAATCTATTTATCGTCCATGTTTCACTTCCATACATGGTTACACTCCATACAAATACTTTCAGAAACGACTTCCTGACACTTAAATCTACTATACTCGATGTTAACAAATTTCTCTTCAGAAACGCTTTCCTTGCCATTGACAGTCTACATTTTATATCCTCTCTACTTCGACCATCATCAGTTATTTTGCTCCCAAATAGCAAAACTCCTTTACTACGTGTCTCATTTCCTAATCTAATTCCGGCAGCATCACCCGATTTAATTCGACTACATTCCATTATCCTCGTTTTGCTTTTGTTGATGTTCGTCTTATATCCTCCTTTCAAGACACTTTCCATTCCGTTCAACTGCTCTTCCAAGTCCTTTGCTGTCTCTGACAGAATTACAATGTCATCGGCGAACCTCAAAGTTTTTATTTCTTCTCCACGGATTTTAATACCTACTCCGAATTTTTCTTTTGTTTCCTTTACTGCTTGCTCAATATACAGATTGAATAACATCGGGGATAGGCTACAACCCTGTCCCACTCCCTTCCCAACCACTGCTTCCCTTTCATGCCCCTCGACTGTTATAACTGCCATCTGGTTTCTGTACAAATTGTAAATAGCCTTTCGCTCCCTGTATTTTACCCCTGCCACCTTTAGAATTTGAAAGAGAGTATTCCAGTCAACATTGTCAAAAGCTTTCTCTAAGTCTACAAATGCTAGAAACGTAGGTTTGTCTTTCCTTAATGTTTCTTCTAAACATTTGAAGCATACTGAAGGAATTAAGACAGAGAGAATAGTTATACATCTTAAAGACAATAGACCTACAGGAAAGAGAGATACTGGAAGACCAAGAAAAAAGTGGCTCTTTTGAAGACGGAACAGACTATAAGCCTCCTTGAAATGAAGCAGAAGAAGGAGAAGAAGACGAATTAGAAGAGTTCGCCATTGGACTTGGGGGGAGCGGGCTGAGTTCCCGCTGTTGTTCTCACCCTGGCCTGCGTGTAGGCGTTGATGCGGCCCACGGACCCAGTGGGCGGCAGCGCTCCCCCCTCGCCCTTGGTGATTCCGGCTATGGGGAGCACCTCTGAAGTGCCGTACCACTGAGCCATGCGCAGGCCCAGCCGTTCGTGCAGCAGCGCCGCCTTGCTCGAGTCCAGCGTGGAACCCGAACTGACCGGGAAGCGCAGCGACCGGAACTGCTCGTGGGTCGAGTCCTCCATCTTCGTCAACCGCGTCCACACGTGCGGCGGGGTCAGCACGGTCGTTGCCTACCAGCACACCAGCGTAAGACATCAACAGGCACTGCCACACGTCACTAATACACTAAGGTGATAGAAGTCGTGGAATAGCGATAAGTACATACACAGATGGCAGTGGTAGCGTGTACACAAGGTATGAAAGGGCAGCGCATTGACGGAGCTGTCATTAATACTCGGGTGATTCATGAGAAAATGTTTCCGACGTGGTTACTGCTGCAGGACGGCAATTAACGGACTTGGAACGCTGGAATGGCAGTTCGAACTAGACACATGGGACATTCCATTGTGGAAATTATTGGGTAATTCAATGTTTCGAGATTCACAGTGTCGAGAGTGTGCTGAGAATACCAGATTTTAAGCCGACAGCCTTCACTTAACGACCGAGAGCAGCGACGTTCGCGTAGGAGTGTCAGTGCTAACAGACAAGCAACACTGCAAGAAATAACCGAAAAAATCAATGTGGGACGTTTGACAAACGTATCCGTTGGGATATGTCAGCCAACGACTGACGTAAGGGTGATTCCTAATAGCGCGATATCGCCTGCACCGCCTCTCCTACGTGCATGACCATAGACGACTGGAAACCGTGGCGTGGTCGGATGAGTCCCGATTTCAGTTAGTAAGGGCCGATGGCAGAGTTCGAGTGCGGCGCAGACTCCACGAAGCCATGGACTCAAGTTGTCAAAAAAGCACTGTGCAAGCTGCTAGTGGCTCCACAATGGTGTGGGCTGTATTTTAATGGAATGAATTGGGTCCTCTGGTCCAACTGAATCGATCATTGACTGGAAATTTTTATGTCCAGCTACTTGGAGACCATTGGACATCATGAATTTTTATGGAAGGCAATGCCTATGTCAGCGGGCCTAAACTGTTCCAGACTGACTTGAGGAACATTGTGGACAATTCTAACGACTGATTTGGCGGCACATATCACCCAACATGAAACTATCGAATATTTATCGGACATAATCGAAAAGTCAGTTCGTTCACAACATCCTGCACCGGCAACACTTTCGCAATTATGGACGGCTTTAGAGGCAGCGTGTGTCAATATTTCTGCAAGGGACTTCCGAAGACTTGAGTTCGTGCACTACACTGGGCTAAAGGAGATCTGACGTCCGACACGATATTAGGAGGTATTCCATGACTTGCCACGTCAGTGTAGGTACACGTTGTGGTATAATTTCGTAATCGAGTATCGATTAATATCGAACGTCACACCTAGCAACAGACACCATGTCTCTGACCTAAACTGATATTATGGAAATTCTACTTAGAGTTCCGTACATTAATCGGTGAAAACTTAACGGTTATAGGATGGCTTTGTTGTCCGACTGACTGTCAGACTATTAAGAGCCCTTTTCGTAAGGAATGGGTATATGGATCAAGTTGAAATTTATGTTACGTACTAAGGACTAAGATCCTGTGGTAGTGTAAAACATTTAAACTTCTAAGTCAATGCAGTTAAAAAATATGGCCATTTATGTCACATATTTTGACACCTGAAAACTTACTTGTCAAATATTATAGCATACTTTCCATTGACATAGAATCATGAAATTTGGCAAGAAGCAGGGTTTCACAGTTCAATTAAAGGAAAAAAATCTGAAAATTGTCAGATTATAATTATATCATATAAAAATATCGTTCTGACGTTGAACTTACATTGCATTCGTCATACGTAAGAAGCATAACATGGAAATATTACTGCACGACAACGAAAAATTTAAATTGTTGTCGTGTAACAGCAATGAAATAAAATGTTTTATCAACTACTCGGTTCTTTTTTATGTCCAGGTTAATCTCAAGAATTATTGTAGAGATTTTGATATGATCTTGGAATTCCTGGAACTGAAATCTTGTCAGTACTGATATCGATGACAGGAAACTATCGTCGAAAAACTCGATTCCAGTGATGGATAAACGATCTGTAAGTGTACATAATTAAGTCTGTACAAAACCCTCAGTGCGTGCGTCGTCCTTGAACTTGTCCAGTTTTTTTTTAATACGTCATATATGTTTGTAAGAACAGCATAACATCGAGAGTTACTTTCTGATTTCTCAGATACCAAACAATCCTTTGGAAATGATATTTTAGGCTTCCTGTAAGAAACCTATATTTAAAATGTTGAGACCAGTTAAATTCATTACCTCATGTATCACTACCATGATTTGTGGATTTGTAACAACTAAAGATCTGAATTGGATAATAATTTTCATGGGAGACCTACCTATTTGGTTAATCCCAAAACTAACATTGGCCTATTAACAAAAGATGTTATGAAGTAACAATGAAATTAAATGGAACGGCTGTTTTGAAAAGTAACGTTAGTTCAAATAATACTAGACAATGAAAGATCAAGTTTTACACATGCAACTGTAACTCACGTGCAATAGGTGAATTAATATTAATAAATTATTGATCATAATATTAAAGTCACTAAAACTTCAGAAAAATTGCAGACTTTCCAAATCTAAGGCAAGTTTTGGAATCAGCACAAAATTACCTTGAAGATGAGACATTTTACTCATCATTTCATAGTCGTTTGAAATTTTATAAATGATCAGTGAGGTGGTCGCAATCGATTTCGCGTGCCTTGATTTCTGGTATTATTTACTGGCGCTACTATTGGCAGCTCGAATCGATTGTAGCTTTTCGCTAATTATCTCTGGCCGGGCGACTCGTAAAATAGGCCTTGAGCAGCGAAGGTGAAGTGAGAGCGAGGCAGCGAGTGACAGCTGACTGGAGGCCTGGGCCGAGTTCCAGACGTAGTGGCGTAATTCGCCGTTAGCTCTGTAGCACATTGTTGGGGACGTGCTTACCAATTCATAGGATTCCACTCTTTGATGCACATTTGAAGTTTTAATTTGACTTGCTTTGGCGTCAAAATCGGGAAGTTACGATGAGCAGTGAGTTTACATTATCTGTTCGAAGTCGTTTTGTACACTCATTGTCAACAGATATTTGGAAAAAAGTGCTTTACAAACTAGCTAATCAAAATGATAAGGAAACAGTGAGATGTCTGCTGGACGCTGATGGAAATTAAATAAAGCCTCTCCCTGGTTGACATTTTTATACAAGCACGATCTTTGTTTTTAAATTCCGCTACAGATTTCACGTAGGCATCATGTTCTGCCAACTTGCGATGGAGAGGATGTCTATGAACCTTTTTTTTCTATTTGGGAAGGCCTTAGTTCACCGAACACTGAATGTAGAAGCTAAACAGCCCGTAGTCAACTCTTCTGCCAATCGATGGTCAGAGTAGTCAAGTTGTGGTTAGCTCGATATATCACGAGCTCGACATACCACCTCAAACTATCCCAGAAGAATCACCCTACTAAAGGATTGCAATCTCCAGAGACGAGCTTCTTTTGCCAAAGGTTAGCTATTAGAACTGAAGACTGTGCCACCAAAGCATGTGCACAGAAAATGTGGGCCCGAAGTCCAAGTAAGCGAGATCTATTCACTGTCGAGTCCCGTCTATGACGAGTTTTCACTCATTTCCCATGGGAGCCATGGTACCAGTACTAGACATAACACGCATCTATCGCAGATGTAAACACTTGGGTAGTCGAGAGAGAGCTGTGTGGGTGGTCATTCTTCGCACTGTTCATGGTTAGTAAGAACTTGCATAAGAACACAAACTTTGTCAGAATGAGTTCATGGAGAGAACTAAAGGAACGGAGTCACACGATCGGATATGCCATCATAGCGATTTCACGTGAGTTATATAGGTCTACTGTTAATTGTCTTCTTCTGGCAAACAAGGCACTGTCCTCACTCTTATAAATTGAAAGTATTAAACACTGTAGAGTGTCAACTCTAAAGTGCCTTTGAATTTAATAATGGAAAAAGAATTAAAGATAAAATCTGAAAATTCTAGCCGGCCGTTGTGGCCGAGCGGTTATAGGCGCTTAAGTCCGGAACCACGCTTGCTGCCACGGTCGCAGGTTCGAATCCTGCCTCGGGCATGGATGTGTGTGATGTCCTTAGGATAGTTAGGTTTAAGTAGTTCTAAGTCTAGGAGACTGATGACCTCAGATGTTAAGTCCCACAGTGCTCAGAGCTTTTTGAACTTTTTTTTTTTTTTTTAAATTGTAGACTTGATGCATGTGGTGTAATATTTCGCAGCCTGATACTCACGAAAAAAGGGTTCCAATTAAGCCGCGTTTGGATGTATTGAGACTTACCTGAAAGCCACAGAAAATGGATGTATACTGTTTAACTGAAGTGTTTGCTCCGCTCTGAAAGGGGTGTCCCGTTTAGAGGCGTAACTGACAAATGAGGGATGCAGACGCTCTCCACGGGCCTGAGAAAACCGAGTGAGGGCTTAAAGGCATTTTTGTTTGTCTGCAGCGTTCTCGATGGCTCAGAAATACAGAGAAACTACTGCAGGAATCCTCAGTGGTTTTCACAGGAAAATCCGGAATGTAAGCCACTAGGGATCCAAAGACCAATGGCGATAGATGCAACAATGCAGACGGAACAGTGTGACAACATTGCGAGAGTTCCCCCTTGTTACACTCGCTGACCAAGGATTTTCAAAGTAAGATCGGAAAGTTTGGTATCCTGTATGGAAACTAGCAGGGGTGGTCGCCCAGCGTTGATCGTTCATTGGATGACATTACAAACTGATTCCGCCATTGACATAGATGATGATATCGAAAATTCAGACTTGACGAAGGAGGGGGGGGGGGGAAGGGGGGGGAGGGGGGGGCGGCGCGAACACGGTATCAACCTAGGTATCATTCAAACAGACTGATCCATCAGTTGGAGAGCAGTGAAATGATTCTGGGGCTCTTTTGGTTAAGGAGTGGGAAATTGGATTCGAGGATCCTGAGAGAAATCGGAGGACTTACATACTGATTTTGTTTTCTGAAAGCGTGACAGTCTATTTTCTACTCAGTTTTCATACTGAGTCTGATCAGTGGATTCGTTGCAACGTCTATTTTCACTCTGTGAGACATTCATTTCCCATTCTGTATCATACGGTGTTTCTTGTGGTCTGATACTTGCATTTGACCACAGCTTCCAAATACAACGCTGACACTATGCCTACGTCCAATTACTACTGCCGTGAGCGTGTTGGGAGCCGGAAAGTGTCTACTCGACACTGCAAGGCCAACAGCATCACACTGGCTGCCGGGTAGCATGCTACCTGGAGTGGGGGGAAGTAAGCTGTGAGGGCAGAAGGGCATGAAGATTAAAGCTGCTGCCTATCAATCAATGACCGCGCAACACCACAAGAGATCTAACAGCGGTCAGCACACGACGCCGACATTACACAAACCACCTATGCCTTTATGTAACGCAGATATTGTCACATGGCTAATTGTCGCTCCGCTCCCCTTCGACCCCGTTCATGCCCAGTTACTGAGTCAAACCTATGCCCAGTCAAATCAGACCTAATTTTATTTTCGTTTTGATTGTTTAGAAGATGTGGTGTGACACATCACTTTCATTTCGACGAATTATGTCCGCTTTTTTTAAAAAAAGGAATTTTCTTGTTGGTTTAGTGGACGTCTGCGACCGGTCTTCTAAGCGCGGTATTTTTGGCATTCTCTGTGCATGTACCGTATGCTGGGGTGACCGCAGAATGTGTGCAAAACGGGGCGGTGGCAGCGATATTACGGCGTGTTGATGCACTTGCTGCAGCCAGAGATTACTGCATGCCACTGGCACCCAGCCTAGGAGATACGGTCTGGTCCATGGAACTAACATGATTTGGAACATTGTTGTTAACGTCTCTGATGTTAAGTCAGTCGTTGCTTGACAGTAATGACGTACGAGAGATGATGTAACAACTCATACTGTATAACTTGATCTCGGAGGCAACTTTTAAATGCAACATACAGGTTGTAACGGAAATTTAATATATTACAAAGAAGAAGAGTTCTCGGTTATTGAGTAATTGCTGGTTTTATAAGTAAATTTTCAGGCTGACACAGCAGTGGAGGAAAAGGAATCTGTAGCCCAGATATCTGAACAACGGCTACTTCTGCAAGTGATTTCAGGTGTACGAAAGTAAAACTGATAATCTGCAGTCACCGGAAACTACACGCAAATACACTGAAGCGCTAAAGAAACTGGTTTAGGCATGCGTATTCAAATACAGAGGTATATAAACGGGCAGAATACGGTGCTGCGGTCTGCAACGCCTATGTAAGACAACAAGCGTATCGCGCAGATGTTAGATTGGTTACTGTTGCTACAATGGCAGATTATCAAGATTTAAGTTAGTTTGAACGTGGTGTTTTAGTCGGCACACAAGCGATGGGACATAACATTTCTGAGGTTGCGATGAAGTGGGGATTTTCCCGTACGACCATTTCACGAGTGTACTGTGAATGTCAGGAATCCTGTAAAACATTAAAGCTCCGACATCGCTGCGGTCGGAAAACGATCCTGCAAGAACGGGACCAACGACGACTGAAGAGAATCGATCAACGTGACAGAAGTGCAACCCTTCTGCAAATGCTGGACCATCAACAAGTGTTAGCGTGCGAACCATTCAACGAAACATCAGCGATATGGGCTTTCGGTGCCAAAGGACCACTTGAGTACCCGTGATGACTGGACGGCACATAGCTTTATGCCCCGCCTGGGCCCATCAACACCGACAATGGACTTCTGATGACTGGAAATTAGTTGCTTGGTCGGATGAGTATCTTTTCAAATTGTATCGAGCGGATGGACATGTACGGGTACGGAGACAACCTCATTAATTCGTGGACCCTGCATGACGGCAGGGGACTCTTAAAGCTGGTGGATGCTCTGTAATGGTGTGGGGCGTGTGCAGTTGGAGTGGTATGGGACCCCTGATATGTCTAGATACGACTCTGACAGGCGTGTGCAGTTGGAGTGGTATTGGACCCCTGATATGTCTAGATACGACTCTGACAGGCGACACGTTCGTAAGCATCCTGTCTGATCACCTGCACCCATTCATGTGCATCGTGCATTCCGACGGACTTGGGCAATTACAGCAGAACAATGCGACACCACACACGTACAGCGTTGCTAAAGAGTGGCTCCAGGAACACTCTTCTGAGTTTAAACACTTCCGCTGGAACCCAAACTCACCAAACATCAACGAGCATATCTGGGATGCCTTGCAATGCGCTGTTCTGGAGAGATCTCCACCCCGTCGTACCCCTACGGATTTATGGACAACCCTGCAGGGTTGATGGTGTCAGTTCCCTGCAGCACTACTTCAGACATTAGTGAAGTCCATGCCACATTGTGTTGAGGCACTTCTGCGTGCTCGCGATGGCCCTACATGATATTGGGGAGGTGTACCAGTTGCTTTATCTCTTCAGAACATACAGACGCATCTAACACTGTAAATATTGTTGTAGTAACTGTTACCATGATTTAACATTAATTTAAATTTTTACAATATTTTTGGTGCCTATTATGGAGCATTTTCTTTTCAGTTCCTCAGTTCATCACATTTTCGTGCCGAGCGTGGGACCTTTTCAGATTCTTTCAATGTGTTAGGATGGTAATCATAATAAGGTGTTATTTATTACTAAGATATCTATGAAAATAGAAATTATTTGTAACAAGCTATGATACGAAACAGAAGGGCTGAAAGTGCATAAGCACCCTCTGCTGCTTCGGATCGCATTCGAATTTCGTTGAATGGGTTCGAAAGGTCCCTATTGTTTCCACCCTATATACCAAACGGCGCTCTAAATGGATGCGATCTCGTTCTGTGTGACTGCTAGTCCGCGATGTCCTTAAAGAGGGTCTGAAACGTCCTGAGGGCCTCAGCAGTGTCTGCGGTTGTCAAAAACGTAGTCCTTTTGCTCGTCACACTGCAACTGTCGCTTTTGACCGCGAACTGTGTAGTAATCAACGTACCAAGGACATGCGTCGTTTCATTGACGCCATTTAAGCCACCTCATAAGATCTCTTTTTGTGCAGTTGCACGTTCTGGTACAGTGGAGTAGGGAATGCCATGAACAACATGAAATCCTGAGCGGTGGTGGGTGAGTGTTGGAGTGGGGGTGCGTCTGAAGATAACTTTTTTACCTTTTTCTTGAACAACTCGAAAAACGCAGCCTCCAGCGAAAACGCATCCCTGTACACAAACTAAATTAAATTTCCTACAAAATAGGTCCTATTCATTTTTATTTAGGACTTTATGCAAAGAGCGAGAGTACACTCAAAATCTGGCACAAAGTGTATGCACTGTAGCTTAGGTAGTTTTTGTAGCCCAAATGGAAGTAGTTTCCAGACCAGAAGTGTCGTATATCAAATTACTGTACGTCATTGTGGTATGTTATAAACAGTTACTGTTTACATCCTGTATTTCCGCTGTTGATCTGAAAAGAAAAAGTACAATTTTAGAAGCCCAGTCAACAGTTCACTCAAAAGTTCCTGAACATTACATCTCGTCCTTTGACATACGATCGTACGTTGGTGGTGATCATGGGAGCCGCACAAGCTGCGGGTCTTCAGCCACCACTTGTACAGAGTGGATCGCAAAGTGACTCAGGAGTCACTCTCTTCCCAATGGCTCACTGGTCTCCTCCCCCCCCCCCCCTTTTCCCCTCAGCAGGAACAGTTAGGCTCACTGCACTCCATGGAGCGGTTCCCAAAGTGACTCAGGAAACACACTGCTCTCTTGGCTCACTCCCAGATTCAGCTAGCTGTTTGTTTTCTTGGCTCAGTGGCTCCCATCTGAGTTCAGATCTGCTGGATACAATTCTTTGTAGTAATAATCGTACACACATTACACAATTATTTTTGCATATATCATAGTGCATGTATATATCAGTTCATTTTGTTTTTATTTTTTTATTTATTTAACCTCATCAGATTAATGCCTTCAGGATGCCTCTTACATCTAACCGGGATTTTGTACTTACTTACAGAACACATTAAATCACAGTTACTTAAAGATATGCATTTTTTAAATATGAAGTGTCTTCTCTGTGCATGTATCAGGCTTTTTTTTTTTTTTGCCCACTTGGTTAAAACTACTGATCTCTCCACCTTTTCTTCAGTCTTCCTGAAGGTCTTCTGCCCACTGGATTATAATTCACCATTACTTTTGATGTCCTGTCATCTTCCATTCTTGTAATATACTCTTAGTCTCTTCAGTGAAATATGTTTTCCTTAATGTCCTCATTTAAGATTTCATGCCCAGTTCATTTCTGATGTCAACATTCGTCCTATCAATGTGTACCTAGCTACTTTCCTTAGGAGTCACATCTCCAACGTTTGTATTCTTCGATCATTTCTTTTTGTTACAGTCCATTCCCATTTCAGAGTTGATACTGACAAAGTTTTGTAAAATTTAGATGCAGTTTCCTTTCTTACATTAATTCTGATGGATCTACAGATTATTCTTTTGTTGTGACTGAATCTTTCTCCCCTCGAATGTCCATTTCTGTCATGTATGAGACTGTATTTCGTAATATGCTGAGCGGGTTTACTTTATCTATTTTCTGATCGTTTATTATTATTTTAGTCATAATTTGCTCCAGGTCATTGAAAGCTATTATTTTTGTTTTCTTTGTAGACACTGATTATATAATTTAACTGTTGTGGATAAAATACCCTGCCAGAAAAATACCTTAGTACACCAATTTAGAGGTTTCCAATTCACTCATGATCTATTGTTACAACAGTGCATGTGGAGTACATGAAATGATTATATTTACAAACCAGCACAAGCGGCTCTGAGGTACCAGGTATCGCACCACAAACCATGAGAGCCCAGTGCGTCTTGGACAAATACACAACTATGAGATAGTACCCACCATGTCCGCAAAGTACACACAAACGACCATCATTTGCATGCAGGCAGAATCTGCTTTTATCGCTGAAGACCATGGCGCGCCTTTCCATATTGCAAGTGATCCTCCAACGACATCAGTCGAGCCATGCTGTGGCACGAGTGGAAGATGGGCTAGAGGTGTGCATGCCCATAGTCTCACTGCTAATAACAGGTTCACAACAGTTCGTATTAACACATCTGGGTCCACAAGCCCTCTTATCTGCGCTGTGGTAGCTGTATGATGTACCACTGCTTTCCTTACAATATGACAATCCTGACAGGTGTCTGTGCTGCTTGGTCGTCCAGAATCTCGTCTGTGTGTTCATGTGACAACTGATTCCAGCATCGTTGCACAAGTGACGCAGCACATCCAACTTACGTGACAACTCTGCAAAAGGGCCATGGCATTACTCGGAAGGCCAAAATTTGATCCCTATCAAACTCGCTCACTTGGCTGTAGAAAGCACGAGTGTGTCTCCATGGCATGGTTGTCTGATTGCTTCATACATTTACACCACACTGAGCCTTCTGACTGTCAGCAGTTACTATTAAAGGGTAGAAACAGTAGCGCTCTGCCACCTGTGCCACTACGCTACCTGTTTGTTGACAGCGTTGAAACTATTATCATCTCACAGGTGGCATATGCTGTCATCATATGAAAATCAACGTTGTCTTTCCTGGTGCACTAATTTTCTTTTTCCTGGCAGTGTATGAGCAGCTGTTTGGAGTTCTCAGCTCCGAGGAACTGACAAACCTGGGATGTACAGTGGTTGTCAAACTAGACAAATATTAATCTGAAGCACGTTTGCTCGAAACAGCGGTCTCAAACTAGTGGGAAACCGGAAAATGTCAGTACCAAACGATATACCAATTAATTCTGAAAATATTATGTATCCATGTAGATAAGTGCCCTGTGAGCATATCTTTTCAAAATCTGGAGTAATGTGGACCGAGAAAAGTATCTGATTCTGTTTAAGTAAAAATGGACTATCTTGATCATATTGAGACCACAACTGATATTAATATCGATGATTAATGAAAACCACCTCAGCTTTAATACAGCAAACTGTTTCTAGAGTCGCTTTGGGATCTCTCCTTGTTAAGGGAGTGACAATCGAGTCGCTTCTCGATCCACTCCACGCTTGCTGTGGCTGAAGATCAAAGCTATTGTGACTCAATTATTGCCAACAACATAAAATACCAAGTCAGAGGAAGAGGAGTAACAATTCACTTAAAAGTTTATAAACATTAATTGGTATTCTGAAATCTGATTTTTTCTATTCAGATCAAGAGTGGAAATACAGGGTGGAAATGATAACTGTTTACAATGTACCATAGTGACATGGAGGAAGTTGAGATAAACAGTTTGATCCGACGCACTTCTGGTCTATCAGTTTGGAAAACTATCTCAAAATGGACTACAAAATCTACCTAAGCTACAGATTATGCACTTTGTTCAAGAATTTTAGTGTTCTCCCACTCTCCTTGCAGAAATTATTAGTCCTGGATAAAAATGATTAGAACCTGTTTTGTAGGAAATTTATTGTAGTTAAATTTTGTACTGCGATTCGTTTCCACTAGAGGCTGCGTTTATCGAGTTGTTCAAGAAAAATGTAAAAAGTTACCTTCAAATGGCCCCCCCCACTCCCATACTCACCCCCCCCTTTCTTAAGGATTTCTAGCATGTGGTTTTCATCAACCATTAACATAACATTTAAAAAACCTTCATCAGAATGATATCTGGCTGGTGAAAGAAAAACAGTACGGGCAAAATGAGCAAATCAGAATTTTAAGTTACATATTGGAATGTTGCAAAGTTATGATATCTACATAAGTATATTATGGATGAATTAGCCTTTCACTGTTGTCCATTGAAACCACACCCATGTTAATAACATGAGTTTTATTGAAAATGCTTTCTAAGAGATCCACATTAAAAAAATTGGAGGCATTACTTTTCAGCACGCCCTCTTAGTTTAAAGGCTTATTCACTGACAGTTAATTTAAGAGGGCACATATAAAATTTCAGAAAGTAAAAGTGTTGTTACAATATGACTATAGAAATTAATTGTATGACTGAGTAAAATGAAATGACTATTAAATGTCATTATATATTCATAGTTTTGTGGACTAAAGAAAGGACTTGACAGTTTATGCTGAAATAAGTTATTAGGAAACTCTAACTACTCTGGAGATAAAAAGCAGACAGAAATAACACATAATATCTATAAAAATCACACAAAAGTAACAGAAGAGGAAGATCCGGAAGGGTAAGTTCAAAATTCCAAGGTTCTAAGAAAGCCTAACAGCTCATTATTTTTATTACTTGAAATTGTAAGTGAAAATACCAACGAAGAAAGTGTTAGAAAAATCTGGGAACAATGAAAGTGCAAGGAGAACATAATCTAAAAATTAATAGACGACTTAGTCCTTTAGTCAGAGGATTTTTAAGAAACTATTTGAAAATTGGGGCGATATAATCAAGAAATGAAAAATTCTAGTAATTAGGAATCGACGTAGCCAGAGACGACTGAAGCTAGGAACGAGAATGAGCAATACGGTTAATTTTAGTCAAACACTAACATAAAATATTTTAGTGGCTAAACTGGTTCGGAATGACCAGTCATTGTTAACAGCACGTCAATAATTCGTGACCTGAGGCTGTGTGAAAAATTGTTGTGACATGCCATCTGCGCGGGGCTCCGAGCATTAGACTCGAACAAAATGAGATGACCAAATCAATGGAGACATCAGAAACAGTTGGCATAAGTAAAAGTAGTATTGGTCACCAGAATAAATCTAGGTCTGAAAATGTGAATTATGAGAAAGTGGTTAACTTATGCTGGAAGCCTTGATCACTATACTGTACGGAAGTGAAATGTAGGCTGTGAAAAAATAGAAGTAGTAACGGAAGCTAAAAAAATGCATTGCCTGAAAGTGGATGGTAAACAGATAAAGCAAGAAATTGAGAGACACTGGATAGAACTGATGAGGTAAGAAGCCTTTGAAGTAAAATGAGAGATGTGAAAGCGGGATTAATTTGACAGATACATGTGCAGATGACGTCTGTTAATAGCGCAAAACTGTAATGCTGGACAGGACTGTTACGAATTGGTGGGTACCTATGTGAATAATTAGAAAAAATAGATATATTCTTACCTGGTACTTTTGTATTGCGTCACGAAAGGCTGCGGGGTCCATGCCTTTTACTGCCACCACTTTGACAGGGAAATCCATCGACATCAGCGTGGCGACTACTTGTGTCACCCAGAAGAATGGCGTGTTTATCACGAACACATCACCCTCACGGTAGTTTGAGTCTTTCCTCCTGCGGTAAACACGAAACGAAACGAGCTGTGAATTTCAAAATATTGACACACATCCATACATGTTACAAAAATGTATGTGTGTGTGTGTGTGCATATTCCGTGTCTCCTCCTAAAGCACAGGACCGATTTCAACCAAACTTCGTACACACATCCATCACTGTAACGAAACAATCGCTACGGGGGTAATAACCATCTACCTATCATGATTCAGGAGATATGGCTCAGTGAGATGAGTGAAAATCTGCCGTATCATGCATGACGTTCAAACTTATTACTTCTTTGTTACTAACTCTATTCGCAACATACGTCACAGAAAGTACCCCCTAAATACACCGCTGAATGTAATATATCTCGAATGACACACGGTTCAAGAGACACAAAATCAGACACTGAGATGCGTGAAAAAATGCAAAATTATTCATGAATTTTTAATACATTTAGTTTTTACAAGACACTACTACAATCGAGTCAGCTTAAGGAAATCCTTAACAGTGCTTTCGACAACTTTCAAATGTGAAGGTCAAACGGCTGTAGGCAAAAACAATACACAATACACAATTACAAAATCGCGTTGTAAACACATGCAGCAAATGCGCCCAGCGTACAGAAACTGCACACGTGACTAGAAATATTGTTTACAATCAAGTTCTAAGTTAAATAAATATTACTGAAACCTGGTAGTGAAGGGAAGGCAGGATTCGCTTACGATTGTGGACGGGGCCGTAATCAGTTGCTATTGGTTACCTTTTACAGTTACACTTAATTTATTTTAAACCAGTAATTTCAGACCTCAACAATAAATAAAGGTACCACACGTTATTAATGAAGGAATAAACAACTGTGTAAATAATAGTGTTTTCAGTGAGTTACAATTTAGTAAATCACCATTAAATACAGATACAGCAGATAATGTTTTAAAGGCAAACCACTGTGATCTGGGCAGAAGGCCTTACACGCCAGGAATGGCAATAAATAAAGAATTCTTTAAAACTCGCTGCAACTTACAAATTAAAGGTATTGAAATATTAAAGGTAAGTCGCCACAAACACAGCAGAAGGCATCAGCCGCCAATAATGGCAGTCAATAAGGTTTTAAAGGCTTACTGCGTAAATACAAATACCAAATTAGAATTTTGAGGCAAATGACGACAATCACGGCTTAAGGCCTTACACGCCAGGAACGGAAATAATATAAAAATTTAGAAACCTGCTGTAAAACAGAAAATACAATAGCAAAGGTTAATTAAAAAACTGATCACCAAACAGGTGAAATAAGATGATGGTAAACTTTGTAACACAACCCTTAACATCCACTGAACACTACACTGCTACATTTGTTCCAGAAGGCGACCAGAACTATTAACTAAACATATATAAACTTTAATGTAGGCATTACAAGGTATTGTAATATATAAGACAACAATAAAACACAAGGACCAGTACATAAGTTCCTTAAAGGGTACTGAGGCAGATTATATCCACAGAAGGCGTGAGCTGAAGGAGCGTTACGCTGAACTACTGGCCATCAGACCTCCTTTTAGAACACACATGTCTTACAAGAACCAAGGGGCCACAGACGGTGCTACAGGAATTGACCTCTGTTAAGGTCCGGCAACAAACATTTTCGCGAGCGATGAGATAGGCAGGCAAGAGTTACATTCACTTCTCAAGGTGGTAGACTAGTGGCAATCTAACGAATGACTAATGATAATCTTGCTGAAGCTACCTGACGTCCAATAAACCAAATGCAACGATGGAACAATATGCCAAAGCCGAAATCGCCGGTCTGCACTACGTTCCCAGAATACTGTGTGTAGAGCGCCCGGAACGAGAAAGGAACCACTACCACCAGAGTAGAAGAGTCACCCACCGTCCTACAATCAAGAAAGCTGTCAAAGCTACACGCCTTAACGGACAGCAGCGGCAAGACGAGGAAACGTACACTGCCGTTACATACACTAACCCCCAGGGCAGGTAACTGGGGCGTTAGCGGCCACCAGACAAGAAAAATTACCGCTCTTTGAGCTTAACAAATTGCAACAATTTGAACGCAGTAAATAGTAATAAGAAGTCGAGGAAAGCTAATGAAATCCGTATTCCCCAAGCACTCTACTCGCTGCTCTTCGCCTCGGCGCTACTACGAGCAGCAACACAAACCCAAGTCACTGGAGAACCGTGAGATATCACAATGGTGGAGGTTTCTCTACTTGGATTGAAATGCACTCATCTTAAATCTTGCTGGATCCAGTTTACGACGAGGTCGTGCACCCTCGTGACCACCGCCCTTCCATCCGGTAGTCCATGCATGCCACCAGCAGTCCTGGCGTGTTTCCGCAATGCGCGGACCTGGCTCCTCCTGAGTTCCCAACCGAACTGCCACACTCACACGACCCAGAGAAACAACGACGTTGCCGCAAAGATAGGGCAACAGTTACTACGTATCGATAACCGCCGCTGCTGCCACTAACGGACAGGCAACGCTTGCGAAACCGAGTGGCGCCAGTTAACTAAACGATACCGTCTGGCCTCCAACAGAGGGAGGAACTCTACAAACGGCACCAACGCGAGCCGCAAACGGCTCAATTACTCTTACCTTTGTACAGTTTGCATATTTTTTGTAGGACTTTCTTATAATTCCGATGGTGTTTTCACGAATACATGGAAATGAAATTTTTTCGATATTAAACTACAAACACAAATCTTTTTTTGTTTTAGTTTTTAATATCAGATTGGTAAAATGAATACCTGGATGTTGAGTTTGTCAGCTAGTTGTCAAATAAATAAATAGCACATTAATTTGTTTCTTGCTGTTTGTAAACACTTTGAAGGAAGAAAGGAAGATTAAGAATTATCACCCTGTCCGCGTCGAGACAAGAGACTCAACACAAACTCCGAATGGGGAAGGCTGTGGGAGGTATTGGACCATACTCCTCCTGAGGACCATGTAAGCATTCACCTTATACTATTTAGGGCAATAACGGTAATTACAAGCTTGAAGTGGACACTCCGTGCTCTAACATGGAACTTCCTGGAGGATTAAATGGTTCAAATGGCTCTGAGCACTATGGGACTTAACATCTCAGGTCATCAGTCCCCTAGAACTTAGAACTACTTAAACCTAACTAACCTAAGGACATCAAACACATCCATGCCCCAGGCAGGATTCGAACCAGAGACAGTAACGGTCGCGCGGTTCCAAACTGTAGCGCCTAGAACCGCTCGGCCACCAGCGGCCAGCCTCCTAGAGGATTAAAACTGTGTGCTGACCCGAGACTCTACATCTGGACTTTTGCCTTTCACAGGTAAGTGCTCTATCGACTTTTTATTTTTGTTCATTCTTCCAATTTTTATAGACAAACTGTTTCTTTCAGAACAAAAAAAGATGTACAGTGTCCCTCTTAGCGGCCCCTTTCCTTGCCGGTTCCGTTGTACCTCGTGTTGGAGTCGGCCACGTCTTCACATTTTTTTAAATACAACTCTAAAGAAGAAGAGAAATCAAAACTCTTTGAAAATGAAACAACTCAAACAAAATACACCCTTTTTTAAATTTATAGCGATTCATCCACCGGACGCTCTTCAGTAAGGAAATGACACGTGTTCTCTAATAACTAAGAAAAAGAGAGAGAAAAGAAAAACGTGGTCTTGTAGAACTGAAGGAGATAACCGTTTCGTCATTGCCACTGAGTGTCTCCTCATCGTGTCCAACATCAGCCATGTCACCGCGCTGGTCTTGTCTCGTGGATAGCATATTCTGTCTGGAAAAAGAATTGTGGGAGCAATGGCTTGTTGTCTTACGGGGAGATGGAAGGCAATCATCTTCGCCACTAGATGCAACATTACCGCAGAGGGGCTGCACGTAAGACGGTGGGCGTCGTCGTCTTTAACCTGACGCACATGGCACAACGGGGAGTTGAGCATATTGACGACGTTGAGGCAGAATCCGGTGACTTGTTTACCATTAATTACCACGTTCCACATTTTTCGTGCCAAGGGTTTTATGGTGAATTGTCCGCGATATCACCGGCCCGTGGAATGTGGGGTGTCGTGCTTCCACAGGGTTGGCAGGCATCTGCTTACGTGTATTCCACAGATGTCGCTCACTGTCGCCGATCTGTCATAATGTAGCTATATCAAAGGAAAAAAAATCTTTGATATGATGAAATGGGTGGGAGATGTTCTTCACCATTATCGATGCAGTTCTAGAGGCCGGCGCCAATTTGTGTTTCAAGTGCCGAATAGACTCCGCTGCTGTCTACCCCACGTTTTCAACATCACACTGACAAGGGAACCTCCCCATTGCATCCCCCTCAGATTTATTTATAAGTTGGCACAGTGGATAGGCCTAGAAAAACTGAACACAGATCAATCGAGAAAACAGGAAGAAGTTTTGTCGAACTATGAAAAAAATAAGCAAAATATACAAATTGAGTAGTCGATGTGTAACATAAGCAACATCTAGGAAATCGTGTTCTGAGGAGAGCCGTAGTCTCGTGGTTAGCGTAAGCAACTGCGGTGCTGGAGGACCTCGGTTCAAGTCTTCCCTCGAGTAAAAATTTTAACTTTTTTATTTTCTAGCAATTGACGTGTGTCAATTATCAAAGTTCAGGCACTCACACAATCAACTTCGCTCTCGAAAATTCCAGTTCAGATTTGCTTGGACATATGCAGGATTTAACGGTGTACACACGGGAAAAATTGGAAAACGTTAAAAACATATGTTTTGACAGAGCACAGGGACAACTGTGTGACTGTGAAACTGTTGCATTCATTTGTTGCAGTTTATGTGACAAACTCTTATGTTTTCATCACTTTTTTGGGAGTTATTATCACATCCACCAGAAAACCTAAATCGGGCAAGGTAGAAGAATCTTTTTACCCATTCGCCAAGTGTACAAGTTAGGTGGGTCGACAGCATATTCCTGTCATGTGACGCACATGCCGTCACCAGTGTCGTATACAGTATATCAGACGTGTTTTTCTGTGGAGGAATCGGTTGACCTATGACCTTGCGATCAAATGTTTTCGGTTCCCATTGGAGAGGAACGTACTTTCGTCTGCTAATCGCACGGTTTTGCGGTGCGGTCGCAAAACACAGACACTAAACTTATTACTGTGAACAGAGACGTCAATGAACGAACTGACAGGTCATAACTTTGCGAAAATAAATAAAGTAAAATTTTTACCCAAGGGGAGACTTGAACCAAGGACCTCCTATTTCGCAGTTGTTCACGCTAACCATGGGACCACGGCGCTCCTGAGCTGACACTATGCTTGATGTTGCTTATCTTGCACATGGACTACTCAGTTTGTATATTTTACTTATTTTTTCTGTAGTTCCACACAACTTCTTCCTGTTTTCTCGATTGATCTGTGTTCAGTTTTTCAAGGCCTGTCCACTGTGCCAACTTATAACTAAATCTGAGGGGGGTGCGATGGGGAGGTTCCCTTGTGAGATAGAGTGCCACCGTGTGATCGTCAACACGGACGAGCCCGATGCTTAACAAAGGGAAGGACCAGGAGACCAATCAGATATTGAAGAGTAATCCCTTCGAGCCGGCCGGCCGGGGTGGCCGAGCGGTTCTAGGCGCTTCAGTCTGGAACCGCGCGACCTCTACGGCCGCAGGTTCGAATCCTACCTCGGGCATGGATGTGTGTGATGTCCTTAGGTTAGCTAGGTTCAGGTAGTTCTAAGCTCTAGGGGACTGATGACCTCAGATGTTAAGTCCCATAGTGCTCACAGCCATTTGAATCCCGTCGAGCGACCGTCTTTGGTATCGGAAGAATCTGTGCTTAGTGGGAGATACGTGACGCCAAGTAGGTATTTATGTAGGCGACCGGTTGAATCATGTCTAAGGCGTGCAAACTGTTCCCTCCAACCATTCCGGAAGTCTTGGAGCAACCTCTAGAAGAACCTCGATCTTTTGTCTCGCGCGGACCGCTGTTCCTTCCAGATGAGAACGCATAATGATTGGTTTGGCTCGTTGGTCCACCACCTGTCTGGCAGGAGAGGAGGCGTGATTGGTACACTCTCGTAGTATCGTGAAATACAAGTTTAAAGTCTGCCGTCTCCGTGGCGAACGTTCGCGCTCCAACGCAATCAGTGCATTCCGTATCGTCGGTTTGGTACATTCCAACCAACAAAGTAATGTCGTAGGGCACATCCGTCAACGCACTTCACACGAAAGCCAAACTTCTTCACAAACTTGGTGACACACTGGAGTTTTAAGGGAGGCCACACTCATTTTCCATAGTCCTCAGCTTCGCCACACCTGCTGTCTTTGGGGGCGATGGTGCAGATGAATACCGTGTGGTCGGTGAAGGCCACTGGCCTTAGTTATATGTCGTGGATGCCAAGTTGGAGGTGGAACGTGGCCAAGATATGATCCTTGCGATTGGCAGAGTGGCTATTGACATATATCTGGATCGATCTGTATGGACACGTTCCTAGCCCAGTGTTCTCAATTCTGGGGACGGTTTATAACGTGAGAATTGATCTTTCGACGCCAACACACAATTGAAGTCGCGGCCGAGGCTGTAATGAGCGTGTCGTTCTATAAAGAGCAAAGCTATTTCTTCCGCCAAGAACCGTCTTCGTTCTCTTTGTTTTTCCGTACCTGACGGCGCATAGATGTTGATAAGATGCACTCCATGTACTACCAGAGCCATTCCGTGTCCCGATGGTAGGTAGGTGGCGTCCTTCTTACCTTCCTTAGGGAGTATCGCTGCTCCACTACCGGTTTCTGAAGCTGGTGTCATCGAGTTATCGTAACCACAGAGGGACTGGAATCGTCGGCGTATACTTCCTGTGGAAAGGCGGCACCTACATCTGCAACATGTAGACCATCGCTGAGTAAGGTGTCTTGACCCTTGGTCTTTTGCACCGGTATTGGTATTGCTGGATGAGATGCGGCCTTCCATGTTAGACGCACAATGTCCTCGTCGGTTCTCTCTCCGCAGATGGCGTCAGTGTGTCGGCCATCATCAGTTATGATGTGGGCTGTGATAAAGATAAAGCAATCGTCCGATGATGTGCGACGTCTCATTTTTCGCCGTTTTGGTAACCTATTTGCGCTGTCGGACATCTGTCTCCATATCCGAACGCAGTTTGGATGCCCCGTCGTCTTGAAAGACGTGGACAAAAGTTGCCGTCGGTACAACCAGCTGGCCGATTTCCATGTTCGTCTCTGCTCCTGCGACATCGGACTTCTGCTGCAGTTGCTCAACGGGGCGTTCCTTGCCTGACATCTTGGACGCATTGTTATCCACCTGATTCGACTGTGGAATGGGATCGTCCTTTATTTGGCACTAGGAAACGTCAAAGGATCACTCCTTCCGGAAGGCGGCTGTGTACGTAACAAGCATGGACGCTGGGTGAGGGTACAGCTTCGCCCGTCGGAACGTGACTTACCGCCTTAGGACGCACTCTGAGCGTACATGGCCCTCCTAGACACAACCCGAACAGGGCTTGGGCTGTTCGTCGTAAATAATTATCGGTCTACAGTCACCGGTAAGAAAGTAAGGCAGGACAGGCCTTGTAAGCTCTATCCGAACTTGCCTCACCTTGTTAAGAACAGCACATGTGGTAAAAGTAGTCCATTCGTCGGTGACATGGTTGATTATGCGTCCGCATGGTAGTAGAGCATTGACCATGACGTCTAACGGAACCTCAAGGGAAGTTCAAAACCCATAATAGTGCAGAGTCCTGGGACCGCTTGATCGATTGAATTTGTGGTCATGTACACGAACTATGTCAATCAATTTAACTTAAACCACTGTACTCATAATAGAGAGATGGATGCCTATCGGATCCTATTGACCTAGTCTGACCTTTCCCGTAAGAATCGTTCGATTTCGATGGCCTTAGGTCTAGCGAATCCAGTAGCGAAGCTGATATTGATGGTTGGCTTTCTATGAGTGAGCCATGTTGCTTCTACACAGAAGAGCCAAAGAAACTGGTATACCTGCCTAATATCGTGTAGGGAGTGCCACAACATGACGCGGCATGGACTCGACTAATGTCTGAAGCAATGCTGGAGGGAACTGACAGCATGAATCCTGCAGGGCTTTCCATAAACCCGTAAGAGTACGAGTGGGTGGAGATCTCTTCTGAACAGGACGTTGCAAGGCATCCCAGATATGCTCAATAATTTTCACGTCGGGATACGCAATGGACATGAATGGATGCAGGTGATCAGACAGGATGCTTACGTACGTGTCATCTGTCAGAGTCGAATCTAGACGTATCAGGGATTGCATATCATCCAACTGCACACGCTTAACACCATTACAGAGCCTCCACCAGCTTGAACAGTCCACTGCTGACATGCTGATTCCATGGATTCATGAGCTTGTCTCGATACCCGTACACGTACATCCGCTCGATACAACTTGAAACGAGACTCGTACGACCAGGAAACATATTTCTAGTCATCAACAGTCCAATGTCGGTGTTGAATGGTTCGCACACTGACACTTGTTGATGGTCCAGCATTGAAATCTGAAGCAATTTACGGAAGGGCTGCACTTCTGTCATGTTGAACGATTCTCTTCAGTCGTCGTTGGTCCCGTTCTTGCAGGATCGTTTTCCGGCCACAGCGATGTCGTAGCTTTGATGTTTTACCATATACCTAATATCACGGCACACTCGTGACATGGTCGTGCGAGAAAATCCCCACTTCATTGCTACTTCGTAGATGCTGTGTCCCATCACTCGTGCGCCGACTATGACACCAAGTTCAAATGTATGTGAATTCCTAAGGGACCAAACTGCTGAGGTCATCGGTCCCTAGACTTACGCACTACTTAAACTAACATACTAAGAACAACACACACACCCATACCTGAGGGAGGACTCGAACCTTGGCCGGAGCGGCCGCGCAATCAGTGACATTGTGCCTCAAACCACGCAGCCACTCCGCGTGGGACACCAAGTTTAAACTTACTTAAATCTTGACAATCTGCCACTGTAACAGCAGTAACTGATCTAATAACTGCGTCAGACACTTGTTGTCTTATGTAGGCCTTGCCGACCACAGCGCCGTAATCTTCTTGTTTGCCGGCCGCGGTGGCCGAGCGGTTCTAGGCGCCCAGTCCGGAACCGGGCGACAGGTTCGAACCCTGCCTCGGGCATAGATGTGTGTGATGTCCTTAGGTTAGTTAGGTTTAAATAGTTCTAAGTTCTAGGGGACTGATGACCACAGCTGTTAAGTCCCATAGTGCTCAGAGCCATTTGAACCATTTTTTCTTCTTGTTTATCCATCTCTCTATTTGAATACGCACTCCTGTATCAGTTTCTTTGGCGCTTCAGTGTATAACGCAGTTACTCGCGAGAATCGCAGTAAGTAATCAACACTGTGCGCGGAACGCTCCTCGGCGTGGACGTAAACAGTTGTCCGAGGCGCTCCACCACTGGCGGGGAACTGTCGGCTGAGCTACACGAGCACGAGTCACTACTGTGCCCACAGTAATGGCTGTGTCAAAAAGTGTCATCTCGGGATTAAGAAAGGCCTCTGAAGATGGAATTGCAAAGCCAAACCATGCCGATGATCGCAGACGGATCACCACACCGCAACAGGATCGATGTGTAGCCCTAGTGGAGAAAAGGAACAGACATCTCACTCCTAGGCAGATCGTTGTAGACCTTGCAGCCGCTACCGGTACATGTGCATTACCAGAAGCATTTCGCAGTGATTTTGTTTACTCGGAAGGCTGTTAAATTCATCCCACTTCAACCATGCCGTCGTCCAGAAAGAGTTCGTTGTTGTGAGGAGCACGTTGTTTGGGGCCACCTACAGTGGTTAAGAGTGATGTTCTCGGACGAATCCCGCATCACTGTGACAAGTGATTTTGGCTATCATTTAATGGGGAGAGAGAGGGGAACACGTTAAACGTGGACTTCATGAACGTCATCAAAATTGCCTGGTGTGGGTAGCCATTATGTCCGTCTGTAACAGTATCTAGCGCAAAGATATGCAGCAGTGCTCGGCTATTGTGCATGATACCTGCCCGGAGCATTACGTGTAGGCTATACTGATGACTTTCATGAACATTCGGTGTAACGTGTTCCCCTCTCCCTCCACACTAAGTGGGTGCCAGGATCACCTGCCACAGTGAAGCGAGATTCGTCAGAGAACATCAGTCTTAACCACTGTTGGTGACCCCAACCAGCATGCTCCCTACACCAACGAACTCTTTCTCGACGATGGCGTGGTTCAAATGAGATGGGATGCATTTAATAGCCTTACGAGAAAAAAATAGCTGCGAAATGTTTCTGGCAAAGACACGTATACAGGTAGTGGCTGCAAGGTCTACAGCTATCTACCTAGGAGTGAGATGTCTGTTCCCTTTCTTCACTAGGGCTACATATCGATCCTCTTGCGGTGTGGTGATCTGTCTAAGATCACCGACATGCTTTGGCTTTGCATTTCCACTTTCAGGGGCCTGTTTCAATCGCGATATAATGATTTTGGACACAGCCATTACTGAGGCCATAGTAGTTATACTTTGACGGCTTCGAGCCGTCCGACTGCTCGTCCACGGTTGTAAGCACTCATACTTTCCAGCGATGTTGCCGTACCACACCAAATGTCGGACTACTCAGTTCCACACCAACATTCGTCAAATACCGTAGTGCGTGAACAGTCGAATGCGTGCAGCACATTCGTGCATAGGTTTCGCTGCGGTTGACACGTCCCGCCCTCTACATTTCCATTTACTATCATTGATCAAGTTTTGTAGGCGTTGTCGGTTGTTCCATAGCAATTGGGAGTTGTTCCTTAGCGGTTGTCAAGCCGTGTACAATTTTGAAGTAATTTATACACTACTGGTCATTAAAATTGCTACACCACGAAGATGACGTGCTAAAGACGCGAAATTTAACTGACAGGGATAAGATGTTGTGATATGCAAATGATTAGCTTTTCAGAGCATTCACACAAGGCTGGCGCCGGTAGCGACACCTACAACGTGCTGACATGACGAAAGTTTCCAACCGATTTCTCATACACAAACAGCAGTTGACCGGCGTTGCCTGGTGAAACGTTCTTGTGATGCCTCGTGTAAGGAGGAGAAATGCGTACCATCACGTTTCCGACTTAGATAAAGGTCGGATTATAGCCTATCGCGATTGCGGTTAATCGTATCGCGACAGTGCTGCTCGCGTTGGTCGAGATCCTATGACTGTTAGCAGAATATGGAATCGGTGTGTTCAGGAGGGTAATACGGAACGCCGTGCTAGATCCCAACGGCCTCGTATCACTAGCAGTCTAGATGACAGGCATTTTATCCGCATGGTTGTAACGGAACGTGCAGCCACGTCTCAATCCCTGAGTCAACAGATGGGGACGTTTGGAAGACAACAACCATCTGCACGAACAGTTCACGACGTTTCCAGCAACATCGACTATCAGCTTGGAGACCATGGCTGCGTTTACCCTTGACGCTGCACCACAGACAGGAGCGTCTGCGGAAGTGTACTCAAGTGTACTCAACGACGAACCTAGAGTGCACGAATGGCAAAACATTTTTTCGGATGAATCCACGTTCTGTTAAAGCATCATGATGGTCGCATCCGTGTTTGGCGACATCGCGGTGAACGCACATTGGAAGCGCGTATTCGTCATCGCCATACTGGCGTATGACCCGGAGTGATGGTATGGGGTGCCATTGGTTACACGTCTCGGTCACCTCTTGTTCGCATTGACGGCACTTTGAACAGTGGATGTTACATTACAGATGTGTTACGACCCGTGGCTCTACCCTTCATTCGATCCCTGCGAAACCCTACATTTCAGCAGGATAACGCACGACCGCATGTTGCAGGTCCTGTACGAGCCTTTCTGGATACAGAAACTGTTCGACTACTGCCCTGGCCAGCACATTCTTCAGATCTCTCACGAATTGAAAACGTCTGGTCAATGGTGACCGAGCAACTGGCTCGTCACAATACGCCAGTCACTACTCTTGATGAACTGTGGTATCGTGTTGAAGCTGCATGGGCAGCTGTACCTGTACACGCCATCCAAGCTCTGTTAGACTCAATGCCCAGGCGTATCAAGGCCGTTGTTACGGCCAGAGGTGGTTGTTCTGGGTACTGATTTCTCAGGATCTATTCACCCAAAGTGCGTGGAAATGTAATCACATGTCAGTTCCAGTATAATATATTTGTCAAATGAATACCCGTTTATGATCTGCATTTCTTCTTGGTGTAGCAATGTTAATGGCCAGTAGTGTATATCTTCACTTCTAAAATTGACTTATTTGTCTTTTAGGAGTAAAGATAGTCGGTGATGACCAAAACCTGTAATATCTTATTGAAATTGTGTGCGATTTTGCCGGAACGTAAACTGGTATCAAAAGAAGCTTTTGAGCAGTTACTAACGTTACCACCAGGACTGGAATGTCATCCTTTCTCAGACTACCAGCGCTGTGGAGGCTTCCAGCGATGTTGGTCTCACCTGATGACGTCGAGCAGTGCAGAGAAGCTGGCCTGGGAGTGCAGGATGGTCTTGGGGTCGCCCGTGGTGCCGGAGCTGTGCAGCGCGATGACGGGTCGGCGCGCGTCCTCCCCCTTGGGCGGCGGCCGCGACAGCTGCTGGGTCACGAAGCGCTGCACGTCTGCTGCCGGCACGGGGGCGGCGGCGCCCAGCGGCTGCGGCTGCACGGGGCTGGCCGCAGACACCGCCCCCAGCGCCGCCTCCTCGCACAGCACCGCCGCGGGGGACAGCCGCACCAGCAGCCGCCGCAGGTCCTCTGTGTCACATAACAGAAGTGCACACGTGTGCTCGCACAAGAGGAAAACAGGGACAGCTAAGATCGCGCGGGGTCTGTAGCAATGCCGGCCGCTGTGGTCGAGCGGCTCTAGGCGCTTCAGTCCGGAACCGTACTGCTGCTACGGTCGCAGGTTCGAATCCTGCCTCGGGCATGGAAGTGTGTGATGTCCTTAGGTTAGTTAGGTTTAAGTAGTTCTAAGTCTAGGGGACTGATGACCTCCAATAGTGCTCACAGCTATTTGAAACCCGCCAGGTTAGCCGAGTGCGCTAATGCACTGTTTCCTGGACTCGGGTAGGCGCGCCGTCCCCGAATCGAATCCGCCAGGCGGATTAACGACGAGGGCCGGTGTGCCGGCCAGCCTGGATGTGGTTTTTAGGCGGTTTTCCACATCCCCCTAGGTGAATGCCGGGCTGGTCCCCACGTTCCACCTCCGTTACATGGCTCGCAGACATCTTAACTCTTTCGCAGTATTCCATGGATTTCACTCGTCGCAGACAGTTAGGTACACTAATTCCCTCCCGGGGGTACGGGGTGGCGGTAGGAAGGGCATCCGGCCACTCCTTTCCACTAACCTTGCCAAATCCGTTCCTAACAATGACGACCCTGCGTCAGTGCGGGACATGGCACCAGTGAAAGAAGGAAGAAGAAGTGCTCAGAGCTATTTGAACCATCTGTAGCAAAGATGAACTGCGCTGCACCTATTGTGAGCAATAAACAGACTTGTCGAAAGTCATAGGATACCGCCTGATATCGTATCAGACCTCCTTTTGCCCGACGTAGTGGCAGCAACTCGACGTAGTATGGACTCAACAAGCCGTTGGAAGTTTCCTGCAGAAATATTGAGCCATGCTGCCTTTACATGGATGGAGAGGGTTGCATATTCGCACAACGGCAAGGTCTTCAGCGCTAGCTCAGTAACAGATTGAGACGGGTATCAAGAAAATACTCAGAAATGGAAGATAAAACAGAACTGAAAAAACAGGTAACTGCGCTGCACCTATTGTGAGCAATAAACAGACTTGACGAAAGTCATAGGATACCGCCTGATATCGTATCAGACCTCCTTTTGCCCGACGTAGTGGCAGCAACTCGACGTAGTATGGACTCAACAAGCCGTTGAAAGTTTCCTGCAGAAATATTGAGCCATGCTGCCTTTACATGGATGGAGAGGGTTGCATATTCGCACAACGGCAAGGTCTTCAGCGCTAGCTCAGTAACAGATTGAGACGGGTATCAAGAAAATACTCAGAAATGGAAGATAAAACAGAACTGAAAAAACAGGTAACGAGGTTGTAAAAATATGTGCCGACCGACACCGAAACGTGGGACGAAGCATACCGTCAACAGTACGGACAGCAAAGGAAGAAAGTGGTAGAGGGAGGTGAGACAATATAGCAGATGGAAGTGGCTGGCTGACTGCAAGGAAAAAAGGGAGGAGCCAGTCACTCTGCAATACACTAAAACCTCCAGCCTAAAAGTTTAGGCCAGAGTCCAGACATATCACAAAACTTTAAAACCCTACACACACACGTCTCATTATTAGCTAATATACAGGGCAGATCCCCATCAACTTGTGCTTCTGCCCTGGCATCACAGTATAAAATGCAGTCTGTTCAAGTTCAAATGTTCAAATGTGTGTGAAATCTTATGGGACTTTACTGCTAAGCTCATCAGTCGCTGAGCTTACACACTGCTTAACCTAAATTATCCTAAGGACAAACACACACACCCCTGCCCGTGGGAGGACTCGAACCTCCGCCGGGACCAGCCGCACAGTCCATTACTGCAGCGCCACAGACCGCTCGGCTAATCCCGCGCGGCTGCAGTCTGTTAAAATGTGGCGGACAGAGATGTGCACACCACAAGTATCACAAAGCGGGGGATCCTCCCTCCGTAATAGAAAGCTATGTGTGAGAGGACAGTGCCCGATCCGAAGACGCGTGAGGGTCACTTCTTCCCGCGTTAGCAACCGGCAGGAGGAACGCCACGGCCGAGTTGTTGACTTCACCAACGGCAGTTTATTGGCCGTCACTGCCAGCCTTTTTTCCTCCCACAAGTCCATGCATTTCTTGTGGAGTGCAGAAATGACAGACTGCAAGTGAGTAGGACACTGGACCACATCCTGCTCTCTGCAGGCCTCCTTGGCAGCCTGATCGGCCTGTTCATTGCCCCATATTCCTACATGACCAGGCACCCAGCAGCAGGTCATCTCCTTAACCCGCCATTGGAGCAAGTACAGTTGGTCATATATCAGCTGGACCATCTCCTCAATTGGGTACAGATTCTGCAGTGATTGTAAGGCACTAAGAGAATCGGAGCAGATGAGAAACCGGTTGCTCCGAATACGATTCATCTGCTCCAGTGCCTTCAGGATCGCGTGGAGCTCCACTGCGAGAACGGTATATTCATCAGGGAGGCGAATCCGCATAACATGATCAGAGCACACTACAGATCAGCCAAGAAAATTCCCTTGTTTGGAGCCATCAGTGTAAATGACGGTGAAACCATGATGCACATCTAAAATGTTAAAAAACAGAGATAAGAATGTAAAATCTGGCGTACTATCGTTCTTAAAATTAGTCAAGTCTAATATAAGTCTGGGTCCCCGGAGCAGCCAAGGTGGAAATCTGCTCCAACGGCGACGGAAAACAGGAAGACCAGCCATATCCATCGCAGAGAGGCAACCCTGTGCGCGAATCCCATAGCTGCCTTTGTAGCTGTCCATAACTGCGAAAATGTTACCGGTACAGGTTTTTGTACACGAAATGACCTCTATTTTATGTCCAATGAATGATCGATGGGGCCAGCGGGAGTGGCCGAGCGGTTCTAGGCGCTCCAGTATGGAACCGCGCGTCCGCTACGGTCGCAGGTTCGAATCCTGCCTCGGGCATAGATGTGCGTGATGTCCTTAGGTTAGTTATGTTTACGTAGTTCTAACTTCTAGGGGACTGATGACCTCAGAAGTTAAGTCCCATAGTGCTCAGAGCCATTTGAACCATTTGATCGATGGGTTTAATGTCGCTTGAATTGTCCAGAATGTTCTACGAAACAATTGTGAACTGTTGCGGCCGGGTGACATGGCAAAGCGCATCGTCATCCATAAAAATGAAGTCCCTGAATGCCTGCAAATGGTCTCCTATGTAGCGGAACATAACCATTTCCAGTTAATGATCGGTTCAATTGAACAAGAGGATCTAGTCCATTCCATGTAAACATAGCCCAGACCATTATGCAGCCACCGCCGCTTCGCACAATGCCCTGTTGACAACTTGCGTCCACGGCTTCGTGGTGTCTTCGCCACACTCGTACCCTATCAGCTCTTACTAATTGAAATCAGGATTTATCTGACCACGACACGATTTTCCAGTCGTCTATGATGCAACCGGACTGATCATGAGCCCATGAGAGGTGGTGCAGGCGATGTCGTGCTATTAACCAAAGGCAATCGCTTCGGTCGTCTGCTGCCATAGCCCATTAACGTCAGATTTCGCAGCACTGCACTAACGGATAAGATCGTCTTACGTCTCACAACTGACAACTCTACGCAAACCTTGCTGCTCTCGGTCGTTAAGTGAAGGTCGTCTGCCTCCGTGTTGTCTGTGATGAAAGGTAATGCCTAAAATTTGTTATTCTCGACGCACACTTGACACTGCTGATCTCGGAATGATGAATTTCCTAACGATTTCCGAAATAGAATGTCCCATCCTACTAGCTCCAACTACCAATCCGTGTTCAAAGCCTGACAATTCCCATCGAGCAGCCATAATCAAGTCTGAAAGGCTTTCACTTGAATCATCTGGGAACAAATAGCAGCTCCACCTATGCATTGCCCTTTTTTACCTTGTGTACGCGATACTACCGCTATCTCCGTATGTGCGTATCGCTATCCCAGGGCTTCTGTCACCTTAGTATATAAAGTATATCAAAAAGGGTAAAGAATTCAATGGAAATTCTACTCATAAATGCAGAGGAGAGAGCGGACATTTGGAAAAGAGTAAAAATGGTTCAAACGGCTCTAAGCACTGTGGGACTTAACATCTGAGGTCATCAGTCCCCTACACTTAGAACTACTTAAACCTAACTAACCTAAGGACGTCACACACATCCATGCCCGAGGCAGAGTTCGAACCTGCGACCGTAGCAGCAGCGCGGCTCCGGACTGAAGCCCCTAGAATCGCTCCGCCACAGCGGCCGGCGGAAAGGAGTACCCTGAAGGCTTCTATGAGAGGGAGGACTTGTCTGATGACATGATAGAAGAAGAAACAGGAGTCGCTACGGAAAAGATAGGCAATCGAGTACTACAATCAGAATTTAAAGGAGCTTTGGAAGACATAATATCAAATAAGGTAGAATGGATAGACAAGATTCGTCCAGAATTTCTAAAATCATTGGAGGAAGTGACAACAAAACGACTATTCACTTTTGTGTATGTAAGAGGCTGGCGATATATACCATCTGACTTTCGAAAAAAATATCATCCACGCTATTTCGAAGAGAGCAGAGCCGAGAATTACAGTACAGTCAGCTCAGTAGCTTGTGCATCCAAGTTTCCGACAAGAATAATATACAGAAGAATGAAAAAAAAAGTTGAGTCCCCTGTTAGATGACGATCAGTTTGGCTTTAGGAAAGCTGAAGACAGCAGAGAGACAGTTTTGACTTTGTGGTTGATAATGAAAGCAAGATCAAAGAAAAATCAAGACTCGTTCATAGGATTTGTCGACTTGAAAAAAGGTTCAACAATATAAAATGGTGCAAGATGTTCAAAATTCTGAGAAAAACAGGAGTAAAGCAATGGGAAAATACGGGTGGTATACAATATATGCGAAAACCAGAAGGGAACAGTAAGAGTGGGAGACTGAGAACGAAAGGTCCGGATTAAAAAGGGTGTGAGACAGGGATGTAGTCTTTAGGATCTACTGTTCAATCCATACATCGAAGAGGCAAAGACGGAAGTAAAAGAAAGGTTTTAGAGTGGGATTAAAATCTGAGGTGGAAGGATGTCAATGATATGATTCGCTAACTGCTCGTACATTGCTATCCTCAGTGAAAGTGAAGGATTGAAGGATTTTTTTTTGTTTCGTTTTGTTTTAGGGAGTAAGAACAACTGGGGTCACACGCGCCCAAATCAAAGCTATCGAACACAGAGGAACTAAAAAACGACTACACGTCAATCCCAATCGACGTAAGAGAAACAGTGAAAAACAGGGACGTGGAGTAAGAGCTATAAAATACACCATAGGGAAACGGAGATCCAGGACTCAAAATTAAATAGCCTTTACCATATTGCTATGACGAATAAAAACTAAAACGCGGCCGACAGCCCACTCGTCGTTTGCTAAAACGGGCGACAAGTCAGGCGGCAAACCCAAGCGGGAACGTCAACGGTTAAAAATAGGCATTCCGTCAGGAAATGGAGGAGAGTTGAAAGTTGGGAGCAATGTGTATGAAGTGGTGGGGGATGGCTGAAAAGGCAGTACCCAATACGCAACCTAGTTAAAATGACCTTCTTGCGGTGAGAAGGCCGAAAGAAGGTTGTCCAAGCCGCTGGGAGAGGCTCAAATACCTGGAACTTATTCCCACGAAGGGAGGACCAGTGGCGATGCCAAAGTGACACCACCTCCTGACAGACGGCAACAGAGAGATCAACAGAGGGAGTATAGGAACTAGTGGGATGAGGCATGAGGACTGCAGCCTTGGCAGCAGCGTCATCAGCCTCGTTTCCTGGAAGACCGACATGACCAGGAACCCACATAAACATCACTGTGGCTCCATCAAGAGTGACAGGTTTCCTGGACCCGTTGCACTAAGGGATGGGCGGTGTACAGTGCACAGAGACTTCGAAGGCTGCCGAGAGAGTCTGAGGAGAGGACACAATTGAAAAGCCCGAGTCGTCGGATGTGCTCTGTAGCCTGATACAGGGCGAAGAGCTCGGGCGTAAATACTGAGCAGTGTGCCGAAAGCCGATAAACGTCGGCGCCAATCACAAAAACATACCCGACGCCCCAGTCAGCCCGAGATACATCGGCGTACACAAAGGTACTATCGCGAAGTTCCATGTGAAGGTTATGAAACTGAAGGCGATACAGAGAAAATGGAGTAGCTTCCTTAGGAAGGGAATGAAGGCCAAGGTGAACACGGGCCGCCACAAGAAGTCAAGATGGAGAAGGGGTCCACACCCACAGGAAAAGGTGGAAGTTGCTTGAAGATCAGCCGCCAGAGCAAGTGTCGAAAGCGAACTCCAGGAGGTAGCAGAGAAGAGGGACGCGCCCCATACTGGCGATCAAAGGAGTCATCGAAGAAGGACGCATAGGATGGGTGGCCACGACATGCATACCTCCTGAGGAGAAAATCACGACGGTAGGTCAGTGGTAGTTTGTTTAGCAGCTCCGGCATACAATCTCTCAACCAAGCTAGTGTAAAAGGCGCCAGTGGCCAAACGAATGCCACGATGGTGGGTAGTGTTGAGACAGCGTAAGAGGGACGGATGGGCAGATGCATAAATAAAGCACCCGTAGTCTAGTTTTGAACAGACAAGGGACTGGTGCAAATAGATTCGATCTGCCCACCAGCAACTACCATTGAGGGCACTGGGGGACCGCATACAGTAAGCTACCAGGTAAGACACATGGGAGGACCAAGAGAGTTTCCTATCGAACATGAGCCCCAGGAATTTTGTAGTTTCAATGAACAGAAGGGCAACAGGCCCAAGATGTACAGATGGTGGGAGAAACCATTTGTGCAGCCAGAAATTTGTACAAACGGTTTTGTCTGTGGGTATACCAAATCCATTGTCGATACTCCAAGAGTAAAGATGATCAAGACATTACTGAAGACGCTGCTCAATGAGACAGGCCCTTGGACAACTGCAATAGATGGCAAAATCGTCACAAAAAGGAAGCTGGAGATGCCCGTCTGGAGACAGGACATTACAGGGTTAATGGCGACAGCAAAGAGGACGACGCTCAGGACGGAATCGTGAGACACACCGTTTTCCTGGATAAATGTATCCGACAAGGCAGAAACCACACGCATCTCGATAACTCAGTCTTTTAAATATTCCTCAAGGAAACTGGGCAGGCAGCCATGGAAGCCCCAAGTGTGGAGAGTGAGAAGGATACTTGTTCTCCAGCAGGTGTTTTAGGGCTCCTCCAAATCGAAAAACACGGCCACAGTCTGGGATTTCCGCAAAAAACCATTCATGATATGGGTGGACAAAGTGGAGAGATGGTCAACTGCAGAACGGCGCGCTGGAAATCCTCACCGTTCAGTGGTTAGTAAATTGCGAGACTCGAGCCACCATGCGAGCTGGGCACCAAACACACGTTCCATCACCTTGCAAACACAGCTGGTGAGAGAGACGGGGCGATAGACAGAAGGAAGGTGTTTGTCCTTACCGGGCATATGTGGGGTGAGACGGTGTCTTCACGCCAGTGTCTGGGAAATGTGCCCTCTGCCCAGATGCGGTTGTATGTCTTAAGCAGAAAGTGGTTGTGCGCAAGAGAACGGTGATGCAACATCTGAATGTGGACAGCGTCTGGCCTAGGGGCGGAGGATTGGGATGAATTGAGAGCATGATCTAGCTGCTCCATAGTAAAGGCAGCATTGTAACACTTACGATTCTGAGAAGTGAAGGGCATCACCTGAGCCTCCTCCACTCGTTTTCGTGGGGGAAGGCAGGGTTATAGTGGGAAGATCTCGAATTGCCGCAAAATCGCGGCCCAAGATGTTGCAGACAGCAATAGGGTGCACGATGACATTGTCTGCTACTCTTAGGCCGGGAACTGGGGAATGGATCTTGGTCCCAGAGAGCCGTCGGAGGTTAGCCCATACGACAGAGGAAGGGGTGGAACTGGTAAAAGAACTAGTGAATGAAATGCAGCTAGCTTTCTTGCTATCCCGAAGAATGTGATGACACTGTGCACGCAAGTGTTTATATTGAATGCAGTTTGCCAGCATAGGATGACTGTTGAAAACATGGAGAGCACATCTCCACGCCCGAATTGCTTCACGCCATGCCTCAATCCACAAAGAGACTGGGACACGGCGCGGTAAAGAAGTAGTACGAGGAATGGAATGTTCTGCAGCGGTAAGGATAACGTTTGTAAAATATTCCAACTGGTCATCGCAACTGGGGAAATCATATTCTTCGAAGGTCGCCAGAGGAGTAAAGCCACCGGCCAGTCTTAGTGCACCCAGGGCAGTGGGGTTAGTCAGCAAATGGATAGCACATGTTAAATGGTCGTTCGAGTAGATGTCAGAAAGACCGGACCATTAGAGACGATGAGCAAGTTGGGCGATGGAGGAGGATAGGTCCAAATGGGAATAGATGAGTGAGGAGTTCGAAAGAAATGTGGGTGCTCTGGTGTTAAGGCAGAAGAAGTTAAGATGATTAAGGAGGTCAGCCAAGAGGGCACCTCTCTGACAGGTTCTGGTAGAACCCCAATGGGATGATATGCATTAAAGTCACTGAGTAGCAGAAATGGGGCAGGTAGCTGCACAATGAGCTGGAGCTAGTATGCCCTAGTGACATTGAATGACGGTGGGTTGTAAATGGTATGAAGGGAAAAAGTCAGGTGAGGAAGGAAAAGGTGAATTCCAAAAAATGGTTCAAATGGCTCTGAGCACTATGCGACTTAACTTCTGAGGTCATCAGTCTCCTAGAACTTAGAACTAATTAAACCTAACTAACCTGAGGTCATCACACACATCCATGCCCGAGGCAGGATTCGAACCTGCGACCGTAGCGGTCGCTCGGTTCCAGACTGTAGCGCCTAGAACCGCACGGCCACTCCGGCCAGCTGAATTCCAACAGCTTGAAGATGGGTAGTCAGGGCGATGGGTTGACTATGAATGTCGTACCCTATGAGCAGGAAGACTCCACCATGAGATGGAATGCCGACCTCAGGGGAAAGGTCAAAACGGACTGGAAGAAATGCAAAAGCTCAAAGCGGTAGTGAGGACTCAATTTTGTTTCCTTCAGGCAGAGTACAAGGGGACGCTTCGATTCCAAAAGCAGCTGCAAATCCTGTTTGTGGGATCGACTGCTGTGAACGTTCCATTGGAGGAGTCAGGATGAGGAGAAAATGAAGAGTCGTCACCTTCGCAGCTGCCGAGTGACCAGTCTGAAGACTCGCTGCTACAGGTCAAAGGGGCAGGAGGATCCTGCTCCATTAGGTCCATAGAAGCATCGGCTTTCTCGGGTAGTTGGTCTGTGGAATCCAGCGCAGAAAAACGGTTGGTAGTGCACACCGGCGACACGGAGGCCGGCCGGGTTGAGGAATCATGTTGTGGCACCATCAAAGAGTGGGCGAAGGAGAAGACCATTTGCATTTCCGGTTATCAGAGGAAGACTCAGGTGTTGGTTGGCTGTAGGGATGTAGGTAGTCTTCATGGGAGTATTCCTTCTGTCCTTTCCGGTTTTCCAGTTGTGTAGCTGGTTGCTTCGTCCCTTGAGGCAAGAGTTTAATGGCTTGCTGCACAGCTGGGCAAGGGGATGGCGATGCGACCTTGACACTGGGCGATTTCACAACCTCAGAGCTGAATTTGAGGTCTCATGTCTGCGTGGCCATGTCCTGTAGTAAGATGTAGTAAGAACAGAATTGTAAGTGGCAGACCATAGAAAGCAGGGTTTGTAGCTAGCCAATAACTTGCGAGCGACCAGGTAAGACACGTTTTTCCTTTACCCAGATCTCCTGGACAGTCCGTTCACCAAGATACGCGGGACAATCTCGAGAGGAGGCGACATGACCGCCATTGTAGTTGATGAATCAGGGAGATGGAGGTGGACAATCACCCTTGTGCAAACCACTACCACAGGTTACACATTTGGATGGGTGTCGAAAAGAAGTTACAGTCTGGTTGAAACGATGACACTGGTAGCAGCACATTGCGTTAGGAAAGTATGGTTGGACTGTGATAATTTCATAGGCTGCTTTGATCTTGGACAGAAGCACCACTCTATCAAAGATGAGGAAACGAGTGTGTATGGGCACTAAGGTGGATTACAAGATGGATTAGAATGAAATGCTGATCAGAGGTATGATTGGATTTCGGCCTCTGTCAAACTGTCGAGCAGCCTAGTGTAAATAACACCATGGGAAGAATCCTATGGGCCTCGACATGAACAGGATAGCCCTGGAGAAGGGAGACGGCAAGCAGTCGCTGTGTTTGAGAATCAGAAGTAGTCTCCAAAAAGAAAGTGACGTGTAAACGATAGCAGGATTTCACAGGGCTGGCCATTGCATCAACACTTTTGTGAAAAACAAACGGATTTACCATCGTGAAGGACTGACCGTCTACAGTACTTGAAACATCGAGGAACAGAGGTGCTGCTGGAGGTGTCTTTGAATCGTTAGCCTTATTCCGTTTACATTTCGTAGACGTTGACTGTGAAAATGATTGAGTCATTGCGAGAAAATCCCCCATGATTGGCAGCGTATCTGATGCTGCGCTCCTTCAAACTGGGGGAGCCTTCACAAGGGGGCACAACCACCTTAGGTGACAGTTAAACCTCGAGTCACACCGCCGAAACACCTGACAGAGGGACCAATCGGTAATTTGGGAAGGTAGCAGCTGAGGCAATCAGCTCTACCTGTGCCTGGCCTGTACCAGGGGTTACATGCGAACCCTACCTGTCGATCTAGGGATGGCAATTACGCACTACCTAGTCACCAGTTACGCTTCAGATGCATGGGCTAGCCTTCAGGAGTGCACAGGGAGCAAGAAGAAGAAGAAAAAGAACTTTTGAGATTGAGCGGAAGAAGGATAGGAGAAGGGAAACAAAGTAGAAAATGGAAATGAAAAACAGTAGTGAGATTGTCATGTCAGCGACGGACAATGCGGAACATTCCCAATAACACTCCAGACATGAAACTTCCTGCAGATTAAAACTATATGCCGGACCGAGACTCGAACTCAGGACCTTTGCCTTTCGCGGGCAAGTGCTCTACCAACTGAGCTACCCAAGCACGACTCACGCCCCGTCCGCACACTTTACTTCTGCCAGTACCTCGTCTCCTACCTTCCAAACTTTACAGAAGCTCTCCTGCGAAACTTGCAGAACTAGTACTCCTGGAAGAAAGGATATTGCGAAGACATGGCTTAGCCACAGCCTGGGGGATGTTTCCAGAATGAGATTTTCACTCTGCAGCGGAGTGTGCGCTGATATGAAACTTCCTGGCAGATTAAAACTGTGTGCCGGACCGAGACACGAACTCTGGACCTTTGCCTTTCGCGGGCAAGCGCTCTACCAACTGAGCTACCCAAGCATGACTCACGCCCCGTCCTCACAGCTTTACTTCTGCCAGTACCTCGGCTCCCACCATCCAAACTTTACAGAAGCTCTCCTGCGAAACTTGCAGAACTAGCACTCCTGAAAGAAAGGATATTGCGGAGATGTGGCTTAGCCACAACCTGGGGGATGTTTCCAGAATGAGATTTTCACTCTGCAGCGGAGTGTGCTCTGATATGAAGCTTCCCGGCAGGTTAAAACTGTGTGCCGGACAGAGACTCAAACTCGGGACCTTTGCCTTTCGCGGGCAAGCGCTCTACCAACTGAGCTACCCAAGCATGACTCACGCCCCGCCTCACAGCTCTTCCAAGTCCTTTGCTGTCTCTGATAGAATTACAATGTCATCGGTAAACCTCAAAGTTTATAGTTCTTCTCCATGAATTTCAATACCTACTCCGAACTTTTCTGTTGCTTCCTTTACTGCTTGCTCAATTTACAGATTGAATAGCATCGGGGAGAGGCTACAACCCTGTTTCACTCTCTTCCCAACCACTGCTTCCCTTTCATATCCCTCGACTCTTATAACTGCCATCTGATTTCTGTAAAAATTGTAAATAGCCTTTCGCTCCCTGTATTTTACCACTGCCACCTTCAGAATTTGAAAGAGAATATTCCAGTCAACATTGTCAAAAGCTTTCTCTAAGTCTACAAATGCTAGAAACGTAAGTTTGCCTTTCCTTAATCTTTCTTCTAAGATAAGTCGTACGGTCAGTATTACCTCACGTGTTCCAATATTTCTACGGAATCCAAACTGATCTTTCCCGAGGTCGGCTTCTACCAGTTTTTCCATTCGTCTGTAAAGAATTCGCGTTAGTATTTTGCAGCTGTGACTTATTAAAGTAATAGTTCGGTAATTTTCACATCTGTCAACTCCTGCTTTCTCTGGGATTGGAATTATATTCTTCTTGAAGTCTGAGGGAATTTCGCCTGTCTCATACATCTTGCTCGCCAGATGGTAGTGTGTCAGGACTGGCTCTCCCAAGGCTGTCAGTAGTTCTAATGGAATGTTGTCTACTCCCGGGGCCTTGTTTCGACCTAGGTCTTTCAGTGCTCTGTCAAACTCTTCACGCAGTATCATATCTCTCATTTCATCTTCATCTACATCCTCTTCCATTTCCATAATATTGTCCTCAAGTACATCGCCCTTGTATAGACCCTCTATATACTCCTTCCACCTATCTGCTTTCCCTTCTTTGCTTAGAACTGGTTTTCTGAGCTCTTGATATTCATGCAAGTGGTTCTCTTTTCTCCAAAGGTCTCTTTAATTTTCCTGTAGGCAGTATCTATCTTACCCCTCGTGAGATAAGCCTCTACATCCTTACATTTGTCCTCTAGCCATCCCTGCTTAGCCATTTTGCACTTCCTGTCGATCTCATTTTTGAGACGTTTGTATTCCTTTTTGCCTGCTTCACTTACTGCATTTTTGTGTTTTCTCCTTTCATCAATTAAATTCAGTATCACTTCTGTTACCCAAGGATTTCTACTAGCCCTCGTCTTTTTACCTACTTGATCCTTTGCTGCCTTCACTATTTCATTCCTCAAAGCTACCCATTCTTCTTCTACTGTATTTCTTTCCCCCATTCCAGTCAATTATTCCCTTATGCTCTCCCTGAAACTCTCTACAACCTCTGGTTCTTTCAGTGTATCCAGGTCCCATCTCCGTAAATTCCCACCTTTTTGCAGTTTCAATAAATTGTGGTCAGAGTCCACATCTGCCCCTGGAAATGTCTTACAATTTAAAATCTGGTTCCTAAATCTCTGTCTTACCATTATATAATCTATCTGATACCTTTTAGTATCTCCAGGGTTCTTCCATGTATACAATCTTCTTTCATGATTCTTGAACCAAGTGTTAGCTGTGATTAAGTTATGCTCTGTGCAAAGTTCTACCAAGCGGCTTCCTCTTTCATGTTTTTAGCCCCAATCCATATTCACCTACTACGTTTCCTTCTCTTCCTTTTCCTACTGTCTAATTCCAGTCACCCATGTCTATTAAATTTTCGTCTCCCTTCACTACCTGAATAATTTCTTTTATCTCATCATACATTTCATCAATCTCTTCGTCATCTGCAGAGCTAGTTGGAATATAAACTTGTACTACTGTAGTAGGCATGGGCTTCGTGTCTACCTTGGCCACAATAATGCGTTCACTATGCTGTTTGTAGTAGCTTACCCGCACTCCTATTTTGTTATTCATTATTAATCCTACTCCTGCATTACCCCTATTTGATTTGTATTTATAACCCTGTATTCACCTGACCAGAAGTCTTGTTCCTCCTGCCACCGAACTTCACTAACTCCCACTATATCTAAATTTAACCTATCCATTTCCCTTTTTAAATTTTCTAACCTACCTGCCCGATTAAGGGATCTGACATTCCACGCTCCGATCCGTAGAACGCCAGTTTTCTTTCTCCTGATAACGACGTCCTCTTGAGTGGTCCCCGCCCGGAGATCCGAATGGGGGACTATTTTACCTCCGGGATATTTTACGCAAGAGGACGCCATCATCATTAAATCATACAGTAAAGCTGCATGCCGCCGGGAAAAAAAATACGGCTGTAGTTTCCCCTTGCTTTCAGCCGTTCACAGTACCACAACAGCAAGGCCGTTTTGGCTAGTGCTACAGGGCCAAAGCAGTCAATCATCCAGACTGTTGCTCCTGCAACTACTGAAAAGGCTGCTGCCTCTCTTCAGGAACCACACGTTTGTCTGGCCTCTCAACAGATACCCCTCCGTTGTGGTTGCACCTACGGTACGGCTATCTGTATCGTTGAGGCACGCAAGCCTCCCCACCAACGGCAAGGTCCATGGTTCATGGGGGGGATAAACAAACTAGGACTGGCAAAAAGGGCATTCCTGAGCAAGATAAATGTACTAGTATCGAAGATAGGCCTCAATTTGAGGAAGAAATTTCTGAGAATGTAAGTTTGGAGTACAGCATTGTATGGTAGTGAAACACTGACTGTGGGAAAACTGGAGCAGAAGACAATCGAAGCATTTGAGATGTGGTGCTACAGACGAATGTTGAATATTAGATGGACTGATAAGGTAAGGAATGAGAAATTTCTGCACAGAATGGGAGAGGAAAGGAGTATGTGGAATACACTGACAACTAGAAAGGACAGGAGGATATGACGTCTGTTAAGATATCAGGGAATGACATCCATTGTAGAAGAGGGAGATGTGGAAGGCAAAAACTGTTGAGGAAAACAGAGACTAGAATACACCCAGGAAATTGAGGATGTAGGTTGCAAGTGCTACCCTGAGATGAAGAAGTTAGGAAAAAAAGGAAGACTTTGCAACTTTGAATTTTAATGCAAATTTATTAAGTTGACTTACAGACTCTGTGTCATCTTGCAGCAAAATAGATCCAATTTTGTCTGTTAAGAAGTCCGAGATTCCCTATATGTTTGCTTTCCATGTATGTGAATGGGACGAGTTGCAACAATTGCATGTCCCCACGGGCAGTGGATGTGACATTTCTTGACGTTTTGTTTTGGGGCATCATTAAGGACACCTTTTTTGTTCCACCCTGACTAGCTGCTCTATCAGCACTCAGAATTAGAATCTACCTCGCAACTGAGCAAGTCACGCCTGACATGTTGCATCAAGTTTGGCAAGAACACGAGTTCAGGTGGGCTGTGTGCCACATAATCAATGGAAGTCACTTTCAACCTGTTTCGGTATGCAGTAAAAAGCTTAAAGTGATTTCCTATTAAATGACTCCAAAACAATGCCTGCGGGATAAATGAATAAATCGATACGGGTTTTCAAAGCCCATTTCGATACTTCCTTTACTATCTGGTCGAAAGTTTCCGGACACATGTTATTGGAAATTAATATTGGGTGTGTCCATCTTTCGTCCTTATGACGGTTTGAACTCTGCAGGGACACATTCCACGACGTATATGAATCACTGGCAGTTCGTTCTTCCTCAAGACCCAAAACCAGAGAAGGTGGTGAGGTTGAAAACTAGTGTCCAGAGCGAAGTCGACGTTGTAACTCGTCCCAAAAGTGTTCCACTGGGTTCAGGTCGAGGCTTTTGGCAGGCCAGATCATTTCAAGAATTTATTCTTCGCAAACCGTTGCCTCACAGATGCTGCTTTATGACATGGTGCATTCCATGCTGATACAGTGTTCGTCACCGAACTGTTCCTCTACTGTACGCAGCACGCAATGCATTAGAATGTGTTCATATTCTTCCGGATTTAGCATTTCCTCAAGCGCAGTAGGTGACCACATTCTAGCCACGAAAAACACTCCCGTACCATAACTCCACCACCTCCATACTTCACTGCTTCCAACACCGTTACGTCCTCCTCGCGTTAGCCAAACCCAAACCTTCACATTGGATTGCCAAAGGGACTAGCGTGATTTACCACTCCAAATTATTTGTTTCCAGTTACCCACTGTGCAGTGGCGTTCGTCTTTACACCACCTCAAGCGTCGATTAACACAGATTACAGAAATGTGTGCCTCATGCGGAGCTGCTTAACCACTGTACCCCATTCCTGTTAACTCCCTTCGCCCAGTAGTCGTGCTAGTAGGACTGCTGGTAGCACTTTTGAACTCACGAGAGGTTCCTTTCTTTGATTTCAAGCTATTTTTTAGAGCTAATGTTGCTCGGCCTGTGTCAGTACAGGAGTCTGCGGTGTCTTGGTTTCTATTTCACAGTCGCATAACCGACAATCGACTTTGGCAACTTTACAACGGTTGAAATGCCTCTCATAGATTTGTTACTTGGGTTACGTCCAGTGACTATCCACGTTCGAAGTCACTGAGCTTTCGTGACCGTTCCTTTATGCTGTTTCTGAACCTTCATGACAACACAATACTCCTCGCCTCCTTTTATACTGACCGATTTGCCTACATCTACATACATACTCCGCAAACCACCGTACTGTGCATGGTAGAGGGTATCTTGTACCATACTAGTCATTTCCTTTCCTGTTCCACTCGCAAATAGAACCAGGGAAGAATGTCTACAAGCCGCCATACGATCCCTAATTCCTCGCAGCTTATCTTCGTGCTTCTTACGGGAAATACACGTTGGCGGCAGTAGTATGATTTTGCAGTTGGCCTCATTTGTAGCTTATTTGAATTTCCGCAATAGTCTTCCCTCCAGGCATTCCCATTTCTATCATGTAGCATCTCCGTAATATTTGCTGCTGATCGAACCTACCAGTAACAAATCTAGCAGCACGCCTCTGAATTGTTTCGATGTCTTCCTTTAAGCAGATCTGCTGAGGATCGGAAACACTCTAACAGAGCTCAAGAATGGGTCTACTAGCATACTATACCCCATCCCTCTATGGATGAGCTGTTCAATAATTCTCAAAATTTAGCAAAGTCGCCTAAATACACTACTGGCCATTAAAATTGCTACACCAAGAAGAAATGCAGATCATAAACGGGTATTCATTGGACAATTATATTATACTAGAACTAACGTGTGATTACATTTTCACGCAATTTGGGTGCATAGATCCTGAGAAATCAGTACCCAGAACAACCACCTCTAGCCATAATAATGGCCTTGATACGCCTGGGCATTGAGTCAAGCAGAGCTTGGATGGCGTCTACAGGTACAGCTGCTCATGCAGCTTCAACACGTTACCACAGTTCATCAAGAATAGTGACTGGCGTATTGTGACTAGCCAGTTGCTCGGCTACCATTGACCAGACGTTTTCAATTGGTGAGAGATCTTGAGAATGTGCTGGCCAGGGCAGCAGTCGAACATTTTCTGTATCCAGAAAGGCCCGTACAGGGCCTGCAACATGCGGTCGTGCATTATCCTGCTGAAATGTAGGGTTTCGCCGGGATCGAATGAAGGGTAGAGCCACGGGTCGTAACACATCAAAGTGCCGTCAATGCAAACAAGAGGTGACCGAGACGTGTAACCAGTGGCACCCCATACCATCACGCCGGGTGATACGTCAGTATGGCGATGACGAATACACGCTTCCAATGTGCGTTCACCGCGATGCAGCCAAACTCTGTTGCGACCATCATGATGCTGTACATAGAACCTGGATTCATCAGAAAAAATGACGTTTTGCCATTCGTGCACCCAGGTTCGTTGTTGAGAACACCATCGCAGACGCTCCTGTCTGTGGTGCAGCGTCAAGGGTAAACGCAGCCATGGTCTCCAAGCTGATAGTCGATGTTCCTGCAAACGTCGTGAACTGTTCGTGCAGATGGTTGTTGTCTTCCAAACGTCCCCATCTGTTGACTCAGGGATTGAGACGTGGCTGCACGTTCCGTTACAGCCATGCGGATAAGATGTCTGTGATCTCGACTGCTAGTGATACGAGGCCGTTGGGATCCAGCACGGCGTTCCGTATGACCCACCTGAGCCCACCGACTCCAAATTATGCTAACAGTCATTGGATCTCGACCAACGCGAGCAGCACTGTCGCGATACGATAAACTGCAATCGCGATAGGCTACAATCCGACCTTTATCAAAGTCGGAAACGTGATGGTACGCATTTCTCCTCCTTACACGAGGCATCACAACAACGTTTCACTAGGCAATGCCGGTCAACTGCTGTTTGTGTATGAGAAATCGGTTCAAAACTTTCCTCATGACAGCACGTTGTAGGTATCGCCACCGGTGCCAACCTTGTGTAAATGCTCTGAAAAGCTAATCATTTGCATATCGCAGCATCTCCTTCCTGTCGGTTAAATTTCGCGTCTGTAGCACGTCATTTTCGTGGTGTAGCAATTTTAATGGCCAGTAGTGTATTTAGTAGACGTCAGTTTGTCAAGCTGCACCATACTAACGCTATATTCGAAAGTGACAGGATTGTTTTTCCTACTCATTCGCATTGGCTTACTTTTTTCTACATTTAGAGCAAGCTGTCATTCAAAAAGCCAACTAGAAATTTTGTCTTAATCATCTTTTATCCTCCTACAGTCACTCGACGAACATGTCATCCAGCACAACACAACATTGTGCTGCTCACCCTGTCCGCCAGACAATTTATGCAAACAGAGAATAACAGCAGTCCTGCAACACTCTTCACCATAGCCATGACTCTGAAGAACACTCGCTGTTGACGACAACGTACTGGGCTCTATTACTAACAAAGTCTTGAAGCCACTCATGTGTCTGTGAACCTAGACCGTAAGCTCGGATCTCCATCAATAGTCTGCAGTGTGATACCATGCGAAATCCTTTCCGGAAATCTAGGAATATGGAATCCGTCTGTTACCCTCCATCCATCCTTTGTAGGATATCGCATGAGAAAAGGGCAGGTGATGCTTTCTGAATCCGAGCTGTTTTGTGGACAGAAGCATTTCTGACTCAAGGAAGGAACTCCATGTGGTGTCACCGCTAGACACCACACTTGCTAGGTGGTAGCTTTAAATCGGCCGCGGTCCATTAGTACATGTCGGACCCGCGTGTCGCCACTGTGTGATCGCAGACCGAGCGCCACCACAAGGCAGGTCTCGAGATACGGACTAGCACTCGCCCCAGTTGTACGGACGACTTTGCTAGCGACTACACTGACGAAGCCTCGCTCATTTGCCGAGCAGATAGTTAGAATAGCCTTCAGCAAAGTCAATGGCTACGACCTAGCAAGGCGCCATTAGTAATATTGCATGTATCTAAAGAGTCTCACTTGTATCGCCACAATCTCCAGATGTACCAAAAGGATGGATTAAAGTTAAGTAATACTGAAGCTACATACTTTTCTTTATAGCATTCATTACGTATCCTGTTACAGACCTATCTCTTGCCTGCTAAACGCGTGCCTTTCGGCTACTTCCGTGGCGTGGCTGTCTTCCTACGCCACAACAGTTGGCGACGAGGATGGGATCATTATCAGAACGCAACAACAAAACACCACGTCGTACAAAAAGTCTCTCCTTGTGAGCAAAAAATCGGCGAACCAACGGATCCTCGATCCGAGACTTTGACAAAGGCCATTGCGTAGCAACAAAACGCAAAACGGTAGCAAGGACCGGGTCAGCAGCTGTGGCTGTAGCTACACGACGAAAATCAATCGGAAACGATTCGACCACGTCATCAGTTTCCGCATCAATGAACATGCAAGCAAGTTCGGAAGAATCGAATGCTCTATCCTCAGCAACAGGCAAACGCGACAACGCACGGCGTTTCCGTGCTTAGCAGTGGACCGATACAAGATATCGTAGCGGTACTGCGAGAGGAAAATAGACCAGCGAATGAATTTCTGCGCTGTACGCGGAGGTACAGGCTTGTTCGGATGAAAAAGCGACGTCAAAGGTTTGTGGTCTGTGATGATGGTAAAGTGACGACCATACAAGAAATCATGGAACTTAGTAACACCAAACACGAGAGCCAAAGCTTCTTTCTCTATCTGTGAATAATTTCTTTGCGCAGACGAGAGCAATTTGGACGCAAAGGCAATAGGGCGATCATGCGACCCAACTCTGTGCGCAAGCACAGCACCGATCCCGAAATCCGATGCATCTACCATCAACAAAAGGGGTTTCTGGGGATCGAATGGCGTAAGGCAAGTATTTGAAAGCAACGCCGATTTCAACTGGCGAAAGGCGCGTTCGCATTCCGTCGTCCAGACGAACGGAACACCTTTACGGCGTAAGCGACGAAGCGGAGCTGAAATGGAAGAGGCATTGCGCAGAAAGCGATGATAATAGTTAATTTTACCCAACACACTCTGTAGCTGCTGCAAATTCTGCGGCGAAGACAATTCTTGTATGGCACGGAGGTGTTCTGGACTGGGATGGATGCCTTGGGCATTGATTACATGTCCCAGATATGGCAAGTCACGAGCAAAAAACACACATTTGTCCTTCCGCAAGCGAAGACCATTTTGGCGCAATACCTGAAATAATGTTCTTAGATTTGCTAAATATTCGTCGGCTGTCCGTCCGGAGATCACAATATCGTCCAGATAGTTCGCAGCAGTAGGGACCGACGCACAAACAGTTTGTAAATATTGCTGAAACAATGCAGGGGCGGAGGCACACCCGAATGGCAGTCTTTTGAAGCGGTACAAACCAAGATGCGTGTTAACCACTAAAACGCGCTGGGATTCTTCGTCCACTGGTATTTGCAAGTACGCATCTGCTAGGTCCAACTTCGAAAAATATTTACCCGGGCACAGTTTATCAAAAAGATCTTCCGGGCGGGGTAATGGAAAAGTTGCAATCACTAGTTGTGGATTCACAGTTGCCTTGAAGTCCACACAAAGTCTCAATTTTCCGGAAGGTTTCGGCAAAATTACTAAGGGTGAGGCCCAGAGAGAAGCTTGCACACATTTTTGCACCGGGCTTAGGTTGCGCTCAGAACTATGAAGCACATTTGGAACTGAAAGTCAACGCGCAACCGAAATTTTTCAGAGCGCGCTATGTTCCTCACGCATTGCCTGATGAGATCGCAAGAACATTACACGATTTAGAATCACAAGGTGTGATTGAACGTGTGCAGACTTTGTTTCCAACAATGGCCCACAATTCATGTCCGCAGAATTTCAGTCATTCTGCCAGGCCAATGGTATTCAACGTCTGACATCCACGCCGTTTTCGCCTCAGTCAAACGGTGCCGCTGAACGATTGGTCCGGACTTTCAAGTCACAGATGTTGAAGTTGAAAGAGTCGCATTCTCGGGAGGACGCGTTGTTGCTCTTTTTGTCATCGTATCGCTCTCAGCCCCGAGATGGTCGCTCGCCGGCTGAGTTGCTCCACGGTCGTCCTCATCGAACCTTGATGTCTTTGCTGCACCCGCCGCATCAGGTTCCTGTGCAGCGGCAGACTTCTGCCTTTGCTCCAGGCGACGTTGTATTCTATCGCAACTATCGAGGTTCACGGCGTTGGCTCGCAGGGCGCATTCTTCTCTGCCTCGGCCGCGCGATGTATTTGGTTTTGGGGGCCTCTGGTGAGGTGCGTCGGCATCTCAATCAGCTGCGCCTCTGTCGTCGCCCGGGTTCTGCCGCTCCCCGTCTGCTTTCAGCGACGGTGCCGTCCGGTCAGCGCCCTGGGGACCCATCTACTGGCTCGCCTCATCCCCAGGTGTTACCGACGATGCCTTCCATTTTGCCCCATGGCGACGCGCCGCCGCAGCCGCCGCCGCCGCCGCCTGTTCTCCCGCCGGCGCCGCCCGCAGTGGACGCTTCGCTGCAGCCGCCAAGCGCCTCCCTGGGTCACGCGCCGCCGATCGCTTCCCGTGACCAGCTGTCCTCCGCCATGGAACTCTTACCCGCTCCGGACCACATGACGTCATCGCGCGTCGGATACCCCGACGCAATGGAGGTCGACCCTTCGGCCCCTCCTGTCTCTTTACGGGCGCATACACCGCATGTTGACGTGCACCATGGACTAGGTTTTCAGGCGTTTCCTAGATCCCCTCGGACCGAATGGCCGGGTGCGGGTGGCACAGCCTCGCCTGTTGTTAGGCTCCCTACCTCATCGCATACGTCAACATGGGATCCTCCCCACGGCGGGTGGAAGCCTTATAACACGACCGTTCGCCGATTTGTTGGGGAGGACTGTGGTGTCACCGCCAGACACCACACTTGCTAGGTGGTAGCTTTAAATCGGCCGCGGTCCATTAGTACATGTCGGATCCGCGTGTCGCCACTGTGTGATCGCAGACCGAGCGCCACCACAAGGCAGGTCTCGAGATACGGACTAGCACTCGCCCCAGTTGTACGGACGACTTTGCTAGCGACTACACTGACGAAGCCTCGCTCATTTGCCGAGCAGATAGTTAGAATAGCCTTCAGCAAAGTCAATGGCTACGACCTAGCAAGGCGCCATTAGTAATATTGCATGTATCTAAAGAGTCTCACTTGTATCGCCACAATCTCCAGATGTACCAAAAGGATGGATTAAAGTTAAGTAATACTGAAGCTACATACTTTTCTTTATAGCATTCATTACGTATCCTGTTACAGACCTATCTCTTGCCTGCTAAACGCGTGCCTTTCGGCTACTTCCGTGGCGTGGCTGTCTTCCTACGCCACAACACTCCAAGCGCTCCTAGAAAGCACTCAAGCTCAAATCGTTGTAGGTACTGAAAACAGGCTAAAACTGTGTGACTTCTAACGATTATTTCCACTCTACATATTGGGGTCTAGATACTACAAATCAGATGATGTATGTGTTTATTTCTGAAGATATATTGCTTTACATCTCTATTGTATGTGAGAGTGATATCTAGCAACATTTGTATATAACATGATCGACCTTACCTGCCGTATCAAATTTGGGTAAAATTTCAAGCTTCTGACAAGATCCCCCATCGTTATCGTCAGGAAAAGTTTACTACCATGGCTGTTATTATGGAGACATTCTACAGTTCTTAGATAGCTTGTGATTAGTCGGCACACGTCATCATTATGTTTCCCGATATTGTGTTCAAGTCTGTACTGGTGCCTCCTAAACTCTTAATTTAGTGGGTATTGGGAAATTGCAACAAGGTTGTCAGTCTAAAAGTGTGCAGGACAAAAACAGGAGAAGGATAGACATAGCAAAAATCGGTATTATAGTTACAAACTGCAGCTGTGTTGGTAAAAAAAAACTGAGTTCCAAGCGCTAGTAGAAAGCACTGAAGCACAAGTCGTGATAGATCTGAAACCTGACTAAGACTGGAGATACCTTCAACCGAAATTTTTACAAAGGCTCTGACAGTATTCACAAAGGATGTTGTTCTTAATTTACCTCGCAGTGAAACTGGTGGAGATAGTACCGGGTGGTAATAATTAAATAGTAGCTATTAACGGCCGTCCATTGTGGGCTGTAATTATCATACTGCAACATAACTTGGTACATATGCTAATGCTTTATGCGGTACTGATGTGTGCTGGAAAAAATAGTTCCAGTTGAGGCCAGCAGGTGAAACTCTGGCGCTCTACGCTGTTTGTATGACAGTATGACAGGCATGCTTTCGTTTGACAAATCATAACCTGAGTGAACAGTACGGCTATTGAGAAGCATGTTAGTAAAACTGTTTCATGTGAACGGCAGCAATTACAGCGCTGAATCGAGAGACAGTCGCTGACTGCAAGGTCTGAGGAGATGCGCGATATCATTAAATGGTTTAAGGAAGATGGTAATGACATTCGAAAACTCTGATGAGCTTGGTGTGGTACCTGGAAGGCGGAGGCGTCCTGTCCCGATAGAAGTTATTGACGAGATCACTGTTACTGGAATTGACCATACAGCACGTATCCAAAATAGTGCTAGTGCTCATGCAGTGTCACGAGAATAGTCAATAGTACGGAAAGTTTCGCGCTCTATTTTACACTGGTACCTGTCAATGTCCTTAATTTGCTCTTCGGCTTCTGGTTCAAAAATGGTTCTGAGCACTATGGGACTTAACTTCTGAGGTCATCAGTCCCCTAGAACTTAGAACTACTTAAACCTAACAAACCTAAAGACATCACACACACCCATGCCCGAGGCAGGATTCGAACCTGCGACCGTAGCGGTCGCGCGGTTCCAGACTGAAGCGCCTAGAACCGCTCGACCACCCCGGCCGGCTCGGCTTCTGGCATGGACCGAAGTTGATAACATGTGGCAACATATATTATATGGAGTGACGATGCACATTTTATATTACAGGGTGCAGTGAATATACAGAACTGCCGAATTTGGGGTACCGTTAAGCCGCGTGTTGTGCCGGCAGATCGATTGCAACCGCCGTATGTGACACTATGGTGTGGATTCATAAGCACCTTTGTACTAGATCCGTTCTTCACACCCAGAGGGCTTGTCAGATGTAACGTGAAGTCTGTCCATTACAGACCTACTTGTACAGCATGTCATTTCAGCTTTGGACGAGCGCAGCTGTGTGGAAACCACTTTTCCAAGATGCAAATTGAGTAACACCTCATGTGAATCGCCCAGTGAAATATATGCACTCATACCGCTACAGGCGGTGGTGACTTCAATCCAGCCTCGAAGCTTTTGCGAAAATGCGTGTTCAGATCAGGTAGAGGCATAAAATATCATCCGAAATGATATAGACTGATTTCTACGATAATTATTTTGAGCAGTTGGTTCAGGAGCATATTCGAAGTGGTTGGGAAAACATACTTGGTCACTTAGCAACAAATTGAGTGTATCATGACAGGGATCAGAAGCCGCTAGGTTGTTGAACCAAGATTGAATACTCTAACACCCAAAGCCTCCAAAAATAAACAGGAAATATACGTATTTAAAAAAGAAACAGTCTCCATTCCTTTCGAACTGACTAAACAAGCATAGACCGGGTGTGACTTTAATTCAAAAAAATAGTCTCGACAAGAACTGAAATATTTATATCCAATAAATTAGGAAGAGGTGGAACTGATCCCGCATGGTACACAAAACTGGTCAGAACATTGGTGCAGAAGGAATTAAGAAAGCGTGCCAAATTTAAAAGAACACAAAATTCCCATGGTTGTTGATGTTTTACTAAATCTCTGAATTGAGCGCGGGATGCTTTTAATAGGTTTCACAAGGAAACTCTGTCTATAAATGTGGCCGAACATCCAAAGAGAGTGTGGTTGTATATGAAGGACATCAATGGAAAGGCAATCAATACATTCACACGCGTTAACAGTGGTGATGTTACTGAAGACTACTACTAAAGCAGAGTTACTAAACATGGTTTTCCTACCTACATTATAGTTACACGCCGTCCTCTTGTGAAGTTTTTTTACGGGTTGTGGAATCCGTCTCAGCTAGGCGTGACGGGGAACATCGAGAATGTGCAGAGAAGGGCAGATCGTTTTGCATTACCGCGAAGTAAGGGAGAAAGTGTTACGGATATGATGCGTGAGTTGGTATAGCAGTAATTAAAACAAAGGCGTTTTTCATTGTGGCACGAAATCAGTCACCAACTTTTTCCTCCGAATGCGAAAGTATACTGTTGGTACCCAGGTACATAGGGAGAAATGACCACTGGAATAAAATAGGAGAAACCAGAGCTCGCACGGAAAGATTGAAGTGTTCGTTTTTCCCTCGCACTGTTTGACAGACAGACGGTAGAGAAGGAATTGAAGGTGGTTCGAATGACCCCTCTGCTAGGCACTTAATTGTGAATTGTAGAGTAGTCATGTAGATGTAAACAATTCAGAATAGTTCCCTGTTTTCCTCAGCGTCGAGAACTCGCAACCACGCGCCATTAAGATTATAGCCGTTATCCTTGTTGAAGTCACTCTTGCACATTAATCCCTACTGCTCGTTTAACAAATCAGTTCCAATATTGAGAAGCGTCGTACAAGAATTTAGTATCGTCAAACATTATTCTCTAATCATTTGTGAGACTGTGCTCAGCTACGACTGATTTCTCGTTTCAGTGTGCCTGCATGGCGGTGGTAATGACTGCTGTAATTGATTCCGTACTTGCAAGGAGCGACACTGTTCTTAGCCTGGCACAACATCTCTATTACTTTCTTGGGTGGTCGGAAAATAAGGCCTCTTCTTCCCAGGAGCTTGACTATCTTGCTAGACGTAGCACCGTAGAAAGTTATGAGCACAGTAGGTACACCGTCAGGGGCTTGTTCAACATATTCGAGTTTTTATTTCTTGTAGAGGGCGTATTCTGTGTCTCTAAGCTCATAGCCATTGTTTCGGAAAACGTGATTCAGATGATTAATCGCCGAATCCAGGTGGTCCTTGAACTCAAAACATTAAGTAACTAAGAAGTGCACGGCACAGCCACTGTATATGTGTATTGAACCATAACGTATGAAGATTTGTGACATAATTGCATTCTTCTGACTTGTAGTTGGTGATCGTTGATGACGATGATTCGTTCGTGGGGCGCTCAATTGCGCGGCCATCAGAGCCCGTAGAAAGTCCCAATTGTAGCACAGTCCAATTTTTTCGTAGTCCACTCTAGCCACCGTCACAAATGACGACGATGATGAAATGATGAGGACGACACAAACACCCAACCCGGCCGGGAATCGAACCCGGGACCCCCTGAACCAGAGGTAGCAACGCTAGCCACTAAGCCAGGAGCTGCGGGCTTGGTGATCATTGATGTTTATTATTAAAAGTGATGCTTTATTACAGTTTGTCCCTGAACGTTAATTTTTTTTAGTCTGAGCAATATCTACGTGAAAGTGACAGACAATTTATTCTTTGGAAAAGTTAGAAATTCCACTGGAAGCTGCAATTTTATCAGCCGTGCGTAGGTGCGATATCTCTTCTCTAGTCGCACACAGTCAGATACTATATCTCAGGGCTTATTTGCTACTGAAATAGTGATTATTAGGGATTTAATTTATGCCCCTTTCGTTATCTGGACTGATAAAATCCTGATGTGTTTTCTGAATCCATGCTGACTGTGTCAACAGATCGTTTTCCTCGAGCAAAATCACAATGTTCGAGCACAATATACGTTGCAAAATCCTCCTGCAAATCGGTATCAATAATATGGATCTATAATTCGTAGGATTACCCCTACTCACTTTCTTGAATATTATTATGAGCTGTGCAACTTTCCAATATTTAGGTACGGATCTTTCTTCGAGCGAGCAGTTGTGTATGATTATTAAGTACTGAGGTCTCTTCCACGTGAATACACGGAAAACCTGGTTTCAATCATGTATGTGAAATCTTATGGGACTTAACTGCTAAGGTCATCAGTCCCTAAGCTTACACACTACTTAACCTAAATTATCCTAAGGACAAACACACACACCCATGCCCGAGGGAGAACTTGAACCTCCGCCAGGACCAGCCGCACAGTCCATGACTGCAGCGCCCTAGACTGCTCGGCTAATCCCGCGCGGCAGTTTCAATCATGCATCGGAGATGTCAACTGATTGTCGACGCTGTGGGTGACTGTACGTATTTTGTAATTTCATTTGTCTCTTGTTCATATAAGATGTGTGTACACTGATGGGCCAAAGCATTATGACCACCTATTTAAAAGCGTGTTGGTCCACTTCTGGAACGCAGTTCAGCAGTGATTCTACGTGCCATTGATTCAACTAGTACTTGATCGTTTTCAGAGGTTTTGTGGCACCGGATGCGTACACACAGGTCACACACTTTCCGTAATATACGAGCGGTTGGTTTGTGGGCACGGAACTGGCACCCGATAGCGCCCCAGTTGGGTTCCATCGGATTCGGATAGGGAAAATTTGATGGCCAAGAGGTGACTTGAGTTCACATGCTCCTCAAACCATTGCAGCACGATTCTGGCTTATGACACGGACAGCTGTAGTGCTGGAAGATGCCATCGCTGTTGAGGAAGACATCAAGCACAAGGGATTACAGGTGGCCCCCAATAATGTTCGCGTAGTTCACAGCTGTCGTGTTGCCTTCATTTACCACCGCAAGTCCCAAAGTCCCATGGAAGGTTAATGTCACCCATAGATGCAGGCCGTAGGAGCAGTACTACGTTATGGGCAGCATTCACGACATACCCTTGCTCCCACCGGCCTGGGTCCGTTCTGGACACGACCGTAGAGTTGGTTTAACAATAAACGTAAGTCATCTGACCAGGAGACACGATTCCATTGATCCGCGGTACAGTCCCGACGATCCCGTGCCCACTTTAATCATAACTGACAATGTTGCTGTGTCAACATGGGAACACGCAGGTGTCCTCTGAAGCGGATCACAATGTTCAACTCTGTGCACTGAACGGTGTGCTCCTAAACGCTTGGGTCTGTGCCAGTACTGTACTCTGTCGCCAGATCTGCCACAGATCGCCGCCTATCCTAGACAGCGGGCAAACCTTCGATCCCTACCTTCTGTGATGAGGTATGGAAATAAAACTTCTTGTCGCCTACTCGTAGTATCAGCATTGTGTGTGTATGGGACCGAGGACCTAGAAACGATGGAGAGGCTTCGTCCCGCCATAGCCTCAGTGGTCCAAAACCCTACAACAGGACACAGCAGTACACCCACCCCACCGCTGCCCCATAATGAACCCAGGGTTATTGTGTGGTTCGGTCCCCAGTGGACCCCCCCCCCCCCCCTCCCCCAACCCCCGGAACGTCTCATAGCAGACGAGTGTAACCGCAGATGTTTGCGTGGTAGAGTGCATAGGGCATAGTGTAACTGAGGCGGAATAAGGGGAACCAGCCCGCATTCGCCAAGACAGATGGAAAACCACCTAGAAACCATCCACAGGCTGGCCGGAACACCGAGCCACGGCACAGACCCGCCGGGCGGATTCGTGCAGGGGACTGGCACGCTTTCCTGCTCAGAAAGCAGCGCGTTAGACCGCGCGGCTAGCCGGGCGGGCGGTATCAGCATTCAACAACAGCTTTCCATGGATTTTCACTATGGTGGCACGCAAACACCCGACCAGCTTCGCCGTTTCCGAGATCCTCGCTACCAGATACTGCTCACAACGATCTGTATTTTACCAAAGTCGCTTAAGCCGGCGGATTTCCACATTTGCACTACTTATCGTTGCTAGAATGATTCCCCATGCGTCTATGCTCCGCTCATATACACTACTAGCCATTAAAATTGCTACACCAAGAAGAAATGCAGATGATAAACGGGTATTCATTGGACAAATATATTATACTAGAACAGACATGTGATTACATTTTCACGCAATTTGGGTGCATAGATCCTGTGAAATCAGTACCTAGAACAACCACCTCTGTCCATAATAACGGCCTTGATACGCCAGGGCATTGAGTCAAACAGAGTTTGGATGGCGTGTACAGGTACAGCTGCCCATGCACCTTCTACACGATACCACAGTTCATCAAGAGTAGTGACTGGCGTATTGTGACGAGCCAGTTGCTCGGCCACCATTGACCAGACGTTTTCAATTGGTGAAAGATCTGGAGAATGTACTCGCCAGGGCAGCAGACGAACATTTTCTGTATCCAGCAAGGCCCGTACAGGACCTGCAACATGCGGTCGTGCATTATCCTGCTGAAATGTAGGGTTTCGCAGGGATCGAATGAAGGGTAGAGCTACGGGGCGTAACACGTCTGAAATGTAACGTCCACTGTTCAAAGCGCCGTCAGTGCGAACAAAAGGTGACCGAGACGTGTAACCAATGGCACCCCGTACCATCACGCCAGGTGATACGCCAGTATGGCGATGACGAATACACGCATCCAATGTGCATGCCCCGCGATGTCGCCAAACACGGATGCGACCATCATGATGCTGTAAACAGAACCTGGATTCATCCGAAAAAAAAATGACGTTTTGCACTCAGGTTCGTCGTTGAGCACACCATCGCAGGCGCTCCTGCCTGTGATGCAGCGTCAAGGGTAACCGCAGCCATGGTCTCCGAGCTGACAGTCCATGCTGCTGCAAACGTCGTCGAACTGTTCGTGCAGATGGTTATTGTCTTGCAAACGTCCCCATCTGTTGACTCAGGGATCGAGACGTGGCTGCACTATCCGTTACAGCCATGCGGATAAGATGCCTGTCATCTCGACTGCTAGTGATACGAGGCCGTTGGGATCCAGCACGGCGTTCCGTATTACCCTCCTGAACCCACCGATTCCATATTCTGCTAACAGTCATTGGATCTCGACCAACGCGAGCAGCACTGTCGCGATACGATTAACCGCAATCGCGATAGGCTATAATCCGACCTTTATCTAAGTCGGAAGAAACGTGATGGCACGCATTTCTCCTCCTTACAGGAGGCATCACAACAACGTTTCACCAGGCAACGCCGGTTAACTGCTGTTTGTGTTTGAGAAATTGGTTGGAAACTTTCCTCATGTCAGCACGTTGTAGGTGTCGCCACCGGCGCCAACCTTGTGTGATTGCTTTGAAAAGCTAATCATTCGCATATCACAGAATCTTCTTCCTGTCGGTTAAATTTCGCGTCTGTAGCACGTCATCTTCGTGTTCTGGCAATTTTAATGGCCAGTAGTGTACTTCCCTTACCGCGTCACGTGCCTTCTGCGCCACCAGACAGCATACAGTCTTGCGGTGGGCGGTGATTATAATGTTTTGGCTCTTCAGTGTATTTGTTTTAGTTTGTTGTCAAATACATTCTTCTACTGATTAGTCAGATCACGATCCTACTTAACTGACTCTATAGCGGTATAGTCTGAAATACATCTAATTGGTATACAATCTGGACTGAAGAACTTCGTTTTATTAACTGACATAAGCTACTTTGCTTCAGCGAGGATTTCTATTTCTACGTTAGTCTTGTTAGCAGCTGTTCTTGATACGAAATTAGGTATATTTACTTCGTCTTCTTTGGTTGGTTTGGTTTGTTTTGGGGGAGGAAACCAGACAGCGAGGTAATCGGTCTCATAGGATTACGGAAGGAAGTCGGCAGTGCCCTTTCAAAGGAACCATCCCGGTATTTGCCTGGAGCGATTTAGGGAAATCATGGAAAATCTAAATCAGGATGGTCGGACGCGGGATTGAACTGTCGTCCTCCCGAATGTGAGTCCAGTGTCTTCTTTGGTGTATGACTTTGGGAAACTGTCACCAGTAACATTACCTTTGCTGTCGCGAAGTGTGTGAAATCTTATGGGACTTAACTGCTGAGGTTACACACTACTTAAGCTACATTAAAGTAGGGACAAATACACGCACCCATGCCCGAGGGAGGACTCGAACCTCCGCGGGGACCAGCCACACAGTCCATGACTGCAGCGCCTTAGACCGCTGTCGCAAAGTGAATAAATTGTTTTTCCGATGGTGTATTTCACATATGACCAGAATCTCTCTGATTTTCTGCTAGACTTCAAAACAGAGTTTGGTTGTTGAGTCTACTAAAAGCATCTGTTTCGGTGTTTGCGCCAAATTTTGAACTTTTGTAAGACTTCGCCAATCTTGGGGATTTTGCATTCTTTTACATTTGGCAAGCTGTTTTCGTTGCTCCTGCAACAACGTTCTGACCTGTTTTGTGTACCATAGGGAATCAGTTCCGTCAATCATTAATTTGTCGTTATAAATCTTTTCTGCCGTCGGTGCTAACACTTTCGTTATTGGTTATGAATGGAAGCTGTTTTAGATCGTTTATTTAATGAGTCTCCTCAGCTCCCTCGTTTTCCGCTTAGCGCCTGGAGGCGAACTCACCTGTGGGCTGGTCCGGGTTGAGAGGGACGAAGATGGCGTCGCGCGCGATTGTTGCCAGCATCAGCGGCGCGAGGTGCGGGCTCCAGCTGCAGCAGGCCACCACCATTTCGCCGGCGCCGACTCGCAGCACCGAGTCCTCCGCGGCCGCGCGCTGCAGCAGCCTGTGAGCGCTCAACTCCTGGGCCCCACCTCCAGCCTCTGGGTACACCTGCGAGCACGCACTCTGCTGCAGTTTCTTCAGAATTATTCCACGCGGCTGCTGCTGTGTAAGCCAGTCTGAGAACCCGTCCAATGAAATTACACTACTGGCCATTAAAATTGCTGCACCACGAAGATGACGTGCTACGGACGCGAAATTTAACCGACAGGGAGAAGATGCTGTGATATGCATATGATTAGCTTTTCAGAGCATTCACACGAGGTCGGCGCCGGTAGCGACATCTACAACGTGCTGACTCGAGGAAAGTTTCCAACAGATTTCTCGTACACAAACAGCAGTTGAACGGCGTTGCCTGGTGAAACGTTGTTGTGATGCCTCGTGTAAGGAGGGGAAATGCGTACCATCACGTTTCCGACTTTGATAAACGTCGGATTGTAGCCTATTGCGATTGCGGTTTATCGTATCGCGACATTGCTGCTCGCGTTCGTCGAGATCCAATGACTGTTAGCAGAATCTGGAATCGGTGGGTTCAAGAGGTTAATACGGTACGCCGTGCTGGATCCCAACGGCCTCGTATCACTAGCAGTCTAGATGACAGGCATATTATCCGCATGGCTGTAACGGATCGTGCAACCATGTCTCGATCCGTGAGTCAACAGATGGGGACGTTTGTAAGACAACTGTGGTGTCACCGCCCGACACCACACTTGCTAGGTGGTAGCCTTTAAATCGGTCGCGATCCGTTAGTATACGTCGGACCCGTGTGTCGCCACTATCAGTGATTGCAGACCGAGCGCCGCCACACGGCAGGCCTAGTGCAGACTCTCTAGCACTCGCCCCAGCTGTACAGCCGACTTTGCTAGCGATGGTTAATTGACTACTTACGCTCTCATTTGCAGACACGACAGTTTAGCATAGCCTTCAGCTACGTCGTTTGCTAAGACCTAGCAAGGCGCCATATTCTTCAAGAATGTATTCTGAACAGATAATATTGTGAATCATGTACCGTCAAGAGCGACGTTCATCATTAATGAATTAAAGTTAAGTGTGAAACTAATTACGTCCGCTTTCTGAATTCTAATTCCTTGTCATGTTCCAGACCTCACGTCAGTATAGTCGTTCCCTCCTCACGCCAGCCTGCGTTAGCTAAACGCGTGCATTTCGGCCTCCTCTCGTAACACGGTGTTGGCTCTTCTGCCAACACAACAACAACAGCCATCTGCACGAACAGTTAGACCACGTTTGCAGCAACATGGACTATCAGCTTGGAGACCATTGCTGCGGTTACCCTTGACGATGCATCACAGACAGGAGCGCCTGCGATGGTGTTCTCAATGACGAATCTGGGTGCAAGAATGGCGAAACGTCATTTTTTCGGATGAATCGTGGTTCTGTTTACAGCATCATGATGGTCGCATCCGTGTTTGGCGACATCACGGTGAACGCACATTGGAAGCTTGTATTCGTCATCACCACACTGGCGTATCACACGGCGTGATGGTATGGGGTGCCATTGGTTACTCGTCTCGGTCACCTCTTGTTCGCATTGACGGCACTTTGAACAGTGGGCGTTACATTTCAGATGTGTTACGACCCGTGGCTCTACCCTCATTCGATCCCTGCGAAACCCTACATTTCAGCAGGATAATGCACGACCTCATGTTGCAGGACCTGTACGGGCCTTTCTGGATACAGAAAATGTTCTGCTACCCTGGCCAGCACATTCTCCAGATCTCTCACGAATTGAAAACGTCCGGTCAATGGTGACCGAGCAACTGGCTCGTCACAATACGCCAGTCACTACTCTTGATGAACCGTGGTACCTTGTTGAAGCTGCATGGGCAGCTATACCTGTACACCCCATCCAAGCTGTGTTTGACTCAATGCCCGGACGTATCAAGGCCGTTATTACGGCCAGAAGTGGTTGTTCTGGATACTGATTTCTCAGGATCTATGCACCCAAATTGCTTGAAAACGTAATCACATGTCAGTTCTAGTATAATATATTTGTCCAATGAATACTCGTTTATCATCTGCATTTCTTCTTGGTATAACAATTTTAATGGCCAGTAGTGTAGTTGCTACTTAACGTCAGTCACTTGCCACTAAGGTGTTCTCACATCAGCTGCCAATCGGTTAATACTTCGGAGACTGGCCACTTACAAGACTATAGGGTCTAGGAAACCTGCCATTTATGCTGCTATGTAAAGCGTTATTGGCACATATGTAATTCACGTATTTTCCAGAGTAACGAGAGCACAAAATGTCTTGCTCACGCAGTGAACGTGATGTACAAACATCAAAAAAAGTTTTGCATCACCCCGGTTCCAGAACTCCTGATAAAAGACGTTGACTGTGGATATTGTATCACAGACATAGTCCTTTTGGCTGTTCAGAGATGTTACTAAACCCCGCCAAAACATGTAAACAAACATGCACGAGCAGCGCCTGTTACACAGAGGGTGCCCGACATCCGATCAGTCCCAGTCATTCCACCAGGAAAGCGATACACGGCTCGTGTTGTCTGTAATTCAACCATGCCTAGATGGCCAACACCGCAGTTCGATCGCGTCTGCATTGTTACTTTGTGCCAGGAAAGGCTCTCAACAAGGGAAGTGTTCAGGCTTCTCGGAGTGAACCAAAGCGATGTTGTTCGGACATGGAGGAGATACAGAGAGACAGGAAATGTCGATGACATGCCTCACTCAGGCCGCCAAGGGTTACTACTGCAGTGGATGACCGCTACCTACGGATTATGGCTCGGAGGAACCCTGACAGCAACGCCACAACGTGAATATTTGATTGGCGACTCCATAGAGTGCTGTGTGCACAACGACCATATACGTGAAATTAGAGAGAAGGTCAGAGTTGGCCGTAATATTGATGGTTTATTGACAGAAAAGTCGATTTTCAATCGCATAGTGATCATCTTCAGTGCTGTGGTGTACAAAGTAAACTCGTAGGCACTGGTGTCAAGTTATTATCAGTAACCAAAGCTTATGAAACGATCACTCATAGGCACTGGTGTCAAGTTATTATCAGTAACCAAAGCATATGAAACGATCACATTGTGATCGTTTCATATCCTTTGGTTACTGATAATAACTTGTCACCAGTGCCTATGAGTTTAATTTGTACACCATAGCACTGAAGATGATCACTATGCGATTGAAAATCGACTTTGCTGTCAATAAATCATCAATATTACGGCCAACTCTGACCTTCTCTCTAATAATTTTGACTAATGCTGTTCGTGTTACGACTCCAATTGTGCGCAACAGGCTGCATGACGCGCAACTTCACTCCCGACATCCATGGCGAGATCCATTTTTGCAACCACGACACAATGCAGCGCGGTACAGATGGACCTAACAACATGCCGAATGGACCGCTCAGGATTGGCATCGCGTTCTCTTCACCGATGAGTGTTGCATTTGCCTTCTTCGTTGGAGACCTGTTTGGAGGCAACCCGGTCAGGTCGAACGCCTTAGACACACTGTCTAGAGAGTGCAGCAAGGTGAACCTCCACCTGCTGTTTTTGGGTGGCATCATGTGGGGCCGACGTACGCCGCTGGTGGTTCTGGAAGGCGCCGTAACGGCTGTACGATACGTGAATGCCATCCTCCGACCTATAGGGCAACCATATCGGCAGCATGTTGGCGAGGCACTCGTCTTCATGGACGGCAATTCGAGCCCCATCGTGCACATCTTGTGAATGACTTCCTTCACGATAACGACGTCGCTCGACTAGAGTGGCCAGCATGTTTTCCAGACATGAACCCTATAGAACATGCCTGGGATGGATACAAAAGGGTTGTTCATGGACGTGACCCACCAACCACTCTGAGGGATCTACGCTGAATCGCCGTTGAGGAATGACAATCTGGAACAACAGTGCCTTGATGAACTTGTGGATAATATTCCACGGCGAATGTAGGCATGCATCAATGCAAGAGCACTTGCTACTGGGTATTAGAGGTACCAGGTGTGTACAGCAATCTGGACCACCACCTCTGAAGGTCTCGCTGTATGGTGGTACAACATGCAATTTGTGGTTTTCATGAGCAATAAAAAGGGCGGAAATGAATTTATGTTGATATATATTCCAATTTTCTGAACAGGTTTCGGAACTTTTAGAACCGATGTGATGCAATGCATTTTTTTATGTGTATTTGTAACAGTATTACAGCAAACTGTCAAACCTAATGAGCACAAGCACGAAATTACGTCAACGCGATCATATTGACTCAGCCATTCGAGACAGTAGCTACTGCTTTCGCTAAAATTTTTTTCGAAATAATCCTAGTAATTGAGGAAAGAAGGCAGCACCAGTCAAGGGACAGAGAGCGACATATCCGTAAATTTTTCTCATACGAAATGAGTCCAGCTCTCAAGTGATAGGTGGTTTGCATATCAAGAAAATCATGGACCGACCCATACTCATCTGCCAACTTTTTAACACGAAGTTGCGGCCAGACTTATGATCGGGCTTGGTCTGCAAAGTGTTAAAGGTGACATGCAAACACAGTGGGTCACTTCTCAAGTGCTGACACCTTGTTACATATAACGTGGAGCAATGCTGGGAGCTACTGCTCACAGGTATGATATGAACGCGACATTCTGTCGACAGCTGACTAAGTGACTAATCACTGAAATGCAGAAGACGACGCATTTTCAAGTCCTGAATTGGCACACGTCAATAAGCTGTGGTCCAACTATTAATCACGCTTACTTTGTTGATGGAGTTTAACGCTGACCTCTACTAGCAAACTCGAGACAAGAAAATGTAAGTCAGTACTAAAAACGAATGTAATTTCTCATTTTCATTGATTACCTGAAACTATCCTCACTCGCTGTATGAGTTGGAGCGATATTTACCTATGAACAGTCCTTGTTAGCACGTTAGAGGCAACAAAGGTGCACTTCAAACGATGAAAGAATGAGAGAAACAAAAAGTAAGAGCAAATAAAAAGTCAATAAGATGATGAAAATACAAAGTAGTAAAAGTGGTAGTACTAGAGGTAAATCAATCAACTCAATAAAATAATAATCAAACTCTTAGAAAGATTCTAATTAATATGGCGCTTAAAGCCTTGTCGTTCTAACACGATTGTCGATTGACTCGCGGTAGACTTAACATGTGGGCACTGACGTTACAAAAATATAGTTTTGAAGTAAAATACCAACTAGGGAAAGGAAACATCATAGCAGATGTGCTCTCTATATTGGCAGTCTGTATAGATATTACTTTGCAATGGTAAATACATCAGTACATCAGTTATCAGGTATATTCCATTTAAAATTTATTTGAAAAGGACTCTACAGGATATGAGGAATGAACAAGCTGATGACTCCAGTTTGAAGATGATTAAAGCTGATCGTTTTTGGAGCATCACGTGCAACCAGCTTTGCGAAAGAAGCGGCGACACTTTCTGCGCAACCAACCCATCATTTTGCTCGACAATGCGCGGGCGCATACAGCGCAAGCTGTGCTACCCTGTTCAGTCGATGGGACTGGGAGGTACTGTACCATCCACCGTACTCCCCGGACTTAAGTCCTTGCGACTTTGATTTGATTCCGAAGATGAAGGAACCACTTCGTGACATTCGCTTCAGAACTGTTCCAGAGATTCGACAGGCAGTAGACCGCTCCATTCGCACCATCAACAGAAGAGGCTCTGCTAACAGTATACTACGCCTTCCACATCGCTGGCAACGGGTTCTGCACAACGCTGGTGACTACTCTGAAGGACAGTAACTCTCTTGTATCGGTTGTGAATAAATAGTTGCCACTATTTAAGTTCCAACCTACGTAGATGACAAAGCGCATGTACATTATTACTCTGAGCTCAGCTAAAGGAGGGTTTATATACGTGTTAGTGGCACTGAACGTCTTATCAAAATACGTAAAAGCATATCCTCTAAGGAAAAGTACAGTCTATGCTATAAAAAGTTATGAAGAAAGATTTCTTTTAAAATATTGGTAAACCAAGAAATGTCGTTAGCGATAAAGATCCACAGACTGGATAATAAGTGTCGTAAGACTTATTAATGTTGCTAATACTAGTATTTCAAAGGAATTCAACACAGTAACTTCGGTTCACAAATTTGTTCACAGCGCCCAATACATTTTCAGTTATATGTACTCGCTGCAGAGGGCAGTACAGTCTACAGTTTTCTGAACAACACCAACATATAGCGTAGGAATCACTTAATCCCAGCATTCTCGCCACCATGGTCTACGTAAAGGTGGATGAAAAGCTGGACTGGTCGACAGATGTTGGTGCGATCCGGCTGCCGGAGAATGATGCATCTTACTTTGTCATCTCTGCCATGCCACACCTCTTTCATCACGGGTCTTTTCACCAATAATTGTGATTTAATATCCTCCTGAAGTAAAACATTCCCAACTCCTTGTTTCCTTCTTGAAGCACCTTATGGTAGCTTCTTAGTAGCAGGAGGTACTCCTTTTTCCACCTACGTCAAATATCGTCATTGATCTTTTGCCTTAGAACTCCATTTCAAGATTCGTTCCAGTTACTGGTTCTGGCCTACATGGAATGGTTATCAGTTTACCACCATTTAAGAAGTGAGCTGGTGTCAGTGCCATATCAATCTCTCCTTGAGTGATGGGTCTTGAGTTCACTGCAGCTTCTATACCTATCAAAATGGTGTTAAGGCTCTCTTCATCCACTCGATGTCGACCAAGCACCTTCCTCAGATAACGCTTGATGGAACCTATCAGATGTTCCTATCAGCCTCGCCATCAAACCGCCCATGGCGGTCACTTCCAGATGATTCCATGGTGAGCACAGTACTACTGTATGTCAGAAGTCTACCGGTGGACGTATTGACGACAAGTTCAACATGAATTGCATGTGTTGTGGCGCACATGAATAGGACCATATACAATATCTTGACATGGTGTCCAGTTTTAGCATATAATGGTCCAGCGATATCATTGCCTGTTCTGCAAATGGTGTTGCAAGTTGAACTCTGTCCAGTGTTAGTAGAGTCTCCATTTCTTCATATCGACGACTGTATATTATTTAGAGGGCAAACAAGAGCGAAGAACTCTCCGAATACCTTGTTCTTGCAAAATCCAGAATTCTTTCCCCAGTTCTCCAATAACAATGCGTCCATCAATTTGATGCAGTATTATATGCATGTGTTTGATGAGAAACTCAGTGAAATGACGACGTCCGTCCACTGCAATTGGCTAGTTCTCTGAGTTGGACGGTGCAGCCGATTGTAGGTTACTACCCACCCGAATCACGCCATCCGACAGGAAAGTATTGTATCTAGCAATTTTCGATTCTTTGGGTAACTGTTCTCCCTTACGCGATGCTGAGAGCTAGGCATGGAACAGCTCGCCTTGCACTTTTCAGAACTGGTGTGTATGGCCGTTTTGTAACTCCAGAGGACTCAAATTACCAGTATTTCTAAACTTATTCTTCGTGGTCTCAATAATTCGAAATACAAGAGCAGTAACGTGCAATGTTCACTCATAGGAACTAGATTTTGGAATGTTGAACAGGGGATCCGTGATGGTGATCAGAGTGCATTTTTCCGGGTTTTGGCTTCTGCACTGATTTAGGTGGAGCTGGAATGTCAAGCGGCCATGACTGTTTGTCTTCTGAAAGCCAGATGCCAAGTGTTACTGGTAGGTCTGCTTCAAGTCCCCATGTGAGATGATCTGCGGGTTTTTGATTTCCAGAACAGTGCCTCCATTGACTTAACGTTGTGGAGGCTACTAGTTCTGCAAATGAAAGTGTTCCATTTGCATGGGTCATTTTGTTCCCACTCTAAGGTGACTGTTGAGATGCTCCACAGAGTAGCTTTGTTGGCATCAAACCCTGTTTCGTAGCAAAAGCAACGAAAGAGTCGTAAGCCAAACAATGCTCCAAGAAATTCCAACCTAGGTAGGGCTACCTTCTTGTTGGAGGCAGCATGTTCTTCTTGCAAACAATGCGTGCTCTGTAAACGACTTCAGTAGTTGTCCTTACATACAGGATAGTACAATAGGATCTTTCAGGTGCTCATGCACTTCAGTAGAGTCTTGTGTCTCTCATAGCTATCCATCGGGTAATGCACAAAGATGATAAATGATGAAATTTCGAGGCCCAAGAGTGCCAACCACGTGCAAGATCTTGAAAGACAAGCTCAGCAACAATCCCAATGGGTACGAACGGACCAAGGGGGTCATAAAACTGAGCGGCTGGTCGAAGAACGTTTCTCTTGGTTGCCAGTTTGTCTGTCAGGGCTTCCGTTATATTTTGGTAGGCAGTAGAGTCATCTTCTGTACTGAGATTGATTTCCGGTTTGCATTGTGGACTTGGTTCCTGGGTCTTTGGCATACTTTGTTGGCTTCAGTTATTTTGAATTAGTCACCCCTTTGGAAAGTGGAAGGCTTATTTGCAGTGATAGTGCTGTCATTTCATGATAAGCTGTTGAAGCATCGTCACGTTCTCACACTAGCTACAGTGTAGTCTATGAATATAGAAATGTCAATGAGTACTGACACTCGTGGATATTTATCACTATTTAGTGCTGTTAGCTCCCTTATAGCAGCTGACAAAAGGAATGAGCCTGGCCGAAGTCCAAATGGCTAACGTTTGAAGCGATATGTTATCACATCAGTTTGTTCAACACGATACCAAAGGAACCTAGTGAGATCTCTGTTCTCTTCGTTCATGGTCAACTATAAGAAGAAATCGCCAGTCATATTCTCCCTTTCCCCAAGTCTCCAATAAAATCGCCAATTAGAATTTTCATGTGATTTTGTGAAATTTTGAAAATTACATTTTCTACCACTTCTCATGAATTATTTGCTTTTACTGGGTTTGTTTTATTTCTTGGTTGATCGGCATATTAACATTAATTACTGTGCAAATTTTATTTGTACGTTTCAAACATATTGTCCTTAATATGTTGTTACATTATTTGCCTTCATTATGTAACTAAGAATGTATCGTGAAACCGCGAATGCAACTCCTAGGTAGGGTGTATTTTTATGAGTTATTTTGTCTATTTTTTGGCAGTCTCTAATTTCAAAAATCCATGGTATTCTCACCAGGAAATCTTGTTTCCTGCATTGCTAAAAATTTAATTTTTTGTTCATCGTTTCTTCCGATTTGCAGTGCTTCCATGGCTTCGGAGTGAATTAACTAATATTTTATATAATAGGTCATATTTTATTGTCATTATTAAAATCGTTGGCTTGTGTGAAACGTTAAAAGTGTCGGTGACCGCAAGTAAAAGTAATATTTGCTGCGATGGGCGGGGGAGGGAGGGGGAGGGGAGGGGGGTGAAGGAGGGAAGGAGGGAGAGAGGGAGAGAGGAGGGAGGGAGAGAGAGAGAGAGAGAGAAAGAGAGAGAGAGAGAGAGAGAGAGAGAGAGAGAGACAGGTAAACAGTAGCCCGTACCAGACTCGAAACCTGGATACGTTCTTGCAGCTAGTTAGTAGATACTCTTCCGCTGGCGTTACCTACTATTTTGCATCTTCTATAGATTTTATTGACGATGAACATCATGATGTATAATGCGTAAGTTGGAGAAAAGGTTACATTTTGTTGTTGTCATGATCATCAATCCGAAGACTTGCTTGATGCAGCCCTCCACCCAACTCTACCTTGTGCAAGCCGCTTCAAATTTGCATAACTCCTGCAGCCTACGTATACCTACACTTGCTTGCTGCTTTACCCCCGCCCACTCCCGAAACATTTCCCTCCATTACAAAATTAACGATTCTTTGGTGCCAGAGTGTGTGTCCTATCAACTGATTCCTTCTTTTAGTCTAAGTCATTCATTCCTGTTCTTCCCAACTCGATTCAGTATTTCCGCATTACCCAATTTACCCACCTAATCTTCAGCGTCCTTCTTTAAAACTACATTTCCAAAGCTGCTATTTCCTTTTTGCGAATTTTTTATTGTCCGTGGTTGACAACCGTACAGTGCTACATTCCAGACAAATACCTCCGCAAAAGACTCCCCAACTTATTTCTAAATTGGATGGCAATAAATACATCTTTTTTTCAGAAAGGTTTTTCTGGCTATTACCAGTCTTCATTTTATATTCTCACCACTTCTTTTATCCGCTCAGGGACTGGGTGTTGTGTTGTCCTAATCATCATCATTTCATCCCCATCGACGCGCAGGTCGCCGAAGTGGCGTCAAATCGAAAGACCTGCACCAGGCGAACGGTCTACCCGACGGGAGGCCCTAGCCACACGACATTTCCATTTTACCACTTCAGCCATTGTCAGTTACTTTGCTTGCCAAATAACAAAAATCTGACTATTTTGAACTACTAAATGCTGACATTTACATGTGTGTAATTATTTGTTTCTCTTTAATAATTCGGAGTTATTAGTGAGAAACAATGTTATTCTGCATTTGTAAATAATGGTGTTATTTATTATGCATGCTATTTCCATGGACAGATTATCAGAGTTTTTTACCCGTATTTCACTTCTTTCTGTAAGAAAGCTAGATTGGCTGGAGATTCATGGATATCATTTTGCACCTATTTGTGAAAACCACTTCCAAACCGCAAGGGATTGTTAAAAAGAAATTTCATGAGAGAATTTACAGAATAGTTATAATTAAAGTTTAGCTATTTGAGAGAGTCCACATAACAAATGAGTAATTGTAAGTGTGGCGTGCGAGTATTGCGGTTTGATTGCGTTTTGAAAAATTACAGCAATATTACAATGAAACTAGTTACTTACTATTAATGTAACTTGAAGCTTTATTTAATCACTGCTTTTCCCGGCTAATGATCGTTATTTTGTTAAAGAAATCTCCACCTGGGAACGTGTAGCAATGTTGTCTGTCAAGCAGTGTAAATGGCACTAATTTCATGCACAAAAGTAATCATATACAACCAGCAAACAAGCTAAATATATGATAAGTAATCTGAACTAAACAAGAGTAATGAAGTAATGATTTTTAGTAATTTTCAGTGCTGTTGTATAATAGTCTTTTTACTAGATGCAGATCGTTTATCGAATTTAACGCTACTGTTATTGGAGGTGGCAACACTTTTCTTTAAGCAAAATGAACAGTTTCGTCACACAATACCACACGCACACAACACTAATGTATTTTTTCTGTCACAATATTTCATAAAAGTTATTGCGAAATAACCAGGCTTCCTACATCAGCATATAAGAATTTGTATCACGTAAGATGCTTTTTGCATTCATAGAAGTTCACTACAGAGATTATTCACAGTCTAACTGGAATTTATTACCTCAGAGTGGGTTTTGGACATCCAATACACAATTATTATCGCAATTATGACCACCAACATTTATGTCTGTATAGAAAATGGATTTAAAACTGCCGCTGCAATATTTCACTAAGATGGCGGCAAACATAAGACAATCTACTTCAACCCCTGTTTCACTACTAACATATAATATATATTAAACCTATTTGTACCTACACTACATACATTAACATTTGAAAACATTTCTCAATGTTAATCGCTTATTATTCAGCATTTACTAATAAACCGCGCTGTACATCAATAGCGCTAATGGCCGCGCTCCTTTGTAGCTTATCAGGAAACTTAACATTTATATAGGTCGAGAATCACTCTGAAATAAAACTCCAAACAAAGATTCATTTCAATGACACATAAACTCTAGTTTTGAAATATCTAATTAGTAACATAACACATTTTTTTACAGACGTCTGTGTTACCAGACATTAGTCACATCCTATCAGTACAACAGTTCGAAAAGGAGGAGGATTATTCCATAACAGATAACAAATGATTGAGATTTTCATTATCTTTTTCCATGGGTATTGTCTGAGATATAATTTTTTACAAAATATTAAATTATGTCATTGACCATACATATTTATTATTTTACTAACGATGAATGCCTTTTTGTTAATACCATGAGAATGTTTTTTCATATTCCACACACAATGCTGTCGTGAATATTATTCTGAATAAAATATGGGCGTGGATATTACACACGACTTAGTAACTTTGTGGCAAAGTTTGTAAGGATATACGGAAGAGAAATAACAAATGAACCTTTGGAAGAAACATTTCAATTTCGACAAGAGAGGGTAAAACTTGTAAATTGTGTACCACATTTATTTTTCAGCTCACAAACATTGCTCAATGTGACGATCATTTGCATCCACGACAGCCTGGAACCGCACTAGAGATTGCTATACTGCTGCCCGAAACAGTGGGCTATCGAATGTTCAGCTATCATGACAAAGCTAGTGCACTGCTTGAAGGTCGCAAATTGATCCAGCGTTCTCAGCCGTGCCAACAGCAATTTTTTAAGCAATCTTTGGCGCAACTGATCGTCGGCGTCTTCCATGAATAATTCCCAAATCGCCAGCTAACTTCCGAATTATGTTCTTCAACGCTGGTTCGGAAAGAGGACCTCTGCGTATTTCTTTAATGCACCGATACTCGCGAAGAGCAGAACTATTGCTGTTGTTTTAATGTAAAACACTGATTTTTGCTTTTCAACCCTACCCTCCGCCACACACCGTCAGGTGGCTTGCGGAGTATGGATGTATATGTAGATACGTCGCCGTACTAGTACCGGCACCTAATGGCAAATCATGACACTAACATTACTAACAATGCAAATGCTGCAGCGCGCTGTCTGATCGTTATTCCTATACAGTTGGGAACTGATTTGGTAAATAGTTTATAGTATACGCGGGCTCGAGTAGCCAAAGTTTAATTATAACCACCTTGTGTTATGTGGCTGTGGGTAATACTCAAAATTTCTTAAAGTGGCACTTATAAAATGTACGTCTGCGAACCCCGCACATAATTCGAATTACTTTCTTTTGTGACGTGAATAATTTGGCTTAGGTGAGGAGATACGAAATAATACTGTCTCATGGGACATCAGTGAATAAAAACTGCACAGTGTATTAAATTACTAATTTCTACGTTCCAAAAGCTGTGATTTATTAAGATGCAGAAGTATCTAAACCTAAATGTTTTAGCAAGTTTACTTTCAGGCTTTTGCACTTTACATTTTCATCAATATATACACCTAAGAACGTAGAACGTTCGACACTGTTCATTATTTTTCGTTGTTAAACTATATTAACAGGAGGTGGAGGATTTTGACAGTACGAACCAGGATAAGCAGTGTTTTTTCGAAGTATGAAGGTATTCCATTTGTTCACGATTAGTTAATAAAGTAGTGGTCGGGGCATAAAAACCAGTCACTGAATATGTCTTCTCCAGGGAACTGTAGGAAGTGGAGGGAGGACATCGTACAAGAATTAACTACATCTGACTGAGAAGACTGTAAGAATATGGGAGTGAATGTCTGCTATGACGTTACTGTTACGACTGATAACTACCTTTGTTAAATGTAAGATAAAGACAAGATCCCTTCTCACTTGTAGTAAATTTCATTTGAACATGCTACCCCAGCAGACCCATCTCAGTAATATGTTAAAAGGCTGAACCACCAAGAGTTTTTCTAAATTTGGTATTATTGTTTGTAATTTTTTTTAGCGGTAACAGAGATTGGACAGAAGACACGCCACACACAGGCATCCACAGGGAGATGTAGAGTGGAGAGGAGAGGGCGAACTCTGCCTACCGCCTCCAGTGCAGCCACCATGCCTGTGCAATGAGCTTGATACACAGGAAGAAGAACATTGAGTTGTGGGTATGTGACACTGAGAAAATATTCAGCAAATCTATAAGATTGAAAAGGGAGACTACTCTGTTAATGGAAGTATAGGCATGTAATTTGTCTATCATAGGTAGAATAATATTCAAAATTTCTCACGCAACAGCTCAGCCTCTTTTCTGGCTTCTTTGATATCGAGAAGAATTACATGGAGGCCACAGGTGAATAATATGAATTGGTTGTGCGACAATTTACTCAGATGCAACATAAAATAATCTCATGTCACTGTATGCTACAACTGTTATGAATAACACCTGCTTTGTGACCCCATGTTAGAGTTCTCTAGGTGGAAATGCATACACAGTCGCCCACAGCAGTTTGAGAGGTCTTAGCAAATCTACGAGAGAGTCCTGAAAAGTAAGGCCTCCGGATGTTTTATGTGAAAACCCTTACAACTTTTTAAAAAAAACGAACGTTGTTAACAGTCCACATCTTTATTCTTCATCTCAAAATTATTATTTTTCAACAGTCACCCTGGTCACGAACACATTGTTCTCCCGACATGAGACCAGGCTGTTGATAATGTCACTGCAGAATGTTTGACTTTGTTGAGAGTCACAACATCACCTCTGCCTACATTGATTGATCTCTATTCAGGTGAAGTCTTCGAAGGTGTTAAGTTTTGCAAACAGATGAAAATCGGATGGGGTCAAGTCGAGACTGTATGTGATCGGTGACAGTGGATCCGTGGCGTCGAAATGTGCAGATGTCACGCCACTTATGTCTGTGGTCTGACATTCTCATGCTCAAGGAGAGGGTGCTCCGTATGTGGAGGAACTCTTCGAATTCCAAACTCGATTGCAGCACGCTGCTTTTCACGCACCGGCATAGTAGCTTTACACACCACTACGTTACACGCTAACATTCGGAGCCCTCTAGCGGCAGAGGGCTGCAAACATGTAGACATGAAGAATAAATATGTAGAATGCTAACAACGTTTTTTTATTTAAAAAACTTAAAGAGTTCTTACATAAAAGTTCGGAGGCTTACTTTTCAGCACGCTCTGGTATGAGTTACTCTGGAGGGAACCATGGGGATAATTCCGTGCTATGTTAAGAAATCGAAAGTCACTCTACAAAGTTCTACTGATGATGGAGAACTTACAAAGATATAAGGTTGTCGTTTATTTGAAAAACTCTTGAAATAGGATAATACCTCTAGCTTGAAAACCTTCATGGTCTACCGTAGTAGACAGCTAACTAATTGTGTGAGTGCAAGCTATAAAATACACTGCTACTTGTGGCAGAGATCGGGCAACAGCAGACTGGGTCCTTCTGTTCTGTTACTGAACAGTTATTTTTTCCTATTTCTTTACTGTACAACATAAATACTGAACTTTAATTCTATCTGCATGTGAAAAATCCCAAATCATTTCGTGGTTTTTCCTCTTCGGACTTACTTTCATATACAATAAACCGTCGCTGATTCGGATTCACTAATTTGGAATTCGCGATAATTCTTTTTATCTCGAAGTGAAATTTGCTCATTTACAGAAAATTTTGAACATGTGTATCATTGTTGATAACAAGCACGTAAAAAAGTCAAAGCCTACTGTGCCCGAGTACTGATGCCCACATGACAAGTTGGATTGAATTCTATCTCAGACGCTTATAAGTATATTAAAGTATTGCACGATACGTGGCCGAGCGGTTCTAGGCGCTTCAGTCTAGAACCGCGCGACCGCTACGGTCGCAGGTTCGAACCCTGCCTCGGGCATGGATGTGTGTGATGTCCTTAGGTTAGTTAGGTTTAAGTAGTTCTAAGTTCTAGGGGACTGATGACCTGAGATGTTAAGTCCCATAGTGCTCAGAGCCATTTGATCCATTTTTGTTGCACGATATAATACAGTAACCAGTTCGAGTGTTAGAAGTAAATATAAATCGTTAAGTTTAGAAGGCAAAATGAGATTGGATTTTATCAACGAAGCCGGTGCTTCTGCCCGGAGTACTACAATATGGTATGGTGTTAAAGGAATAGAATATTCAGATTTTCGAGTTAATTTGGAACTAAAACCATGGAGTATATCCGTGATTGGGTGGGTGAAGATGAAGAAGACTTCGGCAACCAAATCCTGACGGTGGACGAAATAAAAGAACAGCCACATGGAGTTTAGTAGCAATGAAAACTGTTAAACATAAGGGACAATTTGTACACACTTATCAATTTTGCTAACAATAATCCACAGTCCAAAATCACAGTCCAGTCACATTAATGTCATCCCGGTCTATATTAGACGTCAACGTGCAATAACCATTCACAGAGGTCAGGTTGCAGTACTATCAGTGGAGGGTATATAAAGCATATCTGGGGGGACGTAGAAAACAGTGCACTCGTGATCATAATGAGGAAATGGAGCGATATATTTGAGATCTGAAAGAGCATAATCATTGGTATTCGGGCCGAGAGTGGAAACATTTCCGAAACGGCTAAGTTTGCTAACTGTTCGAGGGCCACCTTGGGTAAGTATGTCATCCACCCAAAATGGCGCTATCTGAATCCGGCGCTGTGGCAACTGCAGAGTGCCACTGGCCGTAGATGACGGGCGCGAACAACGGCTACAGAGATGTGTAAGAGCGAGCAACTGACCGGCCATATGAACCAACAAGCTACTAACATTGCCTCTAAAATGACTGTTCAGTCGACATTGCTCCATATGGAGCTCCACCGCAGGCGCCTGGGTCGTGCACAAACGCTGACTGCCTTCCAACGGCGACGAAGGCTGGAATTTGCACGCCATTACCACAGCTGGACGTCCGCTGAAAGCGACAGGTAGCCTTTCCTTATGAATCACGTTTTATGCTCCATCGAACAGATGGCCGCTGGCGTGTACGGCGTGAAACGTCTGAAAGCTAATACCCTGCAACAATCCTTAGAAGAATCGAGGCCAGAGGAGGGTGCTTTATGGCCTGGGAAATGTTTTCGTTGCATTTCCTAGTTGATCTCGTCATTCTGAAAGGCACAATGGCTCAAAAAAAGTAGCCATCTATGCTTGGGCACCAAACATGCAGTCTGTTTTTCCTCGGACGATGGTATCTACCAGTTGTACAATGTACCGTTCATACATTTCGCAGTACACGTGAGTGGTTAGAGGAGCTCCAGAATGAGTTTACCGTATTTTCTTGGATTTAAACCCAATGGAGAATCTTTGGGTACCTCGATCTGGCTGTTGCTCCACGGATCTTCAACCGAGAAACCTAGCCCAACTGACCACGGCGTTGGAGTCGGCATGGCTCCACATCCCTGTCGGTGCCTCGCAGAACCTCACTGACTGTTCCTGTACGTCTCACAGGTGTCCACACTGTAGTAGGTGGTTATTCAGGGTTTTTCCAGGTGATCACGTTAATATAAGTGGACAGAGTATTACCTTAGACTAAAAGAGATTCGGGTCAAATCAGAAAAGAGCGGTACACAACGGAGCACCAAAAATAAGCCTTCTTTACGCCATTATCAACAGATACGGGACATGAAAATATTGCCATGGCATCAACATCAGGTAGTAGTGCCTCTCTGGCTGCTGTGGACCGTACCGTTACGGATCCAGTTGACAGCAACCAATAACTAGTAAAGTACTGACAGTTCCACAATAAATCTAGCACATTAATTTCAGTCACAGTGCAGACTTTAATTTTTTAATAAATATAGTAATTTATTGGCCACTATATGTCAAAAGACGCGCAAAAGCCATCTACATCTACATCTACGTGATTACTCTGCTGTTCACAATAAAGTGCCTGGCAGAGGGTTCAATGAACCACCTTCAAACTGTCTCTCTACCGTTCAACTCTTCAACGGCGCGCGGGAAAAACGAGCACTTACATTTTTCTGTGTGAGCCCTGATTTCTCTTATATTATCGCGATGATCATTTCTCCCTATGTAGGTGGGTGCCAACAGAATGTTTTCGCAATCGGAGGAGAACACTGGTGATTGAAATTTCATGAGAAAATCCCGTCGCACTGGAAAACGACTTTGCTTTAATGATTGCCACTCCGATTCACGTATCATGTCTGTGGGCACGATTTCCCGTATTTCACGATAGTACAAAACGAGCCACCCTTCTTTGAACTTTTTCGATGTCATACCTCAGTCCCACCTGATGCGGATCCCACACCGCACAGGAATACTTCAGAATAGGGCGGACAAGCGTGTTGTGAGCAGTCTCTTTAGTAGGCTTGTTGCACCTTCTAAGTGTTCTGCCAATGAATTGAAGTCTTTGGTTTGCTCTACCCACAACATAATCTACGTGATCGTTCCTATTTAGGTTGTTTGTAATTGTAATCCCACAGTATTTAGTTGAATTTACAGCCTTCAGATTTGTGTGACTTATTGCGTAACCGGAATTTAGCGGATTTCTTTCAATACTCAAGTGAATAACTTCACACTTTTCTTTATTCAGGGTCAAATGCCAGTTTTCGCACCATACAGATAGATTATCTAAATAATTTTGCAATTTGTTTTGGTCATCTGATGACTTTACAAGACGGTAAATGACAATATCTTCTGCAAACAATCTAATAGGCCTATTCAGATTGTCTCCTATGTGGTTAATATAGATCAGAAACAATAGAGGGCCTGTAACACTTCCTTGGGGAACGCCGGAAGTTACTTCTGTTTTACTCGATGACTTCCCGTCTATTACTATGAACTGTGACCTTTCTGACAGGAAATCACGAATCCAGTCGCACAACTGAAGCGATATTCCATAGGCACGCAGTTTGGTTGGAAGATGCTTGTGAGGAACGGTGTCGAAAGCCTTCTGGAGATCTAAAAATATGAAATCCATTTGACATCCCCTGTCATTAGCTCTCATTACTTCATGAGTATGAAGAGCTAGTTGTGTTTCACAAGAACGATGTTTTCTGAATCTGTGCTGACTGTCAAAAATGTTCAAATGTAGGTGAATTCCTATGGGACCAAACTGCTGAGGTCATCGGTCCTGAACACTACTTAAACTAACTTAAGCTAACTTATGACAAGGACATCACATACATCCATGCCTGAGAGAGGACCCGAACCTCCGACTGGAGCGGCCGCCCGATTCGTGACATGGCGCCTCCAATCGCGCGGCGACTGTGTGTCAATAAATCGTTTTCTTCGAGGTAATTCATAATGTTCGAACACAGTATATGTTCCAAAACCCTACTGAAAATCAACGTTGGTGATTTGGGCCTGTAATTCAGCGGATTACTCCTATTTCCATTTTTTGGTATTGGTGTGACTTGAGCAATTTTCCAACCTTTAGGTACGGAACTTTCTGCGAGCGAGGGGTTGCATATAATTGCTAAATATGGAGCTATTGTATCAGCATACAAACGAATGCAGGGAGTATTGTGTTTTCAGTAGGGAGGCAGTAACAGCAGAATGAGTTGGTCAGGCCTCGTGATGACTGGGTGTTGTGTGCTGTCCTTAGGTTAGTTAGGTTTAAGTAGTTCTAAGTTCTAGGGGACTGATGACCATAGATGTTAAGCCCCATAGTGCTCAGAGCCTTTTTTTTTTTTTTTTTTTTGAGTTGGTCAGGAGAGCTCACTGATTTGAAATGTGGTCTCGTCACCGGATGTCTGCGGAGTAACAAATTCATCGAGGATATTTCAAACGTTCTGAAGCTGCCCAAGTCGACTGCTGGAGAGGTAACTGTGAAGTGGAAACGCGAACGAACAACCACAGCTAGACCAATAGCAGACAGGGATGAGGTGTTGATGGATAGGGACTGTCGAGCTTTGCGAAGTTTGTAGAAACGGCATAAAAGGAACCAAAGGAATCAATCGCCAGCACAGTGACTGCCCACAGGGAGTTAAAGAATGGGGTACAATAGTCGAACAGCTCTTCATAAACCACACGTTTCTGTAGTCAACGCTAAGCGAAACTTGAGTTGATGAAACAGTGACGTCGCTGGACAGTGGATGTCTGGATGAATCACAATATGCCTTCTGGCAATCAGATGGGAGGGTTCAGGTTTGGCGAATGTCTGGAGAATTTGCCTGCCGCCATGGGCAAATAGTGAATTGTGGAGGAGATGGTGTTACGGTATAGGGGACGGGGGGGGGGGGGTGGTCGGGGTGCATTTGAACACATTTTACAGCGTTGTGTGCTGCGTGTGGTAGATGACCAGCTCGCAGACGATGATTGATTATACTAGCATGACAGTGCATCTTTTTACAAAGCAGTATCTGTGTTACAATGGCCGGCCGAAGTGGCCGTGCGGTTAAAGGCGCTGCAGTCTGGAACCGCAAGACCGCTACGGTCACAGGTTCGAATCCTGCCTCGGGCATGGATGTTTGTGATGACCATAGGTTAGTTAGGTTTAACTAGTTCTAAGTTCTAGGGGACTGATGACCTCAGCAGTTGAGTCCCATAGTGCTCAGAGCCATTTGAACCATTTGTGTTACAATGGATTGTGGACAATAACATTCCTGAAATGGACAAGCCTATACAGAGTCCCGACCTGAACCCAACTGAACGCCTCTGGATGAGTAGAACGACGTCTTGCTTTCAGAACTCGGCGTCCAACATCACCACCTGCTCTGGTTTCGGATGATGAAGAACGGGATGCTGTTGCTCCAAAAAATGGTTCAAATGGCTCTGAGCTCTATGGGACTTAACATCTGAGGTCACCAGTCCCCTAGAACTTAGAACTACTTAAACCTAACTAACCTAAGAACATCACCCACATCCATGCCCGAGGCAGGATTCGAACCTGCGACCGTAGCAATCGCGCGGTTCCGGACTGCAGCGCCTACAACCGCTCGGCCATCGCGGCCGGTTGCTGTTCCTCCACTGACATTTAGACACTTCATTGAAAGTGTCCCTAGTACAGTAAAAACAGTAATAAAGGTGAAGGGTGGACACATTTCATATTAATTGGTGTCCAGATATTTTTAATCAGATAGTGTACAAGAAATGTTCGGTATGCAAGGGAACTTTGTAGGTAAAGCATAAGTCGAGAGTTAGGTACGATGTTCTCGTGTAATTACATGAAGGCAGAAGCTGGCTTACCTGCACTATGCGATCGCCCATGCCAACAAGACTGCGAACCAAGCGCGTCGACAGATGCACGTCGAGGCGGGGCCAGTCGTCCCTGGGCCCACTCAGTATAGGTTCGCTGTCCGTAGCTGCCATTGTCACAGGTATCTAGGTGGCTGGTTCCTCTGTAACAACACATACATGCCCAACTAATGCATTAGCAGTACCGAATATGGACAACCATCATCCGTACAATGACAGGACAACGAAAATTTGTGCCAGACCCGGATTTCCCGCTTATCGAGAGCGGTCGCTTTAACATTTGGCTAGGCGAGCACGGCTCACAGCCGGATCCAAACTTCTGTACAGGGTGGTCCATTGATCGTGACCGGGCCAAATATCTCACGAAATAAGCGTCAAATGAAAACACTACAAAGAACGAAACTTGTCTAGCTTGAAGGGGGAAACTAGATGGCGCTATGGTTGGCCCGCTAGATGGCGCTGCCATAGGTCAAACGGATATCAACTGTTCTTTTTTTAAATAGGAACCTCCATTTTTATTACAGATTCGTGTAGTACGTAAAGAAATATGAATGTTTTAGTTGGACCACTTTTTTCGCTTTGTGATAGACGGCGCTGTAATAGTCACAAATACATGGCTCACAATTTTAGACGAACAGTTGGTAACAGGTAAGTTTTTTAAATTAAAATACAAAACGCAGGTACGTTTGAACATTTTATTTCGGTTGTTCCAATGTGATACATGTACCTTTGTGAACTTATCATTTCTGAGAACGCATGCTGTTACACCGTGATTACCTGTAAATACAACATTAATGAAATAAATGCTCAAAACCATGTCCGTCAACCTCAATGCATTTGGCAATACGTGTAACGACATTCCTCCCAACAGCGAGTAGTTCGCCTTCCGTAATGTTCGCACATGCATTGACAATGACCCTGACGCATGTTGTCAGGCGTTGTCGGTGGATCACGACAGCAAATATCCTTCAACTTTCCCCACAGAAAGAAATTCGGGGACGTCAGATCAGGTGAACGTGCGGGCCATGGTATGCTGCTTCGACGACCAATCCACCTGTCATGAAATATGCTATTCAATACCGCTTCAACCGCACGCGAGCTATGTGACGGACATCCATCATGTTGGAAGTACATCGCCATTCTGTCACGCAGAGAAACATCTTGTAGTAACATCGGTAGAACATTACGTAGGAAATCAGCATACATTGCACCATTTAGATTGCCATCGATAAAATGGGGGGGCAATTATCCTTCCTCCCATAATGCCGCACCATACATTAACCCGCCAAGGTCGCTGATGTTCAACTTGTCGCAGCCATCGTGGATTTTCCGTTGCCCAATAGCGCATATTATCCCGGTTTACGTTACCGAAATTGGTGAATCACGCTTTGTCGCTAAATAGAAATCTGTCATCGTCCCGTAATTTCTCTTTTGCCCGTTGGCAGAACTGTACACGACGTTCAAAGTCGTCGACATGCAATTCCTGGTGCATAGAAATAGGGTACGGGTGCAATCGATATTGATGTAGCATTCTCAACACCGACGTTTTTGAGATTCCCGATTCTCGCGCGATTTGTCTGCTACCGATGTGCGGATTAGCCGCGACAGCAGCTAAAACAGCTACTTGGGCGTCATCATTTGTTGCAGGTCGTGGTTGACGTTTCACATGTGGCTGAACACTTCCTGTTTCCTTAAATAACGTAAGTATCCAGCGAACGGTCCGGACACTTGGATGATGTCGTCCAGGATACCGAGCAGCATACATAGCACACGCCCGATGGGCATTTTGATCACAATAGCCATACATCAACACGATATCGACCTTTTCCGCAATTGGTAAACTGTCTATTTCAACACGGGTAATGTATCACGAAGCAAATAATGTCCGCACCGGCGGAATGTTACGTGGTACCATGTACTTATACGTTTGTGACTATTATAGCGTCATCTGTCACAAAGCGAAAAAAGTGGTCCAACTAAAACATTCATATTTCTTTACCTACTACACGAATATGTAATAAAAATGGGGCTTCCTATAAAAAAAACGCATTTGAAATCCGTTTGACCTCTAGCGGGCCAACCATAGCGCCATCTGGTTTCCCCCTTCAAGCTTGACGAGTTTCGTTCTTTGTAGTTTTTTCGTTTGATGCTTATTTCGTGAGATATTTGGCCTGGTCACTATCAACGGACCAGCCTGTATATTGTCAACCTTGTGTCTACTACCTACACTACGTGATCAAAAGAATCCGGACACCTGGCTGAAAATGACTCACAAGTTCATAGAGCCCTCCACCGGTAATGCTGGAATTCAGTATGGTGATGGGCCACCCTTAACCTTGAAGACAGCTCTCACAGGCATACGTTAAATCAGGTGCTGGAAGAGTTCTTGGGGAATGGCAGCCCTTTCTTCACGGAGTGCTGCACTGAGGAGAGGTGTCGAGGGTATCGATGTTGGTCGGTGAGGCCTGGCACGAAGTCGGCGTTCCAAAACATCCCAAAGGTGGTCTATAGGATTCAAGTCAGGACTCTGTGCAGGCCAGTCCATCACAGGGATGTTATTGTCGTGTAACCAATTCGCCACATGCCGTGCATTATGAACAGGTGCTCGGCCGTGTTTAAGGATGCAATCGCCAACCCCGAATTGCTCTTCGACAGTGGGTAGCAAGATGGTGCTTAAAACATCAATATAGGCCTGTGCTGTGATAGTGCGACGCAAAACAAGGGCTGCACGCCCCCTCCACGAAAAACACGACCTCATCATAACACCACCACCTCCGAATTTTACTGTTTGCACTACACACGCTAGTAGATGACGTTCACCGGGCATTTGCCATACCCACACCCTGCCGTCGAATCACCACATTGTGTACCGTCATTCGTTACTCCACACAACGTTTTTCCACTGTTCAATCGTCCAATGTTTACGCTTCTCACATCAAGCGAGGCGTCGTTTGATATTTACCGGCGTGATGTGTGGCTTATGAGCAGCCGCTCGACCATGAAACCCAAGTTTTCTCACCTCCCGCCTAACTGTAATAGTACTCGCAGTGGATCCTGATACAGTTTGGAATTCCTGTGTGATGGTCTGGACAGATGTCTGCCTGTTACACATTACGACCCTCTCCAACTGTCGGCGGTCTCTGTCAGTCAACAGACGAAGTCGGCCTGTACGCTTTTGTGCCCTTCTCGTTTCCACTTCACTATCACATCGTAAATAGTGGACCTCGGAATGTTTAGGAGTGTGTACAGACGTATGACAAGTGACACCAAATCAACTGACCACTTCGAAGTCAGGGAGTTCCGCGGAGGGCCCCATTCTGCTCTCTCACGATGTCTAATGACTACTGAGGTCGTTGATGTGGAATACCTGACAGTAGGTGGTAGCATAATGCTCCTAATATGAAAATCGTATGTTTTTGGGGGTGTCCGGGTACTTTTGATCACACAGTGTACACTCATACATCCATTCTGTATATTCCCGCACAGGATAGACTCAAGTAAAAATCACTCGCCTAGTGTCGGTGGATAAAGACGATATAGCAGTTCTTATGTTATTTCTAATTATGATGTAAAGTTTCTTCGTACATGCCTGTAAGTCCGAAGGAAATTTGCATTGTAATTCGGACTAACACAGGCACTGTTATATCGTACATACATGTACACTCCTCAGAGTGCCTTTCAGGGAGAGGAGCGAGTGACAAAAGCTGTGCATTTGGAAAGATGTCAGCAGTTCATATCCATTGAAGGATGTAGATCACCGCGTTTCTGTCGCGATCATAATGCAGGGGTACTTATGTCAAAAGGCGGACGCTTGCGGCATCGTTTGTTTCATAGAGCTTCCGGTGCATTGCCGTTAGAGCGAAGCCGCGTTACCGTGCTGTTACACAACGATGCCCCGTCGCTGCAGCTAAGAGCTTGATACGTTCATACTGCAGTTTCACTGGTATGGCCCGCAGCTCGCAGTGCTGCTACCCGTCCTCTCCTGACGCGGATATTAAGCTCGTTTGTATATGGAGCAGCGACCATTGCAAACCATCCCGATCCTTCAACTGTGATTAGCTGCTTCAAGGTTACTCTGAGCCTTTGTTTAGAGGTCTGCTCCTTTTATATGCACTTTCTCGCGCATCCTACACCATCCACATTCATACCCTGCAAACCAATCTCTAGTGCATAACAGAGGGTACTTCCCATTGTGCCACTCATTATTATTTGCCATTCCATACGCGTATAGAACGAAAAAAAGTGACTACTTAAATGCCTCAGCACAAGTTGTAATTATTCTTAGCAATCCCTGCAGGAATGATACATAGCAGGCAGTAGCACGTTTATGGATTCGTCAGATTCCTTAATGTTGTTCTTGAAACTTTGTAAGGGGTTTCACAGCATAGTTGGCATTTGGGTTCAAGAGTGTGCCAATTCACGTGTCTCAGCATTTCCGTGAAGCTCACATGAAGGTCACAAAACCAGAGAATACTCAATTTACCCTTATTTCTACTCACTCAGTATCAGCTGACAATATCATGTCAGCATCAGTGTATTTGGTGTGGACCCCACACGCTTCAGCAACATTCTAGAATGTGTTTCGCAAATATGTAGCAAGCAGTCTCATTTTTAAAATATCTGCACGATAATCTCGCTATGGCAGACATAGAAGATGAAGTAGAAATGGATGTATGAGGACATACCTACGTGTGACAGACATAGCACATGAAGTAATTGGAAATATAAACTGAAGAACCATTTTTCACTGTGAATAGTTCTAGTAATCACTCATCCACAGTAATTGCATTAATAAAGTTGCAGGTTGAATTATCTTATGTTTACTATGGGGGGCATTCAATAAATAATGAAACACTTTTTTTCGGACTATTTCTGGAGAAAAATGCCGAGTTTGTTGTTGGATATCGTAGAATATTTCTGCTTCAGCCACTACAGTTTCATTAAGCTCCTATAGCTGCCGGCGCTGTAAGTAGCCTTCTAATGGCTTCTGTAATGGAGATGCGTCACAAGCAGAGATCCGTCATTGATTTTTTTTTTGGCGGAAAACCAGAGCATATCAGATATTCATGGGCGCTTGCAGAATGCCTAGCGAGACCTTGCAGTGAACAAAAGCACGGCGAGTCGTTGGGCGTGGTGTCTGTCATCATCGCAACAAGGTCGCGCAAACATGTCGAATTTCCCGCGTACCGGCCGGCTGCACACAGCTGTGAATTCTGCGATATTGGAACTTACTGACACACACACATTTAAGGTAATCAACGGATCACAGCCAGACACGTCGCTGCTCAACTGGAAGTCTGTTGGTAGAGCTGACACACTCGTCCACTAGTTTGCGTACTCAAAGATGAGTGCTCGCTGCGTTGCTCGCAGCCTAACAGAAGACCATAAAGAGTAACGACGGACCATCTGTGGGGAACTGCTTGGGTGTTACGAAGCAGATCGTGACAATTTTTTCTCGAACATCGTCACATGCAATGAAACGTGGAATCATCACTCCGAACCGGAAACGAAACAGCAATACATAGAGTGGCGCCACACCACTTATCCACCAGAGAAAAAGTTCAAAGCCGCGCCCTCAGCCAGCACAGTCATGGAGATGGTATTCTGGGACTCTGAAGAGGCTGTTCTGATTGTTGTCCTCCCTTGTGTGGAACAATCAACTCTGAATGTGTTGCACTATCCTCATGAAACTGAAGAAACGACTTCAGCGTGTTCGTCTCTACCAAAATGCAAACGAAGTTCTCCTTCTCCATGACAACTCAAAGCCTCTGAAGTCTGCGCACTCGAGATGAGCTTACAAAACATTGGAGTTTCCTTCTCATCCGTTCTGCAGCCTGGACCTCACACCTTTCGACTTCCGTGTGTTTGGTCCAATGAAGGATGCATTCTGCAGGAAGCGGTACGGGGATTATGGAGAGATTATTGATTCAGCAAGACGTTGTTAAAATATCTGCACAATACTCTCGCTGTGGCAGACACAGAACATGAAGGACAAATAGAAGTATCAATGGAGTGGTACCACATGGGCATATAGGCCCTTCCAATAAGGTAACGTAAGGCCATCTCATAGAACGGAGATTATGTTGAAAAGCAGGGTTTTGTAAGCAAAAGAGTGGAGGAAGACGTGGTGTATTGGAATCCTGAATATAAACAGCCTGCTTTCAGATGAAAATATGTTGCATTACTTATTGAACGCTCCATGTAATTCTGGCTCAATAATATTTAAAATAAAACGGAAAATTTAGTGCGACATTCGTAACTGTCGGAGAAAGTGCACTAGACAATTGTTGACCTGTTGATAGCGCAGGTGCACCCATACCAGCTCTTCTTTTGGCATGACTAGAACCTAACTTTTAGCCTTCATGAACCAGTATTACTGCCGTCAGACTGTGCAGAGAACATTATTTCCGTTTCATACCATTGCAAACAATGTACTAAACTACGATGTGAACGGCTTCTAGCAAACAGCTCCCAGTGAGATGCAATATGCCAGCATCAATTAGCAAGCTGCTAGCAGCGAGCAGCGAAGTTCAGAATGAGGGCATAGTGGAGAAAGGAATCTCACACGAGCAGGTTACAGGAAAGGTGCACTACATGGATAATGTGGTATTTTAAATTGCTGAATTGCGTCGCAGACAAAGCCCTTATTTCGGTTAAGAAACTTTGATTGATGTTTCGCAGAATCGAGTGGTTGGGGCTAGTTACCAGCCATCCGTTCTTTCTCTCACTCTACAGACTTACAATGTTGCATGTTCTGTAAGTTTTAGCTGCCGAAGCAAATTGGGGATCTGGACAGGGGGGCAGAACTGCAGATAGAGCGGTTTTTCTCGGAGTTTCCATGCTATCCTTGAAGTGCAGTTGTGTGTGACAAAACCTGTGAATTTTCGAACAGTTGGTTTCTGTGTATTGTTTCATAATGTCGCAGGAATTGATGCCTAGCAATGCCTTGCGTTAGATACGTAATCCCACTCCACTGAGTACAGTGTGCCCCCTGCAGTAAACATGCACCGTCAACATACTTAGCTTTGTCATTGCCACAAGGTGTTATTCCAAGCGCCGATTAAATACGGAACAGGTAACACTTGCGTCACTGAGCATGTTCCTGGCGTGCGTCAGTTATATAAAAGTGATAATATTCAATTACCTAACGTTTGATGGTATCTCTGTACAGTGCCCTGCAAGCAACATATCCGATATGCCAGTTCAGTCGGCCGGTCATAGACACTTAGTGATACCTGTACAAAGCACGAGTGGGTCACTGATTTCCTTATAAAGATGTAGTGTAAACTTGCATTTGGCCTAGTTCCGTTTGATGACAGAGACTGCACTCACCTTTCCATAAATCCGTTCGTGAGGAAATATTTCGTCAAAGCAGATGTGCAGTGACTGACGGTATGCTGATTGTGCGTTGATTGGTTCTGATATTACATTACATACCGACACAAATTAATGATGATTCAGTACAACTTCAGTGTTTCTTCTATTCCTCTATAATTAACCAGTCCATCTGTTCACAAGCGTCAGACACCGGATTAATCAAAAGCCAGTTCTTTGATCTATTTGGGCCGCGCGGGATCGGCCGAGCGGTCTAGGCGCTGCAGTCATGGGCAGTGCGGCTGGTCCTGGCGGAGGTTCGAATCATCCCTCGGGCGTGGGTGTGTGTGTTTGTGCTTAGGAAAATTTAGGTTAAGTAGTGTGTAAGCTTAGGGACTGATGACCTTAGCAGTCAAGTCCCATAAGATTTCACACACATTTGAACATTTTTAATCTATTTGGGGTTTATTCAGCAGGCCTAGTATGACGATACGACATTCTGTAAATGTAATACATCAAGGTAAGTATTGTATGTGGGAGCTTTTTAGCTCTAGATCAAACAACATTGCTCCCACTGATGACTAATGACTTTTTAGAGATAAGATCACTTGAAACCCGGTGAGATTTTGGATCAACCATTTCTGCCCTCCCCCCCCCCCAAGTAACATCTGACCACTTTTATGCAGGGTCTGTGAGTATCCTTTTCTCAGTTCCTTTGCATCTTGTCCCTCTGAGATAATTGCAGCGTGCAATGGTATAGCCCATTTAAAGTGATTGTAACCTGTAGCAGGGGGCACAATGCCCGTGAATGCGGCAAACAGTGTAGATTCATGGTTCAGCTCACGGTGTTAATCTGTATGTACAGTTTAACCTTGTTTATCCGGAAATAATATGGACATTCTGGACGAAATTAGAGACCCATTGGTTAAATTTCATGAACAATGTTTAATATCTGTTTCCAGGTAAACACACAAATTTTACATTATCTTCATGAATTGTGACCAGACACTGAGAAACATGATTCTTGCACACTGAGATAATCACTAAGTTTGTTTTGAGCCAGATTCGTATTTCGTTTACAGGCAGCACGATTATGCAGGCGTTGGACCAGCGTTAGTTCGGCAGAAGTTGCATCCACTTGGCGTTCCCTATAAACAGTTATTTTGCTGCACCTGAATGTGTCTTCAGATTCTTATCACTATCGTCATTTTCTGTAGGCGAACAAATGACGATCATTTTGTCACCAGAAATCATAACGCCCTTTACTTCACTAACACCTATGTCTGACCATCTTGCAATCTGTACGAATGTTCCAACGAACTCCTGCGGATCGACATTGCTGCTAGTTTATTTATTCAATGTTCAAACTGAGTGATGGAACCACAGATCGCTTGCCATAGTGAACCCAACTTCCTGTACTTTGAAAGTGCCACATTCTATCTTCTTGACATCATTTGACGCTCGCGACGAACGGTAGCAATACAGTACCGTACAACCACAGTCTACAGTCATGGCACTAACTGCTGTGAAAACTATTACCGTCTCCTGTTGGGACGACACAAGCGCCTGCAGTGGCGAGAAAGTGAGCCGCAAATTACTGCTTGTTTTTCATTATATTTCTACTTAATTTACCAAATAGCTATTACATTTTTGCGTTTCAAGCATTACTTAATCATCAAGAGACTCGAATGACAGTGCAATAAATGTAACAACAGCTAGATCTCTCGATTCAGTGACATAAGCAACAACTTATTATTGAAGAGGTACTTTCGAATATGTGTGTAATTAAAGATTACTCGGCTGAAAGCAAGAGAATATAAACACACATTTCACGTGCAAGGAGCAAATCTGTTGGTTCTTTTTGCATTTGATGTGGTCTACGGTGGGCCTTAAGGTGCTTATGGAGGCACCGTCAGTTCATGGGCGGTTCCTTAGAAAACACTAAGAAAAGGGTTTCTTTTAACATTTTTTCGTACCAAAACCAAGCCGCGGATTCCAAGACGGCTACGCACAGGACATGGTTGAATTTTTTTACGATATATTCCTAAGATCCTGATCTAGGACAACCTTGAAAGCTTTTTTGTATCTTTATTCGTTTCTGAGATACACAGGTTCAAAGTTACCCTATTTCTGCACGTAAAATCGCACGTAAAATAAGGTATATGGCGAAATAATAAATAACCGTAGAAAACTGCTCAAATTTTTACGACATATTATCTAGGCGTTTATCTAAAAGTTCCATCTTCCCCGTTTCAAGTCTTAACTAGTTCATGGGCGGTTTCTTCGAAAACCCCAAAACAGCGTTTTTTGTTTCAGCTTTTCGCACCAAAGACGAGGTGCGGATTCCATGTCGTCTATCCGCAGCAAATCACTGAAATGGTTACTATATTTTCCTAAGATTCCGATCTGGAACAATTTTTTTTCCAGATACAGAAGATTAAATTTAATCTATCTACAGGCGTAAAACGCGCACGTAAAATCCGGTGTGGGACAAAAATGTAGTTTATGAAGTGACGTACCACGGACAAATATGTTGCGAAGTGTCTCCATTATCAAAAGAAATATTCTGGGAACACCAAGTAATTGTACTGAAGAAGACGGAAAATTTTTGTGCACGTAAAATCCGGTCTGAGCTGTAAAATCAGTTTCGCATTCTTTCAGTTTCGCATAGGTAAATTATAAAAATTTTACTGACCCATAAAGTTCTTTTCATATGAGTTACTCGTCCTGCTGTGGCAGGGAAAACAAGGGAATAAGCGGAAAAATGATCCTGTGGGAGCACAATAAGGCGAATATGCTCCTTTTTGAAAGACAGACTGCCTCATTCTACCTTCCTCAGCACCCTTTCTCAAAATTTTTGGCATGCGAAGATATTCGCCCCTTTTTTGTGCTGAGAGAGAAGGAGACAGTGGGAGATGGAGAGAGACGGAAAAGGAATAAATACCGGAAATAGTAGACAATTGTAGTAGTATAGAAAAAGCGAAAGAGACAATGGCACAGTAAGAGAAAGGGAGGGGCACAGTGGCAGTGGAACATAGCTGACAGTGAAAGAGCAGTGCTAGGAAAAGAGTGGAAGAAGACTGTGTCAGTGAGAGAGGAATAAAGAGTCGGAGAAAGTGGACATGGGTGAAAGTTAGTGATAATGAGAGACTGAGTCTATGACAGTGACAAAGTGGAAGAGAGGAAGAGACAGCAGCAGTGGGAAGGAATTAATGAGGTAGCAGCTGTCAGCGAGAACAAGGGGAGACAGTGAGAGAGACTAGCAGGGCAGAACGAAGGGGACTGTGGCTGGGCTCAAATGGCTCTGAGCACTATGGGACTTAACAGCTGTGGTCATCTGTCCCCTAGAACTTAGAACTATTTAAACCTAACTAACCTAAGGACATCACACACATCCATGCCCGAGGCAGGATTCGAACCTGCGACCGTAGCAGTCGCGCGGTTCCGGACTGGGCGCCTAGAACCGCTAGACCACCGCGGCCGGCGACTGTGGCTGGGGACAGTAGCCAGTGACAGAGAGAGACACGAAGAGGTAATTGAAATGAGTTGGGCTAAATGTGTGGGTGGGAATGGGCACGTGGGAGTGGGTCGGTATGAACAATGGACTAGAGGGTGTGAGGGAGTTACGGTTAGGGGACCTTGTGGGACTGATAGGTAAGCTGCATGTTAAAAAGGTCACGGATATGTTCACATGTCAAAATTTTTGGGAAAATTTTTAAAGGTTTTGAGAGAGGTAGAATTAGGCAGCTGATACCTCACTTTTCAGTCAACAGCCTTCTAACCAAGAGCATATTCGCCTTTTTTGTCCTCTGATAGGAGCATTTTCCCGCTGGTGTATTTATCTTGTTACCTGTTGTTATTGTCAAAAGCACGTTCCATGACAAGCAAATCTAATGACTTGCACATTCTTACAACTCATTCGACTTTCAAATACACGAAGACTTTTGTAAACGTAATTACTTTTGCTTCAAAAGCAAATGTTTTGAAGATCCTTGCTGTTTGTGCCTCAGATGTAGCAACACTTACGGAACTGAGTTCTTCTGTGTTATAGGAAAGTTTTATTACTCTTGGCGTTTCTTTTCACGTCAGGTTGATTTTACCTTCACTTACAATTGTGGTGCTTTATTTGGGACATTGGATAATGTAGGTACTGCATTACATACCAGTTAGCTACGTTCCGTATTCACTGGAAGTGAGCCATGAAAACATCACGTTACTGAGTAGATATACGACGTTTTTTTCTGGAAAGGGTCAGGTGTTCTGCTGCTTATCAGCCATTTTTTGTTCTTAAAAGGAAACGACATACCTCATTAAATATCGGTACGTCACAAGAGAACCGCAAATAAACTGTTATGTAATGTACAATTTATAATATTTCTGGCTTTACAGCCATCATATTCAGCTCCAATAAGTTGTTCTTAGATCGGTTGAGAAGACAGTAGTGGGAAGATGATGTAATGTGGTGTGAGATACTGGTGACAGATGGTTCATTCGGTGCGTGTATCGTGAGAAAGACCGGTTAAATTGTTGTCCTCCAAATGGTTCAAATGGCTCTGAGCACTATGGGACTTAACTTCTGACGTCATCAGTCCCCTAGAACTGAGAACTACGTAAATCTAACTAACCTAAGGACATCACACACATCCATGCCCGAGGCAGGATTCGAACCTGCGGCCGTAGCGGTTGCGCGGTTCCAGACTGTAGCGCCTAGAGCCGCATGGCCACCCCGGCCGGTTGTCCTCCTCCGCGATTGGCTGCTGATTTCGTAATTAGAGGGCCAAAACCATAAACATCTGTTATTAATATCAGAAAAAAATCTGAACAGTGAATTTACTTACATTTCATATAAAAGCATTTCTCAGTGGCAGGCGATCATTTCATTATTTCAGAACTATTAATTACCAGCAAAATAATAAACAACTGCTAAACGAAAGGCAGACGAAACACTTCAGAAACCTACGGATCGCTCCTAACTTGGATGGTGGGCGAAGTCGTTCGGCTGTAAGATCAGAGCTAGTTCGGCAATCTCGGAGGACAGACATGTTGTATGCCTTTGTCAGTATCGGTTAATGACTTAATTAGCAATCTGTTTATTTGGACAAGTAACCAAGAGCAGTTTGACAGCAATAACGCTAATACGCAGTTCATAATCTTGTTTATTTTCTATGCAAGTGTGAGGAATGGAAATTATTTGTGATTCATGAAGTAGCCTATAATTGTGAAGTTCCTCGTAGTCTGCTAATAAAAAGCAAGTAGCACCTCGTTTAAACGAACAAGTTCCAAATTTAATCATTTGTACAATACCAGTTCCTCGTTAATACTTTATAACAGGCTCAAGATAATGGATTCACCGCCTATGTGGTGTCTTCTGCGTAGGGGATAGTAACTATAGAAGACTACAGGTTGGTGAATTATTATTTAGAACTTACGCGTTCGACTCAGGGCGGTGGAAGCAATTCGCCAACTTGTGTGTACTTCAATCTTAGTACAAACGAGATCAGTGACACGTTGTCTGTGGTATGAAAGAATGAAATTTACGGGGCAAGGGATTTATCACACACACATAAATCGCTCTCGTTATCTCCCATTCTCACTTGACGTACATATCATCCCTTGTGGGGACATCTTTGAAGTCAAAGTGTTTTGGAATTATGAAGCTATATTTAACTAGGGAGAACTGTGAACTGTAACCGACTAGTGAACTATGTAAGGATTGCCATACGTGTGGATTGTAAATGACCATCGAACTGCATGGGAAATGTGATAAGTGGGCGTTCTCCTGCGTTTGAACTATTTTTGGATTTTAGTTTAACTATAATAGCTGATGCCACAAAATCAAATTTTTTATTACAGTGGAAGTAGTATCGGTACAAAGCAGAAATACGACGTGCTGAAGCACCAGAATATGTAGTAGCTAAACAGAATGAAGTGACTGACTGGAATGACGATAGCAGAGAAAATGACTGATGTCAACACTACCAATGAGCCAAAAGACGAGTTATGTACGTTAAGTCACGGCACAGCATCAGCTAACACTTTGGCAAGTCAGGGTGGTCAGAAAATATGGTCTATGCTAGAATTAATTTTGAAAGCACAGAAAGCAGCAAAAGAAGAAAATAATTAAGAAAAGCACAGAAAGAAGTTAGACTAGGAATAGCTCAACTCAGTTCTAAGTTCAATGCTTTGGAACAAAAGGTTATAAATCTTGAAGCTAAACTGAGGGATGTTGAAAGAAAATAGGTTGTGAAACAAAAGAATGAGACAAAAAATTGGAAGTTTGTAAATCAGAAATAAATCAAAAGACTGACCACGAAATCAGAAACTTAAATAATGATTTACATGACCAAATTGGGCTATTACAAATAAGAGTTAATGAATCAGTAATGTAAGATAAGAGCAAAGCAAAACTGTCAAAACATGTAAGGATAAACACAAGATACAGTGGAGTAATTTACAGAGTATCAAAAACACCCATACCTTAGTCATAATATTTCACATGGTAGAGTCCTCTTGTAAAGGCAACACAAGTGCGATTGAGAGTAACTGGGAGGAATAGATCAAAAAGTGCTTCTTGAGATGAAAGATAAAATAGAAAATGAAATTAAACATAAAGGCGAAATTTGGTGTGAACAAGAAAGAAAGGTATTGTCCATGTAAGTGACGTTGCACATCATTCAAATGCGTAAAAATTCTATCATTTCTCTAGTAAGGGAGTACATCAAGTCGCATTTATTAGGCAGTTCTAGGGCATCATTCCTGAAAATATAACAGAAAAACAAAAAAATCAAATTCGTGGCTAGCGGATTCGAAGCAGATGTAGTTTCATGGGTAAAGAAAGTCATCAACACATGTAAAACATATTGTAAGTTCGTACAGGTGTTCTTGAATCTATACTGGTCTTGTAGCACACAAAACAGATAGAGAGTTGAAGTATTTGTAAACAGAGGGTTTGATGGTGGAAAAATCGTACCACAAATGGATAGGATTAAGGTACAAGAAGGTCCTGTACCAAAGTTCAATGGCATCAAGATATCAACAAACATAGACCTGAAAGCCAACTTCCGTCAGAATCCGCTATCAAAAAATAATCAGCGGTAAACCGCACTCGTCTACGGGAGAAAAAGCTGTCAGTTCAGTTCTAAGAAGCATCATATGGGGGTAGAGTACGTGGCTGAATTTGATAAAGTTGTGAATGAAGTTCCTCATTCTACCACGGAAATACCACCGCAACAATTATTGGATTAAATGTTAATCAATGACATCAAAAAGTATTATGATTATTAAACTTCAGGGGTCAATAACGTTCTTTGTATTGTTTAGTCATTGACGTTTACCAAATATCCAAGTTAACTGACAGAATACTTCATTTTGTTTTCCTGCTGTTAGTTCTTCCTCTTCTTTCGTTCAGAACTGTACCTATCTTCCCTAACATTCTTCACTATGAAGATTAAAATGAGAAAATTTCCTTACTGAATGCGACAACAAACAAAAAAGCTATGAGAAAAACAAAGTAACCCAGCAGAATAAACTTCTGCATAGCACAGCTGAAAGACAGACATTTGACGGAGTATATGAGGACAGGCCAGAAATACGAAGGATAGGATTATAGATACACCAGCAAGAGAATGAAATATGTAGTTACAATGAATGCACTTAACGAAAAACAAGGTATATAGTGACAATTTTTGTACATTTGCAACAACGATAAACATACTTTTATGTTTGTAAACATTTTAAGAATAGGAAAGCAAGACGAGGGCTATTATATATAACAAAGATGAAATAACGCGTAAAGATAAGGCGAAGGCTACAGAAGAAGAGGACGATGCTAAACCAGGTAAGCTAATATGACAAAGTACATTAAAAGAAATTCTGGTGGTAAAAATAATGGAAAAAAAACTAAATGTGGTGTTGAGATGATGTACAGGTTGTGTCAAAACAGGTACATTGTGACTCTTTAGTAGGAATTGAAAGAATGATGTGGTTTCCGCTGTAATGAATTATGTTAAACTGATTCTGTAGTACTACTTAAGTTAAAGAGGTTCATAGTTGATGGAGAGTTATGATTATTAGGCTACAAAAAAGTCGGACAATTATTTACATAAGAGAGAAAGGAGGAGCATGGTTACTAGGCGACAAGAAAGTCGCCCAATCATTTGTGAAGAGTGGGGGAGGAAAGGCAAAATGCGACGTGTAAGTCGGCCATTACGCAGTATTTATGGGAGATGTGGTATACGCCAATTATGTTATGAAGTACACATTGCCGACATAAGACAACACTGACATGGAAAGCTCATAAAAGACAAACGTAGTAAATAAGGTTTAAATAGAAGACCACATAATATATAGACAATAATGACCCATCCTGGTTTTAAATACGCAAGGCGTATGGAATAAAGGTGAAGCTAAGAATAAGGTAATTAGCCCTTACATATTATAAAGTCACAAATGCTCGTGTATGAAAGTCAGTAGAAAATGCACAGTTCCAATAGTATGGTTTATAGCAACAACGACACTCAAATACAAAAGGAATGGTACATCATTCTGTAGAATGAAGCAACGATGTGGTAAATGAGCGTTTGCGCATTATGCTTGAAGCAAGATTGTAAAAAGTTTTCTCGTTGTATTTATGAATCGCAATTGTAAGCCTCCATATGTAAGATTTAAAGTGCATAGCATAAGATGCCGGGTAGCGGCGTGAGTCATTAGCGAAGCAGGTCAGTGTTAACAGATGGCATGAGCAAGCACCGAGCTCTTAATAATGCGAAGGACAATGCCCCTGCTGTACGTAAACAGTGGATACAGCTGTGATCCAAACTAAAACAATGATAAATCACTCTCGTGGTAGGATGTAAACGGTGGCATTGTTTATAAACAGCCAAAATCAAAACAAAAGATTACATATTATGTATTTATGTTGTAACAGGGTATGAAAATATGTTAGTTCAAAATTTCTTTAAGTCTACTAGGAACTAATTTAAGGCATTTTGAATTGCTACATGGAATTATGCCGGAGCTGTACGTCAATTTGACGGAGACAAGAGGAAAAGTAAAGGTCCTTAGCAGAACAAGTGAAAGCTTTGACTTTAATAAGGGTGTAAAGCAAGGGGATAGTCTCTCCACTGTCCTATTCAATATAGCCCTGCATAGTGTAGTAAAATCAACAAAATAGGCACCATATTTATGAAAACTAGTCAAATCGCTGATGACATTGCTATAGTAGGAAGAAATACCAATACACTCCTAGAAACATACCGGGCAATGGAAACAGAAGCCTTAAAAATTGGCCTCATAGTAATTGAAAACAAAACAAAATATATGGTAATGTCACAATCTGAGGCCAGAAGAACCCCTAAAAACCTAAGCAACAATGGGAAATGCTTCACTGGAGTGTCCTCTTTTAACTACTTGGGAGCCCTAATAACAAATGACAACAGTATTGGAAAGGCTATAAGGGAAAGAATACAAGCAGGAAACAGAGATTATTTTGCAAATATGCAGCTTTTCAAAAATAGCCTTGTTACAAGAAAAACTAAACTGCTAATATATAATTCCCTAGTCCGCCCAGTTGTCACATACGGCTCAGAGATATGGACGTTGACAGAACACGATAAAAATGCACTAAGAAGCATTGAGCGGAAAATACTACGCAAAATCTATGGGCCGATAAGGGAGGAAGAAGGCTGGAGAATATGCTACAATGCCGAATTACAAAAGTTAATACAAGGCAGGGACATAGTAAAATTGTGAAATGTCAGCGAATACGATGGCTAGGAAACTTGGAGGGAATGGCAGAGGATAGAATTCCAAAGAAAATGATGAAAGGTATGACCCATTCAGTTAGGCGAAAAGGGAGACCTAGAAGAAGATGGATCGACGAGGTAATAATGGATGTCACCAGTATGGGAGTACGGGGGTGGAAAAGAGCAGCAAATAACCGAGAAGTGTGGTGGAAGATTGTTGAAGAAGCCAAGGCTCACCAAGGGCTGCAGCGCTACTGAAGAAGAAGTACGCCAATTTGGAGATGGGAGAATGGACTGACAGTTGTTGAACTCGATGCCATTTGGGAAAGTCTGAAATTTCACATTTCAAGACCACATTGTGGACAACAAAATCATCAGTATGGGTTGCTGTTGTGGGCTGCTTGGGTATGTTCTGGTAAAAGGTGTGAGTGTAATGATCTTCTACCACCACGTACTTGTGAAATGTAAAGGTGTTGTGTTCGTTTTATTTGCAATCATGTGAAGCGGATGTCTTTATGACACACATACAAATATAAATAAGTGCAGAACGACATTGTGTCGACATAATAGTGAGGAAAAGTGTCAAGTGTAAAGAATGGCTTGATGAAAGCACCTGATGATGCAAATGTTTCATCTTATTGAAAGCACACCAGTGTGCCGATAGTAGCTGAACAGCGGTGTAACTTATTATGACAAACAGTTGGTCAATTTAAAGAACGGCAATGCGCCAAAGGTGAATAGCAACGTAAAACCTTCATTAAATATTTTGTTCAATCGGGGAAGGCAATGCACCAGTAGTAGTGGTATAGCAATAGACTTCTGATGAGAATTATTTTATTAAATTTAATGTGCCGATAAGAGCTTAGCAGCAGTATAAAAGCTTGTGATTGAAACCTGGCTAGGACATAGTGGACTGCTATAAAATTGTCTAGCAGAAATAATACAGTAGATTTTAAGTTAACAAAAGATTACCAACAACATAAAGGTGCAGAATGATCCTACTTTCAAAATCTTTACTATTAAAAGAATAATTTAATTAATATAGAAAATGTAACTATAAGTTAATGATTTTGTCCGAACGCATTATTGTGGCCAAGATAGACACGAAGCCCACGCCTACTACAGTAGCTCTACAGATGACGAAGAAATTGAAGAAATGTATGATGAAATAAAAGAAATTATTCAGATAGTGAAGGGAGACGAAAATTTAATAGTCATGGGTGACTGGAATTCGGTAGTAGGAAAAGGGAGAGAAGGAAACGTAGTAGGTGAATATGGATTGGGGGAGAGAAATGAAAGAGGAAGCCGCCTGGTAGAATTTTGTGCAGAGCATAACTTAATCATAGCTAACGCTTGGTTCAAGAATCATGAAAGAAGGTTGTATACATGGAAGAACCCTGGAGATACTAAAAGGTATCAGATAGATTATATAATGGTAAGACAGAGACTTAGGAATCAGGTATTAAATTGTAAGACATTTCCAGGGGCAGATGTGGACTCTGACCACAATCTATTGGTTATGAACTGTAGATTAAAACTGAAGAAACTGCAAAAAGGTGGGAATTTAAGGAGATGGGACCTGGAAAAACTGACTAAACCAGAGGTTGTACAGAGTTTCAGGGAGAGCGTAAGGGAACAAATGGCAGGAATGGGGGAAAGAAATACAGTAGAAGAAGAATGGTTAGCTTTGAGGGATGAAGTAGTGAAGGCAGCAGAGGATCAAGTAGGTAAAAGGACGAAGGCTAGTAGAAATCCTTGGGTAACAGGAGAAATATTTAATTTAATTGATGAAAGGAGGAAATATAAAAATGCAGTAAGTTAAGCAGGCAAAAAGGAATACAAACGTCTAAAAAATGAGATCGACAGGAAGTGCAAAATGGCTAAGCAGGGATGGCTAGAGGACAAATGTAAGGATGTAGAGGCTTATCTCACTAGGGGTAAGATAGATGCTGCCTACAGGAAGATTAAAGAGACTTTTGGAGAAAAGAGAACCACTTGTATGAATATCAAGAGCTCAGATGGAAACCCAGTTCTAAGCAAAGAAGGGAAAGCAGAAAGGTGGAAGGAGTATATAGAAGGTCTATACAAGGGCGATGTACTTGAGGACAATATTATGGAAATGGAAGAGGATGTAGATGAAGATGAAATGGGAGATATGATACTGCGCGAAGCGTTCGACAGAGCACTGAAAGACCTGAGTCGAAACAAGGCCCCCGGAGTAGACAACATTCCATTAGAACTACTGACGGCCTTGGGAGAGCAAGTCCTGACAAAACTCTACCATCTGGTGAGCAAGATGTATGAGACAGGCGAAATACTCTCAGACTTCAAGAAGAATATAATAATTCCAATCCCAAAGAAAGCAGGTGTTGACAGATTTGAAAATTACCGAACTATCAGTTTAATAAGTCACGGCTGCAAAATACTAACTCGAATTCTTTACAGACGAATGGAAAAACAAGTAGAAGCCGACCTTGGGGAAGATCAGTTTGGATTCCGTAGAAATATTGGAACACGTGAGGCAATACTGACCCTACGGCTTATCTTAGGAGCTAGATTAAGGAAAGGCAAACCTACGTTTCTAGCATTTGTAGACATAGAGAAAGCTTTTGACAATGTTGACTGGAATACTCTCTTTCAAATTCTGAAGGTGGCAGGGGTAAAATACAGGGAGCGAAAGGCTATTTACAATCTGTATAGAAACCAAATGGCAGTTATAAGAGTTGAGGGGCATGAAAGGGAAGCAGTGGTTGGGAAGGGAGTGAGGCAGGGTTGTAGCCTCTCCCCGATGCTATTCAATCTGTATATTGAGCAAGCAGTGAAGGAAACAAAAGAAAAATTCGGTGTAGGTATTAAAATCCATGGAGAAGAAATAAAAACTTTGAGGTTCGCCGATGACATTGTAATTCTGTCAGAGACAGCAAAGGACTCGGAAGAGCAGTTGAACGGAATGGATGGTGTCTTGAAGGGAGAATATAAGGTGAACATCAACAAAAGCAAAACGAGGATCATGGAATGTAGGCGAATTAAGTCGGGTGATGTTGAAGGTATTAAATTAGGAAATGAGACAGCTAAAGTAGTAAAGGAGTTTTGCTATTTGGGGAGCAAAATAACTGATGATGGTAGAAGTAGAGAGGATATAAAATGTAGACTGGCAATGGGAAGGAAAGCGTTTCTGAAGAAGAGAAATTTGTTAACATCGAGTATTGATTTAAGTGTTAGGAAGTCGTTTCTGAAAGTATTTGTATGAAGTGTAGCCATGTATGGAAGTGAAACATGGACGATAAATAGTTAAGACAAGAAGAGAATAGAAGCTTTCGAAATGTGGTGCTACAGAAGAATGCTGAAGATTAGATGGGTAGATCACATAACTAATGAGGAGGTGTTGAATAGGATTGGGGAGAAGAGAAGTTTGTGGCACAACTTGACTAGAAGAAGGGATCGGTTGGTAGGACATGTTCTGAGGCATCAAGGGATCACAAATTTAGTATTGGAGGGCAGCGTGGGGGGTAAAAATCGTAGAGGGAGACCAAGAGATGAATACACCAAGCAGATTCAGAAGGATGTAGGTTGCAGTAGGTACTGGGAGATGAAGAAGCTTGCACAGGATAGAGTAGCATGGAGAGCTGCATCAAACGAGTCTCAGGACTGAAGACCACAACAACAACAACAACAGCAGTTTTTCTAATCACTAAATTAAGTACATGATTCATTAATAACCTGAGAAGGAAAAAATATAAAGCGGATTCAAGTTCTGGAATACAATAACGAATCGCAAGTATGTATAGTGGAATGGTGTGGCTCTTAAGAGGTAGCTGAAAAATTTATAAAAAATATGAGTAAAAGTTTATTTCCAAAATTGTTTGTGAGAACATCCAAATTTTAGGAAATCTCTGAATGAAGGGGATGTGTAGGATTTCTGGCTTTACAGCCACCATATTCTGCTACAAGAAGTAGTACTTCGAGCAGTTGAGAAGGTAGCAGTGGGAAGATGAAGTAATGTGGTGTGAGATATCAGTGACAGATGGTTTATTCGGTACATATATCGTGAGAAAGATCTCTTTAATTGTGACCCTTCTATGCAACTAGCTGCTGATTTTGGAAGAAGTGCGCCAAAATGATAAACTTCTGCATTAGCATTAGAAGGACTAAACAATACATTTACTTGCATTTCACATGAACGCATTTCTGAACAGAACGCTATCATTCCATTATTTCAAACGTGTTAAATACCAAAAGAAAAATAAACTATTGGTAAATAAAAAGGCAGACGAAGCATTTCTGAGGTCTTCAGATCTTGCCTAACTTGGATGGAGGGCGAGGTGGTTTGGCCATTAAGATCAGGCTGGTTCAGTAGCCTCTGAGGAAAGACATGTTGTCTACCGCAGCCTGTATCAGTTAAGACTGAAGTAGCAGTATCTGGTTTGTAAATGCGATAGCTCGATCAGCACTGCTGGAGGACAGAAATGTTCTCTACAGCATTCAGTATCGGTTAAGAACTTATTTAGCAATCTCTAGTTATCGTGATATAATTGAGAAATAGGTTGATAGTAATTATTCAAACACGCCGTTCATTAAAGTCAGAGTGAGAAGAATGGTAATTTGTGATTCATTAAGTGAACTGTAACTGAGCAGTTTCTCGTATTCTGCTAATACAAAGCGTGTGGCATCCAGTTTTAATGAACCAATTCAAAATTTAATTATTTACACCAGTTCCTCGCTAACAGTTTATTACAGCCTCAAAGTAATGGATTCACGACCTTATGCTGTTTTCTGCGCAGGAGACAACAACTGTGGAAGTCTATAGTTTGGTGAACATTATTCAGAACTTATACATTGGACTCAGGGTGATGGAAGCAACTAGGCACTTCGCACGTACTGCACTCTTACGTTACTACAAATGAGATCAGTTACATGTCATCTGTGGTAACACGGAGGAGGTAAGAAGGAAGGACATTTTCGAAGGAAGGAATTTATCATACACATACAAATACTTGTCGCTAATTTCTTGCTATTTCTCATGCCATACATTTCCAAACTTCCAGGGACGATAAAGACGTGGTGTTATTTTTTGCTTGACTTTGACTTTTCTGCCATTGTATAAGCTCCCTATTGTAAAAAATGGATGTTAGCAATCAATATAAACGATACCCTTCGCATTCATCCCATATTTATTCAAAAGTTACCCTTCTGTCTGCTTTCAGTACTGGTATTGCATTGTATAATAAAAATAAAGGGGAATGTCATCATTAGACTGTGGTACAACTCACTGTGAAGTTAATATCACGTTCCGATCCACATTTTGCTGTCGGAACAATTTAAATTTAATGATTTTGTTGGCGACTGTTGCAGCTATTACTTTTGGAGTATATAGTACTATAAAGTTATTGTGCTAAAGAAAATCTGGATTAAACAGAGATCCAGATTAACGACGGCCGTATGAAAGTGGTTACACTGTAAGTGCAAAGCAGCGAATGATGTAACGCATCCAAGATGACCATGCCGAGTAAAGAAATGTGGTGTTCAATTCAACTTTTAGGTTGAAGACTGCTTTACCTCTGAGTTTGTTGAAATCTATAATTACGAAAAATTATCCTACTTTCTCACGATGGTGACAATGTTGGTGGTTGTGGTGTTGGTTGTGTGGATGGTGGTGATCTGGTTTGAGTACATAACTAGGTTCTTAGGACATATACTAAAATATGAGATGGGAGTGGTTAAAAGAGATAAAACTAAGAATTTAATAAGAATCAAAGTGCAACAGTTTCCCTGAAACTACAGCCACTCACCCAACCAACCTTCCATCCACCCTATCACGCACAGTCACACGAACAGTCATAAGCACAGTCACTTCTACAAGGAAGATCTAAAATAAAACATATAAAAGTGGCCAGTCGATCACGTGACTGAACGGGATGAGCTAGTAGAAAATAGCTCCATCAGCACCAAATGGATCATGACCGTTTTTCTGAAGTACATCGAAAATTTAGCACAATGTTTTGAGCAACTTGATCGTTTTTACAAAAAATAAAATAAAAAATGTTGTCACATTAAGTGCTTCCATATCTAGGAGGGACTACCGAGAGCAACTTGAATGACCACGTAAAACAATTACTGGGAAAAAGCAGATGCCAGACTCAAATTCATAGTAAGAATCTTAAGGAAATGTACCTCATCCATGAAGGAAATGGCTTATAGTAAGCCGCTTGCTCGACCGATTCTTGAGTATTGCACATTTATCTGGAATCCCTACCAGGTAGGACTGACAGAAGAAATAGAGAAGATCCAACGAAGATCGGCGCGTTTCGTCACTGGATCGTTTAGAACACAGGAGAACGTTACGGAGGTGCTCAGATGCTCAACGAACTCCATTGGCAGACGTTACAAAGAGGCATTGAGCATCACGAAGAGATTTACTATTGAAATTTCGAGAGAGAACTTACCAGAAAGAGTTGGACAACATATTAGTCCCACTCTCCCCCCCCCCCCCCCCCCTCCTCCCTCCCACATATGTCTCGCATAATGACCACGATGAGAAACTTCGAGAAATTAGAGCCAATAGAGGAGCTTACCGACAATCATTTTTCCCATGCGCTATTCGCGAGTGGAACAGCTTTGGACGACTCAATTAGTGGTACAAGAGTACTCTCCACCATACACTTTTAGTTGGCTTGCGGAGCATGATGTAGATGTAGATTCACATGGCAGCCACGACGTTCTTACTAAAGTGGACGTCGGTATCGTGGAACGATAAATCACGATCTCGGTACGCCACAATCTTGCCACTCAGTGTCCGACACATATTGCTTAGACGTTTCTCTTCCTCACATGGGGCTTTATAGATCTTCTCACAAACAACCCCAAAGGTGTTTTCTGACCGAGAAACCCAGAGAGAGAGATCTGAGAGCGTGCTGGTTAGACCGGTAGTTGAATGTCCTCTGTATCGAGGCAAGTCAAGACAGCACTGGCAGCGTGCGCTCTTGCGTCATCTTGTTTAAAGATAACGTCACAAAGACCTTTAAAATAGGGCGCTGCCATCGTGCGGTCTGTCTTATATACGGGATGTAGACTTACGTACTTTCTGTGTGATGAAATGCTGGTCATTTTCATATTCTAGCATGTAGCACAGTTCGTGTCATTTTGACGTTTATTGTAAAACGCGGCGTGTGGCCTGTGGCCTGTCGAAGGTAATTTCCCCATCTATATACATGCGTTGCATTCATCTAGAGCAGTGGCCTCCAATCTTTCTGAGACCATTACCCCCCCCCCCCCCAGATGTTTGTTAGTACCCAACCACCCTTCTCCGCCCCTTGCCTCCATCATTAGGGCCTATGGACATTAGCGCGTAAGTAAAGTGTATAATGAAAAAGAATTTTCTTTGAACATTTATCTTTTTAAAATGACAAAAAAATGGAGTTTTTGTAGGTGTTTCACTAAACAACGAACTAATGAGTCAGTGAGGCAATAATTGGTACTGCTTTTATCTAACAGAAAGATGCAGTTCTCAGTGGATCGCGAGTCCTGCCCGCAATACCTTTTGAGAAAAGAAAACTAACTATATGCGTTGAGGGTAGACAATTGTTACAGAAAATGCTTGCTCTCCAGTACTCCTTCCCCTAATGACATCTGCTTCATCCCGACCCTGCATCCACAATCAAAATTAACCAAGTTAAAATGTGTACTTTGCACTTACTGTTTGTAAATCACTTGACTGCTGGTCTCCGTAGTTCTGAAATAGCGGAAAAGGGAAGACTTCAGGGTGGCAACCCTTTTGCGTCTAACCATTGCTACCAATAATAGTAATAGTAATAATAATGACAATACTGCGTACGCCCCCAGAGCAATGTAATAGCTATTACATACTTTTTTTGTGTAGCGCTACCAATTACTTCATTTATCCATTGCGAAGTAAATAATGAACCTATTTCTGATCCACTGTGGAAGGTACCTGCGATTCCGAGAAACCATTTTAGTGAGATATTTAAGCATACAATATGTGTTTATCTCCATTTTACTGACGCAGAATGAAGGTAGAAAGTGCAGAGTATGTATGTAGTGGGTTCACTATGAAGATGATGAGCATACATTCGTTTCAAAAGTTGTAATATCCTTCACATTATGTCACGTGTTAATGCTAGTATTTGAAAAACTAGTTTAGGTATTGGGAACTTACGTAATAATTATTGCAGTCTTATGAAAAATGGTAATGGTAATAAGCTTTTAAAAGTAATTTGGTTTCATTACCGAAACACAACTGGACCCTTTTGTTTTTACCCCTCAGAAAATTTCATTTTGCCCCTCCGTGTGTAGCTACTCCCATGTCGAGAACCACTGATCTAACTATTTTGAATAGCGGGAGAGTGGAGACGTGCTCTAGTGCTATGTCAACACGAGTTAACCAGCGTGCTGTTATCGAATTTTTACTCCTAGTTAGCTTCATCATCGTTTAAAGATGATGCTGCTGATAGGCGTACTGTAAATCAAGAGGTAAAAAAATTCGTGGTAGCGAGCCTGGAAAAGTCATAACTGCTGATGAAATACGCAGCAGACGTCCAATCACTGCCACAGACGATAAACATCGCAAACTCGTCGACGATTTGATTCAAAATGACCCGCGAATCGCTCGAAAACGTATCACAAACCACAATGGAATATCCGAGGAACATGTCGGCTTGAGCCGGCCGCGGTGGCCGAGCGGTTCTAGGCGCTTCAGTCCGGAACCGCGCGACTGCAACAGTCGCAGGTTCGAATCCTTCCTCGGGCATGGATGTGTGTGATGTCCTTAGTTTAGTTAGGTTTAAGTAGTTCTAAGTTCTATGGGACTGATGACCTCAGCTGGTAAGCCCCATAGCGCTCAGAGCCATTTGCACCAAGTCGGCTTCATTAATGAACAATTAGGACGCTGTAAAATCTGTGAACACAGACAGGAACAAACAGCGTCAATTGGAATGCTTCGAGCAAATTATTCAGCGCTATCGTGACGAAACAGAAGACTTCCTTTCGAATGCTGTGGCGGCCAACGAGTCCTGGGTCCATCATTACCACCGAAAAGATACAGCGCTGAATATAGACATCTGTCTTCTCCACAGGCGAAAAAGTTCAAGACAATCATCTAGAAAAAAATATCTTTTGGCTGTGTTTCTGAATGCTCAATGAGTTTACGTGACTGACTATCAGGTACAAGAGGCAACGGTAATTCAGTGCATAGAGACTCTAGAATGCTTCCGACATCGAGTTTGTCATGTTAGAGGCGCCCTAGCACCAATAATCACATCATTCGCCCGCAGCTGAAGAGGTTTTGCGAAAATTCAAGTGTGGACAGGTTCCACACCCTCCTTATTCTCCCGATCTCGCGCCTAGCGATGTTTATTGTTTCGCTCTTCTCAAGAGAGACGTCGAGGGCCATCATTGTACCTCGGATGACGAGGTGAGAGCAGCTATCTAGTCCTGGATTCGAGAAAAGGCGGAAGAATTTTTCAGCGATGGAAACAAAAAAGTGTTACAAGTTGGGAGAGATGTGACAGCCTTAACCGTGACTATGCTGAAAAATAAATATATTATTTTGAAGCTTAAGAATTTTACTTTGATGTGCTTTTCACTCCATCTTCCTAATTGTTTTCCTTGTGTTCTACACGCACGTCTACGTTACATTTCAGCCTACCCTTCTAGTTTCCCATGCCATTTCGTGTTGTACCGGGTGATCAAAAAGTCAGTATAAATTTGAAATTTGAATAAATCACGGAATAATTTAGATAGAGAGGTACAAATTGACAAACATGCTTGGAATGACATGGGGTTTTATTAGAACAAAAAAAATGTTCGACAGATGGCGCTTCATCTGATCAGAATAGCAATAATTGGCGTAACAAATTAAGACAAAGCAAAGATGATGTTCTTCACAGGAAATGCTCAATATGTCCACCTTCATTCCCCAACAATAGCTGTAGTCGAGGAATAATGTTGTGAACAGCACTGTAAAGCATGTCCGGAGTTATGGTGAGGCATTGGCGTCGAATGTTGCCTTTCAGCATCCCTAGAAATGTCGGTCGATCACGATACACTTGCGACCCCAAAGCCAACAATCGCACGGACTGAGGTCTGGGGACCTGGGGGGCCAAGCATGACGAAAGTGGCGGCTGAGCACACGATATTCACCAAACGACGCGCGCAAGAGATCTTTCACGCGTCTAGCAATATGGGGTGGAGCGCCAACCTGCATAAACATCGTACGTTCCAGCAGGTGTTTATCAGACAGGCTGGGGATGATGCGATTCTGTAACATACCGGCGTACATCTCACCCGTCACAGTAGCAGTTACAAAACCAGAATCACGCATTTCCTCGAAGACAAAAGGCCCGATAACGGTAGATGTGGTAAATCCAACCCATACCGTGACTTTCTCGTTGTGCAATGGATTTTAGGTAGCCCAAATTCTGCAGTTGTGTGCGTTGACAGACTCTCGGAGCCTGAAATGAGCTTCGTAGGTCCACAACACGTTACTCAACCAATCGTCATCTTCCACCATCTTTTGAAACGCCCACCCGAAAATACCCACCGCTTCACTAAATCGCCAGGTAACAGTTCATGATGCCAATGGATTTTGTACGGATAGCATCGGAGGGTACGCCTCAGTGCTAACCAAACAGTAGTGTATGGAATGCCGGTGCGACTGCACGAGCGCTGACTTCCCGATGCATAGACGAACCCGCTACAGTCCCCATTTCTTTCTTAACCGTCTCAGCAGCATTACGCCTTGTGCTCGGTCGGTCACTACGGGGTCTATCGTCTAAACAACCCGTGGCTTCGAAATCATTCTCTCCACAGCTGCATTTGTCAACGGACCTTTACCCATTCCAATCCCCTTCCTATGGCAATAGGATCGTAATGCTGAACTAACACATTCCCCATTCTGATAATACAGCTTCACTAAAAGCGGCTTTTCAGGTGACGTCAACATGTTGCGACTGCTGGCGCATCTGATTCTCTTTCTCATTACAGCTCCTTTTATACACGATTGTCATGGCCAGTCATGACGTTTTGCTGTCCAGCGCCATCTGTCGGACATTTTGTGAACTATTTTGTTGTTGTAATAAAACCCCATGTCATTCCAAGCATGTGTGTCAATTTTTACCTCTCTATTTACATTATTCCATGGTTTATTAAGTTTTCAAATTTATACTGAATTTTTGATCACCCGGTACTTTCGGGTCTCCTGTCAGACTGGCTATTCCTAGCGACTCTGTTGGTTGGTTCAGTTGGTGATCTGGTGATTATTAGCAGCGTAGACACCAAAATATTAGAATAAAACTGAAAGCGAGAATGGGCAGAATATTTGAAGATATTACGTCGTGGGAAGGAGATATTAGAGTTAATCATTACCTCCAGTATTTGCTGCAAATAGGTAGTCCATGTTTAGTGCATATTTATTGGATTTATTTAACGATACCAGGTAGTAATGGCCAAACGAATACAGGACGTACTGAAAACACTAACAAATGATAACTATAAATTTTACTCTATAGTCATTATACATCTCAGAGCCAGCTGACATACATATAACCACATGAACAAGTACCGTATAGCATAGAGACGGTTAATGTAACTTAAGAGTATAATACACTGAAGAGCCAAAGAAACTGGTACACCTGCCCCCGCGAGCACGCAGAACTGCCACAATACGACGTGGCATGGACTCGAATAATGTCTGAAGTAGTGTAGGAGGGAACTGACACCATGAATCCTGCAGGATTGTCCATAAATCCCTAAGACTACGAGGGGGTGGAGATCTCATCTGAACAGCACGTTGCAAGGCATTCCATGTATACTCAATAATGTTCATGCCTGGGGAATTTTGTGGTCAGCGGAAGTGTTTAAACTCAGAAGAGTGTTTCTGGAGCCACGGTGTGACAATTCTGGATGTCTCGGGTGTCGAATTGTTCTGCTGGAATTGCGCAAGTCCGTCGGAATGCACAATGGAAATGAATGGGTGTAGGCGATCAGACAGGATGCAACGTGCGTGTCACCTGGCAGAGTCGTATCTAGTCGTATCAGGGGTCCCATGTCACTCCAACTGCACGCGCCCCACACCATTACAGAGCCTAAATCAGCTTGAACAGTCACCCGTTGACATGCAGGATCCATGGATTCATGAGATTGTCTCCATACCCGTACACGTCCATCCACTCGATACAATTTGAAACGAGCCTCGTCCGACCAGTTAACATGTTTTCAGTCAACAACAGAGCAATGTCGGCGTTGACGGGCCAGGGGGAGGCGTAAAGATTTCTGTCGTGCGGTCGTCAATGGTACACGAGTGGGCTGTCGGCTCCGAAAACCCATATCGATGGTGTTTTGTTGAGTGGTTCGCACGCTGATAGTTGTTGATGGCCCAGCATTGAAATGTGCATCAATCTGCGAAAGGGCTGCACTTCCGTCACGTTGAACGATTCGCTTCAGTCATCGTTGCTCCCGTTCTTGCAGGATCTTTTCCCGGCCGCAGCGATGTCGGAGATTTGATGTTTTCCCGGATTTCTGATATTTACAGTACACTCGTGAAATAGTCGTACGGGAAAATCCCTATTTCATCACTACCTCAGAGATGATGTATTCCATCGCTCGTGCGCCGACTGTAACACCACGTTCAAACTCAAATCTTGATAACATGCCATTGTAGCAACTGAACCGATCCAACAAGTGCTCGTCTTATATAGGCTTTGCCGACCTCAGTGCCGTCTTCTGCCTGTTTACATATCTCTGTATTTGAATACACATGCCTATACCAGTTTCTTTGGTGCTTCAGTCTAGAAGAGATTGAAATATGCTTTTTCCTCATCAAACAACCAAACTGCGAAGCATTATGGTAATATAGTGTCAGATGGTACTTGCCGATATAAGTATGAGATATAGGCTCAGTCAACAGTGGCATGATAATTAGCAACTGCCATTATCATAAACCAGAATGGTAATTTAACCATATTTTTAATAAATAATCGTCATCTTCATCTTCTCTTCAGGTATTAGGCAGGAATTGTTTGTTACGGTACCCATCTCTGTCACGGTCTTCCTCTGTCTCTTCTCCCAGGGCACTTATAATTTCTTGCCTTGAAGGGAAGTCTCTCTCTCTCTCCATTCTTTGTAGATGTTCGTTCCATTTTCTTCTGTAATCTCGAATTTTATCATTGAGGCTAAATATTTGCAGTTCCTCTCCAATATCTTGATTTCTTAGCCTGTCTTCTCTTGTGCAACCTTTAACACCTGTAAGGAATTTCATTTCTTGTGTCTGAATCCGGCTTTCTTGCTTCCTGGTAGTCACCCATGTCTCACTCCCATAGAGCAGTGTGGGAACTGCAACAGTTCTGTAAAGTTTAATTTGAGTGCCTTTCCTGGTTTTGTTTTTTAGGTTCCTGTTGATTGTTCCACATACCCGACTGAATTTACTAAGCTTAATTTCCACGTCTCTGCTGTAGCCATATGTCATTTCACATCTGAGGTAACTGAAATGGTTTACTTGCTCTAAAATCTTCTGATCTATCACTATTTTCCTTGTGATTGGTTCTTTCCGAATGAAGGCCATTGTCTTCGTTTTTCATTTTGAAATTTCTATGTAAAATTTTGCACTTACTTGTTTTAGCAAGTAGATTCCTTTCTGAGGGTCATCTTCCTTATCTGCTAGGATCACTGCATCATCAGCATAGCCGGCCGGAGTGGCCGAGCGGTTAAAGGCGCTACAGTCTGGAACCGCACGACCGATACGGTCGCAGGTTCGAATCCTGCCTCGGGCATGGATGTGTGTGATGTCCTTAGGTTAGTTAGGTTTAAGTAGTTCTAAGTTCTAGGGGACTAATGACCACAGCAGTTGAGTCCCATAGTGCTCAGAGCCATTTGAACCATCATCAGCATATAGTAACGTCCCTGTCTAGGTACGTGCCTTTCTGATATTCTGATTTCCATATATCTATTATTAGATTAATGTAGATGTTGGACAAAGTTGGAGAGTTGCAGCAGCCTTGTCGTACCCCTTTTTTAGTTGGTACCTCATTAGTTGTTTTACCATTGAGATCTAGAGTGATATTTGTGTCTTGATATAAACTTTTTATCTCATTTACTAAATGCTTTGGATATCCGCGATTAGTCATTATTTCCCAAAGTTTCTGTCTTTAGACATTGTCAAAAGCTTTTTTAAAGTCAATAAAAGCAGTGTATGTTTCTGTATTATACTCTCTCCGTTTTTCTATTATATGCTGTAGAATAAAAACTGCATCTATTGTGGAGCGTCCTTTCCTAAAACCCATTTGTTCCTTATGCAGTACTGCTTCTGCTATGTTTTTAAGTCTAGTATTTAAACTCTTAGCATACACCTTGTATGCTGAGTCCAGTAAACTTATTCCTCTGTAATTACTGCATAGGCTTTTTTAAAAAAATTGATATCACTCTAGCTGTTTTCCAGTCTTTGGGAATACTCTTCTTCTTCCAACATTCATTGAAGAGATGTAGCAGTCGTTGGTGTGGCATCATTCCTCCATATTTTAATAATGCAGCATTGATGACGTCTTTTCCTGTTGCTTTTCGGTTCTAAGTGACGTTAGTGCAGATGTTAATTCGTCAGACTGTCTTTCATCTAATCCTTTCTCGTCTAGTTGTTCAATTTCAGTTTCTTGTGCTGTATGATCATACCACTATTCGCTGTAATGATTTATCCGCTGTTTTTCTTCAATACTATTTATTTGTATCTTCTCTCTTTCTGTTGTGTTTAAGGTTTTTAAAACCTTGTATGCCACTTGTTGTCTTCCGTGGATATCATGTTCTATTAGAAATAAACCTATTTCCAGTGTTCTTTATGTGCTTTCCTTACTACGCATTTAGCGTTATTTCTTTTCTCCTTATTGTACTGTTTGTTCTCAATAGTGGAGTTGCTTGTTTTATATATGCATCCTGTTTTCCTTTGACAGCTTTCGTTATATCATCATTCCAAATCTTTAGGCATTTTCTTTTCCGTATTCTTTTCTTTTTACCAAGAACTTCTCCTGCTACTCTGCATGCAGTATACTTCAGAGTTTGCCATTCTTCTTCTATATTGTCTTTATTTTGTAAGTTTGCTAGTTCTTTATTTAATCTCTTTTGGTGTAGGTGTCTGATACTGTCGTTTTCAAGCAAATATACCTTATAAACGCTTTGATCTTGTTGGTTTGTTACCTGTTTAGTTATTTCTTTCATTTTGTAAAGAGATCTATTCTGGAGATTAGTAAGAAATGATCTGATCCTATATATTGTCCTCTATAAACTCTGGTATCCCTTACTTGGCCTGATAGCTTATTATTTACTAAGATGTAGTCAATTAATTACTGATCTCAGACCTTTGCTGGCCCAAGTATACTTGTGTATATCCTTTCTCTTAAAAAGTGAATTTGTGATTTTTAAATTGTTGTAAATGGCAAAATCTCTTAGTAATTTTCCCTTTTCATTACATATTGGTTCTCCAAACGGACCTATAACGTTTGTTACTGGGATATTTTCTGTTCTGGTATTGAAATTACCCATCATCTGATCAGTAGCACTGTATTTACTCAGAGTCTTCTGTAGTTATTCATAGAAGCTTTCAGACTCATCTTTTTTCTCTTCTTCAGGTGCGTATACACTTATCAGTTTCAGCCTGACTGTAAGTATTCTTTCACTTACGTATGTACAATCTTGAATGTCTTTTTCCCATTTTTTATGCAGGAGTAGTGCAACACCTTTGCTTGCTATTTTATGTTGTTCAACACCACTGTAGAATATATTATAATCACCTACATATTTGTGTCCTCTTAATTTCTTTTTAGTTTCTGTTAGTGCTACAGCATCGATATTCATGTCGCTTAGTATATTTACTAACTCTACCTCCTTTTGGGAAATTCCTCTCACATTACAGGTTGCTACTTTGATGTGTCCATTTATCCATTTTCGTTTGTCCTTTTTCATAGCCTTGTCATTTACCTCTGAGACCATCCTGTTTCCGAGGCTCGTCTGGGTACTGGGAGTTGTCTTTGTTTTCTAAGAGTCGGTTACCAACCATCTGCTCAATCCCCTTCTAGGAGGACCAGGATTTTCTTTCGGGGTTATTTCCCTTAGCCGATATGTTCCGGTTATTTAAAGGTGCCGGAAATAAGTTCGCCTTTCATCCTCTCCCATTGGCTTTGTAGCCTGTATCCACTGTGAGTCATACATTGTCTAGGGGTCTCACGACTCATGCCTTCTAGGGTGTGGGAGTAGGGCTTGTTGGTAGAGCTGTATTGAAATCCTTAAGTCTGATTGATTTGTCAAATTTCAGTGGACATTTCCCATAGTTTTGTTTCTGGAAACAAGTATCGGCTGCCTGAGCAGACTCCAGGGTCCTTTTCCAATCTTTTATTGTTGGAGAATAGAAAAGAGAAATGAAAGACACCCCCAGGCCTCGAAACCTAGTCCCATTGGGGTCGAAAGAGTAAGAGTTGCTCAAGGGAGGCCGATAGAAAGAAAACAGAAGAAGCCTGACACAAGTAAGTGGAAGTAATGTCAGACTTGGCTAAGGGCCCAAGTGGTTGCCACCCACATACTCCCAAGACAGGAGCCTCCTGGCGGGACTACTCTTTGTCTGGAATCTCACCAACTGACCTGTCTGGCATGGGTGACCCTATCGGGAGCACGGCTCCCATCAGCATAGCTCAGTGGATCACTGATACACACAAACCTCCCCACCAATGTTAAGGTGGTAGTCCTTGAGGATGTTTAACAAATAATGTAACTCATAAATAATCTGTAACTATGTTATGTAGATAATTTTGACACGTACTTGTGTCCGTTACTCATGTAACGACCAGTCACATTTATGCGATTGCTTCATCTTCACAATTTTATTTTAACTTCATTGCAGCTCCTATTTCATTATGCTTCGTTATTGTAATAATTATCTCTGTACACAGCGTGTTAAGAAATTACCGTTACAAACTTCCAAGACTTGTAGAGGAGAGTGAGCAGATAATATATTGAACTGAAACTCCTGTCCGGAAAGGTCCGTTTCCGTGATACAACCATTTGAATACGTGTTGTTAACGCGACCATTCTTACAAGTAATTGATTACGCATGATCCAGTACATAACGTGTTTTACATTTCCGCTCGTTAACAGCCAAAGAAATTGCTCTTGCTCGTTGACGGACTCTCTTCAACGTGATGCAGTATGATCTCCTTGGAGCACCACAGTCTTGCCTGATGACGGTGAAGGCACCCTTTTTCGAAGCCGTTGCGTACCTGTGACGAAAAGGGTGTGCTATTCAGTCGGTCGTTGTGTAGAACGATCTTGGCGAATGCGACGAGCGGCTCTTCTATTACCGTGAGCTTCGCCATTTACAAGGATCATGTCGATGTATTCTGCGAACGTGTGCTCAGCAATGTTGCTGTAACACTCAAAGACACGTGAATGAGACTCGAACCAGGTCAGGGAGTCAGGACAGACGTCAGATAACATTAGCCCATTCTACGTAACCAGCATCCACCATGACTACCCTTTTGCATGCGTACCTAGTAAACATGTTTTCAAAAGGCTGTAACACGGTAACGGTACGATTCCGGTCATGGGTTCCTGTTCAAAATGTTATGCACTCATTCCTCTAGAAGTCCTAAAACTTTTTAACTGGAATTTTCGAACAGCCTGTGTGAAAGGCAATGTCCCGACTAGCTGAAGCGCTCATCATCGCCCTGCCCAAATCAAAAAGGTTAGAAAACTGAAATTTGCAGAAGTTGTTGACCTTATAAAAATTGCCGGCGTCGTTTAAGAAGGGTTATTTCGCAATTTCACTCCTAAAGAAGTGAAATAGGAGATGAAAAGTTTTTTGAACATATGCCACTATTAAGGCAATTTTGAAGCTAAACCTACGAAAATTGATTTCTCGGCCAAAATACATGTGCGTTCCTGAAAATTTAACCCCCAAGGGGTTGAAATAGTAGCTGAAAATTTTTTTGAACATAAATCAGTATTAAAGAAATATTAAAGCATTATTAAAGCTACATCTATGAATACTTCTCGGTTGGAAATTTAAAAACTTCGTGTATCAGTGTTTTTGGAAAGTCAAGGCCATAATGGAGTGAAATAGGGCATAAGTTTTATGTAATTATTTCATTGTCAAATCATTTTAAAAGTTAAATCTATGGAAATTTGTATTTGTGTTCTCTGTCAGAAATAAATACGTGTTTCACAGTTTCTGTAAATTCAACACCTAAAGGGGTTAAATAGGGGACGCAAATTTTTAAGAAAATGTTTCGTTATATTAAAACGTTCTTAAGGTTCAATCTATGAAAACTGACATTTCACTTCTCGATTAGATATAAAGAAATGTGTTAGAGGAAGAAAGTTTCTATGGAAATATCACCATAAAAACGCAAAACGGATGAGTAACAAAACATTTGGAGTCCAGCTACCAGAATCGCTTGTTGGTCAGAAGTGCATTATTCTACTACGGCCTTAATTATCGTGGAAAGTTTATAAGGTGTTGCAGTTCATGAACAACAAAAATTCGGCTAAAGGGAAAAAAATCCGAGAAGATCATACAGTCTACGCGAGTGAAGCAGTGGGTGCTAAGCTGGTTTAATGTAAAACACGATGTCACACGAGCTCTTTCATATCTCCGAATAACCTACGTTACACTATTTTTGTTGTTGAGTTACGTGTTTCATTGAATTTAGTTTTTGTCTCTGTTACCAAAACCAAAGAGCGTTATTGTTACTGTATAACTTTAAAATATTGATTTCTTATTTTTTTCGTGAATTATTGTCACTAAGTCTACGCTTTAGCTGTATTGCTTCTCGAAATTTCGTATACCGGCTAACATCGTGAACACAGAAAATGGACAGTGTTTCCCTCGGAAAACTTCTGACGCCAGAAGTATTTTAAGCTGATATTGTTAACAGTATGTATGATTTTGTATAGTCACAATATTTTGACTAATGAATGAGAAACCTGGTTCCTCCGTATAATCTACACCACATTGATAGTATACTTCCGTGAGAGTTATCAATAAACCCAATGTGCGTGATTACAGATTAGAGGTAATCTTCTATAGCTTTGAATAGTGACATGATTTTATGTCCCATATGCATTATCGAACTGGCAGCCAAACTAAACACTTCGCGTATTAACATGATCGACACTATTCAAAGTAATTACCACGCAGTTACAGTCTTCGAACCAGATAGTCCGCAGTTCGTGGCCTCGCGGTCGCGTTCTCGCTTCCCGAGCACGGGGTACCGGGTTCGATTCCCGGCGGGGTCAGGGATTTTCACCTGCCTCGAGATGATTGGGTGTTTGTGTTGTCCTCATCACTTCATCATAATTCGTGCAAGTGGCAAGATTGGACAGAGAAAAGGTTGGAAATTTGTACGGGCGCTGATAACCGCGCAGTTGAGCGCCCCACAATCCAAACATCATCATCATCATCATCGAACCAGATGCCTTCTTCAGTGTTAGTGTGGTGTCAACACCAGACACCACACTTGCTAGGTGGTAGCCTTTAAATCGGCCACGGTCCGTTAGTATACGTCGGACCCGTGTGTCGCCACTATCAGTGACTGCAGACCGAGCGCCGCCACACGGCAGGTCTAGTCTAGAGAGACTCCCTAGCACTCGCCCCAGTTGTACAGCCGACTTTGCTAGCGATGGTTCACTGACAAAATACGCTCTCAATTGCCGAGACGATAGTTAGCATAGCCTTCAGATACGTCATTTGCTACGACCTACCAAGGCGCCATTATCAGTTGCTATTGATATTGTAAAGAATGTACAGACAAGAGCTACGTTCAACATTAATGGATTAAAGTTAAGTATTCCACCAAGTACCACCTTTTTTTTCTGAAGTCTAAATTCCTTGTCCTGTTCCAGACCTCACGCCAGCCTGCGTGAGCCGGCCGAAGTGGCCGCGCGGTTCTGGCGCTGCAGTCTGGAACCGCGAGACCGCTACGGTCGCAGGTTCGAATCCTGCCTCGGGCATGGATGTGTGTGATGTCCTTAGGTTAGTTAGGTTTAACTAGTTCTAAGTTCTAGGGGATTAATGACCTCAGCAGTTGAGTCCCATAGTGCTCAGAGCCAGAGCCAGCCTGCGTCAGCTTGAACGCGTGCCTTTCGGCTTCCTACAAACTCCGTGGGTTGGCTCCTGCCAATCCACAACAGTTAGTGTCTTATTAAATATACATCAAATATGAGTCATGAATTATGTTGTGTTGGCAGAAGAGCCAACACCGTGTTACTAGTGGGGGCCGAAATGCACGCGTTTTAGCTCACGCAGGCTGGCGTGAAGAGGGAAGAACTCTACTGACGTGACGTCTGGAACATGACAAGAAATTAGAATTCAGAAAGCGGACGTAAATACTTTGATACTTAACTTTAATCCATTAATGATGCACGTCGCTCTTGACGGTACATGATTCACAATATTATCTGTTCAGAATAGTAACTGAATATGGCGCCTTGCTAGGTCGTAGCAAATGACGTAGCTGAAGGCTTTGCTAAACTGTCGTCTCGGTAAATGAGAGCGTATGTAGACAGTGAACAATCGCTAGCAAAGTCGGCTGTCCAATTGGGGCGAGTGCTAGGGAGTCTCTCTAGACTAGACCTGCCGTGTGGCAGCGCTCGGTCTGCAAACACTGTTAGTGGCGACACGCGGGTCCGACGTATACTAACGGACCGTGGGCGATTTAAAGGCTACCACCCAGTATGTGTGGTGTCTGACGTTGACACCACAAATTACGTCTTGCACAGTGACTGCACGGTGCGCTCGCCACACCAGCCATCATACGATAAACACACAGTTAAGTGATAAGCACCTCTTAGTTACACATTACGAGTCGAGTGCTTGTTGCTTCCCTGATCATTCTGATACTGATGCATACTATTAACAGATTCAGATTTTTCGATAATTTTCTGAACGTCCATAAGGCACCGCATGATGAGGCCTTTGATTGATGACAAATGTAAATAAAACACTCTTCTGCATCAGTCATTTATTTTGCCACAACGCATTTCGATGGTTCACACCGTCTTTTTCAGGTAGAGAATTGTTTATTACCTACCTGACGTTAACGAAAAGCACAGATGCCTTTACATAGAGACAGACTAATAGAATGTAGGTTATGTTGCGTCATTTGAGAGGTAGTACAGTCGTAAAAATAAATAGTAGTATGCCGACTTACGACTTCCCCTCCAAAGAGGCAACGTAGTCCACATTGCCCTTGGTCTACTGATGTGGAAAGGTATCCTTGTTCTTCACTAACACCAGCTGTGTAAATAAACAATTATCCACCTTTGGATGGTGTGAACAATCGAAACTCATAATGGCAAAACACGTACGTGTTTTATTTAAGGTAGTTAGTGGATAGTTTATAACTATTGACTTTGATGCAAGTGTCAAATATGGCCAAACCTGGTCTTGGAGAAATGTATCAATGAATTATGAAAAAGTGCAGTCTATAACGAAAAGTGATTTCATCGTTTACAACGCACCGAGCCAGGTAGTGCAATAGCGAGATACTGTAATTTATTCCGGAGAACGGCGGCTTAATTCCTATTCTGAGCATCCACATTTAGATTTTCTGTATATTCTCTAAACTGCATGAGTCAAATGACGCAATGGCTCCACTGAAAAGGACATGGTCGATTTCCTCACCGCCATTGTCGAAAACGAGCTTGTGCTTCGTCTCAAATGACGTTAAAAATGGCTCTGAGCACTATGGGATTTAACTTCTGAGGTCATCAGTCCCCTAGAACTTAGAACTACTTAAACCTAACTAACCTAAGGACATCACACACACCCATGCCCGAGGCAGGATTCGAACCTGCGACCGTAGCGGTCGCGCGGTTCCATCAAATGACGTTAAATTCTAATTTCTCTGCCTTTAATTTGCACAAAATGAGACAATAGCTGAAAACATGTTATTTAGTTGTGTATCGGAATGCGGCAAGTGGTGAATGGCAACACCAACAGTTAAACGGCAGAAGTGTATAGTAAAATTTATTCGTGATCCCGCTCTAGACGAGGCCTGTTTAGAATAGGCGGAAGGAAACGCATATCGTTGTAGGTACCACGAGCCGAATGGATAAAATTTAGTAGAATGCTAAAACAAAGCGAATGAAGAGCATAATGCGCACGTCCCTTCGTGTCTACCTGTTTCGGTGAGATGCTGTAGCAGCAATAGACGTTACGGTATTAACTTAGTATTAAGAAAACAGTCTCAATCGCGTTTTTTTACTTGTTTAATGCAGACCGGTTTCAGTCCATCGCAGAGGCCACCTTCCGGGCGAACATATTGTGAAATTACAATATATATCTTAGACAAAAGTAGTGACAACCATCTTATAAGAGTGGATTACGTAAAAATAATGTTTTACCTGCTGGTCGACTGCTGGTGGTGTCACGTCTACCAAGGTGTGGCAGGAGACTGTAAAGAATTTGCTTTATGCCTGGGCTTATATAGCAAGCTATGAGCACGTGAGCGTAACGGCATTTGCTCCTAGGCCCAGCAAGCGTGAAGGCCTCACTTCAAGATGACTACATGTTTCGCTGTTTATTATCGGTTTCGATAATTCTTATCGCTATTGGCGGAAAAAAGTACTCCTGTACCGCGCGTTATATCATCTGAACAACAGCAGCACGTGGCTGGGAGAAAGAAATGAGCTACCATGGTATCTTAATGTCACTATCTTAAAATGTTGACAAGACTACTTGAAACTTGTTTTTGTCATTCTCTGGCGAGCGGCTTTTATCACGACACCGTGACGTGCCCGATGAAGTCAGAAACATCTGTTGCTCTGTAGGCCGAGTCCTGTGTCAAATATTGCTTTTTGAATCACAATGATTTGTTCGTCGTGTGTTACGTTGAAACAGTCTGGGCAAAAAGGATTCCTCTAGCTTCTTGGACTTTCATCTTTCAGAAGCACGCCCCATGACGCGTACATTTGCATTAATTATTTTGGTTGTAGGACGTAACAAGCCTCGAAGCATGAGTCCATGGTACCAGTCCGTTAGTGCCGTTACCCACTGCAGAGCGTACGCTATCTGATCGATACTATTCAAACACCCCAGGCAATGTGTAATTGACTACCACATGACAATAGGCGGAACTGCCAGTATAAGGGAATGTGGGAAATATTGTGAGTAGAGGAGGAGTAACAGCAAAATGGATTCGTCAGAGAAATCTGTGGCTCCTAACGTGGACCAGTTGTTGGATGTCAGTTGAATAACATATCCATCAGAGACATTTCAATCCTTCTTAAGGGACACTACCGTCTCGGTTTTGAGCGTCGACATTCAGAAGAGTCCCTGAGCTTCTATACTACACAGCAGGACAATGTTGAAAGACCGTCGTGTGATGTCGCAGCTGGTTCATAACATACCCACCAGAGACACTTTCTCGTAGTTCATTGTACCATCATAAAATGCCGAAATTTAACTTGAAGTAACTTGCAATAATTTCTGTTGTACTTGATGACGAAAAAGAACAGCAGGCAATAAGAGTTCGTGGTATCGTACTTGAATAAACCGCATCAGCCGTTCAGTGATGGTTTACGCATTAACGACGAGTTTCACTGCGTTACATCAGCATCTTCAATTTCTTCTAAATAGGAAAGGAGCGTTCCCGTAACCTGTCCATTAAAAAGTTGATTAAGGCCAACCAATAATAGTCAACCTAATAAATCTACTTACAGTAGTGTCAGATGCCTAAGGACACAGACACACCCCCAACGTTCGTTGTCAAATAACCCAACCCCACGAAGCGGGGAGTCGTCAACAAATAATAAGGGGCAGAGCATTGGTGCGAATAGTGCAGGGGATGGCAGAACAAACCGTAGTTAACGTAATAAATATAGTTACACTGTAATACAAGTAGCATAACTAAGATAATATAACGACTCCTTAGAAAAATTTATAAATGACAGTGCTGGAAAACCTTTACGTTACTTGATTTTCAAACAGTTGAGCAAAACTGAACGTACTCAGACATTTCTCTCTTTACTTATTCTGATCAACACTAAACTGTTGTTGTTGTGGTCTTCAGTCCTAAGACTGGTTTGATGCAGCTCTCCATGCTACTCTATCCTGTGCAAGCTTTTTCATCTCCCAGTACCTACTGCAACCTACATCCTTCTGAATATGCTTAGTGTATTCATCTCTTTGTCTCCCTCTACGATTTTTACCCTCCACGCTGCCCTCCAATACTAAATTGGTGATCCCTTGATGCCACAGAACATGTCCTACCAACCGATCCCTTCTTCTGGTCAAGTTGTGCCACAAACTTCTCTTCTCCCCAATCCTATTCAATACTTCCTCATTAGTTATGTGATCTACCCATCTAATCTTCAGCATTCTTCTGTAGCACCATATTTCGAAAGCTTCTATTCTCTTCTTGTTCAAACTATTTATCGTCCATGTTTCACTTCCATACAGGGCTACACTCCATACGAATACTTTCAGAAATGACTTCCTGACACTTAAATCTATACTCGATGTTAACACATTTCTCTTCTTCAGAAGTGCTTTCCTTGCCATTGCCAGTCTACATTTTATATCCTCTCTACTTCGACCATCATCAGTTATTTTGCTCCCCAAATAGCAAGACTCCTTTACTACTTTAAGTGTCTCATTTCCTAATCTAATTACCTCAGCATCACCCGACTTAATTAGACTACATTCCATTATCCTTGTTTTGCTTTTGTTGATGTTCATCTTATATCCTCCTTTCAAGACACTGTCCATTCCATTCAAGTGCTCTTCCAAGTCCTTTGCTGTCTCTGACAGAATTACAATGTCATCGGCGAACCTCAAAGTTTTTATTTCTTCTCCATGAATTTTAATACCTACTCCGAATTTTTTTTTGTTTCCTTTACTGCTTGCTCAATATACAGATTGAACAACATCGGGGAGAGGCTACAACCCTGTCTTACTCCCTTCCCAACCACTGCTTCCCTTTCATGTCCCTCGACTCTTATAACTGCCATCTGGTTTCTGTATAAATTGTAAATAGCCTTTCGCTCCCTGTATGTTACCCCTGCCACCTTTAGAATTTGAAAGAGAGTATTCCAGTCAACATTGCCAAAAGTTTTATCTAAGTCTACAAATGCTAGAAACGTAGGTTTGCCGTTCCTTAATCTTTCTTCTAAGATAAGTCGTAAGGTCAGTACTGCCTCACGTGTTCCAGTGTTTCTACGGAATCCAAACTGATCTTCCCCGAGGTTGGCTTCTACTAGTTTTTCCATTGTAAAGAATTCATGTTAGTATTTTGCAGCTGTGACTTATTAAACTGATAGTTCGGTAATTTTCACATCTGTCAACACCTGCTTTCTCTGGGATTGGAATTATTATATTGTTCTTGAAGTCCGAGGGTATTTCGCCTGTTTCATACATCTTGCTCATCAAATGGTAGAGTTTTGTCAAGACTTGCTCTCCCAAGGCCGTCAGTAGTTCCAATGGAATGTTGTCTACTCCGGGGGCCTTGTTTCGACTCAGGTCTTTCAGTGCACTGTCAAACTCTTCACGCAGTATCATATTTCCCATTTCATCTTCATCTACATCCTCTTCCATTTCCATAATATTGTCCTCAAGTACATCGCCCTTGTATAGACCCTCTATAAAACTCCTTCCACCTTTCTGCTTTCCCTTCTTTGCTTAGAACTGGGTTTCCATCTGAGCTCTTGATATTCATACAAGTCGTTCTCTTATCTCCAAAGTGAGATAGGCCTCTACATCCTTACATTTGTTCTCTAGCCATCCCTGCTTAGCCATTTTGCACTTCCTGTCGATCTCATTTTTGAGAAGTTTGTATTCCATTTTGCCTGCTTCATTTACTGCATTTTTATGTTTTCTCCTTTCATCAATTAAATTCAATATTTCTTCTGTTACCCAAGGATTTCTACTAGCCCTCGTCTTTTTACCTACTTGATCCTCTGCTGCCTTCGCTACTTCATCCCTCAAAGCTACCCATTCTTCTTCTACTGTATTTCTTTCCCCCATTCCTGTCAATTGTTCCCTTATGCTCTCCCTGAAACTCTGTACAACCTCTGGTTCTTTCAGTTTATCCATGTCCCATTTCCTTAAATTCCCACCTTTTTGCAGTTTCTTCAGTTTTAATCTACAGGTCATAACCAATAGATTGTGGTCAGAGTCCACATCTGCCCCTGGAAATGTCTTACAATTTAAAACCTGGTTCCTAAATCTCTGTCTTACCATTATATAATCTATCTGATACCTTTTAGTATCTCCAGGGTTCTTCCATGTATACAACCTTCTTTCATGATTCTTAAACCAAGTTTTAGCTATGATTATGTTGTGCTCTGTGCAAAATTCTACCAGGCGGCTTCCTCTTTCATTTCTTAGCCCCAATCCATATTAACCTACTATGTTTCCTTCTCTCCCTTTTCCTACACTCGAATTCCAGTCACCCATGACTATTAAATTTCGTCTCCCTTCACAATCTGAATAATTTCTTTTATTTCATCATACATTTCTTCAATTTCTTCGTCATCTGCAGAGCTAGTTGGCATATAAACTTGTACTACTGTAGTAGGTGTGGGCTTCGTAACTATCTTGGCCACAATAATGCGTTCACTATGCTGTTTGCAGTAGCTTACCCGCATTCCTATTTTCCTATTCATTATTAAACCTACTCCTGCATTACCCCTATTTGATTTTGTGTTTATAACCCTGTAGTCACCTGACCAGAAGTCATGTTCCTCCTGCCACCGAACTTCACTAATTCCCACTATATCTAACTTCAACCTATCCATTTCCCTTTTTAAATTTTCTAACCTACCTGCCCGATTAAGGGATGTGACATTCCACGCTCCGATCCGTAGAACGCCATTTTTCTTTCTCCTGATAACGACATCCTCTTGAGTAGTCCCTCCTTTTCCTACACTCGAATTCCAGTCACCCATGACTATTAAATTTTCGTCTCCCTTCACAATCTGAATAATTTCTTTTATTTCATCATACATTTCTTCAATTTCTTCGTCATCTGCAGAGCTAGTTGGCATATAAACTTGTACTACTGTAGTAGGTGTGGGCTTCGTAACTATCTTGGCCACAATAATGCGTTCACTATGCTGTTTGCAGTAGCTTACCCGCATTCCTATTTTCCTATTCATTATTAAACCTACTCCTGCATTACCCCTATTTGATTTTGTGTTTATAACCCTGTAGTCACCTGACCAGAAGTCATGTTCCTCCTGCCACCGAACTTCACTAATTCCCACTATATCTAACTTCAACCTATCCATTTCCCTTTTTAAATTTTCTAACCTACTTGCCCGATTATGGGATCTGACATTCCACGCTCCGATCCGTAGAACGCCATTTTTCTTTCTCCTGATAACGACATCCTCTTGAGTAGTCCCCGCCCAGAGATCCGAATGGGGGACTATTTTACCTCCGGAATATTTTACCCAAGAGAACGCCATCATCATTTAATCATACAGTAAAGCTGCATGCCCTCGGGAAAAATTACGGCTGTAGTTTCCCCTTGCTTTCAGCCGTTCGCAGTACCAGCACAGCAAGGCCGTTTTGGTTATTGTTACAAGGCCAGATCAGTCAATCATCCAGACTGTTGCCCTTACAACTACTGAAACGGCTGCTGCCCCTCTTCAGGAACCACACGTTTGTCTGGCCTCTCAACAGATACCCCTCCGTTGTGGTTGCGCCTACGGTACGGCTATCTGTATCGCTGAGGCACGCAAGCCTCCCCACCAACGGCAAGGTCCATGGTTCACTAAACTGACACACAATATGTTTAGCAACCTGACTTTCAATAATCCCTACAAAAGAATGGCCCTGACTGACAATAACCTATACCTTTCATGAATCACTTACCTCACAAAAATCGTCGTTACTCGAACTATTGCAATACAGCGAGCGCCAATAGTGCCAGCTAAATAAAAGATTCTAACTACTGAAGGCCCACTGATACGCATAGTTAGCAAATGAAAGATTTTGATGGGGAACAAACAATATATATATATATATATATATATATATATATATATATATATATATATATATATATATACCAGTTCATGACATCCAGTCTTACAAATTTCCTGACGAACACACGTCCAGATCGTCCGCTGTCAAAACTCTGCCATCTCTCTCCCCACATCCACCACTGCTGACGGCTCACCTCCAACTGCGCAACGCTAAGCGCTGTTTACATCCAACTGCCCAACACTACAATAGCGAATATTCCAACAATGCCAACCAGCCACCGACTGCACACAGCAGTCAGTGACTTTCATACAGAACGCTACGTGGCGTTACCAACATAAAAACCTAAACAGCCCACTTACAACAGGAGAGGAGTGCCTGCCTGAGAACCGTGACCCATTAACCAGACTCGTTACGACAAAGAAAATAGTAAACAATTCGGGAAGGATAAAATTACGGAAATTAAGAAATCGGCAAGCGAGATGTTGTCGGGCGAATATCTGCATCCATGTGCAAACTAAATATAGAGGAAGGGCTGACAGTATAACAAACTTTGTAATGTTATAAACTTTACTTAAGACCTTTACCAAAAAAAGAGTACGAACCGAGAATAAACTGCAAGTAATAGGGAACACCTTTTATAAAGGCAAACGTAGCAACGAGAAGAACAGCTAATGGTCCATCTAGGGTAACCTAATTGTCCAAATATATCAGCACAAGAAATTTACATACCTCGTAGTTGCTTATCGCAATGGTACAGCACTGGAGACGGTCAGCTTTATACTAAACTGGCAGCGATCACCGTATGACAGGGGGCGCTAGTTTACGGTGATAGGGGCGGCAGGATTTTGAACTTCGAAGACTGGGGAACGCCCTAACAGTATATCATTACATCCAGGAAGCAAAGAGCACAGTGCTCCCTGCCGCCGTTGGATAAGCAGCTGCAGCAGCAAGTCGTATACTCTTAGCTCACTTACTTGTTACAAAGTTTAATTCTTAATTTCTTTGCGTGTTTTTGGTACTTGCATTGTTTAATTCATAAATTTCGGGCGTATTATAGTATTTGAGGGTGCAGCATCGCATTTTAGTACCTAAATAGTGTAAAATCGCGTAGTCTCCTTCCGCCGCCGAGCAGTGTGTCAGCATTGCGCAAGTAGCAGCATTACTGCATCTATTAGGCAATCTTGTATTTTAATAACCGTTTAAATTTTGTGTCGAATTGTTTGTGCTCTCAGACGTTCTTTGCACAACAGTTTTTAGCATGGATAGGGACTGCAACTGCTGTGTTCGGATGCAGGCTGAGTTGGCATCCCTTCGCTCCCAACTTCAGGCAGTGTTGGCTTCGGTCACACAGCTTGAGGCTGTTGCCAATGGGCATCACTGTGGGGGTCCGGATGGGGGTTTGTCGGGGACGGCCAGCTCGTCCCACGCATCCACCGATCGGACTACGACTGTGGCTGCCCGGGATACTGCCCACATTGAGGCTGATCCCTCACCTGTGCAGAGTGGGAGGTCGTCTCGAGGTGTGGCAGGGGGCGAAAGACATTCTGGAGGGCTGAACGGAAGGCCTCTCCAGTTTGTCTGACGAACCGGTTTCAAGCTCTGTCCCAGGCTGATACTGATCTTCGGCCAGACATGGCTGCTTGTCCTGTTCCAGAGGTTGCCCCTCAGTCTGCAAGATCTGGGCGGTCGCGGAGGGTGGGCTTACTGGTAGTTGGGAGCTCCAACGTCAGGCGCGTAATGGGGCCCCTTAGGGATATGGCAGCAAGAGAGGGGAAGATAACCAATGTGCACTCCGTGTGCATACCGGGGGGAGTCATTCCAGATGTGGAAAGGGTCCTTCCGGATGCCATGAAGGGTACAGAGTGCACCCATCTGCAGGTGGTCACTCATGTCGACACCAATGATGTGTGTCGCTATGGATCGGAGGAAATCCTCTCTGGCTTCCGGCGGCTATCTGATTTGGTGAAGACTGCCAGTCTCGCTAGCGGGATGAAAGCAGAGCTCACCATCTGCAGCATCGTCGACAGGACTGACTGCGGACCTTTGGTACAGAGCCTAGTGGAGGGTCTGAATCAGAGGCTGAGACGGTTCTGCGACCGTGTGGGCTGCAGATTCCTCGACTTGCGCCATAGGGTGGTGGGGTTTCGGGTTCCGTTGGATAGGTCAGGAGTCCACTGCACGCAGCAAGCGGCTACACGTGTAGCAGGGGTTGTGTGGCGTGGACTGGGCGGTTTTTTAGGTTAGATGGCCTCGGGCAAGTACAGAAAGGGCAACAGCCTCAAAGGGTGCGGGGCAAAGTCAGGACATGCGGGGACCAAGCAGGAATCGGTATTGTAATTGTAAACTGTCGAAGCTGCATTGGTAAAGTACCGGAACTTCAAACGCTGACAGAAAGCACCGAAACTGAAACCGTTATAGATACAGAAAGCTGGCTGAAGCCAGAGATAAATTCTGCCGAAATTTTTACAAAGGCACAGACGGTGTTTAGAAAAGCTAGATTGCATGCAACCGGTGGTGGAGTGTTTGTCGCTGTTAGTAGTAGTTTATCCTGTAGTGAAGTAGAAGTGGATAGTTCCTGTGAATTATTATGGGTGGAGGTTACACTCAACAACCGAGCTAGGTTAATAGTTGGCCCCTTTTACCGACCTCCCGACTCAGCAGCATTAGTGGCAGAACAACTGAGAGAAAATTTGGAATACATTTCACATAAATTTTCTCAGCATATTATAGTCTTAGGTGGAGATTTCAATTTACCAGATATAGACTGGGACACTCAGATGTTTAGGACGGGTGGTAGGGACAGAGCATCGAGCGACATTATACTGAGTGCACTATCCGAAAATTACCACGAGCAAGCATTGGTAAAGTACCGGAACTTGAAACGCTGACAGAAAGCACCGAAACTGAAACCGTTATAGATACAGAAAGCTGGCTGAAGCCAGAGATAAATTCTGCCGAAATTTTTACAAAGGCACAGACGGTGTTTAGAAAGGATAGATTGCATGCAACCGGTGGTGGAGTGTTTGTCGCTGTTAGTAGTAGTTTATCCTGTAGTGAAGTAGAAGTGGATAGTTCCTGTGAATTATTATGGGTGGAGGTTACACTCAACAACCGAGCTAGGTTAATAGTTGGCCCCTTTTACCGACCTCCCGACTCAGCAGCATTAGTGGCAGAACAACTGAGAGAAAATTTGGAATACATTTCACATAAATTTTCTCAGCATATTATAGTCTTAGGTGGAGATTTCAATTTACCAGATATAGACTGGGACACTCAGATGTTTAGGACGGGTGGTAGGGACAGAGCATCGAGCGACATTATACTGAGTGCACTATCCGAAAATTACCACGAGCAATTAAACAGAGAACCGATTCGTGGAGATAACATCTGGGACCTACTGATAAAAAACAGACCCGAACTTTTCGACTCTGTAAGTGCAGAACAGGGAATCAGTGATCTAAGACCGTTGCAGCATCCCTGAATATGGAAGTTAATAGGAATATAAAAAAAGGAAGGAAGATTTATTTGTTTAGCAAGAGTAATAGAGGGGAGATTTCAGACTACCTAACAGATCAAAACGAAAATTTCTGTTCCGACACTGACAATGTTGAGTGTTTATGGAAAAAGTTCAAGGCAATTGTAAAATGCGTTTTAGACAGGTACGTGCCGAGTAAAACTGTGAGGGACAGGAAAAGCCCACCGTGGTTCAACAACAAAGTTAAGAAACTACTGCGAAAGCAAAGAGAGTTTCACTCCAAGTTTAAACGCGGCCGAAAACTCTCAGACAAACAGAAGCTAAACGATGTCAAAGTTAGCGTAAGGAGGGCTATGCGTGAAGCGTTCAGTGAATTCGAAAGTAAAATTCTATATACCGACTTGACAGAAAATCCTAGGAAGTTCTGGTCTTACGTTAAATCAGTAAGTGGCTCGAAACAGCATATCCAGACACTCCGCGATGATGATGGCATTGAAACAGAGGATGACACGCGTAAAGCTGAAATACTAAACACCTTTTTCCAAAGCTGTTTCACAGAGGAAGACCGAACTGCAGTTCCTTCTCTAAACCCTCGCACAAACGAAAAAATGGCTGACATCGAAATAAGTGTCCAAGGAATAGAAAAGCAACTGGAATCACTCAACAGAGGAAAGTCGACTGGACCTGACGGGATACCAATTCGATTCTACACAGAGTACGCGAAGGAACTTGCCCCCCTTCTAACAGCCGTGTACCGCAAGCCTCTAGAGGAACGGAAGGTTCCAAATGATTGGAAAAGAGCACAGGTAGTCCCAGTCTTCAAGAAGGGTCGTCGAGCAGATGCGCAAAACTATAGATCTATGTCTCTGACGTCGATCTGTTGTAGAATTTTAGAACATGTTTTTTGCTCGCGTAGCATGTCGTTTTTGGAAACCCAGAATCTACTCTGTAGGAATAAACATGGATTCCGGAAACAGCGATCGTGTGAGATCCAACTCGCTTTATTTGTTCATGAGACCCAGAAAATATTTGATACAGGCTCCTAGGTAGATGCTATTTTTCTTGACTTCCGGAAGGCGTTCGATACAGTTCCGCACTGTCGCCTGATAAACAAAGTAAGAGCCTACGGAATATCAGACCAGCTATGTGGCGGGATTGAAGAGTTTTTAGCAAACAGAACACAGCATGTTGTTATCAATGGAGAGACGTCTACAGACGTTAAGGTAACCTCTGGCGTGCCACAGGGGAGTGTTATGGGACCATTGCTTTTCACAATATATGTAAATGACCTAGTAGATAGTGTCGGAAGTTCCATGGGGCTTTTCGCGGATGATGCTGTAGTGTACAGAGAAGTTGCAGCATTAGAAAATTGTAGCGAAATGCAGGAAGATCTGCAGCGGATAGGCACTTGGTGCAGGAAGTGGCAACTGACCCTTAACATAGATAAATGTAATGTATTGCGAATACATAGAAAGAAGGATCCTTTATTGTATGATTATATGATAGCGAAACAAACACTGGTAGCAGATACTTCTGTAAAATATCTGGGAGTATGCGTGCGGAACGATTTGAAGTGGAATGATCACATAAAATTAATTGTTGGTAAGGCGGGTACCAGGTTGAGACTCATTGGGAGAGTCCTTAGAAAATGTAGTCCATCAACAAAGGAGGTGGCTTACTTAACACTCGTTCGACCTATACTCGAGTATTGCTCATCAGTGTGGGATCCGTACCAGATCGGGTTGACAGAGAAGATCCAAAGAAGAGCGGCGCGTTTCGTCACAGGGTTATTTGGTAACCGTGATAGCGTTACGGAGATGTTTAGCAAACTCAAGTGGCAGACTCTGCAAGAGAGGCGCTGTGCATCGCGGTGTAGCATGCTGTCCAGGTTTCGAGAGGGTGCGTTTCTGGATGAGGTATCGAATATATTGCTTGCCCTACTTATACCTCCCGAGGAGATCACGAATGTAAAATTAGAGAGATTCGAGCGCGCACGGAGGCTTTCAGACAGTCGTTCTTCCCGCGAACCATAGCGACTGGAACAGAAAAGGGAGGTAATGACAGTGGCACGTAAAGTGCCCTCCGCCACACACCGTTGAGTGGCTTGCGGAGTATAAATGTAGATGTAGATGTAGATGTAAAAACAAACCGTGACTATCATCTGGATAATTAACTGTACGATAGGGAATGCTAGAAATATACGTCGTGAGGGAATAAGGTACCAAAAGTGAAAACAAAAGCCTTGTGACCCAAGGAATTAAATGATTCAAATGGTTCTGAGCACTATGGGACTCAACTTCTTAGGTCATCAGTCCCCTAGAACTTAGAACTACTTAAACCTAACTAACATAAGGACATCACACACATCCATGCCCGAGGCAAGATTCGAACCTGCGACCGTAGCTGTCACGCGGTTCCAGACTGTAGCGCCTAGAACCGCTCGGCCACCCCGGCCGGCCCCAAGGGATTACATTCCACTTTTTAACAATCAAAATTACTTAGCTACTCCAATGTCTTAGTTTGGGTACCGAGAAAATTAAAACATTCAGACTCTGAAGTAGAGTTTCACACTGTTTACAAGGAGCTGGAAGAGGAAGAATAACCTTTTTTCAAATACGAGGGGTTGGAATTTAAGTAGTGACAAGTATTTATTCACAACCGATACAAAAGAGTTACATGTTTGCACCTGTTACTGTCCTTCAAAGTGGTCACCAGCGTGGTTTAGAACGCGTTGCCAGCGATGTGGAAGGCATAGTATACCATTAGCAGAGCCTGTTCCGTTGATGGTGCGAATGGAGCGGTTCAAAGTTATGCTGAGTCTCGTGTACGACTGTGATGGTGTTATCCTAACGCATTACGTTGCTCCATGGCAAACCGTCAATGCAGAGTATTACTGTTCGTTTTTGGAGCATCACCTGCAACCAGCTTCGCGAAAGAAGCGGCGACACTTTCTGCGCAACGCTCCCATCATTTTGCACGACAATGCGCGGGCACATACAGCGCAAGCTGTGGCTGCTCTGTTCGGTCGATGGGACTGGGAAGTACTGAACCATCCACCATACTCCTCGGACTTAAGTCCTCGTGACTTTGATTTGGCTCCGAAGATGAAGCAACCACTTCGTGGCATTCGCTTCAGAACTGTTCCAGAGATTCGACAGGCAGTAGATCGCTTCATTCGCACCATCAACAGAGCAGGCTCATTACTACGCCTCCCCCATCGCTGGCAACGGGTTCTGTACAACGCTGGTGACTACTTTGAAGGACATTAATAGATGCAAACATGTAACTTCTTTGTATCGGTTGTGAATAAAAAGTTGCCACTATTTAAGTTCCAACCCTCGTGTATCCAAACAACAGCTTTTTTATCTCATAATATACAGACCGGAAATGGAAATGGAAGAGGATGTGGATGAAGATGAAATGGGAGATATGATACTGCTTGAAGAGTTTGACAGAGCACTGAAAGACCTGAGTCGAAACAAGGACCCGGGAGTAGACCATTCCATTAGAACTACTGACGGCCTTGGGAGAGCCAGTCCTGACAAAACTCGACCATCTGTTGAGCAAGATGTATGAGACATGCGAAATACCCTCAGACTTCAAGAAGAATATAATAATTCCAATCCCAAAGAAAGCTAGTGTTGACAGATGTGAAAATTACCGAACTATCACTTTAATAAGTGACAGCTGCAAAATACTAAAACGAATTCTTTACAGACAAATGGAAAAACTGGTAGAAGCCGACCTTGGGGAAGATCAGTTTGGATTCAGTAGAAATGTTGGAACACATGAGGCAATACTGACCTTACGACTTATCTTAGAAGAAAGATTAAGGAAAGGCAAACCTACGTTTCTAGCATTTGTAGACTTAGATAAAGCTTTTGACAATGTTGACTGGAATACTCTCTTCCAAATTCTAAAGGTGGCAGGGGTAACATACAGGGAGCGAAAGGCTATTTACAATTTGTACAGAAACCAGATGGCAGGTATAAGAGTGGAGGGGCACGAAACGCAAGCAGTGGTTGGGAAGGGAGTGAGACAGGGTTTTAGTCTCTCCCCGATGTTATTCAATCTGTATATTGAGCAAGCAGTAAAGGAAACAAAAGAAAAATTCGGAGTAGGTATTAAAATCCATGGAGAAGAAATAAAACCTTCGAGGTTCGCAGATGACTTTGTAATTCTGTCAGACGCAGCAAAGGACTTGGAAGAGCAGTTGAACGGAATGGACAGTGTGTTGAAAGGAGGATATAAGATGAACATCAACAAAAAAAGAATGAGGATAATGGAATGTAGTCTAATTAAGTCGGGTGATGCTGAGGGAATTAGATTAGGAAATGAGACACTTAAAGATGTAAAGGAGTTTTGCAATTTGGGGAGCAAAATAACTGATGATGGTCGAAGTAGAGGGGATATAAAATGTAGACTGGCAATGACAAGGAAAGCGTTTCTGAAGAAGGGAAATTTGTTAACATCGAGTATTGATTTAAGTGTCAGGAAGTCGTTTCTGAAAGTATTTGTATGGAGTGTAGCCACGTATGGAAGTGAAAGATGGACGATAAATAGTTTGAACAAGAAGAGAATAGAAGCTTTCGAAATGTGGTGCTACAGAAGGATGCTAAAGATTAGATGGGTAGATCACATAACTAATGAGGAGGTATTGAATATAATTGGGGAGGGGTTTGTGGCAGAACGTGACAAGAAGAAAGGACCGGTTGGTAGGACATGTTCTGAGGCATCAGGGGATCACAAATTTAGCATTGGAGGACAGTGTGGAGGGTAAAAATCGTAGGGGAGACCAAGAGATGAATACACTAAGCAGATTCAGAAGGATGTAGGTTGCAGTAAGTACTGGGAGATGAAGAAGCTTGCACAGGATAGAGTAGCATGGAGAGGTGCATCAAATCTATGGAGAAGATCAAGCAAGTCTCAGGACTGAAGACCACAACAACATCAAGATACAAACAAGAATTACGAAGAGAAATCCAAAATTTCGGCTTCCAGTATCTTCATGACAGGAAGTGATTGTGTGTTTAAGGTATCGTTGGTACCGGGCCACTCCTTGGCACCAATGTTGCGGCGTGGTTGCCTTATGATTATGAGGTCCAGCGTAGAGTGGGGTGAGTGGTCCAGCGTACGTCCGGTGTTATCAGTGATAGAGTGTTATCTGTAATAACACTTATTAATCAGGCAGAGTTTATTAAGGTATTACTTTCTTCAGAGTTACAATCGGCAGCCAGATGCGAGCACACATCCGTTGAGGGAGTGCTGGTGGCTCGTCAGTGAATCCCCGTGCCGTGCTGGCTTATTTCGTAATGGTGCTCAGTCGGTGAGCTTACATATTGTTACCTCACTGTGCCCTCCCTGTTAAGTATCACAGTGGTGCTTGCGTTTCTGTCCGCCCCGTTCCGAAGTCTGTTGCACTGATGCCACGCCCTGTCGAAATAACATCTTGAGTTCCGAGCTCAAGTGAGAGACCTTTAGCAAAATGTTAATGCTGCCCTATGAAACTATTCTACTGCGTAACATTCCACCCCTATATCAAGAAATTCGTCTCGAATTTTACCCCTGTTTATCCTCTACACTCTTTCTCTCTTGGGAGCTGGCATACATGGGTCGTTTCTTAATTCTGTATTATTATTATTCTAGGCTTTTGGTTTGGTGAGCTTATTTTTCATTTACGTCCCATTATCCTTATTTTCTTGGTACACGTTTTAGTAAATTACGATTTTCTTATTCTAAATTTCTTGCTTTACACTGGCTAACCATTCGATAGGTATCTGATGTGTTGGTGGGTCTGGAGGACGGATACGTCCACATTTGAGACAAAAGTAAAGTACGCATATTGCTATCAGTAAAATGGCAAATTAGTGGTTGGCTGATTGGTTACTTCGAGAAAGCGGACCAAACAGCGAGGTCATCGGTCCCATCGGATCAGGAAGGGATGGGGAAGGAAGTCGTCCGTACCCTTTCAAAGGAACCATCCGGAGATTTGCCTGAGGCGATTTTAAGGAAATCACGGACAACCTAAATCAGGATGGCCAGGCGCGGGTTTGAACCGTCGTCCTCCCGAATGCGGGTCCAGTGTGCTAACCACTGCACCACCTCGCTCAGCAAATCTAGTGGTGACAAAGCTTGTGGTTAGCACGTCTCGGCGTCGGTTCTCCCGGTATTGTTGAATATGCTGTAACATTTATCCCATTAATATTTTGGCCTGCTAAGAGGCTTTCAATGTGTCTACAGGATGTATGAGATCAGGATTCAGGGTGCTATCAAAGAATGTTAGGTTCTGTGTTGATAATACTTCAGACGGTTTCTCTGGCCAATACAATGCCGAGGGAGTGAATGGAGTACAGTCGTACCCAGAAGCGTAGCTGGGATGCAAAAGTTCGTCACTGCTATCTCACAAGTTGCGCCGTTCGTCAAAATATCATTATACTTAACTCTTTCTTTGCAATGCCCTGAGGTTTTCATACACTGCAGAAGTTCATAGTTGAAGTTTCTGGTGCAGATACTGGATACTTCCAATATGCTCCTATATTTTGATAATGAAGCCGTAATGCCGATATTTCTTTCCAATATTCCGTTGCCTTTGTTTTCCCCAAAAACAGTTGCATCTCTCACGTTCATCAATCAGTCTACCCTTCTCTGTAGGTCCCGTAGTGACACAAGAGCGTGAGCGTGTCCATGCTGAGAAATATTAACACCTCTCTCGTCCTTACTTGTACCCATTTTTCCACGAATGCTCGTATCACAGGATAAGGGTCAACCGTGTAACATCGATACTACGCGTTCATTCCTACCACTGGTAGTTGAACTTCGCTCTGTCCATATTTACTTCAACATTTTCTTACGTGATAAAACATTGTTGTTTTACTCTGACACTTCTGCCGCGTCTCGAGCTCTGTAGCAAATTCCTTATCTGTTAGTTGTGTCCCTGTCAAGAGCTGTTGTGCCGGGAGTAATATCGAACTTGACTGTCGGTTTATGTTGTGGTGGGCTGCTTCCCGTAGTAACACTACATCAACTCTTGCATTATTGAGTCGATCTGCCAATGCTATAAGAGTCTAGCTACTCCTAGTTTGCTATCCACCAAGCTCAGTTGTTTTCGTATTTCATCTAAGTCACTGTTTCACTTATATGTTGGGTATATTGAGCTAACCCTATGGTTAACTCTCATACCATCCTGGTGTTCAGAACGTCTTGCTCTAAGTTTGACAACTGCGTCGTATGCCACCTTACTATAGCTTTGGTAGTGTCTGTAACGTTTGCACTTGCCTAACCATGTTATTCAGCTACTGGATATCTCGTCATCTGCTGCCCCAAATACCGTTCTTAAGATTTTCCCTCCTGCGTCCAACCACTCTCTTTTCCTACGAATTAACGTCTACGGTATGATGTCAGTGATTTGCGTCAGCCGAACTATAAGTTTGCGTTATGACAGTCACAATTGCTTGTATTCACGTTGTACCTCAGTGAGAATTTGCGTTACCCTGCACTTCCTTACACTGCTCTACGAATGCTTCCTGGCGTCTACGAACTCTGTTTCTTGTCTCCCACACATAAATCATCAATCTCATGTCCAATGGTAACTCGTTCGCAACACTTCTGGTTGTCGAGAAAACAACGCCCCTGCCTCCGACGGTTGAATGAGAGCGGCATGATTTGCTCTTCAGTTGATGCTGGGCAGCAACATCGGGATTAGCACAACCCATACAGCTTCTACTGGTGATCTACCTCTTAAGGAAAGGAACTTCCGTCACCCCCTCCCTCCTTCGAAAACTCCTATATACGCTAAAATATCTAAGAGATATTTTTGTTAGCTGACTGTTAACAGCCGTCAAATAATTCATGAAATGCACATACGACCATCAGCTGCCCTACTGAAAACCTTGAGGTGCAAACACAGATAAATATAGTGCTGAGAAATATGTTAAGAAATTATAAAGAGGCACAAAACGAACGAAAATACATACAAGATTAAAAGCAGTTTAGCTCTCATCTCATTATTTGACAATGGATAAATCTCAGAGGTTACAATACGTAACAAATTCCAGTATAGTGAGGCTACACAGTACATTTAGAGTGCACTCAGTTGTGGTATCAGTTAACAGGACAATATACCATATGCACTTGTGAGAAAGCTAGAGAAGTAAGTACTATCATGGTACAAATACTGAAGAGTTGGTCAAAGATCTTCGCTAATACTTTTCGTATTATGATACACAGTACATCGATCACGAGTTAACGGCTTATTACAGGAGACCAGATTATCTGTGGAAAACTTGTTTGGTAGTTTCCCATGTAAACATAAAGGGGAAAATCAAGTTGCCATTACAGATATAGAAGAATATCTAACTCACAGCAAGAAGGCGCAAACCTCCGCGTTTACTGGATGCTAAACAGTAGTATAATTATTGCACAATAATCCCTCAGTTGTGTAAAAACCAACATCAGTATCAACATAAACGCAATGTACATGGTGTTCGTAACAAAAAATGGTTGAAAATCGAAGTTCTTAAAAATAGATACAAATTGTCGGCCACCATTCATTTATATCCCAGTTACATTGAATCTGTTATTCCTATACGTTTTATTTTAAACCGGGTAATGTCCTGACCCCCCCTCCTCCCGGTGAACGTACATTAAAACTGAAGAAACTACAAAAAAGTGGGAATTTAAGGAGATGGGACGTGGATAATCTGTCAGAATCAGACGTTGTAGAGAGTTTCAGGCAGAGCATTAGGGAACGACTGACAAGAATGGGGGAAATAAATACAGTAGAGGAAGAATGGGTAGCTTTGAGAGATGAAATAGTGCAGACAGCAGAGGATCAAGTAGGTAAAAAGACGAGGGCTGGTAGAAATCCTTGGGTGACAGAAGATATATTGAATTTAATTGATGAAAGGACAAAATATAAAAATTTAGTAAATGAAGCAGGCAAAAAGGAATACAAACGCCTCAAAAATGAGACCGACAGGAAGTGCAAAATGGCTAAGCAGGGTTGGCTAGAGGACAAATGTGGAAGGTGGAAGGATTATACAGAGAGTCTATACAAGGGCGATATACTTGAGGGCAATATTATGGAAATGGAAGACGATCTAGACGAAGATGAATTGGGAGATATGATACTGCGTAAAGAGTTTGACAGAGCACTGAAAGACCTAAATTGAAACAAGGCTCGGGAGTAGACAGCATTCCATTAGAACTGCTGATAGCCTTGGGAGAGCCAGCCCTGACAAAACTCTACCATCTGGTGAGCAAGATGTATGAGACAGATGAAATACCCTCAGACTTCAAGAAGAATATAATAATTCCAATCCCAAAGAAAGGAGGTGTTGACAGATGTGAAAATTACCGAACAATCAATTTAATTAGTCACAGCTGCAAAATACTAACGCGAATTCTTGGAAAAACTGGTAGAATCCGACCTCGTGGAAGATCAGTTTGGATTCTGTAGAAATGTTGGAACACGTGAAGCAATACTGACCCTACGACTTATCTCAGAAGGCAGATTAAGGAAAGGCAAACCTACGTTTCTAGCATTTTTAGACTTAGAGAAAGCTTTTGACAATGTTGACTCGAATACTGTCTTTCAAATTCTGAAGGTGGCAGGGGTAAAATACAGGGAGCGAAAGGCTATTTACAATTTTTACAGAATCCAGATGACAGTTATAAGAGTCGAGGGGCATGAAAGGGAAGCGGTGGTGGGGAAGGGAGCGAGACAGGGTTGTAACCTATCCCCAATATTATTCTATCTGTATATTGAGCAAACAGTAAAGGAAACACAAGAAAAATTCGGAGTAGGAATTAAAATCCATGGAGAAGAAATAAAAACTTTGAGGTTCGCCGATGATATTGTAATTCTGTAAGAGACAGCAAAGGAGCTGCAAGAGCAATTGAACGGAATGGACAGTGTCTTGAAAGGAGGGTATAAAATGAACATCAACAAAAACAAAACGAGGATAATGGAATGAAGTCGAATGAAATTGGATGATGCTGAGGGAATTAGATTAGGATATGAGACACTTAAAATAGTAAATGAGTTTTGCTATTTGGGGAGCAAAGTAACTGATGATAGTAGAAGTAGAGAGGGTATAAATGTAGATTGGCAATGGCAAGGAAAGCGTTTCTGAAGAAGAGAAATTTATTAACATTGAGTACAGATTAAGTATCAGTAAGTCGTTTCTGGAAGTATTTGTTTGGAGTGTAGCCACGTATGGAAGTGAAACGTGGACGATAAATAGTTTGCTTTCGAAACGTGGTGCTACAGAAGAATGTCAAAGATTAGATGGGTAGATCACATAACTAATGATGAGATATTGAATAAAATTGGGGAGAAGAGAAATTTGTGGCACAACTTACCTCTAAGAAGGGATCGGTTGGTAGGACATGTTCTGAGGCATAAAGGGATAACCACTTTAGTATTTGAGGGCAGTGTGGAGGGTAAAAATCGTAGAGGGAGACCAAGGGATGAATCCACTAAGCAGATTCAGAAGGATGTAGGTTGCAGTAGGTACTGGGAGATGGAGAAGCTTGCACAGGACACAGTAGCATGGAGAGCTGCATCAAACCAGTCTCTGGACTGAATACCGCAACAACAACAATGTCCTGACCTTAACTGTGTGTTTTTACGTTTTTATTTTTCTGTAATGTTAACCAGCTGTTCTTAGTTTCCATTACTTAAATACCCCACCCCCCGTCGATCCATTACTGGGTTTCTCTCTATGATTTAGCCTGGAGTGGTCGCGCGTCGTCTGACAGATGCCAGCTACACTTCATTAACTCTCTGATGTTCAACCGATACACTGGCCGACGTGTGGTGCCATCTACCTTTCAGTTAACTAAATACAGACGTGTTCAGCTCATCAATATCGCATCAGTCGTCGTACAGTGTTGGAGGGAAGAGAGTGTTTCCGGAGCTGCATCGCTGGAATCTACCAGATGCCACGCGACCTTTGCCGCTACTGGAGGTATATATTAAATTTTTTATGTAATGTAGTAGTTTATAATACTTGTTAGTAGCAGCTGTTGCTAACAGATATTTTTTTACATTCAGATCCAACATAACTTCGCAGAAGACCTACAATTTGGTAAATGAACGTGATAGGGAAATTGTACTCCGACTGTTGTTCGAGGAAAATGATGAATCGGATGATGAGTTTGATATTTACAGTGATGTGGAAGAAGACAATGTGGAAACAAGAGAAGAAGATTCGAACACTGAGCAAGACGTGGACTCCAGTCAGAGTGACAGTGACGAATATGTTGACGAATGTTTTGTAGGAAGAAGCACATCCAGAAAATGGTCAAAAGTGTGTCCCCCCAAAAATGTTAGTATTCCACGACAAACGTTGTTACTAATTTACCAGAAGTGAAAGGAACCGCTAAGAATGCCAGAACACCGATGGAATGTAGGGAATTATTTTTCGATGGTAATATACTTTCTAGTATTCTTGTTCACTCAAATAAAAAGATTTATGAAGTACCCAAAAATTATTCCAGATAAAGGGATGCTCAACTGACAGGCATATCTGAAGTAAAAGCTGTTTCAGGAATATTGTATTTATGAGCTGCAAGTAAAGATAACCATACTAACACCCAAGATATTTGGGCAGGCAATAATATCGGAATTGAGTTATGTCGTTTGATAATGACTGAAAAGTATTTAGATTCCTATCGTATTGCTTGAGGTTCGGAAACAAGGATATCTGAGAGGAAACGAAGAAGTTGGATAATTCTTCCCCCATATGTGAGGTGTTTTCTTCCTTTGTGGAAAATTGTGAAAATGCTTATTCTTTTGGGGAGTACTGTACTATTGATGAAAAGCTGGATGCTTTCAGAGGCAAGTGTTTCTTCAGACAGTACATCCTAGCAAACCAAGTAAGTATGGGCTGAAAATATTTGCTTTGGTGGATGCTAGGATGTATTACGCAACCAACCTGGAAATTTACTCTGGTAAGCAGCCTACAGGGCCATTTGTAATTAGAAACAAACCAACAGATGTGAAACCGTGCGGCTTCCCCCCGTCGGAGGTTCGGTTTGGTTCCTCCCTCGGGCATGGGTGTGTGTGTCGTCCTTAGCGTGAGTTAAGTTAGATTAAGTAGTGCGTAAGCTTAGGGACCGATAACCTCAGACGTTTGGTCCCATAAGACCTTACCACAAATTTCCAATCATCTCGCCGGAGGTTCGCGTCCTCCCTCGGGCATGGGTGTGTGTGTTGTTCTTAGCATAAGTTAGTTTAAGTTAGTTTAAGTAGTGTGTAAGAGTAGGGACCGATGACCTCAGCAGTTTGGTCCCTTAGAAATTCACACGCATTTGAACATTTTTTGTTGTGAAAACGTCTCACTAATGAGATCTCAGGAACTGGACATAGTATAACTGTAGACAATTGGTTCACACCATTAGAATTAGCTGATTACTTGCTTCAGTAGAATCTTCCTCTGGTTGGAACCACGAGGAAGAATAAACCTGAGATTCCGCCAGAGTTTACGCAAACAAGAAACAGGGAAATAAGAACAACACTGTTTGTGTTTCAGAAAAACTCAACTCTAATGTCATATGTCGCCAAGAAAAACAAGACGGTTCAGATACTATCCACAATGCATCATGATAACGCAACTGATGCCAGTTCTGGCGATAAGAAAAAGCCACAAACGATAACATTTTATAATGGAACCAAATCAGGAGTTGATACTGTCGATCCGCTATGCAGCATTTACAATGTGTCAAGAAAAACCAACAATGGTCAATGGTGATCTTTTATGCCATGATGAACATTGCAAATATAAATTCAAATAACAGCAGCACCAGGCGCAGTGAGTTTCTGAAACTTCTGGCACGTAATCTAGCTTACGATTACTTGCGTCAACGTTCCCAGTGCTTATCGTTGCCAAGAAATCTCAGACAAGATATTCAGAATCTTTTTCCAGATGCAGCCGCTGTCCAGCCTGTAGTAGGGGACACAAGCTCAAAAAGACATAGGTGCTGTGAATGCGGTCATTCAGAAAACCAGTACACTAAGTGCAGATGCCGCAGCTATAAGAAATTTTTGTGTTCACAACATGCACAGCAAGTATGCACTGACTGCTGAGAGTAATGCTCACTGAATGTCATATTTCTGTTATGCAATTTTTTGACAAGTGTATGATAGGTTTCACCTTTGTGATGAAAGGCATTAAAAATTGCATAAAGTGAGTATTGGAACTACACCGTTTCTTTCCCAAAGTACCGTCATCCAAGATGGCGGCATTTGGCGGGAAGCTTGAATTTTGGCGGGATAGTGCCACTCCCCCCTGGCCCAGAAAAATGACGAGAAGTTCATATTCCAACATGATAATGCGCCACGCCAAGAAAAATGGCGGGGAAAGGGGACTTGTCTTTATTATGTAACCAGTTTCAAGCATGTGTGTTCTCCACAAGCTCTAGACACCAACTGGCTTAGCTGATATCGTCGCCAGCAGAGAGCGCCACCTTGATGTCATCCAAGATGGCGTATTTTGGCGGGAAGAAGGTCAATTGTGCTACCTCCACTAACTTAACCCCCCCCCCCCCCCCCTAGGAAATGGCAGGAAGTTCAAATTCCAAGATGATAATGCGTCACACTTAGCAAAATGGAGGGAAAAATGTACTTGTCCTTATTATTTAACCAATTTCAAGCAGATGTGTTCGCCACTGAGTCTGGACTGCAACTGACTTAGTTCATATCCGTGCCATCAGAGGTTGCCACAGTGACGTCATCCAAGATGGCGACAGTGACGTCAAGATGGCTGCACCCAGTTTATTCACCACATGGCTTGGTACACAGAGGACGCTGTCTTGACGTCAGCTGGGTACCATTATCCAAGATAGGGACTTTTTTTTTCGCCACTCAGATGACTGGAATTGGCAGTGCACATTCAGTTTTGCTGAGCTGTCGTTGTCAAACCATCGTCATGTGTTCGATCATCGAGATGAATGTGAAGGATAGAGCAGCTTTCAATAGCTGCATTACATGTAGACATTCGAGGGAGGACGGTAGCCACAGTTCACTACATCACGTACGGAAGAGTATGATAATGGAGGAGTGTAGGTGGAATAAGTACGAGGGTTATTCCAAAAGTAAGGTCCGATTGATTGCCAAATTGAAACCACAGTGAACATCAGAAATGTTTTACTTGTAACAATTAGCTACACCTTTCAGCTACTTCTCTACGTAGTCGCCGTTCTGACTTAGACTTTTGTCATAGCGTCGTACCAACTTTTCAATAGCCTCATCATAGAAGGCAGCCGCCAGTGCTTTCCGCCAATTCTCCACGCTGGCCTACACCTCGTTGTCTGTGTCAAAATGTTGTCTTCAAAGACAGCGGTTCATGTGACCAGAGATGAAACTCAGGGGGAGACAATTGCGGACTGTATTGTGGGTAATCTAACATTTCCATTTGAAAACGATGCAGGAGCATCTTCATTGCCCCTGCAGAATGCGGCTGAGAATTGTCGTGAAGACGAAACAGCACGACAGTTATGTAATGTTGGCTGCATAGCTTCAGGCGAAATTTCTCACCAGGCCCTCGTACTTGGCGGCAGACACTATTTTCTAGACATCTTTACGCACTCACTGCGAGCTCAGAAATGAGAAGAGCGACGTGATGCTAACTGGGGTTATACTAGAGACACTACCCAACACATCTGTGCAAAGCTTTATCGGATTTTCATAGTCGTTTCCATTTCGCGACCGATCGGACCTTACTTTTGGAATAACCCTCGTACAAGAATTCTGTTCAGCAGATTTCGGCAATGCAGAGGGATGGAGCAAAGATGCATATTATAGCACTTCTGTCTGTATTTCAGATTTAAGGGTATTAATGTTTGTGCGTAGTTCAATACCTTTTCCTGACTGTTTTAAGACTTTGTTTAAATCATCAATATCGTAGGCACCAGGTTGTATTTGTAGAATCTCCTTCCGATGGTCGATTTCCAGATTCAGTTTATTGTTGCTTTTTGTGATATTTGGAATGCTGTTATACGTCTCCAGACCATTCAGTGCAGTACTCCAGTCCCTTGAACTTAAATTAATCGGCGGAGAGTAATTTGCACGTAATATTGATCCTCTCTCTTTTAAAGTCAGAGTGTACGACATTGCATCTAAACGTCAATGATGGGCGTGCGTTCAATGATGACTCTTTTATATGTGTGGATGTTCGCACACCGGCTCTTACGAGGAGAGGAGAAATCGCGCATTCCAGACTTCTCACCGCTCGGTCTAAACATAGCGCGCATTCCAGAGGTTCGCTGACGCAGGCAAAGGCTAATTTTCCATGGCTGTGATGAGGTACATAACGCAGAGATGCCCACACAGGTATGTGTTAAAGTCCTGATATCGCCGGAAATTGTAAAAAATACTTCTTTTGCTGATGAAGTAGCGTTGTAATTCTTCAGGCTGCTGTTAATCCCCAAATGAATAGAAATATTGTACTGCATTTGCAGGACTTTTTTTTATTTGTGAAGCTATCTAGTCCTTTCCTGTGTGGTTTCAAGTAGAGACCCTTTCCGATAGGTGCTGCTTCCATGGCCCGATTATGTCTTCTGGCTTCCTGTAGTTGCGCTTGTGCATTCTGTGCGTTTTTGACCGTTTTGGCTACAGCTGCAGCCCCACGTGTAAGTGAACCTACCGCCGACAGAGCTGCAAGGGCTGGAACTATGAACGGAATAATTCCACCTGATGTCTTTGGTAGTGGTAGGACCCTAGGTGGTTTAATTGCAGTCTTCTTTTTCTACAAAATTTGTGCCGAACTGGTGCTGGATAAATTCCCTTCAGACGGCGAGAAAACCACAGTCGCTCGTGGTTTAACAGACAACAGTTTAAGGGAGACACTGATGTCTCTGTGAATTGACATGCCCCAAAGCAAGTATACAAACGTAAGACAGAGGTCTTCAATGTACAAAAAGGTTCACTCACCACAACACGTTGTGCTGGTACTGCCAAACGGCGCTATAGACGTAGCTTCACTACCACCAAACTCCTGTGATAGCAGCCAAGTCCGACACCAATGATGTGACCCACCCACTCCCTGGCAACAATGCTGCGGCGTCAGAGTGCTGAGGTCGGGCTGTGATCACAAGATCGAGCTAAGAGCGAAGGTTGGTGGTCCAGTGCACGCGCGAAGGCGTCAGTGATACAGTGTTATCTGAGGAGCAGAGTTTACGAAGATACGACTGCCTTCACAGCTGCTCTTGCCAGCCAGGCGCGAGGACAAGTGCCGTCAAGGAGTATTCTTATCACAGATTTTCCCTTAAGCTTCTTACGTCTTTCTTTTGTCTGTTCTTCCTTATCTCGAAGATCTTGTTTCTTTTTTTGCTTTTATTTCTACCAGCGCAATTTTAAATGGCGGGCTTGATACTTTTTCAGACTTATGTGCATTGACTTTTGCACTTCGGCAATGGGTGAATATCAGAAAGCTGAGCTGTTATTTTCTTCTTTCCGTTGCCTTTAGCGCCAACGGCCTTGCCACAGTGGTAAAACCAGTTCCAGTCAGATCACAAAAATTAAGCGTTGTCGGGCTTGGGTAGCACATGGATGGGTGACTCCCTGGTCAGCCAAGTGATTTGGCAAGCGGGGTGCACTCAGCCCTTATGAAGCCAAATGAGGAGCTACTTGATTGAGAGGTAGCGGCTCCTTTCACGAAAGCTGATAACGGTCGTGAGTTCAGTGTGGTGATCACATGCTTCTCCATGTCGGCATCCACTTACGCCTACAGTCTGTGGGTGACATGGTGGTCCGTCGGTACCATTGAGCCTTCCGAGGCCTGCGCAGAGGGAGCTTCCTTTATTGTATTTAGTCTTCCGAAGAACATCTGATCCAGTTTTGGATCGCTCTGAATGTTTCGCTGCTATTATTTTCAAATTTACCTCACTACCTTATCAGCTATTTCAGCTCTAGTAGTCTCTACAATGACTATTGGAATGATTAAATCTTTTATTGGAAAGCCCCTTCTGTTCGGTCGATGGGACTGGGAAGTACTGTAACATCCATCATACTCCTCGGACTTAAGTCCTTTTGACTTTGACTTGATTCCGAAGTGAAGGAACCACTTCGTGGCATTCACTTCAGAACTGTTCCACAGATCCGACAGGCAGTAGACCGCTCCATTCGCACCATCAACAGAACAGGCTCTGCTAACGATATGCTACGCCTTCCACATTGCTGGCAACGGGTTCTACACAACGCTGGTGACTACTTTCAAGGACAGTAACAGGTGCAAACATGCAATCCTTTTGTATCGGTTGTGAATAAACAGTTGCCACTATTTAAGTTGCAACCCTCGTATATAAAATCCAGAAGCGTTAAAACAGGCAACAATACTAACAATTTGACTTCTTTCCCATGAAGACACCTTACAGATCCCTTTTTCACCTACTGGTGAATTACTTTGGGTGTTTTGTTAGGCACTGTTGATTGCCTGGCGTCATGCCAGTTAAAGATGCTACGAGGAGGAAATTTCGTTCATTCATAAACAGATTTTAAGTTGTCAAAAAGCTTTTAACTTGTATTTTATTAAAGCCGATTGCCCTTCCCTTGGTATAATTATCTGGCTGTCCAAATCTTTTTCAACCATTTTCTTTTCAGTATTAAATCGGTCACTTAAACCATTAACTTCAGCAAATTCAAAAGCAGTTTGCATGATTTTCTTCCTTGTCAAACCGTAAAACCGTACATATGAATCTCTGCATATACTTGCCGGCTGTTCTCCCATTTCATCAAAAAAGATTATTAAACATTTCATGGAATGACACGTCAACACTAACAGCACGGGCGAAAAATTACTATATGGATTCCATCTAAAATTTACGCTCACACCTTTTAAAGAGGGTTTGGAAGAGTAAGTCACTCTTTGCCAAAAGATTTGTAACTTGCCTGTTACTTTCGTCATTTTCAGTTCTAACTCATTTAACGTTTCTTCGGCGAAAATTAATATTCTCTCGGTTTTTCTGTGGTGTACGTTCCCATTACTATACCTGAAATGTTAATAATTTAATTAAGTACGCGCTAAGAGTTATCAGCACAATAAAAACAAGCAATGTATACACAGAAAGAGGGCGTTGAAGACTGCGCATCCGAACGCTGGGCAATCTCAGCCGACGTCTTGATACTCAGTCTTGACCACAATTGACACAAAAAACCTAACATCAAATCTTACTTTCCACTACAAACCCTATACCGCAGTATATTACATTATTCAGTACTTAAGTATCAAATGGTTCAAATGGCTCTGAGCACTATGCGGCTTAACATCTATGGTCATCAGTACTTAAGTATTATATCTCCGTAATGGTAATACTGGAAATTATACTGAGCCAAAGTGATTGCTGTGTATTGCTACTAATCTGACTGAAAATATTGTACGGAACAACTAAATAAAACTTCTTATCTGCTGATCTAGCCGAGGTGAGCTCAAGCGACGTCACACTTTTCAGGAGGCTGAACTGTCTGGCTGGTAGCATAGTGTGGCTTTTAACCAATTTAAAAATATAGCGATTCGCACTGTAACCCGACCATACATTCTTTCCCGACTTTTCTCCTGTTTTACTACTAAGAACATCTGCTCTGGTAGCTGAGTGGTTAGCGAGACGGCCCTGGTTTGATTCCCGGCTGGGTCCGAGATTTTCACCGCTCAGGGCCTGGGTGTTGTGTTGTCCTTATCATCATCATTTTCATCCCCATCGACAGGTAAGTCGCCGAAGTGGCAGCAACTCGGAAGACATGCACCAGGCGAACGGTCTATCCGACGGGAGGCCCTAGCCACACGGCATTTCCATATACTATTAAGAATCTAAAATAAAATACTGTAAGTCAGTATTGTTTTCCAGTACATGTTAGATACATATGCAGTGCGAGTCAGTGACGAATACTTTCATATTAGATCAGTACTTAACGTAATAGTTGTTTGCCCAGTACACTATTAATGTTTGTGAATGTGTATTAGGAGTGAATGACTTTAAACACATAGCTATTTGTTATTGGTCTTCAAATGTATGACCAAATGTTGCCTCCTGGTATCCATAATTGAAACAACTTTCGAAAATAGTGAACCTACCGATACCATTCGACTGTTTTGTAACATAATGTCATCAAAATGCAGATAAACCATGACGCATTTTGCTCCGCGATTGGAAGAAAGTGGCAAAATTTGTAAAAAATCAACTTTTCAGATTAATTTAATTTCTTTTTCTTTGAACTATGGGGCTACGGTCATTGTTTATGGTGCCGTGCATTCTACCTACTGGATCTCATACGCATCTAAAAGTAATGCTATGGTTTCAGGATAAAACTGGGTCCTGATGCTTTTACCGTTTACGAGCCACAGCAATTTTACACCATCATCACTTCTGTGGTGTCTGACAGGAGCGAGAGCAGCAGATTCACAGTTCGGAGACAATCGCGCGTAATTTGCGCTTGCTCAGAATGATCGCAAGTGACTGTTAAATGACCCGCAAATAATCACAGGGACGTGCTTTGCTTACAGCAGAATGAAATCAATGGGTGAACGCGAATTGCATTCGGCACGTTGTGTCTCTTTCTCATGATCTGCTGATCTCGCAGTTCCAGCTAGTTTTTCTGAAACAAATACTACAAATACCATAATTCATGTACAGCTTAATAATTGCGGGGAAAACTATTAGTTTTGAATGACAACAAGAATATGACATATTTAATCATAAATGAAATTTATATCTACTACAGAGACATGTACACAAAATACTTCTGCTCAGTCTGATGGTGACAAGAGAAGTGGGGAAAACTCGTTTGCTGAGAGGAGCTTCGGAAAAAACGAAAAAAATATGAAACTACAATTCCTCCGATTCATTCCAGCCACAGGCTAATTTCTGTGAAATCGCTGATGTGAATTTACAGTTCATAAAAGTTTTTCTAATTTTTAATAGACAACTTCAAATATTTCTTGAATGGAAGAGCACACATTCGCACAAGAAATTTACTTTGGAGTAATTTATAGAGGTAGGGGTCTAACATTCTGCGTGGTGTCTGTTTGTTCTATATCGTGTCTCCCTACCACTTTCGCGCAACGACGCTCTGAGCGTGTTTTTTAGGGAATTGACAAGTTTGAACTGGGACCTGTTGCTGGTAAGGAGACGCCATACCACACATGACATGTAGAATTCAGAAGAGTTCAGTGAGACTAGCGATGATAAACCAAATACTTAATGATTTCAGCGTCAGCTCCACTGCACTCCCTGTAAAAGAATCTTAATACTAACTAAATTTAGTGGAAGGGGTTCAAGGCTTTCCTATTTTTAGTTAGCTGGTAAAATAACGCCTAAAAAGCAGTTAAGTTTACCATTGGAAATTTTATTCTACTCACAAAACGTTGTTTATAAATTGCACTATTGATAAAAGGAAATGTTGTAATACAGGATGGTAAAAACCAACTGCGTTCAACAAAAATGTGAACGAATATTCCCTGAGTGTGTTTCCAAGTTCTAGAATGGATTGAAGGATGACGTATGCCATATCACATCCATAATCTAGGTTTGAATTAAGTTTCACAAAAGAGAAAACTATCAAAATGGTCTACAGTGACCCTCAATTATCTTTAATTACTTATCTAACTTGTCGTAAATTACAGTGGCTGATGTGGCTTCTCAATAACTATATAACAGAAAAATCATCGCGTTTCAGATTTTTACTTCAAGTGGCACACCATGAGCTTTAATTGACGATCGACACTAGTATTACGCAAAAAGGGGGTGTACCAGATGAGACTTCTGCAGTTCTGAGTGAAGCTCTATGCGCTGTTATGCGGCATCGTGTGCGTTCATTACCTTGTCGGTGTTCGTCAGGGGGCGGCAGACAGCACAGCTCCGCTCACCTCGCCATCTCGGAAGCAACTCTCTCCGCAGTTCTCCTTACTACAATTTACCGAAGTTGGTTTAAGAAAAACTATCTGGCTGTGTTTTCATCTGACCAATCAGGGTCTCAATGTTAACCTTAAGCTCCGCCTACAAAAATTCTGTCTATCCAATGAGAAACGTTATACTTTTCGTGGTGGGGCAATGTTTTTAAAGTTTGCAACGTAATAGAGACGCGAAAAAGTCTCAAAACTTGCAGCTAGTGTGGTACTTTAGTGTTATCGTAAGATCTATACTGTTCTTCTGGAGGGCTCTATCTTTTAACATGGGCTGGGGGGGTGGTCCTAACGTAACAGAGACGCGAAAAAGTCTCACGCTAAAACTTGCAGCTGGGGTGGTCCTAGTGGTTAGCTGGCGAAGTGGGTGTCTAGTCCGTCCCTTATTGTAGGGCCTTCTAGCTTAACACGGTTCTGCTCTCAGCTTCTGTTCTCGTTTCTCCCCTCGGAACTGCGTCTGTCTCATGGCGGGAAGGTGTTGTTGTTGTGGTCTTCAGTCCTGAGACTGGTTTGATGCAGCTCTCCATGCTACTCTATCCTGTGCAAGCTTCTTCATCTCCCAGTACTTACTGCAACCTACATCCTTCTGAATCTGCTTAGTGTATTCATCTCTTGGTCTCCCTCTACGATTTTTACCCTCCACGCCGCCCTCCAATGCTAAATTTGTGATCCCTTGATGCCTCAAAACATGTCCTACAAACCGATCCCTTCTTCTAGTCAAGTTGTGCCACAAACTTCTCTTCTCCCCAATCCTATTCAATACCTCCTCATTAGTTACGTGATCTACCCACCTTATCTTCAGCATTCTTCTGTAGCACCACATTTCGAAAGCTTCTATTCTCTTCTTGTCCATACTAGTTATCGTCCATGTTTCACTTCCATACATGGCTACTCTCCATACAAATACTTTCAGAAACGACTTCCTGACACTTAAATCTGTACTCGATGTCAACAAATTTCTCTTCTTCAGAAACGATTTCCTCGCCATTGCCAGTCTACATTTTATATCCTCTCTACTTCGACCATCATCAGTTATTTTACTCCCTAAATAGCAAAACTCCTTTACTACTTTAAGTGTCTCATTTCCTAATCTAAGGTATGACATGCATTTAGGCATTCTTGCGTTAGTCTGAGGTATTCCATTTGCTCACTCGTTACTTGTATTACTTTGGTTAATTTAATGTCACAATTTATTCAGAGCTATGTGACGTACTACTGGATTTGCTTATCATGTCAGGGTTTTCATGAAAGGTGTTGGATTTGCCTGACACCTTACATATCACCACCCTTCGAACTTAATTTTTGTACTGAAGTTTGGCAATGATTGAATTGTTGTCCAAGCCAGTCAAAAATTATTCCGTTATCTAAATTTTGTTTCTTACTGTTCAGCCACGTTATTCCGGTTCTATGCTAGTTTGTATTACTAATTTATATTTTTATATTCTTCCACATTATTCTCAAAAATGACAAGAGAAGAATATTTTTATGCTATTATTAATTTTTAATTATTTTCTTTCTTTATTTAAGTGTGAAGTCTGTTTTTTAAGAAGTTTGTTATCGAAAGTGAGGAGTCTTTCACATCGATTTTCTTAGAAATATATTTTTTTTATAAATGTAGTAATTAAGTAAAATCTATTCCTAACACATTTTCTAAATATCATGTACAAGTAAAATGTTTTTGTGTCTAGACACTCATTTCAACATTGTTGCACTAACAAATAAGAATTATTTGCAAGAATTGCTTTGTCAAAGAAATATACATACACAAGTATTGAGATATTATCCTAACAAATGGTAGAAATGTTAAAAAAAAAAGGGAAAACATCCAACAAGATAATTTTTTATTCTTTGTTTTTATAAGAAGAAAATAAGTAAAATATAGTTATTCTTTTATTTTTATGAGGAGAAAATAAGTGGCATATAGTTTTAGTGTTTATTATGCTTTACTTTTGTTCTTTATATACTGTCCATTTCAGAACTAATGACTTATTTTTATCAATAGTCTATTTTTTACTTAAGTTCATAGTCAATGACTGTTATTTTGTAGTTTATTAGCTGTCTGGTGTGCTTAACTTATTTAGTTTTTCACATATTTCTTTTGCACAATTCCTACATCACATAATTTGATTTCACACATTCACACAATCCTATGAATGTTTAAACATGAGGTTGGCGAATGATTTTGCACGAAGGTGATGGACTTGAGCGAGATGGATGTGGGCAAGTATTTGATGTACAGCTTCGTTCGTCATTCCTTGTAGGCTTTGCAAGTGTGTGTTGCTGTTGTGGAGGTCCCTTAATGGAATGGAGCTGTGAGTGCAGAATCTCGTGGTTTACTGGCTTTGTATGCGTGAAAGTCATCTTTATGTATCGCTGAAAGCGGTCGATTTTCGTTGCAATACTTCACAGACGACTAGTTTACAATATGATAGGGATTTGGGAAGGTGTGTCGTCTATTCTTCACCCATCTTCTTTCTTGGTCTCAATCTTGCGAAACTTCAACTTCTGTTCTTCCTGCTTTGTCTCTGCTTCTTACTTGATTCGTGGTTCTTCTCTGGGCAGGATATGGAAATATTTATTGATAACTAGTCGCTTTGAAGTTCTCCTCTTAGTAACAGTTTGATAAATTGTTTGGGCGTGTCATTTCTACTTTGTGAACGTTTTCTTCAGTTTCGTGCATCAGCGTGCTGTTTAATAGCGGTAGTGTGACTTTTACACATATTTTTTGCCAGTGATGGCTTGCCCAAGCGGTCTTCTCGTCGGGCTGTTTTTTGCTTGCTCCCTTCATTCGGGGTGTCCCGGGGTTTACGAGCAGTGAAAGTCCGGTGTTTGCTTGTCAGTCCCTGCACCGGTACCTTCCGTGTTCTGCCACCCTGTGGTTCAGCAGATATACAGCCCACTTCAGCTACAAGGGCCTTCTGTTGGTCTCGCTGTCCTTTCCCTTCTCTCAATGCTTCTGCCTTATAGGAATCGTGTCTTGCTAATTATGTCCTTTTCTTTCTTGATACTTCTCGTGTTGCAACTTGTGGGTCGTAGCATCTGGTCTTCGTTGGAGTTTTTACAATGGTTCTTACAAAAAGTTTTACTTATAATCATCTAACATATGTCTAGTACCTACATTGTTTTATGCCTTCTTAAAAAGCTTTACAAATTTTGGCCCCCTTTCCATGTTACAATTCTAAGATATTTTGATTCTTAACTTATACAAGAAAACTCAAATTTGTTTTTTATTTTTGTGTAGTGTTGTGGTGTATCGCATTTTAATATTTCATGCTGTTAGACTATCTACGTTTTATCCCTTCACCTTAATCTATGGTACTATTGGTGTTATTTTTGTTTTTGTTTTTATTGAAACTACTTTCTTTTTCCCACCTTTCTCTTCATTCTTCTTTCTCCTGACGATCTTATCTGCAACATGATCTTGAAATATTGTGCTGATTATTTACCAGTAATAAAATTAATCTTCAAACTTCTTCTACTGAAAGTGTTTAATACTGCCAGTCTTAGGTAAAAATACCTCTGCTTTATCTCGTAAAATACCCTCTAATTCTCTGTTACTGTGTTCCGAAATACCTTGAACTTCTTGCAATTTTTCGTCGATTTCTTTATGGACTTCTGACATAAGTTGAGGCGATTCCCCGTTTTGTGCATACCATTCTAATTCTTCATCCTCTTTATCTCGTGTCATTCTTAATTGTTTGTTTATAACTGGTATTTCTTCTAATTTTAGCTTTTGCTCAAAGAGAAGTGTGACATTCCCGAATGTTACGCTACCTTTCCCCATATCCATTATCGCTCATCTCTCATTTAAAAAATCTGCACCTGTAATCAAATCTACAGTTAGTTTAGGTATAATCACGAAGTTGGCTTCGATCTTTTGACCTTGACACGAAAGTGTTAACCTTGTTTGTCTCGTAACTTCCGCAGCATTGTTTCTAATAGGACCTCTTACTTTAATCTTACGTGTTTTCAGAACTGGCAATTCCTCATTGGCATTACACTGCATGAATAAATTTTCTGAGAACGCAGTCAGTTCACTTCTCCTATCAGTTACAATATTGACTGGGATATGTTTTACTATAGCCTTCACAATTGGTTGAATTTGAAAGCGTTGGTTCTGTTCTTCTTCTTGCATCAATGAATCCTCCACTGAATCATACATGAGTCTTTTTAGGAATTTCCCTTGTGAATTCGAACTTTCTGTAGAGTAAGCTTCGACTGCTACTTCTCTCTCTTTTATTTCCTCTTCTCTATTTCTTCCTTCATTTACACTTTCTTCAACATCCTTTACTTTTTCCTCATCCTCGTCTATCTTCTCCTTCTTCGTCGCTACTTCCACATAATCGCATCTAAACGCTCTAATTATCGCTTCATAACTTCCTTCATTATATACGTTGGGTTGTGTGCCAACTCGTAACTTATTTTCAACTTCTGTCGACTGCGCATTATCCTCATTGAATTCGCTTTCCCTGGTTTCCATCTCAAATAGCTCTGCAATACTCGTTACTTCATCCTTTCCTCCTACATCCGTTGTGCATGCCTCTGGTAATTCATCTACCTCGTCAGTATTCTCCCAATTAATTTCGTCCCAACACGATATTGTTATTTTCTTGTCTTCGTTTTCATCTAGTCCCTGCGGATTTGTTTCTTCCTTCTTCTCTTTTCGTGATAAGATTTTTACTTCTCTGTTCAAGGTGCTGCAATTGTCCTGGGTCGGTGCGTCATTCTCTTTGGCATGGGCGCTTAGTTGTCAATTCGAACGTTTATCGGGGTTTGGTGGTCTTACCTCCACCTCTTCTATCTGTATTCTCTTTTCTTGTTCAGCTTGTTGATAGTGGTTTCTTTGTTGATAATTTGTCGGTCTATTGGTTCTCCAGTACCCGTTCCGGTTGTCGTTATTCCCTCTGTAATAGTTGTTGTCGTTCCTGGGTGAATTATAGTTATTGCCATATTCTCTTCTAAATCCATAACCGGTTCTTTGTTGAAATCTATTGTCGTTTCTTGGTGCGAAGTTATCACGTGGTTCGTAATTATTGTTTCTTCGTACTGTGTCTTGTGGATTCCACTGCTTTTTGCTTTCGTTTTCACGTGCGCTTCGTCTTTTTTTTGCGTCATCTTCCGAAAATATGAACTCTAGTTCCCTTAGAATACCTTTAAATGCTTCGACGTCATTGCCTCCGCGACCGACTAATGATTGCTGGTATTTCAATGGTAGCTTCATCGCGCATAATTTAATCAACTCTCCGTCACTGTATGGTACATCTAAGCATTGATTTTTCTTTGCCATCAATTCGAAAAATTTCACGGGACTCTTCTCTCCTGGATTTTCAAAATATGGGTTCTGTAATAATTCATACTTCACTCTGTTCTGTGCTTCGCTGGATCATTATCGTGAGAGAAACTTCTCTCTGAAATCTTCGTACGATCGGCATGTCGCTGCAACATTCTGCATGGTTTCTGCGACTGTTCCTGACATGTGTGCACATATAAAGTCTAATTTGTGTGCTAGCGTCCAGTGTTCTGGTAATCCTACTCGGAATTGATCAATAAAACTTCGTGGATGTAATGAGTTTCCTTCTCGAAAGTGTTGAAATTTTCTGACTGTGGGGAAATGATCGTTGTCGTACTTCGTCATAGTTCCATATGAAATTCGCGATTCTTCGCCACTTTTGTTTCTGATCATTTCTCCCGTCGTTCTTTCCGGTTGTGGTAGATCCATTGGATATTGTCCGCTGTAACTTTCGCCTACCCTTGCGTAGTATCGTTGGAGTGGTACGCAATAATTTTCTTCCATCTGTTGTGAACGTGTAGCTGAATGCATTGCACTGTACTCTTCGCGACCAGGCTTTCCATTGTCAGGTATTGGTTGGGTGTCTTGTCTGGTTAACCTTGTTGCTTCATTGCACGATCCAGTCTGTCTTGAAACATACATTTGTGGTTCTGCATGTTTTTGTGATGACGTTTGTTCATCAAGAATTTCGAAACGTGTTTGTTTCTGTGCAGGCTGTCTGATTTCACGTATGTTACTTTCCGCCTGTGATTGGAATCGCAAATGCGTAATATCTTCGTTAATTGCTTGTTTTTCCGGTGCTGTTACAGATACGGATGTGGTTGCAGACTCTGTGCTTGTTCGATCCTGTTCACTACGCTCTTCAATGGTTTGCAACAACTCTGTTCGCAATTTCTGAAATTGTCGCTTCGTTTGCGCTTCTATTTTGACTATGCGGTTATCATGTCTTTTCAGCGCTGCTTTTGTGATACATTTGTGTAACACACTGTTTTCAACAGTTTCACGCGCTGTACCTGCTGCTTGTCTAGTAATTACGTTTATCTGTTTGTCTAGTTTCTTGACTTCTCCCTGGGTGTTGTTACGTAATGTGTTGATCTCGTCTTGAGTGTCATTACGCAATGTTTGTACGTCCACTTGTACCTTTTCAATGTCTGTTCTCAATTGATTGTAACCTGTTATTAAGTTTCCTATCACTTCTCGATATTCTTTTGCTTTGTCTTCAATATGACTTAGGTGTAATTGAATTTTTTTGTTTTGTTCTTCAATCGTACTCATTTGTCTCGTGTTTTCTTCATTTTGTTTCGTCATTTCTGCATTCTGAATTTTAATTTGGTTCGCAATTTCTTTATTTTGTCTTGTCATGGTTTCCGTCATTAATTGTAATAATTCTGCCAGATTGGTGGGTCCTATTGCGTTTTCTTCCGACGTCCTACGCTCTGTGTTTTCGCCCAAGTGTTGGTTTGCAACTGATTGCGTTGAACTGTGCCGTGACACGTTTCTGCTCACATTCCTTGTACTCTGTGGTGAGGGAGCTCTGATTACTTGAACTATCGGCTCTTCGTCTTCAAGACACAAGTTAGAATCCTCATCGACTGTCTCTCTACTTTCCTGCTCCTCTGTCGTATGCTGACTTATGTTTTCTATGCCTTGACGTACATTATCCTCGTTATGGTGCGTTATATGTCCTATTTCTCGCGATACTGCATCGTCTGTTGTACTGTCCTCTATTCTCTGTCCATTTTCATGCTGGGTCTCTACCTCAATTCGGTCAAGGTCTCGATCTGCCATTGCTAATCTTTGGGAATCCCTTATTTTCTGTTTTAAAAGCAATTCACGCGCCCCACTTCGAGTAAACATGCGCTCATACGATCTCACGTGTTTCATTAACTTTTTGTTCACACGACTTGACGAACCATTCACTTACTTGTTGGGTCAGAACCAACTTGTCAACGATGTATCCGCCACCTGTGCGCTTGCATTGGAGAGAAAACTTAATACTAAAAATATTAAAATTCATAACTTAATTATGCTGTTGTCTCTGCTAGAACGTCTATCTATTGAATACTTTATTACTATCTATCGCTCCAGCTACTGTTTTCGACTATTTATAACGTTCAAAAATTTCTTTTTATTACGAAAATTTTTCAACAGGATATTTCTCTGACCTAGTTAGGCATGTGGTCGACATTCAATCATGGTATTTTACCATCCTGGCAGGGTCGCCATTCTCTAACATTCTGCATGGTGTCTGTTCTATATCGTGTCTTCCTACCACTTTTGCGCAACGACGCTCTGAGCGTGTTTTTTAGTGAATTGACTAGTTTGAAACTGGGACCTGTTGCTGGTAAGGAGACGCCATACCGCACATGACATGTAGAATTCAGAAGAGTTCAGTGAGACTAGCGATGATATAACCAAATACTTAATGATTTCAGCGTCAGCTCCACTGCACTCCCTGTAAAAGAATCTTAATACTAACTAAATCTAGTGGAAGGGGTTCAAGGCTTTCCTATTTTTAGTTAGCTGGTAAAATAACGTCGAAGAAGCAGTTAAGTTTACCACTGGAAATTTTATTCTACTTACAAAACATTGTTTATAAACTGCACTATTGATAAAGGGAAATGTTTTAATACAGGATGGTAAAAACCAACTGCGTTCAACAAAAATGTGAACGAATATTCCCTGAGTGTGTTTCCAAGTTCTAGAATGGATCGAAGGATGACCTATGCCATATCACATCTATAATCTAGGTTTAAATTAAGTTTCACAAGAGAGAAAACTATCAAAATGGTCTACAGTGACCCTCAATTATCTTTAATTACTTATCTAACTTGTCGTAAATTACAGTGGCTGATGTGGCTTCTCAACAACTATATAACAGAAAAATTATTGGGTTTCAGATTTTTACTTCAAGTGGCACACCATGAGCTTTAATTGACGATCGACACTAGTATTACGCAAAAAGGGGGTGTACCAGATGAGACTTCTGCAGTTCTGAGTGAAACTTTATGCGCTGTTATGCGGCATCACGTGCGTTCATTACCTTGTCGGTGTTCGTCAGGGGGCGGTGGACGGCACAGCTCCTCTCACCTCGGCATCTCGGAAGCAACTCTCTCCTAAGTTCTCCTTACTACAATTTACCGAAGTTGGTTTAAAAAAATTATCTGGCTGTGTTTTCTTCTGACCAATCAGGGTCTCAATGTTAACCTTACGCCTCGCCTACAAAATTTCTGTCTATCAAATGAGAAACGTTATACTTTTCGTGGTGGGGCAATGTTTTTAAAATTTGCAACGTAACAGAGACACGAAAAAGTCTCACGCTAAAACTTGCAGCTGGGGTGGTCCTAGTGGTTAGCTGGCGACGTGGGTGTCCAGTCCGTCCCTTATCGTAGGGCTTTCTAGCTTTACACGGTTCTGCTCTCGGTTTCTGTTCTCGTTTCTCCCCTCGGAACTGCGTCTGTCTCACGGTGGGAAGGTATGACATGCATTTAGGCATTCTTGTGTTAGTCTGTGGTATTCCATTTGCTCACTCGTTACTCGTATTACTTTGGTTAATTTAATGTCACGATTTATTCGGAGCTATGTGACATACTACTGGATTTGCTTATCATGTCAGGGTTTTCATGGAAGGTGTTGGATTTGCCTGACACCTTACAGGGGTGTAAATGTGGAAACCCAGTTTGTTTTTGCTTTATAACAAAATATTTACTACTCTTTCAGCTTCAAAAATTAGACAAAGCTAATTCATAATGTTTTAGCAATGGGTGTAATATTATGAAACACAAAAACTAAATATGTTAAAAATTAAAAAACATTTTCTGCTTGCACAACTCACTAATTTTTCAAGAAGTGCGTGTAATGTGGAAACGCCTTAAAATTGTGGGAAACTGACTACTTCAAACGGAAACTATTGAAAATGTTAGAAACTATTTTAATTTTTATTAAATTAAAATTACACAAAAGTATTGTCAAACGCAACTGTACTAGAAAAATGCCTCATAGGCGAAGTTCACTTGCAAAAATCGCATATGTAAATATCTCTATTTCCGGCACACAAAGAGTGACTCCACTCCTCACACACTACACACTTAATCCACAATTCTCCCCGAATGTCTTTGGAAAATGCGCCTTCACAAAAAATACAAATTGCATCTTCTTCAGTAGTTTTTTCTTCCCCAACAGCGATATCCAAATGTGACTTGCCGGAAGAGACAGTTGCTGCATTGTGCTCTTCATTTGAATCCTCGGATAACTTAAGCCGTTTTTTTGCGCGGTTTTCTAGGAGGAGCTTCACGTCTTTTATTGCTTTTGGCAGGTGCCTTAGGAAGCTTCTGTTTACCCTTCAGTAAGGAGTCTTCATGGCGTGTTTTATAAACAGCTGATGAACCTGGCTTACGACCTCTGTTGGAAACCGTCCTCTTTAGAGGAGGGACTGGCATGATATCTTGTGGAGACACACGCGTATTTGATGAGGTATTTGACAACGATGTTGACCTTCTGTTTTATCCATTTCAATGAGATACTGTACCAACTGTTTCTCAAAAGTATCAGTTAGTACAAGCTTACGCCCAAGTCTCAAACACATTCTTCAGGTGACATATCACTATGCACAAACCTTTGAAGTGTCGTCTGAGGTACACTGAAAGCTTTTACTGCTCTTCTTAACCTCACCTGTTTCCCCTTGAGGCTATTATAGCTTTAATCATGTTTTCAGCATCTCACTTCTTCACAATAGCTTTGGGTTTCCGATCAGTTAGCTTTCGTGGCATCTAGAAACAGACGCAAAACGTATTACAAGTAATGTATTTGATGTTGGTATTGTGGAAACGTTTCCACAATACCATAGTATGTATGCTTCCACATTACCTACACAATGGCTATTTTAAATTTCGGTAGATTACATTAAGCAACTATGCATTTAAGGTTGACAAAGGACTGCTAAAACCTTCTATGCACCGCCATTTATAAGCTATCAGACGTAAAGAAAGATAACTACAAAGGATATAGATAAATATGATAGCACAACTTACCTCGAAAAAGGTTTAGAAAATGCGCAAACGTAAATTCCATCACTGTCACGGCGTCTGTTGCTCAACTGACTTCTAACCCTCTACCGTGACAAATAGGAACTATTACAACAATTTCTGGCTGCCCCACTACAGTGCAGCACTCTGCAGGCCAGATACTAGACTTTTCCACATTACCCACACGCTTCCACATTTACACCCCTACCTCTACAGGAAAAGCGATGAAGTTCTTCAAGTAATGCTTCAACCAATTACTGAAATATACACGCAAATTAAGTTGGCACTCGGCCCAGTAGCTGAAGGTAGTGATCGCAAATTGGATGGTCGCTCTCATGAGCCACTGCGCCGAATGTCAAATTAGTTTGCGCCTGTAGCACAATCTGCGTAAAATAATGCCATGACAAGAATTATAGCAGTTCGTATGATATCACATTCATTCCATTTGCCCGTTCAGAGCCAAACTACCACAGTTCATTCTGACGTAGACCTCAGGCTTTGCTGCATATCAGTATATTACTTCCATTGAAATTTCTATTTATATTTGTTGTGTTCGGCGACTCACAACACTTTCTAACCTAACATATACCGGGACTGCGCTGTAAATGAGTCTTGTCACTACAACCTACTTTTCAATATTTGTTTCCAGTTTTCTGCTCTATCTGTTTTCGCACACTGAAGACATCACACACCACGCTATCACTACGTTATGGTCAGATCCAACATCTGGCACAAGCAGATGCAATTGACCCCATCTTTCTATATTCATTTCCCTGATGCTGAGGAACATATGTGTAAACTACAGGGTAGGCCAATGTTTCTGACACTAAACTGGAAGCATAGGACTCACAGAGTTTTAAAACTTAAGTTAATTCAAGAAACATATATTTTTAGCTGCCGTGTTCTTTAAAAAATCTAGCACTGTATTCCTCAATTTTGTAAAGACTTAGTACATTTTACTGTATGTTACATATATTTTTATTCGTGGCATTGATAAACTGATGTTCTCAGGTACTTGCAAGAGGTGAACCCTCAGTTTCCAGCTAGGTCATTCGACTGCGCACTCCACAGTGTAAGAAATGTGCCTTGCTATAGTTGACATTATGATGCACGAAGAGTTGCCTAATCCATCATAAGCAGACTGCCTACGCATAGCACAAGATTCCTGGGACATGTGGAACTTCCCCACCTGCTTGTGTGCTGTAGTCGGGAAACACGTGCAAATTGTGGCCCAAACCAAACAGTGGATCCCAGTTTCACAAATATTAGTAAATATTTTCAGTACTTTTTTGCGCTTGTTGAAGCGAACTACAAGTTCATAGCTGTGGACACAAGGTCATATGACAAAAATAGTGATGGGGCATATTTTCCCGTTCTAAGCTGGGGAAAACATTAGGAAATGATAATCTGCTGGTGCCAAGAGAAAAGCCATTTCCGGGTACTAATGTCGGGAGTGCCCCATGCAATTGTTGATGATGAGACTTTCCTCCTGAAAACATATTTATTAAGGCTGTGCACCAAATGTCCATAAAGTGGAGGCAGCAGTGAAACAGTTTTTATCACCAGCTTATCCTCAGCACGGTGAAAGTCTGAAAATTAATTTGGCCAACTAACCCAGAAACTTCGCCTTTTTTTGTGCATTAATGCACTACTAGAAAATATGGACACAATAATACTGACAACCTGCATCGAGCCTAATGAAATAAAATACAATGTTACAAGATAAACTGAAGCAACAAGACGAACCCTTATCCTGCAGGACGTAGGTGGACAAAAGGATTCAGCAACATTTGAGACCTGAGTTTCTCCTGGCGTACACAACTTTCAAATAGCTTCCGGGAATTCAGCTAAGTAACACTTTCAGCGACTGCCGATATTTCGGCGGGAGAAAACCCCGCCATTTTCAAGGCAGTCGCTGAAAGTGTTACCTGGCTGAATTCCCGGAAGTTATTTGAAAATCATCTACATTTGATGTGACAGAACTATGCAAGGAATCAATTCCTCACATAGTGCACTTCCATAGGAGTAACAACTGTGTTGTAAATATTCTCTGCTTTCATGTGACCTAATAAAAAGTCTTCAGAGACTTTTCTATTTCTTAAAAATAATAATAATAATTTTCTGCTCTAATCTTTCTCTGTCTCTCTCTCCTTATCCGAACAAGCCTCGGAAGGCCCAACGGTATCGACCGACCGCCGTGCCATCCTCACCGATAGTCGTCACTGGATACAGATATGGAGGGGCATGTGACCAACACACCGCGCTCCTAGACACTGTCAGTTTTCATGAATAGAACCGCTACTCCTGAATCACGTAGCTCTTCAGTTGGCCACACATGGGTTGAATGCACCCCGCTTAACTTCGGTTCGAATACTGCCTCGGGAATGGATGTGTGTGATGTGCTTAGGTTAGTTATGTTTAAGTAGTTCTAAATTCCAGGGGACTGATGAGCTCATAGTATTCAGAGCCTTTTGAACCATTTGAGCTTAACTTCGGTGATATGAAGGGAACCGGTGTTACCAACGCGGCAAGGCCGTTGGTTACTGCCTCTAATCTTAATACTTCTGCAGTTAAAATATATTCTGAGGGAGGCGCCTTGCAATAGTCACCGAAACGTCGGAATTTTATAGTTAAGAATGCGGCGTCAAACCAGAAGAATTTTATTGACAGTTTCAAAAATGTTCAGGGAAACTTGGGTATACAGAAATACAAGTCACTTAGGGATAAAGTAAACAGGAAATACAGGGGACGCTAAGGCGATATGGCTGCATGAAAAAATGTCAAGAAATGGAAAAAGAAATGATTGTCGGAAAGAGTGGCTCAGCACGCGGAAAAGTCAAAACAACCTACGGTGAAATCAAAAGCAAGGACGGTAACACTAAGAGTGGAATGGGAATTCCACTGTTAAATGCAGAGGAGAGAGCGAATGGGTGGAAAAAGAACACTGAAGGCCTCTGTGATGGGGAAGAACTTATCTGATGATGTGGTGGAAGAAGAAACAGAAGTCGATAGTGAAGAGATACGGGATCCAGTTTAAGACTAAGAATTTAAAACAGCTTTGGAAGATTTAAAATCTCATAAGACGTGGAGGAATAGATAACATTCCATTGGAATTTCTAAAACCACTGGGGGAAATAGTCATCCACATAATTCTGAATGGCAAGAGCGGCAAACGCGAGAATTATCGCACAATCAGCGTAACAGCTCATGCATACTAGTTGCAAAGAAAATTGGGGATCTGTTAGAGCTCGATCAATTTGGCTTTAGGAAGGGTAAAGGTACCAGAGAGGCAGTTCTGGCGTTGCGGTTGATAATGGAAGCAAGACCGAAGAAACATAAAGATACGTTCATAGGATCTGACGACATAGAAAAATCATTTGAGAATGTAAGAGGAGCAAGATGTTCGAAATTCTGACAACGATAGGGGTAAGCGTTAGCAAAAGAAGGGGAAACAATTAAGAGGGAACAATAAGACTGGAAGAACGAAGTGCTTGGATTAAAAAGGGTGCAAGATACGTATGTATTCTTTCGCCCCTGCTATCCAATCAGTGCATCGATGAAGCAGTGACGGAAATAAACGTTCGCGAGTGGGATTAAAATTAAAGGTGAAAGGATATCCATGATAACATTCGATGGTGACATTGCTGTTCTCAGTGACTGTGAAGAAGAATTACGGGACCTTTTGAATGGAATGCATAGTCGAATGAGTACATAATACAAGCTGAGAGTGCATACAAGAAAGACGAAAGTAATGAGAAGTAGCAGAAATAGGAAGACTGAGAAAGTTACACTAGAATTGGGAATCACAAAGTAGATGAAGTTAAGGAATTTGGCTACCTTGGCAGTAAAATGACCCATAACGGGCGTATCAAGAAGAACATAGAGAGTATCACTGGCATAAAGGGTATTCCTGGCCAACAGGGATCTAGTAGTATTAAATATAGAACAAAAAATTGAAGAAGAAATTTCCGAGAATGTACGTCTGGAGCACAGCATTATATGGTAGTGAAACATGGACTACGGGAAAACCGGAACAGAAGAGAATCAAAGGGCTTGAGATGCGATGCTACAGAAGTATGATGAAAGCTGAGTGGGCTGATAAGGTAGAGAATGAGGGAGTTCCCCGTAGACTCGGCGAGGAAGGAATGTATGGAAAACATTGACAAGAAGAACTGACAGGATGGTAGGACATCCGTTAACACAACAATGAATAAGCTCCATGGTACTAAACGGAGCTGTAGAGCGTTGAAACTGTAGAGGAAGATAGAGATTGGAATACATCGGGCAGATAAGGGAGGACGTAGGATGCAAGAGCTACGCTGGAGAGGCATCCGTGGCGGGCCACATCAAACTAGTCGGAAGTATGGTGATTCAAAGTAAGCAAATTGGCAAGCATGAAAAAACATCTTGCGAAAGAATACTAAATGCCTTGCATACAGGCAGTTCGGAAGCCCACTCTTGGTGGAAATATATTATACCTAATGGCGAAAAATAGACCTGAACTCTTTGATGATGGCCAAATTCAAAGTGGTATCAGTGTTGTGAAGCACTAAGTAGTACCAATGATCATCAGAGCAGAAGAGCTACTAAAACAAGCAAGAACATTTACATCTTAAGCAAACTAGATAAAAGGGCAGTTAGCAGTATACCCTGAGGAAGGCGTCTTGCAATAGTCACCGAAACGTCGGAATTTTTGTAGTCAACAATGCGACCTGAAACCCAGAAGAATTTTATTGACTGTGACAACGGCCGCGGAAGCCTACGTTTACATTTTTGAACCTGCTCCTTTCGTCGCTCAGCTGATTTTTTTTTTTTTTTTTTTTGCCAGTTAAAAATCCTTAATTACCTCGATCGATTGTTGGATGATTAAATTCTCCTCCAGTAATGACAGTAAGACGGGAGAGGATATTTACTGAGACGTCAAGGTTCTCTTTAAAGCTTTTTTGTTTTTGAACTTTGCACATTAAGCAAATACAAAATTTTTGTATCCATTATTTTGCTATATTTAGATATTCACCCTTCTTAATGTTCTATTTGTCATTTTGATTGTAGACTGTGAATGAGTTCTAGGCGAATGTTGAAATAATAACTGCATGATGGTCGGCTCTCATAGAAAAAGCAATAGTGCTCCTTTCAAATAGTGAAGAGACAACTGCCGAACATAAGATAAAATCGACTGCTGAGACCAAAATTTTTGATGTTGGAAGTAATGTTGTGAACTATCGTGTAGTATTATAAGGTTAAATTTGTCTGCAATCCCGAGAACCCTTCCGCTAAGGTATCGCTTTTACGCAGCCCCAAGCTCTGTTATGTTCAGTTAAGTCCCTCCTGTGACGGATTTTGTCATCCACTGTCAGGTCGGTTTGTGTAGTATCTTTTCATCTATTATTCATGTTTCTATGGCTGAATTTGATATATGAGGTCTATTGATTTTTTAATGTACAAATCCTAAAGCAAAGCTTATACACTCCTGGAAATGGAAAAAAGAACACATTGACACCGGTGTGTCAGACCCACCATACTTGCTCCGGACACTGCGAGAGGGCTGTACAAGCAATGATCACACGCACGGCACAGCGGACACACCAGGAACCGCGGTGTTGGCCGTCGAATGGCGCTAGCTGCGCAGCATTTGTGCACCGCCGTCGTCAGTGTCAGCCAGTTTGCCGTGGCATACGGAGCTCCATCGCAGTCTTTAACACTGGTAGCACGCCGCGACAGCGTGGACGTGAACCGTATGTGCAGTTGACGGACTTTGGGCGAGGGCGTATAGTGGGCATGCGGGAGGCCGGGTGGACGTACCGCCGAATTGCTTAACACGTGGGACGTGAGGTCTCCACAGTACATCGATGTTGTCGCCAGTGGTCGGCGGAAGGTGCACGTGCCTGTCGACCTGGGACCGGACCGCAGCGACGCACGGATGCACGCCAAGACCGTAGGATCCTACGCAGTGCCGTAGGGGACCGCACCGCCACTTCCCAGCAAATTAGGGACACTGTTGCTCCTGGGGTATCGGCGAGGACCATTCGCAACCGTCTCCATGAAGCTGGGCTACGGTCCCGCACACCGTTAGGCCGTCTTCCGCTCACGCCCCAACATCGTGCAGCCCGCCTCCAGTGGTGTCACGACAGGCGTGAATGGAGGGACGAATGGAGACGTGTGGTCTTCAGCGATGAGAGTCGCTTCTGCCTTGGTGCCAATGATGGTCGTATGCGTGTTTGGCGCCGTGCAGGTGAGCGCCACAATCAGGACTGCATACGACCGAGGCACACAGGGCCAACACCCGGCATCATGGTGTGGGGAGCGATCTCCTACACTGGCCGTACACCACTGGTGATCGTCGAGGGGACACTGAATAGTGCACGGTACATCCAAACCGTCATCGAACCCATCGTTCTACCATTCCTAGACCGGCAAGGGAACTTGCTGTTCCAACAGGACAATGCACGTCCGCATGTATCCCGTGCCACCCAACGTGCTCTAGAAGGTGTAAGTCAACTACCCTGGCCAGCAAGATCTCCGGATCTGTCCCCCATTGAGCATGTTTGGGACTGGATGAAGCGTCGTCTCGCGCGGTCTGCACGTCCAGCACGAACGCTGGTCCAACTGAGGCGCCAGGTGGAAATGGCATGGCAAGCCGTTCCACAGGACTACATCCAGCATCTCTACGATCGTCTCCATGGGAGAATAGCAGCCTGCATTGCTGCGAAAGGTGGATATACACTGTACTAGTGCCGACATTGTGTCTATGTGCCTGTGGTTCTGTCAGTGTGATCATGTGATGTATCTGACCCCAGGAATGTGTCAATAAAGTTTCCCCTTCCTGGGACAATGAATTCACGGTGTTCTTATTTCAATTTCCAGGAGTGTATTTTAATGGAATTAATGTATGTTATGTTATGTTTTATGTGAAGTCAACGAAATTCTTAATTCATGCAGAAGAGAGAAGATAAAAATTATCTCCGAAATTAAAGCGAAACAGGGAGACTACTGAAAGTTGGAGTTTGAAGGAGGAGCGTGGCCTGAGATAGAAGTTTGTTAATAGAGGAACGGCTTGTATTTTATGGAAGGAAGAAGTATTTTGTGGACGGTATCATGCCGAGAAGGGTGCTGAAGAAATATTGTTAGAGGTAGAGAACTGATATTGGTTTGGAGACTGTATCAACGAAACGAAGAGGTTACTGGAAATGGTGTACAGGAATCATGTTGTATTTTTCGGTGGAATATTAAATTTTTAAGTTACTCGACGGAGAAGAGAGCAGTACGAGATAGAGGAATATAAGTTGGAAGTAGAATGCTCATATTATCAAAAAAGAATAAACTAAAGCCGACCACTATGATCGAGCGGTTCTAGGCGCTTCAGTCCGGAACCGCGCTGCTGCTCCGGTCGCTGGTTCTACTCTTGCCTCGGGCATGGATGTGTCTGATGCCCTTAGGTTAGTTAGGTTTAATTAGTTCTAAGTGTAGGGGACTGATGATCTCAGATGTCAAGTTCCACAGTGCTTAGAGCCATTGGAACCATTTGAATAAAAGAAAATGTAGGGGTCGCCCACCACCGAGCTGGAAACAATGCAGGCCGAGCGCCTATATGGCATCATTAGACGCAATAAAACAGTAGTCAAGATTATTCCATTTATCACTCGTAACACTAGTCGTTGTGGTGTCTTCTGTGACGACTGGTGGCTACGTAATCCGCTGAACCCAACAGCGGGCTCACGGCTGCCGAGGATGCTGCTCCAGGTCTGAGTGGAAGTCAGTCATATCCTGGTGCGGCGATTTTCCACCCGCTTTCAGGGTAGGCACGCTATGTGTGGAGCCCCGCTTGGAGGTAGCGGGGACCGCGACGTGTGCGTTTGATACACACGCCGTTTCGGGGAGTCATCAGTCCCTCCCAGATAACTGCCTACATTGTCCCATCAGCTGAATAGCGATGACGGATGGCGTGGTGTCGTGCTGAATGCTGAACCTGGCCCGCCAGTACGGTAGGCGTCAGACTCATGCGACTTTGAGTTTTAGTGCAGCGCCTCCCCTGGAACACGGCCGTGTTGGTTGACCCCTTGACTATCCATCAGTGCTGTCTGCAGTGCTGACTTCAACAGGATGCCGGACTTCAGTGGCTATGGATCGCTCATTTTCTTGTAAGACAGCAAGTGTAAGACTAACACCAGAACGATGTTACACACAAGATGCTACCGACATGAACGCCATCGGTTTGCACTCTTCTAACGATTTCCTGCTGAACGTTCGCAGTCTCGCTCAAGGGTGTCGAGGTTATTGTCTTCCTGACCGAGTAATGGAGTTGAAATGTTCACGCTTCCCGGCTAATGGCTGTTTATACTTTGGCTGTTTATACTTCTGCGCGATTGAGTAACGCCTGCTGTTAAACTTAACGAAAAATTTTGGCGTGCAAACATATTTGCGCTCTTGTAACACAGAACATTCTAAATTCTTTTACCCAGTCTGTCTTTGAAGTTAAGCCTCCATACTCAGCATCTTCCTTTTTTAATATTTTTTGTGGGATCTAAAATTTAAAAACCTCTCTCACACCGGCCTGATTTAGCTTCACTGATCAGGATAGTAAAAACATGCGTATGTTAAGGGAAGTTTCATTCACAAAGCAGGCTTATCACATTCACGCAGTTCAGTACTGTTCTATCCTGATTAAATTGAGCTTAACTTAAATTCCATAAGGCAGTGAAGCAATTCCGAAGTCTCGGTGCGACGAAAATTGTCAGTCGATCTCCTGGAAACATTTGTAATAATTATTAACTTTCGGTGATCACATGGGGAAGACCGGAGATCTGCTGGTAAGACCGTGTAACCTATTTATTTGAAGTAACTGGATATCTTGAGCATACAAAACGGCAGGTTCGTCCAGTGTAAATCAGACGTTCCCCACTGATCCCGTGCAACACAGCGTAGTAAGCAGACACTGTCAATAATAATCAGTTAAATAATACGCGAACACAGTTACTTTAGTTTAGTTCATGTATTAAATTCCTTCTCATACAGAATGTCATCAAGATGGCGACTAGCTCAACAATACCTACATATACATCCTCCTTCTTTCACGACTAATCGGCAAGAAGTCCTTCATTCTTTTCGTAAGAGAAAACATAGATAGCAGAGAAGCTATTCCATGGAGTAAATGGATGCTCCAGGGAATAATTGGGCTTGAAACTACTTTGCATTGATAATCGCTAAGGTAAGAAGAGATATTTCGAGATATGTACTGAGTTATATAATTTATAAAATTTCTGAAAATATCGCGTAGAGACCGCTGCAGGAGAGATTACACTTTCACTGTCATTCTCTATATATGTCTCCTTTATCTCCCATTGACTTACAGTATATCTCACTGCCACTGTCTCTTCTCTTACACTGTCTTCTTTTGTCTTTCTGTACCACTGACACTGTCTCCACCATACTTCAGCAGCTCAAATATTCTGTGAGTCTAACTTAGTTTTTCCATATACCCGTGTCTTAAAAATTTCGGTCACTCCGCTATACCTACGTGTTAATGTTGGCTGGTCAGGGAGAGTCCAGACGCTCCAAGCCTACATATGGTCTCCACTCTTCAGTGTTTTTTCATTTCTACTGCCCCCCCCTGTCTTTTGATCCCACCGCTACCATCTCCAACCATCTCTCTTTCTCTTTTACTGCCACTGTCTCTCACTGACCCACAGTATTTCCTCTCTCATTAGCTCACGTTGCCATTCTCTTCGTCCGTCTCTCTTTCTCTTACACTGGCACGCTCTCTCTCCCACCACCACTGTCTCCCCTTCCTTTCTCTCCCACTGACGTGTCCTCTCACTTCCGCCGTCACTGTCTCCATGTTACTCTCTTTCAGCACAAAAAAGAACAGATATATTCACATGCCAAAATTTTTGCTGAGGAAGGTGTCATGATTATTGATTCAGTTGCTTCCCCATTTTTCTATCAAAGTCTTTTAAAGAGAAACACATTTCCCACTTTTGTGGTCTGACAGTAGCATTCTTTCACTAGTGCTACTGCAGAGTTTGCTGTTTATATAAAACGAATTCTACAGGTGAGTAAATTTTTGGCAATTTACTTATAAACTTTGACCCATTTATATACTTCGACACATATAAACAACAAATAAATACTCATAATATAAGGTTAATACAAAATAGTTTGCTTTAGATTTTTCTGAATAGTTTGCTAATCGATCGCAATCCATCGAAAACATCTGGCCAATTTTTTGACTCTTAAAAGAATAATACTGATATTAGGAATATTCTACTGAATTTGCAGTCTTTCCAGTTTTGCATAATTTATGGCAGTCATTTTATGTTTTCTACAAGCGTGTTAAGACTATAACCCATTTTTGTCACTGCAGCACTACTTCGACCGTTTGTCTAGACGTTAAGTGCCTATTATACAGAGACAGTACGCCCTAAGTTTTATTGGTGAAAAAATATTGAGTAAAACATGACTTGGTGACATCGGAACCCTTGTAGTCACTCTAGAACTCTTGCCATGTGTTCAATAGGTCAGTTAAAATTGCCTCAGAACGGATATTACATACGTATTTTACACGCACAGGTCCGGTAACTTTGACCTCCGATCCCGGTAACGAATAACAATACAGAAGAAGTTCTCGAAGTTCTCTGAAAACATCATCTCAAGAACATATCATAAAACTGCGACAATTCTCCTTGAACAGAAATTATAGAAGTGGTCATCTCACAATGGGTACGTTGGTACTTAAAAATCATGGTCATTCGGGTATATGTTGATAATGGATGCAGACTTCCGAAAACTGGAAATTGGTTTTTCTACAAGAGTGTCTAAAGAATTTTTATTTAAAATTTTAGTCATTTGCTGTGGCTAGTTGTTCAGATAATTGGGGCCCATTCAGAAAAAACAACTAAAAACGGTTTTTGAGGTTTTAGGACAACACGCTGAACCAGTTTTGATGAAATTTGGTATGGAGATAGCGTGAAAACCTTGTCGAAGAACACACGTTGCTTTAGAAAGCATGTAGTACAAGATGTTTATTAATTTGAAGAATATAACGCAAATTAGGGAAAAATATTTACTCTTTGAGAATGCTATTTACTCTTTGCTTTTTCATCTTTATCATACTTGTGTAAATGCTTTTATTGGTTGATATGTTCTATGAGATAGGATTCAAAGCAACGGTAACCGATAATGATATCGAAAATAGTTTCGAAGTTCCCCGAGATCATCATTTTAAGAACTTGTGGTACAATTTTCGACGATTTGCCGTGAATAGAAGTTATCAATGTGGTGATCCCCACTATTAGCACTTCTCATACAAAAAAAATGGTTTCTCGTGTTTTTCTCAGGAACTACCAGTGAACAAATGGTGCGTTTGTAATCAGCCTAAGATCCACTATAGACCACGACAATGCAAAAGAACCAACCGATTTAGTCAGTTTTCCGGGGCTGGAGGAAGTATATAATGTTTAAATTTTGACCATGTACCCTAGGATACCTATAGTATGTTCTTTCTTCAGATAGGTATACAAATCGTCACTAGGTCAAGGGCTACCCAAAACACTTGACCAACTATCTCTGTGATCAATAGAACTCGAGATATGACCTCTGAAAAATTATGTTTTCACGCGCTGCATTTTGGTTCATATCTGAACCCATTATCTTAGAAAAGTATTTACAATTGGACATCGAAAATACTACGTGCATTATAAAATTGTCACGAACATATCAGAAATAAGAGTCAATTTCCATAGTTAATACTAATTTACTGCAAATGTAATAAGTGATTAAAAATTATCGTTTCTGATAGCAGTTACAGAGCCTCCCTCTCGCAACCTAGTTTACAGGTTCAAACCCAGTTGAGGACAGTGGATGTTTTATTTACTTTTGAGACTAAAAAATCCATCGCACGTGATGTGTAAGTGAAGGTAGGAAATTCTTTAATTAATTCCTGTTAAAATTCATGTATAAGGTTTATATGCTCAAATTTCTGCCAGTGGCGCAGACTAAGAAGGAAAGTTGGTACTGTTCCCTTCATGGCATTGCATTTCCACACTGTTTCTGAGCTACACCTAGCATTTTTGTAATTCTTTCTTTCTACTTTTATTGTGATTTAATACTATATTATTATTTTTCTCGTATCCTAGTTGTCAGAGTCTTCTATCTTTCGAATCTCACGGCTGCAAATTCCTCTCTGTGACATAATTGTTCTGGTTCGAGCTTCCCGTGTTGATTACGAGAATCTTTTTTTTCTATTCGTTGGATTCCGTTCCATCATCTTCTTTGACCATCCGTTCTAATTCTGACCCTTTGTTAATTTATGTTTGTTCTGGTGTTATTTTTCAAATGGTTCAAATGGCTCTGAGCACTATGGGACTTAACTTCTGAGGTCATCAGTCCCCTAGAACTTAGAACTACTTAAACCTAACTAACCTAAGGACATCACACACATCCATGCCCGAGGCAGGATTCGAACCTGAGACCGTAGCGGTCGCGCGGCTCCAGACTGTAGTGCCGAGAACCGCTCGGCCACTCCAGCCGGCGGTGTTATTTTTATTATCAAACTTGCATATCAGTAGTTTTGTTATGACAGTGATGGTAAGTAAGGAAGCTATTGTGTGTGCAATAGTATCAGCTGCCGTCACATGTCTGCATAGCTCATGGTGTTCATGCTGCTCTCCCCCCTCGCAAGCTGTCCCCATGCGTGATGTATGGGTACGTGCAGCATTGCTGCTGACCAGTGTGTACAGAATGCATGGGCAGGAGCGCGTATCCATGCATTGTGCTACTGAAGTAGCTATACATTATACAACATGTACGTTATGTAAAAAATGGTGTGGGAGTATGGATTAAACACACTGAGAATTGTATTAGCATTGTATTTATTACTTTGAATCGTATCACTTAAGACATATCAATCAATAAAAGCATTTTCGCAATTACGATAAAGACAAAAAGTCAAAAAGATAGTAGCGTTTTCAAAGAGTAAATATTTTTCTGTAAGTCGTGTAGTATTCTTCAAATCATTAAGTATCTTGTGCTACATACTTTCTAAGGCAACAAATGTTCTTCCTCAAGGGTTCACGCTATCTCCATACCAAATTTCGTCGATTTCGGTTCAGCGGGTTGTCATGAGAACGTCAAAACTGTCACTTTCGCATTTACAATATTAGTATGCGTAAAACTTTCAATTACGATATCTTTTTTCCGTCCCCAAGCAATACTCATGTTACTCCGAAACCCCAAGAATATTCGTCTAGTACTTCTGTAGAAGAGTGTTCAAAAAGACAGGACGGTTTTACGATTATTAGTATAGATACCACAAATTGTTTCTGAATGAATTTTAATGCTTCATGTCTTATACATAAGAATGAAGAACCAGCTGCCTGCTGATGTAGAGTGGGCGTGGAGAGGGGGAAGGAGGAGGCAATACCTAGAGGCGCCACTGTCAAATAGGTGCGAGAGAACTGTTCAATTTTACCCTTTTACAGAGCCTGGGGAACGTCACTCTGAACTACTTCAGTGAATAGTTTGTACTAGCGTCAGCAGACAGAATGTAAATTCAAAATGTTATCCTTTTCGCTTATAGCCTGTTCCCCACCTGAAACTGGCGGATTGTCCCTTCTCTGTCGTTCCTGAAGGTTGGAACCATCATCAGCAAAAGAACTTTACATTAACTGATTCGCCAGAAACCTGTCGAAGGATGAATACAACTTCGGTGTACAGAGAACAGTAAGCTATTTACAGAAAGGGGCAAATAATGTAATAATAAAATGATTTGTAGAAATGCGGCATTTAGTCGTAGGGGTAGTCGATGCTGTTTTATTATTTAATGAAGAAAACTTGGGTCACGTTATTTATTTAATTTATTAAGATCAGTTTCTTCAGATTTAACCCAAAAGTATTGGAGGACTGCTGCAATACCCACCAACTGACTCCAGTGGTAGCAAGAGACCTGGATTTTAGTGTCCAATCTGAAGATGACCTAATTCGCTCATAAAAGTTAATAAAAAGTGATTTAAACGTTTTTTTCATTAAAATGATTTGGGTCATTCTTGCCGGTGGTCGCCTTGTGTATTTTGGTGTACAGACTTCTATGATTCAACATGAAAGATCATACTGGCAACATGGCATTCTTGATGCTTCAGACGCACACATCCCTCGGTCAAGCTTTACGAGAACTTTTTAATTATTTTTAATAATTTTAAGCACTTCATTTAAACTCGGCTAACATTGATTTACATCGGTGATGAAGATCATGGTGCCAGACAGTTAAAATACATATCACCATCATCATCAAATCTGATCTTACAGAAGTTCTCTGGTGGCATTAGAGGAACCCTGTTTTGCTATTCTAAGCAAGGTGAGCGTCGGCGGTTACTCATTCCCTCCTGAACTCTTTGTGAAGCTTTGATGAATGTGACTAGCGTCCGTGTAGCGTTCTGGTTTGGACGATTTTGGAATGGTCGGGCGAGAGACCTGGCATCTTTAAAAACACCGAAGGAGACCACGATGCACATGATGACTATTTTAAACTCTCTCAAGACACTGAGCCAATGCTTGGAATTCAGTTCAAATTTATGGCGTCAATTATCTAAATCGAGGTTTGTACGTTATATATGCTTCTTTTGAAGGTGTAATTCTGTTGATGAAATTTTCTTCCTATACAAGGACTCGAGACAGAACCTTCGAGTCGAAAGTCGCTGGTTAACAACACTTGTATGACCTCGGTCACGGACGGAGCTCTGAGCCGAGGTGCTTTGCTCATGTGATATGCAGAGTGTAGACCCGTGTTTGATAAGGCTCGGGTTATTAGCTTTCGCATTTCAGACGGGTGGCAGCGTAAACAGATCTTCTCACAGGACTCTTTAAGTGTGTCACAGCAATGCCTTGAAGCTTAAGTTCATTTACGTCTGTTTCCAACTGCCGCTGCGACTAGATGACGGTGCTCTCTTATCACTCCATCAGCCAATATTGTTAGTTTCCAAGCAACACGTTAACGGTTGCAGCTGTTGCTCACTGAAGGTAACATAACCAAAGGCAGTTTTTTTTTCATTACGCATCTAAACACAAGGCAAATGCTGCGAAGTTTGGCCGGGGAAGGATCTCATGCAGTGGTCGTAACAATGGACAAATATTTGAGATTTTCATGGTTCAAGTCTCGCCTGGTAATATTGATTTACCCCTGTTATACAAATTAAGTCTCTGCTGTAACCCCAAATGGTGTCGATGTCGACTGTCAGTTATTGATTTTCTATCACATTACTTAACTTTCGTCTAAACACGTTTGATACGGTGCCGAAGCAACAAATATTATGTGGTTCTTATGCTCGCCAAGCTGAATCCTCAATAACCAAGCCCAGCTGTAGCTGTGGGATTGGTTTTTATCGGCATTATTATCTCTGCAAAATCCTGCAAGATATCCTCGTGTGATACCTGCAGGGGTTCGACAAAAATATGAAGACAACGCGAGAAATGCATTTTTGAACACAAATGCAGATACTAGCCAATCCTGCAAGTTGCTCTGCGGTATCTGACCACCAGCGGCACCTATGAAATGTCCTCAATTAACTTGCAAGTGTCAGTCACGGTCCAAACAGTGTTCTATGTAGGTGTGAGTGTATTATGTCGGACATAAGTGACTTCGAACGTGGTTAAGTCGTTGGTGCTAGTATGGCTGGTGCTTTCGTAATCAAGAGGACCGAAGTGTTTAGTGGTTCTGGAGGCATCATATCAAAGATTTATATAGCATACAGAGAAGGCGGGAAAACATCATCTGGTAATTCACAACTCGGTCGAAAGAGTGTGTTGAGTGATCGTAATAGACGGTCATAGGAGAGCACTGTGAAATATAAAGGAGGGACAACAACAGCTAAAATCACTGAAGAACTCAATGTTACATTCGCGACACTTGTCAGCATCAAAACAACGTCAAGGAAGCTTCATAAGCTGTAAATAGTAGGGCGAACTGGAATTATAAAATCACGCAGCACTTCCTTAACAGGAGATAGTGGTGCCGAAGCCAGAGAACCTGGACTATGCAGCAACAGAAGATAGTCATTTGATTGTACGAGTCTCGATGCGCACTGTTTCCAACTTCTGACGCAGTTTGCGTCCAGGGAGTGAAATAGGCGGGCAGTTTGATGATTAATTGTGGCAGACATATCGTGGTATTCTATGGACCTCATGCTTACCCTGCAATATATCATTACTGGCAATGATTATGTGACCATTTTGGCACGTCAAGTGTATACCATTGTACAATGTTTGTTCCCCAATAGTGATACTGTGTTCCAAGAAGATAGGGCCCCTGCTTATACAACTCGCATCCTCCAAACTGGTTCTGAGAGCATGAGGATGAACTGTCGCGTCTCGCTGACCACCACACTCAACATATCTCAATATTATTGAGCCACTGTGATCCACTTTGGAGAGAAGGATCCGTGATCACTGTTCATCTCTATACTCGGTACTTTAACATGTTACTGTTTCGCAGGGAGAATGGTGTAAGGTTACCTGGAAAACCGCTCAGGATCTGTATTTATCAATTCAAAAAGGGCTGGAAGCTGTTTTGAACGCCAACGGTTTTCCTACACTATATTAGGCATGGTAATGTTTTTGGTGTTTCCATGTTTTCGTCCATTCCCTGCACATGCTGTGCTGACCACATTTTCACTGTGTTAGATTACTGTTTTACAAAGAAAATGAATCACCCGACACTGAGAGGACAGAAAAAGTAGTTCACTACTGACAATCACGAAGTACAACAGACCCTTTTGGCACTTACATATGATGGAAGGCTGTTCAGGCCAAACATATGCTAATATTCAAAGGTCTGTTCATCTGCCAAACCTGGGATTTATTGAGTTTATTGAGATACGCAGGTCTTCCCTACTTGTCGGACATAGAAGCGACTGTCCCACTTCTCTACTTTACTCACGAACAGATCGGCTGAACCATTAGTGGATCTCGAAAACCACGTCAGCGACAGATCTTGGTTGGATAGTATGAAAACCTTTTTTTGGAACGAAGCTGCTTTTTACGCCAGATTACTTTTGCGATTGTTCAAAGGATGTAGAGGGTCGTTGATAAATGGCTTCCCACTTGCAGTATGTGATTGGTTCGAAATTCCTACATAGCTGACCGGTACACGTATACCTGAACTGCATTGTCCAAATGTGCATGAATACCTCTGACCTCTAAGGTGCTTGGAGAATATCCCACAGTATTCATCACGTGTGAAGGTTCATGGCATTTACAAAAGGTTATGATGCAATCTCCCACACAGTGACATGCAGTTTCGGACTAAACAACAAATTTATTCAGTTTTCACGAGAGTTCAGAAAAATCAAGTGGGTATGGTCAATCAAGGATATATAAAAGACATGAAAGATACGATAAAGAACAAAACATTTTGCTTTGGATTCTTTTAAAACACGCGAGAACCTCAATGAGATGCTTAGTGAAACTCTAATGGCTTACACTGCAGGAGAAGGATCGTGCATATCGGAGAAGTTTACTGGTAAAATTCTGAGGTAATACGTCCTGAGGACAGTCGAGTAACGTACTACTTCCTCTCGTACATATAGCGTTAATTTATATGGAAGATAAAATCAGAGAAATCTGAACTCATAAGAAGGCTTTCGGACGATCATTCCTCATGCTCACCATAGGGATAGAGAAGGGGGAAACAGCGAAATGCATTGCACCACACACAGTATGGTGGTTTTTGAACTGTAAATGAAGTAATACGCGTTGAATCATGCTAATTATTAAATCCATAATAAACCGTCTTAGGAAGCTGTTTTCTGTGCGACAGGTATATGGGAAGCAGAAATGCGAGACTCATAAATTTCTCCAATCCATTAGAAAAAGATTGTAACGGATCCAGTGTGAAAGATCGTGCTGGCCACTCCATCACTTGGCGTTGATGAAACTCGTCCAGGAGACGACCCATGAGTGTCGAGCGTTGATGTTTTGAGACATTATGTACTAGGCCTTGTAACAGGACAGTTTGTTGCAATTTTCAGTAAAACGGGCCTTGGTTTTTGAGATAAATGATTTTGAAGTTCATTGCGTTACGCAAGACGGCGTAACGCAGCGGTAAAGGTTCGCAGTTACCTCCCTGGAGGTATCTTGCTCGAAACCTGGTCGTGTACTTTTTTGTTTCAAAATCGACCGAATTTTTCAATTTTATTTCAAGGAATATCAACAAACAGTGTAACGTGTGCGACATTATAAAAATATATTCAGTTATTAATTTCTTCTGCCATGCAATATTACAAAACATTATTTTTCATCGTCCACATTGCTTGATATGCCAGAACACTATTGTGGGTGATACTTATCATAGAAACAACCGAAGCACAAATTTTCGCAGCACCACGCGCATTTTACGACAGCAACCGTCTTGCAGGCGCACGGTTTCTTCATGAGCGATACCGGGAAACACAATTCTTTTGCATTCAAAAAGATTTCTCTTTCATCCGCTAATTTCGATGCGAACCATGCGCATCTAATCATGCTTTCAAAATTAGGTGCGCTGAAACGCGGAGTAGATTTTCGCCGTATTTAATGGCATTTGTGATTTCCCCTTCTGATTCTTCGTTCAAATCCTCTGCTTGTGGATCTTCTTCTGGCTGCACTACTGCAGAAACACTTGGTTCTTCCATTTCACAGAATTTTTCTAGCACGCGGCACTAGAGACGCTTTGCGAGCGATTGACACTGTAGTTAGATGCGAACGCACAGGAATGCAACTCGCATACTCATTGGCCGCAACTAGGAGCTGGGATTCCCATTTCAGCTAACGGTATTCACGGGAGAGGGGACGATAATGGGCGGAGATCGATTTCAGGTAATAGAAGAAGCGACCGTTGTAGGAAGATTTAGAACTCCAACTGCGACCCCAAACGGAATGAATATTTGAAAAAATTAATAACTGAATATATCTCAATACTTTCACACACCTTACACAGTTTGTTGATATTCTTCGAAATAAAATTGAAAAATTCGGTCGATTTTGAAAAAAAGTACACGAGTAGGTTTCGAACATGGTACCTCCATCGCGGTAGCCGCGAAACTTACCGCTTCGCTACGCACACTTACTCGCAATATGTGTAATGTTACGGGTATACAAAGCGGGCAATGAACTTCAAAACCATTTTTCCCAAAAACAAAGGCCCGTCGCTAAAAAACCGGAGAGCCAGGTACTGAGGGTGAGTGCCTCTACAACATATCTGAAGCGCATCAGAATCCGTGATTTGCAGTATGGAGGGTCCCCTTGTTAGTCACAAAAAATAGTCGCCCGCCCAGCCTTCCGCGTGTCACTATCCCGCGAGTGTTCATCTGCAGTTTCCCAGTTGGACCTCTACGTATTTCTGTTCTTGACGAAGCTAAATCTTGCCCATTACGCAGCAAAACACAGGGAGAGTCAAAAGTCCTTGGACACTTTCATAAGTTGGAAGATTAAAGGGAAAATTGAAATGTGATGATGGGAACATAGGTTTGACGTGGGGCGGCAACTGTTGGTGTGAATGTCATTTATGGCCACCATCTTGAAATCCGCCATTTTGGGTTCAAGTCATTTTTTTTAAATGGGAAGGGGGGTGTATGACACATCAAATAACACTCACTTGAGCTCTGGAATTTAGTGGTGTAATTTGTTTTTGTCCATCTTGTACAGTTTAGAGGTTATTAATGTTCAAAGTTGGGAAATTACCTTCATGCCGACTGCTACAACACATGTTCTACGTGTTGTCCATCCCATGCATAGCACAACTGTAGTCGCTGCAACCACTCTGACTGCACACGGAGGAGAGAGTCTCCTGCAATTTGGTCACGGGAGTGTTGTATGCGTTCCCAACTTTGAACATTAATAACCTCTAAACTGTACAAGATGGACAAAAACAAATTACACCACTAAATTCCAGAGCTCAAGTGAGTGTTATTTGATGTGCAATACACCCCCCTTCCCATAAAAAAAGACTTGAATCCAAAATGGCGGATTTCAAGATGGCGGCCACGAATGACATTCACTCCAAAAGTTGCGGCCCCACATCAAGACTATGTTCCCATCATCACATTCCAATTTTCCCTTTAATCTTCCAACTTATGAAGGTGTCCAAGGACTTTTGACTAGCTCTGTATTTATAGAACATTTAACTTATGTTCCTAACGTACACTATCAGATAAAAAAATTAGGTACGCTCCATTAGAGGCTTCCACTTGACTCAAGGTTTATTGTTACAACAGTGAATATGAAGGGCATGAACTGATTGCATTTACACAACAGTACCACAAGCGGTGCTGTGGTACCAGGTACTAACCCTTGCTGAAACACCCATATTAGCACGTGGTGTTAGCCTCCGTGGGCAGCAATGCAGGCGTTGATCTGGCATTCTGTCGATCGTACAGATAGCGAACACTGTCGTGGGAAACGTTATGCCTCGCCTACTCGACCTGTTTACGTAGTTCTGTTACTTCTCGTTCCATCATATCCCACTCTTGCTCGATTGGAGACTAGACCGGAGATCGTACTAGCCAGGGAAGTTACTGCACGTCTTCCAGAGCACGTCGAGTCATACGGGGTGTATGGGCGAGCATCATGTGATTGGAACAACACATCGCCTTCTTGTTGTAAGAACGGCAAAAGATCGGGTCTAAGTGCATTATGCACATACAGAGTGCTGGTTGGCGTCTCCTCTAGAAACCCCAAATACGAACGAGAGTTGTAGCTTATCGCACCCGAAACCAGAAGGTCTGCTTTGAGGTCAGTGTGTCTTGGACGAATTCACTCTAAGAGACAGTGCTCATTGAGCCGTGGTGAAAATTGCTGTTTTGAAGAGCGCGCCGCAGCGCGTAGTGTGAAGCAGTCGCCCTCCGTTTCTGGCGGTGGCGCCGCTGTGGCAATCGCAGCTTTGGTGTCTCCCTCTGGTGGGAAAGGGCAAAGGTTGCCTGTTCACGTGCATTTAAGTGGCGCTATGTGCTCGTCAGTCTGGGGAGTCGGTGCGGTGAGTAGACAGAGTCTGTCGGAAGGCAGACATTCGCATGCTAGTCAGTCGGCTCTAAGTTTCAGTCGCTGTTGGGTGGTGGACTGAGTCGGGTTCGTCGTTACTCCGCTGTTGGACGAGTTGGCAGTCAGCAGCAGGCAGGTGCGCATGGTGCAAGTACGCGCCGGGACCGTGGTGGACACAGACGGAATGTCGTTGGTCGATCGGTCGACTGGTCGTCGGATGGCGACATGTGGTCTGCTGAGCACTGACACCAGTATCAGTCGGGAAGAGTTGGCAGCCAGCAACTGTCGGGTCCGTATGGTGTTAGTATTCGCCGGGACCGCTGTCGGCGAAAGCGGGCTGCCGTTGGTCGTTTGCTCGGCCGGTCGTCTTAGTAGACGACGTCTTGGATCCTCAGGATGAGCACCATTTTCATAGTTGGGATGGGGCTGGAACTTGTTGGTTCTTTGGAACTGAGCAGCGTCGTAGTCTCCTCAGCGCGAAGCCAGGCCGGGGCTTTTGGCGGCGGGCACGCGCTGTTGCATCTGGAGGCGCTAGCTGCGAGAGCGACTTGTCGCTTTCCTTCGAAGCAGGATCCTCAAGTTGAGTAATTAGTTACTCCTTTTAAATCTCGACTCTTACGATTTGTTCTTACTTGTGGACTGCTGTTTCCTCAGCCGTTCACGCGTGTGATAACAAGTGGTGTGTGCTGTTGTCTAGAACCCGCAGCCTCCTTCCATAGTGATTTGACAGTTGTGTTTTCTGTATTCTACGAGTATTAAACTTGTCTTGAAGGGTGTTTGATCTTGGTGAGGCCGAGTTAGAAGGTGTAGGTATCTTGGTTTACTCGATATTCTCTGTTGTTTGTGCAGTTGGATCTGACGGTTGGAAATCGGTCAGATTGCCGGTCGGAGTGCTACTATGTCTGTTGTTCGGAGCTGCCTCTGTCATGTTTGTCGGATTCAGCGTGTTAACGAATTTATTGCTTGGAGAGTAACGTCCTAATCCCTGAAATATGTTTTGACCTTTCCTATCATCTTGAGAGGCGTTATATGTGTACTGTAGAGCATGTTAAGTCATTTGGCCAACCTTGTATAATTTTATGTAAGATTGCATTTCATGGGCTTTTATTTAAATCGTCATTTTAGTATATAAAGTTGCCACCCTTCCACCGTAAGACTTTTCTTAGAAGTTAAAATCAAGTTGCACCTTCCGTAGCAAGTTAATATTTTAATTTTAGTGTTTTGTGCCATTTCTGTCCCTCCTACAGGGTGCATAGTTTATGTGCTTGTGTGAATTGTTAAAACTTTTAGTTTAAAGTAATCTGGTGTGTTGCAGATTTGCACCACTGTAGTCTTTCAGAGGTTGTTGTGAGCGGTCGGGACTAGGGCCGTGTCAAAAGGGAGTGGCAAAGGTCTCAGCCCGAAAGCTCATACAGTCAAAAATTTGTTCTTTCCGCCTCTGAATAAATTGTAACTTGATATTTAGAGGGTGCTTTCTAATTATAGTTTTAAATCTGTTCTTTAAAAAAATAGCTTTTAGGAATAAAATTCCCATTTTTTAAAAGCAATTTGATTATGATTTCATCAGTTACTCCCTGGCAACTACTTCCACGCTCACATAGTGTGATTAAATGTGTTAATGTTCTTGATGAATCGCTAGTAAATAACAAAGTTTTAAGAATATTCTTTGAGAAGAAATCCACGGTTCACTCATCAGGTATAAGTCGTACGCTCAAACGACCATCACTTGCGTACCGGCAGAACCAGCTTTCGTCGCTGAAGACCACGGCGCGCCATTCTAAGTGATCCTCTGACGGATGTGCACGTCGGTGCTGTGACGTGAGTGGAAGACCTCAAGGGTGTGTGTGTGCTGGTAATAACCAGTTCGCAAATGTTCCTGTTGACACGTCTGGCTCAAAAGCCGTCTTATCTGTGCTGTGGCGGTTGCGCAATGTGCCACTGCTGCCCTTTTCAATACGACGATCCTGGAGGGCCTGTGCTGCGTGGACTTTCAGAACCTCGTCTAAGTGTGTGAGAATGTTCACGTGGCCACTGATACCAGCATCGTTGTACAACTGATGCAACACGTCCAGCTTGAGTGGCAATTCTCCGAATGTACCATCCCGGCAAGCAGAAGGCTACAAGTTGACCTCTTTCAAACTCGCTCAGTTAGGATGCACGAGTGCGTCACAAGTCGGCACCACATTGAACCTTCTGGCTGTGGGCAATCCCTATTAAATGGTAGACACAGATGGCGCTCTTGTAGGCATATCACTACGCTATCTGTTGGCGGACGACGTTGAAACTATTATTACATCTACTATCCTCCACGTGGCATATGCCGTCATCTAATCAAAATTGACGTCGTTTTTCCATGTGTATGAATTTTTTTTTTTTCATGGTAGTGTATTTTCCCAATGTCATAAGGCACTTTATAGCATTCAACTTTTGTCACCAACTGCCGAATTAATTGGATGATTAGATCTGCAATCAGAGAAATTCGAAAAGTGTTATGGCCACTTACCGTGAGACGTTCCCTGAAAAATCGAACTAAAACTACGAAGATTTGTCGCCAGCTATGAGGGGGCAAATTTTATTCATCGCTTCTGAACGAAACGTAACTGCAGTTAACTCTCGGAACTTGAATTTTTCTGAAATCTTTGGTTATAAAAATGGTTTTATTCTTAAACTGAAATACTTATATATTCCACGTTATTTCTTTCTGCGATCTCAAACACCAAATGGACAATCTGACTAACTCAGTTGTAGCAGACTCGCTACCACTGCAAAACTCTACAGCGCAATGAGACAAAAAAGTTGTCATGTTAATAATTACGTTACAAAATTCGCTCAAGAAGATTTACTTTAACTGATATTCGCACCAAATTTAAATAAGAAAAGCCACCATGGAATTTATTAACAGTGCTTCAGCTCTGAGGGAGCTTTCAATGTCGTATTGTTACGATGTTTATGACGAAAAAGTTTTGTCGTAATCTCTAACTTCTGGAAAACGTATGTACACTCTAACTTGTCAATTAAATTAACTTGAATAGAGAAACCAGAGAACTTGTTACAGTAAATAACAATTTAAAGGGAAATAACTTGAATTACTCTATTTTCCTATACTGCATCAGATATTTTGCTGTACTGACTGAGCACTCTGACAATTCTGAAAACGTTTAACAAACATAAGAACAGCCTGTTTTGAGTATCTAGATGGTGAGATGCTGCTGTTGAGATGAGATGGCTGAAGACTGGTGTATTCACGTCACAATGAGGGTAACCATTATTACAAGCCCTTGTGCTCGTTCACGCCATTATGGTCCTGGTAGCCGCACCCAGTTTTAGTTAAGAAAAGTATTGCATTCCGCAACTTAAATAATAGAGACGAATTTCTCCCATCATCTCCTGCTGCCACTCCCGATATTAGACCTGGTTGCATTAATTCTAAATTCTCAACACTGCTAATGTGATAATGATGTTTAGTTTGGGGGGCGTTCAACTGAGCGGTCATCAGCGCCCGTACAGCTTCCCAAGTTTTAACTCAATCCAATCTAGCAACTGTCACGAATGATGATGATGAAGACAACACAATCACCCAGTCCCCGGACAGAGAAAATACCCAACCCAGACGGAATCGAACCCGGGACCCCATGATCCAGAGGCAGCAACGCTAGTCTTTTTTTTTTTTAATCTCATTTTGTTCGCTTTCGTTCGTTTCATCTGCTCGGGACAGACTTCGTAAGACACCCTTTTAAGTTCGTCGTTGATCGATTAACTCAGTTTTTTTTTTTTATTACAGAGGGCAGCTAGACCTCTGACCGAACACGCTGAGCTACCGTGCCGGCGCGACTAGACCACGAGCTGCGGACTGCTAATGCGAAGATGGAACTCAACTTACGTCCGGTCACTCTGTCTACCTATACGTATCTGTCTTTTTCACCCCTTGGGCACAGCTCAGCGTCACAAGATCACTTTGTATGCCGAAATGAAAATCCGAAGTGGATCCCCCTTTCAACTACATTTACATTTTTTTTTACTGATCGCAGATTATTAAAACTGAGAATAGCGTCAGTCAGCTTCCCTTACAAAATGGCAATTAATGATCGAATTAATACTATTAATGTAAATGTGACAAAATCACGCACGAGGCAGGCGACCATTACTATAATAATGAACAGTTATGAATTCAGGCTGACTGGGTCTCGAAGGTAGTAGTCTCACATCAGGCAAGGAATGAGTACGGCTCATGTGAAGCGTATCGGAATTTATCCATCATCAGGCATCTACAAAAAATCAAATTCGAAAATATTCTTTAAAACACATCAATGGATAGGTATTGAATTCCCCTTGATTGAAATCACTTGGCACACGCTGTACTACACCAACTGAGGTGCGTTTTCTGTACGCCTAGGCGGTGTTTCAAAAGGTATGGGAAACAAACATTGGCTGACTACAGACACAGATCTGCTGTGTGCAGACCAAGAAGATACTTTTGCACGAGGTGGAATTAAAAAATGGCTAGTGGCGCGAAGGTGCATCAACTAATGTCCACTTTTTATGCCATATGTCTGATGGCTGTGAAGTAGCTTATTTTAATGGACATAAAATAAGCCGGCCACTGTGGCCGAGCGGTTCTAGGGGCTTCAGTCCGGAACCGCGCTGCTGCTACGGTCGCACGTTCGAATCCTGCCTCGGGCTTGGATGCGTGTGATGTCCTTAGGTTAGTTAGGTTTAAGTAGTTCTAAGTCTAGGGGACTGATGACCTCGGATGTTAAGTCCCATAGTGCTTAGAGCCATTTGAAGCATATGAACATAAAATAAACATTTGCCTTATACATATGTTAATGACGAAATTGCAGTGATAAAGGGTTACACAAAATATTTGTTTCAGTTCATTGACAGATGTGATGTAAGCGGAGTGACGCATCTTAGGTACTTTCTGGTATTGGATTTGATTTTGCGGACGTCCTGTCCTAGTTTCAACGAAAATATTGTATTCCCCTTCCTTTGTTTTACTGCCTGTATTTGATTTTGGGACATATGTTTGTATGCTGTTTTATATGTAATTTTATGTCTCTTGTCATATCGCACAGTCGTTATAACTGTAGCTTTTGTGGATTTGTGGCACCACGTGATGTTCCCGAATTTAAAGAAATATTCTGCATCATCTTTTATCACTGTAATATCATTACCATTTGTACAAAGAAAATACTTCTTTTATGGCTATTATAATATGTAGGTTTATAGACATCAGACATACGGTACAATAAATGTACATTAGCTGGTGCGCCTTGGCACTGGTATGCATTTTGTAATGCCACATGGAGGCAGAAATATATTGTTGGTCTGCACTCTGCAGAACTGGGTCTGTAGTATGCGAATAATTGTTTCCGATATAACTTAAAACACCATATCTGCGTGCAGCAATCGCTCCTGGGCAGGTGTAGTACAGTTTGCGTCAAGTGATTTCAGTGAAGTGACGTTCTATACTAATGCACTACTTTTTTTTATAAAACATTTTTGTATTTCATTTTTTTGTAGATGCCTGACGATGGATAAATTCAGAAATGAATCATATGAGCAACAGTCATTCCTTGCTGATGTCTGGCTTTCACCTTTGCGACCCAGTCAGTCTGAATGCAGAGTTACTGATTATTAAAACTATCAACACTTTTTTCATGTATGTTCATTCAGCTATCTTGCGTACCGTCGGTTTCTAGGTGTCATGTTTTCCCCATAAGATTGTACCGTTGGTATGAGAAATTTAACGCGCAAGTCTTTTTCATAATTATGGAAAATTCTGAACGTAAATTAAGATTACATTACAACTTGCATAAGAATATACGGACGTACTTAATCACCTAGAACGTCATCAGTTTAGACCTGTCCCATAGCCCTTCCTGTGTAATGACATGCGCGGTTCTCTGTGTATCCAGTTCGGTGCAGTGTACGTGTTAGCTTGGCTACTTCAAAAGCTGCAGGTGAAGATGTTATTTCTGGGCACTCAAGACCATGGTTATCACAGCCCTTAGAAATACTACCTGAGATGAATGTGGTTAACATATATAAAATGCAGACATGTCAAAAGCTAGATAAGATCACATTTGCTCCCTCTCACTCAATCTCACATTAGCGCACACAATCAATGATAGAAAACTGTTAACACAATCTATAAGACGTTGTATTAAAATATGATTAACAGATCGAGTCAGTAAACGGTAGTTGGCTGATCACTTACATAATAACTGGATAAGCTAGTCATCCTCTGCACACTGTAGAATCTCCTTCATAACAGTTTCGGTAAATGATCGGACTGAGCAAAAAAATCTTTAAGCGTATCATGACATGCGTCAGTCACGTTTTGGACTGACATATCTCATGTATCAATGCGCATGATTCATTTTATGGAAATCTGTATCATATTTCTAGCAGTTGATCTGATGGTGGTAATGTGGGTAATAGCAGTAACAGTAAAGACTGAGCCCCAAAAACGTTTGGCAGTGTCCGTCTATTTCTGTAGTTAACTGCATGTCCTGTATTTATTGTGCTGTATGAATCTGCCATAGTCTTGGACGTGTCCTCAAGGAAGGACGGGGCAGGGGTTACTCACAGCCAGCCCCCAGAGCTTCCCATTAGAGCTCTGCATTTCGATGAAAACAACCGCTCGAGAATTTCCCATTTCGTGCCGCTGCTCGACGGCTGGGAAAGGCCCACGCTGCGATACGGCTGTGGCCGTCTAATGCAACATGTGGCCGGTTGTCCTCCACCTCTCTGTTATCGGTTGGACTGTCGAGCACTGCCGAGCGCTCGAGCGTACTCACAATCTCGGCCGGTGACAGTACAACCGCCGCGCGCTCTACAGTGCCGAATCGTATTAGAAACCGTGTGTAAACGCAGTTGACGACCTGGCTTTGAGCAGCACAGACAGCGTTATGGATAAGCCAAGTATAGGTCGTAAACGTTCCATTCATGAAACGAAGAGAAGTATTATGGAGAGAATCAGGAGCGGCTCATTAGTCCTGAAGAAGAAAGACATGGCGGAAGAGGAGGCGAAAAGTGAAGCTTGGAAATCGTTTGCACTTGTAGTGGATCCTGTCATGCAGGCTTCTGCTGGTTTTGTGCAATGTACCACATGTGATACCATACTTTCGTACCAGTCAAGCACAACGGGTATGATTCGGTACTGCAAAAGTAAATGCGGAGCAGAAGTCCACCGGCCACTTGCAGTACCAAGTAGCATAATGAAAGTTGTTGTTGATAGGTTGGCCGATATGAATGGAATAGATTTGCTACCGTTAAATACTTGTAGTAAGATTGGCTTCAAGAATTATTCGCAGGAGCTCATCAATGTTGGCGCCACTTAAGGCAAAGTCATTATAGAAGATGATCTTCCGCACCATACCACTGTATCGCGGCATATTAAAGAAAAGGCAGACAAAATACGGGTGACAATGGTGCCCAAGCTAATATGTGCCTTAAAGAACAAAATGTGCGCTTTAGACGCTGATATGTGGTCTGATAACTACAAGAAGAGAAATTTTTTGCCTGTGACGTCGCATTATGTGAATGATGAGTGGCAGCTAGAAACACTTGTTTTGATAACAATCGAGTTTCCGGACGTACCTAAGACAGGAGAGAACATACGGCACGAAATCGAAGAGCGGATGCTTGAGTTAGGAAATAACAAGAATGATCTTACGAAATGTTATTTTGTCAGCGACCAAGGAGCTAATATGAAGAAGGCACTTGAACCTTGCGACCGTCTGCCTTGCTTTGATCACTGCTTGATGACTGCGCTTCGTCACACATTTCATGATACGTTTTTAGAAGACGATGCCCCTGAAATCCCGTCGTGTCTACTATCAGCAAGAGCTATAGTAGGCTATTTGAAGAGATCGGGTCACTCGGGGCGTCTGCGACACTCTGTGAAGCAAGAAGCTGTAACTCGGTGGAACAGTATGCTGTTAATGCTCAATTCCGTCATAAGTCAAATCGACGATATTCGAGATCTACTAGAATCCCGGGAGCAATCGACACCCTTAGAAACCTTCCAAGAAGGGTGCGTACGAGGCGTTGTCGCTTTTCTAACCCCCTTTAAAGAAGCGAGTTTGGATTTGGAAACTGCAAAGATAACAACGCTGGAACGTGTGCTGCCGTGGTACAAGAGTGTTACATCACTGTGAACCAATAGACAGTGACAACGAGGTAAGAACACTTTCTGTAGGTTACGATCGTTTACACAACTGTTGAATTATCAGAGTGCAGTTATGTATGTTGGGTTTCCTTTTCAGCTCATGGCGAAAATAAAAAGGAGAGCAGCACACTTCATCACAGATAAGTGCAAAATTGAGGCTATCCATTACGTTGCCACGGTTCTATGGCCATCATGGCGTTATTTGAAGAAACTCACAGCAGACGAAAAGCAAGCCGCGTATGCTGAAGTTCGACAATTGTACTCGGAAGTGCCCGTAAATGGTAAGGTTGATTCACTGAAACCAATTAGTAAACGAATGTTTGTCTAATCTGTCATCTTCCGTTAGATCAACATTTATTACGTCTATAATGTGATATTTGGGAAAGGTTTCGCAGCTTAAACATTCCACAATGCGGTTTGATGTAATTTGTGCGATATATATATATAATGTCACCGTAAATATAGTCGTTTAGTAACCAGTAATTCTAACTACGGTGTATACATATTTGGAGGTGACAGGAAATCTTACGGATGTTTTCATTCATGTTTAGAGTCCATTCAAGCAAACAGTGACAAAGTTCTTCCCATGAAAAAGTCCAGGATGGACTGGAGCTCGGATGAGGGCGGCGAAGCTTTCGCTCCCCAAATCCGACTGTAGCTGTGCCGAGGGACGAATTTTGCAGTGGTGGAAAACGCACGCGGGGTTATTTCCAAGGCTGTCGGTAGTAGCGAGAAGAGTTCTCTGTATTTCTGCCACTAGTGCTGCCAGCGAGAGAAATTTTAGCCAGGCCGGTCACCTGCTGTCCAGCAAAAGATCGTGCCTGGAATCAGACAAGGTGGATGATCCCTTAATGATCCATCACAATTACGTAAGTATTCACAACATACCACGTAATCACAAGGAAGGTAACATTCCTCAAACTCTATAAATGTATGATTGCACTCTCATTGACTTCACAGGAAGAAGTTCAAAGTGCCAGCTGTAGTAATAGGTCCAGGAACACAAATGACGCCTGTGTAGCAGGGAGCACCTATGATGAAAAACGAATTGTATAGTCATGATTCACTTGTAACGTTATTTACAGGTCATAATTGGTTCAGAAATTAACGATTGTGCAACAAAATTTCGTGAGTATTACTTTTAAGTCCGTCAATCCTTCCAGATCATGCATTCAATAGTAGTGCAACGTATACATTGCCGAGTTTGGAGATAGGCTACACATAGTCCATGATTAGACTACTGTGTTCCCGTTTGTCTACCGAACGGAACAAAATACTAAATATAGACATTACAGTTTTTAACGTTACAATTACTGGAATACATGATAACCTCAAAGGCGAACCCGAGTAGTCTGCAACATATTAACAAACATCAAATGTAACAGATACAAGTCTATTATTTAGATCATAGAACTGGTAGTAAACAACGAAAGACATTTGTAAAAGAAATAAGTGAGTGGTTAATGTGAAGCGGTGGTCTCTGATCTGAAGGAGTGTGACGGAGCGCCGCTCGCTGGCACAGATTCCACCGGTTACTGGCGACCGGCCGAGCGTCTGGCGCACTCGGCCGAGCGCTGGCGATCGGCTGCCCACAGCCGGCGGAAGAGGACGCTCGGCCGCATACGCCCAAGAGCCAGAGGGGCGAGCGGGACTCGCCGGTAAAAATTGGAGATAATGCAGACCTCTACTTCCCATGCAGAACAGGCGGCTAGTGAGGACTAGGCCGCGTGAGTGGGGGCAGAGACCCGGACGCTGGTCATCAGATAGGCTTTTATGAGATCGTCTATTGCTCAGCTCGGTGCCAATGCGCTGTGGGATCCCAGAGTTTGTCTAAAAAGGGCCATTATAATGAGCCGTGTCACGCAATGCGGAAAAAATTATTTTTACGCATCAGTTCTCTGCTCAAAGTACACGCGGGGTGTTTTTTTTATTTTTTATTTGCTGTAACGTTTTTTCTAGAAAAACGGAGATTGCGAAGCTTGTCGACAGATTGATCTGTGCTTTCTCGCGGGAAGTTCGGCGACTGTTTATTGTTATATTTTCCTGACCGCTTGTGCTGGATGCCACTCTGCGTGGAGTGAGAATTTCTCTCCATCGCTAGGTGGGAAAACAGGCCAATAGGTGACGTAAAAGAGATATCTGAGAAGTGGGACATCGGTGCCCTGTTTCTGAGAATTGTATACGCCGGAAATAGCCCATTGAATAACTTATAAAACATTTGCTGGATGAGAAGTAGACCTACTGTTTTTTAAAAAAAATGTCCTGAGACACTTTGGATGGAGACGAGGAAGCAGACCGTCGGGGCTTGGAGACGTGAAAAAGCAGACATTTTGACTTCGGAAATGCGGTGGAGGCCGGACTTGCATTTCTGAGGGTCAGCCAACCGCGTGGCGGCCGATGTATGGCGCATGGCAGGAGACTCCGCCCTAAGCAGGATCCGATGCTGTGACTCATCGTCTGCGGTGAGATTATCTTGCAGAGAGAAAAAAAAAGTCCAGGATAACTGGGAAGGAAGGCAGTTAGGCGTTTTTCGGTCCATTGTTTCTAAATTTGATTAGGTTCCGTGTGGATTTCATTTGTCTTTCCGATATCAAAGGGTTAGTCATTGCACTGGCATCTGCATTTAGGTATTTTCGAGAATGTCTTGTTGAGACAATGGTCAGTTCCATCCCACTTATTACTTGCGGACTTCGCCAAACTAATCTACCTCTGTATATGTATGCTTTAACCCTAGCAGTGCCAAGGCATTTCCAATAACACGCATCACGAAGGGGGGCGGGATACTTTATACCCATCCATAAAGAAATTATAAAAAAATTTCATCAGTTGTTGAATTATTTTAACAACATACTCTTTAAAGAGGTACTGATATGTAAGTAGTGTCCAGAACGTGAAAATACCTTCTAGCATACTTAAAACAATATCAATGCGCATTCAATTACACGTACTACCGACGTCACGACTATCACAAAACTATTAAAAAGGCAAATTTCGCTCATTGTTGTTGACTTTTATTCTCAACACACATTTCAAGATGTATAGGTGTGTAAGCAAGGCCGTGAACCTCGAAATACTGAATACGACATTCACTGAGGTAAGTAACATCTGCTATTGAGATTTAAATTTTTGGGTTTAATTTAACTGTAAAATTTAAAATATATATAAATCTGGCAAAAGAATTCATTAAAAAGAATACATTCTTTTTCTAGAATTCTAAAATATTAAGTAAGTGACTAAATTATGAGTTTTCCAAAAGATGAGCACAAAGTACCTCCTCCCGCCATGGTAATACGAGGGTTAATGTTCGTGATTGGTAGTTCCTCTCACTTCGTAATTAATAGCTCACATGAACGATTATGTAAGTGCTTACGGAATAATTTTAATGAATTGGGGTTGAACTGGGCCAATAATTTTAATTCACTAGTTAGATAGACCCCATCTAATTAATTAAACGTTTAATGCTTTTTGTGAGAACCAGCACCCAGAATTCATTTACGAGGGGAAATCTGTTCATATTGCTCAATCCGTTCCACGACATGTTCATTCCCGTGTTTGGGTTAGTGGAAAATGATCCGTTTATCAGCCTGCCCAATCGGTAAACACTGAAGAGCCAAAGAAACTACTACACCTGCCAAATATCGTGTAGGGCCCCCGCGTGCACGCAGAGGTGACAACGTGGCATGGACTCGAATAATGTCTGAAGTAGTGCTGGAGGGAATTTGCACCATGAAAACTGCAGGGTTGTCCATATATCCGTAAGAGTACCTCTTCTGAACAGCATGTTTAAAAGCATCCCAGATGTGTTAAATAATGTTCGTGTCTGGCGAGTTTGGTGGCCAGAGGAAGTGTTTAAGCTCAGAAGAGTGTTCCTGGGGCCACTCTATAGAAATTCTGGACGTGTGGAGTGTCATATTGTCCTGCTGGAATTGCCCAAGTCCATTGGAATGCACAATTGACATGAATGGATGCAGGTGATCAGACAGGATGCTAACTTACGTGTCACCTGTCAGACTCGTATATAGACGTATCAAGGGTCCCATATCACTCCAGCTTCACACTCACCACACCATTACAGAGCCTCCAGTAGGTTGAACAGTCCCCTGCTGACATGCAGGGTCCACGGATTCATGAGAATGTCTTTATACGTGTACGGGTCCATTTGCTCCATACAATTTGAAACGAGACTCGTCTGACCAGGCAACATGTTTCCAGTCATCAGCAGTCCAATGTCGGTATTGAGGGACTAGGCGAGGCGCAAACCTTTGTGTCGTGCAGTTATCAAGGGTACAAGAGAGGGCCTTCGGCTCCGAAAGCCCATATCGATGATGTTTCATTGAATAGTTCACACGCTGACACTTTTTGATGGCCGAGCATTGAAATCTGCAGCAATTTGCGGAAGGGTTGCACTTCTGTCACGTTGAACGATTCTCTTCAATCGTCTTTGGTCCCGTTCTTGCAGGCCTCAGCGATGTCGGAGATTTGATTTTTTACCGGATTCCTGATATCACGGTACACTCGTGAAACGGTCGTACGGGAAAATCTTCACTTCATGGCTACCTCGGAGATGCTGCGCCCCATCGCTCGTGCGCCGACTATAACACCACGTTCAAACACACTTAAATCTTGATACTCTGCCATTGTAGCCGCAGTAACCAATCTAACGGCTGCACCAGACACTTGTCTTATATAGTCGTTGCCGACCACTGCGCCGTATTCTGCCTGTTATCATACCTCTTTATTAGAATACGTATGCCTATACCGGTTTCTTTGGTGCATCAGTGTATATTACCATATTAGCCAAAAGGCTAGCGAGCTCGTTTGTCATCCTAAAACCACGTCACTTAATATTATTGGGACGTCTGATAAAAGAAACTTAATTTTGCTCTCTCTTCACGATATGCGCAAAATTCATGCATGTGAAATGTGGTGGATGGTAAGCAGTACGCCACAAATATAACAGAGTGAAGAGTCTACACATCTTTGGCAGAACCATACGTCAGGGGGCTTTGACTCTTAATCAGACTTCATCGAGCTAGTTGGCTGATCTTATAGTCCCTTTTATTGATCACAACTTGGTATCCACCATGTGTAGTCCCTCTTCCGCCCAGAGAAGAATTGCGGACCTTCTCAACAATAACTTTGCTGCACACAGGAGGATGCGACACTGGATTACATTCGGTAGGGTACCTGACCCATTGGCTGCAGAAGAGGCTCACTTATTCCTAAGAATTATCACGTGTTCCGGTATCCAACTGAATAACTTCTTCTTACACTGTCTTTGTCACTGGATAAGGGTGTTCTAGACATTTTGGCCTGCTTTAGCTGCTGGTTTCAGGTGCTGGACGGTCTGTAGAGCACAGAGTTAATCGGAGCAAACCAGACTGTTCAATTCCTGATCATGTCTCATCGGATACACAGAGTCGCATAGAGCTCAGCAAGAAATACAATAAACTCACTGGGCAGTTCGATTCTGAGGCCAAGGTCGCAACAAACGCTAGAACAACTAACAGTGTACTAGTGATCCCCCTGTTTGGATCCATCAGTGCATACTACATTAAAATAATAACACTTAGTTTAAAATAATAAAAAAATGTTCTAGAAATATAGCATTGAGTGAACAGTTTGTAATACTGTGTCAAGTATAAGGGTATTCTGGGCTTTATCAACAACCACAATGTTTCTTTTCTCTATCCCTGCCACTGTACGCATTGAGTTGATCCAGTCCTTAAAAAATAAACATTATTCCACTGCGTTATCTCACGGGAATTTAAGAAAGACTGATTTCGATTACAAATAACGGACACAGACTTCTTATCAGATAAATTACAACTGTTCTATCACACTTTTATTTCTGCCTCTTATGTGTCAACTGTAATTGACTAGAGGACAATGTAGGAGAAGAAGAGGAGCAGAAAATGGAGACGTCGTCCGCAAATAAAGAGCAGTTCTAGGATTCCTGATTGCGAATGATTTGCTATTTATAGCACGCTTGAGGGATGTTAACTTGATGAAATCTATAAGAGAGAGTATTCCATAGTCTACACTTAAAATGACGTTCGGCAAGAAACGACAACACAAAATGGAGAGTCTGAAGTCTCTGACAGATGGTACTGTGTCTAGAAGTAATGTTGTACGACTTTTCAGTGTCGGAAAAAACATACGCGTATTACATGTTGCTTATGTTATGCCACCTGTATAAACTCCTCCCGTAGCGTTAGTTATCTGGAGTAGAATAATATCTTCTGAACTGAATGTGAAAGCGACTTACGAGGTTTCTAAACTCTGTGTACCTACAAGACGGGAACTGATGGTCCACTCTAGTGTCTTCCCTACGCAGCTGCTAAGAGGGATACTGTGGCAGCTGCTAGGATGTGTTCGGTCTTCCCGTGCATTAAGAAATGGAATCAGTACTGCAAGGGTTGCGATACTTTTTTCAGAAATAAAGGAAGATTTATTTCGATTCAGGGCTATGGAGTTGCAGTTTGGCACATTATATTAAGTCCGGCCTTTTGGTGGTAAGAGCTACAAATAGCATAGTGTCCAATACCCACATTGAGATGTATAAATTATAGGCCTCCTCATTGTTGAAGTTGAAATTATCTTTCGAACAGCAGCATTGGGAGAAGGCCAGTTATCTGGCGATGACGTCATCCAATATGGCGGCCGTGACGTCAACTGATGACATCCAAGATGGCAGATTTTGGCGATAAAGAAAGGTCACTTGGGCTATCCCTACTAACCTAAGAAAATTGTGGGAAAATAGGTCAATTGGGCAACCTCCACTAGCCTAAGTCATCCAACTTCTTCCTAGGGATTAGTGGGAAAACGACTGAGCCTGTGCTGGGCTGCTGGAGAGAGGAAGGAGTCCACTTTATTTATTTTGGAACAATTTATTTAGGGATGGATTTTGTAATATAGCATATTTATCATAGCAATACAGAACACTTGCTCTGACATGCTTGGGGTCACACCACACAGCCTACAGACCTGCAAACCTCTTGTAAATAATGAAATACATTTATGCCCAGAGAGCTAATCGACTCGTAAATTGTCAAAATAATAATCCATCTAAAAGACTCTGCAAACACGCTTGCTAATTGCCAGCAGTCGAAATCAAGCACCAGTCTTTATCTAAACAATTTGAGCCACTACCACCATCCAGTGTGGTCGCCATAGGGTCCTGAGTCCAACTGACCTAGTACACAGTACCACCAGCAGAGGACGCTATCATCCATTCTGTGACGTAATCCAAGATGGCAGTCGTGACGTCAGCTGATGCCGCAAGTACCGTTACCCAAGATGGCGGATTTTGGCGGAAAAAGTGTGTTCACCATGAGGTCTGGACCTAGCAGACAGTATTGCCACCAGAGGCCGCTGTCGTCCATTCCGTGATGTAATCCCAGATGGTGGTCTGGTGGTGCAGAGGAAGGGCCTCATAACAGGAAATTCAAGGGGTATATTGTTTACTTATAAAAAATCTGTTGTCTGGGTAGGATTTCTCTTGCTCATCATTCTCTGCTGCTTGGAAACATGTAGGTCTTGTATGAAGTAATTACATGGAGCAAACATGTTCCATAACCAGATGTTCGGCACTGTACTCTGGGTGTCTCAATGTAATGTTTGACCCTTTGTCGGCACTTAACCTGTTGTTCAACCAAATTAAGTAATTAGTTATGTCTTCCCACCGTTTTCTGGTACACTTTTCAAATTTCACATGCTTTTGAACGTCATTTCTGGCACATTCCTCTTTGTCGCCCACCCCCTTAAACTATTGGACTGCGTTTTACATAAAAATTATGGAAATTAACTTAGTGTTCTGAACTTAACCTGCTGTTCTGCTCCATGTCACCCACTCATGCACACTCTCCCCTTAATTACTGTACCACTAACACCACGTTGATATAAAAAATAAATTATGCAAATTAATTAAATCGATATTTTTCACATGTATGGGGTAGCTTTTTTTAATTTGCAGCATCCTATTGATTTGTGAAATCGATGTAATACAATTTAAACAAAAGATCTCTAATAAAAAACACATCCAATCAATGCCCAACACCGCCGCCACTGCCCCCGGCCCCGAACCCTCCCGACTGCGGCCGCCACGTAATCGCTCTGGTGTCCGAGGGGCACCCGGCTGCAATCTAGCAGGTTAGGGCTGCAGAAACCAGGATGCCTCTGGGCAGCACGTGTGTTACCCGTTGCTGACTTTAGACCTATGGATACTGACATCACAGATCATGCTATAGAAATCTGTTCCAGAGTGGCATAGGCTGCTTTCTCCCTAACGATCGTAATGGAACGTATGAGCTGCATGCAGCCATGCTTACCTGTTCCAGCGTGACTGACACCTTGTAGACAAATGTCCGTGCGGCGACTCACCATCCAAAAGGTTCTTAATCTTATTCTGACATCACATGGCTTTGTAAAATAATAGCCAAGTCGACCTCTCGAAAATTGCATGTTGTTGTTGTGGTCTTCAGTCCTGAGACTGGTTTGATGCAGCTCTCCATGCTACTCTATCCTGTGCAAGCTTTTTCATCTCCCAGTACCTACTGCAACCTACATCCTTCTGAATCTGCTTAGTGTATTCATCTCTTGGTCTCCCTCTACGATTTTTACCCTCCACGCTGCCCTCCAATACTAAATTGGTGATCCCTTGATGCCTCAGAACATGTCCTACCAACCGATCCCTTCTTCTGGTCAAGTTGTGCCACAAACTTCTCTTCTCCCCAATCCTATTCAATACTTCCTCATTAGTTATGTGATCTACCCATCTAATCTTCAGCATTCTTCTGTAGCACCACATTTCGAAAGCTTCTATTCTCTTCTTGTCCAAACTATTTATCGTCCATGTTTCACTTCCATACAGGGCTACACTCCATACGAATACTTTCAGAAGTGACTTCCTGACACTTAAATCATGCTTAGTGTCCTAGAAATAGTTAACGGTCGCTTTTGTGAGCTTTTCTGATGTCTCAGCTTGTCCACATGGAAATTCTTGTCCTAAAAGAACCTGTTTACGAAAATGACGAGGAATAACGCCAAATGCATTCTTCTTGATGGTCCTAACATGGCACCCTGTCTATCACGTATTACCCTTCCAGCTTTCGACATACACAAACGTTCTCACCACTATGTAGAAACTCCCATAGCCCAGCACAAAGGATGTCTTGTGAAATGAATGGAAGAGTACGATAGCTCTTATCGAATTTACCCTCTGAATTACTGATGTCGCCAGTGTGGAGGCATCGTCCATCTTCTTATTTCTGTCGACCAGACTTTCAGCAGTTATTTTTCACAGATCGCCATATTGCACTGGCAATTGAATCTTACAAACTACCCTACATATCGTCAAATACAGAAAGACTCTTATTCACTTACACTGCCCTTCTATCGAGGACAAGAGCTTGAATATTAGAACGTGAAACATCTCAGACCCATCAATATATCATCGTATACTGTGTCAATATAGAAAACATGCAATTCACATTCTGCGCCATACAAAGTCAGCCCATCATTCGTACATATACAACGAAGACAGACAGCACGGTAGATATACTCGCGGCACTAGATACTTACTATGAGGTCTGGCGGTCGTCCACCCACAATGCGTGACCGGAGCGCCATCAGTGGTTGGAAAGCACTCTCAGAACTGTTCTACAAATTCGGTCTCGTTTTCCCTCTCGGCACAAATGCGTTACTGTTTCTGGTCCGGACTTGCTTGCTCGCTTTTCTACACCCACCTCCAGATTCTGGGATTACAAGAACGTATCTAATTTCGCGTACCATTTTCATGATACTTCTCGATGTAATTCTGAAGATAAAGACTGGAAATTATTTCTCTAGAAACCCATAACTTTAGCTAGGTGGGGGTGCTGTAAACCAGCGACTAACTAGGAACTTGTCACGTCTGCGAAGACATTTACTCGTAAACTCGAAAAAAAAAGAGAAAACTGATATTTCCACTCGTGAATACTGATGACGATGATGTAGCAGATTCCAAATCATCCCTACAATTTACAAGGTCAACTAACGTGTTTCTCATGTCTTGAGAATCGGCAAATGTGTCTTCCACATGCTAGATGCACACACCACAATGGATCTTATCTCAATTAAATAAAGGCGCAAAATGTGCAGAAGTAGTCAACTGAACAATTTACGTGGGAGGAAATAACGGTCTATCGCAAATCACCTCCACCTTCAATCTTCTCAAATTACCACGCGATCACGACAGCTATCCAACACATACCAAGTATTAGTTCGCTATTTGGTCGTGTAGAGGAAAACACGGTTAATTCATCCACATTCCTACACTCCAACAGGCCTCTCCATTCTGACAGCTCCTACCGTTGATGGGAAACGTGAATCACCCCCGCACAGTTGACCGGCACTGCAGCCTGACCATGCAGAGGTAGAATCATCATCCTAAGAAACCGGTCACATATATATTTTATCCCTTTACTCACAACTAAATGTTACGATCGCAGTCTCAGTTGAATGACAGTCGACAATGAGCAAAGTATCGAAAATACACCCTGTTGATGGCTGTGGCTCTGGAAATAGAAATATCAGTATCATTCTTGACATACTCTTCCCTTTGGTATCACAGTACTCGAAGTCAAATCAATACCTTAATTTTGAGTGGACGTAGTCATTTCCTTTGCATATGTCAGGATACAAAGATATACTTTATAAGCCTGAAGCTCAAGGCGAACCTATTATGCATCCCTACTACTAAGTATAATACTTCATCAATACGTGATCGCTGGTGATAGAAAATAATTCTGACCGAAAATCAACTATGGGTGGACATGTCTCATAAGTTTTTCTTGTGAGTACCACCACTGTGTCTTAGAAAGAGATGTTTAATCGTCTTACAAACCGCCAGATGTTAAAAAATCCGATCCAAACAACTACTGTCTGTTACTGTCACAAGCGGTCTTGGTTCTACAGAAGCACACAAGTATCCATGTTAAAAGCTATACTGGCTTTATAAATCCACGTATGGCATTACCTACGAATCACATGGTTTTTCCAGACAAGTACCATGACACTAAATACAGACGGTGATCGCCAGAGAGTATATTATCACACCAGCAGGGTGGTTACAAGTCGCCGACGGCGCACCCTTGTTATAAAATTATCCAATTTTGAAAGTGATTTGGCTAAGGAGCGTGATATGAAACAGGTATTTGCAACCCCTCACGCAACCACCACTAGATATTTCTCCAGTATTTGTAACGCATTCTGTCTCGATGCCATGTCATATTTGTGGCACTTTCATATCTCGATCCAAGCCACCTTTCTCGAACCTATCTGCTACAGTTAAATTCCAACATATTTTTAAGTTGCCCCTATGTATCTTGCAACTACCCCTCAGACTCTCCGCTCCCATCTCTTCAGCTTTGTGCATGTGATTGTTCAAGTGTAAGTCGGAACTGAGTAGAAGTTTCAAGCTACATCTACCACCTTTGGCAACCCGTGTAGATACAGGGGAAGCTGAGTTACTGTGACAGAAGTGTGTTTGGACCATTAGGCAGAAGCGAAGCGTGCTCCTGAAACATGAGGTAGTATAAAAGACTGTAAGGAAACTGGGGTAAGGACGTGGGTTTTGCTACTGCATTGTGGTGCTTCTCCAAACTACAAGCAGGTACTACGGATCCGCGTCCCTCAGAGTCCATTCACGTCAACATTCTATCATCGTTATTCTGTTCCATCCAGCAGACAAAAATTACGAACCATAAAAGCTCCAATAAATTTATTTGATAGAGAAGTCGATAAGATTTTTACCACAACTCTCTCCTCCCATACATAGAAAACAAATACCGCATGCATGCTGGCATTGAGCACATGTGACAATCCTATTAAATATACAGGTATTGTTCCACTTCACAGACCAGTTTCAAGTTTCATCACCTGTACTGTCGGAGGACGACCGCATCCCACAGACTATACTGTAAGTCACAAGAGACGCTCCCCGTGACCCTGTGCCATTGTTTGAAACATTGTTCTTTTCTGTAGTAACACGCTTTGTACAGTGCCATACATTTTGTTTTTCCACCACAACTTCGAGGTCTGCATCAGGTTTTAAACTGACATTAACACGCCTTGATCCATTATCTCTCGCAGAAAACTAGAGGCTGCACGATGTAAATCATGTTGTTACTGCACCTACCGTAACATGCCTCACACGTTGGATGATTTTAAATAAAAGAGAGTTACAACATAAGGAAACTGGAAGAGTTTTACGGCGTTGGCATGGGGTTACAAACTACATTTAAACTCATCTGTCACATTGACCGAATAGCTCTGCATTCCATTTCGACTGATTCCAAATATTGCAGTCATGTATGCGATCATTGTTTCGGTGCTATCCATCCCCAGAAGGTGTTATTCCTCCACCGGAACTCTTTCTCCAACTCAAACAAGCGATGTCAGTCAATCATTAAGTGGTAACCAACAGTGCACCAGTGGATGGATGGGATGGAAAAGACACCCCCAATGTGCTGAAATAATAAGCATTACAGTTGATTATGTGAACAATTTTACCAATTTCAACACCGACCAATGATGTGACACCATGTTTCTCAATTTCAGTATCATAGCTAAACCACCATCTCCCCCACTTTGCAAGTATAATTGCGAATGTGAATAGATGACTGTACGTCCATGCATTGTTAATTCTCGAACAAATCCACATCAAAGTATATCAGACAGTGCTCTACATATTTCTAACACTTCGAGCATAGTGCTTAATTTACAATCTATCTCTATGGTGATGGGAGTCACTGAGCATTCTTGCAGTCTTAGTGTAAAATTAGAGACTGAAAGACCCCCTCACATTGTCACTGACCAATCCGCCCAGCAGCACCATTACTGATTTAATCTGCAATCGACCAGAAGTAGACCACTACATTCCACGTCTCGTGAATGAATGGAAGTTGCCGAGTCATCGCCCATCCAAGTGCACAAGATTTCTCGATATGTGTCCATGTCGAGGAGGTCAGCACTCCTTATCGATGTATAGTAACAGATTTGAAAGTGTTGTGATGTAATAGCAGACGGTTAAGAAGAACAAGAAACGGGTGATTTTTATGCATGATGGAGCTCCAGACTGATGGAGTTTGAGGCATTTTTACGTAAATCAACCAAGCTATCAATTTTAAAGTATTATTCCATAGTCTTGGATCAGTAGCTGGAGGTATTGGTAAGAGACAACGTAAACACATGCACTCTTAAGGCTAAAACGTTCCCCACTTAAAACGGGCTATAATGTAAGATCGCTTGCATTTCTGACCTATCAGTCATATGGAATGTGGTGCTGTTAATATTCCAATATAAGAAATATATTCCAAGCACACACCCTTCTTCCCGGTTTCTCTATTATAAACTATGTTATCGATTCATAAAACTAAAAAACTATTGCCTTAAAACATCGCCTCTGTGTGATATGAGCACAATATAGCTTCCCAGAGATGTATAGCGTCTACTGTTCACATCCGATCAATGTTCATAAATTATACTACGCCTGCCTCAGCCCCATATACAGTGATCGTTAGTAATGGGGAATACCTCTTACAAGGAAACAGATAAACGCATACCAGCAGCGTCCGACATGTGAAAATTACAAGTAATTCCACTACTAACTCTGTAAACAGCACATCTGTCAGGTAAATGTATACATGGGGATTGCAGTGCCTCACAAGCACCTATCGCTAACTTAGTTATGAAGCTGAAGTCTCGATTTTACACCCAAGATGCGACAAGGGGATGGAGTACAACGCATAAATCATAGTTTGTTTAGAGGAATGTGTCACGATTCATCACACATGAGGTGGAAGTCCTCTGGTGACTGACAGGTTTACCGTTAACGATCGCAAGTAGTCAGTGCCTTAAACCACATACAGAACACGTGGCTGTATACGAATAGAACGCAGGCTGTGTCACACAACTGCACACGACAGCACAATGGAAAAATTGACCTGCAGCAACTTCTCCCTCTCTAAAATGCATCATCAGTCTACCATTAAATTGTACCTCATTACAGCTCCATCTCAATCGATCGCCCAGTCCACTCTCTGTCATCCTTTAACGCAGATGCATATAAGTTTACAGGCGGTTGGTTCTCTGTCTTCCTGAAAAGCGTCAAATACAGTAGTCAACTCGCATGCATCACCGGTACCTCAATAGACATACAGTATAATGCTGCCTCGACGGGGAAAAATTGACTGCTCCCATTAGTCCCTTCACTTCCATGTCGACGTTTTCTCAGATTCCTCTTGCTGCCACGTACTTGTCCCCAAATACAAATTGTTCTGCGCGAACCGGAAGATACGCAAACACTTCCTCAATTTCCCCACATTTCGGTGTATATTTGGTCAATTTATATCCATCCCCCGTCATTTTTCGCAATTCAATCGATTTTATGTCAGATCTATCCACGCGATCATGACATAACCTCTCGTTCCGTGTTCTAAAATTGTTTGTAAGTGTAGCACAGCTGCCAACACCTAGCGCAAATGCACTGATCGGGAGGTGTAGTATAGCACTGTAATCGATTGTGTCAAGTAACCTCCACACTGGAGAGCATTTGCTCTGTTTTCTGTATGTTGGTTTATGTCTGTGTATGTCTTTTATACCACCTCGTGTTGCAGTAGCAGGCATTGTTTCCATCGAATGTTCCAAATACACTTCTGTCACAGTAACTCAGCTTCGCCTGTTTCTACACGGGTTGCCGAAGGTGGTAGGTGTAGCTTTCTCCGACTTCTACTCAGTTCCGACTTACATTGGAACAATCACGTGCGAATAGCTGTAGGGGCGGTGGCGCAGAGTCTGAGGGGTAGTTGCAAGATACATAGGGGCTACCTAAAACCATGTTGGAATTTAACTGTAGCAGATAGGATCGAGAAAGATGGCTCGTTTTGATATATGAGAGTTCCAGAAATATGGTATGGCATTGAGACAGAATGCGATGCGTTACAAATTCTGGAGCAATATCTAGTGGCGGCGGCGTGAGGGAATTGTAGATATCTGTTTCATATCACGCTCATTAGCTGAATCACTTTCAAAAATGGATAATTTTAATACGGGGGTGCACCATCGGCAACGTGTAACTGCAGTGCTAGTGTGATAATACACACTCCGGCGATCACTGTCTATATTCAGTGTCATGGTATTTGTCTGGAACAAATAATGTCAGTCGTAGGTAATGCCATATGTGGATTTATAAAGCCGGTATAGCTTTTAATATGGATACTTGTGTGCACCTGTAGAACCAAGCCCGCTTCCGACAGTAACAGACGGTAGTTGTTGGGATCCGGTTTTTTAACATCTGGTGGTTTGTAAAACGATCACCGTCTCGGTATCTGTCTGGAAAAACCATGTGATTCATAGGTAATGCCATACGTGGATTTATAAAGCCGGGCTGTAACGTGGGTACTTGTGTGTACATGTAGAACCAAGACCGCTTGTGACAGTAAAATACAGTACTTGTTGGGATCCGGGTTTTTAACATGTCGGTTTGTAAAATGATTAAACATCTCTTTCTAAGACACGGTGGTGGTACTCGCAAGAAAAACTTATGACACCTGTCCACCCACAGTTGATTTTCGTTCAGTATTATTTCGTATCATCAACGATCAGTTATTGACGAAGTATTATACCGGGTGATCAAAAAGTCACTATAAATTTGAAAACTAAATAAATCACGGAATAATGTAGATAGAGGGGTACAAATTGACACACATGCTTGGAATGACATGGGGTTTTATTAGGCCGAGGGGGGAAACGGTTCTGAGAGTGACTTCAATCCACTGAGGGCGCTCTGGTCACACGCATAACAAAGTAAGACAAAGCGAAGATGATGTTCTTTACAGGAAATGCTCAATACGTCCACCATCATTCCTCAACATTAGCTGTAGTCGAGGAATAATGTTGTGAACAGCACTGTAAAGCATGTCCGGAGTTATGATGAGGCATTGGCGTCGGATGTTGCCCTTCAGCATACCTAGAGATGTCGGTCGATCACGGTACACTTGCGACTTCAGGTAACCCCAAAGCCAATAATCGCACGGACTGAGGTCTGGGGACCTGGGAGGCCAAGCATGACGAAAGTGGCTACTGAGCACACGATCATCACCAAACGACGCTCGCAAGAGATCTTTCACGCGTCTAGCAATACTTTTTTTTGGTTCTAATAAAACCCCATGTCATTCCACGCATGTGTGTCAATTTTTTACTATCTATCTACATTATTCCGTGGTTTATTAAGTTTTCTAATTTATACGGACTTTTTGATCACCCGGTACTTAGTAGTAGGGGTGAATAATAGGTTCGCCTTGAGCTTCAGGCTTATAAAGTATGTCTTTGTATCCTGACATATGCAAAGGAAATGACTACGTCCACTCAAACTTAAGGTATTGATTTGACTTCGAGTACTGTGATAGCAAAGGGAAGAGTATGTCAAGAATGATACTGATATTTCTATTTCCAGAGCCACAGCCATCAACAGGGTGTATTTTCGATACTTTGCTCATTGTCGACTGTCATTCAACTGAGACTGCGATCGTAACATTTAGTTGTGAGTAAAGGGATAAAATATATATGTGACCGGTTTCTTAGGATGATGATTCTACCTCTGCATGGTCAGGCTGCAGTGCCGGTGAACTGTGCGGCGGTGATTCACGTTTCCCATTAACGGTAGGAGCTGCCAGAATGGAGAGGCCTGTTGGAGTGTAGGAATGAAGATGAATTAACCGTGTTGTCCTCTAGACGACCGAATAGCGAACTAATACTTAGTATGTGTTGGATAGCCGTCGTGATCGCGTGGTAATTTGAGAAGATTGAATATGGAGGTGCATTTGAGCTGGACCGTTATTCCCTCCCATCTAAATTGTTCAGTTGACTGCTTCTGCACGTTTCGTGCCTTTATTTAATTGAGATAAGATCGATTGTGGTGTGTGCATCTAACATGTGGAAGACACATTTGCCGATTCTCAAGACATGAGAAACACCTTAGTTGACCTTGTAAATTGTAAGGATGATTTGGAATCTGATATATCATCGGCATCAGTATTCGTGAGAGGAAACATCAGTTTCTAGTTAGTCAGTGGTTTACAGCAAGCCCCAAATAGCTAAGTTTAAGGGTTTCTAGAGAAATAATTTCCAGTCTATATCTTCGGAATTACATTGCGTGAGCGGTACTGCTGTGCAAGCGATATTAATATGTGTTTGATATCGGGAAGTAACGTAAAATGGTACGATATTCTTGCAGCCATGCGAAATTTCATACGTTATTGTAATCTGGAGATGGGTGTAGAAAAGCGAGCAAGTAACGAAGCAGGTCCGGACCAGAAACGGAAACGCGATTGGGCCGAGGGGGGAAACGGTTCTGAGAGTGACTTCAATCCACTGAGGGCGCTCTGGTCACACGTTGGGGGTGGACGACCGCCCGACCTCGCAGTAAATATCTAGTGCTGCGAATATATGTACTGTGCTGTCTGTCTTCGTGGTAGATGTATGAATGATGTAAGAGGGCTGACTTTGTATGGTGCAGGATATGAATTGCATGTTTACTAGATTGATACGGTATGTGATGATATATTGATGGGTCAGAGATCGGTTTCATGCTGTAATATTCAAGTTCCTGTCCTCAGTGGGACAGCAGTGTAACTGAGTAAGAGTCTTTCCGTATTTCACGATATCTAGCGTAGTTTAATTGCCAGTGCAATATGGCGATCTGTGAAAAATAACGGCTGAAAGTCTGGTCTACAGAAAGAAAAAAAAAAACGATGGGCGATGTCTCCACACCGGTGGCATCAGTAATTCAGAGGGTAAATTCGATAAGAGCTAATCATACTGTTCCATTCATTTCACAAGATATCCTTTGTGCTGGGCTATGGGAGTCTCTACATAGTGGTGAGAATGTTTGTGTATCTTTAAAGCAGGAAAGGTAAGACGTGATGGACGGGATGCCATGTTAGGACCATCAAGAGGAATTCATTCGGCATTATTCTGAGCTATTTTCGTAAACAGTTTATGTTAGGACAAGAATTTCCACACGGACAAGCTGAGACATCATAAAAGCTCCTACAAGAGCGACTGTTAACTATTTCTGGGACAATATACAATTTCCAAAAGCTCGACTTGGCTCTTATTTTACAAAACCATGCGACGTCAGAATAACAATGAGAAACTTTTAGATGGTGAATCACCACGTGGACTATTCGCAGCGTGGTGTCAGTCGCACTGGGGCAGGTAAGCACGGCTGGATGCAACTCATATGTTCCATTAGGATTACTAAGGAGAAAGCAGCTGCTGCGAGAAGCCAGGTTGCTGCAGCCCTAACCTGCTATCCTGAGGGCGGGAGGCCAATGGACGCCAGAGCGATGCTTTGGCGGCCGCGGTCGGGTGGGGTAGGGGCCAGGGGCAGCAGCAGCGGCTGTGGAGAGGGCGGCGGTGGTGTCAGGCACTGGGTGGTGGGACGTGTATTTTATTAGAGATCTTTTGTTTAAATTGTATTACATCGATTTTACAAATCAATAGGATGCTGCAAATTAAAGAAAGCTACCCCACAGATGTGAAAAATAACGAGTTAATTAATTTGCATAAATCTTTTATGTCAACGTGGTGTTAGTGGTACAAGAGTTAAGGGGAGGGTGTGTGTGAGTGGGTGGCATGGAGCAGAACAGCAGGTTAAGTGCAGAACACTAGGTTAATTTGTATAATTTTTATGTAAAACGCAGTACAATAGTTTAATGGGGTGGGTGACAAAGAAGAATGCATCAGAAATAACGTTCAAAAGCATGTGAAATTTGAAAAGTGTACCAGAAAATGGTGGGAGGACATAACTAATTACGTAATTTGGTATCAAAGGCGGTAGAATAGTTTAAAGAAATGGCGGTGACATGGAAAACGACTTAAGAAAACAGTAGGTTGGCCAAACATTACGTTAAGACACCCAGAGTACAGTGCCAAACATTTGGTTATGGAACATGTTTGCTCCATGTAATCACTCCTTACAAGACGTACATGTTTCCAAGCAGCAAAAAATGATGAGCAAGAGAAATCCAACCCAGACAACAGATTCTTTATAAGTAAACAATATACCCCTTGAATTTCCTGTTATGAGGCCCTTCCTCTCCACCACCAGACCACCATCTGGGATTACATCCCGGAATGGCCGACAGTGTCCTCTGGTGGCAGTACTGTGTATGAGTTTCAGACCTTATGGTGAACACATTCTTTCCTCCAAAATCCGCCACCTTGGGTAAGCGTCCTTGCATCATCAGCTGACGTGACGGTCCCCATCTTGGATTACAGCACAGGATGGACGACACTACCGTCTGGTGGTGGTACTGTGTACTAGGTCAGTTGGACTCAGTACCCCATGGCGACCACACTGGATGGTGGTAGGGCTTCAAATTGTTTAAATAAAGACTGGTGCATGAATTCAACTGCTGACAATTAGCAAGTGTGTTTGCAGAGTCTTTTAGATGGATTATTATCTTGGCAATTTACTAGTTGTTTGGCCCGCTGGACATAAATGTATTTCATTATTACAAGTGGTTTACAGGTCTGTAGGCTGTGTGGCGTGATCCTAAGCATGTCAGAGCATGTGTTCTGTATCATTATGATTAATATACTAGCTTACAAAATTCATCCCTAAATAAATAAAGTGGACTCCTTCCTCTCTCCAGCAGCCCAGGACAGGCTGAGTCTTTTTCCCGCCAATCCCTAGCAAGAGGCTGTGGTCGGATGGCTTAGGTTAGTGGAGGTACCCCAATTGACCTACTTTCCCATCAAAATTCAAACTTCTCTGCAAAATCCGCTATCTTGAATGATGTCATCAGATGATGTCACAGCCGCCATCTTGGATGACGTTATTGCCGCTATCTTGGTTAATGGTACTTTGGGTTGGTACTGGCCTTGTCCCAATACTATCAGCAACCACTTGCATAAAATAAATTTAATTTCTTAATCTGTTACGGGTACTTAGTGCCCATCTGCAGTAGTTTATGCTCATCCCATTATTTGCGAGGGTCAACAGCCATATGCATACAGTAAAATGTCATGATCGTACGACTCATTTTGTTACATGACCACTGCATTTTTCTGTATGCATTTTACTGCTGACACTCGCAAATAATACGATTGGTATAATCTTTTGAAGAAGGGCTCTTAGTGCCCGAAACCGGTTAAGAAATTAAATTCCTCTTGTGCAATTTGTTGCTGATTATTTCGATGTATACAGCTACATTTGCTGCGGATGGATAAAATACTGAAGTTGGATATAATTAGGCCCTCTATCTGGCTTCTCGAAAGTTCTTGAAACCTGGAACATGACTGATCGACGATGTTACACCGTAATGCGCCATGGTGTGTATTGTCTCCGCTGGTGTGATTATGAGGACTCCATTGCGCCGTACGGCAGTTAACGGACATGAGATTCTTTCCCCGAAGATCTACGTTACCGACTCTCGCCCTGCGGCGGCGGGTGTCGGCCTGTTAATGCACTTCAGAAATTTGCGCTCCTGCTTTATCCTGCCCTAGCCGAAAGAGTTCACGATTTTAAGCAGCTGGACTGCGTTCTAACCTTCGCAGCGCTTTGCTTCTGTCCCTTATTGCACAACGACATTGATTGTTCGACCAGGGAACACGTTGCCTCATTTTGGCATGGACGTATCAGCGACAAGACATTTGTAACGCGGATCACGTTTGCACGCTGTCTCAACTGCCTCGCAGCGTCCAGTTCGCCTCGATGAGCATTCATTTTGATGGTTTACCTTCTGTCGGTCGGTGTGGCCGAGCGGTTCTAGGCGCTTCAGTCTGGAACCGCGTGACCGCTACGGTCGCAGGTTCGAATCCTGCCCCGGGCATGGGTGTGTGTGATGTCCGTAGGTTAGTTAGGTTTAAGTAGTTCTAAGTTCTAGGGGACTGATGACCTCCGATGTTAAGTCCCATAGTGCTCAGAGCCATTTGAACCATTTATTTTTTGTTTACCTTCTGGCTACGTTGGTTGTACGGTTTGGAAAGAAATTGGGGAGCGGTCGCTGGCTCCAAATCACTCGTCACCGGTCATCCATTGCCAGTGGCGTCACTCTTTACTCCACCTCAAGCGTCACTTATGACTGAATACCGAAATGCGTAGCTTATGGAGAGTTGGTCGATGTCTGCGCCCATTCTTTTTAATTCCCAACGCACATTGTTCTGGCTGGACTGTTAGTCACACTTACTTTGGAACTCACGAGAGATACTTTCCACTGATTTCATGCGATGTTTTTACATCCACCCTATGCAATGCTCGGTGGGCTCTACCATCAGTACATGAGGTTTGCCTTGTTCGTGATGTAGATGCGGTTGTTCCTTCACGTTTGCACTTCACTATCACGTCATCAACCGTCGACTTGGGCAGTTGTAGAATGGATACAGCGACCCAGATGGATTTGTAACTCAAGTGGTTTCCAATAATTAGTCCACTTTCAAAGTGTCTGATCGATCCATTCCGCTGTTACTGCCCCCCTTTACTGATAACACAATATTCCTCGCCTCCTATTAATACCTTCGTGTCCACCTCTTGTAATATCTAGCTGCGAATTCCGTATTACACAGGGTGTCCGGATACTTTTCCCCGGATGGTGTACTTCCTAATCTACTGTCTTATCCAAAGGACGAACAGTTCTTACGTGCATCATAATTGAACCGTGGATTTACATTCAAAATCTTTTCTTAAAGAACTTACTTTATTTACTGGCGATTCATCGAACATTAACACAATTAATCACACTATTTGAGCGTGGAAGTAGTTGCCAGTGAGTAACTGATTAAAACTAATTTCTTTCAACAAATGGAAATTTTATTCCAAAAAACCATTTCTTTTTATTAAAAAAATGATTTAAAAATAATAATCAGAAAGCACCTTCTAAATATCAAGCTACAATTTATTCAGAGGCAGAAATAACTTTTTTTTTTGACAGTATGAGCTTTCGGGCTGAGAAGCTTGCCGCTCCCTTTTAACACGGCCGTAGTCACGACCGCTAACAACAACCTCTGAAAGACTACACTGGCGCAAATCTGCAACACACCAGATTACTTTAAACTAAAAATTTTAACAACTCATACAAACACACAAACTATGCACCCTTTAGGGGGGATCCAATGGCACAAAACACTCACATTAAAAATATTACTTGCCACCGAATGTGCAACTTGTTTTTAAAAGAAAGCTCTTACGGTGGAAGGGTTTCAACTTTATATATTAAATGACCATTTAAATAAAAACCCATGAAATGTAGTCTTACATAAAATGTACAAACATGCTCTACATTACACATATACCGCCTCTCAACATGATAGGCAAGATAAAAACATATTTCAGCAATTCGGCCCTTACATCTTAAGCAATAAATTCGTTAACATCGAATGCGACAAACATGACAGAGCAGCTATTAACGTACGGCAGACCGACAGACAGACAGACAGACAGACACTACGTGCCTAACAAATGCGGACGAGAGACAGACGATCAAGATGGGCACGAGAGACTGACCAAGAAAACAAGTAGAATTTAACAAGTAAATGAACAGCATATCTCCAGTCACTTAACTTCTAATAAACTTCGATTTCTGGCGAAGACCTGGCGCAGTACCCCCAAAACGCTCTCCCGAACCGTCCGCTGCCAGCCGCTTCAACGGACGCAGGTAGGCGCGCCGATCTCCCGTCTCACGTCGTCGCAGTTCGCCCCAGCCAGACCGATGTCGTGGGTTAACTCCTGTTGCTTTCGTGTCGGCCGCGAAGCCACAACCCCTTGCTATACGGCGCGGCCCAATGGACTGACGTGGCGACCTCACATGCGCCGACGCTCAAGACGGACAAGTCATCTTGTGTCCCAGTGCGCGACAGACCAACCGATCGATCCAACCGCCAATAACCATTGCCTGAACAAACTCGAGCAGACTGGTGGCTTAACACATACTAGCATTCTGGACGACAGACAGATACTGTCTGCCCCACACTGACCCCGCTGACCAACTGACCAGACTCGCCCCACACTGACCCGGCTGACCAACTCACCAGACTCGCCGCCTCGCGAGCTCATAGCGCCCCTTAAAAGCACGTGAACAGGCTACCTTCCCCCTTTCCCACCAGAGGGAGACACCAAAGCTGCGATTGCCACAGTGGCGCCACCGCCAGAAACGGAGGGCGACTGCTTCACACAACGCGCTGCGGCGCGCTCTTCAAAACAGCAAATTTAGCACGCCTCAATAATCCACGACAAAAAACAAACTTTGACCTAGAACGGGGAGGAAATGGTGCCAGCACACAAGGATATGAAGAAGAAGACAATCTACTATTGTTCTAGTACTGGGTAGTTGTAATTGAACTGACGATGTTTCAATGCGGGCCATATACATCGCAGGATGCTGAAACATTGTAGGTATGTTCATTAACGAGTACGCTGACGCAATACGCTGAAAAAATAATAGTTCCGCAAACCATCAGCACGTGAAAATACAGCGCCATGCCACATCGAGATGCTGCAGTACTATGAGGAAAAGGAGACGCGACACGATATTGGGAGGTATCCCATGACTTATGTCAGTGTTAGTGGGTTAAAGCATATGGTCAAGAAATATGAGAAAAGATGAATTAGGTGGTGCAGCAGGAAGAGACCTTCGTTTTTTGACGCGCATGAGGCCGGGGAATACTGTTTGAACAGACAAGGCTTATTGTACTCTGCACCGTGCGGTGATTGGACAGTACTGTCGCATATACGGTTCCCGCCATATGTTGTGCATTAACATTCACTATATTCAGCTTTTTTTCTTTGAGGAGACGACACCTCATGGGCCTGCTAGGTGTACAGTGACATTTGCATGTTGTAAGGACATCCTTGCGCAACACGTGATTCTAGCTCTGCAACACAACTCTGTCCACATCACCATCTTCATGCAAGATGTGGCGACACCAGGTGTCACTTGTCAGGTGCTTCGAGAAACCTTCGGTAACGACCGCATCACCTCTAGCCAATTTGAAGATACGTAGCCTTCCAGATTCCCCGCCCTAAATCCATGTGACTTCTGGTTCTGGGGATATCTGGAAGATCGTGTCTATCAGGAATGTATCCGGACTCTTCCTGGTCTGAAGGACAGCGTACGATGACATATCGCTCTGATTACACAGGATATGCAGCAGCAACTGTCAACCATGCCATGTTACGAATGGAGCATCTTGCTGAGTTAGGAGTCCGTATTGAAGATGTCGTAATTGTCACCATACATAATTAAACGTACCTGAACCATAGTTATCATGTGTCTGATCGTTCCTCTCCTTTCCATGCACCCACAACAAATTCCGACTGGTTATAGCGCCACGTTTTCACCTGGTCGCAGAAAGTGGAACTAATCCCCCAGCACACCGATAAAAAGACATACCTACGACGTGTCAACGTCCTGCTATGTACACAGCCTGCAGTGCAGCACACAGAACACCGTCAGTTTAATCATAACGTCCTGGTACATACGACAGAAAAATTTCAGCAGTATGTGTGATTTGTTCCAAACATGTATGTAAAAGGCACGCTAAGGTGATTCTTAAGATTACAACAAAGGATGAACATTTTATGCAATGTAACGCGTAAAATCTTATGCCTCTCTGGTAAAAGAATCTTCGTGTTCAAAAATACATAATTTGGAAATAAAATGTCATCAAAATATCATTGAAGTCGTTATTATTCTTTTAAAATGGATATTTTAAATGATTATCTCATAGTAAGATGGAGAATTATGTTCTTTTTTGTGCTTTCTGATCAAACAGACCTGACGTGGACGTTTATATATCAAAATGTCATGTGACGACTTAAGAGTTAAAAACAGGCGCTTCCCATAGCTGAAATAGAAATGGCCGCTTCGCTGAACATTCTCTTCGCGGTTGTCACCTCTGTCCCACACTGTGCTCTTTAGCAAATCAGCAGGCAATTGGCAACGGTGCACAGGCAGCACGCGGGACGCATCGTGTGCGTCCCACTCTCATTACAAGGAGTTATAAGCACAGAACATTATACACTACTGGACATTAAAATTGCTACGTCACGAAGATGACGTGCTACAGACGCGAAATTTAGCCGACAGGTAGAAGATGCTGTGATATGCAAATTATTAGCTTTTCAGAGCATTCACACAAGGTTGGCGCCGGTGGCGACACCTACAACGTGCTGACATTAGGAAAGTGACCAAACGATTTCTCATACACAAACAGCAGTTGACCGGCGTTGCCTGGTGAAACGTTTTTCTGATGCCTCGTGTAAGGAGCAGAAATGCGTACCATCACGTTTCCGACTTCGATAAAGGTCGGATTGTAGCCTATCGCGATTGCGGTTTATCGTATCGCGACATTGCTGCTCGCGTTGGTCGAGATCCAATGAATGTTAGCAGAATATGGAATCGGTGGGTTCAGGAGGGTAATACGGAACGCCATGCTGGATCCCAACGGCCTCGTATCACTAGCGGCCGAGATGACAGGCATCTTATCCGCATGGCTGTAACGGATGATGGAGCCACGTCTCGATCCCTGAGTCAACAGATCGGGACGTTTGCAAGACAAGAACCATCTGCACGAAAAGTTCGACGACATTTGCAGCAGCGTGGACTATCAGCTCGGAGACCGTGGCTGCGGTTACCCTTGACGCTGCATCACAGACAGGAGCACCTGCGATGGTGAACTCAACAACGAACCTGGGTGCACGAATGGCAAAACGTCATTTCTTCGGATGAATCCAGGTTCTGTTTGCAACATCATGATGGTCTCATCCGTGTTTGGCGACATCGCGGTGAACGCACATTGGAAGCGTGTATTCGTCATCGCCATACTGGCGTATCACCCGGCGTGATAGTATGTGGTGCCATTGGTTACACGTCTCGGTCACCTCTTGTTCGCATTGACAGCACTTTGAACAGTGGACGTTACATTTCAGATGTGTTACGACCCGTGGCTCTACCCTTCATTCGATCCCTGCGAAACCCTACATTTCAGCAGGATAATGCACGACCGCATGTTGCAGATCCTGTACGGGCCTTTCTGGATACAGAAAATGTTCGACTGCTGCCATGGCCAGCACATTTTCCAAATCTCTCACCAATTGAAAACGTCTGGTCAATGGTGACCGAGCAACTGGCTCGTAACAATACGCCAGTCACTACTCTTGATGAACTGTGGTATCGTGTTGAAGCTGCATGGGCAGCTGAACCTGTACACGCCATTCAAACTCCGTTTGACTCAATGCCCAGGCTTATCAAGGCCGTTATTACTGCCAGAGGTGGTTGTTCTGGGTACTGATTTCTCAGGATCTATGCACCCAAATTGCGTAAAAATGTAATCACATATCAGTTCTAGTATAATATATTTGTCCAATGAATACCCGTTTATCATCTGCATTTCTTCTTGGTGTAGCAATTTTAATGGCCAGCAGTGTAACTGTAGCTTATTTGCCCAACGCTTGGTACTATTCTTTACTGTTGCCCTTAACGAATACTACGAGAAGAATGTAGTCGTTAACACGCATGCACTAAAGTCAAAATCACCACCAAACCTGCAAAGCACACTCTGTAACGTGCTCTGTGGTATGCTGACTCTCGCTACTGCGTATCTCCCATCCATTTCTTCTAAGCTGCACAGGACTGCTAGGTATGAACATTTCTTTCATTTTTTCCCGTCACGAAGTCCTCTACCTTCTTAAACTGAGAGGGGTACTTGATCCATACGCACTCAGTTATTTCTTGGATATAATCAGAACTCTGTCTTTCCAGTTCCGTTTCTACCCGCTTAGGGTGGAAAAATTTTAGTGGCTGCAAAGGGCGGAAAAATTAATTTCAGATCCAACAGCGAAAAAATTCGAAACCGGACTCATCTCGGACGAAACCAATCGGTTAGATCACTGTGCAATCGGGGAGCTTAATAAAAGTTGCAGAACTCTCAATAGAAAATGCAAACAAGGTGTAATTTATTTATTTAATAGCAAGAAAATGCATGCTGAAGAAGATGAGATTTAGTATTCATTCTAAAAACATTTCAGTTAAAAGTGAAACGAAATAACACAACGATTATCCAAATGACCGAGTTTGATGCTTCGGTGTGTCTGCCATCGGTGTAGCATAATATATGAATTCAAGGAAAAATTCATAGACTCCAGAAAATAGTTCCACACCTTTATTGGTCTATCCTGTTGCAATAAAATAAAATAAATACTATTGTGTTCTTGTTTAAAATGTTCAGTATACTCTTCCTATTTCAATTATTTTGGAACATTTCGACAACTGAGGACAGAAAAATAAGAAACCGAGGACATTTGTCGAAGTCAAACAGTTTAAAAGGAATTGAAGACACAGCATGAAAATAAGAGAATTGTCCCCAGAAAATGCCGCCGTCTGGTCATCTGAGTTTAATGATTAAAAGTATTACAGGACGCGTACGTTGTTGTGCCGTTGGATGTTGATGATGATGTCTTCCCCTGCCGTTTTTACCCTTTACAGCACCCTCTACTTCCGCAGAGGTTATTCCTAGATGTCTTCAATCACGTTCTATGATCCTGTCCATTCTTGTCAGTGTTTTCCATATGTTCCTTTCTTCGCCGAATCTCCTGAGAACCTCCTCATTCTTTACCGTATCAGTCCAACTAATTTTCAACATTGTTTTGTAGCACCATATCTCAAACGCTTTGTTTGTGTTCTGTTCCGGTTTTCCCACAGTTCCTCATTCACTACCAGACGTTCTCAGAAATTTATGCCTCAAATTAAGGTCTGTGTTTCATACCAGTGAACTTCCCTTTGGCAGTTTGCTGTGCTACTCTTCTTTTTATGTCTTTCAAGCTTTGTCGGTCATGGTTATTTTTGCTTCATAGGTAGCAGAAATTCTAAACCATGTCTACTTCATGATCGCCAGTTTTAACGTAAAATTTCTCGCTGTTCTGATTTCTGCTACTCATTACTTTTATTTTTTTCCGGTTTACTGTCCATCCGTATTCTGTACTCATTAGACTGTTCATTCCAATCGACAGATCCTGTAATACTGCATAACTTTCAATAATGGTAGCAATATCATCAGTGAATCTTATTGATTACCCTTTCACCCTGAATTTTAATCCCACTCTTGAACCTTTCTTTTATTTCTGTCATAGCTTGTTTGGGGTACAGATTTAACAGTAGGACCGAAAGGCTATATCCCTATCTTACGCCCATTTTAACCCGAGCACTTCGAACTTGGTCTTCTAGTCTTAGTGTTCCCTCTTCGTTTTTGTACATACAGCATATCACCCGCCTTCCTCTACGGCATACTCTTGTTTTTCTCAGAATTTTGAACATCATGCACTAATTGATATTGTTAAACGCTTTTTCCAGGTCGACAAATCATATGAATGTGTATTGATTTTTTCTTTGGGCTTACTTGCATTATCGATAGCAACGTCACTGCCTGTCTCGTGCCTCTACCCTAGAACCAAACTGATTTTCATCTAATAGACGCTCAGTTTTCTTTTCCATTGTTCTGTATGTTATTCTTGTCAGCAGTTTGGATGCACGAGCTCTTAAGTGTATTGTGCGATAATTTTCGTACTTACCTGCCCTTACTATCTTCGGCATTGTGTGGATGATAGTTTTCCGAAAGTCTAATGATAAGTCACCAGTCTCACAGATCCTACATACCAACCTGAATGGCCGTTTGGTTGCCACTTCTTCCAACGACTTCAGAAATTCCAATGGAATGTCATCTATCCCTCTTGCCCTATTTGATCTCAAGTCTTCCATAGAGCTTTTATATTCTGATTAATACTGGAACACCTTTTTCATCCAGATCGGCTTTTAATTTAATCTTCTGTCACGTCGTCAGGAAAGTCGTCTTCCACACAGAGGCTGTCATTGTACTCTTTCCATCTATCTGCTTTCTATTCTGCGTTAACAGTGTAATTCTCGTTCTACCTTTAATGTTACCACTCTTGCTTTTAATTTCACTGTAGGTTGTTTTGGTTTTTCTGTACGCTGGATCAGTCTTTCCGACGATAATTTATTTTCCGATTTATTCACATCTCTCCTCCAGTCATTTCTCCTTTTGCCTTCCTGTCCCTGCTTATTTCATTCATAGGTGATTTATAGTGCAGTAAATGTGTTACCCTGGGTTTCTTCGCAGTTATCTCCCTTGTCGCCATCTCTGACTGTTCAACATCAGTGCCCGCCCTTATTGGAGATGTTCACTTTTATCTGAGCTGTCTACTCTGGCATTACTTATAGCAGTATCCACATCCTCAGACAACTTCAAACGCATCTTGTTATTCCTCGGTACTTCAGTATTCCACTCACTTCAGCACTCTTTGCTATCCTTCCCCAGTTTCCCATCTTTTTTAAGATTCTCTTAAAGATCAGTCTACTCTTCATCATTACTAAATTACGATCTGAGTCGATATCTCCATCTGGGTAAGCCTTACAATCTAATATCTGATTGTGGAATCTCTATCTGACCATGACGTAAACGAATTGGAAGCTTCCAGTGTCTGTGGCTTATTTCCAAGTATTGTTATTTTTGAACAGAGTATTCGCTGTTACCATCTGATATTTATTGGAGAACTCAATCTTCTCCTATCACAGTCCAGTTTCCACGCCCGTATTCTCCCGTAACCCTTTCTCCTATTCCTCCTCCCACAACCACCTTCCGAGAACTAGTATCCTGTAACTAAAGGTAGCACGAGTGCCGTATTGGAAGTATTCCAAAGTAGTTTGTTTGAGCGTCCGTAAACCTTGGCTGCTCCGTTGTCCAAATATGTGCCTAGGGCCTCAGATAAGATGACTACTGCAGTGAGGAGACTGCCCTCGGCGCTCCAGCCAGTAGTCCAGTATGGCTAGCGGCGCACAGGAAGGCCAGCACGTGCTGAGGGGCCCGCCGCTGACGGAGGCGGAGGTGGCGGGGGTGGAGCTGCCCCTGGCGCCCTACCTCGTTCAGAAGCTGGCCGCCCACGGGGACCGCCTTCTGCAGGTCGGTCCACTGACCTCTACACGCACTCATATTCTGCCGGTCGGTGTGGCTGAGCGCTTCTAGGCGCTTCAGTCTGGAACCGCGTGACCGCTGCGGTCGCAGGTTCGAATCTTGCCTCGGGCATGGGTGTGTGTGATGTCCTTAGGTTAGTTAGTTTTAAGTAGTTCTAAGTTCTAGGGGACTGATGACCTCCGATGTTAAGTCCCGTAGTGTTCAGAGCCATTTTAACTCATATTCTGTATATCCGGTACTTACAGTGTATGTGTTATAGCAGACTACTAGGTGCTATCCAAAACCTTCAGAGGTAGCCTAAGCTTCTTCCAAAACGTAAGGGTCCTTGCTATGAACCTGAAAGCAAACACCAATCTTCACAATTTCTGTTGATCCATTGTGGATACGGGACAGCGGCCGGTCACCTATTAACTGAAGAAATCGTTAAACAGCGGTATGTTTTGAGAAGTTATTTTATTTAGGTCCCTAGGCGCTCCATGTATAAAAAATCAGATATATCGATATTTGTACATCTGAAGGCGTCAATATCTGGATTCCGTGAATTCGTTTTTGGAGTGTTTTTTCGAAGTAAATACGCCAAAAACGAATTCATAATATTCAGATATTGATGGTTCCAATTAAGCAAGCATCGATATATCTGATTGTCTACACTTGGAGTGCATATGGGCCTGAAGATAGGATTAATGGGATACCGAAATTGGTTGTCTAAATAAAATAACTTCTCAAAACATACGGCTATTGGCGATTTTCCTTGGTTAATAATCTTCATAATGGTTTAGGTACTGCACTCGTACCCAGGAAGTAGTGCGTTTACATCCCAGTTTGAGTCCTTTGAGCCACACTGGGTGAATGTTCGCATGTTTTCTCCAGTAGGTTCAAACTCCATCAGTTCCTCTCCTCGCTTACTTGGATCACTGTTTCTAGCGACCCTGCTGTATTTACGACTTAAATTCTATCTTACCTTCCTTCGTTCCTATTCTTCTTAGCCACTTCTTTGTTAAGCCGTTCTCTACTGTAGTGATCTCGAGAAACTATTTTGTGACATCGGATACCACGCAAATTACCGATGAGCTCGCCCCACGTTGGGCGCCAAAATGTAGTGCACTGCGATTTTCTTCTCACTCTGCTGTCGGACGTGAAATGACGACCAGATGACTGATGAGCTTGCCCCACGTTAGGAGCCAACAATTAATTGATATCAATAATTTAATGTAATAAAACACAAAAGATACAAAATTAAGAGGTTCATGTATGAATGTAAAATATTGCTTATATGATCAAAACATGAACGAAATGAATTTATTTTCGTACTGAAATTTCCTGGCAGGTTAAAACTGTGTGCCGGACCGACACTCGAACTCGGGTCCCGAGTTCGAGTCTCGGTCCGGCACACAGTTTTAACCCGCCAGGAAATTTGATATCAGAGCACACTCCGCTGTAGAGTGAAAATTTAATTCTATTTTCGTACTGTTTACAAAAACCAGAACAAAATCATAAATCTCAGGACCGAATTGGCTGGACGTGGACACGACGCAGTTATTAAGGGGAAGGAGGAGGGGGCGAATCGTCTCACCATTATTCGTTATCGTTCGTCGCGTACTGCTGTCGGCCACCCTCATCTGGAATCTCGGCGTTGGGGCGGGGCCCAGCTACGATTTCCGCGATGTCTGACAGTTGTCGGTCGCGTGTCCGATGCTGTACTATCACGGTGTCGAAAGGCGGACGTTGGCGATGTGTGGAGGAGCGCCCATGTCCTCTCGCTTCTGCATTGTCTCCATGACTCCCACCCCACTTGCTTCTCTTCCATCTCTCAGCTCAACTCCTCTTCGAAATATTCTTCCTTCCACCGCTGTCATTGGCAGATAAAATTTTCAATGCAGCCTAATTACAGATCGCCGTTTCATAGCCACGCCTCTAAGTGTGGGGTGGAAATTTCCTACCTGGCGCGGGCTGGCGTGTGGCTCGTGAATCGGCATCTTTCTCACGATTTCACATTCCTTTCCTGCATTCCGAAGCTGTTGGGAAAGCAGCTACACAACACTTCTTTATAATCGCTCTCTCTGCATGAGGCCTGGACAGACTGACGTTTGGCTTCCGTCTCAAAATCTGCCAGAGTCCGAGATTTATAAGGAATGTCGAGAAAAACATCTTCTTAAGGACGCTGACATCGTTCTCACGCCTCCCTGCGCCAATTCCCCACGCTTTGCGTACGCTAATCCCTGTGCCCATAGGGTGCTGGAATTGTCGACACATTACTGGTTTCTAAGGACAAATGTAAGGATGTAGAGGCCTATCTCACTAGGGGTAAGATAGATACCGCCTACAGGAAAATTAAAGAGACCTTTGGAGATAAGAGAACGACTTGTATGAATATCAAGAGCTCAGATGGAAACCCAGTTCTAAGCAAAGAAGGGAAAGCAGAAAGGTGGAAGGAGTATATAGAGGGTCTATACAAGGGCGATGTACTTGAGGACAATGTTATGGAAATGGAAGAGGATGTAGATGAAGATGAAATGGGAGATATGATACTGCGTGAAGAATTTGACAGAGCACTGAAAGACCTGAGTCGAAACAAGGCCCCCGGAGTAGACAATATTCCATTGGAACTACTGACGGCCGTGGAAGAGCCAGTCCTGACAAAACTCTACCATCTGGTGAGCAAGATGTATGAAACAGGCGAAATACCCTCAGACTTCAAGAAGAATATAATAATTCCAATCCCAAAGAAAGCAGGTGTTGACAGATGTGAAAATTACCGAACTATCAGCTTAATAAGTCACAGCTGCAAAATACTAACACGAATTCTTTACAGACGAATGGAAAAACTAGTAGAAGCCAACCTCGGGGAAGATCAGTTTGGATTCCGTAGAAACACTGGAACACGTGAGGCAATACTGACCTTACGACTTATCTTAGAAGAAAGATTAAGGAAAGGCAAACCTACGTTTCTAGCATTTGTAGACTTAGAGAAAGCTTTTGACAATGTTGACTGGAATACTCTCTTTCAAATTCTAAAGGTGGCAGGGGTAAAATACAGGGAGCGAAAGGCTATTTACAATTTGTACAGAAACCAGATGGCAGTTATAAGAGTCGAGGGACATGAAAGGGAAGCAGTGGTTGGGAAAGGAGTAAGACAGGGTTGTAGCCTCTCCCCGATGTTGTTCAATCTGTATATTGAGCAAGCAGTAAAAGAAACAAAAGAAAAATTCGGAGTAGGTATTAAAATTCATGGAGAAGAAATAAAAACTTTGAGGTTCGCCGATGACATTGTAATTCTGTCAGAGACAGCAAAGGACTTGGAAGAGCAGTTGAATGGAATGGACAGTGTCTTGAAAGGAGGATATAAGATGAACATCAACAAAAGCAAAACAAGGATAATGGAATGTAGTCTAATTAAGTCGGGTGATGCTGAGGGAATTAGATTAGGAAATGAGGCACTTAAAGTAGTAAAGGGGTTTTGCTATTTGGGGAGCAAAATAACTGATGATGGTCGAAGTAGAGAGGATATAAAATGTAGGCTGGCAATGGCAAGGAAAGCGTTTCTGAAGAAGAGAAATTTGTTAACATCCAGTATTGATTTAAGTGTCAGGAAGTCATTTCTGAAAGTATTTGTATGGAGTGTAGCCATGTGTGGAAGTGAAACATGGACGATAAATAGTTTGGACAAGAAGAGAATAGAAGCTTTCGAAATGTGGTGCTACAGAAGAATGCTGAAGATTAGATGGGTAGATCACATAACTAATGAGGAAGTATTGAATAGGATTGGGGAGAAGAGAAGTTTGTGGCACAACTTGACCAGAAGAAGGGATCGGTTGGTAGGACATGTTCAGAGGCATCAAGGGATCACCAATTTAGTATTGGAGGGCAGCGTGGAGGGTAAAAATCGTAGAGGGAGACCAAGAGATGAATACACTAAGCAGATTCAGAAGGATGTAGGTTGCAGTAGGTACTGGGAGATGAAAAAGCTTGCACAGGGTAGAGTAGCTTGGAGAGCTGCATCAAACCAGTCTCAGGACTGAAGACCACAACAACAACAACAAGGCAGGTAAAATGACTGCCACCAGGCCAGAAGAACTCAGATGCTTTCGCGTGTACAATCTTGGCGTCCAGTCCAAATGGCTGCAGGTGTCCATCAGTTCTTGGCACGCTTCTCGTTGTCAGACCGGCCGTTCGCAACGTGTCCATCCTTGAACGAGGCGAGGCCCGGATTCCCGCTGTGTGCTTGCAGAACGTCTGCAGTGTCCTCTCCTCTGGGGTTCGCCTCAGGGTGCCCACCTCGGCCACTCGCGGCGAGTTGGCGAAAGTGGCCGCGGTCGGACGTATTACAACATGGAGCATATGAAAACTCGGCAAAGGTAACGTTATGGCCAATTAAAAGTTCCTGGCAGTCTCAAAAAAATGTGCGGGACTGGAAGTCGAACCATGAAACTTACCTTTGTTGGGCAATGCTCCTACCGACTCCACTATCGAGGCATGACTTATGACGCACCCTCGGTGGTTTAATTCCTCAATCTGGTTAAATCATTTCTCCGTAATAACCTTTCCACCATCAGTGTTAGTTGAGCAAGGTATGCTGGACAACTTCTGCGATGTTTGTAAAGTAAGAGAGAAATATTGACGGAGCAAGGCAGCAGGTCGATTCGTGGTTGGATAGCTCACTCGGTAGTTGTATTACAGGCCAAAGGCACGGTTCCGGTCTCGATTCCCTGTCCGACAGTACACACTCCACTGGAGAACGAAAGGCTCATTCTGCCAAGGATGAGCCATTTCTCAGCAATTTCCTTTCCTCCAGGGGTGCAAATTCTGCTGGGAGTGTAGGAGAACTTCAATGAAGTTTCGTAAGTAGTGCAGAACTGTCTTATTCGTCAAATTCTCTTGGCATCCAATATAAATGTGGCAGGAAGGGAACTCCCTACCACCGAAAGTAGTGGTTGTTAAATGGTTCAAATGGCTCTGAGCACTATGGGACTTAACATCTGAGGTCATCAATCCCCGAGAACTTAGAACTACTTAAATCTAACTAACCTAAGGACGTCACACACTAAGGTCGCAGGTTCGAATCCTGCTTCGGGCATGGATGTAAGTGATGTCCTTAGGTTAGTTAGGTTCAAGTAGTTCTAAGTTCTAGGGGACTGATGACCTGAGAAGTTAAGTCCCGTAGTGCTCAGAGCCATTTGAGCCAAGCAGTCCATGCTTCCCAGTCAGAGCACGCTCAGACGCAACAGTCTGCGTTGTGGTCTTAATGGCAGCTACAGGCGGGGAGGTAATTCCCTAGTGCAGCCGCTGCTGGTCTCCGACCATTGTAGTGGATGACACAGAACGTTGCAGGCAGTCCATTACTTGTTCTCAGACTGGAGGCGCAGATAAGTAGTTACAGTGTGCTTGCTGCACAACACGACGATATCATCTTGTGATGTCAGAGGTTGTCTTCCGGGACCTTGGCGATAAGTATGCCTGCTCTCATGTCTCCATGCAGTTCACCATGGGGTCATTGTCCCACCCAGAGGCCCCGCAAGTCTGGATACTGCACAATTCGTCAACCTGGCCCAATGGAGATTCACAGTGGGGCGGGGCACCTTTTTAAACTTTCGCTGTCTTACACAAGTATGTAGCATCTGTCCCTCACGGTGATCACTCAACACTTGATATTGTTCACACTCCGTATACAGAGTGTTCGGAAATTCCCGTTACAAACTTCTGTTACTTCTAGAGGGGAAGTGAGTGCGTAATATTTTGAATAGGAACCCATGTCCGGAAAAGTACCGTTTACGTTCTACGACGGTTTAAGTACAGATGTTTAACTCCCACACTTTTGCTTGAGGAACTGAACCAGGACAATTATTAGGCAACAATTCGAAAAGAAAATCCATTTATTACTTAGGCACATTCAATATTACCTGTTTACATTATTCTAAAACAAAAAAGAACCCAGCATAACATACGTACAGAACAGTCCTGCGCATTACAATAGCGGCTCGATGTGGCGACCACCACCGCTGCTACAGACGTTGTATCTACGAAGCATGTTCTGATCTCAGCTGGTGTCTCTTCAATTTCTAGTGCAGGGGACAGAACTCGTGCCAGCAGATCTTCCTCTGCCTCTAAAGGAGTCTTGGAAATTAAGCTTTGCATAAACTGTGATAAATAAATATTCCGTTATGTTTCCTTCCTCATTGTTGCCAAATAACTGTAATACGCTATGACGAAATCGGCCCCTCAGACAGAAATGGACAAGTTAAACATCTGCATTATAACCGCCATAGAACGGAAAAGTTACATTTCCGGACACGTGATTCTATTCAAAACGATATGTAGTCACTCACCTCTACAAGTCCTAATGGTTTATAACGGGAATTCCTGAACTCCCTGTATAACCTAGTAACAAGACTAGACACGAAGAAGGCACTCTGATGACTGTCTGCCTGTACAGACAACTGCAAGTCTATGGTTCAAATGGTTCTGAGCACTATGGGACTTAACATCTACGGTCATCAGTCCCCTAGAGCTTAGAACTACTTAAACCTAACTAACCTAAGGACATCACACAACACCCAGTCATCACGAGGCAGAGAAAATCCCTGACTCCGCCGGGAATCGAACCCGGGAACCAGGGCGTGGGAAGCGAGAACGCTACTGCACGACCACGAGCTGCGGACAAACTGCGAGTCTAATGATTTACATAACCGCTAATGATGTGTACGTGTACGAAGCTAATTGGTGACCTACCAGTGTACGTGTACGAAGCTAATTGGTGACCTACCACGCCTTCTGGGTGGTTGTGTTCTTTTGTCAGGCACTGTGCCTTGATGTCTTAATAAACACATCAAAAGAAGTTTTGCATTACTCGGGTTCCCAGAACACCTGAAAATAGACGTTGACTGTGGATATTGTATCACAGACACAGTCCCTTTGACTGTTCATAGATGTCACTAAACCCGCCCAAAGATGTAAACAACCATGCATGAGCAGCGCCTATTAGACGGAGGGGGTCTGACAGTCGATCAGTTCCAATTATTCCACCAAGAAGGAGATACATGGCTCGTGTTGTCTGTAGTTCAACCATGCCTAGACGATCAATACCGCGTTTCGACGCGTCCGTATTGTTACTTTCTGCCAGGAAGGACTCACAACAAGGGAAGTGTTCAGGAGTCTCGGAGTGAACCAAAGCGATGTTGTTCGGACATGGAGGAGATTCAGAGAGAGACAGGAACTGTCGATGACATGCCTCGCCGGCCGCGGTGGCCGTGCGGTTCTGGCGCTGCAGTCCGGAACCGCGGGACTGCTACGTTCGCAGGTTCGAATCCTGCCTCGGGCATGGGTGTGTGTGATGTCCTTAGGTTAGTTAGGTTTAAGTAGTTCTAAGTTCTAGGGGACTTATGACCTAAGATGTTGAGTCCCATAGTGCTCAGAGCCATTTGAACCATTTGAATTTGACATGCCTCGCTCAGGCCGCCCAAGGTCTATTACTGCAGTGGATGGCCGCTACCTACGGATTATGGCTCGGAGGGACCCTGACAGCAACGCCACCATGTTGAATAACGCTTTTCGTGCAGCCATAGGAAGTCGTGTTACGACCCAAACTGTGCGCCACAGGCTGCGTGAAGCGCAACTTCACTCCCGATGCCCATGGCGAGCTCTATCCCTGGTCGTCGTCGCTGCGACTCACATCGTCACCGCGCACGCAACGCCTTGGCTGGGAAGCAGATTGCCGCCGCATTGGAAGCCCTCATTCACGCGATGGGGTTCGACGGCGGCCGCCAACGGCAGCCAAAGCGCAAGCGAACGCGACGGAACAGGAAGAGCCTGCAGTGCTACAACTGCCAGCAGCTGGGGCATACTGCGCGCGGGTGCAAGAACGCCGTTGCGTGCTTGAAGTGCGCGGCGGCCCACGACACCCGCAGTTGCACGAAGCCTCGTGGGGTGGCCAGCAGCTGCGTGAACTGCGGCGGGCCACACGCCGCCAACTCGCGTAGCTGCGGCTACCTCAGAGAGTCACGTCATCTGCCCGCCGCACCACGCTCTGCGGCGGCGTCAAGCGCCACGACGGCCGCCCCGCCGCCCCGCTCCGGCGAGGGCTGCGAGCCGCGCCGCCTTGAAGCCGCCACCGGCCATGCTATGGTCGGCTTTCAAGTCGCCTTTACGGCCGAAAGGGCCACACTGAAGGAGGAGCTCGCAGCTGTGCATCGCCAGCTCCAGCAGCTGCGCGATGAGCTGTGGGATATCAAGAAGAAGCCGCCAGTTCCCGCCGCCGCCCCCCTCGTGAGTCGTCCGGTGGGGGTCGATGCGGCCACGCAAACAACCGCCGCTCCGCCCCCTGCAGCAATGCAGGAGATGGCGCCCATGGAAACAGACGATGTGACGCCACAGTCGTCACACTCCACCAAGGCAGCTGCAAGCAAAGGTGCTGTGGCAACGACCGACTCCTCCCATGTAGAGAAGTCTACCGCAAAGAAGTTGCAGCAACTGAAAATACCAGATCCGCACGAGTTGCAGTCGTTCCTTAAGAACATTGCGGCGTCGCTACAGGACGGGTCCTACCCATTCTCTGAACAACCGTACCCCCTCTCAGTACCACGTGCTAGACCTCCTACCCTCCCCCATCGCCCCCACCGCTTTAGCAAGTCTCAGCTCAAGTGGCTAAATTTCGTGACAAAAGAGGAGTTAACCCTAATTGACAAATATCCCATCTTTACGCCAGACGATTGGCAATTATTCGCAGGACTAGCAGAACTGCATGTGACGGGCCATATACCTTCCTACCTGTATAATTCTGGAACCTAGGTAGCAAAGCAGTGAGAGAGCATCATCATAAGTCGGCGTGAGTCATTCTAAACCTACCGGCCAGCCATTTAGGCCGTTCGTTTCCAGCGTCTCCTACTGTTCGTCTGACTATCCTTTCATCTTTCTTCCTTTTGTTGAAAAAAAAAAAAAACAGCACAAATGTCAAGCAGACATCCAACCGCCATGACATCCCACACCAATCTTTAAGTAAGAAGGAGAAGCGTCTTAGTTACGCTAGAACTTCGCCAACTGCAGAGGGTACAATCCCTCAGTCTTGTGCGTCTGAGTCTGCGTCTGCGAGGTCTATCTTTGCAATCACGACACCACGCAGCGCGGTACAGATGTGCCGAACAACGTGCCGCATGGACAGCTCAGGATTGGCATCACGTTCTCTTCACCGATGAGCGTGAGTTTCCAAGAAACTTCAATTAACGGAAATAAAACGTTCCCCGCAGTTGAATTGCCATCTGAAGGAGCGACGAACTATCACAACTCCGAAACCATGAGGATTTACATGAAGTAAAATTATCATCAAAATTTCCCTTATCACTACTGTTGTGGACATAGGTCTGTAAACGATGGCTGTGCGAGCGTATAAATGGCTGAGACTACCGGTTCGCTTTTTTTTTTTTTTTAAACTTTCCGCTTACATTCTGGAAAGTTACTGTTTATATTTTTTATTGTTTTCTTTTCTTTATTTTGTTATTAGTGGATAGTCTTCGACTTTCTCCTTTGTATTAACAAAGATCAGGTGGTTTGTCGATTCTGCTTGTGGATTCATGAAGAATGGGTTTGTTGCTAATAGCAAATACAGACAGTGCGAGAGTGGTTTCCTTTCCCTAGGAGGAACTATTTCTGCAGCTAATCAGAACGCAGGTGCTAGCCCACAGGCAAGTAACTGGGCACTAATGCGGGTTAAACATAGACTGTAATTTTCTATAATCCGTTCCATTTTCGTGTATCTTAGTTTCAGTGATACTTTGTTCTCCATTGGAAGTCTAAGAAATTTGGAAATCATTAGAAAGGCGTTGCTTCACAGTAGGGAAGGCAAACAAGTGCTCATAGCCCTTAAGTTACGCGTTTTAGAGGCCACGTTTACGAGACATTTTTTTTCTTGTTTTGGTACATAGTACCACCTCTGCAAATTTCCTAACCTTCAATCTTATCAAGTACCGGTATATGTATTCCCCTGTGAGAGGTATTAGAACCATTTCCGTTCATAACTTTTGATTCGGCCGTTTCTGGAGCAGGCTCCTTTACCTCAAATTGATACATTTACTTCTTCCCATCATTTCCGAAAGTTTGTAGCATCATCACCGAATCGCCCTGTATACGGGGTGAATTATCTAAGATTTTCTCCGCAAATACTGCAGAAATTGAAAGTGCTGTTGATGTGCCGTTTTCACAGAATGAATTGGTAGTCAGAAGCCTTTACTGTCATCCAATAAACATATTGTAATAATAATTAGAAAGTGTATTTTTGTGCAAACATACACTGTTTTCAATGGAACAATGCCTACTGACATTAATAAGCTAAACGTAGGGTAAATTAGAACGTCACTGGCGTTTGTTGCAGGATTCAAGTGCGAGTCGCTTACGACGTATCGTATTTTGCAAAGTTCCCACATCGACACTTGTTTGTGACATTCAACCGGCGTAGTTGCTAGGTACGTTGTTCTTATGTTTGCTTTCAGTGTCCTTGTGTGATCTTTGAGTACATTGCGACCTGCTAGTCAGTTAGTGTGTGACAATCCAAGTAGTAGGTACTGTGTAGTCTTTGGGATTTACCAATGCAGAAAAAGCCGACATGCTCATGGTGTATGGACAATGTAAGAAGAATATCGTTCTTGTACGGTATATCATCTCAGCAATTATTTATCAATCTCTTCAACCTGTTAAGCAAAAGTAGTAGTTTAACACCTAGACAACGTCACAGAAAGAAGTAAGTGACGACAAATAGGAGGAAATTAATATTCCCGCTGCTGCTGCAGTTGAGCCGCACGAGAAGTGGCATGAGTCAGGCAAGACTCCTACGCAGTCTCCATCGACATAGGTTCCATCCCTATCAAATCTCTCTATATCAATAGCTGCATGGAGACGATGAGAATCGTTTAAACTTTTGTACATGGTCATTAAGACAGGATACTTCAGATACATCATGTATCTTGTTTAGTGATTTATCAGTCATGACCGGGTAAACCGCCGAAATATGCAATATTGGTCTGTTGGCAATCCCCGTTGGCTTCTTGAGGTGGAACGTCATTTTCCATTTCCCGATGTGAGCTCAGCTCAAAGGCCCGTTTTTCATAAACGGAAAACTGAACTCGAGCAAATATTTCAGCCTCCTACAAGACCATCTTTCACGGATGTTAGACGACATTCCTCTGCAATCTAGGAGGAACCTGTGGTTCCTACACGATGGCTGTCCAGTCCATAGTGCAGGAAGTACATCAGCATGTCTTCGCGAATTATTTCCAAATCGTTGGGTTGGACGCAGAGGACCTGCTTCTTGACCGCTCTGTTCCCTGGATTAGACGCCTGCAAACTTTTTTCTATGAGGAAAGTTGAGGTTTTCTACAAGGGCACACCAACTACATCCGGGTATATGCAACGACATATTACTGCAGCCTGCTCGGACATCTCCGCTGATATGCTAGCATGTGTGCAGCAGTCGTTCCGTACCAGACTGGAAGCGTGTATTGCCGCTGCCAGTAGTAATTTTGAACACAATCCGTGATGATCAGTTGTCTCGTACTGGTCAGAATGCACATAACTAGTATATGTATTTGTGTTGATCTTTAGTGTGTGCTAGTATGGGTATTGTACAAGTGTAGGCCGTGAGAACTTTTTAAAGTATGGCGTCTCCCAAACGACTTGTACTAGAATCCTCCAACAAACAACTCAGTCATTCAAAATTACCGAAATTTTGGCTTGTTAATGTCAATAGGCATCGTTACATTTTAAAAAAGTGTATGTTTTTTCAAACAATACACCTTCTAAGTATTATTACAATCTGTTAAATGAATATTAATACAATCCCCTGAATACCAAATAATTCTGTGAAAACCGCTCATCAATAGCACTTTCTACTTCCGCAACATTTGTGGTGCTAATTTTAGGTGATTCATCCTGCAAAATACAGTATGAGCCACTAATATGTGAGGGAGAAGGACACATAAACAGAATCTACGAAAATTCCACACGGTGCTCAGCGCGGCTAGAAGGGAATCTGGTTCTTATTTGTCCTGTAGCACACTGTTTCCCTCATCACAGGCGCTGACCGATCGGAGTGGCTGCCGGGTTTGAGGCGCCGTGTCACGGGTTGCGCGACCCCTCCCACCGGAGGTTCGAGTCTTCCCTCGGGCATGGGTGTGTGTGTTGTTCTTAGCATAAGACAGTTTAAGTAGTGTGTAAGTCTAGGGACCGATGACCTCAGCAGTTTGGTCCCTTAGGAATTCACACATATTTGAACATTTGAACACAGGCGCTGCTCTCTCTTCAGTTTACAGATAAAATTATGTTCACTTCTGCTGTGGCTGGCAGATGAAGCGTCGTGTTATTGTGGCGCAGGTGGTGGCGGGCCAAGAGTCGCGGGCGGACTGGGTGCTGCGGCAGGCGGCGGCTGAGCTGTCGGCGCTGCAGAAGGCGGTCCCCAGCCTGCTGGAGGGCGACACCGTGGCCGTCTGCTGCAGGAAATCAGTGCTCTTCCTGCCCGCCATGGTGGCCACACTCTGCTCTGGAGCCGTCTGTGCCGTCGTCAACGCCGACCTTCCTCTCGGTGCGCATATCACCTCCACTGTTTTTATCAGCCGACTCTCTCACTCGTCTGTTACATGCTACAGAAATAGCAAAGTAATCTTCGTCATTCGTCATTTGTTTTGTGGTGTACTGCTGCTGGTAAGCTTTTCGAGGTATAAGGTCGTGGTCCACGAAACTTTTCTGTTCATAATGTTTCATACAGAATTGCGCTGGGCATTTTCAGAGGTGTTGCTCCTTCGTTTAGTCTTGCCGACCGATAGGTCGGACGTCTGAGAGCGACGTATATTACTGTATAAAAAAGGACGTGGCCGGAGTTGCACGTGGTAAGCAGAGATGATCCTTGTCAAAGATAAAATTTAACTTTCGATTGTCTTCCTGTCAAAGATTAAAAATCTTTTATCGATTCGGCAGAGATGCTGTGCATATATCGCTATATTTTATGGTCTGTTCTTTCCTATTAAACTCAGCGACATATGGACAGTAGCTCTACAGAATCACTATACAGCTTTGTCTTTGATAAGATAACAGTCGATGCGTAAATTTTATCTTTGACAAGGATTATCTCTGCTTATCATGTGTACTCCAGCCACGCCCCTTCTTCTCAGACGTCCAGCCCGTCAGTCAGCAAGACACAACGGCGGAGCAACGTCTATGAAGACGTTCAGCGCAGAACAGTTTCGTGGACCATGACCTTAAACCCCGAAAGGTTTACCACCAGCAATGTCATCCGGGCGTGAAAGCCTTCACTGTAGTACACTGCCTAGGAAAGTAAGTGAAGCACTCAGAAGACATGACTGAATGCCAGTATAACTTCAACAGGTATGTGAAAGATTCAGAGTTGCAATTCTCTGTGACAGAACGGGCATCAGAGCGAATTACTGCGCTTCATGTTTACTGCTGTTAACAGCCGTGTATAAGGGTCATGAACAGCGTCAGATACTGGAGTTCACTGTGGAGGAAACGGAGAGGCCACATATTGGTGTTAGATATCATTGTTAGCATCTGTCAATTTTGAAAGTGGGATTATTGTCGGTTCTCCAGTTCCCCAGCGAATCGTGCAATATTCAGATTTTTCGGGCATTCATATGTGTGTCTTGGCGTTGGAATGGATGGGAATATGATGGAGGGGACTGCCGAGGACGAGCTTACCATGAGAAAAAGATTGAATAATCAACGAAACAATAAAATTCTACGAGTCGGGACGTGGAATGTCAGAAGCTTGAATTTGGTAGGGAAACTAGAAAATTGGAAGCGGGAAATGCAAAGGCGCAATCTAGATATAGCAGGAGTCAATGAAGTGAAGTGAAAACAAGGATTTCTGGTCAGATGAGTATAAGGTAATATCAACAGCAGCAAAAATGGTATAACGGAAGTAGGATTCGTTACGAACTGGAAGGTAGGGAAGAGAGTATGTTACTGTGAACAGTTCAGTGAAAGGATTATTCTTTCCAGAATCGACAGCAAACCAACACCGACAACGATAGTTTATGTATACATGCCGACGTCGCAAGCTGAAGATGAAGGGATAGAGAAAGTGTGTGAGGATATTGAAAGGGTAATACAATATGTAAAGGGAGATGAAAATGTAATAGTCATGGAGTACTGGAATGCAGTTGTAGGGGAAGGAGTAGAAGAAAAGGTTACAGGAGAATATGGGCTTGGGACAAGGAATGAGAGAGGAGAAAGATTAATTGAGTTCTGTAAGAAAACTCAGTAATAGCGAATACTATGTTCAGGAAAACGCCGGGTGATACGGGAAGATTTCAGTTAGATTACATCATGGTCAGACAGACGTTCCGAAATCGGATACTGGATTGTAAGACGTACCCAGAAGCAGATATAGACTCAGATCACAACATAATAGTGATGAAGTGTAGGCTGAGGTTTAAGACATTAGTCAGCAAGAATCAATACGCAAAGAAGTGGGATGCGGAAGTGCTAAGGAATGACGAGATACGCTCGAAGTTCTCTAAAGCTATAGATACAGCAATAAGGAATAGTTCAGTAGACAGAACAGTTGAAGAGGAATGGACATACCTAAAAAGGGCGATAACAGAAGTTGGGAAGGAAAACATATGTGAAAACGAGGTAACTGCGAAGAAACCATGGATAGCAGAAGAAATACCTCAATCGATCGATCGAAGGAGGAAGTACAAAAACGTTCCGGGAGACTCAGGAATACAGAAATACAAGTCGCTGAGGAATTAAATAAATAGGAAGTGCAGGAAAGCTAAGACGAAATGGCTGCATGAAAAATGTGAAGAAATCGAAAGAGAAGGGATTGTCGGTGGGACTGACTCAGCATACACGAAAGTCAGAACAACCTTTGGTGACATTAAAAGCAAGGGTACAACGGGAATTCCACTGTTAAATGCAAACGAGAGCACGGATAGGTGGAAAGAATACATTGAAAGCTTCTATGATGGGGAAGATTTGTCAGATGTGATTGAAGAAGAAACAGAAGTCGATTTAGAAGAGATGGGGGCCCGGTATTAGAATCAGAACTTAAAAGAGCTTTGGAGGACTTGAGATCAAATAAGGCTGGAGGGATAAATAACATTCAATCAGAATTTCTAAAATTATTGGGGAAAGTGGCAACAAAACGACTATTCACGTTGGTATTAGAATGTATGAGTCTGGCGACATACCATCTGACTTTCGGAAAAACATCATCCACACAATTCCGAAGACGGCAAGAGCTGACAATTGCGAGAATTACCGCACAATCACCTTAACAGCTCAAGCATCCAAGCTGCTGACAAGAATAATATATAGAAGAATGGAAAAGAAAATTGAGGATGTGCTAGATAACGATCAGAGAGAAGCAGTTGTAATGTTGCGTTAATAATGCAAGCAAAACTGTAGAAAAATCAAGACACATTCATAGGATTTGTCGACCTGCTAAAAGCGTTCGACAATGTAAAATGGTGCTGAGAAAAATAGGGGTAAGCTATATTGAGAGACGGGCCATATACAATATGTACAACAGCCAGGAGGGCATAACAAGACTGGACGACCAAGAACGAAGTGCTCGTATTAAAAAGGGTGTAAGACAAAGTTGTAGTCTTTCGCCCCTACTGATCTGTACATCAAGGAAATAAAAGAAAGGTTTTGTAGTGGAATTAAAATTCAAGGTGAAAGGATGATACAATTCGCTGATGACATTGCTATCCTGACTGAAAGTGAAGAATAATTAAATGATCTGCTGAATGGAATGAACAGTCTAATGAGTATGGATTGAGAGTAAATCGAAGAAAGACCAAGGTAATGAGAAGTGTTAGAACTGAGAACAGGGAGAAACTTAACATCAGGATCGATAGTCACGCAGTAGATGAAGTTAAGGAGTTCTGCTACCTAGGCGGTAAAATAACGAGTGACGGACGGAGCAAGGAGGGCATCAAAATCAGACTAGCAATGGCTAAAAGTGTATTCCTGGCCAAAAGATGTCTACTAATATCAAATATCGGCCTTAATTTGAGGAAAAAATTTCTGAGAATGTACGTCTGGAGTACAGTAGTGAAACATGCACTGTGGGAAAACCGGAACAGAAGAGAATCGAAGCTTTTGAGATGTTATGGTACAGACGAATATTGAAAATTAGGTGGACTGATAAGGTAAGGAACGAGGAGGTTATGTGCAAAATCGGAGAGGAAAGCAATATGTGGAAAACACTGATAAGGAGGAAAAAAAAATGGTTCAAATGGCTCTGAGCACTATGGGACGTAACATCTGAGGTCATCAGTTCCCTAGAACTTAGAATTACTTAAACCTAACGACATCACACACATCCATGCCCGAGGCAGGATTCGAACCTACGACCGTAGCGGTCACGCGGTTCCAGACTGAAGGGCCTAGAACCTCTCGGCCATACCGGCCGGCTTATAAGGAGAAAGGACAAGATGATAGACGTGAGGGAATGACTTCCATGATACTAGAGGGAGCTGTAGAAGGCAATAACCGTAGAGGAAGACAGAGATTGGAATACATCCAGCAAATAATAGAGGACGTAGGTTTCAAGTGCTACTCTGCGATGAGGAGTTTAGCACAGGAGAGGAATTCGTGGCGGGCCGCATGAACCAACGTGCATGGTTCCATCTATCAGGTTACATCAACACAGACAGCAAATACTGGGCTGTAGTAAGTCCTATACAATCGGCGAAACACCACTACATGATGAAACAGTTGGAGCTTGGAGCGCGGTGTCAGCTCCTTTCCAATGTTCCCCTGCCTTCCGACGACAAGTAATGCACTTCGTGCACTAACCTGTGTCATTTTGCACCATTGTTCGACGACTAGCAGCAGCTGCGCTGGGGTGTTACTGTCCCATGCGTAGGCTTTCCTTAACACTACAACGCGATCGGCTGCATTTGGAGTGTTGCCCTGACCGGGAAGAATGGACCGCTAGAGAAGAACGTCGCTAACAGTTCAGCGATGAATCGCGGTTATGCACTGTCCCGGATGACGATCGCTGGCGACTAGGGGAGAGGTTCCATACCGCCAGTCATTTAGATAGGCGCAGGAGTGTTACTCGTGGTTGGGTAACCATCGTTTATGGCTTCAGATCGCAGCTGACAGTTATTGAGCCAAATCTGTCGGCAACATCGAACATGACAGACATCCTGCATCCTCATGTGTTACGTCTCGTTTGACAGCATCGTGGTGCCGTTTTTTAACTGAACAATAGTCATCTACACATGGCAATTGTCTCTATGAACTGTCTGAGTGAAGTTGAGGTACTTTTGTGGCCACAAAGTCTTCATATCTGTCTCTGACACAATGCGTGCGGGGCAAGTACAGAAGTCAATTCCGTCCCATGGCCAACATTCAGGGTATCAGGGACGACTAACAACAGTTTACCTCGGGAGAGAACACAGCAGTTATTTGACGCACCATCAATCCAGGCCACAGGGGACGAAAGGACATACTTATAAGTGGACTCAAACTGCCAGGTTCTTTGCAAATTTGACTCGATTTTGTAAAGATTACATACGCTCTCAGCCCGTGAAGTTCCATTGTGGATCCTCTTCTACCACTGAGTGCTTAACTTTTTTTTTTTGTTAGGAAGTGTGTATGGGAACGGCTTTCTGCGGAGGGCTAGTATTTGCATTCGCAAATGCCGCCTTCCCTCCCCCCTCCCCTTCCCCCGCGTTTGCCAGGGTGGTATTCTACGAAGATGAGTAGACTAAATTCGTTACGCCACCGCCGACTCACACACAGAGAGACATATTTTTGGCGGACACTGAGTTTCCATAGATCGCTCTTGAATACATTCGCATCAGCAATGGCGGCCGAGGATTTCCGCCGTACGAAGTCACCCTCGTTATGCCAATGATCTCGTCAAAGAGGGCGGAGGAGCAGACTCAGGTTAAGGCACTCTTGCCCTTGGTGTGAGGAACTGCCTTTAAAAGACGGAATAATCAGCAATGTTCACCGGCATGAGGTTACAGAAGGCAATGGAAACCAATGCATTAAAGATACACAATGAGTATCCACAGGACATGTGGCCTATAATTGAAAAGGCGGCATGATGATCTCTCCATTGGGAAAAGATTTCAGATTAGTACGCCCATTCTGATCTACAGGAGGAGACTGCTAAGAGAGAGGTGACCATGAGGAACTGATTGAATAACTAACGAAAGGGTAACATTCTAAATGTCCGGCATGGAATGTCAAAAGTTTGAACGTGGAAGGAAAGCTAGAAAATCTGAAAAAGTAAAGAGGCTCAGTCTAGTTATATAGTATGTGAAGTGAAATAGAAAGAAGACAATGATTTCAGATCAGATGAGTATAGGGTAATATCAGAGACAGCAGAAAATGGTATAACGGAAGAAGGATTCGTTATGAGTAGGAAGGTAGGGCAGAGATATCGGGTTACTGTGAGAAGATCAGTGATAGGGGGTTATTCTCATCAGAACTGACAGCAAACCACCACCGACAACAATGGTTCAAGTATACAAGCCGATGTCTCAAGCAGCGGATGAAGAGAGAGATAAAGTACATGAGGATATCGAACGGGTAGTTCAGTACATAAAGGGAGATGAAAATCTAATAGTCATGGGGGATTGGAACGCGGTTGTAGGAAAGGGACTATAGCGTTACAGGACAATATGGGCTTGGTAGCATGAACGAGAGAGGAGAAAGACTGCATTCTGTAATAAAATTTCAGCTAGTAATAACGAATACTCTGTTCAAGCATCTCCTTAGAAGGAGGTATACCTGGGAAAAGGCCGGGACATACGGGGAGCCGGCCAGAGTGGCCGTGCGGTTCTGGGCGCTATAGTCTGGAACCGGGCGACCGCTACGGTCGCAGGTTCGAATCCTGCCTCGGGCATGGATGTGTGTGATGTCGTTAGGTTAGTTAGGTTTAATTAGTTCTAAGTTCTAGGCGACTGATGACCTTAGAAGTTAAGTCGCATAGTGCTCAGAGCCATTCTTGAACATACGGGGAGGTTACAGTTAGGCTACATCATGGTCAGGCAGAGATCCCGATATCAGATATTAGATAAGTTCTCTGAGGCTATAGAAACTGAATAATTTAGTTGGCAGCTCAGTTGGAGTGGGATGGACGATCACAGAAGTTGGGAAGAAAAACGTAGGTACTATGACGGTAAATGTGAAGAAACCGTGGATAACAGAAGCAATACTTCAGAAGGAGTTCAAAACTGTGAAGAAAAATATAGAAGTATTAGTCAATAAGGAACGAAATAAATAGGAAGAGCAGGGAAGCTAAAACGAAATGGCTGCATGAAAAATGTGAAGAAATAGACAAAGAAATGATTCTCGGAAGGACTGACTCAGCATATAGCGAAGACAAAACAGTCTTCGGTAAAATTAAAAGCAAGGCCGGTAACACTAAGAGCGCCATGGGAATTCCACTGTTAAATGAAGAGGAGAGAACGTATAGGTGGAAATTATACATTGAAGACCTCTATTGGGGGGAGCGGGAGGGGGGAGATGACTTGTCTGATAACGTGATAGAAGAAGAATTTAAAAGAGCTTTTGACGACAGAAGATCGGATAAGGTGGAAGGGATAGATAACATTCCTCCGCAATTCCTAGTATCAGTAGAGCAATTTTCCATAAAACGAGTATTCACGTTGGTGTATAGAATGTATGAAACTGATGATATGCTATCAGGGTTCCGAAAAAACATCATACTCAAATTACAAAGAAAGCAAGGGCATATAAGTGCGAAAAGTATCGTAACATCAGCATAACATCTCATGCATCAAAGCTGCTGACAAGAAAAATGTACAGAAGAATGGAAAATTGAGGGTCTGTTAGATGACGATAAAGGCACCAGAGAGGCAGTTCTGATGCGGTTGATAATGGAAGCAAGACTGAAGAAAAATCAAGATACGTTCATAGAGTTCGTCGATCTGTAAAAAGCATTCGACAATGTAAAATGGTGCAAGATGTTCGAAATTTTGAGAAAAATAGCTATAAGCTATAGGCTATGCACAAGAACCGAGAGCAACATTAAGACTGGTAGACCAAATACGAAGTACTCGCATAAAAATGGGTGTAAGACAGGGATGCAGTCTTTCGCATCTTCTAAGTACGCTGCGAAAAAGCAATGACGGAAATAAAAGAAAGGTTCAGGAAAGGGATTAAAATTCAAGGTGAAACGATATCAACGATAAGATTGGCAATGACAGACTGACTGAGTAACAACTTAGTTACCACTTCTTTGACTTGAAAAATTGCCCAAAACTGTTTGAAGAGTCGTAATTTATGTTAACCAGTTGGTGCCCGGCGAATAAGCAAGATCAGTTCGGTAATCAGAATGCATTTTCCTAATGTAAATCGACTGTGTATTGTCTCACAATCTTATGATAAAATAATATGCCAGTACACAACAAAACGCGCGATTTCATCTGGCTTCAGAATTGAAATCATAGCTAAGTAGAACAGAATATATCATTGGAGGCCCAAAAGAGTATAAACATTACTATCATAGCTACAAGAACTATAAGGTTTCTCGTGTTTCAATAAAGACAAATGCTGTTATTCGTGTTTCTTCCTTTGTTGTTTAAGTGAGTATAGTGTACACCAGAGCGTAGCGTCAATGGCAACACTAGCTTTTTTTTTCTTGTCATTTCCTTTAGTGTCATAAAGTTGAACTCTTCTTCACAGATATCCTGAAGATGTTCCAAATTATGTCCTTTCAGTTGAGTAATGATTTGGTACCCAGCTAAGAACAGCTTTGTAATGGTCCGCCAGGTTGCGAATAATGTAGTGGATAGAGCCATGACTAATGATCAGTTTTCCAACAATTTTATGTTTCTTTTCCGTCAGTTCAATAATATCTTGAAATAACAGAGCTTTTTATGATGCAGGCAGCCAGTGACATGCCCAACTTTTCAACTTTCTGTGCCACTAATATATCTGCTGAACCAACTATAAAACATGCCAGTTTCTTACTATGGTACTTCAAAAATATGATACCGCGTGATGCTCGTCTCTGGCACTTGTTTCTCTAAATTTGATTATGATGGACGGCAGGATGGTCCCTTAGGAAATATCATCGTCTGTTTCGTCCTGATCTTTCCCATTCTCGAATTGTGCCCAGTCTTAATGGCTTCATTATCAACGAGGCATTAAATCTTAATATTCGTCTCTCGTTCCCTTAAAGTTGATGACCTTAAAGGTCACTAGTACCCCTAACTTAATGGTGTTCATATAGCTTACTTGTAAGAACAGCTAAACTTCAACCTTCTAATGTTATTTCTTAACTGAGTGTAGAAATGCGACAATACGTAAGTAGCGTGCTACAAGTTGGGACTATGGAGTAGACCGGAAGCGTGTTCGGATAGCTGAATCGGTTAAGGCGACCACTCATGTAAAACGGGACATCCTGGTTGGCGTCCCAGCTCAAATGGTTCAAATGGCTCTGAGCACTATGGGACTCAACATTTGAGGTCATCAGTGCCCTAGAACTTAGAACTGCCTAAACCTAACTAACCTAAGGACCTCACACACATTCATGCCCGAGGCAGGACTCGAACCTGCGACAGTAGGGGTTGCGCGGTTCCAGACTGAAGCGCCTAGAACCACTCGGCCACACAGGCCGGCTGTCGTCCCGGTCCGGCACAAATTTCCACTTGTTGCCGCTGAACTCATTTCAGTGGCTGATAGTGGCCGATTGCAGAATTTCTATTTCATTTCATCATGATCGTAAATATTTGTGATGTAAACGGCAAATTCGTTTTCTTTTTGTGGCAGAGAGCCTTCGCAGAGCGCTACAGGAGCTGAAGCCAGCAGCAGTGATGTGCGAACGTCCGACAGCCGAGTCCGCTTCCGACGCCAGGCCGCCTGGGTGCCCCCTCCAGCTGCTGGGGGCTGCCGAGGCAGTGCCTGACGCTCAACAAGTGCTGCTGAGCAGCGCCCAGGCGCTGCAGGGAGACAATCTGAGGCCCGCCATCGCGCTCCTCACGTCTGGCACCACGGGGCAACCCAAGGTCATTCGGATACCTCGCCGCAGTATAGCTCTAATGGTGCACGTACTCACGTAAGGCTAATTAACCGCACATATTTCGATCTTTGGTAGTTGATAATCCTCCCAATAAACTAAACATGCTGTGCTTTGAAAGCTGCACAGATCTTAACAGTTGTAGGATTAGGAAATTGACTACTGGCCATAAAAATTGTTACACTAAGAAGAAATGCAGATGATAAACGGGTATTCATTGGACAAATATATTATACTAGAACTGACATGTGATTACATTTTCACGCAATTTGGGTGCATAGATCCTGAGAAATCAGTACCCAGAACAACCACCTCTGGCCGTAATAACGGCCTTGATGCGCCTGGCCATTGAGTCAAACAGAGCTCGGAAGGCGTGTACAGGTACAGCTGCCCACGCAGCTTCAACACGATACCACAGTTCATCAAGAGTAGTGACTGGCGTACTGTGACGAGTCAGTTGCTCGGCCACCATTGACCAGACGCTTTCAGTTGGTGAGAGATCTGGAGAATGTGCTGGACAGGGCAGTCGAACATTTTCTATATCCAGAAAGGACCGTACAGGACCTGCAACATGCGGTCGGGCAATATCCTGCTGAAATGTAGGGTTTCGCAGGGATCGAATGAAGGGTAGAGCCACGGGTCGTAACACATCTGAAATGTAACGTCCACTGTTCAAAGTGCTGTCAATGCGAACAAGAGGTGACCGAGACGTGTAACCAATGGCACCACATACTATCACGCCGGGTGATACGCCAGTATGGCGATGACGAATACACGCTTCCAATGTGCGTTCACCGCGATGTCGCCAAACACGGATGCGACCATCATGATGTTGCAAACAAAACTTGGAATCATCCGAAAAAATGATGTTTTGCCATTCGTGCACCCAGGTTCGTCGTGGGGTTCACCACCGCAGGCGCTCCTGTATGTGATGCAGCGCCAAGGGTAACCGCAGCCAAGGTCTCCGAGCTGATAGCCCATGCTGCTGCAAACGTCGTCCAACTGTCCGTGCAGATGGTTGTTGTCTTGCAAACGTCCCCATCTGTTGACTCCAGGAGCGAGACGTGGCTGGACGATCCGTTACAGCCATGCGCATAAGATGCGTGTCATCTCGACTGCAAGTGATACGAGGCCGTTGGGATGCGGCACGGCGTTCCGTATTACCCTCCTGAACCCACCGATTCAATATTCTGCTAACAGTCATTGGATCTCGACCAACGCGAGCAGCAATGTCGCAATACGATAAACCGCAATCGCGATAGGCTACAATCCGACCTTTATCAAAGTCGGAAACGTGATGGTACGCATTTCTCCTCCTTACACGAGGCATCACAACAACGTTTCACCAGGCAACGCCGGTCAACTGCTGTTTGTGTATGAGAAATCGGTTGGAGACTTTCCTCATGTCAGCACGTTGTAGGTGTCGCCACCGGCGCCAACCTTGTGTGAATGCTCTGAAAAGTTAATCATTTGCATATCACAGCATTTTCTTCCTGTCGGTTAAATTTCGCGTCTGTAGCACGTCATCTTCGTGGTGTAGCAATTTTAACGGCCAGTAGTGTATGTCACACATCATGTAATGATAAGCTTTTGAATAAATCTGACATTATAATACCAAGAAATACAAATTGCACATAAAAATTTTGGTGTACCATACCAACATGAAGACAAAAACGAAGTATCTTTATTTTCTCTGAAATTAGTCTCTCGTTGCAGTACATCTGTAAACGTCGGTAAAGATAACTCAAACTGACAGCGGGGGTCTGTGTTTATAATCCAAAGTTTCGATGTTACGTTTACTTAGATGTTCACAAAATTTGAGGCAACAACCGTGCGATTCGGTTATAATGTTTAATCAGCGCATTCGCGAACTGTTTCGTAGCATCACGTCTCATACCCTGTGATGACTGTTCGCAAATAAGACCGATCTCTGACATACGTGTCAAGTTAAATCGCCACAAGATCCCTTCTTCATTCTCTTCTGATTGCCGTTAAGCTTTTGCGGCACCAATTGAAGACAGTCCTATCTCTTATCGATCTTTCTGACAACTGAATGATTTGACGTCCTGCTAACGTAGATAGAATTTGTGTGCTACTCTAAATTTGACACTTCGGCTGATTTCATTATGGCGCATTCCTGTTCTAGATGAACACTTGTGGTACCTGTCACTCATTTTTTAGGAACGCATTAACACTTACTAACGACATTCGTTTGTTGGTTGATGATGAGACTATATTTTCCTGAAATCAATTTTATATAGCTCCAAAAGAATTTTGTGACATAGAGGTGTGAAGAAACTGATATTACTATGGAAATAAACAAATTTTTCTTTATCAGATTCCAATCCACAAACCGTCATCACTTGCACACTCGACAATTTGTGAGAAAGTTTGATGCTAGTGCCTTGCTCTGTTGCTCACAATTAGACTGGACGACGAGTGTTAGACCGCAATGCATTCGAATGACCGCAGAAATTGTCAATATTACCCCCTTTTGGGGCATGGGTTCAACTACATTTTTGATATGTGCCTGAGAAATATGCTGTCACTTCTGCAGCAGAAGAGTGTAAAGCTGATGGTCTACACCTTCTACATTATATTATTTAAGACAGTCATGCTGAGTGGAACTGAAGATAGTGGAGCACATGGGCTTTGTTTTCAGGTATTATCCTCAGCTTGTACCACGTCTGGTGCCAACGAACAAGTAAATAGTTGCGATAGCCCATAGAGATGTTTGATTTGTCAGTGTCACTAAAACAGATCGTACTAAATGTCCATGTTCCTTTGCCTCTTAGATGCCAAACAACTGATGTAAATCAGTTTTATATAATTCTGATTTTCATGAAAGCCATCGATCCAACAAAAAGTTTAGAAGTTTTTGCATAAGAATCGGGCATACTTTCAAATTTCACGCAATCTGCAAATGCAAAGAAATTTATTATATTATCGTAATTAATTTGCGACTTGTCGAACACAGTAGGCAGAACCATTCGTGATATTTCCTACGTTTGAAGGTTAAGGCATATTTTAACATTTACTGGTTTGGGGCTTGTGTTCATAGCATTTTGTCATAAGTTTAATAAACACAAGAGGTGCGCAAAACAGAGACTTAAAATCCCAGTATCCAATTTCCCACCTCCAATAACTATTCGAGGTATCCTGCTACGCCACTATATCCATATTCCGCCACCATCCCTTATCCATCCTCTCCCGCCGGAATATTAACCAACTGCAGTAGTAACTGGGTGGGCTGAGTACACTCGCAGATAATTTACTACATTTTCCATTTTTTTAATAAAAAAGATAACTTGAGCACACTAGGGGGTAATTTGCTGACCAAACACGCCCACGAGATATATAAATGATTAAACTTTAACCGTAAGGCACTGTATTAAATTTTTGTAGAACAACTCTTTTGTTGTTGTTGTGGTCTTCAGTCCTGAGACTGGTTTGATGCAGCTCTCCATGCTACTCTATCCTGTGCAAGCTTTTTCATCTCCCAGTACCTACTGCAACCTACATCCTTCTGAATCTGCTTAGTGTATTCATCTCTTGGTCTCCCTCTACGATTTTTACCCTCCACGCTGCCCTCCAATACTAAATTGGTGATCCTTGGATGCCTCAGAACATGTCCTACCAACCGATCCCTTCTTCTGGTCAAGTTGTGCCACAAACTTCTCTTCTCCCCAATCCTATTCAGTACTTCCTCATTAGTTATGTGATCTACCCATCTAATCTTCAGCATTCTTCTGTAGCACCACATTTCGAAAGCTTCTATTCTCTTCTTGTCCAAACTATTTATCGTCCATGTTTCACTTCCATACATGGCTACACTCCATACGAATACTTTCAGAAATGACTTCCTGACACTTAAATCAATACTGGATGTTAACAAATTTGTCTTCTTCAGAAACGCTTTCCTTGCCATTGCCAGCCTACATTTTATATCCTCTCTACTTCGACCATCATCAGTTATTTTGCTCCCCAAATAGCAAAACTCCTTTACTACTTTAAGTGCCTCATTTCCTAACTCTTTTATCATACGGAAATCAGGAGTCTTCCTTAACTTGTTTGTTAACAATATTTTTAGTATCTGCATCTCTGGTAATCTGGTTGTTCCCCAATTTTATCTTTTCTCTAACTTCGTTCTCATCTAATTTTATCATAGATCCACCATTCAGCTTTTGAATATTCTTATAGTTTAAAGTGAAACCCTTTACCTTCAGCACTGTTTTTTAATCATGTTTCTCATAATAATAGCTTTTCGGGTCAGTCAAAGCCCAATCTGTAATCCAGTTATTTCCTAATTCATCAGTCCATTCGCCTGTCATACAAACTTTTCCCACAGTGTTTTTCCGATTGGCAATATATACTACAGAAACAGTATCAAAATATATGTCAGATTCTCCAAATTTATCTAACATATTATACAACCTAAGCCTTGCATCTGATGTAGTGAATGTTGCTATAAAAATATTTGTGGATGATTTTACACATAACAATCCTTGAAATTGTATTTCATTTGAACCATATCGTCGTTATTTAACTTTATATTATCTAATCGTTCATTCAAAAGTATCTCATAAAATTATTGTAAATCTGTCACATACTCAGACGTACTCATATTTTGCCTTTGTTCAAATTTTCCCCATAAGGAATTACGACATATCTTAGCAACGGCTCGGTTTCCAGGATTTTCCATTATTCTGTCAGAATCTAAGTCAATATCCAATTTCGCTCCAACTGTTTTCATACACTCTTCATCAGATTCGAAATTATGTGAACTGGTTTCCAGTTTTATTTTCATAGAATGTTACACATAATTTTTAAACAACCTGTTGCTTTTATCTCTAAAATCCCAAACTTCATGTTGTTGTGGTCTTCAGTCCAGAGACTGGTTAGATGCAGCTCTCAATGCTACTCAATCCTGTGCAAACCTCTTCATCTCCGAATAAATACTGCAACCTACATCCTTCTGAATCTGCTTAGCGTATTCATCCCTTTGTCTCCCTCTATGACTTTTACCCTCCACGCTGCCCTCCAATACTAAATTGGTGATCCCCCGATGTCTCAAAACATGTCCTACCAACCAATCCCTTCTTCTAGTCAAGTTGTGCCACAAACTCCTCATTAGTTATGTGATCTACCGATCCAATCTTCAGCATTCTTCCTGTTGCACCACATTTCGAAAGCTTCTATTCTCTTCTTGTCTAAACTATTTATCGTCCATGTTTCACTTCCATACATGGCTACACTCCATACAAATACTGTCAGAAACGACTTCCTGACACCTAAATCTACACTCGATGTTAACAAATTTTTCTTCTTCAGAAACGCTTTCCTTGCCATTGCAAGTCTACTTTTTATATCCTCTCTACTTCGACCATCATCAGTTATTTTGCTTCCCAAATAGCAAAACTCCTTTACTACTTTGAGTGTCTCATTTCCTAATCTAATTCCCTCAGCATCAACCGACTTAATTCGACTACATTCCATTATCGTAGTTTTGCTTTTGTTAATCTCCATCTTATACCTTCCTTTCAAGATACTGTCCATTCCGTTCAACTGCTCTTCCAAGTCCTTTGCTGTCTCTGACAGAATTACAATATCATCTGCGAACCTCAAAGTTTTTATTTCTTCTCCACGGATTTTAATTCCTACTCCGAACTTTTCTTTTGTTTCCATTATTGCTTGTTCAATATACAGATTGAATAACATCGGGTATAGGCGACAACCCTGTCTCACTCCCTTCCCAACCACTGCTTACCTTTCATACCCCTCGTCTCTTATAACTGGCATCTGGTTTCTGTACAAATTGTAAACAGTCTTTCGCTCCCTGTATTTTACCCCCGCTACCTTCAGAATTTGAAAGAGAGTATTCCAATCAACATTGTCAAAAGTTTCTCTAAGTCTCCAAATGCTAGAAACGTAGGTTTGCCTTTCCTTAATCTTTCTTCTAAGATAAGTCGTAGGGTCAGTAGTGCCTCACGTGTTCCTACATTTCTTTGGAATCCACACTGATCTTCCACAAGGTCGGCTTCTACCAGTTTTTGCATTCGTCTGTAAAGAATTCGCGTTAGTATTTTGCAGCTGTGACTTATTAAACTGATAGTTCGGTAATTTTCACATCTGTCAACACCTGCTTTCTTTGAGATTGGAATTATTATATTCTTCTTGACATTTGAGGGTATTTCGCCTGTCTCATACATCTTGCTTACCAGATGGTAGAGTTTTGTCAGGACTGGCTCTCCCAAGGCTGTCAATAGTTCTAATGGAGTGTTGTCTACTCCGGGGGCCTTGTTTCGACTCAGGTCTTTCAGTGCTCTGTCAAACTCTTCATGCAGTATCAAATCTCCCATTTCATCTTCATCTACATCCTCTTCCATTTCCATAATATTGTCGTCAAGAACATCGCCCTTGTATAGACACTCTATATACTCGTTCCACCTTTTTGCTTTCCCTTCTTTGCTTAGAACTGGGTTTCCATCAAATCTCTAGATATTCATACAAGTGGTTCTCCTTTCTCCAAAGATCTCTTTAATTTTACTGTAAGCAGTATCTATCTTACCCCTAGTGAGATAAGCCTGTACATCCTTACATTTGTCCTCTAGTCATGTCTGCTTAGCCATTTTGCACTTCCTGTCGATCTCATTTTTGAGACGTTTGTATTCCTTTTTGCCTGCTTCATTTACTGCATTTTTATATTTTCTCCTTTCATCAGTTAAATTCAATATTTCCTCTGTTACCCTCGTCTTTTTACCTATTACCTATTTGGTCCTCTGCTGCCTTCACTATTTCATCCCTTAAAGTTACCCATTCTCCTTTTACCGTATTTCTTTCCCCCATTCCTGTCAGTTGTTCCCTTATGCTCTCCCTGAAACTCTGTACAACCTCTGATTCTTTCAGTTTATCCAGGTCCCATCTCCTTAAATTCCCACCTTTTTGCAGTTTCTTCAGGTTTAATCTACAGTTCATAACCTATTGATTGTGGTTAGAGTCCACATCTGCCCCTAGAAATGTCTTACACTTTAAAACCTGGTTCCTAAATCTCTGTCTTACCATTGTATAATCTATCTGATACCTTTTAGTATCTCCAAGGTTCTTCCATGTATACAACCTTCTTTCATGATTCTTAAACCAAGTGTTAGCTACGATTAAGTTATGCTCTGTGCAAAATTCTACCAGATGGCTTCCTCTTTCATTTCTTAGCCCCAATCCATATTCACCCAATACACACCTGGAAATTGAAATAAGAACACCGTGAATTCATTGTCCCAGGAAGGGGAAACTTTATTGACACATTCCTGGGGTCAGATACATCACATGATCACACTGACAGAACCACAGGCACATAGACACAGGCAACAGAGCATGCACAATGTCGGCACTAGTACAGTGTATATCCACCTTTCGCAGCAATGCAGGCTGCTATTCTCCCATGGAGACGATCGTAGAGATGCTGGATGTAGTCCTGTGGAACGGCTTGCCATGCCATTTCCACCTGGCGCCTCAGTTGGACCAGCGTTCGTGCTGGACGTGTAGACCGCGTGAGACGACGCTTCATCCAGTCCCAAACATGCTCAATGGGGGACAGATCCGGAGATCTTGCTGGCCAGGGTAGTTGACTTACACCTTCTAGAGCACGTTGGGTGGCACGGGATACATGCGGACGTGCATTGTCCTGTTGGAACAGCAAGTTCCCTTGCCTGTCTAGGAATGGTAGAACGATGGGTTCGATGACGGTTTGGATGTACGGTGCACTATTCAGTGTCCCCTCGACGATCACCAGTGGTGTACGGCCAGTGTAGGGGATCGCTCCCCACGCCATGATGCCGGGTGTTGGCCCTGTGTGCCTCGGTCGTATGCAGTCCTGATTGTGGCGCTCACCTGCACGGCGCCAAACACGCATACGACCATCATTGGCACCAAGGCAGAAGCGACTCTCATCGCTGAAGACGACACGTCTCCATTCGTCCCTCCATTCACGCCTGTCGCGACACCACTGGAGGCGGGCTGCACGATGTTGGGGCGTGAACGGAAGACGGCCTAACGGTGTGCGGGACCGTAGCCCAGCTTCATGGAGACGGTTGCGAATGGTCCTCGCCGATTAGATGGGTAGATCACATAACTAATGAGGAAGTATTGAATAGGATTGGGGAGAAGAGAAGTTTGTGGCACAACTTGACCAGAAGAAGGGATCGGTTGGTAGGACATGTTCTGAGGCATCCAAGGATCACCAATTTAGTATTGGAGGGCAGCGTGGAGGGTAAAAATCGTAGAGGGAGACGAAGAGATGAATACACCAAGCATATTCAGAAGGATGTAGGCTGCAGTAGGTACTGGGAGATGAAGAAGCTTGTACAGGATAGAGGAGCATGGAGAGCTGCATCAAACGAGTCTCTGGACTGAAGATCACAACAACAACAACACCATAGAATTGAGTGCTTTCGTTATGTAATCTGTTTTCTCACTTATGGTATCAACTTTGGCAATATTAATATCGTTAAACAAAATTTTCTGGTCAACAGACCATGCTTTAAATTTTTTATTAAATCACAATATAATTTCTTTAATCTCAAATAAATCATTTTTATTGGTTTGGTCCCTTCTTCCTGCTCAAATAGTTTGCTACTGAACAGATAAATCTGTTCTAGTCTCACTATTTTCTCCTCTCTTGGTGGTCGAGATTTTTCAGTTATGTCATAATCAAATCTGTAAAAATGATTTATATTAGGTACACATTTTGGTTTTGCTCTAGACTTTTGGAAGAATTCTGGATGAAATTGAAACTCCTGTAACTCAATTTAATTAATTAATTATGATTTCTTTAATGTTGTGTATCCTCTAATACCATTATTCTTTGCCCTGGCTTTTAGTTCAGATACTTTCAATTATCGAGAATCCTTGTAGGATGTGGCAGATTTTTTGAAACAATTAAGTTAATTACATTTATTAAGGTCGGAAAACAGGTTTGTAAAAAAGTTTCCAATGTAGTGATTTCATTTTCAGTTAGTTTTGTGTATCATTTATCACCAATTGTTTTATGAGATCGCTTTTAACTATTTCTTTTCCACACATACACGCTATTTTTCTTTTCTCTCTTTCTTCTAGTTGACAAGGCTTGTATCTACTTGAGTGTTTTTCCTTGTTTTTGTAGAAACAACTAAAATCTGTAACTTCTTGACAACCAGTACATTTTTACTGCTTATTCATTCTTTATTTATAGAATGTTCTTCATCACTTAAAACTCTATTAATTTTTAATTTAACATCTGCCATTGTTTATAATAATCTTGAACATAACTCTTGCAATTACTTGAGTGTTTGTCCTTTGATGGTAAATTTAGGTAAAAAAACTAAAACTTTTAACTTCTTTACAACCAATACAATTTTTAGAATTAGCATCAATTTCTTCTTCTTAGTTTTTCCATTGACAATAATATTCTGGATGCTCATCACTCGAAATTTGCTTGTTTCTTAAATTATTTAGTTTTAATATATTTTCCACATGCACAAAGAACTCTGTTGTTATTGTATGTATCTTTGCTATAGCTATTTTCACATTCTTTACATATGTTTGAATAATTATCCTTTGTCTACTTGTGTGGATAAAAATTATCCACTGACTTTTCAATTTCGCATTTTTTACACTTGAGCATGTCCATTTATTGAGATATTCATTCATTAGTTTATTTACATCAATATTATGGATGTCTGAAGAGAGGAATGTCGTAATTCCCAATGATATTTTATGTTTTTTGTATGGAATTCCAGGAGATAAAAATTTGACCACTGAAAATTTTAGTCAAATGGAAAAGGATTATATTGGTTCACTTAAAATTTAATGGTGACCTATTTGGTCCCCCTTAAGAGGTAACGAAAAGTCAGATGTTTTGATCAATGAACCCGTGTAGCTATCACAAACACATCTTCAGTTGTCACTAGTTCAGAAACACCTAATCTGAATATA